>NW_025814847.1:4552500-5880251 GCF_022079265.1 Lynx rufus
AAGGAGAAGAAGAAGAAAAAGAAGGAGGAGGGGGAGAAGGAGGAGGAGGGGGAGGAGGAGGAGAAGAAGAAGAAGAAGGAGAAGAAGAAGAAGGAGGAGGAGGACGGAGAGGAGGAGGAGGGGGAGGAGAAGAATAAGGAGGAGAAGAAGAAGAAAGAGGAGGAGGAGGAGAAGAAGAAGAAAAAGAAGAAGGAGGAGGAGGGGGGAGGAGGAGAAGGAGGAGGAGGGGGAGGAGGAGGAGAAGAAGAAGAAGGAGAAAAAGAAGAAAAAGAAGAAGGAGAAGAAGAAGGAGGAGGAGGAGGAGGAGGAGAAAAAGAGGGGGGCCTGGTGGCTCAGTCCATTGAGCATCCAACTCTTGGTTTCGGCTCAGGTCACGATCTCACGGTTCACGAGTTCGAGGCCTGAGCTGGGCTCTGCGCTGACAGTGGGGAGTCTGCTTAGGTTCCTCTCTCCCTCTCTCTGCCCCTCCCCCCACCTCTCTCTCTCAAAAGAAATAAAGAAACTTAAAAAAAAAACATATAAAAGCCTCAAGGGCAAATCACATTGTGAGAGAAATCTGAAAGATGAGATGATGTCTGTGCTGGAAACTCTTTACAAACGGAAGGGTAAGAGGGGGACACGAGACGCTCACCAACCGTGTGCCTGCAGAGGGGACCAGGGCAGGGACAAGGGCGCCGCAGCCTGCGAGCCGGCCAGGGCCAGGGGTACGTGCTTCACACACACCGTCGGGCTGAGCAAAGGGCAGCGCGGGGAGGTGCGGGGTGTCCCCGCCCTCCTCCCGAGAACGAGGCCTGACCGCACCTCCTGGGAAAACAGGACACCGGCGCGGGGCCGGTGATTGGGCTCCGACTGACCGGGGCCCGGCCAGCGGCGCAGTGGGAGGAGGGCGCGTCTTCACGGTCGGCGAGCTCCCTCCACACACACGCCTAAGCTGCTGCTGTAGTTGGTGCACACACGTGTGTGGCCACACGTCGTCACCCGGGGGTCCGGTCACCGCCGCCTGGCGCGGGACGGCACACGGGCTGAGCGCACGGGGCGCGAGGACTCCCAGACGCTGTCCCGGCCCCTCCCGGGGCTGCCTCCACAGAGACCCCAGAAAGCCCCCCTCAGCGACCCTGCCGACACCCTGCTCTGGGCCCAGTCCAACGCGATTCCCGCCCTGGAAGTGGAGAGGCTGGGTCTCCTGCGGCCTGGGAAGCAGGACGCGGAAGGGCTACGGACCCGGTTCTCTGTGTGGAAAGACCCACAGCTCTTTGGGGGGGCGGGTCTGCCCCCTAACCAGACTCCCGACGGGTGGGGGGCGGGAAGCCCTCTGCTGCAGCTAATTTGCGCCCCTCCTTAGCCACTTACTGTCAGGGGAGAGCGGGACGCGCCACCCCCCACCCCCCTACGAAGTCCGCGGTCGGGCTTGGCACGTTTGGGGACATCGCAGGGACCGGCACCTCGGCAGCGCAGCGCGTGTGACTTAGCGTGATGCAGGAGTTCCTTCAAGGTCACCCAGCCGGGGAGTGCGGGAGCCAGGATTCAAACCCAGCTTGTCTCACTGAGACTAGGCTTCAGGGCTGTAGGAACCTAGAGGCAATGATCAATTTTGCCCGGAGTGTGTCTGGAAAGTCTTCACTGAAATCATTTCTTTAATGTTTTTTTTTTATTTATTTATTCTGACAGAGAGTGAGAGAGTGAGCTGGGGAAGGAGCAGAGAGAGAGAGAGAGAGAGAATCCCAGGCAGGCTCCCACTGTCAGCGCAGAGCCCAACGCGGGGCTCGAACTCTCGACCCACGAGATCATGACCTGAGCCCGAGTCGGGTGCTTCTCCAACTGAGCCCCCCGGCGCCCCGTCACTGGAATGATTCAACAGACCACAGGCACACAGGAAACCAGCGGCTCTCCAGCCCCTCCTGGGCTCCAGGCGCTGCACTCGGCTTACTGGTCCCAGTCAGGGCTCCGTCTCACAGGCGAGATCAGCCCCCAGAGTCACGGTTTGGAGCCGTGCGTGTCGCTCCCGCTAAATCAGAGGTGCCCGGGAGGCACCACTGCGGCCCAACCCCTTCTCACATCCACTGAGGACACAGCTGCGTATACTGACCGGTTTCGGAACCACTTTGCACAACCAAGGAAAACCAGTTGTGACAGTCCTCGTCTGATGAGGGGCTTGGTGTTGGTGACTCCCGCCCTCGGCCAGGACCTGTCCTCCCTGCATTTCCACCCCTTCTCCTCCGAGAAACCTTCCTGGGTCACTCCCACCATGCACGGCCACCCCACGAACGCTTGTTACCTTCTCTTCATCTGTAACTACACGTGATTTTTTTTTTTTTTTTTAGAAAACTTTAAATGTTTATTAATTTTTGAGAAAGAGAGAGACCGATCACCAGCAGGGGAGGGGTAGTGAGGGAGGAACACATAGAATCCGAAGCAGGCTCCAGGCTCCGAGCTGTCCGCACAGAGCCCGACGCGGGGCTCGAACTCAGGAACCGTGAGATCATGACCTGAGCTGAAGTCGGACGCTCGACCGACCGAGCCACCCAGGCGCCCCTGTAACCACCCGTGTTAAGTGTGTGACTCCCCTCACAAGGCCTATAGGGCAAATTATGCCTTAACCACTTCCAGGATTCTGGAGGTGAATCTCTTTCATCAGTATCACCTTTATTAGTATTACTTTATTTTTATTTGTATTTATTTTTTTAAGGAAGCTCTGTGCCCAGTGTGGGGCTTGAACTCACAACCTGGAGATCAGGACTCGCCTGCTCGACCGACCCAGCCAGCCTGGCGCCCCACCTTTATTGGCTGTTACTCACAAGCCTCTTTTCTCGGGAAAGGGGTGGGCCTGCTGCGTCGTCCATCCTCAGGGATTCGGGAGCCTCTACCCACCTTCCGCGCGGATCCTTGATCCACGTTCTTCCTGAGGCTGTCACCCACACGTGCCTCCCAGGATGTCCTAGGATGAATAATCGCCAACAGCCTGGAGGAGGCCAGTCGCCCTCTACAAGTATGGTTGCAATTGCCTCACTTCCTGTATCATGTGACACTCCCAGAGTCGTCACGTGACCCACCTACTTCCCCCCCCCCCCCCCCTTTATGCCGGAACTAAACCCGCAGGGTTGATCGGGTGTCCAGCCACCGCCAGGACCTGCATCCCTGTTTGCATTTAGGGGACCCTCTGTCCTCCCGAGGCTCGGGAACCCTGCAGTGCCGTCACCTGGTGATGGAGCGCTCGACTCCTCCCCGAGAGGTGAGTGAGCCACAGCTCCCAGCCGGGTCCTGCTTCTGGAATCCTGGCCACCCGGAGGCTGGAATTCAGTGGATGACAGTCTCCTCAAATCCAGGCCATCGTGGCTCTTTGACGGAGGGGCAGTTGGAGGGGGGTGGGGTCCAGGGAGAAGCGGGAGGGAAGAGGGGCGGAGAAGGGTCCTGGTCGGGGTGGGCAGAGGGCACGGTGGGCGGGCAGCACCCGGGTGTCTCTGGGTCCTGCGCCATCGCCATCAGAGGCAGGTGGGAGCCAGGCTGTGGGCCCCCCCGCCCACGGGAGAGTAGCTGAGGGGTGGAGAGCGGCCTTCCAGCCGGTCCTCATTCTGTCCTCAGGAGCGCCCCGAGCCCCCGGGCCGGGGAGGCGTCTTGGCTGCCAGGCTCGTGGGCCTGCTTTTCCTTCAGGCGGTGCCGTGGGCCTCAGGTGAGTGAGTCACAAGAGGGGCGTCGGTCCTGAGGAGGCTCCCCCTGCCCGACGGTCCTGCGGGCGCCTTCTGGCACGCTGCCGTGTCAGGGGCGATCAGCAAACCTTCTGAGCGACTGAGACCAACCTCGCGGGGGCAGAACAGCGAGAGGAGTTTTGAAATGAGTGTCCGTTTCGTCCGGCCAGGTGCGTCCCTTCTCCCTGGCCTCCCTCAGCCCCGGCCTCTGCTTCTGCTCCTCCCTCCCAGGTGCCCGCCCCTGCAGCCCTAAAAGCTTTGGCTACAGCTCGGTGGTCTGTGTCTGCAATGCCACGTACTGTGACTCTCTCGACCCCCTGACCCTGCCCGCCCCCGGCACCTTCAGCCGATACGAGAGCACGCGCAGCGGGCGCCGGATGGAGCTGAGTCTGGGGCCCGTCCGGGCCAACCGCACGGGCACAGGTGACCGCTGTGTGCCTCATCCCCAGGGCAGGCTGGGACGCTCCCGGAGCTAAGTCACGCCAGCAGCTCACCGGGTCCTCCTCCCTGTGCGCTCACACCCCCCCCCCCGTTTCCTGTGTATCCGCAGGGCTGCTACTGACCCTGCAGCCAGATCAGAAGTTCCAGAAAGTGAAGGGGTTTGGAGGGGCCATGACGGACGCCGCTGCCCTCAACATCCTTGCCCTGTCACCCCCTGCCCGGAATTCGCTACTCAAATCCTATTTCTCTGAAGAAGGTGAGGACGAGGGGGACAGGATGACACAGTGCGATTGACACTCTGACCTTCCCGTGACCCTGACTTCCACCCCTCCCTGACGTTTGGGTCCTTCCTACCTTTCCCTGGGTGTTAGCTCAGAGGACCTGTGTTCCACCCAGGGGCCTGGCTCCACAGACCCCAGCCGGGACCCCAGGCTCCCTTTGGCCCGCCACAGACACAGTCTAGGACCGGCAGGAGGTAGGCAGGTCCCACGTTCTCCTGCTGACTCAGACGCTCGTGTCTCGGCCTTCCTCTTCTGCAGGAATCGAGTACAACATCATCCGGGTACCCATGGCCAGCTGTGACTTCTCCATCCGCACCTACACCTACGATGACAGCCCTGACGACTTCCAGTTGCGTGACTTCATCCTCCCCGAGGAAGATGTCAAGCTCAAGGTGGGCACTCGGCCCCGGTGGAAGTGGATGCCTGCTGGGTGAGAAGCCTCAGGCTAGAGGAGCCTGCAGGGGGACACAGAGCCCGCCCCCTGCTCTCGGTTCTGTCCCGGGGGTGGGGGGTGGGGGCTGGCGGGACAGGGCAGGGGCCGATGGCTCGGCCTGACCCACTGGTCGGGCCGGTCTGCCCATGTTCCAGCTCTGGGTGTCTCTCTCCTCACCTCCACGGTCTCTAGATACCCCTGATTCACCAGGCCCTGGAGCTGGCCCCACGCCCTGTGTCACTCTTCGCCAGTCCCTGGACGTCACCCACTTGGCTGAAGACCAACGGGGCAGTGAACGGGAAGGGGTCACTCAAGGGGCAGCCGGGAGATCTCTACCACCAGACCTGGGCCAGATACTTTGTTAAGTAAGGCCGCGAGCCCTCGTCTCCGCACCCCCTCCCTTGCCGTGGACCCGGGTCACCCCCAGATCCGACTCCTCAGACTACCTTTCTACCTGCTGGGCCTTTCACACTCTGCCTGTCAGTTTTCCCCGCCTCACCGGGCCTCCTATTCCCCAGGGTCCTGGTCCCCCTCTCTTGTCCAGGGCCACTCACACCCCTTTTCCCCATCAGGTTCCTGGACGCTTACGCGGAGCACAAGTTACGGTTCTGGGCAGTGACGGCAGAGAACGAGCCTTCTGCAGGGCTGTTCAGTGGGTACCCCTTCCAGTGCCTGGGCTTCACCCCTGAACACCAGCGAGACTTCATCGCCCGGGACCTGGGTCCTACCCTCGCCAACAGTACGCACCGCGACGTCCGCCTGCTCATATTGGACGACCAGCGCTTGCTGCTGCCTCGCTGGGCCCAGGTGGTAAGGCCCAGGGCCTCCGGGGTAGCCCGGCGACCCCCAGATCTAGCCTCCGGGTGACCGGCTCCCACAGTGTCTTCCCTGCCTCAACCCTTGATTCCTAGAACTCCCCGGGCTGGAGCCAGGCGCCCAGGCGGCCCCCCGGGGGGTGCTCAGGGGTCATAACCTCCTCTGCGTCTCCAGGGCCCCAGAGGTCCCCGTGGTTTGTGTCACTTTAACCCCTCTAGTTGCCTGCAGCCCACTGCCCGTTTCTCAGGTCCCCAGGGCTGCTTCCGGAACCCTCCATGCAGGGCCCGGTTTTAGCAGCCCCTTCCCCGTACAGGTGCTGGCGGACCCAGAGGCGGCTAAGTACGTTCATGGCATTGCTGTACACTGGTACCTGGACTTTCTGGCTCCTGCAAAGGCCACCCTGGGGGAGACACACCGCCTGTTCCCCGACACCATGCTCTTTGCCTCAGAGGCCTGCGTGGGCTCCAAGTTCTGGGAGCAGAGTGTGCGGCTGGGCTCCTGGGACCGAGGGATGCAGTACAGCCACAGCATCATCACGGTGAGCCCCCAGGCCCCTCCCGCCGGGCGGGCGCAGACCTCCCTCATCTCTCCGCAGGAGGGCCTGTTCTCCAACTCACCGGGCTGACTCGCTCTTCGGGGCGGCGTCATCCCTGCCTCCCCTTCATGGGCTCGCACATCCCACCACCGCTTGCCTCGAGTGCTGGCCTCTCTGGCCGTCACGTCTGCCTCCAAGTGCCTCTGCTTCCTTGCCTCGTCCTCGCCGCCCCGCCCTCCTTAGGTGTTAGAGGCGCAGAGCGCCCCCCACGGGGCCGGGGCGCCGCCAGCCTGCCTTCCTCGACCCTTAACTACATTGTCTGAGGACCCCACGTGGGGGCTGTCTCTGCCCTGCTCCTCCCGCAGAACCTTCTCTACCATGTGGTCGGCTGGACAGACTGGAACCTCGCTCTGAACCCCGAAGGGGGACCCAACTGGGTGCGCAACTTTGTCGACAGCCCCATCATCGTAGACATCACCAAAGACACGTTTTACAAACAGCCCATGTTCTATCACCTTGGCCACTTCAGGTGAGTGGAGGGCGGGCGCCCCGCCTCCTTGCCAGGCCGGTCTCCTGCACGGCCGGGAGCTCCTGTCGCCCCCCCCCGCCCCGACTTCCGTGAAGGAACAGGAAGATGTTCAGGGTGGGAGCTTGGGGGAGGCGCCCCTGTGCCTCTTGCACCATCCAGGCAGGAAGTGACTAGGCGGTGGTGGGCGAGCCCCGCATGCCGGACGCTGGGGACAGGACGTGAGGGCAGGGCCTGTCCGGCAGGATAGAGCTGCGGTCTGAAGGTGGGGCAGAGCTTCGGCAAGGGTGCTGCCCTTGGGGGAGCGGGCCCCGGCCCGGGGAGGCGAGGCTGGGGTCCCGGACCACGCCCGTTCTCCCCCTACCCCCCCAGCAAGTTCATTCCGGAGGGCTCGCAGAGAGTGGGGCTGCTGGCCAGCGAGAAGAACGGCTTGGACACGGTGGCGCTGACGCGCCCCGACGGCTCTGCGGTCCTGGTCGTGCTGAACCGGTGAGAGCGGCAGGGCCCAGGAGCGCGCTGAAGCCCGGGCGGTGGGTTCGGCAGGACCCAGCGCTCAGCTTCTCCCTTGCTTCCCCAGCTCCCCGAAGGACGTGCCCCTCACCATCGAGGACCCTGCCGTGGGCTTCATGGAGACGCTGTCCCCCGGCTACTCCATTCACACATACCTGTGGCGTCGCCAGTGATGGGGCAGATACCCAAGCAGCGCCTGGGCTCGGCAGGGGCATTAAAGGGACAGAGTCGGCTCACACGCTGTCTGTGGCTACAGAGGGTATAGGAGGGCCAGGGCGAGCTTAGGTGACGTAAGCCCAGGGGCCGTGGTTTGCGTGACTCACTCTCCCCCTGGTGGGTGCCAGGGCCTGGAGGCCCCTAAAGGGAGCGCAGGGAAGCCCCGGCGGCCCCGCCCCCCCGCCTGTGAGTGTGTGCTATGTGCTGGCTCCCGTGGAAACTGGGCCCGGGCCCAGGGTGAGCTCACTGTCTGTATGGACACAAGCTGGGGGCGGGGGAGGCCGAGGAAAGGGAGATCAGAGAAGCTGGGCCCCAAACGGGGGTGTGGGGGAGGGGGGGACTGTGTCTTTCGTGGGCCGTGCGGATGCAGTCGCGGCGTCAGGGCACAGGCAGCCGAGAAGCCAGGCACCGGTGGGGGGGGCTCAGTCACCCGACGGCCGCCCCCCCACCAGCCAGCAGCTCCTGGAAAGATGACGGTCCCTTAAGAAAGAGAATGTGCGACTGCAGCCCGCGTGGACAGCTTTATTATGGGAGTGGCGCCCGTTTTCCAGCCGCACCAACAACGGAGAAGCAGAGGAGCCTCTGGAATGTGTGAGAGTAGAAAAGTCCGTCCCGGGAGCGCGAGGCGGGGTCACTCGTCTTCCTCCTCGTCGGCCATGCTCAGGGACCGCGTGCCGGGGGCCCGGGCGGGTGCCGCCCGCTGGATAGAGACGATGCCGCTGAGCAAGGCGTAGCCCGCCATGGCCGCCAGCCCCGCCAGCACGGACAGCACCTGGTTCCGGCGCCGGTACGGCTCCTCCTCGGCCTCGGGGCCCGCTGGCGTCTGGCGTGGAGGCGGCACCTCCGCTGAGGAGCGAGGCAGGAAGTGGGGGGGGGGGTTGGTTCCCGTGTCCCCCCCGCCCCCGCCAGCGCCCGGCCCGCAGCCGCCCGCCGCTCACCTCCATCCCAGGGGAAGTAGAGGCTGAGGATGTGCGCGCAGTAGGCGCAGAGGTTGTGCAGCCCCCGCAGGTGGGCCTGCAGCCTCCCGCTGGGCAGCCTGGCCTGCAGCAGCGGCGCCAAGTAGCCGAAGACAAAGGCGTCCAGCGAGGCGGGGCTGGAGCGGAGAGAGAAGGGCTGCAGGGGAGAGCCCGGGGCCCGGGGGCGGGGCCCTGGGGGGCGGGACGCCCCGTCCTGGACCCACCGCGAGCGGGGAGGGCTCCCCAGGTGGGGCCGGCGGGCCCTGAATGGGACTCTATCCCAGGGCTGCATAAAGGGCACATTGAGAGCCCCGCGGCCCCTCCTGCGCCTGGCGGCCCTCCCTCCTCACACACAGCCCCACTGTCATCGGGCCCGGCCGTCCCGAGGACCTCCTGCACAGCGCCCGGGCCACCCCGGGCCCCGCAGCGACGTCTGAACCTGCCTCTCGCCCCCCACCCCCCAGACCACCTAGTTTCCCCGGACGCAGACTCACGCGTCCCCGAAGAAGAATTTCTGAGAGCCCAGGCGCTGGGAGAGCAGGGTCAGGCATTCCCGAGCCTCCTGGTACAGCTGCAGAGAGGACACAGGGCGGACTCGCGGCTGCGGGGACCCCGGGGCACCCCGGGGCACCCCCCCACCGCCGTCCCCGACCGTCCTCTTCGGGGCTCCGCTCGCACCGCGGCCCTGGCCCCAGACGCACCTCCTTCTCCAGCTCTTCCTCATTCTCGGGCCTGTGCTCCCCGCACAGCAGCTGCAGCCGCTCCATGAACTGCCGCTGCATGCGGCCAGGAAGGAAGAAGTTCAGGGGAAAGGGCATGGCCTCAGCGTACCACTTCCGGGTCACCTCCACATAGTTCTTGGTGTCCACCCAAAAAGTATGGATCTGGATGGGGGGGGGGGGCGGGCAGGAGGGACGAAGCAGGTCTGAGCCGGTGCACCTGCCTAACTTAGGGCGGGCTCCCGGTCGCGTGCGTGTGCGCCCCGCCGCCCCCCCCCCTCCTGGCCATGAACGTCGGGAGGTTCGGGCACACTCACCAGCACCGGGAGAAGCTTCTCCTCCAGCAGAGACATGAAGGCCAAGGTGTCTGCCCCTTGTCGGGCCGACAGATCGTAATCGGCGTTGTACTTCTGTGGAGGAGATGACCGTGAGGGGGACGCCGGGAGGCTCCAGGGGCCCTTCCCCAAGGAGGGAGGCATCCTGTCCGGCACCACCCTCACCGGCCCCTGCGTGTGGCAGAGGGACGCCAGGCAGCTTTTCCCGCCGAGGCCCCCTCGCCTGGGCCCGTCCAGTAGCCTGTTGCTGTTGGCGGAGAGCCTGGGCCTTGGAGCCTGCTGGCCATCAAGGTCGGGCGCCCGCTGGGGGGGAGAGGAAGGCCCCAGCCGCAAACCAGGAGCGGCTCCTGAGTCTCCACGGAAAGCTGGAAGCACGCCCGCTGACGGCAACTTTCTAACAGGAACTTCCCAGTCCGGGCACCACAGGGCTGGCGCGGTGGAGCTCAGATGCCGTGTGGGCCTCAGCCCAGGCCTCAGGAACCAGGGCCCCCTGGCTGGTTCTCTCAATGCCCAGGTCTTGGCTATTTGTTGCATTTCATTCCATGGCCCGGGTGCCACCACCGCACGTTGTACCCGCGCCCCATGTCTCAGCCTGCCACACCTCAGCAACCCTCTCTGCACATCCTGAGTGAGGTTTGTCCCCACATGACCTCTGGAGCCTGATCCTTAAAAAAAAAAAAAAAAAAAAAAATCTCTCTGAGCCTCAGTTTCTCCCCTGCAGAATGGGGTAACAGCCCTCTCTCAATGTGGCTGTGTTAGGAAAAAACCCTGCAGACTGGAAAAACTGCTCATACGTAAGGAAACAGGGCGGTGGCCCAGGCCCTACCAGGAACTTTGATTTCTCCCTGGACCCCCTCTCCCCATGCCTCCCAGCTCCTTCACCTTTGGGAAAACACAAGAGGCTCCTACATCTGCCAAGTGTTCCCACGAAAGTTAGATGAGCCCTCGGAAAGCATCCCGGCTAAACCCCTAGTTTTATAAAGAAGGGGCTTACGGCTCTGAGAGGTGAAGCAGCTTGCCCAAGGTCACACAGCCAAGGACAGGAATGAAGGACAGTCAAGATATCCCCATTCCTCTTGTAATACTCTCTCAACTTCCCCACCCTGGCTCTACGCCTTGTCCATCCTGAGCCCCATATCCAGCCCAACCTGGGCCCTGAGAAAAGGACAACGGCCCTGACAAGTCCCTCTCCAGAGCCACCTTCGAGGGCCTCACCTGAGCCAAACGTTCTCTCCTGCCCTCCTTTCCCTTCTAGGTGTCATCAGCCCGTTTACCTCTCCTTCCCTGCCCAGCAGGCAGAAGGCCCTGTCCCTCCGGATACCTCCCCAGCGCCCCAGCTTAACGCCTGGCCGAGCGCTTACTGAATCCACACAGTGTGTCTGTCCCATCAGACTGTGTGCTCCTTGAAGTTGTGGGCCTCCTGCTTCTGGCTCGGCACAGATGACAAACGTGTGATGCGTTGACATGACAACTACTCTCACCGGCAGCCCTCCTACCCAAGCCACCTACCTCTTTTCGAAGATGGGTGATGATCTTGTGTGGCACCGAGATGACTTCGCCATGACTGGTCCGAAGGGCAGGCAGAGTCCCTGACATGGAGAGAAAAGGACACCCACAGACCCTTAGCTGCCTATCCATGTGTATTTACACCACATTCCTGTCTGTCTCCTGCTCCTCCCCTTCCTCACCCCCCAGGGACACTGGGTACCTGAAGGGCTCCGCCAGGGGTTGGTGATCTTGTACACCTTGAGTGGGGCACCAGTAAATCTGGCATAGGTCTGCAGGGAAGGAAGCAGAAGGCAGAGAGGCCCCCACAGGGGAATCAGGAAGAGCAAAAACGGGCTCCTGGGTGGCTCAGTCGGTTGGGCGTCCGACTCTTGATTTTCCGCTCAGGTCGTGATCTCACGGTTGGTGAGTTCGAGCCCTGTGTTGGGCTCTGCACTGACAGTGAGTGCGGAGCCTGCTTGGGATTCTCTCTCTCCCTCTCTCTGCCCCTCCCCTGCTTGCATATGCGCGATCTCTCAAAATAAATAAACGAAAGAAAAAAAGAAAAAATATTTATTGAACCCTTTTTGTGCTGTGCTTGGTACTTGCCTCACAAAGAGGTGGACGTTATGGTTTCCATTTCACAACGGGTAACGCAGGGCTCGGGGGGGTTGTGAACCGGTTTCTAATACTAGGTCTGCCAGCAAAAGCCTTCCCTCTCCTGCCATCTACCTGATGTACAAACATCCTCATAAGTTCTTCCTACCCAGTATATCCCTTTTCCTGGAAGCACTGATCGTGCCCTTCTGAGGGAGTCTCTGTGGCCTGCTCCTACTTAAACCTTGGCACCTCAACTTATTACCTTTATTTGCTAACACGTTTGCCTTTCGGTAAACAACTACAGGGGAGGAACTAAGTCTTACTCATCTTTGCACGCCAAGGTGTGGTATCTGGGAGAGGCCTGATAACATGCTTATTAAATGAAAGAGTGAGTGAATAAAGTGAACGAACTGACTCCAAAGCTCTTTCCACAGAGCCTGGCGGGAGGCCTTTTGGTTCAATAAATGAACTCAGTAATGCTGTGTAGTGAGGAGGAGGTGGAGGTGGTGGAGGTGGAGGAGGAGGAGGAGGAGGAGGAGGGGGAGGAAAGGGAGGCTGAGAAGACAGGAATGCCACGCCTGAGAACCCTCAGATCGCCGAGGCTCAGTAAACCTCCGGATGAAGAAACAGCCCTCGGAGACCAGGGATAGCCCCAAGGTCACACAGCCAGTAAATGGATGAGCAAGGACTAAAACCCATTTCCTGAACCCCCGACCAGGCCTCTTTCTATGGCTGCGCAAAACCTAGGCTGTTAAGCCACAGGGCACTGAGCCTACGTCGGCCAGGCTCAGTCTTTGATTGCCTCAGTTTCCCCCAGTGAGCCCGTGCTGAGGCGCCCTGGTCAAATCCGGACGATCGGCTAGTTCGGCTCCCTCCCCAGTCCTCCAGGGCGCAGCAGAGGGCGACGGCGCCACCCCTCACCAGCACGGCCAGGCTGTCCAGGTCCACTGACGGCAGCCCCCAGCCCCCCGACCAGCAGAACAGCTCCATGGGCGCCGCCATCTTGCCCGCCCTCTGTCCCGGAAGCACCTCCCCCCCCCGCGCTTCCGCCCGCCCCAGCGCGGCCCCGCCCCCAGGCCCGCCCCTCGCGCCGCCCGAGGCGCGGGCCGAGGGGAGGCCGCAGGCGAGGCGAGGCGAGGCGAGGCGAGGCGAGGCGAAGCGGGGCGGGGCGGGGCGAAGCGGGGCGGGGCGAAGCGGGGCGGGGCGGGGCGGGGCGGGGCGGGGCCGCGGGCTTTGGGGGAGGGCGGCCGCCGCCGGCTCCAGAGGCGGCTCCCGAAGTGGGGGAGGGTTCTCGCCCGGGCCCTCTTGGCGGAGGCTGGGCGCCCTGGCCGCGGGGAGCCCCGGACCCCCGAGGGCGCGGCGGGTCCCGGCCCAGCGGGTGTTGTGCGTCCGGTCGGGCCCTGGGGGCTCTCGCAAATCTGCACGCGGCTCGGGCTGCGCCAGGGCCCCGCGGGGCTCGGCCCGGAGCGGGGGCCGCGGGGGGGTCCCCCGCGCCGCATGTTTTCCACAGCGCGTTATGTTTGGAGCGGGCCCCGCGCCGCCTGTCGCCATGGAAACAAAACAGGGGCGGCGGCGGCCCGAGCCGGGTCGGGCTGGGGCCGGGGAGGGGGGAGGGGTGGGGCTCGCGCGCCGTTGCCGTGGTAACGGGAACCGAGGCGCCCCTGCGCTTCATCCGGGTCACGGCCTGCCGGCCAGTACCCGCTGTGTTCCGGGTCTGGCCGCGGCCCCTGGCCTGTCCCCTGCTTTACTCCTGTCCCCGGAGGCCCTTTCCTCCTTCCTGATTCCTCCCTCCAAGCACTTCGCTGACCACTGTGTTAGACGCGCCCTCCGCTTCCCATCGGACGCTTCTAAGTTTTCCTAGGAGCGAGTCACGTGTCAGGGGACCCCCCCCCACCCTAATGAGGGGCACTCGCTTCGTCAGAGCAGCAAAGTTCATGCCATGCGGGCATCCCCTGGGCACGATAGCAAGCTACTTTCCGCCACTCCCTTGGCACCCTTTCATGCCAGCTGGGGAATAATGCCCACTGTCTGGCGCTGCCCCTGCCAGGGGCTCCTGCCTTCCCCAACTGCGACTTACAGGAAACGGTAGCATTCGGTAGTGGCCCCCAGCAGCGAGACGCCGGGAGGGAGGGAGGGAGGGAGGGAGGGAGGGAGGCACCTGGGACGGAGGACCGTTAGGGAGAGGCAGGAGGCAGGGAGGCCTCCAGACTCTTCCCCAGTGCTCCTGGTTCCCAGAGCTGGGGATGCCTCCAGGCTGATTGGCAGCTCTTTGTTTCAGCCCCCCCCCCACTCGCCTGCTGGCCCCCCCCTTCAACTCCCCCTTCCAGTCCCTCCGCCCCCCGCTCCTGCTCTCTCCGCCTAGCCTTTTCCCCTCCCAGCCGCCTGCCTGCCAGGGGTAGTGAGCCAGCTGAGCGGCATGGAGACGCAGGAACTTCGGGGGGCCCTGGCTCTTCTCCTCCTCTGCACTTTCGCATGTGCCAGTCAGGACCTGCAGGGTAAGCCCGTCTCCATCCTCTTAGACCCCTTCTCTGCCTCCTCTCCTTTGGCCCCCAGCCTAGTAGCGGGAAACATGTGGGCAAGGGGAGAGTCCTGAAACTGAGCCGGATGGAAGATTGGTGAAATCATGGCCATGGGGGCAGGAGTGAACAGCAGAGGGTACTGGGTGAGTGGGAAGTGGCCAAGGTCAGCACGAGGCCAGGGCAGAGGACTCAGGAGCTGGATGCTAGGGCTGCCGGGCTGGGTTGGTGTCTGAGCATCCACAGGCATTCCAGGCTCTGGGAGAGCAGTGCAAAGGTGGGCTTCTTCACCCCCACCCCCACCCCCAGCCAGGGCTCCTGGCTGCCCTGGGACATGGGGGGTGGGGTGGGGACCCAGAGGTCTGGGCTCTCCCGGAGGTCTGGCTGTGGGATGGGCCTGTGGGTGTGGGAGAGGTAGCTGGAGCAGATGACACAGGCACAGATTCATTACTGGCTGGAAGGGAAACCACAGATTGGCCAGGACACAGGAGGCACAGGAGCCCGGTCCTACATTCCCGAGGGGGAGAGGCAGACAGGAGGGTTGGAGCCCTCAGTGGGCAGCTCTTCTCATCCAAAGTGAGTGTGCTGAGCCCCCACGATGGGAGGAGGGGCATCTGGGTGTGGAAGCAGCCAAACGCAGCAGCATAAAGAGAAACTGCTTTTCCAGTTCTGTGCTGTGGGCACCAGGTGCTACTTCTGCCTGGGATCAGCACGGTGGCTCCCTTGCGCCACCTGGTGGGGGCATCTCAAGGTTGCCGGGCGCCGTTTCTGTATTTGCAAGAGAGCCTCGGGCCCGCGGGCTCCCAGACCCGGTGGGGAGGCACTGCCGAGGGAAAAAGGAAGGCACGATGCCCCGTCTTCCCAGAGCAGCAAGGCTTGAGTTTCAAGAAGGTGACTAATACTGCCTGGTGGCGGGCGTGGAGGTAGTGATGAAGGGTGCTCCACCCCCGAGGGCTCGGGGGGAAGGGCAGGCCTTAGCATTTGATCCCTTCACTGACCTTGATCCTTGCCTGCCAGTGATTGACCTGCTGACTGTGGGCGAGTCTCGGCAGATGACCGCTGTGGCAGAGAAGATCCGGACCGCCCTGCTCACTGCCGGGGACATCTACCTCTTGTCCACCTTCCGCCTGCCCCCCAAACAGGGCGGTGTCCTCTTTGGCCTCTACTCTCGGCAGGACAACACACGATGGCTGGAGGCCTCTGTCGTGGGCAAAATCAACAAAGGTGACTGCTGGGCATCTCCTTTCCTGCAGTGGTGCCCCTTGAGCACTTTCTCTCATCCCCACCCCTGGGGCCCCATGGACCCATCAGGCTGTGCTCAGGCACCGGGGGTGGGGGGCGCACCTGGTTCGGGGTGCTTGGAGGTGCCTCAGAAGGCCAGGTACCCAAACAGTAGAGTGAGGCCTAATGTTTGTATGGAGTGGATGTTGCACTTGGGGAGGGGAGGCCCGTCTCTGTGTCCTAGCAAGGGTGTAACGCAGTCCAGCAGATCCCTGGCACGATTCAGTGGGTGCAAAACCAGCTGCCACCCTAGCAGGGGACAGAGCGATCTGATGCCACTGAAGAGTAAGAAAGTCTTGGTCTTTGAACCCGTTTGAAAAGCACGTATCGTGTGCACCTGCCGTGTATGAGGTGTCGGGAGACGTTAGCTGAATGAGGACAATAGGTGTGTTACACGGAAGAGTGGATGCGAGGCTCGGCTGGGAGGCAGGGGATGGGGGACAGTCCCCTACTGACCTCCCCTCCTGGGCAGTGCTGGTGCGGTACCAGCGGGAGGACGGCAAGGTCCACGCGGTGAACCTGCAGCAGGCGGGCCTGGCCGACGGGCGCACGCACACGGCTCTCCTGCGACTCCGAGGTCCCTCCCGACCCAGCCTCGCCCTGCAGCTCTACGTGGACTGCAAACTGGGTGACCAGCACGCCGGGCTCCCAGGGCTGGCCCCCATTCCTCCAGCGGAGGTGGATGGGCTGGAGATCAGGACCGGACAGAAGGCTTATTTGAGGATGCAGGTGAGCGGGAAGGGAGGCCCCGGTGCTTCTGCGGAAACGGTTTGCCCCCGTGGGAGGAGTTAGCGGGTCCTCCCACCCTGCTCTGCTCCTGTCCCCCCAGGGCTTTGTGGAGTCTATGAAAATGATTCTGGGCGGGTCCATGGCCCGGGTGGGAGCCCTGAGTGAGTGTCCGTTCCAGGGGGACGAGTCCATCCACAGAGCAGGTAACACGCAGACTTCCGTTAGCTGACATTCCGGACCCCAGATCACATCCTGTGGTCTTTATTGACTTTCATCTCCTCGATTTCCCCCTTAACACTCATTCCTGGGCTTCCGACCCTCTCATCCCAATCTCCTCCGCCTCTGGGTCTGTGATCCCCAAATAACACAGCCATCCCAGGAAGCGTGGGTCACAAAACTCTCCAGGTTCAGGCCATCACCACTCCCCCACCCAGGGTGGCTGGGGAAAACAGCCATCCAGGAGAAGACCGGAGCTCCGTGTGAGGGGTGGGAAAGTGAACTGCTTGGTCTCAGTGGCTAAGAGAAGGGTCTTGGGTCTTACAGTGGCGGCTGTCACCCATCAGCAGTTTCTCTGAGCATCGTCCATCTGCCTGGTCTCCTTGACAGGGATGTTCAAAGGTTCTTGCTTAAATAAAACGCCCACTTCTCGCAGATCGGTCCAAAAAAGGACTGTGGAAGCAGGAGCTCGGCGGGGGAGGGGCGTGTGGAAATGGAGTGGATTGGGGCCCCGGCCCTGCTCTGGGTCGCCTCTCACTCAGATCCCTTCTGCCCCTGCCAGGCCAGGACCGGAGGTGTGGGCTTTGACGGTCTGTGAGGCAGCCCTTCGCAGAGTCTCTCGCCCGGTGGGAGAGCTGGTGCTGCCCGCCCGTCACCCCTGCCCTCCTGCCATCCACCTGCCTGTCCTTACTCTAAGACTCCTCCAGGCCTTTGTTCCTGTCCCTCTTTTCCTTCCTCCTCCTGGCCCTCTTCACGACTCCGCCCTTGACTGTGTTTTCTCCTCTCCAGTGACCAACGCGCTCCATTCCATCCTGGGTGAGTGGGCCACAAGGAGGTGGGAGGGGCCGGGGGCCAAGGTGGGAGGGGCCAGGGGCTATGGCCCGCCACCTCTTCGGCCAGGACAGGGTGGGACTTAAAAGGTGGGTGGGCGGTAGCGGCGGGAATTGGCTTCTGACCCTAAAGAGGGACCAGGGTGGTGGCCCGGCTCTGAGCCTCTCTGCACCCTGGGCTCTGACAGGGGAGCAGACCAAGGCGCTGGTCACCCAGCTCACCCTCTTCAACCAGATCCTGGTGGAGCTGCGGGATGACATCCGAGACCAGGTCTGAGCGCACCTGCACCAGGGAGGTGGTGCTGCTGGGGGAGGGGGGGAGCTGCCAGGAGCCGACTGCCCCCCCCCCCCCCGCCCTTCTGTCTGCCAGGTGAAGGAAATGTCCCTGATCCGAAACACCATCATGGAGTGTCAGGTGTGCGGTGAGTGGGGAGCGGGGCGGGCGCCAGGCGACCCCGTGCCCCCGGCCCCGCGGTGGCGGTCCCCCCCCCACCTCTGCGGGGCCGGAATGGCCGCCTCAGGGTGGCTCTGACCTCGCCTGCCCCCCAGGCTTCCACGAGCAGCGTTCGCACTGCAGCCCCAACCCCTGCTTCCGCGGCGTGGACTGCATGGAGGTGTACGAGTACCCCGGCTACCGCTGCGGGCCCTGCCCCCCCGGCCTGCAGGGAAATGGCACCCACTGCAGCGACATCAATGAGGTGGGGGCGGCCAGCTTGAAGGGGCACCGGCACTCGGGGTGAGGGAGGTGGGAGAGGCCCAAGGAGGTGGCGTACCTGTCGGTCGGAAGCACGAGAGCCTGGGCTTTCTTTGGGACACCGGGAGACCGGAAAGGAAGCAAGACGGGAGGGGACAAAGTCTGTGGCCAAGACCGGAGGGCCATTGGGCGGCGCAGGGCAGTCTGGGCCCTAGCCGGGAGGGGCCCCGGGGGGCCCACAGGCAGAGGCACCCGACCATCGTCCTCCGTTCCCCAGTGTGCCCACGCGGACCCTTGTTTTCCTGGCGTCAGCTGCATCAACACCATGCCTGGCTTCCGCTGTGAGGCCTGTCCCCAGGGCTACAAAGGCACGCGGGTGTCCGGTGTGGGTATTGACTACGCCCGCGCCAGCAAACAGGTCAGGTCGGGTAGAATGTGTAGACGAGGGGCGCCTGGGTGGCTAAGTTGGTTAAGCGTCCGACTTTGGCTCGGGGCATGATCTCACGGTTCGTGGGTTCGCGTCGGGCTCTGTGCTGACATCCTGGAGCCTGCTTTGGATTCTGTGTCTCCCTCTCTCTCTGTTCCTCACCAGCTAACACTCTCTGTCTCTCTCTCTCTCTCAAAAATATGTAACCGTTAAAAAAAATTTTTTTAACTGAAAAAAAAAGAACGCATAGACAAGGTCGTGGCCTTGCCGGGGCCTGGTCGGCCGTCCGGGTTGAACATGGGTCCTAGCGCTAACACCGGTTTGGGGTCTGGGCTTCGTGTCAGTGTCCACGGGTAGGGGCACGAGGAGATCCGTCATCGATCTGTCCCGTCAGGTCTGCCAGGACATCGACGAATGCAGTGACGGTAACAACGGTGGCTGCGACCCCAACTCCATCTGCACCAACACTGTGGTAAGCCGAGCGGCCCAACCGCGTCCGTAGCGGTGGGACAGTGCGCCTACACGCGTGAGCACACCCACACCCCACGTCCTACTTCCTGCTTCCTTCCCTGGGGCACCACGGGCACACGTTCCCCGCGCCGGTTTGGAAGCCGGGTCCTGCTTCTCACCGTGACTGGCGAGCCCGGCTTTTCTGAGCGTCAGTCTATTCACCTGAAAAACAGGGCCGGCAGACACCTCGAAAGGTTGTCAGGGGAACCCGAGGAAGTGACTGATGCGTGGCCTCGAGCAGGAGCAGGGAGTGAGGTCCCGCACCGCCGGCTGGGGCACCTGGCAGCCTGAGCTCCTTCCTGAGTCACCGCTTCCCTCCTCTTAGGGTTCCTTCAAGTGTGGTCCCTGTCGCCTGGGCTTCGTGGGCAACCAGAGCCAGGGCTGCGTCCCCGCCCGCACCTGCCACAGCCCAGCCCACAGCCCCTGCCACGTCCACGCGCACTGTCTCTTTGAACGCAACGGGGCCGTGTCCTGCTCGGTGAGCTAGGCCTGGGGCTTGGAAGGAAAAGGGAGAATCTGGAGAGAGGGGTGGGGCTGGTGACCCTGCTTAGGGCCTGGGTGGGGCCTGAGCAGGGAAGGGAGGTGGTCCTGGGCGCAGGTGCCGGTTGGTGAGAATAGAGGCTGAAGCAGGGAAAAGGGTGGGGCATGAGGAGATAGCGGGGACCCTCATTCCTACCCGCCCCGCCCCACTGCCCCAGTGTAACGTGGGCTGGGCCGGGAATGGGAACGTGTGTGGGACCGACACGGACATCGACGGCTACCCGGACCAGGCCCTGCCCTGCATGGACAACAACAAACATTGCAAGCAGGTGTGGGGCGGGTGGGCGGGCAGTGGGGGGGGGGGGGGTAGGGGGCAGGCACCCTGGCTGGGGCAGGCCACAACCCATCCGGCCTCTCTCTCCTGCTCTTTAGGACAATTGCCTTTTGACCCCCAACTCTGGCCAGGAAGATGCTGATAACGATGGCGTGGGGGACCAGTGCGATGATGATGCCGATGGCGATGGGATCAAGAACGTCGAGGTGCCTCCTAGCCGTCCCACCCCTTCCAGTTCCTCTGCTCCCCACCTTGCCCTGCCCCATGACCCTGCCCCCCGTTGGCCCCTGGCAGCTCTACAGGAAGGGCCCCAGGACTGTTGGGGGGGGGCACACGCCCTGTGCCAGGGCAAGATGGTCATGCGGAGGCCGGGGGTCATCCTCGCTGCTCGCTAGCCGGCTGTCAGGATGGGGTCAAGGGTGTGGGGGTGAGGAGGCCAGCAGTGGAGAGGAGGCCTGACCCTTTTTCTCCCGCCTCAGGACAACTGCCGGCTCTTCCCCAACAAGGACCAGCAAAACTCAGATACAGATTCATTCGGGGATGCCTGTGACAACTGCCCCAACGTTCCCAACAATGACCAGAAGGACACGGATGGCAATGGGGAAGGGGATGCCTGTGACAACGACGTGGACGGGGACGGTGCAGGACGGGGCTGAGGGGGGTGGGGGGCCTGTAAGGATTTGGATGCAGGTGGGCACAAGGGGCAGCTAGGAAGTCTGAGACTGGCGTGGGGCAGGGGTCAATGGGAATGTGAGGAGGGGGGGCAGGGGGCGCAGGCAGGGGTCTTGAGCAGCTTTTCTCTGAGTGGGAGGTGAGCTCTGGGCTCTCACCAACACAGAAGAGGATGTGACGTGTCCTAGTGACAGCTCTGTGCTATCCCCGTGTCTTATAGGTATCCCCAACGGACTGGACAATTGCCCTAAAGTCCCCAACCCCCTGCAGACAGACAGGGATGAGGACGGGGTGGGAGATGCGTGTGACAGCTGCCCTGAAATGAGCAATCCCACTCAGGTACAGCGGTGCGGGGTAGGGGGCCGGAGGGTGGAGCCCCAGCCCTTCAGATAGGAAGTGGGCCAGCCATCCTCCAGTTACCAACAGATGCTGAGAACCGGCCCCTCTCCCGCAGACAGACGCAGACAGCGACCTGGTGGGGGATGTCTGTGACACCAACGAGGACAGGTAGGGTTGGCAGAGAGCTAGATGGTCATACAGGGCTTCCTCTCCTCTCCTCTAGCACATACTCAGTTTCCTCCGTGGTTTAGCCTTGACTGTCCACCACTGTCGAGCAGGAGGTCTGCCCTCCACCCCTGCTGTGGGACTTTACCTCACCTGGCTGATGGCAGGGGGTGTGGCCGAATGGAGGGTACACCCCAGTCCCCACCCCGAAGAGAGGGGGCTGTGTGGCCGAATGGAGGGTACACCCCAGACCTCGCGCCGAAGAGCGGGGACGGATGTGGTACTTGTAGAGCCTTTATCTGGTGCCTGTTCTGGGCAGCGACGGGGATGGACATCAGGACACCAAGGACAACTGCCCACAGCTGCCAAACAGCTCCCAGCTGGACTCCGACAACGACGGCCTTGGAGATGAGTGTGACGGGGACGATGACAACGACGGGATCCCAGATTATGTGCCTCCTGGTCCCGACAACTGTCGCCTGGTTCCCAATCCCAATCAGAAGGACTCAGATGGTAAGGCTGGGGCCCCACAGAAGGTTGGCCCGGTGTGGGCCCTGCCCAGGGAGGGGTGGCAGCGCGGCCTCGGGGCCACGGCCAGGCCTTCCCAAGTGCCTGGCCTCACCCTGCGCAGGCAATGGCGTTGGTGACGTGTGTGAGGATGACTTTGACAACGATGCGGTGGTTGACCCCCTGGACGTGTGTCCCGAAAGTGCGGAGGTGACCCTCACGGATTTTCGGGCCTATCAGACGGTTGTCCTGGATCCTGAGGGTGATGCCCAGATTGACCCAAACTGGGTGGTGCTCAACCAGGTACTAGGGCACCGGGTTGGGCAGGTGCTGTCAGACCAGACTGCCAGGTGGGGGCTGGCAGGGGCGGGGGGGGGGGGGCGGTCAGAGCACTGGATCAGGGCTTCCTTCCTTCCTGCCACGACCAGGGCATGGAAATCGTTCAGACCATGAACAGTGACCCCGGCCTGGCAGTTGGTATGTAAGGGACACCCAGCTCAATAAGTTCCAAATGGAGAAATCCCACAGGGGCGGACGGTGGGGGGCTGAGCTGGCCACATGTACAGCTGGCGTCCCATCCCACCCCTGGCCCACAGTGGGCCACCGGTAGCTCTGCCGGCCCTGACCTTGACCCCGCCCACCCCCAGGATACACAGCCTTCAACGGTGTGGACTTCGAAGGCACCTTCCACGTGAACACGGTCACAGATGACGACTACGCAGGCTTTCTCTTCAGCTATCAGGACAGCGGCCGCTTCTACGTGGTCATGTGGAAGCAGACGGAGCAGACGTATTGGCAGGCCACCCCTTTCCGGGCGGTGGCTCAGCCCGGGCTGCAGCTCAAGGTCTTGCAACTGCCCAGACCCGCCAGCTCCTTGGGCCCTTCCCCAGACTCCCCACCCCCCACGTGAGTGGGAACCCTCTTTCCCAGGTATCTGGCCTGGAGGTTGGCTCCCGGGGTCAGGGGGTGGGGGGCCCTCCAGAACGTTCTCCCGCCCACCTTGACTTCCTCTGCCACCTGCACTTACCAGCCTGTGGCTCGGGGCCTGTGGCTAACGCACTGTCCTCACCGATACCCTCCAGGCAGTGACATCCGTGTCTGGCCCAGGTGAACATCTCCGGAATGCCCTGTGGCATACTGGCCACACCCCCGACCAGGTGCGACTGCTGTGGACTGACCCCCGGAACGTGGGCTGGCGGGACAAGACCTCCTACCGCTGGCAGCTACTGCACCGGCCTCAAGTCGGCTACATTCGGTGAGGGGAGCGCTGAGCCCTCCTGCCGGACCCCAGGCCCCGCCTTTCCTTCACCTTTAGCCGAGACCCACCGGACTGCCCCTCCACTGCGTTCCTCGGTGCCCGGTGCCCCGGGCCAGGACTGGGCCGCTGCTCTGTCTTCCCTCTCACCACAGACGTACCGCCTCAGCCCCGCTCTCCTCGTCCTCAGGCAGCCGGGGCTCTGGTGCGGGTGCTGCGGAAGGAAGACCTGTAGGCAGCGTTGGGCGAGTCCTTCCTTTTCCGTGCTCCGTTTTCCCCTCCGTGAAATGGGGCGATCTTGGGAGCCTCTAAGCCGCAGGCCAGTCTGTGGAGAGGCCCGTCACTTCCAGCCCCTTCCGTGCTCCATCCCAGAAGCTGCCCCATCAAAGTGTCTGACCTGGAGGGGGCCGTCATTTGCAGAGGAGTAAACCGAGGCCCAGATGGCACATCTCTTAGTAGCGGGGCTAAGGCTTCTGGGTTCAGTGCCGTGTGCACAACTGCGCATCTCCTAGTCGGTGGGGATGACAGGGAAGGGACAGCCAATGGCAAGAGCCCAGGGTCCCGGGACTCGGGTTGGTTCCCCTTTAAGGTGCCTGGGGCTGCAGGGTGCCAGGGCAGGGGATGAGGGAGGGTGGACTAGAGCCTGGGAAGCGGGTGACTTCACCCCCCAGCCCATTGTGCTCATTGTCATGACAACCCAATCCTCGCTTGGAATGCGGCTGGTGCTTTGAGATGCAAAGGGGGCGGACAAAGAGGCAGGGGCCCCGGGCCTGAGAAAAGCACCCCCGTCCCTCCCCTTTCCTTCCTCCCTCTCCCTCCTTCCGTTCTCTCTCAGGCCCGGTGAGCTCGAGGGGGGTTGGGGATGAGCAGGGCCCGGGCTTGATGGCCCAGTGCCCACTGGGCACCCTCGCACCAACGGACACCCCTCTCCCGGACAGGGTGAAGCTCTATGAGGGCCCTCAGCTGGTGGCAGACTCCGGGGTGATCATTGACACGGCCATGCGAGGGGGGCGCCTTGGCGTATTCTGCTTCTCCCAAGAAAACATCATTTGGTCCAATCTCCAGTATCGATGCAATGGTGAGGCCGAAGACGTGGATCAGCCTGACCTTCCGACCCTTGTCCCTCCTGGGAGGGTCCCATCCTCTGACCCTAGTGACTCCTCCCTCCTCAGACACCGTGCCCGAGGACTTCGAGCCATTCCGGAGGCAGCTGCTCCAGGGAAGAGCGTGAAGAGGCGGCCGCCGGATTCAGCATCCTGGTCTTTGCCCCTTTGGCCTTGGGGTCCGTCCTGGAGACCCTCGGGTCTAATCTGCAGCCGCTCAGCCAAACACAGACCCTCCTCCGGCACAAACGGGAGTTCAGTCCCAGAGGGGTGGTGACCCCACTGTTCAGGAGATGGGAAGTTTTCAGGGGGTATTTCTCAGGCACTAACCCCAGGAAAGAGAACACATTGCCATAAAGTTCCAGTGGTTTTCCACACTAGTTGGTGTTGCTTATTTTAGGGATTTTCCGGGGTAGTGTGGGGAGCAGGAGGGAAGCCGAGGGGTGAGGAGGAGGGCTGGTAGGATGAGAGTTAGAGATCTAGGGGAGGTTGGGGGCCTGCTGGAGGAAGAACGGTGCTGGACTGAGGTAGGTGAAGGATGAGGGGCTGGTCCGAAAATGGCTTAGGTGCTCCCAGCCCCACTTACTCACGGTGGCTGCGGCGACACTCCAGTGGATCTGAGGTGGTCCGGGTCGAGAGCCAGGAGGGCTGGAGCCGGCCCGCTCGGGGTGAGGGGGGGCCGGGGGGCCGGGGGGGCCGGAGGCCGGGACGAGTGCAATATTGGCGGGGGAAAGAACAACACTGCACCGCGTCCCGTCCCTCCCGCCCGCCCGGGGCCCGGGACCCCGCTCCGCACCGCTTGCAGCCGGACCAGCCCCAGAACCGGGGTCGCGCCGGGGACTTTGGTCCGCTTCGGAAGCCAGAGACTCGGCGCCCGGACGAGGGGGAGGGGACGGCCGGGGGAGGGGGGCGCGGGGAGGCAGAAGGGGAGACCGCGGTGGCCCGGAAAGCCGCTTTCCGACACCCAGCCGTTGCGCGCGCTTGCTCTTTAAATACTCGGAGTGCGCGGCGCGGAGCCGTCGCCGTGGCGACGCGTGTCCCAGCAACCGGACTGAATGGCTGTTGCCCGGCAACGCCGGGGCAGCAGTTTTGGGACCGCCCACCTAGATGCTCGCGCCTTCTCGGGCGGCCGGGCGGGGGGCTTCCGCGCCCCTCGGGCCTCCGCGCGTAGCCGCGGCCCCGCTTCCTTGCACCCCGCCGCCCCGAGGGGTTGTGAAAGCTCCTTTTCCAGTCTGTACCCGCGGCGACTGGGAACGGTTTTCCTAACGGGGGCGTAGCTGGGGTGGGGGAGGTAACCTCTGGGGGGGGCCCGACCCCCACGCTCCACGTGCGCGGCGCCCAAGCGTTTGCGCCCTTCGTTCTTCTCGCCACCCCCCCCCGCCCAATCACGCACCCCCCCATACAGTCCCCGGGTCACACCGTGTGCCTGTCTACCCCCAATGCCACTCTGGGCCCCCAAATACCCTTCGGTTGCCCCACCTACTCTCTGCCGCCCACATGCGTCACTCACCTGCCCCGTTTCCCCTCCCACATTCCGCTGTCCTCTCCCACATATTTGGGCGCCCCTTCCTCGTACCTCGGGACCCCACCCACTGAGCGCCGTCTCCTCCAGACGCCGCCCCCACGCGCCCCGGGGTCCCCCTCTTGCCGCCAGCCCCTCCCGTCGGTGGAGCGGAGCGTCCCCGCCCTCCGCGTCTGAGCCCCAGACCTGCGCGCCCGGCCCCTCGGGCCGCCCTCGGGCACGCCGCCCCCTCCGGCCAACCGGGCGCCCGGGGTCCCCGCGCGCTGCCGCCAGGGGGCAGGAGAGCCCCGCCCGCCGCGAGCCGGAGCCCCGGGCAGGAGAGACCCCGGGGTGCCGCGGAGCCCAGGTTTCGGCCCGCGTCCAGTGGGACTTCTTCCCCGCCCCCTCCTCGGGAGGCAGCCAAGGCGGGAACGCCGGCCCTGGAAAGCCCGGCAGGGGCGGGGACTGTGGGTTTCGGTGGATCTGCGCGCGGAACCCTGAAGGGAGCGGCGATTCCGGGAAGTGGCGGGGGGAGGGGGCCCAAAACTGGCCCCGGGCCCCCCTTTCTCGAGCCTTCTCGTACCCCCCCCCGCCAAGCCCCCACGGTGCGGCTTCAGGGGGCCCATTGAGAATGGGGCGCGGGGTGAGGGACGCGAGGGTGAGCTTCCTCGGCCCGCGGTCCGGGACCCTAACCCGGCCCACTTCCTCTGCCCCTTTTCTCACCCCTGCTGTTGCCCGGAGGCCAAAACTAGAGCCGAGGAGGCCCAGGTCCTCGGTTCCCCCCCACCCCCCACCCCCACCCCCACCCCCACCCCTGCTCCTCTTCTGGAGCCGGGCAGTGGCCGGTGATGGGAGCACCCGCGGGATGTCACAGGGTGGAGTGATCGGAGCCCACGTACCCCACCTGAGGGGCCAGGAACGGTTGGGGAGGAGGAGGAAGAGGTAGGAGGTAGGGAAAGGGGGAGGGGGCGGGGTTTTGTCACCTGTCACCTGCTCCGGCCGAGCCTAGGGCGGGCCGGGGACCGGTATAAAGCAGCAGGCGCCACCTCACACGCAGCTCCTTCCCGAGTGTGTTCCGCCCCCTCCCCACCCAGCTCACCACCACCATGACGCCGCGCTTCCTGGCCCCTTGCTTCCTCCTGCTCCTTACAGGTGAGGGGCACAGCCGGGGAGGGGGCTGCCTTGCTCGTGTGGTCTTCTCAGCGTTTGCGTCAGGTCTCTTTCCTCGCAGATGGCATCCCCGGGGGCGGCCTGGTCTGTGCCAGAATACAGGAGGGCGGCCAAGGACAGACAAGAGCCGGCCCCTCGCCCCTGGGGAGAGCTGGTGCCAGGAGCATAGAAAGACCTGAAGAGAAGTCTGGGGAGGTGTGTGGGGGGGGGGGGGTGGGGGGGTCAGGAGACATAGATCTTAGGAGCAGAGAAATGGACAGCTAGGAGCAGGGGTGTGGGGGGAGAGGGAGGTTGCCAGCCAGGAAGGAGGAGGAGGGCCCGACCAGGATTTGCCCCACTCCGAATCTTCCCGTGCCATTGCTTCTCAGGAGGCCGAAGGATGTCTTTCCTCCTTGTTCTGATTTGACCCCAACCCAGACCTGTCCCCTCAACCTCTTACACTTGTCACTGCAGCCCAAGACACCGCTGGCACCTCGTCCCTGGCCATCAGCCCTACCTCAAGCTCGGCCTCCGCCCCAGGACTCCCTGACACCTCGCCCCTGACCACCACTGCCAGGTCGTCCCTGACCACCACTGACACCTTGTCCTCGACCACCACTGACTCCCCGTCCCCGACCACCACTGACACCTCATCCCTGACCACCAATGACACCTTGTCCTCGACCACCACTCACACCTTGTCCTCGACCACCACTGACTTCCCGTCCCCGACCACCACTGACACCTCATCCACCACTGACACCCTGACCGCCAACGACACCTTGTCCTCGACCACCACTCATACCTTGTCCCCGGCCACCACTGACACGTTGTCCCCGACCACCAATGACACCACGTCCCTGACCACCAATGACACCTTGTCCTCGACCACCACTGACTCCCCGTCCCCGACCACCACTGACACCTCATCCCTGACCACCAATGACACCTTGTCCTCGGCCACCACTGACACGTTGTCCCCGACCACCACTGACATGTCCCTGACCACCAGTGACACCACGTCCCTGACCAACAATGACACCTTGTCCTCAACCACCACTGACTCCTCGCCCCTGACCACCACTCACACCTTGTCCCCGACCACCACTGACATGTCCCTGACTACCAATGACACCACGTCCCTGACCACTAATGACACCTTGTCCTCGGCCACCACTGACACCTTGTCCCCGACCACCACTCACACCTTGTCCCTGACTACCACTCACACCTTGTCCCCGACCACCACTGACATGTCTCTGACTACCAATGACACCACGTCCCTGACCACCAATGACACCTTGTCCTCGGCCACCACTGACACCTTGTCCCTGACCACCACTCACACCTTGTCCCCGACCACCACTCACACCTTGTCCCCGACCACTACTGACACGTCGTCCCTGACTACCAATGACACCACGTCCCTGACCACCAACGACACCTTGTCCTCGGCCACCACTGACACCTTGTCCCCGACCACCACTCACACCTTGTCCCCGACCACTACTGACACGTCGTCCCTGACCACCAATGACACCACGTCCCCGACCGCTAATGACACCATGTCCCCGACCACCGCTGGCACCTCATCCTTCACCAGCAGCCCCGCCAGCCACAGCGCCAGGACCACCACCAGCGCCACTAACCACAGTGTGGAGCCCGTCACCTCCTCCAATCATAAGACTTCTCCCCAGTTGTCCATTAGGATCTCCTTTTTCTTCCTGTCCTTTTCCATTTCGAACCTTCAGTTTAACTCTTGTCTGGAAGATCCCAACACCGGCTACTACCAGGAGCTGCAGAGAAACATTTCTGAGTGGGTGAGTGGCTATTTTTTCTCTGTCGTGCTCCCCCAGCAGCAGCCCCAAAACCGCCTGAACGGTTTGCATCAAGCCTTAATCCCGCCCCTCTCACCCAGTTTTTGCAGGTTTATAATCAGGAAGATTTTCTGGGCCTCTCCAGCATCAAGTTCAGGTACAATTCCGGGCGTGGGCCCTGTGGGGAGGGCGGAAGTTGCCGCCACTGTGGGGAGGGCTGGCGCACTCACAGCCCCGGGGTGGGGGGGGGGATTGCTGGCCCGGACGCTGGGACTCCTGGCTGAGTTCTCTTTCCCCGGGAGCAGGCCAGGATCTGTGGTGGTAGAATGCACCCTGGCCTTCCGACAGGGCACCACCGATGCCCTCAACGTGAAGACACAGCTTGACGAGCACAGAGAAGAAGCAGCCAGATACAACATGTCCATCTCGAGTGTCCGTGGTGAGGCCCCCCCCCCCCCCGCCTCCCGGGCCCCGCCCTCCCGCCTCCGGGCTCCTGCTCTTCTTCCCCAGAGTGCTGGGAGGGGAGGGCCACCTCCCTGGGACAGTATTTTGACCGCTGCTTTTCCTCGTAGTACGTGACGCGTCATTTCCTTCCGCTGCTGGGTCCGGGTCTGGGGTACCCGGCTGGGGCATCGCCCTGCTGGTGCTGGTGTGTGTCCTGCTGGCACTGGCCATCGTCTATCTCGTTGTCCTGGTGAGTGTGTGGCCTCCAGCCCTGACCACAGCTGCCCCGCTGGAGGGAACTCCACGGCCCCCCCTGACACCCTGTTTCCCCAGACCGTGTGTCAGTGCCGCCGGAAGAACTGTGGGCAGCTGGACCTCTTTCCGCCCCGCGATGCCTATCACCCTATGAGCGAGTACCCCACCTACCATACCCACGGGCGCTACATCCCCCCTGGGAGTACCAGACGCAGCCCCTATGAGGAGGTGAGGGTGGGGCTCGCGGTGCTCGGGCTGGGCAGGGGCTCTGGAAGGATGCTTGCAAAGCCCGGAGAACTTGGAAGGGAAAGGTGGTGCGGAGGACGAGGCACAGGGCCAGGCGAGCATGGGGTCAGAGGTCAGAGGAGGCCTGGGGAGGGGACCTTGGGAGGAAGGGGACCTCCAGGGAGAGGGTCCCCACTACCGGCGTCTCCAGCTAGCGTTCCCTGCCGTGCCGAACGGGGATCTCGGACACGAAAGGGGTGAGGCTCCGTGCCCAGGGGAGCCCTTCCCGCGGGGACTCACAAGGGAAGAGGCACCTGTGCCCCGCCTCCCCTCCAGGCTCCTGAGAGTGGAGAGTGGATTGAGAAAGGCTGGCAGGAACGTGGGCTAAGAAGTCTCGCCAGGCGAGCCTGGGCGCCATGGGCCTCTGGCCTCTGGAGGAAGCAAGGACCCCTCCTCCCCCTCTGCTCACCTGGCCTTTCTCTCCAGGGCCTGGTAAATAATTACTCGGGCCACCTGGGGCTGGAACGCCACTCCAGGTGGGGGAGGGGAGCTTCCTTCCCTTGACCCTGTTTTCCTTCGCCCGCGGACTTCCTTCCCCCAGTTTTACGGAGACACGCATACACCTGCCGGGGCTGCTGGCACAGAGGATGGAAGGAGAAGGGAGCAGTAGGGGAGGGCAGGGGGGCTGCTGAGAGCCCAGGGGAGGGAGTGAAGGGGAGCGGAGGGAGGAGGAGAGGCCCCTGTTTACGGTCACCTGGCTGCCAGCGGGGGCCGGCAGGTGTTTTTTCCGATGAACCCTTCCAGAGTCAGTGAGAGTCTCGGGCCTGTTACCCCGCCTGGGGTGGGACCCGCAGCCCCGGGAGGCGCTCTCAGCCGGCGTCTCCCCCCACCCAGGTCTCCGCGGGCAACGGCGGCGGCAGCCTCGCTTACACGAACCCGGCGGCCACCTCTGCCGGCTTGTAGGGCGTGTTGCCTGCCCACGTCCAGCCGGTGCCAGCTGCCTCCCCCGGGCTCCTTGCTGCCAGGCCTCTCCTCTCAGCTCCGTCCCGGGCTGGTGAGCTGGCGGTTCAGCTTGGGCCACTCACAGGCCCCACCACGTCCCCTCACCGGCCTCGGCCCCGCCGAAACCCATTGGAGCCCCTTGGGGACAGGCCCGGGACAGTGGCTCCCAGGAAAACAGGCCCAGAGAGCCCTGAGAGGGAAGTTAGCCCCAGAATGTGGCTGAATAAAACGTGGACCCCCTCTGTGCTGCCACCTTGGGATCTGTCCTCTGTGGCCCCTCGTGACCCTCTGTGACCCGTAGATGGGGGCGCCGAATGTGGGGAGGGGACCTGGAAGGGGTCTTCGCAGGGGGTGGGGGGGGGGAAGAAGGCAAGAGGTGGGGTTCATCTGGAAAGCAGGAGGCGTGGTGAGGAGACGACATTGGGGTGCCGGTCACCTCTTCCCATCCCTGGCGGCGCAGGAGGAAGGAGGAAACGAAACCGAGGCGGCTCCGAGGCTGGCGTGACCCGGCTCCACCTGCACCCGCGGCTGTCCTCGCCCCTCTCCTGGGCTGGGGGCTGGTGGCGGCCACACCCTCGCCTCCCCTTGGCCCCGTGCCCCTGGCGGCTCTATTCTTAGCGTCCCGGGGTGTGAAGTAAGCCCCTGGGCCACGATAACGCAGGCAGAGTCAACACGGCCACCACGATAAGCTGCATCAGATCCCAGATCCGGAGGTGCTGGCGCCAGGCCCGGCCCCCTCCCTGGCCAGCGGGGTCGACTCCAGGCGCCCCGGGAATGGGGAAGTGGTTCTGCTTCCCTGACCCCTTCGGGCCCAGGCACGGGGCCTGCCCTCTCGCCACATCCCCTGGGGCCCTGGGCCCCCGCCGGGCCGGCAGCCACCAGGACGGCGGGTCCCCTGAAGGCCGCCGTCAGCCTGGGCCTGAGCGGGAGCCGGTGTGGCGGGAGGCCCAGAGCACCCGACCAGGGACCTCCTTCCCTCGGGCCCCGGGTCCGCCCAGCACCCCCGCTCTGAGCCACGGTGCTGCACCCCGGGTCCTTTCCGTCTGCTACGCCCAGCACAGGAAACAAAGGGATGGAAGGCAGAGATGTGCCGGCATCACAGTTTATTGTTTATAAACCATGAAAATAACAGCTGTTGTTCGGCACGGGCCGGGCAGTGCCCACTGCAGGGGGGCAGCAGCGGACCCCAGAGGCCTTGCCTAGCCCAACCCACGGGGGACACCCAACCTCAGCTGGGGCCCCACGGGAGACTTGGCACGTTGGCGTGGGTGTGGGACGGGGTAAAGCATGCAAGAGGGAGACGGGATACAGGCATGCGGCCGAGGGGCGTGGGGACCCCAACGACTAAAGCAGGATGACGGGGCCCCCTTCCCCTCACCAGGGAGCGCCTGGGCAGTGTCTGGCCAAAAAAGCCTGCCCGCCCCAAGGCTGTAGTTGAGGACTGACGGGGCAGGGAGCTGGGCAGGGCAGAGTGCAGAGGGCAGACTGGGGATCATGCCCAGAGTTCCAGATGCCTTCCCTCCCCGGCAGCCGGGGGAGAGGCACGGGACAGGGATGGGGAAGGGGGCCCCTCCGTGACTCGGGTAAGATGCCAAGGGCAGGGTGTGGGGCAGAGACTCGGCGGGGGCTGGCGGGAATGAGGGATATCTAGAAAGGTGAGCAGAGGAGAGTCCCCTGGTGGAGAGAAGGCCCCAGGAATACACAGACATCGGGTAAGGGGCCAGAGGGCACGGCAGGAGGAGCGTGAGGGGGAAGCTGCCGGAGGCATAACCGGCTCCAGCAGGCCTGGGGGGGCAGGGCCCGGGTCAGTCCAGCTTGGCAAAGCCCCCGATGGTGACCTTCCTCTCAGGCTTGGTGCCCACGGGCTCCTGCAGTTGGACGGCACCGCCCCCGATGAAGCAGAAGGCAGGGCACACGGGCCCCGAGCAGTCCAGGGGGCACTCCAGGAGCCCGCGGAAGGACACGGCGTCCAGGAAAGAAACTCGGCCCCGCTCGTAGTCCAGGCAGATGCCCAGGCGGGGCGGCAGGGGCACGGTGCAGCTGGCCGCGGGGCCGTCCCGCCCCGTCAGCCCCGCGTTGGAGCTGGCCCCCGACCCCAGCAGGATCTTGCCCATGCCGATGGTCAGGAAGGCGAAAGGCGGCGAAGCCTCCACGGTGGCGTCCTCGGCACCGCTGTCGTGTCCGCTGTCCGGGTCGTACCTGTGGGAGCCGGTGGGTGGGAAGGTGTTGGGAGCGGAGGGGGGAAGTGGGGCACGGGGCGGGGGGGGGACGGCGAGGGCTGGCCGAGACACAAGGGGTGGGGTGGGGCCAAGGGCTGAGACGGTGAGAGGACGAGATGTCGGGGAGCGAGTGGTTGAAAGGATCGACTTGGGACGCGTCGCAGACACAGGGGTTAGAATATGGGGCGGGGGGGGGTGTCTGAGTCCACGAGGAAAGCGGTATCGAAGGGCAAGGACGTTGGCACGAGAGGTAGGGGAGAAGGAGGTGAGGATCAGGCACCATGAGGAGGCAGGAGACAGGCAGGGGTGAGGAGAGCAATGGGGGAGGGGCATCACGCCGGCAAGGAGCTCGAGGAGGGTTTGAGGGGGTTGAGACGGCTTAGTGACCGAGGGGCTGGGGAGAGAAAGGCTGTCGGGAAGGCAGGTGTTGGGAGAGAGCTGGGGTGGAGGGGTGTGGGATGGGGGTGCATTTCAGAGAAATGGGGTGTTTAGGGACAGTGCGGGGAGAAAGGGTTCGGGGAGGCACACGCGTGGGGGACGTTAAGCAGGGCGCTGGCAACAGGGGGGGTGGAGATGGCAACGTCAAGGGAAGGATTTTAGGATGTTGAAAACAGACGCGGTGAAGGAGGTCCTGGGAAGAGTGGGTTTTGTGGAGACAGCACGTTGGAAACGGCGTTGGGAGATGCAGAGGCCGGACAGGTGGCCTGGTGGGCCTGAGGGACAGGTGGAAGCAGGTGGACGGCCCCTCTCCCCACATCCCTTTCCAAGCGACACACTCCTCCGAAGAGCAAGCCTCCAAGCCCCTTGGGCGGAGCCCACGCCGGGCTCGGCCCTGCGTCCCTGCTCCCGATCTCCCGCTGCCACCGCGTCCTGGGCCCAGCTCCCCCACCCAGGGCCCCCGCACCCCGTCCCTCCCCGAGAGGCCTGACCTGGGGCTGACCACGTCGGGGGCTCCCTGGAAGCTCTCCTGAAGCTTGCTCTCCAGCCCGACGCCCACCTTGACCAGGTAGGAGGCTGGGTCCACGGCACAGGCCCAGTAGCTGCGGCCCTGGGTCACGGCCACGTCTCCCAGGACCACGTCCACGCTCAGGTGGCAGCCGGTGAGCAGCCGCTCAGCGGCCAGCAGCAGGGGCAGCCCGGGAACACTCCGCACCGCTCGCTGGTCCTTGCTGATGGCCAGACGCTCTCGGCTCGTGCCCCAGCGGCCGTCGAGGAAGAAGTGCAGGACTGCAGCGGGGGAGGGAGACAAAGAAAGGGCTTCAGGGACAAACACAGGCCTTGGGGGACACTGGGGGGTTTCGGGACATGGAACAAGCTGCTGAGGGCTGGGCGGGGGGCTCTGGGGACCAGGGCCTGGAGGACCACCATCGGGGGCATGAGGAGAAAAAAGGGGGCATCCCAAATGGGCTTGGGACCCCAAGAAGAGTTTTAGGAGTGACTAGTGGGTCCAGAAACCGGTCTCCCAGTTGGCCTGCAGCGCCTCCTCCTGGCCCTCTCCTGTGGCCGCGCCCCTCCCCCCCCCCAGAGCCCCCACTGCCGCTCCGTCCCAGCTGTGACACCCCCCTCCCCACCGACCCACGCCTTCCAGCCCACGCTCTGGTGCTCACACCTGCCCTTACACCCCACTTGGGTGGTGACGCTCCTGGATTCCGCCCGCGCCCCAGGGGCCAGACCATTTTCTGGAGAGTCACTGCCCTCACGCTTACTACTGGGAACGGACCTCAGTCCCTTCTCACAGCAACAATACTGCTATTGTCCCTACGGAAGAGGGACCCGAAGTTCAGAGAGGACAAATAGCTTGCCCAAAGCCACAGCTGGCAAGAGGCAGAGCGGGCGTCTGAACCCAGGTGGTCCAGCCCCAGAGCTGGCGCGCGGCCCGCTGTGCTGTCTCGCCGGCCGTCGGTGGCCTCAGTGGGTCCCCGCGTACCCTACGCGCCTCGAAGGCCGCACTGTGCCCAGCCGGGCGCCGCTCACCGGGTGCGGGGGGCGTGTGCAGGTGCACGTCTTCGCTGTACTCGCCATAGCCAGCCTTGTTGCAGCCCCGCACGCGCAGCACGTACACGGAGCCCGTGTCGGGGTTCTCGAGCAGGGCGCTGGTGCCCCTCACCTCCTCCCGCCGCTGCCAGCGGGTGGGGCCCGGCTGGGCGGGCACATCGGTGCGCCGGAACTCGATGGTGTAGTGCCAGGCGGGTGGCGAGTGGGGGGGCAGTCGCCAGCACAGGAATATCTGGTCGTAGGCGAAGGTGCGCTGGGTGTCGATGACGGGAGCCTCGGGCACTGTGGGAAGAGACAGAGGGGGTCAGTGGGGGCCTGGTCAGCGGCCTGGCGTGGAGGGCGGGCAAGGGAAGGGGAAGCAGCGGGGGCCGGGGGGGTGAGTGTGGGTGAGGGGGAGCTGCGGAGAAGGCCGTCTGGGGGGCCGGGGGCCGGGCAGGGGGCGGGCAGGGCACAGCCCAGGGGAGAGACGGGTGTGGACGGGGCAGGGGGCAGGGGGCCTCGTGCCCGTCCTGGCCTGCCGTTCTCTCACTCTGGCCTTAGGTCAGTTGCTTCCCTTTTCTGGGCCTCAGTTTCCTCCTCTGTCAAAAAAGGTATTAGACCAGATGGGGACCCTTCTTTCTATGACCTTGTTTATTCTACGGATAAAGAAGGGCCCAGGGGAAAGGCAGACAAAGGCCACTGGAACCCAGGCTAAAGGGCACGGACAGGAGGAGGGGGCAGGGCGGGAGGGAGACAGACGCGAGGGCCAGCAAGCCAGAGAGCAGGGGCCGGGAGGGGGCGAGTGAGAGCCGGACAGCAGCAGGAGACCAGGGTCAAGGGAAAGAGGAGGCAAGTAGAGAGGGCAAGGGCCCGGAGGACAAAAGGTCAGAGGGCAGGGATTAGGCAGGAGCCCAAGGCAGGCAGAGAGAGAGACAGAGGGCGCTGGAGGGGGAGGACCGAGAAGGAAGCAGGGGTGGGTGGCCGAGCTGTGTGGGGGCGGCAGGGCAGGGCCCCCGGGGCAGGGCCGCTGACTTGCCTGGGGTGCTCCGGAGCGGAGTCCGCGGTGGCCACAGCCTACAAACAAAGAGAGGGAGAAGCAGCGCTGAGCGCGGTGTGGCCGGGCGGGCGGGCGGGCGGCGGCGGGGAGGGGCGGCTAGGCCGGGCTGGGCGGGAGGCCGGGACGGGACGTCCCGGTGGGCGCTGCCCCCCGGGCCCGCTGCTGGGGGGGGGGGGGAGACGGGGGAGGGCTCTAATGGGGCACGGGGCCTGGCCACCTCCTTACCTCGCAGGAAGTTAAGCTCTGTCAGCAGCTTCATCTCACGCCCCACGTCCAGCTGACAGTGTCGGAAGGAGGAGCTGGCGGCCGGCCGGAAGGTCTGCAGGGCCTCCGTGGCCCGGGCAATCCTGCGACGGGGGCGGGCAAGGGTCAGGCACGGCCCTCCGGGCCGCTGCCCTTCCCCTCCGCCCGGCCCTGCCTGTCCCTAGAGCCTCGGCCCCTGCTGTGGGTCTCCTCCCGTCCCCGCAGGCGAGCTGGGTACCAGTTGGGCCCGGTGTTAAAGCCTGGGGACCTGTCTGTCCACCGGGCAGCACCTCGCACGCTGTCCCCGACACTGGCCGCACCCCTGCGTCTGTCCAGGGGGCTGCACCTCGCATGCCGTCCTCGACACTGGCCGCACCCCTGCGCCCCCGCGCCCTGGGCCGCGCCCCGGGTACCTGTTGTGCAGCTGCTTGGCTGCTTGCACAAAGCAGGGCTGGTCTGTTTCCTTAAGAACCTCCTGGGCATAGCCCACCAGGCCTGAGCCATCCAGCAGGCTCCGGTGCTCCTGGATCTGGGCGCCGAGACGGGCCAGGCGCTCCTGCTGGCACTCCTCAATGGCCTGGAGCAGCGATGCCCGCTTCTCCTCCAGCACAGCCCCCAGCCCCCGCACCAGCTGGGACACCTCCTCCTTGGCCTGCTGGCCACTCACCTGCCCAGAGAGCAACACTCACTATCTTCCTCTCGAAGGCGGCACGTGTGCCTGCCTCCTGGGGCGCCACACCGGGGCCGGGACCACGGCAGGTCTGGGGAAACCCTACCCGCCCGTTCCAACAGAGCCAGGCTCGCGTCTCCAAAGACCCCCCGGACACCCACATGGGTTTAACTTCTGAAGCTTTGTGCTGACCTTCCTGGATGCCCACACCACAGCCCTGAGCCCTTAAGGAGTCCCCCAAACAAGAGAGGCCACGATGGCACTAATGTCCACCGGCCTCCGCCCCTTCCTTATTGTCTATCCCCACGTCGGCCGATTCAAACCATCTGCCAGAAAGTGTCAGAGGTGTGTGCCATCCTCCGCGGCAGCCGAGCCTGAGGGCATCTGAGCTGTGTCTCCGGGGCTTTCCAAGCTCTCCCTGTCCTGGGTGACCGCCGCCCTGTCCCCACTGTAGCCCCAGGTACAGCCTCGTCTGGGGCACCCGTGTCCCGGCCAACCTGGCTTAACCAGAACCCCAACACATCCCTGGACCCCACGTGGGCCTCCTGAGCTGGCAACCAGGTGATCGGGCCATGCCCACGCACACCCCCCCTTCCGGCTCCCACTCCCCGGCGGGGCCCAGGGCCCACCTCCATGCCCTCCCTCACCTCAGTGTGCCTCACGGTCTCCTCCAGCTCACAGATCTGGGTCTGTACCGTGTCCTGGTTTCCCAGGATGTATGTCAGGCTCTTTGTCAGCTTGTCCTGAGGGGGAAGAAAGAGGTGGGCATCATGCCTAGCTCGGCAGAGGCCAGCATGTAGGAGGAGGTGCCAGAGGGCGTGAGTGTGGGCTGAGCGAGGCAGAGTCCTCACCTTGAGGGCCTGGTAGGCGCTGAGCACCGGTGTGATCTTGTGCCCACCGTGGGTGCGCCTCACCCGGCAGAGCTGGCACACCAGCCGCTGGCACGTCTTGCAGTAATGGGTCACCTCTTCCTTGTGGTCTGGGCACATCAGGCCCTAGGGACAGAAAGAGCAGTGACGGAGTCAGCCGACTGCGGGCTTGAGGGGGCTGACCGGCCACCCAAGCGCTTGGCCCTGCCTCTCCACGGCCCTGTGGGGGAGCCCGGCTGGGGTGCTCCACAGTGCCACCTGGTGGTGCACACTGGCACCAAAGGGAGCCTGGCCTGCACCAGGTCTTCGCCGAGCTCCGCCCTCCCCTCTACCTCCGGATGCGTGCTAATAGCAATAATAACGGTAATTAATCTTCGCCTTGCGGCTAATAATTAACCTTGCCCATCTTGTTCACTGCCCTATCCCCGGCGTCTAGAATAGCACCAGGAACCAGGCTTGATAAATATTTACTCAGCGAACGCGTGAACGCAGACAGATCTTTTCAGCCTACAGGTAACTTTCACAAACACTATCTCATGTGATCCCTTCCACAACCCTCAGGGCATGGGATGGCAGGGCAGATGTTATCGTTCTCGTTCAGCAGACAGGATGGAGGCTGGACGATGTTTAAAGACTCGTCCGGTGCCTTTTTGCTGTTGCTGTTACAGAAAGAGGAGCCCGGCAGAGGCGAACCTCCGCCCACCTCCTTTCGCGAGCCCACAGAGCCGGGCTCGCCCCCCACCGTGCCGTGCGGCACCACCGCGCCCCTCCCTCCGCAGGCTCTTCGAGGGCTGGCTCACCTTGGGGCGGAAGGAGAGGGTGGGCAGCGTGGGCTCGTGCTGGGCCTTCTGGGTGCCCCAGGGGTGGAAGAGCTTGAAGCACTCGTTGCAAAAGGTGGCTCGGCACTCGGTGCAGCCCTTGGTGGCCTCTAGTGGCGGGGGCTTGCACAGCTGGCACAGGATGGCGCCGCCCACACTCACACTCTGGCGGTACCGCTCTACCACGCGCTCGAGGGTCAGGTTCCGGAACAGCCCTGCCAGGCCCCGCTCCCCCAGATCCACATCGCCCTGGCAGGCTGGGCACGGGAACATGATCACCTGGGGGTGCAGGGCGCCTCGCTTCCGCCCGGGGTACGTCCCAAAGCCTGTGGAAGTGCAGGGAGGTAGGGAGGTGAGCATTTCGGCCGGCCGAGGGGCAGGGAGTCTGCTCCGTGGGAAAAAAAAAGACTTTTTATTGTGCCAGAGCTCAGCTCGCATTACAGCCTGTATGAACGGTCTCCTCACCCCCTGCAAGACAGACAGATGCCCCTGACCAGCGACGGAGGTTTCCATCTTCCCCGTGGACACCCCAGCGTCCCCACCCCCGGTCCCCGGGACCCAGCCCCACCTGACTTAAGCAGCCGATCCAAGCGGTCCGGCTTGGGGAGAGTTCTGCGCCCGAGGCGGGGACTCCGGGTGGAAGGGGTGGAGGCAGGAGAGGTGGGCTCGGAGCTGGGGTCCCCACCGTGGCCTATGTAGCCCTGCTGGCCCAGCACCTCCCGGGCACAGGCCTGGCACACGTTGTGGGTACAGGGCAGCACCAGTGGCTGCTTGTACATCTCTTGACACACCGGACACAGCAGCTCTCTCTCCATGTTCTTCATGCTTGTCTGTGGAGACAGCAGGAGGCCGGCTCAGAGCACGACACCGGGCACATCTCGACAGGCCTCTCAGCTGCCCTCAGAAACCCACGGGGTCTCGAGCAGGGGCAAGAAGACGAGCTGCCTAAGGCTTTTCCCCAGCACCGGCCTGGGCCTGGTTCATACACCTTCCCGGCTCTGTCGCCCGCCTCTCCTGCTCTGGCACAGAGCTAAAGCCCACGGAGGGGGGGGGGGCGGGTTGGAGCGCCAGCCTCCCCCAGCCTCTAGCCCCGCCCCTCTCGCTCCCCCTGCGGGGATGCTGGGCCCGCAGCCCCTCTCCCCTGGCCATTGCCCGCCTCCCCCCACCTCTGGGCCGCCAGCTGCTCTCAAGGACACCGCCCATTCTGCAGCTCGGTGCGGACCCCCGCCCCCTTCGGGGGCACCCCCCTCCGCCCCGGCGTGACTCCTCCCTACAGCCAGGCGCCGCTCGCTCTCCATCCTCCCGCTCACCGCGTCCATCATCTTGCCGCGGCTCGGCCCGCGGCCGCCCCAGGCTCCATTCCCCAGCCTTCATTTCCCCACCCGGCTCCTCGGGTCGGCGAGACGAGCCCATTCCCTTCGCCCCCGACCGTCCGGCCCTCCCGCCCCCTCCCCCTCCCCCTCCCCCTGACTAGCCGCAACCCCCTCCCCGGGCGACGGGGAGCCCAGCTCCCGCCTACTTGCCCCCTCCCCACCGGAAGTACCCCTCCCTTTTTTGGTGGAGGGGGTCCTCAAGCTATGCCCCACCCCCCCGCCTCACCTTGGTCCCTCTCTTCGCAGCCATCCCGGTCAGGGGCGCAGCTGACACAAAGGAGGGAGGGACAGGCAGGGAGGGGGAAGGAAGTGGTGGGGGGGGCAGGGTTGGCACCGCCCCTGGGAGAGCCGGGCACGGGTTGCCATGACAACCGCGGGCTCCGAGGCAGCCCTGAGTGGGGGCGCGGTGGGGTGGGGTCTCGCCGAAGGGTCCAAATTTGGAACTGCACCGTGGGGCGGCTCCTTCATCGGCCCTCACCTAGCCTCAGTTTTCTTGGAAAATATCCGAGCTCACACACGCCCCCTCCTCGTAGCGTACAGAGCCCCAGCCCTGGTGCACTGCCGGCGGGCACCCCAGCCCAGCCGCTGCATCCGGGCGGCTCCTGGTTCCTCATACCCCAGCAGATGGGCGCCACCTCACTCACCTCCGGGCTGCCTCCGGGCTTACCCTCTCCAACCTGCACCCCGAACCTCCCGGTCCCCTCTGACCTCCCCAGGCCCCTGCCTGCATCCCGGCATCTTGCCTCATCTCCACCTGTTCAAGGTCCCGGCCGGCCCCGGACCCGTGCGCCCCCCCCACTCCGTCCTCTCCCCTCGACCCCACCGTAACTCACACTGATGCGGACCAGCGCGTCCATGATGGAAGTGAAGGTCTGCATGTCCTCACCCTCAGCCATGGCCTTACCATGCCCGCCCGCCCCCGGGTGCCCGATCCCGGCTGCGGCTGCGAACCCCGGGCTTAATGCGGGAGCCCGGTGGGGGTGTGGGGAGGGGTGGGGGTGAGATGTCACTGCGCATGCTCCAGAGACAGCCTCGAACAGCGCCCGTCGAGGTAGGAGGTGGGAAATAGTTCTCCCCACGTGGTCCTCGGAAGACGGTGTGGGGGGTGGGGGGTGGGTAACATGGAATGGCATTGGAGGGGAAGCCATTTCTTGTGTTGCCATTCTTCGTTGGCTCCGTAGTCTTACTTATATAAAGCGGGAGGAGAGTTTCAGAGAAAGACGGGCTCCAGAACGGGAGGACCAGATTTTGGTTTGGGCAAGAGTCCACGGGAGATGTCCAGCCAGCGATCATGGCGTAGGGAGGTGTGAGGAACGGGCACTGGAGACGACATAAATGGCAAAGAAGACACACGTGGGCTAGAGGCTAGGGGCCACGGGCCCACCAGCTTGCGCCGAGAGGCAGCAGACGCTCGGGGAGCGGGGAAGGGCCGGGGACCAGGGCGGTGGCCACGGCCCCTCCTGGACGCAATATTTCCTCCCAGCCGGCAGGGGGCGCTGCGGCCAGGCGCCTAGAGGGAGCGCGGGGAAGACGTTGGGGGGAAGCGAGCCCGCGGGCCGGGCTGACGCATGCGCACGGCCGGCCGCCCCGGTTCGGCTCCATCCGCTCTCGGCTCGGCCTGAGGCGTCCACTGGACCGGAGGGCAGGACGTGATGGGTAACGGCGCCGGCGGGATCCCCCCCGACGGACGAGTGTGGTGGGGTGGGGGCGGCCCGGCTGTGGCCGTCCTCTGCCCGCAGAGCTGACGTGTCCTGGGCCCAGGGGGCGGGAGGGCTCGGGCGCCCGGGGCGGGGACGCCGGGGGTCGCGAGGGGGCGCGCGGCCCGGGGTGGGGGCGGGGAAGCGGCTGTGGCCGCGGCCGGGGGCCGGGCCCAGCCCGACTCGGCGCCTCCTGTGGTCGCCGCCCCTCCAGCCGTGGGTACGGGCACCTCGCTGGCGCTCTCCTCCCTCCTGTCCCTGCTGCTGTTCGCCGGGATGCAGATGTACAGCCGCCAGCTGGCCTCCACCGAGTGGCTCACCATCCAGGGGGGCCTGCTGGGCTCGGGCCTCTTCGTCTTCTCTCTCACCGTATCCTTCCTGCGCGGCGGGGGGCGGGGGGAGGAGGCGGCCGCGCGGCTCTGCCGGGTCTCTCGTCCCACCCTTAACTCCCTGGGCCCAGGCCTTCAACAACCTGGAGAATCTGGTCTTTGGCAAAGGATTCCAAGCCAAGATCTTCCCCGAGAGTAAGTGCGAACCGGGGGTGGGGGGGGGGGGGGGTGGGAGGGGGGCTGTGAGTGAGCCCTCTGCTCTAACCTCCCCCAGCAGGGGACTGACCTCCCAGGCGCTCATTTGGTCCGAGCTGCGTAGGGGAGCTGTGCTTGCTGAGGCTGTCGGAGGCGCTGACGCTCCCGGAACACGTCCTCTAGCTCGTGGAGGAGCTGGAAGGGAAGGCCGGAAAGCGCGAAACTTCGTTACCTTTGGGCCACTTCCCCGGGGAGGTCTGAGGACAGGGCGCGCGCCTTGCCTACGTCCTTGGGGACGGTCTTTGTTGCCCCCAGAGGAAGGAACAGGACTGACTCTATGAGGGGTTCCGATGTGAAGTTGAGCCGGTGTTCGTGGATTCTGTATATTTAACCCGATCGTCAATAGCTTAAGTGTTAGAGCCTCCAGGTTTCACCTCAGCAGCGGCCCTGACCGAGTTAGAATAAACGTGAGATCGTTTCCTGTTTGAAACGTACTTGTTATTGCTTGCGCAATGGAGAATTGATGATTTCGCTATCTATGCAGAATTAAGTTCACAAAGCAAATCAGACGTCGAGGCCGGGTCACCTAAGGAGTGTCACAAGCTTGAAAGTGACAGCAGAGGCCGCCTCTTGTGGAGCCTTCCTCCCGGAGAACAGAAACCTGGTTTCTGCACCCTTCTCAGGGCCTTGCTCTCTCCACTCAGCCCTGTTGCAGTCTCCCCCAGCTCCTTCTCTCCTGCAGCCTCAAGCCTTCGGAGGTTTTGTTTCCATGCGTTCTGTCTTCCTGTGCTTCGGAAAGAGACCTTTGTTGTGGGGCAGGGCTCTTGGCCTTCTTGTCCTACGCTGCCCTCCCCAGATGGGCGGTCGGTGTTTGCCCTTCCTTCCTACCCTCTCGCTTTCTCTCCAGTCCTACTCCGGATGCCCCGGAGACCCTTTCCTGCTTCCGTGGGCATGGGTGTCCAGACCCTCTGCCCTCCAACCTGTGTCCGGGGACTTAGGCCCTCAACTTCCACCGCTGGACTGCCAGTTGAGTGAATCAATCCTTAGTGGCTGGCTTTTGTGGCAAAGGCCTCACCCTCTTTCCCGAACAGCAGCAAACCTTGCCCTTCAGATGCTGCTGTCACTTTTCCTTTTCCTTTATATTGGAAGAAAGCCAGGGTAGGGAAGTTAAGTGACATTTGTGACAGAGCTGGTAAGGAGCATGCGTCTCCTACCTCCATGTCCCGGGCATCATCAAGGGCGTCTGAAGTCCTCCTGCCAGTGTCATGCCAACTCCCTCCAGGCAGGCCCCCCAAGATTCAGAGCGCCCCTGGTGTCTCCTAGAATGCACATATGAAGGCTTGGTATTTCCCACTCCGACCAGCACCCTCCTTGTGCCCTCTTGCCTCCCCAGTTCTTCTCTGCCTCCTGTTGGCTCTCTTTGCATCCGGCCTCATTCACCGTGTCTGTGTCACCACCTGGTAAGTGCCTCGCAGCTGGGTAAGGGGCGCAGCGTGCTTCCCCCTCCCTCCTTTCCCCTTCCCCACTTCCCCAAACCCGATCCAGGATTCTTTCCCTGCTGCCGCCGCCCGCCTGCCCGAGGAGGCACCAGGCTGGCCGGATGCCCGCCGATGCCGTGACTTTCCTGTCTTCACCCGCAGCTTCATTTTCTCCATGGTTGGCCTGTACTACATCAACAAGATCTCCTCCACGCTGTACCAGGCAACAGCTCCAGTCCTCGCCCCAGCCAAGGTCACGGGGAAGGGCAAAAAGAGAAACTGACCCTGCGTGTCCAATAAAGTTGATTCTTTGTAGTTCTGTGAGCCGTTATCTACCGCGAGCCTCTTGTGCCGTCCCCGCACACGCGGGCTGCCGTGGCAGGCCGATACCTGTGCTCTCCAGCCGCGGGGGTGGCGGGGCTTCTTCCTCTAAGGTTCCTTTTTAGCAGGTGTTTATCGAGCACCGTCCGCGCCAAACGCTTTGTGAGGCGCTGGAGTGGCGCGTGCTCGTGTGAAAGTCTCCTCGTGGAAGTGAAGTGCACGAGTGACCTGCTGTGTTGACCTGTCGGAAGAGGGGTCGGGGCTTGAGCGCAGGAAGCCTTCCTTGCCCGTCAGGACGGGACTAGATCTTGGAACGGGAACGAGGGAAGGAAAGGCCCCTCGCCCCTGCGACACCTCTGGGGGCTTCGTTACTCCGACTACCCACCCTGAGCAAACAGGGCCCCTGCCCCTCCTCCAAGTCCTCAGAAGGGAATTCTCTACCGATGTTGTCCTCCCGGCCCCGTCTGTGAAATGCCAGTGTGGACGTTTGTCCGTGTTTGGAGACTCCCGAGGTTGATCACCGCCCATCCTCTTTGTCCTGGTGCCTTCATTTCTCTCCTGTCTTGCAGCCGAGATAGGAACTTGCTGTGCTTTAGCAAAGTATACAAAATGGTAGGGACAAGGCCATGGACCTTGGAGCCAATCTTGATGGAAATGAAGATGTTGGGTGACTGGGTGGCTCAGTCAGGCGTCTGACTCTCGGTTCCGGCTCAGGTCATGATCTCATGGTTCATGAGTTGGAGCCCCGCACGGGGCTCTGTGCTGACAGCGTAGAGCCTGCTTGGGATCTTCTGTCTCCTTTCTCTGCCCCTCACCCGCCCACTTTCTATCTCTAGTTCTCAAAAATGAATAAATATCCGTTAAAAAAAAAGTGAAGGATGTGGTTTCTCAGGTCCTATGCTGTGCCCTGCCCTGAGGAACACCTCTCTGTCCAGAGTACTTGTCCTTTGAGGCTCCTTAGGCAGCCCCTCCCGGAAGCCGTGGTCTTTGGGGTGCGCACCTTGCCTTGGTCACTTGGTACTCTGCACTGTGCTTGATAATGGGCAGTAAAGACTGGTGGGTTGGTTGAAAGAATCTGCCCGTCTGGTAACAATACTGCACGCGGGATGTGTCTAAGTAGGGACAAAGACCTAGTGGAGATGAAGAAGTGAGTGGAAGCAGTTCCGGTCCAGGATTAGAGCCCCTTCTCTCTAATCAGGGGCCAACCCCACCCACTCCCATCTGTGGCGGGAACCCCAGACCCCAGGCTCCTCGGTCCCTAGGTTGACGAGTGCTCTGCAATTTCCCCAGGATGCCTGCAGAGGGCGCCACTAGCTCGCATCTCCTGGGGACCAGTACCATTGCCCTGAGGGCTGGGGAGGGTTCCTGCTGGGTCTCTGGGTCCTTGCTGAGCCTCTCTCGGGGGGAAGCCAACCCTGGAGACCCTGAAGGACTGGCCCATTGAGGGGGCCTGAAGTCGGAGTCAAGTCTCCCTGGGAGCAAGGCAAGGAGAGTTCAGAGGAGACCAGAGTCTCCGCGAGAGGAACTTACCTAGTGATGGTGAGGGGATGTGTGGTATGTGGGACCCTCTGGGGGAGGATGACAGCCTATTCCAATGGGCCCTGGCTGTAAGAGGAGGCTGGGTTGGTCCGAGGGCCCCCTCTGTCAGACCTTGACTTCCTCCTGAACTGGGGTGGGAGCTGTGGCAGAGGGCCGGGTCCCAGCCCAAGGGAGCATAGACACCCAGGGGATCTGGTCACCTGAGGGTACCCTGGCTTCCAAGATGAGAGTTTGGGGGGGGCAGGCTTAGGGGAGGGTGGGGAGGAGCCGGAGAGCAGGGTCCAGGTCCCTACCAAGCGACCGGAGCACCTGCTGCCACCCACTGTGTAGGCACCAGTGACAGCATGTGGCTCAGGAATAATGACCCCTTCTTCAGGAACAGGTGCATTTACGAGGCCGAGGGTGCCGATCTCAGCTCTCCACCCAGCCTATCTCTGGGGTGCCTAGTTACCTAACCTACCAATTAACCCTGGCAGGGGCATTCTACCCACTAATAACCATCATTAAGTAAGGGGGTATGAGGCCACAAAGGCTTCTGCAGGCCCCAAGGTGGGAAGGGCAAAGGTGCTAACCTCTGGGGCTTGGCTCCCCCCCAGGGGCTGGAGGCCTCCGGGCTGGCGAGGCGGCCCCTGGAGGACGAGGGAAGCCAGATGTTTCCTCCTGCTCCCTCACACGTGGCCCTGACACCCGTCCACTCGCTGGTCCCGCCACCAGCTCCGGAAACAGGAGTAAATAATACGGGGGAGGGGGCCTTGGATGTGTGGGAGGACGTCCCGCGGCTCCGGCCCAGGAGGCTTTGGGGCAGGAGGTGATGCCACCAGAGAGGAGGTCGGTGGGAAGGTGAAGCAAAAGTGCTCCCTATCTCCCCCCACCCCCAGCAGAGGCTGGACTCCTCCCTGACTGGCACTGGGGGGAGGGGACACCACAGCGTTGGACGGGGCGGTGGGGGGGGGGGGCGCCCAGGACAGGCAGGGAGCGAGAGTCCGCGCCAGGCCCTGGCTCCAGCCCTTTCCGGCCCTCATTGTCCTTGGTGAGAACAGGACACAGTCCGGTTCCCGCTGCCAGGCCCCCCAGCTCTGCTCCCCAGGGGCTCGGGAAGGACGTTGGGAAACGAGAGAGCGCCAGAGACAGAGATGCTGAGAGACACAGAGACAGATACAAAGGGGAAAGGCTCAGTCAAAAGCCAGCATTGAAGTCCTTTGTGAGCAGAGAAGGCCCCGGGCCTGGGAACCGTAAAAGAATGAGAAGCCGGAGGCCCTGCCCCCTCGGGAAGGCCCCTCCACTCCCCTCCTTGACTTAGGGTCACTCACAGGGCCGCCTCCTAAGCAAACAATGGCCGGAACCCTCTGCCGGGCACAGTTGGTGGCACTTAATTGCTCTGCTTCAGGTACCTTTCTTTGCCTTTTCCTCAGGGGGCAGGGCCAAGATGGAGATTGTGCTCCCAAACCCTAGTTCCCCAGCCCCCCAACCCGCCCCCCGCCCCCCGGGGGCCACACAGACTGTGCCGGGAACGCTACTTGGCTGGGTTCCTAGAGGACAGAGACAGGTGCCCCTCATCACCTGGGGTGACAGCAAAGTGTGGGGCAGCAGGGATCCCCGGAGCCAGCTGTGCGCCCCCTCTTGCCTTCGCACCCACGGGCGTGGGGTGGGGTGGGCGTCGTTCCCTCCAACCCGCTCTCTTCCACCTGGGCCTGCCGTTCAACAACTACCCCCTGGGACACAGGTCCCGCGTGTCCCTCGAGGCGCCAGAGGTGCCTCAAGATAAAGAGAAATGGAAACACATCGGCAGTGTTTACATTTAACAAATTAACACTTCTTTTTTTTAATGTTTATTTATTTTGAGAGCGGGGGAGGGGCAGAAAGAGAGGGACAGAGAATCCCAAGTGGGCGCTGAGCTGCCAGCCCGGACCCCGGTGAGGGGCCCGAGCTCACAGACCCAGAGGTCATGACCTGAGCCCCGCCCCGCCCCCGGCGCCCCGAGAAATTAACTCTTGGTAACACAAGATTACAACACAATATAATCATGCTAGGAACGATACTATCACAGGATCTTTAGAAAATTCTCCTTCACGGGGCGCTGCAGGCCCTAGTTGAGAAGGTAAAGTCCTACGGCAACGACACATTCATTGTGCGGTTCTTTCTAGTTTGTGTACGTTTGGAAATTCCATAATAACACGTCCAACCACTGTATGGTGAGCACCTTCCTTCCGTTCTGTCAGCGGCGGGGTGACTACTGTGGCGCGCTTGGGGAGGACAGCACGTGTCTCGGTCCGAGGCCCTGTGGGGACAGACCTCAGCACACGGCCCTCGGGACCCGTGAGAGCTCTTCTCCGAGAACCCCCTCCTCCAATGAGCCGGGAGAGCAGGGAGGTCCCCCGCCCAGGTGAGGGTGAGGCTGTGTGTCCAGAGGCCAGGATCCCACGGAAGAAACCTTCCACATACCCCTTCTCTGGGCCAAGAGCGCCGTGAGGGCTGACCTTGGCTGCTTCACGGGAACTTCTTCCCAGCGAGACGCCCCCCTCCCCTCCTGCCTCAGCCTCCAGTCCCCATTTCCAGCCTCTGTGACTCGGGCCTCCCGACTCGGAGAGTTCAGGTTCTGGACGGTACGTGCAAGTGGAACGGCCTGGGGCTCCAGATCAGCCTGACCTGAGTTCTGGCTCCGGCTTTGACACCTACCAGGAGAGAAGGCCCTTGGGCAAGGCGAGCGACCTCTATGCACCTTCAATTCTGAGGCTGTAAACGGGGGTAATAAAACCGACCTCAAATTGTGGTAACGAGGCCTCGAATTAAATATCGCGGTGGAGGCTCCGCGCAGAGTGCCTGACCCACTAGGCATTCGACGCGCGTTCGCGCGCGGTGACAAGGACGACCGTCAAGTAGGCATCTACCGCCTGCCGGTCAGCGTACTTAGTGCCTGATAGACATTCTCCATCTCAGCTCTTGCACCCGAGACCGACCGCCCCAGGCCAAGAGGGGGTACAGCAGCAGGCGGCCTTCACACTTGACCACCAGCCTGCTTCCTCCCGGGTCTCCAGCCTGCCGGGTGGCCACACTTGCCCGGGCTGCCGCCTGGCCCTCTGCCCAGGGCTCCCCACCGAGGTCAGGAGGAAGCCAAGTGTTGACAGAGGGAGACCCTGCGGATTTGGGACTTGTCAGCCACTACACTTGCATAAGCCGGTTCCTTAAAAATAGATGTTACTTCTACGTATGCACGTCCTACGGCTTCTGTTTCTCTACAGTCCTGACCCGTACACCCGTTTTAGTGAAATGAAAAGGGGTAAAATGAGAGAGAGGCTAACATAACCTGCTCAAGATTACAAGCGCAGGGGCACCTGGTCAGCTCAGTCGCAGCGTGCAATCTTGATCTCAGGGTTGTGGGTTCGAGCCCCACGTTGGGTGTTGGGATGGCTTAACACGTTTAGGGGCGCCCGGGTGGCTCAGTGGGTTAAGCGTCTGACTCTTGATTTCGGCTCAGGTCACGATCTCACGCTGATGAGTCTGAGCCTCACACTGGGGCTCTGTGCTGACGGCGTGGAGCCTGCTTGGGATTCTCTCTCTCCTCTCCCTGTGCCCCTCCCCCGCTCCAGCTTGCAGGCTCGCGCTCTCTCTCTCTCTCTCAAAATAAATAAATAAACTTAAAAAGATTAAATAAGTAAAATAAACTCTTTATAAGAACAAAAAAGCATTGAAGGCGGGGCTGCAGGCGGCCTCCCAGTTGCCGGCCCCACCCCCCTCTGAACCCCTCTGACCTTGCATTCTTCCCAGCTGGGCCTCCTCGGCCCCCAGTGCCAGGCATGCTTCCGCCTCTTGGCCTTCGCACCTGATGTTCCCACTGCCTGGCCACTCTTCTCCAGGTCGCTCAGGGATCCCGTCCCTCCGGGGACACCTTTCTGAGCACGCGTGTGATCGAGTGTGTTCCTCGTGCTTCCGCCCCTGGCCTCGCCCGTGTTCCCTTCACGGTAGGTCTCATTACTTGATACGTTACATAGTGATGTGTTTCTCGTCCGTCTCCCACCACCTCACCGAGGCAGGCAATTTATCCGTTTTCATTGAACGCTTCATCGAAAGCGGGGAATTTGCCTGGTTTGTCCCCTAGAACGGGGCCTGACGCGGAACAGGTGCCTGGCACACATTTGTTACCTCTGTTCAAGCTTCTCTTAGCAACACGCCATTGTCGCATTCCGGCCCTTTGCTGAAACTCCCCCTCCCCCCCACATCAGTTCCAGACTGATGAGTCCCCAGGATCAGCCTCCCTCAGGCCAGCCTCTTCCCCACCCCCTCCTGCTCTGGGAAACCCTGACTCAGCCAGGCCCTCCACTTCTGGTCTACCATTTCCCCTCAGGCCTGGCTACGGTGTGGCGGGGCGTGTGTTTTTGTTAATAACACGGGTGTCTGTCCTGTGGCCTCTGTGCGACTGTGGGGGCCCTCGGGTCAGGCACGGAGGCAACACAGCCTGACTAACTGGAACCTTCCCCAAGGACCCAGTAATCAGCATGGCACCTGTGGGCACCCAGTGTTCTTGGGGTGGAGCTGCTGACCCGAGGGACCGACACCCTGTCCCACAACACCAGTACTTTGAAGCTGTCTCTAGTAGCCTGGCGTGGCCTGCTTTTCCGGCCTCGTCTCCTGCCACGCCCCCACGAAGCGGTCTCCGTCCAAAACACAGTCACCAAGAGTCACTGCCCGTGAACTCTCGCATCTGGGCCTTTGTTCAGGGTTCCCCGGGCCGTGGATGCCACCCCACCGCCACCCGCCCACCTGGCCATCTTCCTGGTATCGACTGGGGGCTTTGGGGCCTCCGTGTAGCCTCCCCCCTGGCGGTCAGCCCCCCTCTGTGTGGTGTGGGATTCTGTACTGTTGGCTGAGGACGTCGTCTTCCTCTGATACCAAAGCTGAGAGCCGCCACGAACATGAGCTTAGCCATCCACAGAAGGAGCTTCCCTCAGAAGATGGCAGGGAGTCTAGGGAGGCTAGGGGTGCGTCCTCGGCCCTGACAGGTGACTCACGACCAGAGGGCCTAACACCCCACGCAGGCTTCCCAGACTCTGCGCACCGGTGTCAGCGGCCCCCTGTGTCACCTCCCTTTATCCTACCACAGAGGACCAATGATTGGTTCCATTATTTAGGGGGGGAGCCTAAGGCTCAGAAAAGTATGTTCCTTGCCCAAGGTCATACAGCTAAGTAAAAGAAGGAGCAAGGACCCAACCGCATGACAGCCAAGCTCTAAAACCCCAGACTTTCAAGTCCCAGGCCGCACTGCCTCTCGCACCTGCCACAGTCACACGTGCGCTGTCCTTCTGTAGCAGGAGAGGAGTGATGATCTTCAAAAAGATTGAAGACGAGGAGTTGGACCATAAGACTCTGCTGGCGTTTGTCCCGTGCTATCCAAGGCCGAGGACCCCGTGTCTGGCAGGTGGGAGTCTCTGGAGTGGTTCCATTCGACGGGACCAGGAAAGCCGGGTCAGATTCCCTGGAGGCCATCAAATGTTAACCTGTCCTTGCCTCTGGCCCTCATCTGACATCTACAGAAGCCCTTGCTGGGTTTCTTACATGGTGCTCCGACCGTCCCGGAGCTGTGCTGTCCCCGGGCAGGCCATGCAGGGAAATAAAGACATGGCCAGTGTCACCGGTCAGACTCTGGGCACTCAGAGCAGGAGCACAGGGGCTAAACCTGCAACCCTAGAGGGCGTGAAGCTTGAATTAAACACAGAGAAATATGTACGCACATTTTCTTGTGCACATTTAGGGTTTCCATTGGTCACTTTTTTTTTTTTTTTTAATGCACTGGGAATTGATTTTGGGATAAGGTATGAGGTTGAAATCTAACAATGTACTTTGCAAATGGTTCTCAACCTGTCCCTCTCCCTCGCTTGCTTGAATTGCTGTGTTTATCCCATGCTAAACTGGCATACATGTTTCTTATTTTTATTTTTTTGAGAGGAGGGGGAGGGGCAGAGAAAGAGGGAGAGAGAGAATCCCAAGCAGGCTCAGCACTGTCAGCGCAGAGCCCGATGCGGGTCTCAAACCCGTGAGATTGTGACCTGAGCTGACATCAAGAGTCAGACGCTTAACCAACTGAGCCACCCAGGCGCCCCTAAACTGGTATCTTTTTTATGTATTTCTTCACTTTTTATTTCCTTCCATTGGTCTAGGGAGAGAAGTGCTATATTGCAGTGGCAGAGTTTGCAAGCTCTGAAGTCAGATTATGTGGATTTTGCCTCGGTTTCCTCATCTGTGAAATGGAGATAATACCAGCACCTGCTGCGTACGGCGACCGGGAAGATTGAACGAGATAACGCCCGTAAAGTACTCATTACAGTGCCTGAAGGCAATCAATCAGTGACTGTCAGCTGCCACGGTGATCCCTCTCTGTCCCTTCCTGTACCAGTAACCAGGAAGGTGAAATCACTAAGCGCACAGCTTGAGTCCGATGGCACAGCTCTGCCATTCGCTATTTTCAGGACCTTGGGCAAGTTACTTACCATTTACCATCTGTCTGTTCTAGTTTCCTCATTTAAACTTGGGGGTGTAAAAGTACCTACTGCCGCTGTGAAAATTAAATATAACAATGTCCCACAGGGCAGGCCATGTAATAGCCCTTCGATGAATTTTTATTCTGCTGCCGATGATCATTATGATATTATAATTTGTTATCTGTCTTTATGTGTCGTAGGACAAGCCCTATCTTTCCCCAAAAACTGTTGTGGGGAGTGGCAATCTTTCAGGGCCAGGTCTCCCGTGGGTGAACAAACAGAATTTCTGGATCTACATTGCTGATGCCCAGCCCCTGGACTGTGCCGGAAGTCGCTGCGACTAGTGAGGTCTTGAGTGAGTGACCAGTAGGATTTGGGGTGAAATTGGGAAGCAGGTGGGGTGTGGCTTTGAAGTGCATACAGCAAATTGGTAAAAGTGTTTTTATTTTGTCTTAATTGTTTACGTTAACAAAGGAATTTGCATAGTTTAAAAAGCCAACTAGTTTTATAAGGCACTTAATGCAAAATACCAGTCCCCTGTGCCCATTCTCCTGCTCACCGTACCTGCTGCCCTCTAAGTCACTGCTGGAACTCTTGGCTGCTTCCTTTGGTACACCTCCTATTTGTTAGTAATGTGCTCATATTAATATTTCTTTTCTTCCATTCTAGATCTAATTAATTGACCACCTGCCATGGATGATGAGGATATGGTTCTCTTTATTCATGACCTTTCTAATACACTCCCCTCCCCCACCCTCTCAATTCAACTATATCCCGATGTTTGCTTAACTCAGTATTCAGTGTTTACATTATTAGGGCTGTGAAAATAGTCTTCACAGCTGAGTTGTATAACGTCTGTACTAAGACTCTGCGAATCTGTAAAAATGTGCTTTTGTTAATTAACATCAAGGACATGAGCCTGAGAAATTTTGCTCTCTGAAATGGCTCAGTCATGAACTTTACAGTTTGAAACCAGTGAGACTGGAACACCCGCCCTGGGGGGGGGGGGGGGCGGGCGGGCGCTGAGCCTGGCAGATTACTTTGACCCAGAGAAGCAGCCTCAATTTCCAACCTCTGTGCAAAGCTTCAGATCTGGGGGTCTGGACACAAATTCTACATTTCTCTTAATTATGTAGTTATCTCTTATAAAATTCTCTACGATTCATTATCTTTGTTAAGGTCAGGCTTCGGGCAGGGTAAAGATAGGAGTCAGAGGCTAAAAAATGTTAGCAAAGGCTTTATTGGGAACTAAGGTCTCAGGCCAGGTTCCGTGACTCAGGGAGAGAGAGAGAGAGAGGAGTCAGGGAAGTCGCGCCCGGGGGTGGTGGGATAGGGTTTTTAAGCTGCAGCGGTTCCCGGTTTAGCTTCGGGTGGGCCTTTTTCGCGCCAGGTGGACTCAGTCTACCTCTCAGTCCAGGCTTGCTGATTCCATCACTTACATTCACGCTTAGCCCGAACATATCAGAAACGCTGCTTCTTTAAATATTACCTGAACTCGGTCCTTTCCCATATCCTGTAATGACCCTGTTGCCCCTGTATGATGAGGGCCCCGCAGTTCCTCCGGTGTGTGCTCTCTGGCAGCTGCGTGCTGATAACCCTAACTCTGCTCAGCTACTGTTCTGTCCGGAGAGGGCTTGGCCAGGCTCTTATCCATTCTCTTTCCTTTGTGAGTCTTTCCCCTGATGTTGATAACCGCCCGCCTTTTCTTTTACTCTATATACCTACCATGAATTCATCCCTAGAACTCTTTATGTGATGTATTCACCTTCTCTCAATACCTTAAACTCATCAGGTAATTCCTGTCCGCACACTTTTTTGCGAAAGACACCCCTCCCCATCCCGCACCCCGCCCCAGAGCCCCTCTTCCTCTAGCTAGCTCCAAGCTGCACTGGCGCTCCCTGCGTCTCTCCATTAAATTATGACCACTTCTGTTCTAACACCCATCTCACGGCATCATGGTCAGTTGCGAATGCATCTGCACTGGGGCGAGTGTCTTGACATCTCTGTTTCTCCAAAGTCTGTCGCGGTGATCAGGTAACGTTCGAGTGAAGGAAAGAATGAGTGAATAAATGGGATTTCTGTGCAGAAGTTTAAGGGGGACGAGATTACATTCCCATCTTCTTGCAAACGTTTGAAGGTGTCCTCAGCAGGACGCCAACTTCGAGCGGGGTCCTGGGGGACAGAAGCTGCACCGAAGCCCCTGCGGACTCAGGCCACAGTCCACAGTCGGAAGCTCAACGAAACTCACCCTGCGCTCAGGCGGCCGCCGCGCCCGATCGCGGCCGCGAGAACTACAACTCCCAGAAGGCCGCGCGGAGGCACCGCCCAGGGGACTACAACTCCCAGAAAGCCGCGCGAACCGAGAGGCCTTCGGGACGCGGACGTCGGGGCCGCGCCGGGTTCGGGAGAAGCGGGCGGAGGTGAGTGCGGGTTGAGGGCCGAAAGCGGGGGTCGAGCCGGGCGGGCCCGGCGGCGGAGCGGCCCTGCGGCAGCTGGAACGGAGGGCGGGTGGGGGAGGACGGAGACTCGGACTCGGACGACCGTGGGGGGGGGGGGGAGCGGGGCGGGAGGGAGCGTGAGCCGTGCCTTCTCTTCCCGCAGTGCCCATGACGAAGCTAGCGCAGTGGCTTTGGGGACTGGCGCTCCTGGGCTGCACCTGGGCGGCGCTGGCCACGGGAGCCCTGGGCCTGGAGCTGCCGTCGGCATGCCGGGAGGTCCTGTGGCCACTGCCGGCCTACCTGCTGGTGTCCGCCGGCTGCTACGCCCTGGGCACCGTGGGCTATCGCGTGGCCACTTTTCACGACTGCGAGGACGCCGCTCGCGAACTGCAGAGCCAGATCCAGGAGGCGCGAGCCGACTTAGCCCGCAGGGGGATGCGCTTCTGACACCCTAACCCCATTCCCACCCGACAGCCTTTCCTCCCGTCGCCCATTAAAGAGCTTATTTTCTAACTCGGTTTAGTTTGAGTGTGGACGGTGGGGCTGGGGACTCTGTGCACCGGCTGTGGAGGAGGGACAGTCAGGCGAGCCACCGTCCTGAGGTCGTCTCAGCTTCATCTTCGCATCCTTGCTCGTGGTCCTCCTTTTTGCTCCAAAGGAGGCACAGACCAAAAGATCTCTCAGGAAGGACACGTCATTTCACTCTCTTGGTCCTTTCAACCTTGTTTGCCATGTCAGGAAGTACTTCCTGAAGTCTGATTTCTGTTCTTCATAGCATCCAAGCTGTGTTCTTTGAAGGTCTTCCTAGGTCTTTCCAACTTCGGGGTTCCTTCAAATACCTCTTCTGAGCCAGCCCTACCAGTCCAAGAACAGCTGTGGATCAAGCACCGCGTCTCTACCGTCACCAACCAGGCAGGTTGAGAATCACCAAATAGAGACTCAGCTTTGATGGGCAGGGGTAGCGAACGATTTATTTTAAGGCACATTCTAAAGATTGCACCCCAACCTCCACAATTAAAAAATATAATCTGTAAAAAATAAGTGATTCATCTCCCAAGTCCCAGCTAGTATTCCAAGCAAAACACTTTCTTTGGCCCCTTAATTCTCACAGTTGTCCTTTTCTTTCCCGCAACCTCCTGCACTCATGGAGCTGGTCAGCAGAAGCAGCTGAGTCAAGGAACTGTCTTTGGTGGCAAGTTGGCATTAAGGTGCCCAGTGGTCAGGCGAACTGCGTCAGGTTTGCAGGAGTGGATAGTTCCTGTCTTGCCCCTGGGAGTACTTCCAGAAAAGCCAGAGGCGAATGAAGCTGGTGAGGATCCCCGGAAGGTTGGGCACCTGAGACCGCAAGGGTTGCTGTGAGCAGAGGAGCGGATTTTCTCCCCGGCACACCTGTCACCCGTCCCTCTCTGTTCTGCTTACCATGATGTAGGGGTCGCGTAGCTGAAACCCATAGAGGGTCCAGGAGGCAGAGGTGAGGAGGGTGGCAATGGTGAGTGAGAAGGAGAGGCGTTGGGTTGATTTAGTCTGAATGACCTTGGCCTTCGGAAAAAGGATAAAAGACACTCCTGTCCCAGGCACATAGCAAAGCTCCTACTTGTCTAAGGATTTCCTCAGGAGAAAGGTCACACATCCTCTCTAATCTCCGTTACCTAACCTTTGCCTCCTGCCTCCCACTCACCTACCTCTACTGCCCTGTCTTCCAGGGTTTGGGTCTTCCCTTCCTTTGGAGTGTAAGTTACGGTCTTATGTCCCCCACTTCCCCGGACAGCCCCCACTCACCAAGTCGGCCAGTGGTGACAGGTACATACTGATGGTGAAGGTACTGCAGAAGAGACCCAGCTGCTGAAGCCGGGCCTCCGGGCTGGGCACCAGGAGCCAAAAGTAGCCGAAACCCAGGACAAGGACCCCCAGCAGGGTCGCGGTCTGAAGGAGCATGGGACGCTGCAGGGGAGAGAGCAGCCTTATGGCTAGCTGTTCCAGGAGCTTCCCTGACTCCTGCTGGAATTGGTCCATCCTGCTCTCTGCGAGGCTCCCGTGGGGGAGCGACCTTCATCCCGGCCTCCAGTATTGCACCTGTCACAGCCCTTTCCCCACCAGTGCTGAACACATGTCTGATCCACCCACATCACCAGTGGTTTCTATAGGAGAAGGTATCTTTTGTGTGTGATCTTGGTACACACGGTGGGAACTTAATACGTGCTGGTGTGAGTTGGGGAGGGAGAGCTAATCAACCCATTTCTCAGCCACTGGCCCTGGCTCTCAAGGAACTATCAGAGATAACACCCGTTCCCCTCAGTGTGTTGGGCAGCAAGTCACCATCAGGCTAGGCAGAAACACCAGTTTGCCAGAAATGGGGCGGCGGTGGAGGAGGGGGTGCTGCTCAGTGTGTGAGTGTCAGGCTGGGCCTCACGGACGACTTCAAGCCTGGAGGAGCCTTCCAGGAAAAGGTGGCAGTGCCAGCCTGTCATAATCTTCTAGGAAGCAGTGTTTACCCTGCCAGCAAGGCAGGGCGTGCAGCAGAGAGGTGGGTCCAGGGGAGGGCCTCTACCTTGCGAGGGCAGTAGTGCAGATACACCGAGATATACAGGGTCTGAAGCACAGCGCCCGTGGCGTTGACGAAGATTAGGGTCCCGTCACCCTTCAAGGCCCCGTAACTCAGCCAGCTCAGGTTGCTGCAGGGTGGACAGGAGGGCCATTCCCCACGGAGGTGAGGATGGGAGGGGGACCCCAGGGGCCCCTACAACGTTCTTCCTCCCCCTCCCCCTCCCTCAGACAGCCTTTCCCGCCGCAAACGTCGCCCCTCTCACTTGATGTCCGTGGTGAGAAAGGGCAGGAACTGGACACTGTCCACGCTCCGGGTCATCCGCATGTGCCTGAGGTCCGAGCTGTAACGGGGCCCCGAAAGCAGGGGTGAGAGACGGGAAGGGAGAAGCAGCCTGCCGGGGAATCTAGACCCCCCGATGCCTGTCGTCCCCGGACCACTGCAGGTCCCGGCCCCACCCTCAGCTCTCTGGACTCTCCCTCAAGTGCCCAGCCTCGCCCTTGGGCCCCGGATCCCTCAACCCGAATCCACTTTGACCCGGGTTTCGGACGCAGCTTGGGGCTGCAGCCACGTCTCTGTCCCCTCTCTGTCCCTTCCTGGCTTCCAGGTCCTGCCCCAGCCTAGCCCGGCCGCGCTCTCACAGGCCGGTGGAGTACATGATGAGGGTGAAGAGCACGCAAGCTCCGGAAAGGAGCGAGTCGGCGACGCCGCCCGCCTCCATCTCCCCCTGGGTCGGATCTTGAGCCCCGCGCGACCGTCAACTAGCTGGGCCGGCAGCCCGCGCCGCCGGAGCCCCGCCCCTGCCCCCGGGGCCCCGCCCCCGCGCGGCGCCGTGCGCCGGAAATGGGTCGGCAGCCCCGCCCGCTCCAGCGGCGCGCCGGAACTGGGCCCCGCCCCCAGAGCGCCAGGCCCCGCCCCTGCTGGCCTGCTCGGAAGCCGTCCTCTGGGTCACGCGGGTGACGGCGGGTCCCGCCGGTCGCGCTCGGCCTGCCCCTCGGCCCGCCCGGACCCCAGCCTCCACCCTCTTGCCGACGTGGCCGACCTCAAATCAAAGCTTCTGGGCCCTTCCCGCCCGGAGCTCCGGCTCACAACCGCACCTGCCCAGGGCTTGAGAGGTTTCCCCCTTTGTTGAAGCCTCTTCCCAGGGTCTCCCCTCCCTGAGTGGGCTTGCCAGGAATCACCGGTCTGTCAGGTGCCCTCCGCCTTCAGCCACACGGCCAACCTTGCGTGATGTGGCCCACCCGCCCAAGCGCCCGTCACTGACCCCCTAGGCCAACCCACAGGAACTTTCCTGCGGCCTCCCACGCCCCGCTGCTTGGGCTGTGCTGGGCTGTGCGCCCAGGCCGCGTTCCCCCGAGCACCCACCTGCACCAGCACCCGCACGGTTCCCGCCAAACCCCAGAGCCTCGGGAGCGCGAGGGGGCAGGGGATGGGAAGAACTTCCAGAGTGGGGTGCAGCCCGGAGCCCCAGAAAATCCTCAGACGGGGAAGCACCCCACCCTCTGGTGATGGTAGGGGGGTCCTAAGTTAGGATGGAGGAGCAGAGAAGTATGTCCAAATAAACACGTTGTTTTATTATTTGTATAAAAAAAGTCCAGTTGTAGAAATCACAGACACACATCAAGTTTATATACAGATCCTGTCCACGTGGGCCCTGCCCCTACACCTAAACTCTAGACACAGGTTGGCACAGCCCCCCTGCTGGCACAGCTCTGCGGAGTGCTACCCTCAGGTGGGAGAGGACGGGACGCAGTGCCTGGCTGCAGCCCTCTCCCCCGGCAGCTCCAAAGACTTCCGGAAGTCTTGGGGAGATGCTGGATCAGCCCAAGCGCGCTGCCTCTCCCGTCTCTGGTTCCCAGGCATGAAACTGTCTCACACTCCTCCTGCAGCCAGTGCCTCTGGGCATCCTGGCTCTCTCTGGAGGGGCATCTTTGCCAAGCTCAGTGTCCATCTGTATGACCGCAGGCTCCCTCCAGCTCGGCCTTCTCAAGAGGCCACGTCTTGCACAGCTTGTTCCTTTGGCTTAAGGGCAGAAATGGTGGGGGAAGGCCTATCCCCACTCCCCTGTCCATCCCTCGAGGTGGAGGCAGTGATGGCACTACCAGGCTTGCCGACCCCCTTTGGGCTGAAACTCGTGATACCCGTTTTGAGGCTGCTGGATGGCAGCTTGTGCATGTGGTGGGAATGGTTCCCAGGAGGACTGGGGCCGTGGGAGGGGTCCCCGAACAGGTGAGGGTGCCCATCCTGCCTCCTCGGCCCAGTTCTAAATCCTCAGGCCAGGTGTGGCCTATGTCTTCATGGGGTTTGCAGCAGCAGGAGCGGCAGAAGCAGCACAGCCCAGGCAAGTGGGAAGAGGCGGGGGGCAGCGCTGTGCCCGATGCTGTGTAGGACCTGTACCTCTGGGTCATCTGCAAGATGAGAGGGCGGAAGCCCCCAAGGTGAGTGGCCCTACTGCTGGCTCTGGCCCTCAGCTCAGCACGGTTTCCCCAGCCCCTGCCTGGCAAGGAAGCCACGTCCTGTACCCAACCTCTTTAAGCAGACCCCCTCTGTGCCCCAGGCCCAATTTTCTCTGGCTACTTACCTGCTGGAAGTCTCTTCTCCTGTGGATTGACATGGGCCTGAGGACTGGGAGCTGAAAGGCAAGGGTCGTAGTGGGTCAGGTGCCATGCCGGGGTGGGGGGGCGGGGCTCACGGGCGGCGGCCGGCTGGGCCGTTGGTGGCACTTCCCTGCCATCCCGGCTCACTAGCCCAGGATCAGCAAAGAGGTGCGGGAAGGAGGCCCACAGGGCTCTGACACTCACTGATTTTGCCACTGACGATCACCTTCAACCTCAAGCACTGGTCTTCCTGGTGGTGGATGGGTTTGGCTGCAAGATAAACCCACAGAGTGTTAAGGGAGGAACCTCTGTTGGAAGAAATCACAAGTGCAAACTTCTCCGCCTCTTTTTTCCCCGGCCCCGCTCATTTGAGCTTCCCACTCATCTTTCATTCCCACCTTCCTTCCTTTGCCCGCTTTCTGCTTCCTGCTCAACCTCCCATTGTCTGGGATGACCCTTGGCTTTGGAGGCGGTGCTAAAAGGAGCACGGCCTTTCCCTCACTGCTCCCAGCCTGGAGTTGGCCGAGGCCTTCACAATATGCTCCCCTGCCTGGTATTCTCCCTGTCCAGGCCCCAGTGACAAGGCGAGGCCTGGATCCATTCTACACACAGCTGATTTTCTAACTCCTGAATCCACCAGCGCCTCTCCAGCACCTTCGGCAGAGTCCAAACTCCCTAGCACTTCCTAGGCCGCCGTGACATGTGGTGTGTGCCCTGTCCCCTCCAAGCTTACCTCTCCCCACGTGCAGTGTCCCTCCTACTTCAGACTCGACCATATGGCGTTCCCTGAAGATGTCCTGCACCCATTGCACATGTCCCCTCGTGCCCGGCCAACTCCCCGGCTTGTCCTAAGCTCTTGGGTCCTCGTCCCCAGGAACCCTTCTCTGAGTCTCCTGAGCCTGGCAGGTACCCAGGTCGTTTTCCCAAGGCCCCTGTGCCCATATCTTCATACCACATCGTTCTAACGGTCCGTTCACCTATGTGTGTTGCTTTCCAGCTTTCCGGACTACAGGGACCCTGCAGTGTTTTATTGATCTCTGTGCCTGCGGTGCCAGGCAGAGTGCCCAGTGCACAGAAGCTCATACCACGTGTGTAACGTGAGTGGATTAAAACAATTCAGGATCGGAAGGGCCGTGTGTGGCTTCGTACTGAGCACGTGCATCACACCTGCTGCGTCCCTGTGTGGCCCGTGCGCGCGCCCGGGGGACTCACAGATGTAGTAGTAGCTGTGTCCCTCTTTGAACTCCTTGCCCAGGGTGAAGGGCGTGAAGCGCTGGAACTTCTCCGACAGCTTCTCCGGGCCGTGCCTGGCGCTCGGCTGGTTGCACTGCCAGCGGACCTGGTCCCTGGACTGGGGTTGGCACAGCTGGTACTGCTCACGCTCCACCAGATACAGGGTGTACCGCTCCATGGCGGCGGCCGCCACGGTGTCGTCCTCGTAATGCGGGCAGATGATGTCCAGGTAGTCATTGAGCCGGACGTGCACTGTGTAGTCCTCGCTCCGAAACCTGTTCCCGGAGCGGGAGGCAACAGACGGTCACTCAGAGGCCAGGCTCCAGGCCAGAGCCGCGGGCCTGCGAGGGTCTACCTGGCCCCCCACGGAGATTTCTGAACAGCCTCAACTCCCAGTATTTTCTGACCTTGACCTCTTCAGTGTCTTCTCACCACCTTCGAACGTGCCACCCCCCTCACTGCGTCCGTCCTCTAAATTGCATCCGCCTGGCATCCTTCAGGTGCCCGACCACTTCCCGTAACCCCCGGGGGTTTGCCCAAGGAAGGGCTTCTGAGTGTGTCCTTAGCTCACTCACCGCTTCCCCAAATCTGTGCTCCCGGCTGCTCTTCTCCAGCCCCGCCTGGGACCCAGCCCGCGACGCCCTCCCATCCGGAGAGCCGCGCTCAGCCCCAGCACAGCTGCGGCGGGGCCGCCCGCGCCCTCGCCCGTGCCCCCGGGGCGCGTTCACACTCGTCGGCTTCACTTCCGCCCCCGGCACACCAGGCCGGCACACGCTCCCGGATCCGCCACTCTAGCGCCTCCTAGGCCGCTCCTCCCAAAGCATCCCAGGCCTCCCCGTCCACCGCCAAAGCCACGCTCGCACCTCCGCGGAAGGAGCTCCAGAAACGCTGGGGCTCTCGGCCCGGCGGAGGCCGCCCCAGGTGCGGCCAGCGCCCTCCCCGGGGCCCCTGCGGCTCCGGCCCGGCTCCGCCCCCCGGCCCCAGACACCTGGCTCCAGGCGCCGCGGGGCGGGGTCCGGGCGGGGGAGGGGCCGCCCCCCCGCCCCCCCCGCCCCCCCGCCCCCCAGCCGGTCGGCCCCTCCGGAGTCCCCCGGCGCGGCCGGCCGCCAACCCGCTTCAAACCCGGGCCCCGGCACGGGTGGGGGAGGGGCAAGAGCTCGGCCGAGCGGCCTGGTCGGGGTGGGGGTGGGGGTGGGGGTGGCACCCCCTGCCCGGTCGGCGGGCGCCCTCGGAGGCCCGGCCTGGGGGCGGCGAGCACCCGGGCCCCTCCCCCACCGGGGAGGGGGAGGAGGAGAGCGCCAGTGAGGGAGAGGCTTTTAAAATTCCTCTCTGGAGAGATAAACATAGAAGCCATTTCAGAACAGGTATTTCAGCTCTGGGCCTGGCGTCTTTCCCCCATTCCCGTGACGGGCACTGACTCATTCCTCTTCCGCCTCCGCCACCCGCCCCAGCACTCCTGAGAACCTGTGAAAATCTACCTGGTCAGAGGCGGCCGGCCCCCAGGACCTCAGGGCCAGGGCTTGCCCCGGGCACAGTCCTCCAGGCCCGGGAAGCCGGCGCCGGCCCCTCCAGCGCCCAGGAGCCCAGCGCCCGGCTCCTCCCGCCCGGGGCCTGGAGAGTCACCCAAGCCAGCCCCACACCCACCCAGCTCAGGGCCACCTCGTCTGTGCCTGCCAGCCGGGCCTGGCTCGGCCCCTGTGCACTCCACTCTGGCTGGTTTCTCTTTAGTCCTGGGTATGGGAGGGTGTGTGTGTGTGTGTGTGTGTGTGTGTGTGTGGCCAGATGGACAGGGCAGAAGCTGTGCTTGGTGGGGGCACCCATTATCCCCCTCCTGGGGGTCCAATCTGTTCCACTTAGCACTCCTTCGACTCTGGCTCTCCGTCTGGGAAAGGGGGGCAAGCGGCGTCAGGGAAGGCGGGGAGGGGGGGCAAGGAAGAGGCTCCTTCCTGAAAGAGAGGAAACCTGGGAGCTTGGGAACGGAAAAGGCCAGGGTCCCCCCCTCCCTACTCATGGCTTCCTGTCCCCTCCTCCTCCTTCAGCCAACACCTGGCATGGGCATAAACAGGGACTTTGCTCTCTCCCACTAGGGCGAGACTGGGTCAAGGAAGTACAGAGCAGGCAGGTGGGAGCAGCAGCGGGTGGGGAGGGCCGACATTAGGGCTGCCCCTGATGCCGAAGGGCAAGAGGGCATTGCCTCCTGGGCTTGGCAGCAGCTGGCAGTTCCCTCCTGCCCCACAAGCCACAGCCTCCAGACCCCCCCACCAGGCAGCACTGCCACAGGGTCAGAGGAAGCTGGCACCACGGATTTCTCAAGCGGAGTGGGGGGCGGGCACGCAAGGGCTGGGGGTGGCCAAGCTGAGCGTTTATCCTGGCCGGAGCTGCCCAGCCCTCCTCCCCCTGCTCCGCCCTACCCACCTCTGGTGTTTTCCCACAAATATTGTTCCCGTAACTTCAGAAAACTCAAGGGCAAGAACAAAGGGTCCAATAGGGCTTCTCCCTCCCAGGGCCATTTGCCTCCTAGCCCTAAACCTGCCCAGGATGAGTTAACTCCTTCCTGCCCAGAGCCCCAAGTAACCCTTTTAACCCCTTCCATTCCTTCTGAACCTTTCCCATGACCTGCCTCCTCCCATCTCTTAATCTCATAAACAGGTGACTCCCTCAGCCTACTACACAAGGCATGCGCCCCACTCATGCCACCTCAAAGGTTCCCTTGTGTGTGGAGGGGAGCTTTCCAGGGTCATCCTAAATACGGAGTGCACAAGCTTGAAGCCAGAAGGCCAGGCCCCTCCTGAGGGGTCCTTCCAGGATTACAGTGAACATTCTGCTTACTCCCCATGTCACATCAGGCACCTATCTGTGTGGGCAGACGTCCAAGCGACAAGAGGCACAGAGGCTTTTGTCGTGGAAGGGCCTAGAACGAGAGCCGTCGGCGCCAGGGAGGGTGGTCGAGGCTGGAGGCAGGAAGTGTTCAGCAAGGGCCCCTCACTTCAGAGTTAACAGGGGGCCAGGGGGGTGGAAAGGAAGGGCAGAGAGAACCCAGTGCAAGTAACTGGCAGGCAGGCTCCGGCCCAGGGCTGGGGTACTCCTAGTGATGTCCCAGTTACCGGGGAGAAGCGAGGGGAAGAAACTCCACGGGATCCCTCCCGCCTCTGGTCACGGCCCCAAGACTCAGGTCAGGGGCTGGCCGGGGCAGTTAACCGGGCCACGGTGGGGGTGGGGGTGGGCAGTGCCAGCCGGGCGCCCGGGCTGCCGGGCGGAGACTCGGGGCTTACTTGGGGTTTGAACTGTTCCAGAAGACGGTGTGGCGGTCAGCAGCGGCCAGACTGCAGCACAGGCCCAAGAGCGGGGCCCAGAGGAACTCCATAGCGGGGGGCCTGGCCAGGCCGGGCGAGGACGAGGGGCTCCTCGGGGTCCGGGTTCCCGCGGGCTGTCTCGGCGGCGCAGTCGGCACCGCGCACAGCTCTGGCCCCTCCGCCCGGCGACTCCGCCTTTTGGGCCGGCGCCGCCCGCCACCCCGCCCCGCCCCCGCCCCCGCCCCGCCCCGCCCGGCGCGCGGCTGCCCCGGGGCTTGGGGGCTGGGAGGTGGAGGAGGGGAGGGGAGGGGAGGGGAGGGGAGGGGAGGGCAGGGGAGCGGAGCGGGACTCCTGCCTCGGCCGCGACGAAGGTGCCGTGTGCCGCGAGTCCGCTCGCCTGTGGGTGTGCGTGCGGGCCCGCGGGCCGTGCGGGGCGCTCGGTGGCGCGCGGGAGAAGGGCTCCCACGGCACGTGCAGGACTGCGAGCGCGCGGCGCGGGACCCGGTCGGGCTGCGCCGCGCGCGGGTCCTGCGGGGCGCGAGGTCGCGGACAGGGCCCGCGCTTTCCCCGAGCCCAGCACACCCAGGCTCGGGCGCCCGCGATCCCACTCTCCTCCCACCCGCCTTTCCCGGACTCCGCGCTCGGCTGCCCCTCCCTACACACGCGGCTGTTTGTTTTTGTTGGGTTTGTCAATGTTGTCTTTGTTCGCGAGATGGTGTCATCGCCTAGATGCCGGGAATAAAGTGCGACCCTGTGTGATCGGGTGTGTAACGTGTGCGGCTGGGGCCAAGGGCGCCCCTGCCCATCTCCGCCAGTGACAGGGAGGGACACCCGGGCTCCTGGGTCCCAGGGGCGCCCTCTCTTGTTTCTAGTTGGCCAAAGGGCACTACTGACGTGTTCGTGAGTGCGCGCGCGCGCGTGTGCGCCAACACACGTGTGTGCCGTGCGAACGGGCTTTGGATACGGACTGTGAGAATCTGGGCATTCCCAAAGTGTGACAAACCGCAAGCCCGCATGTGCATCTGGCACGCGTCAATACGTGTGATGGCGCGCGAGTGTGAAGGCATCTGTGGGTAGCTCCGCAGCCGTGTGTGCAGCTCCGGCGTGAGTGTGCAAGTGTTAGCGAACCGCGTGTGAAGAGAGGCGGCCGTGGGGAGGGGCGGGGGCTTGCACGGCGGGCCCCTCCCCCCCGCCCGGCGCCCGGCCCCGCCGGACTCGGCCCCCCGGGGCCCTTGTCCCCGCCGGGATCTGCCGCCGGCCGGAGCAGGGCTGGCGCCAGGGCGGGCAGGTGTTTGCTGAGGCTCGAGTGCGCGTCCGGGGCGGGGGGCCCGACGCTGCGTGCCTGCGCGCCTTTGGCGGCTCCCGCGTGTGACTGCGGGGCTGTGTGCGCGCGCGGCTGGCGTTGCGAGCGTGTGCGCCTCCCCGGCCGGCCCGTCCCCGCCGCCGCGCGTCGCGGGAAGCCGGCTCCCGGCCGTCTCGGACGCAGCTCCGGGGTTCCGAGGCCGTTTCAGCCTCTTCTTTTACGGCCGGGCCTGGCGACAGCGCCTGTAATTACGCGGGGCCGGGACGCCGCGGCCAGTCCGGCGCTGGCCCCGCCGGGGAGGAGCCTGGGGCGGGGAGAGCCGGCCCCGCCTCCTCCTCCCACCCCCCACCCCGTTCCCCCGCCCCGACGGCCGCAGGCGGCGGGAGGCGAGACCCCCCGCGCGGACCGTAAACACTTCGCGAGCGTAGCCGCGTGGCTCTGCGTACGCCCCGCCCCCGCCCCGGGCGGCGGCCCAGCCCCGCGGCTGCAGACGTGCAGCGCGTCGCTGCTGCGGGGCCGAAGTCCACCCGCCCGCCCGCCGGTCCCCCGGCGGCGCCTCCCGCGCGCTTGGCTCACCTGGGAGGACCCCCTGGGAGGAGCCCTGGGTGTGGGCCTCCCGCGTGCCCCCGGCGAGAGCAGCCGGCCCCTGCCCGGTGCCCCCGAGCACCGCAGCTCCTCGAGCGCGGGCTTTGCCAGTCCCCCGCGGCGTCGGCAGCGCCTCGCCGGGCACCCGGCACACGTGGCACACAGTCACTACGTGTGTGCGGAGGGAGGGGAGTCCCCGCCACGGGAGATGCGGCCCTTCTGCGGACTCCCCGCTCTGAAAAGCAGCCCGGGGAGGGGGAGGGGCGGCGGCTCTGCAGAGACGGTGGCCCAGGTTGCCCACCGCCGGGGCCGGGCCGGGAACGTGTGGGGTCCCTGCGCCGCGCCGCCCGGCCGGGCAGGTTCGGGCGAGCTCAGCCCAGCCCGGCGGGGCCACGTCCGTTCGCGCTCTGCGCGCGTCTAGGGCTGGGGCGGGGCGGGGGCGAGCCGGCTGGAGAAGGGCGGGGGGCCTTCCCGGCTCGGCGCTGTCCCCAACATTCCCACTCCAGGTTGTGGTCCCTGCACTGTTCGATCCATGTATTGTGCGTCGGGGGTCGCTTGTCAGACCTGGAGGGGCGCTCAGGGGCCGGGCGTTGTTATGGGCACCGAGGGTGACGGTGAGGCTAAGACAGAACCCCTGCCCTCGGGAAGCCCCCGGACCAGTAGGGGATACAGACGAGCCACCGTTCGTACAAGCTGGCTAGTTTGCTGTAGGTGCTGTGTGGCCCAGGCGGCAGTCCCGCCGCGCCGCGCCCCTCGCCCGCCCCGCCACCCCTAGAGCCGCGGCGACGCCTGCTGGACCGAGAGGGGGGCTGCAGGCACCGTGCGATCCAGACGCAGACCACACCGGGCACTTCCGCTCTGAGACTCGGCTTCCTCCGGTCCCCTCCCCGTCCCAGCCCCAGCCTGCCCAGGCGGCGCTCCTCTGGGCTCCTGCTTTGGACTACCTCTCACCGCTGACTTATGCGTCTGTGTTGGCTCTCGGCACCGCCACCCCCAGGCAAACATCTGGGCTCAGTGGCGGGAGCTGTCTGAGGTGGCTGTCTGTCTGTCTGTCTGTCTGTCTGCCTGTCTGGGAAATTCCCCTAGTGAGTCCTTTGTGGGAATTCCCGAGGGACAGGGTTAGCCTTCCGAGTGCCCTAGGAGAGCCCCGCCTGTGGGAGACGTGCTCTCCACCTGTGAGGGCGGGGCGCTGCCCTCCTGCGGGCGCCAGTCTCCCCGTCTGGACCAGGCAGAGAGTGATTGCCGCTCCCTTGCCCAGCGCCCTGTGGTTGGAGGTAGGGAAGGCCAGGGCCAGTGTCCTGGGGCACTGTCTAACCCCAGCAGCCCCTGAGGGCATCTCTGGGCAATGGGGTGAGGTGGGAGGGGATTCCCTGGTGAGTCCTGGGCCCAGAGCAGCCTCTGCTCTGTGTTCTTTTGGAGAATGCAGCGTATATTTCCCACTTTATTAGTGACGTGAGCAGTTTTTCAAAAGTTGGAAAATAGAGAACAGGAGTACAGAGGGGTGGGGCCTGCCAGCCGCCCCTGGGCTGACACCTTTGTCCCTTGCCTGCCAGCCTTTTGCTTGAGATTTTGTTTGCTTGCTGTTAGCTAGTGTGATAAGTATGACTCATTTCTGCTGTGTCCTTCTTTTTGCCTTTTAACTTCCATCTTATACTCTTTGTAAACAGCATTTTTAATGGCAGCGTAAGTGTCTCTCAGAATGCAGAGATGCAGAAATAAATAACAGCATCCACACGCACACACTCAAGCACTCCTCAGTTGCTAAGCAGGGCTGATTGCTTCTTGGAACTTACAAACAACCCTGACATTGACTTTCAGTCAGCAAGCGTGTATGGAGTGCCCGCTCTGGCCCGGGCCCTGGTTTAGGGCTGGGGGCTTCGTGCAGGACAGTAGGCGAGGGGCCCACATGGTAGATGAACTCGACATCTGCTTCCTTCGATTTTGGAGAATTTTCATGTTGCCGCATGGAAGCCAGATTCTTCTGACCACTGGTCCAGTCCTCTCCCTGAGGGTGCAGGTGGCCAGAACCTGGTGGATGTGTCCCCTGGGGGTTTTCCAACTCCAGAGGGGGGCCAGGCTCAGAGAGAAGGTGGAATTCTTCCCCTGGGAGTCCCCTCGGGGAAGAGGAGGTGGGGCAGGATGGGGCATAGGAGGTAGTCGGGGCCTGGGCAGTGCTAAGAAGGATGGGATCCTGGCTTCTGCACAGAAAGCAGAAACACCAGGAGGCATTGTGTACAGGTGCCTCTTGCACCAAAAACTGACTAATCGCTCCCGTCACTGTCCTGGGAGGCCCTGGGGACTCTGAGGTATATCCTTGCCCTAAAGTAATCTAGTCTCTTGGCAAATACGTAATTAGAATATAAGATAAGAGTTATAATAGAGGCATAAGAGACAACAGGCTGTGGGCTCAGCGAGGAAGGAATGTTTACTTGGGATGAGGGGGCCTTCACAGAGGAGGGGATACTTGAAACGGGTTTTGGAGGGTGAGTTGGCATGCACATCGAGAGAGGAGGGAGCAGGCAGAGGGGTGGGAGGCTGTGCAGGAGCACTCCGAGGGAGCTACAAGTACAGAATGGGTCTGGGGGGTGTGACAGGAGGTGGTTTGGGGGCCACGTTGCCAAGGTCATTGAGTCCAGGCTTGGGATTTTGACATCGTTCTGTGGCTCACTGATACTTGAATAGGGCACTAGGATTTGCATTTTAGAATGTGGGTCAAGGAGGGGGAGCTGGGGGGGGTGGCTAGCTCCCGTGGGAGTGCGCGGGGCCAGGGGACGGGTTAGACGTTGCTGGAGGAGAGCCGAGCCCCAGGCACGGGCAGGGAGGAGGCTGGGGGGGGGGGCAGAAACGCCGCTTCTGCGTAGGGAATGCAGGACAGGAACAGACCTGGGGGGCAAACCAAGTACCGGTTTAAACAGGAGGTTTATGTTTCCCGAAGCACAGAGCGCTCTGGAAGCAGGATGGCCGCTCATCCGTGTGGTCATGGAGCCAGTGCCCTCTGCTTGTCCACTTTGCCGCCCTCAGCACCCTGGTCACAAGGTGGTGGCCTCGGCCACAGAGCTACATGCCCGCGGTGGGAGGGGTGGGGGTGTGAGGTCTTCTCCTTTTAAAGGCCTCTTTTTATCTGGTAAGGAAATCTTTTCTAGCAACTTCCTAGACCGATTAGCCTCAGGGGAAAAAACTGGCTCAGTGTTCAGGGCCCGACCTACACCTTCCAGGGAGGGGAAGGGACGCTCTGTCTGGGGCTGGGGCCCACCTCCCCCACATGGGGCCTACTCTGCTCCCAGTAGAAACCTGTTAGCCTGGGGGAGGGGTGGGCACCGAACAGAGCCCCGTGCCCCTCTGGGACTTCCACGGGAGGGTCCCAGAGGGCAGCCAGAGGGGGGTGGTCTGGAGCTCGGGAGGGGTGGGGTGCTTTGGGACATCGTGGTGAGCCTTGAGTCTCTAGGCAGGGAAGAAGAGACTGCTGGATGTAGGGCTAGGAGGCCCTCTGAGACGGAAGCGAAAGGGCCCCACCAAAACTGCCTCTGCTCTTGCTAGGACCCGCCCCCACACCTTACACGCGCCTCCGGGAAGAGTGCATATCCTCCGGTGAAGGTCAAGGGGTCAGTGACCTCTTCCAGCACAGCAGTCAGCGCCTAAGGAGTGACGGGCAGGATCATGGTTTCCAAGACCACCGACTCCCCCAGACCCCAGGCCAAGGGGAGATTCACTCTCCTCTCCTTCCCAAGTCTCCTGTCTACTCTCTCTGTCTCTAATGAGCTCTGTTCTCACTTCCTCTCAGCTCAAGTTTGAGCCGTGAGGCATGAAGCCGCGACCCTCTGGGCTGCTCCTGTGGGGCCCCCCCTCTGTGTCCTGGAACCCAGTCGGTGGGGGTGGGGGGAGGTCCCTGCTCCCAGCTCCCCAGCCTCGGGGCCCCCAGCGTGGACAGGCCCGTGCAGGTCGCAGGAGAGCATTCGCCGGACAGGCCCATCAACCTCCTTTCCACCGCTGGCCGGAAGCTTTCACTGTGACATAGTTGGTACAAGGGCAGGACCTTAGGTGCTTTTATCTCGAAAGTGTTCCTTTTACACACTTTTTTTTCTGATTGCAGGAGGACTAGAGGATCAGCGCAGAAAACGTGGAGAAGCACAGAGGTGACAGCGCCCTCGGGAGCGGGCCCAGCCAGCCCCTTCCCCACAGCTCGGCAGGTTTTATGGCGAATGTCTTTGTGAGGCTGCGGTTTAATGCCCGTGTTACGGCCAGCTCGGAACCCCTTGCGTTTGTGTAACATTTTATGACCTTCCAGTGTGTTCGGCTGCGTATTTTATCACGTGCCATTTCATCTTTACAGACTCCTCACGTTGTGAGGTAGGCACAGGCAGGAATTGGGCCCCCACTGACCAGGCGAGGAAACCCCGGGCGGGGAGAGGGGACGGAATCAGAGCTCACATGGCCACGCCGTGTGTGGCTGCCTCCTCCCTTCCGCACCTCGCTGCCTGCCTGCCCTGGGTGTGAAGGAAGGGCCTTGGCACCCAGTGCCGATTTGCTGTGGGCCAACGGAGGCAAGTGGACGGAAGGGGTGGAGAGGGGAGCTCCTTGGCACCAAAGCCCCTGGGCGGGGGCGGGGGGGGGGAGGAGAGGGGACCCCAGGGGCTTGTGGGACAGGCCGAGGAGACACAGCGCTCCAGGGCTCAGCCCGCCCTGGCCGGTCCCTGCAGTACAGCTTACCTCCCACGCCACCCACATTTCCGGAGGCTGGTTTGTGTGTCAGGCACTTCCGGGGAGGCCGATAATGACCTGCGAGCAGGACAGAGCAGGAGAGACGGGGCCCCCCAGCTTTAGAAAGGAGAACACTCTTTAACCTCTCTGAGCCCCGGTACAGGTGCTGGGGGGCCCCAGGAACACACGCACTGGTCCTACGGGGCGGTCCTTGGTGGACTCCCCAGGAGCACGGCTGCCTAGAGCCCTGAGGTTCATGGGGTGCAGACGAGTGGGGGGAGTCCCCAAGTAGGAATGGTGGGCAAGGGCATTCCATGCCCTGAGGGATGGGACAGACCACTCTTCCCTGAGCTGTGGGTGTGCCAGGAAGGACTTGGGGGGTCTGTGCCTCCAAACCTGCTCTTCCCCTCCAGGCCTCTCACCCCACCCCCCCCCCCCATGGGCTGGGCATCATCACCTTCACTAGTTGTGGGTCCTGGGGAGCTGGGTCTCACGGAGGAGGAGGGATTGGCTAAGAAAAGGTGGGGGAGGGACACACAGCCCGGTTGGGTACAGGGAGGGCAGGAGCGTACAGAGCTGATGTGCAAGGCGGGTGTGTAAATGCTGTGGGACCTGGCAGGAAAACTCCCCTCGGGCGTGAGTCCCTGTGTCAGGGAGGAGTCGGGTGGGACAGACATCCCGGAGGGGGCCTTTTACAGCAGTCGTTTACAGGGAGGCTGGCTTCCCATGGGCCGCGGACGGGATGTTCAGACGTTCAGATTGGGCCTCAGAGACAAGCAGGTGGGTTGTATTCTTTGGGGAGCCATGGGCTGACGGAAGGCAGAGCCCAGAGAAGGTTTGGAGACTCCAGTGTGGGGAGGGGCGAGGTGTCCCAGGAATAATAATCAGCTCACGATCCAGAACCTTCCGGGTGCCGGGCTCCTTTGAAGCTCATTACGCGCATTAATGTGCATCATCTTCACGAGCACCATATGGGGCGGGTAGCTGTAGCGACCTCACTTTACCGATGGGCAAAGCTGGGAGTGCAGAGAAGTTAATGACTCCCCTGAGGCCACACAGCTAGTAGGGTGGTGAAGCCGGAACTGAACCGAGGCAGTCGGCTCGGGAGTCCTGCTGTGACCACTGTCCCTTCCCGTTCTGGTGGCTGCTCCCAGAAAAGGTCAATGAATACCGGTCTAAGGTGCGGGCCACTGGGGACACAGAGACGCGAGGCCATTCTGGAAAGGATCTCTGTGGGATACAGTGTCTGTTAGGATGTGGAGGGAGGGTGGGGCTGTCCGGTCAGCGTTGGGCGCCCAGGCAGGAGGCAGAGCTGTGGAGAAGCCCGCTGGCTCCCTCTCCCAGGCCTTCCCGCCGGGCTCAGTCAGGCAGGCGCCCCACCTGGGGCCCCTGAGGCCAAGGAGGGACTCGGGATGCGGGGACTTGAGGACTGGCTTCCTGCTAGGCTGTTCCTGTGGTCTTGGCCGCGTCTCCGGCTGCCCCTCGTACCCTGGTCCCTGCCTGTCACCCAAGCCATGTTCCCAGCCTTTCCATCCATTGTATGAACTACTGAATTTCCATCCAAAAGAAACCTTTTCGGTTTTCAGCGGCCTGGAGTCCGTTTCTATTGTGGAAGCCAGAGGCTGGCCTGCAGGGGAGCTCTCCTTGAACAGGTCAGCTGTGAAGTGCTTGAGGACAGGTTGAGAAGTTGCACATTCAGGGCAGCGCGGGGGGGCAGGGCTCTGAGACAGCAGCCTGGAGGTGGGGCCGGGAACGCGGTTGGAGGCCCTGGAGCCCAGCCGGGAGAAGGCAGAGCCGCCGTGCAAGCAGTGCCTGCGGGGAGGGGGGAGCCAGGTGGGCATCCAGGAAGGAGGGGACCCGGGAGGCAAAATGCCGGCTTTGGGCTGGCCTCCTAGGACCTTGGTCATCCCAGAGGAACCCTCCGCCGTTTAAGCAAGAGCCAAGAACGATTCCCGTGTCCTGCTGTGGGCCACGTGCCCGTTCCCAAAACCATCCCTGTGCCTGGACACTGCCGTGCTGGGTGAGGCTCGGGACACTGGATCACTCCCGGACCTGGAGGCGGGCTGGGGATGAGCAGTCCTACAGGAAAGCTGGGCTTCTGCCCCTGGGAGCAGCGCAGGATAGAAGCGGGGCAGGCAAGCAGGTGTCCGTTAGGAGAGCTTGGTGGGTGCGAGGCTTTCAGAGTGCAGGGAGGGACTGTTTCCAGATGGAGAAACGTGGGCCCAATTGTAGATAAAGAGGAGAGAACCAGTGGCTCCCCCCCCCCGCCCCATTCAGGGAGCCTGGAGATGCATAGGGGAAACTGAGGAAGGGGGCCCCAGGAGGCACACGTGGGGATAGCTTTCAAGACAGAGGGTGGGAGTCCAGGTTGGTGAGGGGCACGGCTGTGTTTCAGAGGGGGGGAGGGGAAGAGTGTGGGAGGGAGTGGCCGGAGGCACCTGTCCCCTGGCCACCTGCTTCTCCGGGCCTCACCTGGGCTGAGAGCTTGGGCTTCGGAGGCAGACGGCAAGCTGGGGTCCCAGTTCTGTGACTGCACTAGGTCACTCCCTAGGATGTGACCCTGGGCGCATCACATCTGTGCCTCGGTTTCCTCATTTATGAAATACCAAAGGGTCACGGCGAGGGTTACGTGAGATGATGTACCGAGAAGACAGAGCGCGTGGAAAGCTGGAGAACCTGGCTCGTGGAGAGACCTCGGGACCAGACCAGCTGTTACTGTGGCAACTGTGACTTTACTGCAAAGGCCCCCAGTGACAGTGACGAAGTCCAGTCCGCGTGGCTGCCGCTCCTGGCTCCTGACGTGGCCCCCCAGCCCCCCCATAAGGTCCCCCTCAGACGGGGCTCCTCCTCACCTGTCCCAGCTGGCCACTGCCGTTGGGCTGGGGGGAGGTGGGCAGCAGGGACCTCCCTGTCCACCCCTCACCCCCACCGCCTCTGCCGGACGTCCCGTGCGTCCCAGTTCGGAGTGCTGGCGATCCCAGGTTCCCTTTGCGCCGTTCCCGGGGCCGGACCAAGGGCAGACCCGCCACGTTTCGTGTCGCAGGATGTCCAGTCCTGTCTGAGGACGCGGGCTTTGCCGCCGAGCCCTGGGGGAGCAGGGAGTGTCCTGTGAGGTGTGCCTTCCCGCTGCTGGGTGGTTTTCCTCCTTGGCACACACTCAGCCAATGGGCTCCCAGGAAGGGTTCTCTTGGCAGAAAGCTTGGGCCCAGCTTGAGAACCACCCTGCCCTGGGCGCGAGCGGCCAGGGGCGTCATCGGGCAGGCAGAGGGGGAGGAGGGCTGGGCAGCCCCAGGTGGGGCTGGGTCCCTGGCGCAGGTTAGGGACAGGGCACCTCTCCAACTCTGGGCTACACTCAGTCACCGAGGACCCAGAATCGGGCCCGGAGGCCCCGAGGCCCTGGTCAGCCCTTGATCTGCCTGCTGTCCCTGCCATTGAGGAGGCCGAGGACACACCTGAGACCTCCCTCTGTCCCACCGCCTCTCCCCCGGCTCCCACGCGGGACTCTCTGCACGTAGACCGCAGCAGCCAATCCCTGCACGCCAGTAGACGCGCCTGGCTTCTCTGTAGACTGGAGAAGGCGGGCGCGGGGAGAGAACAGCCTCTGACCCCAACCGAGGGCTGCCGTTTCCAGAGCAGGCACATCTAATCACAGTGACCAGAAGCGGGCGAGCGGTGGACTGGGAGAGGGGGGCGCGGATGGGGGTCTGACTGGAAGGGGCAGGAGCCGCTCTCTTGGGAGGCTGAAGTGTTGTTTATCCGGACGGGGTGCTGGTCGCCTGGGGGATGTCGAAAGTCGCCGGCAACCTGGACCCCGAACACGTGTGAATGTTATTGCGCGTAAGTCGTGCTTCGCCAAAGGTGATACAAAATACAAGGAATAAAAAAAAGAATAAAAAACAAACAAACAAACAAAACCCAAAATACAAGGAATAACGACAGGTTGACTGGACACCCCAGTGAGGTGTCCAGGTGAGGGCACCGGGTGGGAGGCTGGTTGCCCAGGAGGGGCCCTTCTCACCCGGCTCACTCTGGGTGCCTCCCCACCCCCCCCCCGCCCGTCGCCACTAGGAGGACAGGGGCCCTTCCTCTGTTGCGCAGCTGCCCCGACCCTGGGGACCGCCGGCCGCCTGGCCGGGAGGCTCTTTCCCTGGGTGTTTCCCCACACAGGCCGCCCGGGCCGTGCAGGGTCTGTCCTGGGCTGTGTGTGTGGCTACCGGAGCACCTATAAAGTAAACACGACTGAGAAGGCCAGTGACCGCAGAAGACACAGATGAAATGAAAAAAAAAAAAAAATCAAAATAAACAAAACCTCCCAAACTCACCCCACGCCTCACACCGAAAAGCCCAGAGCCCCGAGCTGGGTGGGATAAAGAGTGGGCCTGTTTGGGTGATATTTATATAAAGGGCTTGGTTCCTCCCTCGGGCGAGTAAAGCGAGTTGTAAAATTTGAAGGCACATTTTAAAATTGTTTAAAATCCTCCAAATGTGTTTCCTGTCTGGCGCTGCGTATGGGGAGCTGGTAACCCGTGTGCCTGTGTGGCCCGGAGCGCGGGTTAACGAGGGAGTTTAGAGGCAGTGATGCGGAGGGGCCGGCCGACTCCGGCCGGCAGAGAAGGAGCCCGTTGTTGGCCCGGCGTGTGTTCCCAGGGCTGGAATGTGCGGGAAGGGCCTCGGGACTTGGGAGGGTGGTTTAGTCTGGGAAATTAGCATCTTTGTAAAAGCCACCGTACTTATAAATCATCAGTTAAAGGCCCGTAGGGGTCATAATGCAGGTGTGTGATTTTTACTTCTGAAGCGAGTGGGCGTGATAATATTTGACAACACGTAATAATTAGGGTACTGCGTGTACATTTGATAAGTTACATGATGATTGGGATGACCCTCCTGCGTCATGGCTCCTTTCCACCTTTGCTGACACTTCCCTCTCTCAGTCTCTCTCTCTGCCTGGGCCACCGTCAAACTGAGACCTCCCGGTGGTTCAGCACCACCTCCCCACGGTGTGCATGAAGGACTCCCTCTGCTGGGCCCCCTTGACATTTTTCCTTTTTTTTTTTTTTTTTTTTTAAGTGTTTATTTTCGAGAGGGAGCCGGTTGGAGGAGGTGGGTAGAGAGAGGGGGACGGAGGCTCTGAAGCCAGAGAGCCCGACGCGGGGCTCGAACTCACAAACCGTGAGATCATGACCTGAGCCCAAGTCGGACATTCAACCGACAGAGCCACCCAGGGGCCCCGACATTTCGTCTTTAGCAAAGTTCACTGTGTCCTTTCCCTTCTGAAATTCAACTGAATGTGTGTCTGTCGCCGTCACACGCCCTGTGGGGACCAGAGCTGGGTCTTAGCGGTGCCTCCCTTTCAGCTCCGTGCCCGGAGAGGGCTCTTGGTTCATATCTGTTGAATTAAACTGTTTTTTTTTCTTTAAAAAAATTTTTTTTAATGTTTTATTTACTTTTGAGAGAGAGAGAGAGACAGAGCATGAGCAGGGGAGGGGCAGAGAGAGAGGGAGACACAGAATTGGAAGCGGGCTCCAGGCTCTGAGCTGTCCCCACAGAGCCCGACGCGGGGCTCAAACTCATAAGCTGCGAGGTCATGACCTGAGCCGAAGTCGGAGGCTTAACCGACAGAGCCACCCAGGGGCCCCAGTTTTGCTATACTTTAATGTTTTCTTTCTAGTTTTTTTAATGTTTATTTATTTTTGAGAGAGAGAGAGACAGAGACAGACACAGTGTGACTGGGGGGAGGGGCAGAGAGAGGGAGACACAGAATCCAAAGCAGGCTCTGGGCTCCGAGCTGTCAGCACAGAGCCCGACGCAGGGCTCGAACCCACGAACTGGGAGATCATGACCTGGGCCGAAGTCCGACGCTCAACCAACTGAGCCACCCAGGCGCCCCTAAACTGTTTTTTTTTTTCTTAACAGGATTACTGGGCAGACCTAATTTGGTAACAGCCATCACACTTTAAGATATATTTTTAAATTTCATTGTCCTCGAGCCCTGCCTCGATGGGATATAGATGTAATTGTGCTGAATTTAGAATTAGTGGAATTCAAGGTATAGTTTGAAGACCATCTGGTTTTGTTTGATTGTAGTTCTGAAACACAATGTCTATCTCCTGTGGAAACCCCTTGGGGACAGCATTTGTGGGGGGCAAGGTGACCTGTGGTAGATCTTCGTCATGACCTTCCGTGGCACCTGACGGATGAAGGGCGTTTCTCTCCGCACCTGCGCCCTCTTCTTCGTGCTGGTCGCGGGGTCGGATAGGGCGGAGCCCCACACCGAGCAGGGAAGGAACATTCGATTCACCTGAGTGCCCCAGACGCAGCCTGGTTCCGAGCAAGCGTTAAAGGGAGCGGCAGTGTGGCAGGCTAGGTGTGGCGGTCAACTCTCGAAAAGAAACAACCACAACAACAGCTGATGATGGTCGGCGGCCGGCCGAGAGGCTGTGTTGGAGCAGAATTCCCGGGACAGGGGCCGCCCCGCGTGGGTTGCACGTGAAGGTGGCGTTCGTGTCCTTTTCCTTGGTTTCCCCGCTGCCCCAGGGAGACGCGGTGCCTGGAAGCCAGGAGGGCTGGGGGTTTAAACACGAGGCAGCAGCGGTCCTGGGTCTCGGTTCCCTCAGCTGCGACAATGTGAAGAATAATGCAGTGTCAGCCTGCTTGCTTGTCCCTGTTCCCCCCTCTGCCTGGCAGATCCCCTCCTCCTCCTCCCCTGCCTCCCGGCCATGGAAGCCGCCCTCTCTTCACGTTCAGGCTTTCCGGATTTAGCAAATGAAAATAGGGCATCCCCAGTTAAATCTGAATTTCAGATAAACAGTGAATACTGTTTCAGTCGGAGTAAGACCCAGACAATATTTGGGGCACACTTCTACTGAAGTATTCATTTTAATCTGAGATTCAGACTCAGCGGGGGGGTTCTGTCATTGAAACTGACAACTCAGTTAAGTCCCACTTCTCCACGGAGCCGCCCTGGTGAACTTCGTGCAGCTCCGAACTCCTGTAGCCTTAGTGACTCTCACACTTGACCGACATCTGGGAAGTAGCACCACCTTTATCTGCTATCAATAACTCTGACCACCTGTTGAGCTCCCGTGATGTGACGTGCCAGGCACATAGGAACTTTGCACAACCTGTCGTGCTATCCCTCATGGTAGCCTCATCAGGCTGGAATCCGTGTCCCCGTAGAGGCCCAAGGAGGGAGGACGGCCCCGGTGGATGCACGGTGACATCGGGCTGCAGGCCTGAGGGTGCGGGACGGGATCCTGAACCCCGCACTGCCGCTCCCGGCGGGACAGGGACGGGGTCTGACGCCGACCGTGTCTGTTGGTGCCTGGCTGACAGCGGCCCGTGTCTGTTGAGAAGAGTGATGCTCCAAGGGAAGAGTATCAGGATGGACTTGGGGACCAGGGGACAGATCTGTATCCAGAGTCCTAAACAATGTGACGAAGATAGGGGTTTGGGGACGGGACCACGAAGTTTCTACACTTCCAGCAACTTCTAAAGTGCTGTTTGCTTTCGTGTGGATAAATGCATTGCTGTTTGTGGAGTATTGTGACACTCGTCCCTGAGCAAAGTCCTCTCTGACGCGGCCCATAGGATGTGGGACACGCGGGCGGACGCGGTGTGTGGCAGGCAGCTGGGGCACCCCGGGCTCAGTGTTCCTGGGGCTCAAGTTTGGGAATCGACCGAAGGGCGCTGTGGTCGTAGAGGAGAGGGTGTGGGGCACAGCCACGCAGCGGTTTCGGAGAGAGAATCTCCGTGGATGCTCTTTCCCCACGGGACCGGGTGGGGGGCGTGCGCAGGCGCAGGCTTGCGGACCCAGAGTGGAGGCCGCGCCCCCGCTGCTGTCCGGGTCTCCCGGGTCAGGTCAAGGTCATTCCCACACTCGGCCTGGAAGTTAGACACAGGCCCTAGGCCCAGGTGCAGCTGGTTCCCAGGACGGAGGGAGGGGGAGGGAGGTGGGGGCGGCACTGCGCAGTCTCCTGAGCCTCGGGCGCGCCTGCACCCCTGCCTGGTGGGCCGCCTGTTTTTCCTCATCCCCCCTTTGTCTAGTTTTAATTTTTTTAACATATATTTTTGAGAGACAGGGACAGACAGAATGTGAGCAGGGGAGGGGTTGAGAGAGAGGGGGACACAGAATCTGAAACAGGCTCCAGGCTCGGAGCTGCCAGCACAGAGCCCGACGCGGGGCTCGAACTCACGGACCGCGAGATCATGACCCGAGCCGAAGTTGGACGCTCAACTGACTGGGCCATCCAGGCACCGCCCCCGCCCCTTTTGTCTATTTTTATTCCCGTTCGAATGTATGTGTCCAGGGGAGCTGGCTTTGTAAGGAGGTGGGAGAGGGGGCTCAGCAGGTGGGGATCAGGCTTCACCCCCACCCCGGAGTTAGAAGCCTTTCCAGGCTCGGGTTCCTCAGCTCTTTCCACGGTGACACTCAGACCCTGTCCTTCAAGAGGCTCCGGGGAACATGGGGCTTAATCGTGGGTCTATTTCTCAAGGCCACAGCACAGTGAGTGCGAATCGAATCGTGATACGGTAATAGTGAGGCTCCCCCAGGAGGATACCGGGGACCACCTGACTGAGAGGCTGAGGGGGGAGTGGGGCCCATATCCGGAGGGGAAGAGGCGCTAAGGTGGGTGCCTGCAAAGTGAGGTCTCGCCGACAGGGAGGCCGCTGGCTCCCCAGAACCAGGGAGGGCTCAGGGGTCGGGAGAGGAAGGCATCCCGGGCCAGGGCTGCCAGCGGGGGCGGGCTTGGGAACGGGGAGCCTAGGGCGGGGGAGCCCCCGGCTCTGTCCTGCACCCCTAGCCGCGAAGCAACGGCACCCCTGCAAACCCCGCCCCACGGGAGGCCCCCCGCCCCCCGCCCTGCCGGAGTCCAGCTCCAGCGGGTCCGGGGGCTCCCGAAGGATGAACGGTGTCGGCAAAAAAGTGAAAAAAAAAATAAAGCAGAAACAAAAATGGACACAGACCACAGCAGTGGGTTAGACTGGCCACTTTATTGTGGCAAACGTGGCATTATATTTGCTAGCAATTTCCTTGTAGTGTGCGTCATCTGTGTTTTCTGGCATTACCTGAGTCTAAAAACATTCCCATGTGTAATCACCCTTTAAGGAATAACATGGTTATTTTCTCATAACGTTTCCTCCTGCCCTTTGCTTATTAATTTCTTACATTATTTTCATTATGTATCTACGTTTATCCATAATCTATAGAGCATTTGCTTTGCTGTTTTCATGAAAGGTCATCTATCTCTCAACCCCTCAGGCGGAACAGTTACAGGGACATGACCTCTTAGCTGTTTCCCCGAACCATTTGTGGTTTGGGGAACAAAAGTGTTCGTCTCGGTCCAAGGTGCTAGAAGGGGGCCAAGAGGGCCTTAGGAACCCACGCCTTACACATTCTCAGAGAGACAATGCACCTAGGAACTAACGAACCGTTCTGTACCTTAACCGACTAGGATCAGTCATCATCTGGAATGCCTCCTGGGGGCCAAGTGGGCCTAGGGGTTGGAGTAACTTGTGCCCATGGATACACTTCTTTGTTGCGGGAGTGGGGCTTTCAAATCCATTTATTTGTTCCTTCCTTAGCTGGGAAATGTAGGAGGCTATCCTTCCTTTAGGTAGAGGAGTCTTTATAGGGGGTGGCAAGGGCTAAATGCAGGGCCGCACAATTTCCTTGCAGAACCTTATTTTCTTTCCCCAATGGTTCTTTTCCCAGGGGGCCTGTGGAGGGCAATTCCCCAAAAGACAGTTCCCCAGGTACTTTTATTAAGGCCAAATTACATAAAAGCGGGAATATAAGAAGCTTCGCTGTCGGTGGGCGGCCTGCGGTCCCGATCCGTCCACCGCCCGGGCCCCGCCATCAGGCTGGTTGGATAGCTCGGCTTCCGGCACCGCCCTGAGCCCCCAAGCTTCCAGAGAGATCATGTCAAGCTCCCTGCTGTAAGCCGCATCTACGCACCGAGGACTCACGTCGGGCCTGTACAGTCCCCTAATGTCCACACTTACCGGCCGTCTCCACCCGGATGCCTAACCGGCCCCCCGCACTCAACACGGCCCGATGCCCCCTTGATCTCCCCCCTAAGCCTCCCCCCTGCCTCCCGCCTCCGAAAACGGCACCGAAACAAAATGACAGGGCCGAGGCCCTCCACCTCTTTTCTCTCATCTGTCATCCAGTCCTCAGCAAACCCTGTCAGCCGACCTTCCAGTACGTCCTGAATCCCCCCCAGCTCCACCCCCCAGGCCCCCAGCCACCAACAGCCGGCTCCTGTTCTGTACACAACAGCCCAGGGAGACTCTTTCTTTTTCAGTTTTTTGAGAGAGAGGTGCAAGTGAGCGAGGGGCAGACAGAGAGAGAGAGAGAGAGAGAGAGACAGAATCCCAAGCAGACTCCACAGTCAGTGCAGAACCCGACTCGGGACTCGATCCCACAAACTGTGAGATCACGACCTGAACCGAAACCAGGAGTCGGACGCTTAACTGACCGAGCCCCCGGGCGCCCCACTTAGAGACTTTGTTTGAAAATAATCTCGGGGCGCCTGGGTGGCACAGTCGGTTAAGCGTCCGACTTCAGCCAGGTCACGATCTCGCGGTCCGTGAGTTCGAGCCCCGCGTCAGGCTCTGGGCTGATGGCTCAGAGCCTGGAGCCTGTTTCCGATTCTGTGTCTCCCTCTCTCTCTGTCCCTCCCCCGTTCATGCTCTCTCTCTGTCCCAAAAATAAATAAACGTTGAAAAAAAAATTAAAAAAAAAAAAGAAAATAATCTCTGCACCCAACGTGGGGCCACTCGAACCCACACCCCTGAGATCAAGAGTCACGCGCTCCATCACTCAGCCAGCCAGGCGCCCAGAGACTCGTGAATGTAGATTGTATCCAGGGCTCCCGGGGCCAAACCGTCCAGTGGCCCCAGCCACACTAACCATGAAACTCAGGTGCTTACTGTGGTCGCCCCGGGCCTGTGCTGTGGGCCCCCTGGCTCCCTCCCCCGCGGGCCAGACCACTTCTATCCTTTCTCCCCCTTCTCCAGCCACGGGGCAATTTGCGCTCGACCCTCAGGCTGGAACCTTTCTCCCAAGATACAGACTCGGCCCGTCCAGCCGTCACTCCCCAGGAGAGGTCTTTCGGAGGACTCTGGGCACACGAGCGTGTACGAGCAAGCTCACACACACTCCTCTTCCTCTTCATCCTCCTGTTGCTTTACTGCGTAGGACCTGAACCGGAAGGAAGGGCATGACTGTAGCGGCAGGAACACCAAGCAAGTCAGGTCAAAGGAGCGTCTGCGTCAAAACAGCGTCTGCATGCCCACAGGAGTGCGGAGACCCCTGCGCCTTCCCCACCCGCTTCCTGGAGGCGGGATGGTGTCCTCAGGAATGAGATCAGTGGGCGCTTTTCTAGAAAACGTCCCAGAGAAAAGGTCAATGTTTAAAGATGAGAAAATCGGGGCACCTGGGTGGCTCAGTCGGTTGAGTATCTGACTTCGGCTCAGGTCATGATCTCGCAGCTCGTGGGTTCGAGCCCCACATCGGGCTCTGTGCTGACAGCTCGGAACCTGGAGTCTGCTTAGGATTCTGTGTCTCCCTTTCTGTCTGCCCCACCCCTGCTTGCTCTCTGTCTCTCTCAAAAATAGTAAACATTAAAAAAAAAAGTTAAAAAAGAAAGAAAGAAAGAAATGGTGACTGAGGGGCACCCGGCGGGTTCGGTCTGCAGAATGTACGGCTCTTGGTCTCGGGGTTGTGAGTTCAAGCCCCACATTGGGTGCACAGCTTACTTTAAATAAATAAATAAATAAATAAATAAATAAATACAAAAGAAACACCTCAATTAAAAAAAATGGTAACTGATTAGTTTTTTTTTTAAGTTTATTTTCTTCTTCAGTAATCTCTACGCCCAACGTGTGGCTCACTCACGACCCCGAGGTCAAGAGTTGCACACTTCGCCGACCGAGCCAGCCCGGTGCCCTAGTAACATATTTTCAGAGGTAAGTCAGGATTTATGAAACAAGAAGATGATATTAGAAATAAATTAGAAATTTAATTACTCAGAAATTAAATATAGGTTAGTAAAAACAATCAAAGGAATGGGAAGCCCAGGTGTGGAAATCCCCAAGGAAGCACATTAAGTAGACGAAGAGTTGAGGAATAAGGGAGAAAAATGTGAAAAAGAAACAATTCAGGCGTCCAACTGACAGGAGAAAGGGCGTGGGAGGAAGTTCTCAAAGAAACAGTACAAGAAACCTTCTCAGACCTTTTCAGATTCACCTTCATGCAAAGGCTCCAAGATCAGTTGCAGCTCGGGGCGCCTGGGGGGCTCAGGTCATGATCTCACGGTTCATGAGTTCGAGCCTCGTGCTGGGCTCTGTGCGGACAGCGTGAAGTCCGCTGGGGACTCTCTCTCCCTCTCTCTCTGCCCCTTTCTCTCTCACGTGCTCTCTCTCTCTCTCTCAAAAATAAATACATAAACTTTAAAAAAATGAAATAAAAAAGAATCAGTTGTATCTCTGATTTCCCAGTAGCAACACTGGGAGCTAGGGGACCTGGGAAAATCCTGAACAAAATGTTTTCCATCCCAAATTCCTACCCCCAGGCAAACAGAAAGAAAGAGCGGGGCAGGATAAAGAGCCCGCCCGCCAGTCGGTGACACAAAGCCTTCCCCTCCCAGGCACCGGGTTTCGGGGAGCTCTTGGAGATGTGCCCCACAAAGTGAAACGTGCATCCGGGAGCCGGGTCTCACACAGGCAGGGTGGGAAGGGCATTCGTTCCCAGATGTTGACGAAGGGATGCCCCGAGGTGCGGCACAGCATGGGCCACAACTAACGACCAACCAACGCGAGCGGCAGCAGGAGACTGGGCACCAGGACCAATGGCTCCAAGAAGGCGCTGCGGGGAAGCCTGGCTGGCTCAGCGGGCGCTCTGTGCGACGCCTGGTCTCGGGTGTAGACATGACCTTGAAATAAAATCTTAAGGGGCACCTGGGTGGCTCGGTTGGTTAAGCGTCCAACTCCTGATGTCGGCTCAGGTCATGATCTCTCGGTTCACGAGTTCGAGCCCCGCGTCGGGCTCTGTGCTGACAGCTGGGAGCCTGGAGCCCTCTTCGGATTCTGTGTCCCCCTCTCTGCCCCTCTTCCGCTCACGCTCTGTCTCTCTCAAAACTAAATAAACATTAGGGGCGCCTGGGTGGCGCAGTCGGTTAAGCGTCCGACTTCAGCCAGGTCACGATCTCGCGGTCCGTGAGTTCGAGCCCCGCGTCAGGCTCTGGGCTGATGGCTCAGAGCCTGGAGCCTGTTTCCGATTCTGTGTCTCCCTCTCTCTCTGCCCCTCCCCCGTTCATGCTCTGTCTCGCTCTGTCCCAAAAATAAATAAACGTTGAAAAAAATTTATTAAAAAAAAAAAAACTAAATAAACATTAAAAAAAAAAAAAGGTAGCACTGCCAAAGTGCTAGATGAGTTTGATCACATTGACAGCAAGAGTCAGAGACAAAGAGGTTAGGGATGAATTGGTAAAATCAGGAAAAGAAAAAGCAGTAAAATAATCCAGGCAATATTTTATTTTATTTTTAAAGTTAAAAAACATTTTCATTATTACTTTTTAATTTTTTTAATGTTTATTTATTTTTGAGAGACAGAGAGAGACAGAGCACAAGTGGGGAAGGGGCAGAGAGAGAGGGAGACACAGAATCCGAAACAGGCTCCGGGCTCCGAGCTGTCGGCACAGAGCCCGACGCGGGGCTTGAACTCACGGACTGTGAGATCATGACCTGAGCCGAAGTCGGACGCTCAACCGGCTGAGCCACCCAGGCGCCCCTCGTTCCAGTGTTTTTTAATAAGGTTCACATAAATGTGTATTTGCTCTTACTTTTCTTGTGTTCTCTTGGTTTTTAGTTTATTTTTTCTAGTAATCTGTGTACCCAACGCGGGGCTCGAACTCACAACCCTAAGGTCAAGAGCTGCGCGCTCTTCCCACGGAGCCAGCGGGCGCCTCTTTTCTTGTATCCCGTATACACCGTTTGCACTGGGCTCCTTCCACCTCACACCGTACCCTGGGCGTCTTTCCATGGAGAGCTTCCCTTTCTCCTGTGTCATGTAGCACAGTCCTGTATGTGACCAGCTCTCTTACAAAGACACTTGGGCGTCTCCCGGGGCTTTGCTCTTACACGTGAATGCCACGGTAACCATATACATGCAGTGCAGCTGCACGACAAACCCCCAGAGGCGGGCTTGCCGGGCCGGAGGGAGGCGCCCTTGCACCTGACCTCGATGTCCGCACAGGGCCCGGGCCAGCCCCGCCGTTCCGCCCCCATCTGCCCCCATCGATGAAAGCACCTGTTCTCTGAGGTCTCGTCCATGCGCCGGGTCGTAGGCTTCTGGGTTTCTGAGCTGATAAATGAGGAATGCTCTCTCGATGTAGTGTTAATTTTGACTTCTCTTATGTGTGAGGTGGAGCGACTTTAACAACATTTCAGAGCCGTTGGCGTTTCTTCCCCGTGGACCGGGCGCGCGCTTTGGCCGGTTTTCTCTTCGGTTGCTGGTCTTTCCGGATCGTTGTTGCCCACAAGGGAAGTGGAAAGTGTTTGAAGACAGAACGGATCACAGTATACGACATGGCTCAACCGTGAATGATTGTTACAGTTGCCTGACACTCTAGATGCTGAATATTGACGCACCCCAAATTTTGGATTTGGATGTATAGAGAAGGTAGCAGCAAAGGGTGTGTGTTCATGCATGCAGGGGTGGGGAGCAGAGGGTCAAGTCCTCACCCTCCATCAAAAGGAGTCAGTCTATTTCTCTAGAAAGTCTAAGATTGGAAAACAGGGGCGCCCAGGGGGCTCAGTCCGTGAAGCGTCTGACTCTTGGTTTCGGCTCAGGTCATGACCTCACAGTTTGTGAGTTTAAACCCCACGCCGGGCTCTGTGCCGACAGCCGGAGCCTGGAGCCTGCTTCGGATTCTCTCTCTCCCTCTCTCTGCCTCTCCCCTGCTCATGCTGTCTCTCAGAATGGGTAAATAAACTTAAAAAAGAAATCTTTATTTTATTTTTTTTTAATTTTTTTTTCAACGTTTATTTATTTTTTTGGGGGACAGAGAGAGACAGAGCATGAACGGGGGAGGGGCAGAGAGAGAGGGAGACACAGAATCGGAAACAGGCTCCAGGCTCCGAGCCATCAGCCCAGAGCCTGACGCGGGGCTCGAACTCACGGACCGCGAGATCGTGACCTGGCTGAAGTCGGACGCTTAACCGACTGTGCCACCCAGGCGCCCCAAAAAAGAAATCTTTAAAATTGGGGGAAAGAAAGAAGGAGGAAACAGCAGTAGTAGCTGAACAAGATTATTTAGAAACACGAAAGTAAATATTGGTGGAAACAACCAGAAGTTTTGAGGGTGGTCGCCCCTGGAGCCAGGGTGGGAACGGGGAGGGGTGTGGCGGGAGCCCTCATTCCTCGTCAGAACTAAGTCCCATCGTAACCGGGGCGCCTGGTCCTGGGAGCCCAAGCAGACCAGGTTCCGTCCCCGGCTGCTGACCAAACCCAAAGGCGGAAGGTGAGCGGTGGTGACACAAGAGGGGATCTGTTTCAGCAAGGCCACCGCGAGGAAGCAGCCGACCAGTGTCTCAGGGATTGTCTCCGAGGTGCCGTAAACGCGTCCAGGTTCACGCAAGGCAAGTGCGGGACAAAGGTGGGGTGGGTTTGCAGGTGGGCGCCAGAGGTCAAGGTGATCACTGTTTCGGGGTCAGTCGCACAGTGGTCCCTGCTGCTGGAGTAGGTAGTTGTGGCCCCATCTCCCGATGCTTTGCCTGCTGGGTCTTTCCTTCCCTTCCCTTCCCTTCCCTTCCCTTCCCTTCCCTTCCCTTCCCTTCCCTTTCCTTCCCTTTTTTTAAGTTTATTTATTTTGAGCAGGAGGAGGGGGGAGCAGAGAGAGAGCATCCCAGGCAGGCTCTGTGCTGCCAGCGCAGAGCCCAATGTGGGGCTTCAACCCACCAGCCGTGAGATCGTGACCTGAGCTGAAACCTAGAGCCGGACGCCTGGCCACCGAGCCACCCAGCACCCCCAGCCCGCTTGGTCTTTTGTCAGAGTTAAGAGAGAAGAAGCTGAGAAGAAAATAATCAGAAAGTAGAGACTGAGGTGAGAGTGGACGTGGCTGACATCCTCCTCGCCCACCATTTGGCCTTTTAAACTATGTAACGCGTTACTGTGATAAAAGGAATTACATACAATGAAAAGAGGTGGTTTGCACACAGCCACGCAAATGGAGGGATATTGCAGAGTGCGACAGACGTGCGAGTCTGTGCCAGACCAAGAAAGGGCTGAAAGACTGCCGGAGATCCAGCAGCCTCTCTTTCCTTTTCCTTTTCCTTTTCCTTTTCCTTTTCCTTTTCCGGTACGGGCCACACCCAACATGGGGCTTGCGCTCAGGACCCTGAGATTGAGACTCACGCGTGCTCCTGACTGCGCCAGCCGGGTGCTCCCTTATGGCTTAATCCGGCAGGTTTTGGGGGAGACAAAGTCACATTTGGAGGAAAGTCTCTCCCGAAATCGCAGGTGGACCCTGACCCCGGCCGCGGTGCCGCAGCGGGGACTGCCCTCCCTCGACCCTCTCGCCTCAAACAACTGAAAACCCAGACGTGCTTCAAGACACAGTGATGTCCAGACGTGGGACAAGGGGCAGAACAGGGCAGCGATCCCCGAGAGAGGGGAAATAAATGAGGTGGGCTCGAAAATTGCCCAAACTTACTGCCTGCGGAGAGTTTCCAGGCTGGCTGAGCCCGGTGGCCTCCCGGCTGGAGGAGAGGGACAGGGGACCCCGGGGGCCGTGGGGGCCGGTGCGCAAGGCAGAGCCCTGGAGAGGGGCAGGCTCGGCAGAGAGGGCTCCAGAAGCCCGCGGAGGGCCCACCCCAGGCTGCGGCCTTGCAGGGGAGTGCTTGCCTGTACGGAAGAGCCGGAGGCGAGAAGGGCCAGTGCTGAGCGCCGCCGGGGCCAGGATTACTTTGTGTTCCCGTCAGCCCGAGCGGAAAGACCCCCCCCCCCCCAGTGTTCGCTCTGTGCCAGTCGTTAGTTATCGCCTCTCAGCTCTAAGCTTATTTTACTGCCTGCTCCGTGAAAATGGAGCTGAGCCCTCCGAATAGCTCCTGTGCCGGTGGGCGCGACGCCAAACTTCGTCAGTGGAGGGCGCTGGAGAGACACTGCCGGCTGAAGCCGTTTCCTTCGGATTCTCCAATGGATTCAGTCCACCGGATTCAGACGCGGCGGGATGGGGTGGGGGTGGGGGTATGGAGGGGGCTCCTCCTTGAGCGCCCTGTCTCCCCCTAAGTGTGGCGGCTCCTGGTACCTGGGGTTCCTGGGCGCCCTCAGAGTTCTGTTTCTGATCAGCCGATCCCTTGCGACACAGGCTCTGGTTACAAGCAACGATATTTTATGTTAAACGTTCCCTGTTCAAGTCACCATGTGATTTGTATCACCTGACCGGATTGTGGCAGGTACACAGGCTTGAAGCTGAGTCCTCAGAAGGGTATCACCTCTGGGGCGCCTGGGTGGCTCAGTCGGTTAAGCGCCCGGCTTCGGCTCAGGTTGTGATCTCACAGCTCCTGAGGTTGAGTTCGAGGCCCGCGTCGGGCTCCGTGCGGACAGCTGGGAGCTCGGAGCCTGCCTCGGATTCTGTGTCTCCCTCTCTCTCTGCCCCTCTCCCACTTGTGCTCTGTCTCTCTCTGCCTCTCAAAAATAAATAAATGCTAAAAAAAATTAAAAACATTAAATAGAAGGATGGCACCTCACTGGCCAGACCAAATTAGCCCTAAATGAAAGGCCGTTTTGGTCTTGGTATATGGTACTTAAAAGCAAGTCTGAAGGGAGTCAGTCTGTTTCCAAGTAACTGTGTCTCTGAACCAGGCTCGGAAATATTCAAAGCGATTAAAAAAATTAAAAACAGAGTTTGGCATCCAATGATAATTAGCACACGTGCAACGAAGGAAAATATGACCCAAAATGAGAAGAAAAATCAATCAAAACAGATCTAGAACTGACACAGATGATAGAATTCATAGACAAAGGCTTGAAAATAGCTGTTATAGGGGCGCCTGGGTGGCTCGGTCGGTTAAGCGGCCGACTTCGGCTCAGGTCATGACCTCGCGGTCCGTGAGTTCGAGCCCCGCGTCGGGCTCTGTGCTGACCGCTCAGAGCCTGGAGCCTGTTTCAGATTCTGTGTCTCCCTCTCTCTGACCCTCCCCCGTTCATGCTCTGTCTCTCTCTGTCTCAAAAATAAATAAACGTTAAAAAAAAAAAAGAGCAGATTAGACACTGGAGACGAAAGATTGGTGAGCTTGAAGACTTAGCCACAGAAACGATCTAAAACGAAGCACAGAAAAAGACGAGAAGAAGAAGGACAAGGAGGTGAAAAAGGAGGGAGAGGAAGGGAAGGAGGGGAGGGAAAGTCGGGGAGCTGTGGAATCCTGTCAGGTCCACACATCTGTTTGGGGACCCAGACACACGGGAAGGGGCTGACAGCCAAATATCTGAAGAAACAGTGGCCCAAAGGCTTTCCAGTTTTGATGAAAACCGTAAAGCCAGATATCCCAGAAGCCCCCAAGCCCCAAAGCACGAGACACACGAAGCAACTGCGTGCAGACACGTCGGAATCTGCCGTGAGCAGCAGTGATAAGGAGCAAATCCTAAGAGCAGCTGGAGGGAAAACAGAGTACGTAAGGAGGAAAAGAGAAGCAGACTTCTCGTCAGAAACGACGGAGGCCCGAAGACAGGGCGGCAACGTCTTCATAAAAGTAAAGACGGAATTCAGGGGAGATGGCAAAAGCTGAAAGAATCTGTCGTCACCAGCAGGCCGGCACTGAAGAAAGTAATTTAAGTCCTTCGAGCAGAAGAAAAATGCCAGATGGAAGCATCCGTCTCTACAAAGGAACAGACGAAGGGCACCAGGAAGGTAAACATGTGCCTGAGCATAAAAGGCCTTTTCCTTGTTTCCAAATTCTCTGTAAGAGAGGCGCCCGGCTGGCTCAGTCGGTAGAGCACGAGATTCTCGGTCTCGGGGTAGTGAGTTCAAGCCCCACGCTGGGTGTGGAGCCTACGTAAGGAAATGAAGTGAAATATAAAATAGAATAGACTAGAATAGAATAAAATAGACTAAAATCTCTTTAAGTGAGGCCTGAGGGATTGAAGCAGAAATAACGTGTGGTCCCGCCCGGCGAGCAGGAGGGAGAAGTGAAATGCTATCCCTTCAAAATGGAACGTAACACGTTCAGGATGCATTCTGTAATCCCAGAAGAACCGCGAAAACAAGTTTTCGAAGGGTATGGTTAATAAGCTAGTAAAGGAGACAGAGCAGAGCGGGGGTCACTGGCGTCCCCGGGACTCCGTGGCCCAGGGGGGTGGGTCCCCAGCGCCTCCGGGTCTTGGGGACAGAATAAGTACTCAGAAAAGAGCTTCCTCTCCTGCCACCTTCCGGCAGCACATCCAGCCTATCTTTAACTTGAGTCTCTGTGTAAGTGCTTTTGGCTAAAAGAGAGCCAGCTGCTTCTGAGCCCCGGGCCGGCCGCGGACCCCCCCGGCTTCCCCAGCCCCGGCGGCCCCGACCGCTCGGACGCCCCCCTTCCCAGCCATCTGCGCCCGGCGCGGGTGAGACACCTCCAGCGGGCGCGCGCACACCTGTGTGCTTGGCCTCACGCGTGGAGGACGCCCCCAAGGCCGGTTTTAGGGGCCCTCCTGGGGGTTCGCTGAGAGCACCCCTTTCCCACTGGCAGACCAGGTCCACCAACCACAGGCCTCACTCCAGGCCCACGGCTGGGCCCGGGCGTCTGCGCGCAGAGCGGGCGGTGCCGGCGCGGCGTGGCCCCACGTGGGACGCGGCCGCTGTCCCTGGGTGTCTCCCCCGGGCTCAGGCCTGGCGTGCGTGCACGCGTGTCCGCGGGGTGGAGAGAGGGGCTCCTCTCCTTGCGTGCTGTCTCCTCCTTCCCCAGCTAGGGGCGGGGGGCGCTGGCGGCCTCCGGGAGGGTGTGTGCTGGGTGCCTGTGCGCCCGTGTGGATGCGAGCAGCGCCTGCCTCACCCGCCGTTTGCGGGGCGGGGGGGGGGGTGTACATCCTCGGGGCCCTAGGGGTTGTTTCTGTGTCCGGGGTGGCCGTCGGCCTGACCTATAGGTCTCCAGAGGGTGTGAACATGGCCTTGGTCTCCCCCACCGCCCGCCTCCTCCCTTCCCCGGATTTTCCTGGACTCCGGACTTCGTCCAGTCGGTTCAGCGATGCCGTTCCTTGCGCGGACCCCTATTTGTTGAGTCGCCGCTGGCTGCCAGCCCTGCCCCGGAGCACGTCACCCTGTGAGCCCCCGCCTGTGGGTGGGCTTGTGTGTGCAGGCATCAGGGTGACCCTGCTGTGTGCGCCCGCGGCCCGTGGAGGGGTCCGCGTGGCTGAGCGAGCTGAGCAGTTCCTGAACGTGTGTCAGCCATCCTGCGCCGCGCCGGGAGGGCCCGCGGGCCTCAGGTGCCCCTTCCCTTCGGCTGTGTAAACAGACCCCCGCCTTCCCTTCCGAGGCCCCTTCAGGACGGTGGCCCCGGCCCCCCTCCCTGAGCAGGGAGTGTGATGGACCGTGTGGGTCACGAGCTTGCAGGCGTGTGAGTGCGTGTGGGTCGGAGCGAGCAAGCGCGTGTGGGGCGTGAACGTGAGGCCCGAGCGTCGCCCTCGCCAGCACAGCCCTCACGAGCAGCTTGGGGGACCCCAGGCCGCTGGGGCCTAGCTCTCCCGGGTCTCTGGGCTGCTTCGTCCTCCCCTTTATGGCCAGGATCGGTGACGGTCCTGTAGTGACCCGGAGCCGGACGCTGTGCGGAAAGCCAGGAGCTTGGCGCTGACCCCCCGGGGGGCCAAGACACAAGAGGCCGGACCTCCCCGAGGTCCCACCCCAGGCGAGTCATGGCCTCTCCCTGCTCTTGCTGCCCCGGCTGGCCCGGCGCCGGCACCTCGGGGCTGGTGCCCGCGTCTGTCCGGGCGGAGCTACCCAGCCCGTGTGTCCCTCACGCCAGCCTTGGCCTCTACCTAGCTCATGTCCTTTATCCCCACCTGTATCTTCCCCGGCCCGGCCGTGTCCCCTGGTCCCAGCCCGTGTCCCCCCGGCCCAGCCGTGTCCCCTGGTCCCAGCCCGTGTCCCCTGGTCCCAGCCCGTGTCCCCTGGTCCCAGCCCGTGTCCCCCCGGCCCAGCCGTGTCCCCTGGTCCCAGCCCGTGTCCCCCCGGCCCAGCCATGTCCCCTGGTCCCAGCCCGTGTCCCCCCGGCCCAGCCATGTCCCCTGGTCCCAGCCCGTGTCCCCCCGGCCCAGCCATGTCCCCTGGTCCCAGCCCGTGTCCCCCCGGCCCAGCCCGTGTCCCCTGGTCCCAGCCCGTGTCCCCCCGGCCCAGCCATGTCCCCTGGTCCCAGTCCGTGTCCTCCCGGCCCAGCCATGTCCCCTGGTCCCAGCCCGTGTCCCCTGGTCCCAGCCCGTGTCCCCTGGTCCCAGCCCGTGTCCCCCCGGCCCAGCCATGTCCCCTGGTCCCAGCCCGTGTCCCCCCGGCCCAGCCATGTCCCCTGGTCCCAGCCCGTGTCCCCCCGGCCCAGCCGTGTCCCCTGGTCCCAGCCCGTGTCCCCCCGGCCCAGCCATGTCCCCTGGTCCCAGCCCGTGTCCCCTGGTCCCAGCCCGTGTCCCCCCGGCCCAGCCATGTCCCCTGGTCCCAGCCCGTGTCCCCCCGGCCCAGCCATGTCCCCTGGTCCCAGCCCGTGTCCTCCTAGCCCAGCCATGTCCCCTGGTCCCAGCCCGTGTCCCCCCGGCCCAGCCATGTCCCCTGGTCCCAGCCCGTGTCCCCTGGTCCCAGCCTGTGTCCCCCCGGCCCAGCCATGTCCCCTGGTCCCAGCCCGTGTCCTCCCGGCCCAGCCATGTCCCCTGGTCCCAGCCCGTGTCCCCTGGTCCCAGCCTGTGTCCCCCCGGCCCAGCCATGTCCCCTGGTCCCAGCCCGTGTCCCCCCGGCCCAGCCGTGTCCCCTGGTCCCAGCCCGTGTCCCCCCGGCCCAGCCATGTCCCCTGGTCCCAGTCCGTGTCTGCCTGGCCCAGCCGTGTCCCCTGGTCCCAGCCCGTGTCCTCCCAGCCCAGCCATGTCCCCTGGTCCCAGCCCGTGTCCCCTGGTCCCAGCCCGTGTCCCCCCGGCCCAGCCATGTCCCCTGGTCCCAGCCCGTGTCCCCCCGGCCCAGCCATGTCCCCTGGTCCCAGTCCGTGTCTGCCTGGCCCAGCCGTGTCCCCTGGTCCCAGCCCGTGTCCTCCCAGCCCAGCCATGTCCCCTGGTCCCAGCCCGTGTCCCCTGGTCCCAGCCCGTGTCCCCCCGGCCCAGCCATGTCCCCTGGTCCCAGCCCGTGTCCCCCCGGCCCAGCCATGTCCCCTGGTCCCAGTCCGTGTCTGCCTGGCCCAGCCGTGTCCCCTGGTCCCAGCCCGTGTCCTCCCAGCCCAGCCGTGTCCCCTGGTCCCAGCCCGTGTCCCCCCGGCCCAGCCATGTCCCCTGGTCCCAGTCCGTGTCTGCCTGGCCCAGCCGTGTCCCCTGGTCCCAGCCCGTGTCCTCCCAGCCCAGCCGTGTCCCCTGGTCCCAGCCCGTGTCCCCTGGTCCCAGCCCGTGTCCCCCCGGCCCAGCCATGTCCCCGGGTCCCAGCCCGTGTCCCCCCGGCCCAGCCATGTCCCCTGGTCCCAGCCGGTGTCTGCCTGGCCCAGCCGTGTCCCCTGGTCCCAGCCCGTGTCCTCCCAGCCCAGCCATGTCCCTGGTCCCAGCCCGTGTCCCCTGGTCCCAGCCCGTGTCCCCTGGTCCCAGCCCGTATCCCCCCGGCCCAGCCATGTCCCTGGTCCCAGCCCGTGTCCCCTGGTCCCAGCCCGTGTCCCCTGGTCCCAGCCCGTGTGCCCCCGGCCCAGCCATGTCCCCTGGTCCCAGTCCGTGTCCCCCCGGCCCAGCCATGTCCCTGGTCCCAGCGCGTGTGCCCCCAGCCCAGCCATGTCCCTGGTCCCAGCCCGTGTCCCCCCGGCCCAGCCATGTCCCCTGGTCCCAGCCCGTGTCCCCCTGGCCCAGCCATGTCCCCTGGTCCCAGCCCGTGTCCCCCCGGCCCAGCCGTGTCCCCTGGTCCCAGCCCGTGTCCCCTGGTCCCAGCCCATGTCCCCCCGGCCCAGCCGTGTCCCCTGGTCCCAGCCCGTGTCCCCTGGTCCCAGCCCGTGTCCTCCCAGCCCAGCCATGTCCCCTGGTCCCAGCCCGTGTCCCCCCGGCCCAGCCATGTCCCCTGGTCCCAGCCCGTGTCCCCCCGGCCCAGCCGTGTCCCCTGGTCCCAGCCCGTGTCCCCCCGGCCCAGCCATGTCCCCTGGTCCCAGCCCGTGTCCCCCCGGCCCAGCCATGTCCCCTGGTCCCAGCCCGTGTCCCCTGGTCCCAGCCCGTGTCCCCCCGGCCCAGCCGTGTCCCCTGGTCCCAGCCCGTGTGCCCCCGGCCCAGCCATGTCCCCTGGTCCCAGCCCGTGTCCCCCCGGCCCAGCCATGTCCCCTGGTCCCAGTCCGTGTCCCCCCGGCCCAGCCATGTCCCCTGGTCCCAGCCGGTGTCTGCCTGGCCCAGCCGTGTCCCCTGGTCCCAGCCCGTGTGCCCCCAGCCCAGCCATGTCCCCTGGTCCCAGTCCGTGTCCCCCCGGCCCAGCCATGTCCCCTGGTCCCAGCCCGTGTCCCCCCGGCCCAGCCGTGTCCCCTGGTCCCAGCCCGTGTCCCCCCGGCCCAGCCGTGTCCCCTGGTCCCAGTCCGTGTCTGCCTGGCCCAGCCGTGTCCCCTGGTCCCAGCCCGTGTGCCCCCAGCCCAGCCATGTCCCCTGGTCCCAGCCCGTGTCCCCCTGGCCCAGCCATGTCCCCGGGTCCCAGCCCGTGTCCCCCCGGCCCAGCCATGTCCCCTGGTCCCAGCCGGTGTCTGCCTGGCCCAGCCGTGTCCCCTGGTCCCAGCCCGTGTCCTCCCAGCCCAGCCATGTCCCTGGTCCCAGCCCGTGTCCCCTGGTCCCAGCCCGTGTCCCCTGGTCCCAGCCCGTGTCCCCCCGGCCCAGCCATGTCCCTGGTCCCAGCCCGTGTCCCCTGGTCCCAGCCCGTGTCCCCTGGTCCCAGCCCGTGTGCCCCCGGCCCAGCCATGTCCCCTGGTCCCAGTCCGTGTCCCCCCGGCCCAGCCATGTCCCTGGTCCCAGCGCGTGTGCCCCCAGCCCAGCCATGTCCCTGGTCCCAGCCCGTGTCCCCCCGGCCCAGCCATGTCCCCTGGTCCCAGCCCGTGTCCCCCTGGCCCAGCCATGTCCCCTGGTCCCAGCCCGTGTCCCCCCGGCCCAGCCGTGTCCCCTGGTCCCAGCCCGTGTCCCCTGGTCCCAGCCCATGTCCCCCCGGCCCAGCCGTGTCCCCTGGTCCCAGCCCGTGTCCCCTGGTCCCAGCCCGTGTCCTCCCAGCCCAGCCATGTCCCCTGGTCCCAGCCCGTGTCCCCCCGGCCCAGCCATGTCCCCTGGTCCCAGCCCGTGTCCCCCCGGCCCAGCCGTGTCCCCTGGTCCCAGCCCGTGTCCCCCCGGCCCAGCCATGTCCCCTGGTCCCAGCCCGTGTCCCCCCGGCCCAGCCATGTCCCCTGGTCCCAGCCCGTGTCCCCTGGTCCCAGCCCGTGTCCCCCCGGCCCAGCCGTGTCCCCTGGTCCCAGCCCGTGTGCCCCCGGCCCAGCCATGTCCCCTGGTCCCAGCCCGTGTCCCCCCGGCCCAGCCATGTCCCCTGGTCCCAGTCCGTGTCCCCCCGGCCCAGCCATGTCCCCTGGTCCCAGCCGGTGTCTGCCTGGCCCAGCCGTGTCCCCTGGTCCCAGCCCGTGTGCCCCCAGCCCAGCCATGTCCCCTGGTCCCAGTCCGTGTCCCCCCGGCCCAGCCATGTCCCCTGGTCCCAGCCCGTGTCCCCCCGGCCCAGCCGTGTCCCCTGGTCCCAGCCCGTGTCCCCCCGGCCCAGCCGTGTCCCCTGGTCCCAGTCCGTGTCTGCCTGGCCCAGCCGTGTCCCCTGGTCCCAGCCCGTGTGCCCCCAGCCCAGCCATGTCCCCTGGTCCCAGCCCGTGTCCCCCTGGCCCAGCCATGTCCCCTGGTCCCAGCCAGTGTCTGCCTGGCCCAGCCGTGTCCCCTGGTCCCAGCCCGTGTGCCCTCAGCCCAGCCATGTCCCCTGGTCCCAGCCCGTGTCCCCCTGGCCCAGCCATGTCCCCTGGTCCCAGCCAGTGTCTGCCTGGCCCAGCCGTGTCCCCTGGTCCCAGCCCGTGTCCCCTGGTCCCAGCCCGTGTCCCCTGGTCCCAGCCCGTGTCCCCCCGGCCCAGCCATGTCCCCTGGTCCCAGCCCGTGTCCCCCCGGCCCAGCCGTGTCCCCTGGTCCCAGCCCGTGTCCCCCCGGCCCAGCCGTGTCCCCTGGTCCCAGTCCGTGTCTGCCTGGCCCAGCCGTGTCCCCTGGTCCCAGCCCGTGTGCCCCCAGCCCAGCCATGTCCCCTGGTCCCAGCCCGTGTCCCCCTGGCCCAGCCATGTCCCCTGGTCCCAGCCAGTGTCTGCCTGGCCCAGCCGTGTCCCCTGGTCCCAGCCCGTGTGCCCCCAGCCCAGCCATGTCCCCTGGTCCCAGCCCGTGTCCCCCTGGCCCAGCCATGTCCCCTGGTCCCAGCCAGTGTCTGCCTGGCCCAGCCGTGTCCCCTGGTCCCAGCCCGTGTCCCCTGGTCCCAGCCCGTGTCCCCTGGTCCCAGCCCGTGTCCCCCCGGCCCAGCCATGTCCCCTGGTCCCAGCCCGTGTCCCCCCGGCCCAGCCGTGTCCCCTGGTCCCAGCCCGTGTCCCCCCGGCCCAGCCGTGTCCCCTGGTCCCAGTCCGTGTCTGCCTGGCCCAGCCGTGTCCCCTGGTCCCAGCCCGTGTGCCCCCAGCCCAGCCATGTCCCCTGGTCCCAGCCCGTGTCCCCCTGGCCCAGCCATGTCCCCTGGTCCCAGCCCGTGTCCCCCTGGCCCAGCCATGTCCCCTGGTCCCAGCCAGTGTCTGCCTGGCCCAGCCGTGTCCCCTGGTCCCAGCCCGTGTGCCCCCAGCCCAGCCATGTCCCCTGGTCCCAGCCCGTGTCCCCCCGGCCCAGCCGTGTCCCCTGGTCCCAGCCCGTGTCCCCCCGGCCCAGCCGTGTCCCCTGGTCCCAGTCCGTGTCTGCCTGGCCCAGCTGTGTCCCCTGGTCCCAGCCCGTGTGCCCCCAGCCCAGCCATGTCCCCTGGTCCCAGTCCGTGTCTGCCTGGCCCAGCCGTGTCCCCTGGTCCCAGCCCGTGTCCTCCCGGCCCAGCCATGTCCCCTGGTCCCAGCCCGTGTCCCCTGGTCCCAGCCCGTGTCCCCCCGGCCCAGCCATGTCCCCTGGTCCCAGCCCGTGTGCCCCCAGCCCAGCCATGTCCCCTGGTCCCAGCCCGTGTCCCCCCGGCCCAGCCATGTCCCCTGGTCCCAGCCCGTGTCCCCTGGTCCCAGCCCGTGTCCCCCCGGCCCAGCCATGTCCCTGGTCCCAGCGCGTGTGCCCCCGGCCCAGCCGTGTCCCCTGGTCCCACCCCGTGTGCCCCCAGCCCAGCCATGTCCCCTGGTCCCAGTCCGTGTCCCCCCGGCCCAGCCATGTCCCCTGGTCCCAGCCCGTGTCCCCCCGGCCCAGCCATGTCCCCTGGTCCCAGCCGGTGTCTGCCTGGCCCAGCCATGTCCCCTGGTCCCAGCCCGTGTCCTCCCAGCCCAGCCATGTCCCTGGTCCCAGCCCGTGTCCCCCTAGCCCAGACATGTCCCCTGGTCCCAGCCCGTGTCCCCCCGGCCCGGCCGTGTCCTCTGGTCCCAGCCCGTGTCCTCCCAGCCCAGCCATGTCCCCTGGTCCCAGCCCGTGTCCCCTGGTCCCAGCCCGTGTCCCCCCGGCCCAGCCATGTCCCCTGGTCCCAGCCGGTGTCTGCCTGGCCCAGCCATGTCCCCTGGTCCCAGCCCGTGTCCTCCCAGCCCAGCCATGTCCCTGGTCCCAGCCCGTGTTCCCCTAGCCCAGACATGTCCCCTGGTTCCAGCCCGTGTCCCCCCGGCCCGGCCGTGTCCTCTGGTCCCAGCCCGTGTCCTCCCAGCCCAGCCATGTCCCCTGGTCCCAGCCCGTGTCCCCTGGTCCCAGCCTGTGTCCCCCCGGCCCAGCCATGTCCCCTGGTCCCAGCCCGTGTCCCCCCGGCCCAGCCATGTCCCCTGGTCCCAGCCCGTGTCCCCCTGGCCCAGCCATGTCCCCTGGTCCCAGCCCGTGTGCCCCCGGCCCAGCCATGTCCCCTGGTCCCAGCCCGTGTCCCCCCGGCCCAGCCATGTCCCTGGTCCCAGCGCGTGTGCCCCCGGCCCAGCCGTGTCCCCTGGTCCCACCCCGTGTGCCCCCAGCCCAGCCATGTCCCCTGGTCCCAGTCCGTGTCTGCCTGGCCCAGCCGTGTCCCCTGGTCCCAGCCCGTGTCCCCCCGGCCCAGCCATGTCCCCTGGTCCCAGCCCGTGTCCCCCCGGCCCAGCCGTGTCCCCTGGTCCCAGCCCGTGTGCCCCCAGCCCAGCCATGTCCCCTGGTCCCAGCCCGTGTCCCCTGGTCCCAGCCCGTGTGCCCCCAGCCCAGCCATGTCCCCTGGTCCCAGTCCGTTTCCCCCCGGCCCAGCCATGTCCCCTGGTCCCAGTCCGTGTCCCCCCGGCCCAGCCATGTCCCCTGGTCCCAGCCCGTGTCCCCCTGGCCCAGCCATGTCCCCTGGTCCCAGCCCGTGTCCCCCCGGCCCAGCCGTGTCCCCTGGTCCCAGCCCGTGTCCCCTGGTCCCAGCCCGTGTGCCCCCAGCCCAGCCATGTCCCCTGGTCCCAGCCCGTGTCCCCTGGTCCCAGCCCGTGTCCCCTGGTCCCAGCCCGTGTCCCCCCGGCCCAGCCATGTCCCCTGGTCCCAGTCCGTGTCTGCCTGGCCCAGCCGTGTCCCCTGGTCCCAGCCCGTGTCCCCCCGGCCCAGCCATGTCCCCTGGTCCCAGTCCGTGTCTGCCTGGCCCAGCCGTGTCCCCTGGTCCCAGCCCGTGTGCCCCCAGCCCAGCCATGTCCCCTGGTCCCAGCCCGTGTCCCCCCGGCCCAGCCGTGTCCCCTGGTCTCAGCCCGTGTGCCCCCAGCCCAGCCATGTCCCCTGGTCCCAGCCCGTGTCCCCCCGGCCCAGCCGTGTCCCCTGGTCCCAGCCCGTGTGCCCCCAGCCCAGCCATGTCCCCTGGTCCCAGCCCGTGTCCCCTGGTCCCAGCCCGTGTGCCCCCAGCCCAGCCATGTCCCCTGGTCCCAGTCCGTGTCCCCCCGGCCCAGCCATGTCCCCTGGTCCCAGTCCGTGTCCCCCCGGCCCAGCCATGTCCCCTGGTCCCAGCCCGTGTCCCCCTGGCCCAGCCATGTCCCCTGGTCCCAGCCCGTGTCCCCCCGGCCCAGCCGTGTCCCCTGGTCCCAGCCCGTGTCCCCTGGTCCCAGCCCGTGTGCCCCCAGCCCAGCCATGTCCCCTGGTCCCAGCCCGTGTCCCCTGGTCCCAGCCCGTGTCCCCTGGTCCCAGCCCGTGTCCCCCCGGCCCAGCCATGTCCCCTGGTCCCAGTCCGTGTCTGCCTGGCCCAGCCGTGTCCCTTGGTCCCAGCCCGTGTCCCCCCGGCCCAGCCATGTCCCCTGGTCCCAGCCGGTGTCTGCCTGGCCCAGCCGTGTCCCCTGGTCCCAGCCCGTGTGCCCCCAGCCCAGCCATGTCCCCTGGTCCCAGCCCGTGTCCCCCCGGCCCAGCCGTGTCCCCTGGTCCCAGCCCGTGTGCCCCCAGCCCAGCCATGTCCCCTGGTCCCAGCCCGTGTCCCCCCGGCCCAGCCATGTCCCCTGGTCCCAGCCCGTGTGCCCCCAGCCCAGCCATGTCCCCTGGTCCCAGCCCGTGTCCCCCCGGCCCAGCCGTGTCCCCTGGTCCCAGCCCGTGTGCCCCCAGCCCAGCCATGTCCCCTGGTCCCAGCCCGTGTCCCCCCGGCCCAGCCGTGTCCCCTGGTCCCAGCCCGTGTGCCCCCAGCCCAGCCATGTCCCCTGGTCCCAGCCCGTGTCCCCTGGTCCCAGCCCGTGTGCCCCCAGCCCAGCCATGTCCCCTGGTCCCAGTCCGTGTCCCCCCGGCCCAGCCATGTCCCCTGGTCCCAGTCCGTGTCCCCCCGGCCCAGCCATGTCCCCTGGTCCCAGCCCGTGTCCCCCTGGCCCAGCCATGTCCCCTGGTCCCAGCCCGTGTCCCCCCGGCCCAGCCGTGTCCCCTGGTCCCAGCCCGTGTCCCCTGGTCCCAGCCCGTGTGCCCCCAGCCCAGCCATGTCCCCTGGTCCCAGCCCGTGTCCCCTGGTCCCAGCCCGTGTCCCCTGGTCCCAGCCCGTGTCCCCCCGGCCCAGCCATGTCCCCTGGTCCCAGTCCGTGTCTGCCTGGCCCAGCCGTGTCCCCTGGTCCCAGCCCGTGTCCCCCCGGCCCAGCCATGTCCCCTGGTCCCAGCCGGTGTCTGCCTGGCCCAGCCGTGTCCCCTGGTCCCAGCCCGTGTGCCCCCAGCCCAGCCATGTCCCCTGGTCCCAGCCCGTGTCCCCCCGGCCCAGCCGTGTCCCCTGGTCCCAGCCCGTGTGCCCCCAGCCCAGCCATGTCCCCTGGTCCCAGCCCGTGTCCCCCCGGCCCAGCCGTGTCCCCTGGTCCCAGCCCGTGTGCCCCCAGCCCAGCCGTGTCCCCTGGTCCCAGCCCGTGTCCCCTGGTCCCAGCCCGTGTCCCCCGGCCCAGCTCAACCCACGCCGCTAGGTTTGCCAGCTGAGGAGAACGGGCAGGGTGGAGGAGACCGTGGGGGGCTTTGGGGCGGAGCAGCTCTGGCCAGACAGGACAGGACGGTCCACTCCCAAGGCCTCAGCGCCTAAAGTGGGGGGGTGGGGGAGCAGGCCGAAAGGGGCAGGAGGGGCTGTGGGGTGCGGGGGGCGTGGGGGCCTCACAGCTTCTGGCAGCCCCCAGCGGGTGGTCCGGACCCCGCAGCGCCCATGTGTGGCAGGGGAGGGAGGTGGCTCAGCCCTCCCTCCCCCTGCTTTGGCCCAGTTTCCTCCGCCCAGCCCCCAGTGTCCCTGAATGTCGTGCTCGGTCCCAGATGCCACAGGCAGGGATCCTGTGCCGGGCAGGCTAGGGGTCGCTGGTGTCTGTACATCTAAGTGTTGGCCTGTGTCCCCACCTCTCCCAGGCTCTGGGAACAAAAGTGTTGCCGGGGGGGGGGGGTCCCAGTAGGACCCTTGGCTGAAGGGGAGAGGCACTTTCTCTATATTCGCTGCTTGGGGTGACTTAGGAGGTTTCAAATATCAGCCTTCAGTCCCTGGGAAGCTTTAAGTCTCTGGTGGGGCAAGGCTGTCTGGTAGAAGAGACGGGAGCTCGGGACACCTGAGTCCTGGGGCTTCTCTGCCGTGGACACCCATCACTTGCCCTTTCTGAGCTTTAGTTTTTTCCTATCTTCTTTTTTTTATGTTTATTTATTTATTTTGAGAGACAGAGAGAGAGAGAGCCCTCATATGCGCAAGCAGAGGAGGGGCAGAGAGACAGGGGGAGAGAGAATCTCAAGCAGGCTCCAGGCTCTGAGCTGTCAGCACAGAGCCTGATGCGGGGCTTGAACCACAACCGTGGGATCATGACTTGAGCTGAAATCGAGTCAGACACTCAACCGACTGAGCCCCCCAGGCACCCCAAATGTCCTTTTTTTTCTTTAAAGTTTTATTTAAGTAATCTTTACACCCAACAAGGGGCTCTAACTCATGACCTGGAGGTCCAGAGTCACGTGCTCCTCTGATGGAGCCAGGCTAGTTTTCCTGTCCTTAAAATGTGGGGTTCAGGGTCACCTGGGTGGCTCAGTCGGTTGAGCTTCCGACTTCGGCTCAGGTCATGATCTCACGGCTCGTGAGTTCGAGCCCTGTGTCGGGCTCTGTGCTGACAGCTCAGAGCCTGGAGCCTGCTTCAAAGTCTGTGTCTCACTCTCTCTGCCCCTCCCCCCACTCACACTCTGTCTCTCTCTCTCAAAAATAAATAAACATTAAAAAAAACAGAAAGAAAACATTAAAGCATAGCAAATCTGGGGCACCTGCGTGGCTCAGTCGGTTAAGCATCCGACTTCAGCTCAGGTCATAATCTCGCGGTCCATGAGTTCGAGCCCCGCATCAGGCTCGGTGCTGACAGCTCAGAGCCTGTTTCCGATTCTGTGTCTCCCTCTCTCTCTGCCCCATCCCATACTTGCAGTCTGTCTTTCTCTCAAAAATAAATAAACGTTAAAAAAAAAACTTTTTTTGAATGTGGGGTTCAGACTGGCTCAGCCAATCCAGATTGGAGGCCTTTTGCTGTCTTTCTCCAAAGACCCCGAGTGACTTCGGTGGAGGGGCCATCAGGATTTGAGGGAAGCAGTTCCGGGCGGTGGTGCAGGCTGTAATAGAGTGTGGTGTCCGTCGGACCCACCTTGAATGCCAGCCGTGCCAGGATGTGTGGCCCTGATCGCAGGACACAGCTCCTTAAACTCTCAGGCTTCCCATCTGTGCTGTTGGGACAGCGAGGCGTCCAAGGGCATGGAAACACGGGGTGCAGCGCCTGGCACGTAGCTCGTGCTTGGTAAACGGGAGCTGGCTTTCTCTAGTTCCTGCCCCCAGATGCCCAGGCCTCTCTCTGTCTTCCCATGGCTGCATTTTTGAACCTACTAAGCCCTCCCCATCTCAGCGCGCTGCCCCCCCCCCCTCGTCCCCTGTGGCCCTGGGATGTGAGGACCTACAGCTTAGGCCCGCCGCGTTGGCTCCTTCAAGGCCCTCCCCTCTCCCCAGGGGCTGCCAGCTATGTGTACCTCCTCCCAGCAGCCTCTTTCCTGTGTCCCCAGGCACAGGGGTATGTTCCCCTCCACGCTCCCACAGCCCCCTGGCATTTAACCATGTAACACTCGGTGTTGTCGTGTGTGTGTGTGTGTGTGTGTGTGTGATTGATCCCTCTTCACATGGCAACACACGCTAAATTATGAGCTTACTGGAGGCAGAGGCTGTGTCTTTGCACCCCCAGCACCCAGGATAGAGCCTGGCCTGGAAACCATGACCGGATGGACGAACCTACCTTTCCAGTTGTGTCTCCAGGTGGGGAGCCTCAGACTGGTGTCCTGGCTGCCCCCGGTCCTTTCCCCACTGCCCTCCCTCCCCTACTGCTCCGCCAGCAGGAAACCTACCCGCTCTCCACGGTCCAGAAGAAATTCCAGTTCCCGTGTTTCATGAGTACAGAGTGAAGACCCAGTCCCTGCCAGAGAGGGGCTCGTTCTCAGGATGCAGCTGGCAGGAGCCACCAGGGGCCAACGCCCTCACCCAGGACCCAGCCTGCCCACACAGTGCCAGTCGGAGAACCAGGGTGCGATGGGGCCCCAAGGGTGTGCAGCTTGGAAGAAGGCGCCCCCTCCCTGGTGGGGTTCGGCCTCTGTCGTCACCCACACTCAGTGCCCACCCTGGCCTCACCCAGCCTGGCAGGGCCATGTGACCGCGTCACCTGCTCGCCTGTCTTTTGCTGTCTCCTCTCTCTCCTGACAGATGGAGGGTGGCAGTGGCCCCAGCAGCAGCAAACTCAGCCCTTGCACCATAGTGTTTGTTTTTTTTAATTTTTATTTGCGAGAGCGAGCGAGCATGCGAGCAGGGGAGAGGGGCAGAGGGAGAGAGAAAGAATCCCAAGCAGGCTCAGCGTGGAGCCTGATGCAGGGCTCCATCCCCCGACCCCGGGATCGTGACCTGAGTTGACATAAAGCCCAGCTGACCGATCCACCCCGGCGCCCCCAGCCATAATGTTTTAAATGAACAAAATAAAATCACAAAGGATTATGAAGGAAACCAATCACATGGAAACACAGTTAACAAAACATTTACATTTTTTGGTATAGTAATATGTACACTTCTTTATTAATACATGAAAAACAAGGCAGGCCTAACAACTCCGGTCGTTTCAACGCAGGGATGAGAGCGAATGGTTATTTTGAGAGATGTTCAAAACTGTAACGCAGCCCGAAAACATCTGGGATTTCTGTTGGTTACAAAGAAGCAACTATTTTGGCTTGTGGCCCGAGCACATAAGAGAATGTTTAATTTCAGTTACAGGTGAGTGAAAACAGAGATGTAACTTTTATCCCGTCTGGGTTCACAACCCCGTGAAATCCACAGACCCCAGTCAAGGACCTGATGGCAGAATGGAATGGGAAGAAAAGGCGGCAACCCCCATTCGTGGAGCTGTTCGCTTCCGCTGCCATTTAATCCTCACACGTGTTACAATTTTCTGATGAGAAACACGACCCTCCGAGGGTGGATGATGCGCCTAAGTCGGCCAGGCCCGGCTGGGAGCCCCTGGTGCTCGCTGGACACAGAGCTGCCTCCTCACGGGAGACAGAGCCCGGACGGAGGTGTTCAGTTGCTCCTTTGGCCCCAGAATCCCCTCCCCGACCCTGTGCCCTGTGGGGTTTAACCAGTGTCCGGAAGGGTGGTGGCCCCTGAAATCACACACACTCGATTATTTTTATCTCCAGTTTATTTTTTTAGACTAAGAGCAGAGTATGAAAGTCACAGCCAAAGCACTTGAAAAAGGCCCAGGAGGATGGGTGGGGCCACGGAGGGTGGGCGGGGCCAGGTCCTGGGACTGGGGTCCCGGCTCAGGGCTGGAGGGGGGGGGGGGGGGCGCTGTTGTCTCACGGTCTCCAAAAGTGTCTGTGCGTTGCATAGGCCTTGTCTTCACAGAAGACAAAAGAGGGGCCAGGGGGTCCCCCGGAGGGGGGGGGCCTAGCCTGGTGGGGAAGGGGTCTGAAGCTGGAAGGGGAAGTCAGGGAAGGTCAGGGACCGAGGAGGGGGAGGGAGTCGTCCGTCTGTACATTATATATAGAGATACAGAGTCTGTACATGCCTGCTGGCACCCCGGTGCCCACCCGTTGCCACCCTTGTCCACTGCCCGCCCCCCCCAGGGGTGTCTACTTGTAAACTTGGATTCAATCCAAACCACAATCCTGGGGGCGGGGGTGGGAGGAGGAGGACGTGCTTATTGCTGTAAACAGGGGGAGGGGGCAGTGGGCGCTGCCACCCCCTCGCCCATCTAGTCCCCTCCCTGGGTTCCGCCCCTAGAAGAGAACGACGGGGGTGCCTCCCACGCTCGGATGCGCGCTCTCCGGGGCATACCTGTCTCTGGTGGGGACAACAGGAGAGGGTACCAGGGATCAGAGAAAGGTCCCGGAGCCCCAGGGCCACCCGGGGCCCGGGGCTGTGCCTGCGTCTGGTCCACTCCAGTGCCCTACGCGGGGAGAGCGGGGGCAAAGGGGACGGGCACAGAGGTACGGTGCAGGCCCCACTGCCAGCCACAGCAGGAGAGGGTCTAGGCCCCACAGCTGGACTTCCCTTGGAGAGGCCAGAGTCCCCCTGCCCTTTCCCAGCCCCGCGTCCCCCCGCCAAGGGAGGGGGCAGAGCTAGGAGGCCAGGAGCGTCATAAGGAAGAAGGCGATGCCCGCCGCCAGGGGCAGGTGTTCCCGCTTGGGGCTGGTCCCACTCACGCTCTTCTCAAGCTTGGGCACCTGGGGGTTCTCTCCCTCAAAGTCTTCTGTGGGCAGACAGATAGAGAGACTGGTGAGGGCTGGGCCGCGCGCCCGGGCGGGGCACGCGGCAGCGGCAGCAGCGGTGGAGCCGGGACGTGACCACCCACGGGGTACGAGGGGTGCGTGCCCCCCGGGGGAGGCATGCGAGGTGGGCAGGCACCGGGGAGGGGGCTGCGGTTCCAGCAGTGGCCACCAGAGGGCGCTGCGCAGACTCACCCAGCACGTTGATCCTCACATGGGGGCCCATGGTGAACTGGGGGAGGGTGGGGGCCGGCTTCTCCCCGGAGTGCGATGCTGCGGGGTGGGGCGCGGGGGGGAGAGAGGAGGGGAGAGTCAGGGCCAGGACACCCCCCCTCGCTACAGCTGGGGAGCGAGCCCCCGCTCCTTGCCCTCCCCTCCGCCCCCGGGAGCCAGGGGAGCCCCGAAGCAGGGAGCCGGGGGTGGGGTCGCGGCCGGGCGCCGGAGGTACTCACTGGAGGCACAGCAGACGAACACCTTCATCCGCAGACACTTCCAGTGCAGACTGTGGGTGGGCGTGGCTGGGGACGAGACGGGGCCTGAGCTGCGTTCTGCGGGACCACGCCCCGCCCCCTCTCGCCCTCCGCACCGCCACCTGCCCCGGGCAGCGTCCTTCCCGGCTCCCCTACCCTTGGACTTGGCTTGCGGTGGTTCCGCCGGCAGCCCGCGAAGCCCCTTTGGTCCCAGCCCTCAAGAAACTCTGAGCCCTGAGGTCTCAGCCCTGGAACGTCCCTCCCGGAAGCAGTGACCCTGCGACCGACCCTTCAGGCTGTCACTAAACCTCTCAGCCTCGGACGGACGCTGTCCGGCTGGAAGCCCTAAGGCCGCCAGGCCCCACGCATCATCCCGAGGTGTCACTCCCAGCGATGCAGACCACATGGCAGCCACGTGGGCCCGCCTCGGCCCCTGCGACCCCAGCCCTGGTCATCACTGTGACACTTTCCTTTAGGCCCACCTCCACCCCGTCCCCATCCCCGGATCCTGGGGACCCCAGCGTCTGCCCCTCTCAGAAACTTTTTTAGGCCCCGCCCCAGCCCCTGGGGACACCACCCCCTGGCCGCCACTCACGCTTAGGCCCCGCCCATTCCCCCAGCCTCACTCTCCCTGCCTTCACTGACGCTCTTAGGCCCCGCCCCGGTCCCTTGAGTCTTCACTTCTGTCACTCATTCTCCTTCGGGACCCGCCCCCAGGACCCCATTCCCTGGTCATCACTCTTTAGACCCTGCCTCCAAGACCCCACCCCCTGGCCATCACTCAAGGTTCTCCCTTTAGGCCCCGCCCCCGGGACCCCACCCCCCCTGGCCATCACTCAGGTACTCCTTAGGTCCCGCCCTTGGGACCCCCCCACCCCCCCACCTCTGGCCATCACTCAGGTACTCTCCTTCGCGCCCTGCCCCAGGACCCTAGCCATCACTCAGGTACTCTTTAGGCCCTGCTCCCAGGACCCCAGCCGGTGGCAGTCACTCCTTAGGCCCCGCCCCTGGAGCCCCGCGCCCTGGACGTCACTCAGATACTCTTAGGCCCCGCCCCTGGGACCCAACCCCTTGGCCCCCCCATCCCCTGGCCATCACTCAGGTACTCTTTAGGCCCCGACCCCACCCCCAGGATGTCACTCAGATACTCTTTAGGTCCTGTCCCTGGGACTCCCACACCCTGGCCATCACTCCTTAGGCCCCGCCCCCAGGAACGCCCCGGCCGTCACTCAGGTACTCTTTAGGCTCCGCCTCTGGGACCCCCACTCCCTGGCCATCACAGGTACTTTTTAGGCCCCCACCCCTGGGACCCCACACCCCTGGTCATCACTCACTCTCCTTAGGCCCCGCCTCTGGGACCCCACCCCATGGCGATCACTCCTTAGGCCCCGCCCCCTAGACCCCACCCCTCTGGCCGTCACTCAGGTACTCTTTAGGCCCCGCCTCTGGGACCCCCACTCCCTGGCCATCACTCAGTACTCTTTAGGCCCCCACCCCTGGGACCCCACACCCCTGGTCATCACTCACTCTCCTTAGGCCCCGCCTCTGGGACCCCACCCCATGGCCATCACTCCTTAGGCCCCGCCCCCTAGACCCCACCCCTCTGGCCGTCACTCAGGTACTCTTTAGGCCCCGCCTCTGGGACCCCCACTCCCTGGCCATCACTCCTTAGGCCCCGCCCCTTAGACCCCCCCCCAGCCGTCACTCAGGTACTCTTTAGGCCCCGCCCCCGGGACCCCACACCCTGGTCATCACTCAGTCTCCTTAGGCCCCGCCCCCGGGACCCCACCCCTCCTGGCCATTACTCAGGTACTTTTTAGGCCCCGTCCCCGGGACTCCACCCCACTGGCCGCCACTCAGGTACTCTTTAGGCCCCGCCCCGAAACCCCGCCCCCGGCCGGCACTCCTTAGGCCCCGCCCCCGGGATCCCCCCCGGCCCCTCCCGCCGGCCGTCACTCACAGATGTAGTAGTACTCGTGACCCGCGTGGAACTCGTAGCCCAGCGAGAAGGCGCTGTAGCGCTGGAACTTCTCCGAGAACTTGATGGGGCTGTGGGGGGCGTGCGGGCGGTTGCACTCCCAGCGCTTGAAGCCTTGGCTGGCGTTGCAGGTGCGGTAGCCGGCGCGGCTCACCATGTACAGCACGTACTGCTCCGCCCCGCCCCCGGGGCCCGGCCCCGCCCCGGGGCCCACCCCCGAGCTGTTGTAGTGAGGGCAGTAAATATCCAGATAATCGTTCACATTCACCTGCACCGTGTAGCCCTCTCGCCGCAGGCTGTGGGAGAGAGGAAGCGGGTCAGGGAGGAGAAACCCCACGCCAACCCTCTTCCCATCCCGCCGCTCCGCAGACCTTCCCCTGGGTCTGCGGAGCCTCCCCGAGTAGCTGCGGAGCCGCCTCTCCGCTCAGTCCCGGTCCCCTGGGCCCTAGCGCCACCGGTCCCCCGCTACCCGCCCAGGCCCACGCCTTCTCCTGTCCTTCTCTTGGTGGCCGCCAGGGGGCAGCAGAGGCGCAGGGAAGCCCGGCCTGGCTCGGAAGGAAAAGAGAGGCGGGGGAGAAGGGAACGTACGCTTTGGTTACCACAGAAACGGCGCAGGCCCCTGCGACTCCCAGACCCAGGCCCGGATTTCCTCCGTCCATCCCCCATAATTCAGCGCTGGGGAGGAGTGACAGGGGCACGGAAGGGAAGGGTGAAGGCGGGAGGGGTCCCCTCCCAGAGATGCGCACCCTCCATCGCCTCTCCCGGCATGCTTTCCTGCCGCTGCCGGCCCACCCCCAAGGCCAGTCGGACAGCACCTGCCCTCACACACCCCTGTGCGGACGCTCCACGCAGTACCCACCGAAGTCCTGTGGCACACACAAATATGTCCACGGTGCAGCGGGCGGCCTAGGTTGGGTGTGTGCTGGGCCCACGCACCGGTGTTGCTTGACCCCAGCAGTCTCCAGCTCTGGCCCTGCCCCCACTCCCCCCTGGCACGCGCGCGCCCACGCACACACGCACACAGGCACACGCTCTTCTCTACAGTACTACTGGCAATTAAGGTCCCCAATAACGTGATACAACAGGTCGGGGAGAGCTAAGGGACTCCACAGCAAGGCTCCACGTGGTATCATGCCCACCGGCCCCGAGTTCTGTCTCTATACATCTTCCTCCCCAACCTGGCACCACTGGCCCCTTAATGGTGCCAGGCAGAGTAGTGGGCACAGTGCCCAGACAAGATGGCTGTGCCACTGACTCCCCAGATCCTTCTACGGGACACAGAAGCAGATGCTGGGTCCTTCATAATCCCCACCTGCCTTGCTGATTATCATCAAAGTGCTGGTCTTAATGCCCTCCATGGTGGTGCCAAGCGCTGTGGGGTGGGAAAAACATCTGAATGGAGAAAGAAACTCGGAGAGTAGGCAGGAGTTTCCCCCGGTTTCTTCTGCACACGTCCTGGCAGGGACAGGTGGACGTGGTGGACACAGGAGGCCTGGGGTACTTGGCAGAAGGTCAAACCACTGGGGTCCCTGGTCCCTGGGAACTCCCTGAAGGGAGGCGCGGGCTCCCCCTGTCACCAGGCACCTCCCAGCTCCACAAATAGTAATTAGATTCATTAGGAAAACAGGCTTGGAGGCCTCTGAATTGGGTGGGGCCTCGAGGGTCCCTCCCCACCTTCCCCTACTTCCATGGCCTTGCCTGGGCCGCCCCCTCCCCAAGCACTCCCTGCCAAGCCAGGCGGTAAGCAGACAGGGGAGAGCTGGTGCTTGGGCATCCCAGGAGAATGGGCAGAGCCTCCTTGAGTCATCAGGAATGCCACCAGCCCCACTCAGTTCCCACAGGAGTGATGGGTCACTCAGGCCCCTCCCTGGCCCTGGCACTCAGGTGGGCAGGAATCTCGGCCCGGGGCACCAGGAGCAGGAAAACGGGTTAGACCAGGCCTGGCTTCTGGCGCCACCTGGGTTTGCCTCTCTATCCCCAACTTCCAAGTCTACCCTTCCTCCCTCCCCCACAGGCTCCGAGGAGGGGGCCACCAGTGAAAGGGTGCCAGGCCTGCAGCAGCCGCACAGCCACCCGGGGCCTCTGTCCTGGAGCTTCCCCCGGGTTTCCAGCCCCGCTCTGCAGTGGTCCCTCCCTGGGGCGCCTTCCCCGGGAGCACAACCCACTCCCGCAAGGAGTCAGCCAGAGCCACTGGGACGGGTTCCTCTGTTTCTTCAACAGGGCGGGGACTAGCCTTATGGAAACGTTGGTGGGTGACTACAGTGAAGAGAGGCCACCTTTGACCTGTCCGTCCCCAGGCTGGGTGGCAGGAACAGTCCCTGGAGTGCCCGCGCGCCATGGGCACGCGGGAGGAAAGCCTGGTCGTGGAAAGATTGCGGGCAGCAGCCGGGATTGGTGGGCGGGGGGGGGGGGGGGGGGGAGCGGGACTGGGTGCCAGAGTCCCCAGTCACAACTCGTGGGAGACCCGAGTGAGGTGTCCGCTCGGCTCGGGCACTTTAATTGAACCTGCCATCCTCCCTGCCCTGGCAGCGAAGAGGGAGGGGCCGCTAGGCCCAGCGAGGCTGGCAGCTAGCGCCTCCTTGGGGGGGGGGGCGGGGACGCGGGTCCCCATCCCCGGGAGGGGGCAGCGGGGTGGGCTGCGGGGGCCGTGTGCCTGTCCCCTCGAACAGTTCTCCGTTCTTCCCCACTTCACCCCCTCCCAGCCTCCACCTCTTTCTCAGAAAGACCGGTGTTGACGCACCCCACCTGGAGGGGGTGCCCCCTCACCCCGTTATTTTGTCTCTCCCGGCCCTCGCCGCCTCCGGGGCGCATTCCGACCCTTCTCCGTCACTCCTTCAGGGCCCCGCCTGCTCCAACCCGGTGGGGTGGGCGGCGGGGGAGCAGGGAAGGGCAAACCTCTCCCCGCGGGGCAATTAGGGGCAGGTAAACAGGGTGCCTAACGAGACCAGGGAGCAGGCAAAGCATCCCGGGGGGCCCCCGAACGTGTTCACCCCCCCCCGCCCCCACCCAGGAAGCCGGGACGCAGAGCTCTCCCAGGGCAGGAGGGATGGAGCGACGCCGACCCGGGCTCGCCACCCCTCTAGAGCGCGCCCCCGAGGCGGCGCGCCGCTCGCTCCCGCAGGCGAGGCCGGACCACGTGCGCGCCCGGCCCGGGGTGGGCGGGTGGCGGGAACGTTCGCGGGGCGCGCGTGCTCGCCGACACCCCCGCACCCCGCGGGCGCTCGGGGCGCCCCGCCCCGCCGGGCCCCGCCGGCCCCCGGCCCGGGCTTCTCCCGCCGGCGTCGGGTGGGGGAGCGTCCGCGCGCCCCGCATCCCCGCCCCCTCCCTGCGACAGCGGCGGCGGCGGCGAAGGTTTATTGATCTGCAGCGGCGGCGAAGAGCGAGAGACCAGCCGAAGGCGAGACACACAGAAACGGAGTGAGACGCGCACCGAGAGGGGTGACTGAGAGACCCGAGTGCCCGAGAGGGGCCGGGCGTGAGAGCCCGCGAAAGAGAGGGCCCAGAATCGCGGAGAGCGCGAGGATGCGGATGGGACTGAGGCTGGGGACGAAGGGAGGCCTGGGGGGAGGCAGGCGCGCAGGGGCCGGCGGGGAGGCCCGCAGACAGCACAGCCCAGACGGCTCTGAGCGGCGGCTTGGGGGTGCGGGGCACAGGCTCGTGGCCGGGAGGAGACACGCAGGGGACAGGCCACCAGGGACCTGGTGCAGCCTCAATAAATATTTGTTGAATGAACGTGTGAATGAAAGCGAGATCAGCAACAGAAACATTCCAGAGAGAGGGGTAGGAGCCAGCCAAGGGAAGAGGTTCCGGGCTTCCTGAGTTAGGGGCGAAGGACGACACCTTGCTTAGTTCTGCGAAGAAACGAGGCACAGACCAGGGGGCATACACATTTGGCCATCAGCTGATCCGCCCCCCCCCACCCCCAATTCAATTCCGGGCTCAGGGGACCCCTCGACCTCACATTCTCCTTCTTCCCTCCAGTATAGTACCGCCCCCCACCCCATCCCCAGTTTCTGGGCCACGTTGGGAACTGGTCTTCCCAATTACAGGGGAGCACACGGAGGGGCTGAGTCGGGGGACAGGGGGCGAGATCATGACCGCTGTGCGGGGCACTGCCCCCAGGTCTGTCAAAGGAGGCCTCTGCACGTGTCCCACCAGCGCCCTCCCACGTGACCCCAGGAGGCGGGGTCGCAAGACCCTCTCCACGTGACCCCAAGGGGCAGAGACCCTCAGCACGTGATAGGGGGGTGGGAGCCCGGCGCCCGGCTCACGTGACCGGGGGGAGGGGGCGCGGGAGCCTGTGGCTCGGCCCGGCCCCGCCCCCAGCTCCCTGGCCCTCTCCACTCCCGGCTCCCGAGCACGTCGCTCTCACGATTTATGGGGCCGCGGCTGCCGCAGTGAGGGAGCCGGGGAGCCCGGGCGCAGCGGCAACAAAGGCCGAGGAATCGAGGCGGGGGCGGCGGCGTCCTCCCTGCCGGGTGCGCGCCCCCTCCCACCTCTGCCGGTCCAGACCCGTGGGGGGGGGGCGCGGAGGACGGAAAGGAGGCTCCCGGAACCGGGCGCCCCCACCCCCTCCCAGGGCCTTCACCTGCGCCCAGGTGTATGCGGGGGAGGGGAACCTGATCAACAGCGTCGCCCACCGCCCCCTCCCCGGCCATTCCGGCATACTCCCGGCCCCGGCTTCCCTTAAAAACGCGGGGGTGCCCCAAGGGTGGTGGGGCCCCAGGGTCCCTCACCTGCGTACTCGCCACTCCCCGCCAGACTCTAGCGGGGCGGAGGGCGGACGTGCGAGTCTGGGGGAGGGGGACGAGCTGGATAGAACCGGGGAGTCCGCCCCCAGCACCCCCCGGAGTTCTTCGAGTCCCGCTCCGGGGGGCGAGGGGGAGGGGCCTCGTCCCCACCCCCGAGGTTTCCATGGGAAGCGAGAGGGGGGCGTCGTCGGCTCATCCCCACCCCCAGTCTGACACTCCGGGCGCGAGGAGGGAGAGAGGGGGAGGCGCGGAGCCCCAAACAACAAAGAGCGGAGCGGCGAGCGGCAGCCCCTCCCCCGGGAGGTTGGGGGTCGCGGCCGCCCGGCCCTCCCGGTCCCCTCCCCTGGGGCTTCGCCGTTTGCTCCCGGGTCGTCCCCCAGGGTGGGGAGCCAGAGGCAGTGCCGCCGCCGCCCGGCCAGGAGTGACAGTGACCCCCCCCCCCCCGCCTCCCCAGGGATGCCCCCGACACACAGACACACACGGAGGCGGCCGGGGTGATACGCACGGAGGCACGGCCGGGAGGAGAGGACAAGGGCAGCGAGGACTGAGCAGACTGAGGACCCGGCCGCCGCGCCACACACCCGGGGAAACCACCCGGCCGCCCTGACACCCGCCCAGACCGCGGCGGCGCCGGCGGCCACCCCGGCCCAGACGCGGCCGGCCACGCGGACGGCGGCCGCAGCCCCCTCCCCGCCCCGCCGCCCCCCTCCCACCCCCAGACGATCGCCGACGCAGACACACAAATCACACACTCAGACACACACGCACACTGACAGCCGCGCACGCCCGCTCACACTCGAGCCACACGCCGTCCCCAGGCCGGGCGTGTGTGTGCGCGCGCGTGTGACACGCCGACATCTGCCTGCCTCTCTCCCTTTCACCGATACCCCACGTTTCCGTCGTCACCCAGCAGCACCTCCAGGACCCCCGCCTCGGCGACCCAGCCCCCGCTCACCCCAGCCGGGCTTTTCCCCACAATCAGGGCAACCGGTTCGCCTTGGTTCTGGGGCGGTGCTCGGCCGGACTCCCTGCCTCAGCTCTGGACCCCACTTTTCAAAAGCAAGAGTCCTAGACCCAAGCCCTCGAAAGCCTCACCGTGAAAACAGGTCATCGCCGCCCCCCCAAGTGCGACGGCCCAGCACGGCCCAAGGGGGCGAAGATGGGGGGGCGGTGGGATGGGGGCGCGCTATCCCAGCGGCGGGCGCCGAGAGAAGGCAAGGTGGGGTGCGGCGTCCGCACGGCCCAAGTCCTCCTTCCCAAACCTCAACAGCCTCTTTCAGACACCCCCCCCCTCCCCGAGTTTCGCGGACGCCCACAGACTGTGTGCCCCGGTCCCTCGCCCCCAGCCCCCAGCCGTGTCTCCCAGGACCCCCACCGCAGGTGCCCTCAGGACTCCCCCTCTCGCCGCCGCGGGACGCGCGGGCTCCCCGGGCCCCCGACTCACTGCTGGTTGGAGCTGTTCCAGTACACCGCATGCCGGTTCCCCAGCGCCCCCCCGGGCCCCTGGGCCAGCAGCGGCAGCAGCGGCACGGGCACGAGCAGCAGCAGCAGCAGCAGCGGCGCCGCCATCCCCGGAGCCGCCGCCGCCGCCGCCCCCCGACTGAGCCCCGCGCTCCCGGCTTCTCGCCTCCCAGCTCCCCGCCGCCGCCGCCGCCGCCGCCGCCGCCGCCGGCCCCCGAGCCGTAGGCCACGCCCCCAGCCCTTCCCTCCGCCCTCCGGGCGCGCCCCCGAAGCCCCGCCCCGGGCGCGCTCCCGCCTGGCCCCGCCCCGCTCGGGCGCCGAGCGTGCGGCGCTGGAGCGGTGGGGGACCGCGCTGGCCCCCTCGGGCGGCAGCGGCGCGCGCCTCGTCTCTCCCTGCCGGTCTCGAGTTCCCTGGAGAAGGATTAGGGAGGCCCGGACAGGGATCTCGATCTCGCGTGAGCACATTCATCCCTGGGATGGGGTGGAGGGGATTTGAAAAGAAGCCGGGGGTCCAGGGCCAGTTCCTAAGTGGAGCCAGACCCCCTCCTTTCTCAACAGTCTGGCTGTCTGCCCCCTCCATGACCCTCTTCCCATGTGAACGAGGAGGCGGGGGGCTCCAGAGGGTGGTGGAGAAGCCCTCAGTTGGCACCTAGGACTGAAGCCCCTGGCTGAGCACGAGGCTCGGTTTTTCCTGGAGTGGGGTGGAGGGGCCAGCCCCTGAGAAGGTCAGCACCCGGCGTGCTGGAGGGGCCTTGGCCGTCGGGGGCCCGCGGAGAGTCAGCTGGAGCAAAGCAGACTTTCCCGGGACGCCTGCAAACAACTCAAGAGGGGCTCCTCCCTGGGCAGCCCATGGTGTCCCTAGGCTTTGTCACTGTGCTGCTACGCTCGTGGGGAGAGGGCAGAGGGCAGCGCACCCCGTGCTCTGGTGCTCCCCGCGGTCATGCCCTCGCGGTGACAGGTGAGCACAGACATTACGCACACACATTCAGACCCCCAGAGGCGGAGAACTTAGACGCACAGAGACAGAGGAGCACCCCCTGCGGTGTGCAACACACAGTGACTCACACCCAGACCCACATGCACCCTCTGACACACACACAGATCTCTGTGCTCTTCTCCCTTCTTCGCCCAGGAAGTAGGGGTTGAAGGGAAAGGTCTAGAATCCAGACCGAGGGGGTGTCCACCCCTCATCTCTTCTCTTTCAGAGAACCGCGGACTGAGAGTGACCAGGAGAACCAGGTCTCAGATGAGGCTCTGAGATCCCTGGCCAACTCCTGGGCCCAGGGAGACAGGCATGATGCTCTTTCCTTCTTGAGACAGAGAGAGAGAGAGAGAGAGAGAGAGAGAGCATGAGTGGGGATGGGGCAGAGAGAGAGGGAGACACAGAATCCGAAGCAGGTTCCAGGCTCTGAGCTGTCAGCACAGAGCCCGATGCAGGGTTTGAACCCACAAGCTGTGAGATCACGACCTGAGCCGAAGTCGGACGCTCAACCGACTGAGCCACCCAGGCGCCCCTCCTTTCTTTCTTGAGCGAGGACACACAAGCACCCTTCATCTGCTTATCCTTGGCAGGACAGGGATCCTGACACAAGTCAGCCTCAGGTGCTGAGTTGGGGGGGCGGGCAGTGCCACCCAGAATGGGCCCCATGCCCAGCTGGTGCCAGGCAAGAGCAGGCCCTGCCCTGTCTCAGCTCCCCTCCATCCCAGGAGATGTCCTCCCTTTCTCAGGGGCCAGAAGTAAATTAGGCCCCTTGGGGTGGGAATGGGAGACTTTGCACACAGCTCTCCCCCCCCAGACTCTTCATCCCCAGGGAGATTTGTTTCACCCAAAGGATGCTAATCTGCCTGCTCCTGGTGCCACAGATCACAGGGATCCCGCCCCCCCAAACTCCCAGCTCCGCAAAGGGAGGCTGTTCCCCGTAGGGCCCACAGTGGGCGGAGTGGTGGGCCATATGCATATGGACTGGGAGATTGCTGATTTGGTCTAGGAGTTTGGATTTCATTCTGGAAGCCTTAAGTCGCTTTATGTAGGATCTGGGTCCCACTTACGGACTTGGACCCTTTTCCGTAGGACCCAAATATTCCTGTTTAGACACTAGTACCCCCACATCTATCCTCCAATAATGACTGAGCTCCTTCTCGTTAGAATCTGGAGCCCCTCCTCTAGAATTTAAGCAGCTCTATCAGGCTTTTAAGTTCTGAGACACCGTCTGTAGGGCCTAGGCCTCTGTCCGTGCGATCTGATGCTGTATCCAGATCTCTATCCAGATGAACTGCTGGCTGATTTGAGCTTGTGTGTGAATGTGTGCGTGTGTGTGTTTTAAGTTTATTTATCTGAGAGAGAGAGAGAAAGAGAGAGACATCAAGCAGGAGTAAGAGCAGAGAGAGGGGGAGAGAGATCCCAAGCAGGCTTGTCAGTGTGGAGCCTGATGTGGGGCTCGATCCCATGAGTTGTGAGACCATGGCCTGAGCTGAAACTGAGAGTTGGACGCTCAACTGGGCCACCTGGGTGACTGAGCCACCCAGGCACCCTTTGTGTGTTTTAGAATAAGCACCCTCAGGGGCACCTGGGTGGCTAGGTCGGTTAAGCACCCGACTTCGGTCCAGGTCATGATCTCATGGTCCGTGAGTTCAAGCCCCGCGTCGGGCTCTGTGCTGACAGCTCAGAGCCTGGAGCCTGCTTCAGATTCTGTGTCTCCCTCTCTCTCTCTGCCCCTCCCCCACTTGTGCTCTGTCTCTAGCTCCAGAAAATAAATAAATGTTAAAAAAAAATTAAAAAAAAAGATAAGCACCCTCTGTGGGGACGCAGTCCTTCAGGACTTAGATGTGCCCAGTCTTTAGGATACATCTCTTTGCAAGTAGTGTCTTTGTGCAAAAATGGGAGGGGGCCCCGTGTGCTTCTCCATCTTGGGGAGGGAGTTTCATGTCAAAAGGTGATGTCACCCTTTACTAGACTCTTGGGTGACTCCTTTGTGCCATGCACGAACTGCACAACTGTGTGGCAGTCTTGACATGGGATTTGACCTCCAGCAGTGCTGCAGAGACCTGCCCGTCGGCCTCTGGTCACAGGGTCTTGGCTTCTCTAGGGATTGGGCCTCTGTGCCTAAGATCAGGGCCACTGTCCCCATGCCTGGCACCGGATCTGAGCCTAGGCCTCTTTCTGTGGGTTCTAGGCCTCCATTTATATCTGTGACTCAGACCTTTCCTGACGGTGACCCACAGTAAGATGTAGATTTTACAATACAGCACACACACACACACACACACACACACACACACAAGCACACGCACACACATTCACATATAACCGGAACAGTACGTTTCATGAGACAATACTTAGCCTTACTGCAGAGGATGCACTCTGGTATTTGTCTCCTGTTCTAATTTTAAATCTTTTTTAAAGAAAATAAAGGCCTGGTTGAGACCCCTCAAATTTATTCTTGATTTCGCCACCCCAAAGGGTCACAAGCTATAGCTTGAAACACTGGTGTCAAAGGCCTGGGCCCTGATGGGCACTTGGCTGTAGGGCAGGGACCTCTCTGGGGCTGGGGTTCCCTCCACGGGGCTGGTCCTCCCCCTAGGGCCTCAGCCCCCCTTCTCCTCACCTCCAGGCTCAGCCTGAATCTCCCTGGGCCCCTGAGTCTTGCTGGTACACCTATGGCCCCCGTGTTCTCTCCAGGGACACTGGATTCAGGCCCCGGGGAGCTCTCTGAATGCGGTGCCTCACTCCTGCCCCCGCTCCTGGGACCAGGGAAGCCGGGAGCAGAACAGGTCGGGGGCAGAGGGAGCACTCAGGTGGTGTGTGGCCCAAGGCGGCTCCCAGGACGCAGGGTGGCAACCACAGAGCTGAGCTGTGTTCAATAAATCATGGAGGCTAGGGGCTGGGGGAGGGGGAGACCAGCAGGGAAGGGGGGGCATAGATAAATAATTCATTAAACAAATAAACAAGGAGCCTGTGAGAGGGAGGACTGGGCACGCGTGTGCGCGGGGGAGGCAGCCGGCGGCTCCAGACATGAAATATTCACGGGTTCCGCACCTTGCCCAGGGCCCGTGCGTGTGCCCAGTGCGGGCTGCGGGCGTGGTCCTAACACGGGAAGCTGGTGCCCCTGAGGAGGGGGCGCTGAAGGTACCTTCCTTCCTACTTTTCCAAGTATGTGTGTCGCCTGGCTACGCGGTGCCCAATGTCCTGCGCGGACGCGGAGCCCCCACGCACGCCTGCGGGCAGGGGACACGGCAACAGGGGGCGCTGCGGCGAGGTCCGGGACATGAGACATGAGAGTACAGGGCTTGGAGGGCTGGTGGGGTGTAATGACCTCCGACTCTAGCCGCACCCCGGGCCCCTGTAATGAACCCGGCAAGCTGCATGGTGGGGGGGGGGGGGAGGCTCTGGGGCGGTACACGAGGGTGTGGGTGAATCCCGAGTGTGCTTCGAGAAAAGCTGAGGTGCCGTGGCCTAGCAGTGAACAGGGCGTCTGCTGGCTCCCTCAGTGCAGCCTGACTCTTGATCTCAGTGTTTGAGGCTCAAGTCCCATGTTGGGGGAAGAGATCACTGAAAAATAACACCTTTGTTTTGTTTTGTTTTGTTTTTTTAATGTTTATTTATTTTTGAGACAGAGAAAGAGAGGCGGCGGGGGAGGAGTGAGGGTGGCAGAGAATCCCAAGCGGGATCCACACTGTTGGCAGAGAGCCTGACATGGGGCTCGAACCCACAAACTGATGTCATGACCTGAGCCGAAGTCGGATGCTCAACTGACTGAGCCACCCAGGCACCCCCCACCCCACCAAAGCTTTAAAAAAAAAACAAACAAACAGGATGGGCTTGGGTTTGAATTCCAGTTCTACAGCTCAGTGGCGACTCTAGTTACCTAACTTCTCTGGGACCGCGTCTTCATCTGTAAGGCAGGCAGAATAATGCCCTTCCTCAAGGAGCTGGTTCTCATGGGAATTAGGACCCACGTCTGGGAAGCACTCAGCACAGTGTTGAAGCCCTATGAGGTGCTTGACTCGTGGGGTCCTCATGGCTGTCATTTGTATTCATTTATTTTTAAGAATATTTTATTTTCAATATTTTTAAATTTGTTTATGTATTTATTAGAGAGCATGCGCGTGCCAGCAAGTGGAGGAGGGGCAGGGAGAGAGGGAGAGAGAGAATCCCACGCAGTCTCCGTGCTGTCAGCACAGAGCCCGACGTGGGGCTCCACGTCAAGAACTGTGAGATCATGACCTGAGCCAAAATCAAGAGTTGGACACCCAACCGACTGAGCCACCCAGGTGCCCCTAAAATGTTTTAAGTAATCTGCACATCCAACATGGGGCTCGAACTCATAACCCAGAGATCAAGAGTCATAGGCTCCACCTCCACTGACAGAGGCAGCCGGGTGCCCCTCATCACTCATCACCATTCGTATTAAGGCTTTCTCTCCTGAGGTCTGCCCATGAGAGACTAGCCCCAGACTCCCTTTTCCGTTTCTTCTCTTGCTCTCCAAGCTTCTCTCAAAGCTGTCACAGTGGCAGAGCTGGCCCAGGGCTTGGGGAGTGGACGGGGGGGGGGGGGGGGCAGGAAACAATTAGATGGAATCCGGGGGAGGGGAGGTTTCAGCCAAAAAATGGAAAGTCCCCATCCTTGGCAGTATAGAAGGAGGGGTCCTTGACCTTCTCAGGCCGCAAAGCCTCTTAACCCCTAAAACCTTCCCTAGATCCAGACTCTATTCTCTTTCCTGCCACCAAAATTACCTTTCTAGCAGGTGGCTGCAAGGAGACAGAGTTGGGGTGGAGTCTCTGAGCGGCCTCACAGTGCCCCTGCCCCACGACCCCGGCCTCATTGTCCGAACTCTAGCCCCCACCTTCTGCCTGGTGGTCGGGGGCATCCCTGGTGAGGATGGCTGTGCCTGGGCAAGAGCTGGGAAAGTGGTGCCCCAGGGTGGGTGGGGGGAACCCAGGCTGCAGAGCACCTCAGAGGGGCAGGGTGGAGTAGCAGGCCTCCTGGTAGGCTCCAGCATTCCCAGCCCTCTGGAGTCCCCTGGAAAACATCCGCTCCCTGCAGGAGAGAGCCAGCAGGCAGGTCTGAGCTGGCCTCTCCTCCACAGACAGAACAGGTTGGGGGAGGGGGCCTGAGGTCTCATGGGGAGTGGTGGTTGCAGCCTCTGTGTCTCCCCTGGGGAGCCGGGGACAGAGGGCACTACAGCTTGGGCACACCCCACCATAGCCGGGGCCCCAGCCCTTGGCCTCCCTTGGCCAGCCCGCCGCCAACTGGGGAGCCAAGCGTCTGGGCCCCCAAGTGTGAAGACGGTGTCTGCCCACCCCTTCCCAAAGAGCCAACGTCGGTTCCCTGCTTCCCCTCCCCTGGGCTGGGCAGGTTCGGGCTAATCTGCACGAGAGCTTCGCAGCAAACATTGATCTGTAATAAAACCACAGTGTGTGTTCAGGAGCAGGGATTCCAGACACAGAGAGGTCCAGACAGCACACTTACACACTCTCACACCTACGTACAGACGCAAACATGAGCCCCAGGAGGGCACAGGCTGAGAACGGACCCACTCGGACCCACCCACACACACACACAGGCACACTGGGTTCTCCACATCCCCTCCCCGCTTAAACTTTGCCCTTCAAAGCCCAAGTCTTCTCTGAGAGCCCACTTTCCCGCAGCACTTCATTCGTGGCTCTGTAGTGGCATTTGCACTTGGCATTATAATTATTTGTTGGACAATGTGTCTTCCGGAGTAATCTGAAGAATCCTTCGGGGAAGGGATCTTGTCTTGTGCAAGTGCCTACCCCCAGCACGCAGCGTGCAGCCTGGTGTTTAGTTAGTAGAGTAGGGAAGGGGATTCGCAAGTCATTGCCGAGTCGATGCGCGGGGAAGAAATGCACCCAGCCACTGGGCCGGCCGTGTGTGGAGTCGAGTCCCCGGCAGCACACAGCATAAGCAGTGCCCGCTGCGCATGCCTCTGGCCCGGACTTCTGGCCCTCCCCCCGCCCCCTGGCCCCACTGCCTCCAGGCTTCCTCAAAGGGCCTCCTCTCCGCGCCTCGGTTCGGGGCGAGACCACGAATCTAAACTCCACCTGAGGGCTGGCAGGCAAGCTAAGGGTTAATGACACCTCATTAGCGTTTAATTGGAGGCAGGAAGCTGTCCTGGCACCAGACAGGTGGGCAGGCCCGCCCCTGGCTGCAAGCAGGCGGCCCTAGTCCCAGCACCCTGCTGGGCGTGTGGGTGACTTGGCCCCGAGACCCCCGCCCAGCCCCGGGCACCTCCCCCACCATTTGCTTTGTCAGTTTAGTCGCTAGGCGGTAGGGACCAGCCCTCCCCATCTGTCAGCAGACGTCCAGGGGGAGAGGCGGACTTCTCTTTGCGCTCTTGCTAGGCTGCGCCCCCTCGCACCCGAGGGGACACCGCCGGCTGGGAGAGGGGTGGGGTGAGGAACTGGAGAAAGAGAGAGATTACGGAGCTGCTGAGGGATAAAGTCGGGATACAGACGCACGACAGGGCTGGGATGTGGGGCTGTCTGCTCAATTTGACCTTAAATGAAGAGAATGCAAATGAGGTGCAGACGAGATGCAGAACAGGAGGTTCTCGGAATTAGCATTCCGAGCGGCGGCGGCTCTGCACCCGCGACCCCAACGCCGTCGCCCGTACTCCCCCAGCCCCCAATCTGCCTGCCCGGGGCGAGGGGCACTGACCATTACTTTGAGTGAGAAAAAGATCTCCAGAACGACAGCAGCTTGGTTGGGCCAGGGCTGCGGGACCTGGGGGGGGGGGTCTGGGCTCCACCCCGCCTCCCCGCCCCCAACCCAAACACCACCCAAGCTGCCTCTGGAGCTCGGGCAAAGACCACTCTCCGGGGTTACGGTCGGACGCACCGTCGGTTGCTATGGGGACCCCCTCCCCACGTCCAGGCCTGAACCAATGGGCATCACCGCTGATGACCTCATGCCCCAGGCCCCAGGATTCAATTGGCTACTTGGAAGCCAGGGTGCCCTTCTCCTACTGCGTCACCGCTGGGAATCCCCCGACGCCCCCAGCTGCAGTGGCCTGCCGGAAGAAGGGCGCTGGGAGCCCACGATTTGGTGAATGAATGAACAAGTAGAGGAAGGAAGGAATCACTGAAAGAGAAGAAAAAAAGAGAGGGGTCACACAGCCCAAAACTTGGGGATTTCGCTTCTGCGCCCCCGGAAAGCGTGGGGCAGGCCCCCGGGTCGCAGAGTCTCCCTCCCAGGCTCTGGCGATTCTTCGTGACGCAAAGAGGACCAGAGTCCCCCAACTGCTCGGGAGCGACCAGGGCGGGCCCAGCGAATCGAGGGCCCCACCCTGGGCCGTCTAGCGCCTCTGCGTTCAGGGGAGATCGGTGACGCCCCAAAACTCACGGGCCTGCCCAGCCTCCTGGAGCCGCGCCCCGGAACGCGCCTCGAGGCCTTCTCATGGGTCGGGCCCAGACCCGGAAGGCGGCCCCGCACCTTCAGCCCGTCTCCGCCCCGGGAGCCGGAGCCGACCGGGCCCTTGCTGTCGGGGGCACGCCCCGGGGCCGGGCCGGCTGTCCGCGCAGGGCCAGGTGTGGGGAAGGGGCCGTCTCACAAATGCCCGGCTGCCTGCCGAGGCGTCCGCACAGGCGCCCGTGGGGAGCCGGGCGGCCACCTGCCACCCGCACCCGCCTTCTCCCCGTCGGGGCCGCTGGCAGCGGGGCGAGACCCCCACGGTCCTCAAGGGGCAGGCAGGGGCTATTGAGCGGTCGCCCCCGCTCGCCCCGCTACGGCGTCTCGGGGGTGAGGAGGAGGGGGACGGCGGTGCCCTCGGTTTCCAGGGCGACGCACGGACACCCCCCCCCGCCCCCGTGACAGTGGAGACGCAGCTCGAACCCGGGACCAGAAGACCGGGCCGTGGGTCCTCCCCCAGCCCCTCGCGGTCTGGGCTGCGGGCGCGGACACACGGGTGCGCGCCGGCACCGGCAGACGGCGCGCGGGGGGGGGGGGATCTGCGAGGGGCCTCGAAGGGGGGACGGGGTCCGACTGGAGCCCGCGGTGCCGCCCCCCACCCCGTAGGCAGAGCAGGGCGATCAGCGAGGCGGACCCGGGTCCGACCTGGGTGTGGGGGGGGGGGCTTTGCGAGGTCAGACTTCGCCCCCCCCCCCCCGCGCTCCCGCCCCCCGCGCGCTCACACGCCGGCTCTCGCTGCCGCAGCCGGGCGAGCTAATCGGCGCACCATCCACCTATCGATCGCTGGCTCGGTGCCACGCGGGCCGGCACGGTGCCAGCGGGGGCTGCGGGGCACCGGGGCGGGCGCGGAACGGCCGCGGGGGACCGGGCGCCCCTTCCCCTGGCTGCACCCGGGACACGTCCAGAAAGAGGGCTCTGGTCGGGTTTGGGCGGGGGGGGGGGGGGGGATCATAGCCTGGCCTGCCAGAGGTGGGAGAGATGGCGTGGGGCTGAGAGCAGAGGGGGCCCTCCCTCCTCGGCCCCACCCCCTCCTCCTTATAAAAGCGAAGAACAAAGAAGCCGCTGGGGAAGGAGGCTTTGATCTGACCCCACCTTCGCAGTTCTAGGCCTGGTACCGCCCAGACTGCCCGTGGGGAGGGGGAAGGATGCCCAGCTCGCAGGACCCAGGCGCTCTGAAACTCGGGTGCGGTCTTTCTGGCAGCCCTTGCTTCTGCCCCGACACCCTGCTTGGTGCTCCCCGGGCTCGGGCAGTGCCTGGAGCAGGTGGGCTGTCAGGAGCAGCTGCCCCCTCCCCGCACAGGAAGCCAGCTAGGGAGGTGGGAGGGGGCGCCGGGCTCTACAGCTGCTGCTGGCACCCACCCCACATCGCCCAGAGGGGTGCCCTCGGCCTGGAGCGGATGGCCAGGGCACAGCTGGCACTGAGGTCAGGCAGAGCCAAGCTGAGAGCAGAGGCCGCAGGGAGCCCCGGTGTCGGGGAAGGAGCCGGAGGGCGGTGGGTGGGGCAGAGCAACAAAAAGGGGGGTGGTTTATTGAGGGTTTGGTCCAGACACTTATAAAAATACAAACTGGCATGATGTCCAGCCTCATGGCAAGTCTGTCTTCACAGAAGACAAGCGAGTGGCACCCCCCGCCAGGGTCGGGGGGGGGGGGATGCTGCCCCAGGGAAGTGGCCCCCAGGGTGCCGGGCACAGTCCTCAGCCTCTTCTTTGCCCTGGTCTGGCAGTCCACCTGTCCCAGGGTCTTCGGTCTTGGCCCCCAACAGGCTCAAGGATTCCATCCCACCAAAATCCCAGTCCTTCTGGGGGGATGGGCAAAGAACATCAAAGCGACGGAGGGAGACCCTGTGTTTGTCCTGCCTGGGCTCCGGGGGCGGGGGAGGGGCGCGGGGGGGGGGGGCAGGGCGGTGTGCAGCTCCCTGAAGCAACTCTTCAGCCTGTGATAAGGGGCCAGCCCCTGGAAGGTCACCTCGGACCCTCCGACCGCCCCCATCACTCTTCCATCGGTCTGGCTGGCTTGACGCTGGGGGCCCTCCTCCGGGGAGTCTTGGGAGGGCTGTCGCTCCTGGGGTGGCAGGAGGGGTCCGCTGGGCTCAGAGGATTCGCAGGAGACGCAAAATTGGGAGCAGCAGCAGCAAGAGACAGAGAGGGCTGGGAGCCCCTCCCCCTTGCCACCCAGAGGTGCCGCTCTCTCCAGGGCTTCCGACGGGATGGGCCGACTCCGACTCTGCAGGGGGGTGGCACTGATGGGCTCTCCCTGCCAGCAGCCTCCTCCCTGCCCTCCCCCTAGGCTGTTCCCTCTCGTCCCAGTTCAGCCCAGGGCTTGAAGGATATTGCCCTGGAGATGCCGTCCCTTGGCCTGGCATAAAGGGGTGCAGTTGGGGGCGCCTGGAGGGCTCAGCCGGTTGAGTGTCCGATCTGGCTCTGGTCACGATCTCACTGTTTGTGAGTTCGAGCCCCACGGCAGGCTCGCGGCTGTCAGCACAGAGCCTGCTCCGCATCCTCTGCCCCTCCCCCACTCACACTTTCTCAAAAATAGACATTAAAAAATTTTAAAAAGGGGTACAGTGAAAGCTCCCACAGAGCAAAAGGCCCCACCCGGGCCCCTCAGGGTGTGATGTTCCCAGACTCTCCCCACTACTCCCCTCACTCCCAAGGGCCCAGAAGGGCTGCCCGCCCTGCCCCAACCTACTTACTGCTCTCCTTGCAGCAGACAGACACCTGGAGCTTCAAGCAGCGGCCAGAACTCTCCGGGGCCGGTACCGCTGCGTGGTGGGAAATCGGGAGGAAGGCGTTAGCACAGGCTAGCCCGCACGCCTCAGACCCTGCTTCAGACCCTTCCGATCGTCTTCTCCCAGGTCCCTGGAAAGCCTGCCCCTACCTTTGGGCCACATCCTGGTGCCAGACTCCCTGTGCCCCCATCACGTCCCCTTCCCCGGCTCCTCCTGCTTTCTCCTCCTCTTGGTAGACTCACCCTACATGACCCGCCACTCAGTCTTAGACTCAGGCCGCCTGCGCACCTCCACCCGCCGCCCCCCCCCCCCCAACCCCGGCCCCAGACACCATCAGTGTGCCTTCCTCACTCACAGATGTAGTAGTAGGTTTCTCCAGGCAAGAACTCGAAGCCAAGGGAGAAGGGTGTAAAGCGCTGAATCTTCTCTGAGAATCGAACGGGACCAAAGGGAGCGAAAGGGAGGGCGCACTCCCAGCGCTTGAAGGCGCCCGGGCCCTGGGCCTGGCAGGCCTCATAGCCCTGCCGGTCCACCATGTATAAGGCAAACGTCTCGGGGCCGTCCGGGGGCCCTGGCCCATCATAATGTGGGCAGAAGATGTCTAGGTAGTCGTTGAGGACCAGCTCCACCACCGCGTCTCCTCCGAGCAGCCTGCAGGCATAAGGCAGGTGTGGGCTGAAGGGGCAGGGCACAGGGCACCCGGGGCGTAAGGGCCCCGGAGAGACCCCTCCCCATGGCCCCCGCCAGCCTCTCCCCCACCCACTGGAGAGGGAGCGGCTCGGGAGGGTCTGCGCTTCCCAGCCTGACAACTCTAGAGAGACAGTCGAGAAATGGGGGACGTAACCACTACAGGTCTTGAGAGGTGAAGGGACCGCAGTGCCCACTAGCACGAGGCTCCCACACGAGAAGGCCACTCACCACGCCCTACGTTTTCAGGTTGGAGCTGCCGCCCAGCTCTGTGGCCCCAGTGCCCAACAGAGCGTCCGGCACAGCACCCTGTACTCGACAAATGCCAGGTCTGGGGCTGCTGCACAGCTGGGCACGGAGGGAGGGGTACGCAGCACAGTCATGGCCTCGGAGAGGGAGGCCCGGATCGGCATCCGCATCAACAGCAACAGAGAGAGAAAGACTGCTTTGCAGACCTCAGTCCGACACCGGAAAGATGCCACGGGACAAAAAAGAAAGAGGGAGTGGGTGGGGGTACCTCCTTTTGGTTTTTCCAGGACAAGGAAATGTTGGACGTGGACAGAAGCCCTTCCAGATATTAACCAATCTTTGGCCTACTCAGGACTCCCTTCACCTCTTGGGAGCTGCCTGTGGGAGCCAGGACAGGCGGGAAGGGCTGTCACCCCCTTCCCCCTTCCCTGCCATACACACAGTCCAGCCTGACTCCCGAAAGGCCTCTCGCTACCCCTCAATGGGTGGTCTAAGGACCACCTGCCTCTGGAGCTCTAATTAGAAATGCAGATTCCTGGGCTCAGCTCAGACCAACTAGAACACGAGCCGGGCCCTGGTTGGATTTGTTCCAGATCATCCCTAGTGCCTGGAAAAGTGTCCTGCCCAAACACTCAGTAAGTATTCGTAGATTGAATGAATGAGCCAGAAACCTCAGGGTTCGGGGCTAGGAACCTGAGTTTCTAACAAGTTCTTCAAGCGATTCAGAGGCACTGGTCTGGAACAGAGAGGGGCATTCGGAACTGGAGGACAATAGTTGTTATCACGTGGTGCTCCTATTGTAATGACCTATGGGAGGCTGCCCTCCCTGGGGGTCTTGGGGCTGGAAGAGGCCAGAGCTGAGGTCTTATCTCCCTACAGCCAGCATCCTAGCACACGCCCTGGCACACCGCACACTGTGTAACGCCTGTCGGTGAGTGAGCAAATGCACAGTCACAGATTGTCTCAAGTATCAGAAAGGCAAACAGATGGAGAAAGCAGAGAGAGGCACGGAGAGCTGGGGAAGAAGATGAAAACACTCGAAAATACCGAGGTTCAAAGGCTTGGGAGAAAGAAATAATGATTTTTATCTGCACAGCCTGCACCTCGTTTGCACACGTGACCTCAGCCAGCCAGCCCGATTTCCCAGGGTACCAGGTGTTATGAGCCCATTTTACAGACGAGATAACTGAGGTTGGAGAGGTCAACCGACTCGCCCGAAGGTGATTCAGCTGGAAGGGCTGGGCCGGGACTGGACAGAATTAGAAGGGCGGATAGTGACGGAGATGAAAGCAGAGACAGCGAATGAGATCAGGAGACGGCGAGCGCCGGAGGGGAGGCCCAGCAAGCAGGAGCTTCAACCACGCTCTTTCACGAGAGTAGAGCCCCCTCCCTCCCTCTCCAGACCGCGCGCCCCGGCTCGGGCAGGAGGGCGGGGGAATCAGCCGGAGAGAGGCCAGAAGCGAGGGGGCGGGGCTCGGAGCGCAGGCCGAGGCCCCCCCCCAGCTCCCCGCTCTCCCAGGTCCCACCATCCGCCTGCGGAGCCGGGGTCCTCCGCCCGCCCCCCAACACGTGCGGGCGGGGGGAGCCCGGGGCGCGCCTCGCCCCTCCCCTCCCCCTCCCCCGCCGGCTCAAACAAAGGAGCCCCGGCGCGCGGCCGGGCGCAGGCGGCGCCGCGCACGGAGCGAGAGTGGGGCGCGCGCCCGGCCCGGGAGCGCGCAGGCCCGGCCCGCCGCCGCCTGGGTTCGGCCCGGCTACCTGGGGTTACTGGAGTTCCAGTAGACGGCGTGGCGGAGGCCGGAGCCCCCTCGCAGCGGGGAGCTGAGGAGCGCGGCCCAGAGGACAGTCCGCAGCAGGGGCAGCAGCCGCATCGCCCCCGGGGTCCGCTCTGGTCTGGTCCGGCCGGTCCCGGCCCGCTTCGCTGCCGCGGCGAGAAAGGTACAAAGTGGAGGTGGGGGGGGGGGGGCGGTGCGGGGCTGGGGGTGGGGTGCGGAGACTCGCGGGCCACGCCCCCGGGTAACTTTCCACCAATGGGGGCGCACCCCCGCCTCTCCGCTCAGAGCCAACTCCTGTTAACCCCCTGCGCGCCGAGGCGCACGCCGGGTTCACCCCGCTCCGACCCCGGCTGCGCCGCGTCGCGAGGGGGCGGGAGGGGCGACGTGGTCCGCTGCTGGGAGTCCGTTTTAGGGAGGTCGCGCCTTTCATGTCTAAGTTAGTACCGGGTAGGAGGCCTTATTGCAATTTGGGGGGACTGAAATAGGAGCACGCGCCCTCTTGGCCCCAAGAGGCCGGCGAGGGTCTCCAAAGCCCGTCCGCCTCTACCTGAGAATGTTGTCCATTTTTTAATGCCGGTCCAGGGATAGCGCGAGTGTCGGAAGGGACGGATCGCCTTCTGGGATTTCGCCCGCCCCCATTCCCCCTTACAGGGCCTTAGTGGTGAGCTCGTGCCCATCTCTGGCTTGGCGCTTGCCCCCTTCCGCCCCACACCTTCGTTCTGGGCTGGGGGCCCGCGCGGCCCCATTCCCGAAAACGAAATAATGAGGCCGATTGCGCCCTATACAATGCACCTTTGTTCCCAAGCCCTCAGGTGGGGCGCGGGGTGGTGGTGGGGGGGGGGAGGAGGCAGGTGCACGGCCTTGGGATCGTGGGAGCCGCCGCCCCGCCCCGCCCCGGCTCCGGGGCTCTGACAACACCAGCCAGATCCACTTTTCCCAGCCACTGGTCAGGGGGTGGGGACGGCTTGGCCGCTTGGTTGATAGCCGCCTGTGGGGGCCGCGCAGACCTGGGGGCGAGGACTTGGCGACTGGCGGGTGGCACGGGGTTTTACAACTCCCCGTGGTACTGCAGTGCGCACAGGCCTCCCAGGCCGGGCAGAAACGAGCCGCGAGCATCCCGGGGACACGCGCCGCCCCGGCCTCGGACTCTCGCCCTCCCCGGCCCGCCTTCGTCCGAGGTGGCAGCGCCTCCTGGCGGCCAGACCTGGAACCGCAGCAGGGGCGACGCGGCCTTCCCACAGCCGACAAACTCCGAGGCGCGCTGCCCAGACCTCACTGTTTATTGCACCAGAGCAGGGACAGGCTGTGTGCACCTCCCTCAGCCCAGTCCAGCGCCCAGCCCCTCCCCAACCCCAGCTTCCATGGCGTGAGCGGGTCCCTAGAGTGCTGCTCAGCGGCCCGTGGCAGTGTCCGGGGTCCAGGCTCCGGCTCCCTCAGTCATCACGGGGGACTCCAGGGACTGGTCGGCCTCTTGAAGTCCTAGGTCCGGGTGGCAGGCCGGGAAACCTCAGCAGAGGTCAGAGGTAGAGCGAGGACGCTGCTGGGGGCGGCGGTGCAGGTCTGGGGTGCAGACGCCAAGCACAGAGATCAGAGGTGCCCTTTCCCCAGACCATTTGCCCCTCCCACCCATCCTCCGCGCCCCTGCTCGCCTACCTGGACGGTACCACTACGGGTTGGATTCCAGTTTCTGGGCCAGGCAGGTCACCCGAAGGGCGCCGGCTCTGGGGGTTGGCAGGCAATGGCTTCCTCGGGGGTGGGGGCTTGGCGGGCCCCTGTGAGTGGGAGAGAAGGCAGGAGGCTGGCTTGGGAGGGGATGTCATGGTGCCCACCTGGTTGTTGGGGAACACCAGCTTGTGGGGCCGGCTTCAGAGGTCACCTCTGTCTCCGAACAAACCTGTCACCGGTAAAGGGCACCAGCGGATGTGCCCTTAGGCACAGAGGGGGCATCTCACCATGGCCACCACTGCCACGGCTATTAGCACCACAGCCCTGGGTGGGGGAGAGGCTGTGCCCTTCTCTCCCCACACTGTTACCTTAGGGTGCCTCACCACCGGGTCAGCGGGCAGAGGGCGGGTGGGGGGATTGGGTCGGTCAGCCAGCTCAGCCTGGACAGAGAGAGGGGCAGTGCTGTGAGAGCACAGCCAGGGGCAAGAGGCATGCAGTGGTTCTCTTGAGGGGTTCAGGTCAACATGCAAAGTCAGCCAGGGGGCAGGAGAGAATGGGGACGTGCGCACAGGGCTTGGGTGCCTGCCAGCAGAAGCCTCAGGGGAGGAAGGCACGGGTCAGAGTGGTGTCCCTGGCCAGCTGCAGTCCTGCCACTGACCACCAGATGGCGGTAGAAACCAAGGCAGGAGGCTCACCCTTTGCTGATTCTGGGGCTCAGAGTGTCTGAAGGCTGAGGGGCACCCGGTCCCCTAATGAAGAGCACCACTGGCAGGGGACCAGGGTGAGAGCTGCAGCTGGGCACCAAGCCTCCCACCTGCCCTGGGCGAGGGCGGGGCCTGGCCTGGATTTACCTGGAGTCTCTTGGGCACAGGGTCAGGAGGCAGCGGCCTGGAAGGGGGAGCCGGGAAGCCAAGAGCACTGGCCTGCTGAGAGAGCAGGAGGAGCAGACAGGCAGGGTGGGGGCGGGGTGGGGTAGGGGAGCACAGAGACAGATGTGGGCAGAGAGGGGTCAGTGCCTGCGGGCGGGGCAGCCAGGGCCCCAGGGGCGGTGGGCGCAGTGCATGCTGTTATCCAATTGTGTGCAGAGGGGGTGACGAGTGGTGGAGCTGGCATGCAGACCACCCCCCACACCCCTGCCGGGGGCTCAGGGGGCACTCACCAGCCCTCCTACCCGTGGTGTCCTGGGCCTCATCAGGGTGTGGCACACCCAGGGCCCCTTCTGAGCACCACCCCCCTCGTCCTCCAGGGGCCCCTCTGGGAGCATCTGCAGACCCACCTCTCAAAGCCACCAGCTTGGCCAGCTCAGAGAGCTCGGCGGACCCTCCTCTAGGTGACTGCCCCTCCCCACTGCAGGCTGGACTCTGCTTCTGGGCCTGCAGCCAGGGGAGTGGGGGAGGGCTGGCCCTGACTCCTCTGGCCGACTCTTGGGCAGTGTGAGACTCTCTCTGAGTCTAGGGCCTTCGGTACCCCCGCCCCAGGGCCCAAGCTGGACGCTTGGACAAGGTGGGGCCTCTCTCCTCTGGCATCCATGACTCACCTTGGCACCTGGCATCAGCAGGACCCTCTGCGGGGGTCCTGGGCGTTCTGGGGGACCAGACTGGGCTGCCCTGGAGGAGGCAGGGGGCCCAGCCTCAGACCACGCTCTCCACCCGCACGCGACCCTTGAGTGCGGTGGACACAGCCCCTTGGAGAGCAAGGGTTTAGCCCAGTCAGAGTGGGGAGGCGGGGGCGGGGGGGGGTGATGAGCCGGAGCGAGGGCCCCACTTAGCACAGGGGCTCCCCGGCTGCCCTCCGTGGGTCTCCGTGTGAGGTGAAGAGTTACGGGGCGTGTGCAGAGAAGGGAGGTGTGGGGGGGGGGTGGTCGGAGGGGCTGGCGATCGGAAGCCGGTGGGGGGCGCTGCAGACGGGGTGGGGCAGGACCCCACGACCGTCGTGTGCCGCAGGGCGGTCGAGGGAGCGGCGGCAAGGAGCCTGGTACCTGTACTGGCAGCTGGGGCCTTTGAGCTGACAGAGCCGTTGGCGCAGGCGGGCACGGTGCCAGTAGCTGGCGCCCAGGAGCATCAGGGCCACCAACAGCAGGAGGCTGAGGGGCAGCCCTGTGGTCAGGGAGCTGGTTGCTGTGGGGAGAAGGCGGGTGGGGCTAGGGTCCTACACCCAGGAAGCGGTGGCAGGTGGGGAGGGGGAAGGGATCAGAGAACCCCAAGGGCTCAGGAAAGGGCGGGGGGGGGGTGGGTAAGGAAGCCACTAGTGCCCTCTCCCCTCTCCCCTCTCCCTCCCCCCCACCTCTGCTGCGGTTGGCGCAGTCCGGCGGCGCCCAGCCCTCCTCGCAGCGGCAGTGTCCTTTGCTGTCGCAGACCTAGGGGTACAGGCTGAGTAACGAGGGGCCCGTTCCCCTGTCCCAGCTTTTCAGGAGCTCCTAAGTGCACAACCGGGAGGTGTGCGGGGTGATGGGATGGAGAGAGGGACGGTTTATCCACGGCAGACCAGGTGAAACCAAACTAGCCCCGCGAGTGCCTTCTCCGTGCCGGGCACTGTACCGGAAACTCCCATGTCCTCTCACGCACCAGGAACTGGGTACTATTATTCCGCCCACTGGATAGTCGAGGAGGCTGAGCTCAGAGAGGTTAATAGTCTGCCTGAAGTCACACAGCTAGGCAGCAGCAGAGCAGGGGTCGGAAGCTAGGTGTGTGTGTTTCCCAGCCTGTCACCGTTCTCATGCCCGGGGGCTGCCTGCTCCCCACCCCCCCGTCTCCCCCAGGCCAGCTCACCCCGTGCCCATGGCACTTGCTTCGACATTCCTGCGCTCTCAGGAGACCCACGGGCTGACATCGACGGTCAATGCACACCTGCCCGGGGGAGGAAGAACAAAGATCAGGTTCTCACGAAGCTTCCCTGGCCCTGGGAGGCCAGCGCGGCTGAGTGGCGGATGCAGAAACCGAGGCCCACGGGAGGACAGGACTTCGCTCGGGCCAAAGAGAGGATCTGAACCCCCCCTCAGAGTCTGTGCCTTTTACACGGTGGACAGCGAGGCCCGGGCACTGCTCGCCGTGGTCCAGACACCCCTCCCCTCCTGGTCTTGCCCCCTTGGGACTGCTCACCAGGTCAGGACCACAGGCTGTGCCGGGCAGAGTCAGGAGGGGCTGGGCCACGTCATTGCCCAGGTCCAGGTGGACCCAGCTGCAGTTCAGCTCCGGCTGGGTCCCGTTGGCCTCTAGTATCTCCCAGTGGAGATCCCGGGCTGAGCCCCGCAGCGGCCGGGCCCGACCCCCCTGGCACTGGAGCTGCCCGCACACGGCGTCTCTGAGGTGAGGGAGGAGGTGCAGGGTCAGGCCGAGGCCCCCACAAACCCAGAGGAGGATCCAGGTTTCGTCACTTACTTAGGGGCACAGGACACGTAGCTGCCATCAGGGCTGCGTCCACAGCTCCCGAAGGCATCGCCTCTCGTATTGGCAGTAAGGAGGCAGCGCGGTGCGGCGGGCTGGGCCCCGGGTCCCCAGAGAGCCTGGCACTGCTGGGCATAGGAAGCGCAGCGCCCCTGCACGCACACAGCCTGGCCCCCCGCGCACGGCTCGCCGTCCCCCAGGCTGACGTCAGGAGGGCACTGGGGGCTGTCTCCCGAGCAGAACTCCGCGAGGTCACAGTCCCCTCTGGCGGGGCGGCACTGCCAGCCGGCTGGGCGCAGCTAGGGGGGTGGGGGAGGGTCAGAAGGGGTGCCGGGCAGGTCCAGCCCGGCCCTGGGGGGTCACAGGGACCCTTCCCGCCGTGGCCCCAGGCGGGTGAGCTGTGGCGGCCGGTCCAGTCTGTGCCCACCTGGCAATCCTGACAACAGAGCCCGCCGGACGCGCACTGCGCCCCAGGCCTCAGCTGGCAGGTGAAGTCATCGCAACAGGGGTCGGTGCATTCCTGGGGGCACGGGGGGGCGGGGGGGGCTGCGTCAGGGCGGGCTGGGCCCGAGAGCCTACCTCCTCCCCTCCGCCCAGGGCAGCCATCAGAAGGACGCAGCGGCAAGTAAAGGCCAGAGCCCAACCACCCTCGTGGTGTCCCTGCCGGCGGGGAGGGGCGGAGAGGAGCGGGCCGGCCCTTGAGAGCCCACGAAGGGGCTCTGGAGGCTCGGAGCGGGGTAGTGAGCCGGGGCCAGGGCACAGGAGTGAGTGGGGCAGGGCTTCGGGCGAGGGGCTCACGTCCGGGAAGCCACAGTCACACTGCTCGCCCGGCTCCACCAACATGTTTCCGCAGACCGCGGCCATAGAGGGCAGGCCGGGCTGCCGTTCGAAGAGGCAGCTGCCCATCCCCTCCAGGAGAGCCTCCTCCAGGGCCCGCCGGCTGCAGTTGCTGAAGTTGAGGCCTGGCAGGAAGCTGGGGACGGTGGGGGAGAGGTTGGGGCTGCAGCCACCCCCTGCCCCTGCCCCTGCCCCTGCCCCTGCCCGCTGTGCGTCCTGCAGCCACTTACTCTGTGGAGGCCTCCATGATGCAGCTCTTGGCCGGGGCCGGGCCCGGGCAGGGGCAGCTGTTCCCTGGCAAGTCGTGGTCCAGGCCCAGGCTGTGGCCCAGCTCGTGAGCTATGGAGGACGCAACCCCCAGGACGCTGGTGGAGTGGTCCTGGCATTGGGGAGGGGACACCCCAGGTCCAGCACCAGCCTGACTCTCTTGTTCTCTCCTCATCTGACCTCTTGGGCGCTCAGCCTCCCTCCTTCACTGCTTCTGGAGTAGGAGGAGAGCCTGGGCCTGGGTGGTGGGAAGGCTTAGAGCTCGCTCAGCTCTGTTCCTGTCCCTTACGTGTGGCCCTGGGCACTCGCCTCTGTTCTGTGGGCCTCAGCCACCCCCTCCTCCCCCGCGAGGTGCCCTCACGGGTGAAGCCCCCACGTAACGGTGCCGTGACAGCAGGGGCCACGTCCTACCCGCCGTCCCCCCCCCCCCCCGTCCCCACATCCGCGGCTTTGGGGTAGGTAACTCGGTGGGGTTGGGGCGGGGCACGTGGAGGAAGCGACGTGCGAGGGCCCCGGCATCGCTCACCATGTTCACACCCCCCGAGAAGTCAGGAGAGCAGATGGAATTCTGAACGGCCATGCCCACCGCGGGCCCGGAGAACGAGGTGGCACTGTGGGATCGCAGGGCCACAGGTCAGCCCAGAGCTTCAGGGCCGCAGGCGGGGAGCTGGGGCGCAGCCTGGGGTCTTACGTCACGAGCTGGGCGCTGTCGTGGGGCAGTCGAGGCAGTAAGTCTTCCCGCCGCCAGCGCAGGAAGTTGTGTAGCGTGAGGCCGGGGTCCCGGCTGATCTGCACCAGGTCACGCTGGCTCCAGGTCTCCAGGCCCACCAGCGCCACCCGGACGTTCAGGGGCCGGAAGAACTGAAAGAGAACGGGGGCTCAGGAGAGGGGTCCCCGCGGCCACAGGGCCGTCCGTCTGCTGCTGGGCCCGGCACTCACGGTGTCCAGGAGAAAGGCCACCTTCAGCATGCGGGTCAGCAGGTACTGGAAGTCCGGGTACCTCTGGGCCTGCGGCTCAAGGGAAACGACCATGAAAAGGAGCAGACGCGGCGCCGGGGGTGGGGGGGGGGACAGGACACGGCGGGCGGTGTAGGGGAGGGTTGGGGGGGGCAGGACACGCGGCGCCTGCAAGCTCACCTCAGAATGGTCGGCTACGAGCACCAGCTCAATAACCTTGGTCTCTGCCACCACGTCCCGCCTCCGCTGAGGACAAGAAGGGGTGTCAGGCACACTCCTCACGCCGGGGCCACACGGGGCTGCCCGAGCCGTGTCCGCTCCCACCCTGTGTGCTCCAGCGGAGGAGAGCAGAGAGCCCGTTTCACAGAGGAACCCCTGAGAGCCTGAGAGGCCAGGGACTTGCCCAAGGTGGACCGAGAAGGAGGTCATGAAGCTGGGAGTAGAGCCTTGCTTCTCTGGCTCCAAACTCAGTACTTTTCCTGAATTAAAAAAAAATAACACTAGGGGCGCCCGGCTGGCCCAGTCGGATGAGCACGCGACTCTTGATCTCGGGGGTCGGGAGTCTGAGCCCCACACTGGGTACAGAGGTTACTAAAAACAACCAAAACAATAAATAGGGGGCGCCTGCGTGGCGCAGTCGGTTAAGCGTCCGACTTCGGCTCAGGTCACGATCTCACAGTTCGGGGGTTCAAGCCCCGCGTCGGGCTCCGTGCTGACAGCTGAGAGCCTGGAGCCTGCTTCGGATTCTGCGTCTCCCTCTCTCTCTCTGCTCCTCCCCCCACTCAAGGTCTGTCTCTCTCTCAAAAATAAACGTTAAAGGGGCGCCTGGGTGGCGCAGTCAGTTAAGCGTCCGACTTCAGCCAGGTCACGATCTCGCGGTCCGTGAGTTCGAGCCCCGCGTCGGGCTCTGGGCTGATGGCTCAGAGCCTGGAGCCTGTTTCCGATTCTGTGTCTCCCTCTCTCTCTGCCCCTCCCCCGTTCATGCTCTGTCTCTCTCTGTCCCAAAAATAAACGTTGAAAAAAAAATTAAAAAAAAAATAAACGTTAAAAAAAAACACAATAAATAAACTTTAAGAAGTAAATAAAATAATAGCCAACACCGTCGTATATTTACCTACCTCAGGCACAGTTTAAGCACCATATAGATACTTGATAGATAGGTGAATATAGACTCGTTTAAGCTCCACAGTAACCCTAGAGAGTAAGTAGCTTATTCTCCCCAATTTATAAATGAGGGAGCTGGACGCATACTGCTTTATGCCTGGTGACTGTGTGGTCTGTAGCCAAGCACTGTCCGCACACGGGATCATACGGCCCGTGAAGAGTCTGAGTCAGGTCCCTGCGTCTAAACCCCGCATATGTCATTTAGTGGTTGAACAGCTTTGGGCAAGTCACTGCCTCTCTCTCTCTGAGCTGCTTTTCTAACAAAGACGGAGCTATTGCCGGCCCGAACCTCCCAGGGTTTCGGGAGGAGGAGAGGAGATTATGTTCACACAGGGCCCGACCCAGGGCAACAGCTCCTTAGAAGGTACTGAAAACAAAGATCTCTGAGGGTCCGGGGCCTGGCCCTCAGGGACAACAGAAGCCTGGCCTCTTGCTGTCATCCTCACCCGACGACTGCGCATGTGGCTGTGGCGCCGTCCCCGGGGCCGCTCCCGGGGAGCCTGCGTGGCCACAGATTCGTGCCAGCTCAAGCCACAGGTGCGGCCTGGCAGGAGGAGGTCTCGGGTCCGGGAGATGATGGGGGCGGCTCTCAGGTCCCCGGGCCCCAGCTCCAAGGTGTAGCTTCTCTCGGGGGACAGGACCACCAGACCCCTGGGAGGAGGCAGGAAGTCAGAAGACCTCTCAGCTCCACACCTCACACCGCCTCGCTCTCTCCACCCCGGTGGGATGCGCCCTCTGTACCTGAGCCCTGAGCAGGTGCACACCGACGCCCAGGAGCCCACGTGGCCCCGTACCGCTCCCTGGTAGCAGCAGCTCTCCTACAGCAGAGAAAGGTCAGTGCTACCCCAAAGGCCAGGGTTGGAGCCCAGGAGGCTAGCTAGCCTGTCGGTGAAGGCTGGTGAAGGTGCACCCCACATCCCGTAGGGATGACACCCTCCATCTGGCCCCGGGCGCCGCCTTCGGGCCGGAGACAGGACACTAGACTCACCAGAGTGTGTCCCTCGCTGACCACACGGGTGCCGTCGGGCTCGTACCACATCAGGTGTGGGCGGCCTGGGACTAGCTCCCTGTGGAGTGAAGAAAAACGGGGGCAATGACAGTTGCCTCCCAGGGCGGTACGGCGACAGCCTGATGTCCAGAGGTGGTAAGGGGTGGCTGGGGGCCAGGGTTCCCCCCGAGGCCGCAGAGCAGAGCGGTCGGGCCACAAACTCTGCCAGGCTATCTGGGTCCTACTCTGGGTTTTACCACACGCTAGCTGTGTGACCTTGGGCAGGTTATGTAACCTCTCTGTGCCTTGACTTCTCCATATGTAAAATGAAAACAGCAACATCGTAGTATTTATTTTATAGGTTGTTAGAAGGATTAAGAGAGTTCGAGCACTTAGTAAATGTCACGTACGGTTGTTACTTGTGCTGTTATTGTCGTTACCACCGTCATTGTTACCTATTCTGCAGCAGCTCCAGGGTTTGACTCTCACCGTCCAATTCCAATCTGATCCGCAGAGCCTCAGGCAGATTGGTCTGCGGGCACCAGAGGGTATGTCACCTCCCTGGCCCCGCCTGAAACTCCCATCAGTCTCTAACCAGAAAACCTCAGACCCTTAGGAGAGTACCAACGATTAGGTCACTGGGGGGGGGGGGGTCCCGAGGGAGGGGCCAGGAAGCCCTGCCCGGCCTGGGGCATTGTTCTGGGGGGCTGTGTGCGAGGTCAAGGAAGGTATCTGAGCCGCCCCTTCTCGGCTTCCTGCCCAGAGAGGAAGCATCATGGAAGAGCTGGCGCACGCCCCAGCCCTTCCTCTGACTCAGCGTTGGAATTGGGGAGGGGGGTGCCTGGTGAGGTCCTGACCTTCCCCCACTGAGAAAACCCGCAGAATGAGACCCCGAAGGCAAGTCTGGCCTCAGGGTCTCCCCAGGAGATGGACGGGGTCCGGTGGGGCTGAGGCTGGCAGATGCGTGTTGGGGGAGAGGGGATAAGGGAAGCCAGGTGCTGGGGTGTGGCCGGAGGGGCAGCCAGACCTGGGGTGGCCGTGCCACATGAGGTCCACTCACCTGCTCCTCAGAGAGGGCTGGTTATGGGGGCGGCAGGGACTGTGTTCTGTGCTTGAAGGGACAGGGGGGCTCACCTGGAGCATCTCCGCTAGGCTGAGTGTGGGGCTGTCTTGAAAGATCTGGGGCTCCGAGTGTCCACCCAGGGCCCTCTCTGGCCTTGTCTTCTCCTCCACAGGGCCACCTGCAGGGTCCCCAGGACACCCCAAGAGAGTGCTGAGCGAGCCAGCCCCTGGCGCTGGGCACAGCCGGTGCCTGTGGCCACTCAGGGCCCTTCTCGGCTGGAAGGACTCCTGCACTGCATTCTGGGACTTAAAGGAGCAAGCCCCAGGAGAGGGGCTTCTCTCCACCCCTCACTTTCACCCCTACCCCACCTGCACGTCCCCAGGGAAAGTTCAGCTTGCCCCGCCTGGGGCCCCCTCCCTGTCCCCCCAGGCTCTCACGGGGAGCCCCCTTCCCACTCCCTCCCAATCACCCCCCCCAGGAACGCCCCCTCTCAGGCCTGGGCGAAGCCTTGTGGCCCGGTGCCCACTCACCCTCCCCTTTCCTCACATCGGAGCTGCGGGAACGCCCATCTCTGGGTGCGCAGTGCAAACACCCCTCCCTAAACATCCCTCAGACCCAGCCAGGCACACCCGCTCGCCACAGCTCAGCTCCTCCCTGCTCCCAACATCCCCACATCCCCCCCCCCCCCCCCCGTCCCCACAACGGCCCTGTCTCCTCCGCACAGCCCACCCCCGCCTGCCATCCCAGCCCCTGGCCAGAGACGCAGCGGGAAGTGAAAGTTCCTAGGAGGAGTTGGTGTCAGCCTCTTTCCAGGCCGACTCTCCGCCCGCCCCCCCCCCCCGCTCCTCCCGCGTCCCCACCCGCCAGCTCCGCCAGGTTTTTGGTGGCATCAACACGGGGTGAGGGGCGCCGTGACCGCCCGGGCCCTGGATAAGGAAGAGTCCTCTTCGCCAAACCCTCCGGGCCGTGCCCACTCGGCGCCCTGGCACCGGGCAGGATGGTCGGCTAGGCCCCGGAGGGGCGAAGACGTCAGTCCTGGGGAGCAGCGACCGTCTCCCACCATCCTGAGGGGGCGCTGGGCCGGGCCCTTTGGTGCCCGGCACCGGAGCCTGGAAGTGTCCGCGGGGACCGCGCACAGGATGACCGCGCAGGGGGACCGGCATCCCCCTCCATCGCCCAGGACATCGGAGCAGGGCGGGCCGCGCTCTGGCCAGGGGTCTCCCCGGGTCTCCGGCCGACCCCCAGTGCCTCCCGACTTCCCCGTGCCTTCTCCCAGTCTGTCCCCCCGCCCACCGCGGGCCGGGCACTCACCTCGATCCGGGAGCGTCCGGGAGGACAGGGGGCTGCCTGCGCCCAGGAGCCCCAGGGCCCAGAGCAGCGCCAGCCGCATGGCAGCGGCGCCCGGGGCCGGGCGAGGGCAGCAGGTGCTGGGCCGCGCGCCGAGGAACCGCGGCCGCCGGGTCTGCCTGGCGCACCCCGCCGCGCCGCGCCGCCACCAGGCCCCGCCCCGTCCCGCCCCCGCCCCGGGGGCGCGGGGCCAGGCCCCGCCCCCGGGGGAGCCGCGGCTCCGCCCCCGGAGGGCCCCGCCCCCGCCCGCGACTCCCGCGGGGCCCGCGCGGCCCGGCCCCGCCGCGTTCCCGCTGCTGCGCGGGGTGGGAGCCGAACGAGGCCCGGTCCGACCGGCTTGGGCGGCGCGCCTCCACCCGGTCCGGGGTCCGACCCCTTCCCAGCAGCTTGGCTGCCCTCCCGCGTCCCGTCGGCGGCCCGGTTCTGCGGGGATCCGGTGGGCGGCTCAGACCCCTGGGAAGCGCAGGCGTCGGGAGTACAGGGGCTTTTATTAAACGCGGAGGAGCGGGTTGGGGAGGGGGGACAGCGACAGGCGCCCCGTCACTCGGCGTAGGTGGCGTCGTCGTTGCTGTCGCTGTAGGCGGAGGAAGAGAGTTCCTCGCGCGGGGTGCAGGCCGGGCACCGCCGCCGCATGTCGTCCCAGCACGAGCGGCAGTACACGGCCGCGCAGTCCGGCGTCGGGCACACGTAGGCCTCGGGCGTCTCGGGAGCCTGGCACACCACGCAGCGCCGGCGCAGCCAGCGGCGCAGGAGCGGGCAGCGGCGGTGCAGGACGTCGGCCAGGTGGTGGCGCTGCCGGGAGCCCGGGGGGAGAGAAGGGGTGCGGGGAGCGGGGCCTGGAGGGCAAGGTCGCCATGCAAATGGGCCTAGGGAGCTTCCCTCCCCCGCTCGGTGATGGAGACTGGGGGTGCAGCTTCCACTCCCCCAGCTGGGAGCAGCAACGACCATCACCTGTACCTCCCTGTGAACCACCTGATCTGTTCTCGGGGTGGGCTGAGAAGTGAGTCGGACACGTAAGACTCTTACCCCTGTGTTCTCCGCTTTACAGGCCAGAAAGGGGACTCTCGTAAGGGTTATGTGAGTTCCCAAAGGCGCACAGATAGTCAACGGCCAGACCTGGCTGCACGCAGCTGCCCTGATTCCAGATTACAAGCCTGCTTCAGAAGGCTCCCCCCTCTCTCCGCACTATTACCAGGAATTCTCTAGAGGCCACCTTATCGGCTCAGTCTTTGCTCAAGAAACTGCATGTCAGCGGCAGAACTCCTGGCCTTGGCCTTCAGAGCCTTCCACACTCCGGTCCCTTTCCAGCCTCTGCTCTAACTTACCCCCACTTGAACTTTGCGTCCTCTGGCCAGCCCCCCAGACCGGCCCTGGCCCTTGACATTCCCCTCGGGCTCTGAGACTTCGCACGTTCTGTTCCCCTAGCTTGGGACGAATGCCCTTCTATCTGCTCCTGAGAGTCCAGTTTACTTCCAGACCAGGTCACGGATTCACAGTGCGCTCTGTCTCAGCAGATGCTCATTCAGCCTCCGTGTGTCACGGGGTGGGGGACCTAGGCCCTAGAGGAAAACTTCAGCAAATGTGGTCTCTCGCTTCCAAGAGCTCTGTTAGGGCTGGTGAAATAAGGATGGCTACTTTTTTTTTTTTTTTAAACAACACGGGTCCTGTACCAAGAAGGGTCACATGACGACAACATGTGCGTGGGAGTTGCTAGGCGCCTGCTCCATGACAGCGAGGCTCCTCTAACCCTTTCGACAACCAGATGGAGAAGTGGTTCACTGCGTCTTGCAGAAGGGAAACGCCAAGGCACAGCTTTTAAGTAAACACCGCAGATCCCGTTGCCATGGTGACGAAGGAACCAGGATTCAAACCCAGGCCCTCTGGCACCAGCACCCCACACCTCACTGCCCCTGATCTCTGCGCAGGCCTTGCAGATCTGTCCACCCTCTGAGGTCCCTTGAGGACCACGGCCAAAGTCACACAGCTTGATGAGGAAGCGTGGGCTGGAACCTGCTTCTTCTGGCCGTGTGCTCTGTCCTTCCGCCACGTGCCCCTTCATGATGCCTCCCTGACCCCCAGCCCACCTGCCTCCCCACCTCCGGCAGAGGCCCCGAGCTTCTGGTCTGTGACCTCGCAGTAGCATCTGTGGCTTGCCTCGGGTCCCCTGATCCCGGGGAAGCCCCCTTGCTTTCTTCTAGTCAGGCTGTATCAAATCTGATTCCTCTGTTCTGCCTGCGTCCTGATGGCCCACTGAGTGTCTCAGGCTGGCCTGAACGCGGGGGGACAGAGGCAGACTCGGCCCTGACCCCCGGGAGCCGGACGTCCAGGGCCCCTGGTGTGCATCTCGTGGGAACTTGCTGAGCTCCGCAGGCCGGCCCCCCGGGGCTGGACAGAGCGGCGGGAGAAGCCCCTCCCGGGGTCCTCAGAACCACAGGAGGCGGCGGTGTGGGGGGGGTGGGCAGCCTGGACTTACGGGGGCCCTCTGCCGCTGCGCCCGGCTCACGATGGCAGCCCTTCTCAGCTTCGTAAAGGCCGCCCTCTTCCTCAGCAGGTCATTGTAGAGGAACAGGACCCGCTTCTTCTCTCGCTGGGGTCGGGGGGGGGGGGGTGGTCAGGGGTAGTGACAGCGCGTCCCCTCATGGCGGGGTCGGTCGGCCGGGTGCGGGCCTGTGAGGTGGGGGCGGCGTACCTTGGGGAAGTAGAAGGCCGCGATGACTCTCCGGAGCCGGTAGCCGAAGGCTTGCAGAAGGCACAGACACAGCAGCAGGCCCACGGGGAGCGCGGCGCTCACGTAGGCCCTGGGGTTCAGGCTCACGGGCTGCGGCAGGCAGCCTGGGGCAGGGCCGGGCCGTCACCCCACCGGGACGTGTCTCTGGTGGCCCTGCTCTCCTCCCGCCTGCCCCTCGCCCTGCAAGCTGCACCTGGGACACCATAGCCACCGGGGTCACGGGGCTATTTGCTCAGCACGGCACGGACAGAGAGAAAGTGTCCATCATGGGCAGGGCTCTCTGGGGGCGCTGGGACCCTCTGTCCCCAAGGCCCTAGCGTCTATGCTCCTCTGACCCCAGGCTCTCCGAGCCTCCCCTGCCGTTTCCCGCCCTCATCCCTGCAACCCCAGCATGCCTCTCCCATCTCGCCACCTCTCTGCCTTGGGGAGGCCCAGGGCCCCCGCCCTCGCCCCCGAGCCGGCCTCCGGCGTGGCTTACGCATGTTGCTGGAGCCCACCGTGGTCTCTGAGGACGTGTTCAGGGCTCCAATGGTTTTCCGAAGAAGCCGGGCCAGCATGGAGTCCCCCCCGACTTTCACCTCCAATTTATGGCTGCCTGAGGCCATGGGGGGGTCAGAAAAGGGTTGCGGTTTAGGGGAGGGGGCAGGATGGGGACTGGATGTGGGGGGGTGGGGTTCAAGGCACAGAAATCCTCTGCAGCGCGGGACTTTCCTCCCTTCACTGAACGCTAACCCCTCCCTGTCGCGGATGTAAAGGGAGCTGAGGCCCCCTCCGTCAGATTGCAGGGCTGAGGTTTGACCCTGAGATGGCCAGGGAGGGGTGAGACACAGGAGGAGGTGACGACACTGGACGAGGTCAGGTGGGGTGGCTGCGGGGGTGGGGCGGGGGACTTCCCAGGGGCCGGGCGCGGGCTCACTGCGGAAAGAGTACTGCAGGAAGGAGTGATGGCGGATGGTGTTGAAGACGGAGTAGAGAGCCCAGTCCAGGCCGCACAGCACCAGCAGCAGCAGCAGGACGGGCAGGGTCTCTGCGAGCTCCCTCACCTGCCCGAGGACAGGAGCAGCAGGCCTGGAGCCCTCCCAGGTGCCCCTGCCCTCCGCCCCACGCGGCCAGCGCCCGCGGTCAGGTCCACGGGCCGCCCCACGCCACCCTCACCACGTTTCTCATCTCCGAGGCCTGCATGAAGGGACTGCAGGGGAAGATGACGGTTTTCTCCTCGGCTCTGCGGAGCGGCAGCAAAGTCCGCTTGCCCTGGACACAACGTCCACACGGTGACGGACACCAGGGCCCTCCCCCTTCTGCCCTCCGCCCCCCTGGAGCGCGAGGCCACACGGCGCACACGGCAGGGCACCCTGGGTCAGGGCTGCGCCCACTCACCGACTTCTTCCTGCGTTCGTCGATCTGGCAAAAGTAGGTGCTGACGTAGATGTTGTCAAAGCGGATGTCCCCGTTATAGCTGTCCACGTAGGAGAAGGACCTGGGCACGGGGACGGGTCCATGTCGTCCTCACCCACCCCCAACCACGGGCTTCCCGGACGCTCGCTCATTCAACGGGGCACCCCGCACGCGCCGAGCGCCGCTTACGTCCTAGGCGGAGACAGGCCCTGCCGCCCGGCAGCCTGCAGCCCAGGGCCAGGCGGGCAGGCACACAAGCGAGAAGACAAGGGGGGTCGTGTACGTGGCCGGGAAGGGAGGCTTCCCGGCCGCGGATCCGGCAGGGTGGATCTCAAGCAGCGGGAACAGCGGGAGCAAAGGCACCGGGGCGTGAAGCCCCTCAAGGCTGCAGAACCGCCCGCCATCGTGACGGACTCCCGCTTTCATCTCGGCAGAACCTCTCCTGGAGGTCACTTCAAGCAAAACTCACTTCCCACCTACTTCCCTTCTCCCCACCACACCCTCGAGTAAGGCAGTGTTTTCCGTGTGCCCGAGGCTCCCTCTCCCCTGAGGATGCTCCAAAGTCCCACGTAATGTTTCAGTTTACTAAGGACAAAAAGTTATCGGAGACGTGTTTGAAACTGAGTCACATGACCTAAGCCCTGTCCAGTGCTCGTGGTTCGGGACCCGTGGAAACCCTGTTCCTGCCTCTAAGGGACAAAGAGGAGAAATGCAAGGCCAGCCCGCGAGCGCCCCCTTGTGGAGAGACCGAGCGCTGCCCGGCGCGCCTGAACCTGCCCCGCCCGCTCCCCGCTGCCCCTTAGCCGGTGACCTCACCGGGTTGAAAGCCTGGAAGCGGACTCTCTGTGCCTCCTTCCTTCCCTCCCCAAGCCGGCGCGGGACCCGGTGCCCCTCGCCTCTTCCTGCCTCCGTCTCGGGCTAGCTTCCTGCCACGCCCCACTCCCCCGCCAGGCTCCCTAACCTCTGACCCACCTTGGCCTCCCAGCCTCCGGCCCGCAGGGCTTTCCAGACTCTTCCGGCCATGGCCACTTCAGCCCAGGCCGCAAGCCCAGCCTTGCCCTCCGCACCCCACAGATGCCAGGACCCTTGCCCAAGAGAACCAGCTATGGCAGGGGCAGCACTCAGCTCCCACCGGGTCCCCAAGCCGGTCCCGAGTGCGGCCCTCGGACGGTCCATGCTTCTTGGGTGCCTCCCTCTCTTGCCTCCCCTAGACCGTGAGCATCTTGAGGGCGGGAAGATGGTTCCTTCATGTCTGTCTCCCCACAGGGCCCTCGGCTGGCTCAGGACCCCTGCCCCTCAGCTGCCCCACAGCCGGGGGGGGGGGGGGACAATGGAGCAGGAGCCCCTGTGGCCGCCCCTGACGGCCCCTGCCCGTCTCGGGCATGTGAGGGGCGGTGATAGGAGACAGAGGGTCCAGAGGTCGCCAGGGAAACAGAGTGAGGCCCAGGACGGCCCAGCTGGACGCCAGGCTGGGTGGGGTTGAGGACTTTGGTCCAAATGTTGGGAAAGTCGCTGCCAACGCGGCAGGCGGGAGAAAATGAAAGCAGAATTGGACGATAGAAATGGACAAAGTCGGAGCCAAGGGGAACGTGAAGGGCAAGAGAAAAATCAAAAGTCAAAGCTAAAAGTAAAAAAGTCCGCGCTGGGATGAAGGCCGAAGGAGGCAGATAAATGAGGACGCCTCCCTTTCAAGGTGTGGGAACGCGGGCCACGTGTCCCTGACCAAAAGCCCGCGTTTCCTCTGACTCTGCGTCATCAGCGGCTGCCGCTGTACCCAAAGGCGACGCGGAGGGCCCGCGGGGGCCCCACCCGAGCCGGCGCGGCGCTCACGCGTGCAGGACGAGCAGGAAGGTGCAGGACAGCAGCACACGCAGCAGCCCCAGGGTCCACCCCAGCTGGGCCTCCTGGCGGCGGACGAGGTCCCGCAGCTCGGCGCTCACGTGCTCCCAGCTCGTGTTGAGGCCCAGCACCGCCACCTGCTTCTCTTCCTGGGGGGCGCGGGGGCGCACGCGGCCGGATGCAGCCGCCGTGTCCCCGCCCCCCGCCGCCCACTGGGGGGGGCAGCTCTTCCCAGGACCCCCCTGCTGCTCGCCATCCCCCACCCCCACCCCCGCGACCCCCGCCCTGCTCCCCTGCGTCAGCTGGGAGCTGCGGCCCTCCCCTCTCGCACCTGGCGTCCCAGCACAGACACCTGTCCCCTTGTCCTCTCCCTCCCTCCTGGGCCTCGTCAGGGCTCGGGCCCTGTGTCCTCTCCCTCCTCCCTAGCTCCCCCCACCCCCAGCCCCCAGGCCCCGCCTCCTACCTTGAGGTCAATAGTGGCTGAAAATTCCCCGTCCAGGTCGCGGACAGACTGGTTGAGGGAATCATAGGTCTGCCCGAAGTTGCCCTCCACTGGGATGCGACTGCGGCACCAAACTTCCATCGCTGCCGCGGGACAGCCAGGACAGCGGCGGTCAGGGGCCGCGCTCCCCCCGCCTCCCCGCTGCGGCCCCTCCCTGCAGCCTGCCTGTCTCTCGGCACCGCACCGAGTCTTTCCCCTCCCCCCTCTCCTCGAGCCCCCTTCCCGGACCGAGGCCTCGTTTCTCCCCCGGTTTTCTTACCTGTTTATAACCACGCCAACCATGAATAATGACAGCCAACATTTATGAGAAAAAATTCCTGTGTCAGCCCTGTTACTAGCTTCCCGTGTGTTGCCCCGCAAGCCCTCAGAAACCCCTGACGGGGTAGGTACTCTTATTACCCCTGCCTTTCAGATGAAGAGACAAGAAACTCGGAGCCTCCTATGCATATAAGCTGGGTCACACCGCCAGTCAGGGGAGGGGGCCGGGCTGCATCCCCCCCCCCCCCCCCGTCACTGTGCTGACCCCTGGCAATGCCACAGTGGGGGGGGGGCGGGCTGGGCTCTGGTGTCCCCCTCCTCTTGCTACTCTGCTGACCCCTGGCTGACCCCTGGCTGACCCCTGGCTGACCCCTGGCGATACTGCAGAAGAACTTGAACTTCATGGGCAGGCAGAGCAGGTGGTTGAGCAGCGGGACCCGGACGCGCTCCATGCACCGCTCGTGCTTTCGGTCGAACCAGCGGCGGCAGCTGAGCATGGCCCGGTCCACCACGTCTGTGGGAGGGGGCCAGGGTGCCTGAGGCCCCCACCCCTCGCCCCCCGGCCCCGGCCCCGGCCCCCCGCCCGCACCCCCGCGCCCCTCACAGGAACAGCGCAGCTTGGTTTTCAGCTCGTACATCTTCTGTGTGGAGAGACGGCGCCCGGAAGGCGGGGCTCGGTGGGTCCCCACGCCTCGGGCCGTCCCCTCTGGGCTCTCGGCGTCCTCGGGGCTGTAGCCCATCTCGCTGTTCACCTGGGCATCCAGGTCCTCGAAGGCCTTGGAGAGGTTCTGCGTCTCGGCTTTCAGTGAAACTTTGCTGCCCTGGGGTTGGAGGGTGAGGAAGGAGAGGTCGCACCGACCCCCCTGCCCCCCCCCCCCCCCGCCAAGTTCTGGCTCCGCCCTCGGGCCCTCGGGGAGTCCTGAGACAGCCCCTCACCCTATGCTCCACTGTCCCACCAGGCACCTCCTCTCTGCCCCCTCCCGGCTCCCCAGGCCCTTGGACTTCACCCTTCACACTGACCTCCCAGGCCACTCTGCCATCTCAATGTCCCCGTCCCCAGCGTCCCCGCGGTCAGACGGTCTCCCCAACTCCTCAACCCTCCAACCCCTGCAACCCCAGCGTCCGGTCCGCAGTTCCCTGGGCCCCGAGGCTTCCTGACTCCTCCAGGGCAAGGCCACCGGTTTCCTGACATTCAGGTTCAGCTGCTCAGAGCCCCGCCCACCCAGGTGTTTGGAGATGGGGGGGCACGTCCCATGACTGGGGGCGGGGGCATTCCTGGCGTTTAGTGCCCAGGGCACATCCTGCCATGTTTGAGGACAGTCCTGCAAAAACTGCCGGGGGTGCCGGGCTGGGAAGCAGTCTGGGGGTCACAGCTCCCAGTGCAGGTGTGGGAGCCCCCTGGGGAGAGGGGCCCAGGCCCTGCCGCGCAGGGTGCTGACCAGCAGGCCCTTGAACACCGCTCGCAGTGGGGCGGTGGAGACGCGCCAGGCCGCTCTCGTGTTGTTGATCTGCAGCTCCACCGTGCAGCCCAGCGAGGCCACCACCTCGTTGAGGTTGTGCCGCAGATTGGCCGCGGGTCCTGGGGGAAGACGCCACAGGGGGTCTCCCTCTGCAGCTAGGCCGCTTTCAGAAGGTCCCCTCAGCTCCTGCTCGGCATACGGGGGCCACCTGCTGGAGCCGTGCAGGGATGGGGCCCAGAAGCCGTGAGAGGTCATCTCATCAACACCGGACTGTTTCTCCTGTGTAAACTAAGGAGGCCTGGAGACGTGGAGGGACGCTCTCAGGGGCACGCACTCACCCTCATAGATGGCAGCCAAGGCGTACCCCAGCACAAAGAGCCTGCCCTCTTTGCCCAGCATCTTGGGTACCAGCAGGAGGCTGGCACAGCGGATGTGAGGGGAGGTCCCCCAGCCCACGGCCCCCAAGCCTGTCAGGAGAGAGCGGCAGGTGGTGAGGCAGAGTGAAGATGCCCCCTGGCCCACCACCAGGCTTACCGGAGCACCGCCCCCCCCAGCTTCTTTCTAGAACCATCACCGTACTGCCTTTGCCCCCATTTACACGGACCCTAATAGGCCTTCAAGGCCACTCATTCATTCATTCATTCATTCATTCAACAGCCTTGTACAGAGCTTAGCTGCGGCGGGCTCTGGAAGGGCTTGGAGAGACGCGGGAGGTTGAGAAGCCATGGTCACTGACTGACTGTGTGCAGGAGGGTGTGTTTGTGTTTGGGAAGGGGGCGAGCACTTGTCATTTCCAGGCTGGACTCCCACAGGCCCTACGTGCTGAGGGAGCGGGGAAGGCAAGAGAACAATTCTGGCAACAGTCCCCGGTCCTCACAGCCACCCCAGGACTCCCCGTGCCCTGAGCCCTACCGCACTCACCACCTCCGCCCCTAATTTTAGCCCTGAGTCACGGCCCTGCCGGTCTGTGTTCGCGCTTCCGAGTGTCTCCCTATGGTCTCTGCAAGGAGACAGTGAGCTCCTCGGAGCTCGTCATGCAGGGAGACAGACGGCCGGGTGGACAGATGACTACCCTCGAGCGCTCAGTGCGCGGGAGGCGTCGCGGGAGCTGAGGGAGCGGGGTTTCTGTGGGGAGGAGGGTGGGGCTGGGAGGGCCGGGGAGGGCAGATGATGTGTCAGCTGGGGCTGAAGGTGAGTAAGTGTCGTCAGGGGGCAGGACAGCATTCCAGGCTAAAGGAACAGCGTGAGCTGGTCGGGGGACCTAGAAGCTTCCTGTGAAATAGTGTTTGCCCCTGACGCCAAAGCGAATCCTAAGTCCCTACACTTCCCCCTGTGTCCCCCGCCCTCGTAGGGACCCCCTTGCCTCTGGCTGGGGCCAACCGGTCCCGACGTCCCCCTCTCTCACCAGCCTGTCCCCCAGTGCTCACGAGGCATCCAGAGTGACCTTGTCAACACAAACCTGATCGTGTTCCTTCTCTGCCTCAAACCACCCGCTGGCTTTCTCCCATGCTTGGGATCCGACCCAAGCGCCCGTAATGCGGCCTGTGGACCCTCTGACCTGGCCCCCCCTAGCTTCGGACCTTCACCCACTTCACTGACCTACACAGGCCTGTTGCTGGTCCCAGAATCCGCCAGGCGGCACCGCCTCTGAGCCATGGAACCCGCCCCCCCACCCCGCCAGGGCCCTGCTCCCCCCTCCCCACCGGGCCAGCTCCTCCAGTCGCACAGGTGTGCCCCGAGCAGCGAGTCGCGCCCCTTGCCACGTTCCTCCTCATGCAACCTGAGTTCGGTTCAAGGGCAACAGCCCCCGGGGGTGAATGTGGATCTGTGTAGCCCCGTCGTGGTACAACGGGACACGGGAAGGGGTTTGTTCTGTGGTCTTGGCCTCTGGACAAAGACTCAAACTGACGATGGTTGTTGACAAGTCGCTGCCCTGCATTCCAAAGAGAGCCCCACGGGCTGCGGGTGTCCTCCCTGGGCGTCCACAAGGGAAAAACTGGTCTCTGGCCCTCTACCAACCAGAATATACAAAGACAAGGCCAGAAACCAGAATTTTCTGGAAGGGGAGGGGAGAGGCGCTCCATCTGTGCCAAGTGAGAGACCCCACGGGGCCCCTGCAGAGATGGGGCAGAGGGAGGCGGCCTCCGCTGAACCCCAGCACCTGGAGCACAGAGGGGGAGGAGAGGTGACCGCAGTGCCGGCAGGCCTCCCTCCGGGGGACGTGGGGGACCACGACTTGGGAGCCACATTTGGTTGTCATCGAGGCAGGGCAAGGACGTGTGCATTTTCTCTGGGACAAGGGGGCATTTTCGGGGGCAGAGAGACCCAAGGGACCGGCACAGAAGAGGCCGGGGGGCAGGAGCTGCAGGTGTCGGCCAAACAGAACTGCTCTGAGCAGGAACACGGGACCTCCCAGGTCCACACGGAGCCTCCAGAGATGCCCTGAAAGGCCCCTGAAGTGGGACAGCCTGCCAGCCAGGGCAGAGGGCCCCGCACAGCACTGAGGACGGCGAGCTCGAGGCCCTTTCCCTCAAATCCCTTCTGACATCAGAAGAAGCAGAAGAGGAAGGAGGTGGGGAAACAAATACAAGGCAGGCCCCCCCTCCACCATGGGACCCCCATCCCGCAGGGGGTGGGCAGGGGGTGGGGGGAGGGCTGGGGAAGGGGCTGGGGAGGGAGGGGGAGGGGACTGGAGGTTGGGGGCAGGGAGGTGAAGGAGACAGGGAACAGGGGACTGGGGATTGAGGACAGGGAGCTGGGGGTTGGGGTGGGAGACAGGGGGTGAGGGGGCAAGGGGCAGGGGGCGGAGAGGTGGGGGGGACAGGGGACACGGGACATGGGGCAGGGGACTGGGGGTTGGGGGCAGCGAGGTCAGGGGGCAGGGGACTGGGAGTGGGAGGTGGGGGGCAGGGGGATGGGGGCAGGGGGTCGGGGGCAAGGGGGACAGGGGGCACGGGACATGGGGCAGGGGACAGGAGGCTGGGGACAGGGGTTTGGGGGCAGGGGACTGGGGGTGGGAGGTGGGGGGCAGGGGACTGGGGGTTGGGGACAAGGGGTGAGGGGGGCAGGGGGCGGGGCAGGGGTGCAAGCGGGGAAGAGGCTGGAGAATGCAGCAAGGGGACCTTTGGTGTAGACCGGCTCGGACACTTTCAAACCCTAGAAACAGTCACAATGATGTGAGCAGGTCTTGTAAACGAGAACAAGCAGCAAGCAAGGGTCCTTGGGAAAGGCCATCAGTGGGGGCTGTGGTCAGAGAAGGAGCCGCTCCCTCTGGCCCCACACAGGTCAGGTGGCTCTGGTCAGAGAACCGTGCGGGGAGGCCGGCTGGGGGTCCAGGAATGTCTTCCTCCTCCTTACAGGAGACACGAAGAAGGAATGTTCTGGTCTTGTGACATTGTCGTATAAAGACGAGATGCCTGGATCTGCCGCGGCCCATTCATAACCCGAGGCGGAATGGTCGCCAGGCCCAAGATGGCGGAGACACATGCAAAAATGCTCAACATCACTCATCGTCTGGGAAATACAGATCAAAACCACTCTGAGATGCCACCTCACCCCTGTCAGAATGGCTAACTTGAACAACTCAGGCAACAACAGGTGTTGGTGAGGATGCGGAGAAAGAGGATGTCTTTTGCATCGTTGGTGGGAATGCAAGCTGGTGCAGCCACTCTGGAAAACAGGATGGAGGTTCCTCAAAAAAAAACTAAAAATAGAACTACCCTACGACCCAGCAATTGCCCTGCTAGGCGTTTCTCCAGGTGGGCTGTTTCGAAGGGACACACGCACCCCCACGTTTACAGCAGCGCTGTCGACAACAGCCGAAGGACGGAAAGAGCCCAAATGTCCCTCGATGGATGAGTGGATAAAGAAGATGTGATACACACACACACACACACACACACACACACACACACACACACACAATGGAGTATTACTCGGCAATCAAAAAGAATGAAATCTTGCCATTTGCAGCTACTTGGATGGAACTGGAGGGTATTATTAGTGAAATTAGCTAAGTGAAATTAGTCAGAGAAAGATAAATATTATATGACTTTACTTCTATGAGGACTTGAAGAGCCAAAACAGATGAACATAAGGGAAGGGAAACAAAAAGAATATAAAAACAGGGAGGGGGACAAAACAGAAGAGACTCATAAATACGGAGAACAAACTGAGCGTTGCTGGAGGGGTTGTGGGAGGGGGGATGGGCTAAATGGGGAAGGGGCACTAAGGAATCTACTCCTGAAATCACTGTAGCACCATATGCTAACTAACTTGGAGGTAAATTAAAAAATAAACAATAAAATTAAAAACAAAGATGGCGGAGAAACCAGGCAAGAGGAACCTGGGTCCTTGGGGGGCTGACCCAGCTGCTGAATTATCCAGACGCCAAACACCACTCGACCTGGAAACCGGTTGTTACCTGAGATAACCAACTTTCTCTGTGGTTAAAGCACTTGCAGGTGGGTTTTCTGTTCCTGCAGCCTGGCCCCTCTCGACACGAGCCCCCCCAACGGCGGTGTCGCCTCCGAGAAGCCTTCCCTGACTACTCAGGCCGGCGCCGCCCCAGCCGCTTTCCTCCCAAACCCCCAGCTTCCTCTCTTCACGCCCTTGTCACCATCAGAAATGCTCTTACTCAGTGTTCCTTTACTGCCTAACTGTCCCCACCCGAGGCTCGCGGACCTTGTTCACTGCTGAAGCTTCGTGGGGACTCAGTGAGTGCTGACTGAACGAACGAACGAACGAACGAACGAACGGAGGGGCAGGAAACAAGGCCAGAGAGGTCAGAAGAGATGGGTGTGAACTGCATCATATAACACGGAGTCCTTTCCGGTTGGGAAGGGCCCCTAGACGACAAGACTGGGTCCTCCTCTTCTCCCTGATCTCCCTGCAAAGCCCGGGAGGGGGCTGGGGCCACAGGGACACTTGGGGACAGAAGAAACAAGACGGGACTCCCTCCTAGGACTCTCCAGGCCTGTCCCCCCAGCCTCCAAAGCCTCCCTGTCCTCAGCCAGCACTAACCCACCAGGCTGTACAATGTCACCACCTTCTGATCCTCATAGATGTTCATGGGGTTCACCAGGAGCTGAAAGAGACCTACGAGTGCACGGGTCAAGTCGAAGGTCAGAAGATGGGTCCCACCCCTGCCCCGGGGGGCCCCACACTCACCCATGGCCAGGAGCCCTCCAGTGCCTGCCCCCAGCAGGAAAGCAGTGACCGGAAACTCTCCGGGCTGGCGCCGCAGGAAACGGCCACAGGGGGCCGGCAGCCCCCAGTTCAGGAGCCTCTGCACGGCTGCGGGGTCAAGTACGTTAGCCCAGCAGGGCCAAGAGCCCACTCTTCTGGCTGGGACGCGCTTCATCAGGGTTAGGGGCCTGCGGGGGGAGAGGCTGGGGGACCTGCAGGAACCTGGGGCCTCCTGGAGGAGGCGGGGGGGGGGCCCTGAGGAAGCAGGGCAGAGGTGAGGGAGAGAAGAGGAGAGGGCATGGCTGGAGGGGGGGGGGCCGCTGGGTGAGAGGGGTGGACGCTGGGGGACCCACGGTGGGGGCGGGGGGGGCGGGAGACCCTGGACGGATGCCTGGGGGCTGGGAGGCCCTGGGGAAGGGCAGGGTCTCTGGGACTGACTCACTGGTGTGGGGGAGCTTCCTCTGCCCTGTGGCCCCATCCCGATGAGGTGCGATGACCATGAGTCTGCACCCGCTCTCGTCCCACAGGTGTCCTCCGCTCTGGCCCCTCCGCTCCGGCCCCTCTGCCGCGCCCACAGCCTGTCTGGCCTGTGTCCCTCGCCCCTCTGCTCTGAGACTTGGGGCAGGAGATCCGAGACCTCCCTCCCCCTCCCCAGCCCTGCAGCTGGGTAAGGCCCTCCAGCACAGGTGTGGTACAAGCCTCGGAACCTTAGAATGTGGGGAGGGATTCCGGGAGCCCGGAAGAGCCCCAGAACCCCGTGGGCGTCTCCTGGAAACAGGCACACGTTTGGACCCGACGGCCATGGCCCCCGTGGGGGCCGAGGAGCCGAGCATGTCGCGGGCCGTGGTCCGCAGCGTGGGGGGTTTCGCCCTGGGCTTGTCCTTGGCCACGGCCTATGGGCTCCTGGAGCTGCTGGTGGAAGAACACAGCCCCTGGGCCTGCCTCGTGGGCACCCTCACTCTGGCCGCCTTCCTCGGCCTGGGCATGGGCTTCTCCCGCCAGGTCCGGGTCACCGTCCTCCTGCTGCTGCCCCAGGCCTTCTCCAGTGAGCGAGGCCCCCGGGGGGAGGGGCAGGAGGGATCCTGGGGGAGGGGGAGGCTCGAGGGAAATATTCTGGAGGCTTCCTTGAGAGGCTTGCAGATGCTGCCGCCTGCAAGGCTGGAGTCCTGTTTCTGATGGAGCCGTCTCCCCCAGAGCAGGGCCGGGCCCTGTTGATGGTGGCTGCCTTTGGGCTGGTGCTGCAAGGGCCTTGTGCCAACACCCTGCACAACTTCACTCAGGCCAGCAAGGCCGTGGCCTGCGGGGCAGAGCTGGCCCTGAACCAGACCGCCGAAGCGCTGGAACGGGCCAAGCGGCCCCTCGTCAGTAAGGCCCCCCGCGGCCCCTCGTCTTGTGTCTCTGGCTCCGCTCCTCTCCGCTGGGGCCCTGACTTCGGGGCGCCCAGTTAGACCCCTGACCTCACTCACTGGGCGACTCCACCCGGATTCCCAGACCCGCCTCCCGCCCGCTCCCTACCGGGGGCCGGTGGTGAGGGCCGCCCCACAGTGCCCCTGCCCCTGCCTCTCAGGTGCCCTGAACAAGATTAAGGCCATTGCCCAGAAGGCCAAAGAGGTGGCTGACCGGGTTCGCAAGTTCTTTCGGTCGATCATGGACGGCGTGAAGCACGTAGGTCAGCACATTCGCGTGTCTGTTTGGGGGGCGGGGGTCAAAACGCACCCTGTCTCTTCCCCCCTGCCCCCGCCCGGGGCCTTTCGGGCCCCTCCCTGACTAGTCCCCAGTGGGTACAGCACAGCCGGGCCCCTGACCACAGGCGTCTCCTGCTCCGGGGGCTGTCCCGGAGCCCCCCGGCCCCCTGGGGGGACGCTCCCTCCCCCCCCCCGGCTCCCGCCAGCCGCGTGCCAGCCCCGCAGCCGTCCCCAGCCAGGGCACTGCGGAACGTGTGGTACTGGCTCCTTCACATCGGGGACGTGTGCAACGCCGAGCTGGGCAACCCTTACGTGAAGTGCGCGCGGGTCTTCGACGGCGCCAAGGACAGCTGCATGAGGACTGTACCGCGAGCCTATCACCTGTGTTTCGTGCTCACGCCCTTCAAGCTGGTGCTGTGCGGACTGGCCAGCGGTGAGAGAGAGCCCAGGCTTGCCGCCGGGGGAGGCGGGGCGGGAGGGGGCGGGAGGAGCCAGAGGGGACCAGCCTGGAGGTCAGTAGGAAAGGTGGGAAGCCAGAGGCCTCTGTGCGCAGTCGGTCCCCGAGGGGGAGGGGCCGCGCGTCTTCCCCCCCCCCGCCCCCCACTCAGTCTCCGGGTCTCAGTGGTCCAGGTGTTCTGCATCATCCCCGCGTACATCCAGCCCTTCTTGCGCAAGACCATTGGCCCCCGTGAGTGTCCCCCCTGCCCCCGGCCGCCCCAGGGGGTGCTCCTGGGGCAGTCCCCTCCTTGCTCGGGCCGCTCCTGGCCCAGAATGAGAACGGAGGGGCCGGAAGGAAAGGACCCCAGGAAGTTACCCAGGAAAGGGAGGCCCAGCAAGAGGGAGGTGCACCACCCCAAGCTGGACGTCAGAGCAGGACCCGGGAGGGGATCAGGGCCCCCCACCCCCACCCCAGGGCATCGGGTGGCACTGGAGTCAGGCTGCCGCGGGGACAGCACGGACTGCGGAGGCCCCTCCCCAGTCCACACCGGGTCCCAGCGCGGGGGCCCGGCTGGCCCGCGAGCCGTGCCAGGCCCTGGTCTCCCGACTCCTGGCTCACGGCCCTGCGGCACCTGCCGGCCCCAGCTGTGAGGCACTTGATCAACCGGGTGCGTCAGGAGTTTGAGTTCAACGTCACGGCCACCCACCACTTCTCTGTGGATCTCAACGCCTCCCGGAGCCTGTCCCAGGTGGCCCTGGACCTGCAGGAAGCCGTCGGCGTGAAGCTGCACCGCGTCCGAGAGGCCCTGGCCCTGATGGGCTACACCGCGCCCCTGTTGCTCCCGCTGCTCTACCTCCAGTGAGGGGCTGGGGGGCTCCGGCGGCCGGGGCTCGGCTCGTCCGGCGGCCTTCAGGGGGGCCGGGGTCGGGGGGCCGCGGTGCAGGGCGGGAGGGCGGCGCCCAGCGGAGTCTGGGCTGGGGTGCTGAGGGGCCTCGCGGACACTCCCCCAGAGCCCTGTGTTACCGGTACCGTTACCTGAACTGGCTCGGTTTCGACAACATCTACATCACCGGCCGATTTCTGCTCATGGAAGACGTCCGCTCCAGGGCGGGCCTGCCCACGGTGCTGCCGCTCAGCGCCCACGAGGCCCGACACTACATCCAGCCCGGTGAGGGCCCCGGGATCTGCAGACGGGGACACCGAGCCGGCCCGACCCTAAGCCCCACACACGGCACTGCGTCCGAAAGGGGAAGGTCCCTGCACGCAGACGCGTGACGAGGGGGCCGGTGCCTCCGGGAGCACCTGACGTCCGGACAGACGGCAGGGGTGGGGAGTGGACACCAGCCGAGGGAAGGGAGGCTTTGGGGGTGAGGCCGGAAGTGCAAATGTGCTAATAGGGAGATGCCGCCTGGGAGGAATGGGCCAGGGACCCCCAGGAGGGCGGGTTCCTGAAGACTTGGAAGGGCCCAGGCCCGGAAGCTAAGCTGCTACGTCACAGCCCCCCACCACGACCCCCCACCGCCACTTCCAGCCCTGGCCCAGGGGTCCCCACAGCTTCTACACCTTCCAGATCAACCAACGGGCCCGCTCGGTGGGGGCAGGAGCCCTCCCCAGGAGGGAGCTCTCTCCCCCCAGGGCTGGAGTCTGGGGGTGAGGGGACAGGTGGCTGGGAGTCTGGGGGTGAGGGGACGGGGGGCTGGAGTCCGGGACTGAGGGGACGGGGGACTGGGAGTCCGGGGGTGAGGGGACGGGACAGGGGGCTGAGGGTCTGGGGGTGAGGGGACGGGCGGCTGGAGTCCCGTGGTGAGGGGACGCGGTGGCACCTCCTGCCCGCCCTCCCACCAGGTTCCGTCTTCCTGTCCCGGTGGGAGCGGGTGTTCTATATCCTGGCAGTCTTCGACCTGGCCCGGTACCTCCTCCTCGTGCTCCTCCTGGTGTTCCTGGACTACGCCGTCTTCTGGGTGCTGGACCTGGCTCGGCACCAGCTGCAGGGGGAGATCGTGGCCCGCAGTGAGCGCCTGAGCCTCCCCCTGCCCCCCTGGCCGGCATCCTCCCGTCCCCCTCGGCCCCAGGGGACGATGCCCCGAAGTCCCCAAGTCACTGTGATTCATCAGCCCCTGGCTTCGCCCCTCTTCCAACTCTGTCCTCTGCCCGGTGAGCCCTGTGTCCCGTTCGTGGTTATACCATAACAGAGTAGTTAGCAACACCAGGTCTGGACTCACACTGGCCTGGGCTCCGCCGTCCCAGCTCTGCCCTCCGCGAGGTGCTGACCTCAGGCCAGTGGCTCGGCCTCGCAGAGCCGGGGCACGGCAGCCCCTCGGGGGTACGTGACCCCACGTGTGTCGGGGTCGGGTGGGCCGCTGACTGAGAGCACGCTGTAAACCACAGAATATAATTAATCTGATCCTGCGTCTGCCAGAGGTCCAACGGAGAAAATAAAAACAACAAAAAAGCCCCAAACGATCAATAGAGCGCTCAGCCCCGTGGCTGCAACAGTCAGCACTTAGCAAACGCTTTGCAACGAACGCTTCTGGAGAGTGGAGAGTCGTGGGGGCCGGGGAGGGACTCGGTGACCATCCAGGCCGTCTCACATGGGGGAGCGGGGCAGTTCGGGGCCCTGGAGCCAGTCCTCCTCGGTGCTCGGGGCTGAGGTTAGGCCCAGCGCCGCCAGAGGCCCCTGGCTGGGGGCAGGAGGCCTGTCTGCTGTCCCCCCCCCCCCCCCCAGCGCACGTGGCCTTTCCCGCACGGAAGAGAGGGGGCAGGGACACGGGCCCGCGGGCCCTCACAGGGCACCTCTGTGCCAGGCCCCGTGGCAGTGTCCATAACCGTGGAGGGTCCCGGCTACGCCGGGAAGATCTATCGTGACCTGGTGTCAGCGTTTGACGTCCTGCAGCAGAGCAACGTCAGCGTCTTGTCCCCGCGCTGCGTCCTGCGCCCCTCGGAGCCTGATGCCACGGGTTACGTCGTCATCGGTATCGGCCACACCCCGGGAGGGGGGTGCCCCCGGGCGGGGAGGGGGAGCAGACGGCATTCAGGGCACGAGGGGCACCCTGTGCCCAGGGACAGCAGCTCAGCGGGACTGCGTGCCCCCAGGCATCATGTACGGCCTGTGCTTCTTCGTCACGCTGTGTGGCCACTACGTCAGCAGGCTGCGGCGGGTCATATGTGCCTGGTACTACCCGTCCCGGGAGCAGGTGAGGGGCCCACGGCCGCCCCGCCCCCACCCCGCGCGCCAAGTGCGCGCTGTCTGTCTGGCGGGGGTGGGGGGAGCTTCGAGTCCTTCCGCAGCCCCAGCCCTCTCTCCTCCGGCCGAACCCCCACAGCGCCTCACCTGGACTGTTGGCCTCTGGGCCCAGATGGGGCTGAGGGACGGGGCGTCCTTGGGCAGGGCTCTCTGAGGCCGAGCTCGTCTCCGAAGTTTTGTGAACGACGGCGGAGGGGCCGTGTTGGGGCGTGAATGGCCGCCGGCCACCTGCTCACTCATTTGCGAACCATTTATTGGGCATCTAGCCTAGGCCAGTCACCGTGCTGCCCCACGGTCACCAAGATGCAGTCTGGAGCTCCCAGTCTCAAGGCAGGCCGGCCGCGAACAAGATGTTACACTTAAAAGTGTTTTTAGGGGTGTCTGGCTGGCTGTCCGGGAGCCTGCGACTCTTGAACTCGGGGTGTGAGTTCGAGCCCCGTGATCTCCCGGTTCGGGAGTTTGAGCCCTGCATCAGGCTCTCTACTGTCAGCACTGAACCTGCTTTGGATTCCCCTGTCTCCCTGTCTCTGCCCCTCCCCTGCTTGTGCGCGCTCTCTCTCTCTCTCTCTCTCTCTCAAAAATAAAAATTAAAACCATTGGGGCACCTGGGTGGCTCAGTCGGTTAAGTGTCAGACTCTTGGTTTCAGCTCAGGTCGTGATTTCGTGGTTTGTGGATTTGAGCCCCACATCGGGCTCTGTGCTGACAGCTTGGAGCCTGCTTGGGATTCTCTCTCCCCCTCTCTCTGCCCCTCCCCAGAATGCGCTCTGTCTCTCTCAAAATAAATAAATAAAAACTTTAAAAACTTTAAAAAAAATTAAAAAGGGGCGCCTGGGTGGCGCAGTCGGTTAAGCGTCCGACTTCAGCCAGGTCACGATCTCGCGGTCCGGGAGTTCGAGCCCCGCGTCAGGCTCTGGGCTGACAGCTCAGAGCCTGGAGCCTGTTTCCGATTCTGTGTCTCCCTCTCTCTCTGCCCCTCCCCCGTTCATGCTCTGTCTCTCTCTGTCCCAAAAATAAATAAACGTTGAAAAAAAAATTTAAAAAATTTTTAAAAATCTCCTTAAAAAACATTTAAAAATTAAAACAAAGAAAATCTTTTTAAAATTTTTTAAAATTTTCTTTAATTTTTTTAATTTGTGTTTTTATTTTTGAGAGAGACAGAGACAGAATGCGAGTGCGTTAGGGGCAGAGAGAGAGGGAGACACGGAATCCGAAGCCGGCTCCAGGCTCCGAGCGGTCAGCACAGAGCCCGACACTGGGCTCGAACCCACGAGCTGTGAGATCATGACCGGAGCCGAAGTCAGTCGCCCAACTGACTGAGCCCCTCAGGCGGCCCCCAAGAAAGAAAATGTTTAAAAAGAGAGAGAGAATGTTTTATTAGGGAATGAGCGAATTTATCAGTGGTATGAAAACCCAGAGGAGAGAGTAGGACACTGCTCCCGGGATGTGCAGAGGCTCCCAAAGGAAGAGGCCAAACCTAGAGGCATAGGAGCTGGACAGAGGGCAGACGGCATTCCCGGCACATGAAACAGGCTCAGGGAGCTCCCACCCCGGTCTCCCCTCCACCAGGAGAGGATCTCCTACCTGTACAACGTACTTCTGAGCCGCCGAACCAGTCTGTCGGCTGCCTTGCACCGAGCAGTGAGGCGGCGGGCGGCCGACGTGGGCCACACGAGTGTCCTGCGGACGCTGGCCAGGCGGTGAGCCCACTGTCCTTCCTTCCAGGGGCGGGGCAAGAGGGGACAGGAAAAGAGCCAGAGGTCAGAACGGATCACAGTCTTTCCCGGGCGTCCAGAGGTTTGGTTGAAGAGGGTGCCCGTTCCGAGCCCTCCGTGCAGAGACGAGAATTCGGGCTGACAATTCTGGGCGGGGGGAGGGGGGGTGGCCTGAAGGGAGGAGGAGGAGGGCGGGACGCAGAGGCCGCGGCTACGGTCAGAGGGATGGAGGTCAGGCTGCGGGCAGGCCTACCCTCGGAGGGGGGCGGTGGCTGTGGGGCCACCCGCTCAGTGTCTGGGACCCCCCGCAGATGCTCCTGTCTGGCTCCGGTGGCCGCCCACCTCTGGCAGGAGCAGGGTTACTGCCTGGGCTGTGGGCAGGGCTACGGCCAGGAGGACACGGAGACCTTTGTGTCCTGCGCTACCCCTGGCTGCCCAGGTAAGAGTCCCGGGGTGCAAGCGTCTCCCTGCTGGGGCTCACCACGGCCGTGGGACGAGTGACAATGCCCTGTGGTCCTTCCCTCGTGGACCCTTCCTGGAACTGCCCTCTCGAGCCGCCCCCCCCCGCTCCCCCGTCATTACCACGCGTGTTCTCGTGGACGGAAAACCACGGGGAGCCCGCTGTCTCTCCCGCCTTGACTCTCCTGGTGGTGACGGAATTTATGGAATTTATGCCAGAGTGGCACTGTAGCCATTCCCCCCCCACACACACACAGGCGCCATGCCACGGACCCTCCCCCCTCCCCCCAGGCTGGAGGCTGGGGGCTCGGGGTGGCGGGAGGGGCTCCCATTCACCTCCTTCCCTCCCCCCCTTTCCCAGGTCTCTTCTGCTCCACCTGCTTTCGTCTCCTGGACAACGCCTGCTCCGTGTGTGCATCTCCCCTGTCCCACCAGGGGGACCTGGACCCCGAGCTGTGAGTCTCCAGCGAGACGGGGCGGCCGGAGTCTGTGGGGTTGGGGGGGGGCACCACCCTCCCCCGGAACCTCTGTGGGCGGTGACGGGAGGCTTCTCCAGGGACTCCAGTGACGAGGAGGGCCCCCGGCGATGGCTGGCCGCAGCCCGGAGACAGGACCCCGAGCAGGAGTGGTTACTGAGGCAACAGCTGCAGGAAACGCTGGGCAGGACCCTCCCTTCGGGGTCCAGCCCTGAGGTCAGGTGAGGGGCGAGCCGGGCATGGGGCCTGGGAGGCCTGGGCCTGTCCTGTCACATCTGCAAGGGCTTCTCCGGTGCGGGCCCTCTGCTGGAGAGGTGAGGGGAGAGGGCAGGGAGGGAAGGAGGTTTGCCCCGTGCCCGTTCTGTGGCAGCGGCGTGCCCTGGAGGAGTCCGCCAAACGGGGGGAGTGACGTCGACCGACCGTACGAGTGAGGGCAGCCCCGAGGGGCCCCAGCTCAGGAGGGGCTCAGGGCAGGGCGGACAGCAGGCCAGCAGGATGGCTTTGGGATGGGGTCGTATTAATGAAGGCTGCAGGGGAGAGGTGAAAAAGAGGTGGGCTGGGGCACCCTGGGGGTCTGCTAGGCTGACTGGCGGAGGACAGCATTTCAGGGGAGGCCGGGGTGAGCCTGGAGAACGTGAGCTGTTTCGGGGAGGGAGGCAGGGCCGGAGCGGGGCTGTGTGTGTCTGTGGGGTGAAGTCAGAGGCCGCCGCGGGGAGATGAGCTGGGAAGTCAAGGGTGGAGAGCTGGCTGAGCGCCTTCCTCAGCATCTGAAGGTCCCTCGGCCGGATAGGGACACGTTCATAGTTGTCCTTTAAGACAATAAGCTAAGAAGGCAGCGAGACGTTGGTGTGGCCTCAGGACGGAGGTGCTGAGGGTGGCAGGGGTTTGTGCTTGGGGCCGGCGGTGCTGGCGGACGAACAGGTTGTGGGGGAGGAAGAATGGCTCGGTTGGAGAACTTTGGGGTGTCTGGAGGGAGGCCAGCTGGAGACGCCCAGGGGCCAGCGAGAAAAGGCCTGGGCTCTGGGCCTGTGGCGCCAGGGTTGACTTTCCGGCTGCGGCAGAGGCGGGTGAGGGCGGGGCAGGGGCTCAGGGGCTCAGACACAAACCAAGCAGGGGAGAGGCTGGAGGACACAGAGGGCCAAGCACAGTAATTCCATGAGATGGGTGAGGAGGAGGAGGCCGAAGCCTGGCCAGTGGATCTGGTGGCTGACAGGTCACCGCCGTGGCCGCTTGTGGGAACATTTTCTGTGGTCCCGGGAAAGCCAGACCATAATGAGCTGAAGGGTGATAGGTAGACAAGACTCTGAAACAAAGGGTACGTGGCTCTGTATCACAATTGCGAGAAGCTCGATAATTTTAAATATAACTGCTCTAGTTAAAAAAGGGAAGCCGGATGCCGAAGAGGGGGGCAGTCCTCACACAGCAGAGGTAGGGCTTGCGGGGCCAACGCTGAAGATTTTCTTTCCCCGAGGATGGGGGGGCTGGGCCTTTAGGAGGAGAAAGAGGGGGCACCGGAGAAGTGGGGTGTAGGCCAGGTGGACCGGGTGGCCTTGGTCAGGGCGGCGGCGCACCTGTGGCAGGAGGGGGACGGGCGTGTTCCTCTGAGCAGGGCTGGCTGGCGGGAAGGCGGGGGGGGGGGGGGGGGGCGGTCAGGAGCCCTGCTGAGACAGCATGTAAGGGGCTGGGAGCAGAATAAAGGTTCCAAGGAGCGGGTACCAGAGGTCAAAACACCTGCCTTGGGAGTGTGCAGAGGCTGGCTGGGAGGGTAAGGGATTTCCAGGCAGCGTAAAAGGCCCAGATGATGCTGAAAACCACAGCCTATAATGACGGACTCCGGTATGCTTGGTTATGTGGGTTTCTCTGGGAAAAGTGGTCCCACGGACAGGATTTGAACAGGGTTGAAGGCTCTTTCTGGGTGGGGAAGAGGACAAGACGAGGAGAGAGGTGGGGTGTCTTCAGTAAGAGTGCTACTACCGGCCTTGGGGCAGAGAAGGGGCTGATGCCAGGGGGACGTCCGGGGTCTATGTGTCCGTCAGGTGTTAAGGAGCAGGGTTAGTGGCCGGGAGGGACACAGAGAATGGGTCATGGCCAGGGAGGAATTCTGGGATGAATCCAGAGGGCAGCCAAAGTTCGGGGGTGTCCCAATGGAGGCAGAGGCAAAGGTCTCTATGGCCGTGGAGGTCAGAGGTCAAGGACTGAAATGCCCGAGAGGTGGGTGAGTCCCCAGCGAGGAGGCTGGGGGCCACACAAGCAGCTAGAAGCTGGTACAGGCAGCCTGGGTGGGGTGGGGCAGGTGACTGGGGAGACAGTGGCAGCCCCTGTTGGTGGCGGGGGCAGGGGGAGCAGTGATGAGCTGGGGTGGGGGGGGTGAAGCTTTGGTTTCAGAGGCTCCCGAGGGGCTCACTGCAGTTAAGAGCTGGGTCGTGGGAACGGGGAAGCCACGAGTGGGTGGGTACAGCTCCGAGGTCACTACCGGTTCTGCCCTAACTGGCCATGCGACCTTGGCAAGGGACTGCCCACTGGCCCGTGAGCGCCAGCCTAAAACGGGGCAGCAGGAGTAAATACTGAACCACAGGGCGGGGACGCACCTGCGGAAACAGCACTGGTGACCAAGCTGCTCCCCCGCTCTCCTCGCTAGTGACCTGGACGAGGAGAAGGGGCCCCCGTAGAGGACTCAGAGGACAGAGGACACAGATGCAGGGGCCCCACCTGAGAGGATTCCCACACCCCCTCAGCCCGAGGGCGCCCAGAGCGGCCCTTCTCCGGCTTCAAAACCCCGGCCCCTCCGTCTCTCGCCTCCCTCCCCTCCTGATGCCTCCTAGCTAACTCCCAAATAAAGGACCCGAAGGCAGACACGAGTGTGAATCTTAAATTATTATTATTTCTTCCTGTCGTTTACACCCAAGGTGGGGGCAGGGGAAGAGGAGGGGAAGAGGAGAGGGGGGACTCGCCTCCCCCCCTAAGGCACTGAGTGGAGAAGCCGCAAGGGGGGAGGGGGGAGGTCACATTGTCCTCACTCTCTGGGGCTAGGCCCCAGGTCTCCCCAGCCCTGGGCTCCCCCATCACCTGAAATGCTAAGATGAGGCCCAGGGCCACCTGACCTCCCCCAACCCCAATATATTACATCATCACTTTTTAAATAGATACAGGGACTGGTCCCGCTACCCCCCTCCCTGTGACACCCCCTCACTATTGGGGGTACCTGGGCAGCTGTGCAAATGGGCATGAGGGTGCATGGGAGGAAGGGAGAGCACCGGGCCCCTTAACCTGCCCCTTTTAAGGAGGGGGAGGGGCCGCCAGGCCAGGGAGGGGAAATAGTGCAAGGCAGAGCCCAGGCCGCAAGGGGGGGGAGGGGGGGCAGCACCCAGCGAGGACGGGAGGGGGGGCAGTTGCCCCCGCCCCCAGCAGAATTGGGTAGTTAAAAATCTGAAACTAGATTTCAACAAGACCAACAGAAGAGGCTATGTACAGAACCGGGGTGGATTCAATCCTAAGGGAAGAGCGAGGGGGCTGCCCTCCGAGACCCCCGCAGGGCGGCCGGGCCGGCAGGGGTCTGGGAGCGGAACCCCTTCGGCGCTCTCCCGGCGGCGCGCCCGCGGGTCCCCGGAGCGGCCGCCAGGGGGCGCCCGCCCGCGCGCTCCGCAGGCCCGCAGCCCCTCACCCCGTCCCCGAGCCCGCGCCGCGCCAGCCCGGGGGCGGCGTGAGTCAGGGGCGGCCCGGCGGCGGCTCCGGCTCGCACCTGGGCGGGAGGAGGAGAGGAGGGCAGGAGCCACCCGGCCCGCCCTGCCCTCTGGCCCCGGGGAGGGAGCGGCGGGAACAAGACATTCCCTGCCCGGGGACGCGGGAGGGGAGGGCAGGGCCAGGGCGGAGAGCCGAGCGGAGCGGGCCCCTCCCGCTGCCCCCAGGGGCGGGCGAGCCACTCAGGCCACCCCGCCCCCTTCTCCTCCAGGACCCCGTGACTCAGCGCTCGGAGCCTGGCGGGGGGCAAGGCGGGGGGCGGGCGCGAAGATGGCTCCTTCCTGCGGGGCCCAGTCCCCCAGGCTTTCCAGCTTCTACCTCGCTTTCCCCCACCTACCCTTCCTTCGCCGCCCCCCTTTGCATAATTCACTGCCAGGAAAAGGGAACAGAAACCAGGAAGGAGGGGTCTCGGAAGGGAAGGGAGGGGCGGTCCTTCACCCCCTGACGCAGCCCAAACCCCTAGGGGCATGGGGGCGGGGCAAGACTTTGGTCCCAAGCCCCCCACCCCCTGGAAACCCGCATAGCCGAAGAGGGACCCCACAAATCAGAAATACATTATTGCTTCTACTCCCCAGGAGCAGCTGGGGACAGGGACCCCACCTTTGCAATAGAGCTGTAAATATAGACATACTGTCCTGCGTCACTCCTTGGGAGATCACCCCAGTCTGGGGAGCCTCTACCCCAAAACCTTCTCAGCTTGGAACTGGAATGAGGGTTCTGGGGGGCGCGGGGGAAGGGGCAGATCTCTGGAGCCGGGGAGGCCCAGAGCCCCGACCCCGGCTCTGTCCGTCCCGCCCACTCCCACTGCTTGGCAGCGGCGGCCCGGCCTCGCGCTGCGCCAGCCCGGCCGCTCGGCCCTCTCTAAGAGGACTCCATGGCACCTTCGGCCTGCGGCGTACTGGGTGCCCCCTCCTCCTCCTCGTCATCAGGGGGCCCCAGGGCGGCGACCGGAGGGCCGGTAGGGGCTGACTGCTCCCAGAATCGGGCCAGAGAGAGGCGGAAGGTGTCCAAGTGGCCGTTGGAGAGGTCGAGGCCAGCGGGGGACGGGGCGGCGGCGGAGGGCGGTGGGTAGTGGGGAGGCGCGTCGTCCTTCCGGCGCCGCCGGGTGCGCACCTCCAGGCAGTTCTGGCCCTTGAGGTGGCGCTGCAGGTGGTCCTCCTTGGCGAAGGCCTTGTGGCACAGGTGGCACTCGTAGGGCCGGTCCCCCGTGTGCAGGTGCATGTGGTTCTTGAGGTCGTAGCTGTGCAGGAAGCGGGCTGGGCAGTGCGGGCACGAGTAAGGCCGCTCTCCGGTGTGCTTCCGCATGTGAATCTTCAGCTTGTCGTTCCTGGCCGGGCGGGGCGCAAGGGAGCGGGTTCAGGACAGGACCCTGGCTGGCTCCTCCGGGCCAGGTCCCTGGGGTCTCGGCCCTCTGGTCCCTCTGCCGCGGGCGGCCTCTCACCGCCCGGGACGCCCTTGCTGACTGCTCCCAGCTTAGGCCGGCGCGGCCTCCCTGCCTCCAACACCAAACCTCTCCTGCCCCAGACCCACGTGCCTTGACCTTCCTTCTCCCGGCCTCCCAGTTTTGTGCGGGTCACTCCGGTCACAGCCACACCTCCAGCCCTTCCAGGACCACCTGCTCCCCCCCCCCCCCCGGGGTCTCCTAACTCCCCTCTCCGCACCCCTCCCCACGGGTGCTCACCGGGTGAAGCGGACGCCGCAGACCTCGCAGGCGAAGGGCTTCTCACCCGTGTGGGTCCTCATGTGGCGGGGCAGCTTGCCCGCCCCGTGGATGATCTTGTGGCAGACGGGGCACTCCTGGGGCATCTGGGAGCGGCGTTTGCGCACCAGCTTGTCCTGGCCGTCCAGGCCCGGCGCGAGGGCGTCCTGGTGCAGCGAACTCAGGTAGGCCATCAGGTCAGGATCGATGGCGTCCTCGTCTGAGCCCAGCTCCTCTGGGGACAGCGGGGGCCCACCCCCCTGCGCCAGCCCGTAGGCGGTGGAGTACACGGGCTCCTCCTCTTCTTCCTCACCCTCATAGGCCTCGTAGGTCAGGGGCCCCTCGGGGGGTGAAGCAGTCCCGGCTGGAGGGCTGTAGCTGTCCCCCGGCCCGCTGCCCGCACTGCCACCCACCCTGGCCCCCTCCTCCTCCTCGTAGGTCACGGGTTGGCTGGGCACCGCGGGCACCTCGGGCACTAAGTGGTTCGCCCGGGCCCCCTTGGTCTGCAGGAACGCTTTCCGGGGCTTGCGGCTGCGGCGGGCCACGGGCCGAGGGGGCGGCGGGGGCGGGCGGGGCGCCTGCGGGGGGCTGTCTTCGCCGTCGGGAACTGCCGCGGCCGTGGCCGTGGCCGTGGCCGTGGCGAAGGCCTCCAGGTACTGGCGGGCCCGCTCACAGTCGTCCTCATCGGGGCTGGGGGCTTCCAGGCCGCTGCCCTGCAGAATCTCCATGCAGGCAGCGATGACGCACGGGATCTCCAGCAGCCGGGCGGCCTGGAGCACGGCGGGCATGTTGGCGCTGCTGGTCGTCAGCGTGGCCGTGTAGGCGAACTCGAGCAGGGCGCCCAGGGCCTCGGGCCCCACGAAGTCCAGCTCACACACGCCGGCGCCCGCCCCCCCGGCGGCCGGCCCGCCGCCCCCGGCCCCCGAGACGGCGCCGCCACCGCCCTCGGTGAACAGCTTCTTGAAGTAGTGGCTGCAGGCGGCCAGCACGGCCCGGTGGGTGCGGTATTCGAGGCCCTGCGTCCGGATGGTGAGGTCGCAGAGGTGGCCCAGCTGGCGCTGTTCGTTGAGGCAGCTCAGGAGCTCGCTGCTGTGGTCTGGGAACGGGATCCCGATGAGGTCGTCCTCGGGGCTCCCCATCTTTTTCTGTAGGGTCGAGGAGAGGGAGAGGGTGAGAGCACTCCGCCCTGCGAGGGGGTCCGAGGAGGGAGCCGCGGGGTCGGCCGACGCTCGGCGCCGGATACTCTACGTGTTCCTACCCATTCGGTCTTGCGCGAGCCCCGAGTCCCGACTAGCACCTTGTCTCCTCACGGACAGGGAACCCGACGCGCAGGCAGGTGAAGCGACTTTCCAAGGTACGTGCCGAACGGCGTTCAAAGCCAGGCCGTGGGCCCAAGTCCTGTTCCCAACTGCTGTGCACAGTCCTGCCTGCCTCTGGGTGCGCAGGAGCCCGGACTTGCCCACGGAACCTTCTCTAGAGGCCCGTCCGCTTCACCCGCCCCCCTCCCCATGCCTTTGGAGGAAGCACTGGGCCGGGGGACAGGACACGTGGGGAGGCTCCATAAAGTGGCCAAAGGATTCGGGGCTCAACCATCTGGGGAGTGGGGTGACAGTCTGTGACGGAGTCTCCCCACAGCCAGAGAGGCCAAGGACGGGGCCGAGACTCACGCTGGACCCAGGCGCGCTCCCGCCCGGCCATGACGTTAAATCAAGTCGCCCCCAAGAAGGGCCTGGCGCGCTCACCAGGAGGCCTCCTGCACCTTCACCTTCCTCCTCCCCTCCCCCACCCACTAAAAGTTCATCTCCCCTTTTAGATTCCACCCCCCACCCCAGGCCAAAAGGGAAATACAGCTCCCAGCACCCCCCCCCCACATCCTCCCCTCCCCCAGGGGGCCAGGGAGCAGCCACCCTGTGCTGGGGTGTCGCTGGCTGGCTCGGGTGCTTCCTGCCCCGCACAGATAAGCATCGTCCCCGCCCCCTCCCCCACTGCCAATAGGCCAGGTTCCAGTCCCACCCCTCCCCACCTCGTTCCCGCCAGGCCACCACCTCTCCCTCCCCACCGAGTGGTGGTGCCCCCGCTGGCCGGTCAGGAGAGCCCCCCTCTCCAGAGGGCCGTCCCCACCACCACCACCCCCCCCCCCGCCCCCGCGCTGCCCTCTCTGAGGCACAGAGACACGGCGGCCCCCCCAAGGGGGTGGAGGGCAGGGGGGTGGTAGAGTGGGTATGGCCTGGAAGTGGGGTGTCTGCTGCCATCTTGCTCAGTGACTTTGGACAAGTCCCTTCTCTCTGTGCGTCAGTTTCCTCAGCTGTACAAGGAGTGGGTAGAAGGCCCAAGGACTCAGCCCTTTAGCCCTGACCTTTGGTGGGTCTGGAGCCACTGGAGACAGAGTCCGGGCCTGGAAAGAGCTGTGCTCCGGACGCAGCCAGGCTTGACTCTGTGGCTGACTAGCTCGGTGGCTTTCAACACAACATCTATAGTCTCTGGGCCTCCTTCCTGGTCGACAATACAGGATAATTCGTCCGGATTCCTAGGGCTGTGGTGGCGGCTGAGTGAGACCGTGTGCTGGCCTAGGGGCTGACACACACATTCTGGCCTTGGGAGGGAGAAGCAAGGCCTCACCCAGGGGCAGATTCCACTCTACAGATGGCCTCTGCTGGGAAACAGCTTGGGGACAGCTGGGTCTCTCTCCCTCAAGTCACCCCAAGGAGTCAGGTTACTACTAGCTACATGACCTTGGGTAAGTCACTTCCTTCCCCCACCCCAGGAGGCCCGTTTCCTCGTCCATAATATTAAAGTCCCCAGGGTGGGTCCCACCGACACTGGTCAGTGTCGTCTTCGCCACTGCCAACGGCCGCTCAGCCCTGGCCACTGGGGCGAAAAGTTTTTTTCAGGGAGTTGGGGGAGTCAGGGGCCACAGATTTCCTCTTTAGAGCACAAGACCCGCATTGTCTCTGCCCGCCTCCGGGCCGGTCACCTGCATAGAAGCCTTAAGTGAGCCTCACCCATGTGTGTCTCTCTCTCTCGTAAGTTGCAAGTTGCGCCCAGATGCCCTCAGCGAGGCCCTTGCTCCCACCCTGGGTCCCCACATCCCTTCTCTCCCTGGGGGCAGCCCCGGGCCCCTTTGGTTCTCCTGTCTGCACTTTACAAACTGAACGAGGGGCAAACAGCCCCAGAACTTAGGAACAGACAAAAACCGGGTGGGCGCCCTCCTGAGCCCAAGCGGATCCTGTCCCTCCTGAGGGGGACGGGTGGGGCTATCCTCGCTGTCCATTGGCCTGGAGCTGGGCACCCGCAGGCACGTGGCTCACCCCATCCCTCTCCCTCCTTCCCTCCCCACCCCACCCATTCCTGCCGCTTGCTAAGCCCGCCTCCTTTCTCCCACCCCAGGGCCGGTCTCCGAGGCAACCTGGTGTGGCAGGGCACTGATTGGCCGACCCTGCTGTCAGGTCACAGGCTCAGGCTGGTTCACCATGCAACTCACACAGGACTTGGGCAAGGGTGGGTGTTTAACCCCTTAGGCCCAACTCCAATGCCCTTGGCCACGCGGTGGCAACGCGGGAGGGGAGAGGCAGAGGACACACGTGGGAAGGGGAGGTGTCGGTAAGGTTCTCCAGCTCTGGGAGACTCCCCCGGCCCTCACCCAGGGCTCTGGCACCAATGCCAACTTAGGTGTCGCCTGGAGCTACCCTGGTGCCAACCAGGCCACGGGGGCACTCCTAGCCCCGTCATCGGGGGGCGGGGGTGGGGCACCGGTGCCAGGATGCCCACCCCACCTCGGGCACCCTTCCCACATCTGCATCCCAAAGGGCCCGGCCCCCTGACGCCCCGTGAGGGCGGCCCATCCCCACCCAGCCCGGCATGCCCCCTCTTGCTGAGGCCTTGTGGGCATGGGTGTGTGTGGAGGTTGGGGGGGCGGCTGTGCCAGGGAACCAGGCGAGGTCTGTTTGGTCTGTTTGCCTGGTAGGGGGAAGAACCGGGGGCCCCGCCCCATCACTCCCCCTTTCCCGCCACCCCCCCAGGCTCCCCTCACTGTCAGGCCTGCTAGACCGGCCAAGCAGGTGGGCAGCTCTCTTGAAACTGGGCCCTGAGTCAAGCCTGCCCCATCTTTGGTGGGGGGGAAGACTTTGGGGTGAGAAAGGTAGAAGGGGGCAAAGGTAGGAGCCCCATCAGGTACCTCTCCGCACCCAGGGGCACCCGCCAGCGTGTGTCCGCCACCAAGAGTCAAAAGATAGAGAGCAGTGGCCCTGCTAGGAAGGGAGGAGGCTGTAACTCCTTCCGGGTGCTGACCTCAGACGGTGTCCAGTGCGGTGCTGGGGGCGCCAGGGCCACCCCTGCCGGCTGGGGCCAGGCGAGGAGAGGGGATACGGCCCCATCGGCCGGCCGATGAGTAAAGCTGGCCCCCCTTCCCCACAGCCTGCGGATTAGGGGAGTGAGGCTTAGTGTGGGGGGCAGCAGGCGGAACCGGGATTAGCGGCAGAGAAAATAGATATGGGGCCGAGACGCGGGCGCGCAGAACCCCCCCCACCCCACCAACACCAAAGGCTTCTCCAGGTGCAGCAGCTTGGGGTGAGGGAGGCTGAGACCTGGCCGGGACATCCTCCGGCCAGAGTGATGGAGGCCTGAGGCGCTTCTCAGTGCCCCCCTCCTGTCTTGGCTGGCCGCCCCTCCCTCTTACTTCTCTCTCTTTTCTGCCCCCCCCCCGCCCCCACCCCAACTCCAGCCTCAGGTTCTCTTCCTGTTTTTTTGGAGCTAAGTTTTGCACGCAGACAGGGCTTTGGCCTGTGGCTGGACCAGGGGGGTGGGGAAGTAGGACAACGGGGCCAAAGTCCTCAGGGACCCAGGAGTCCCGGCTCCCCAGCCTCTCCTACACTTCCCGGGGCTGCTGGAACCCAGGGGCTGTGGCCATCTGGACTGCCCAGCTGGGAAGGCAGGGTAAGGGGCCGGGGAGTCCCCTGAGGGGCCGGTAAGGGCTCCGAAGGCAAGGCCCCCTGCCCCGGGGGTGCCCTGGGCGTGTACGGAGTCCCACCCCAGCCCCTCCAAGCGAGTGCGTGCCCTGCCCATCCCCCACATGCCGCTTCCCCCCTCCTAACCTCACCACCCCCAGCACTCACACTTCCTGGGGGCCAGGCGGGGAAGGGAGACCGCAAGCCACGAAGGGGGAAGGAGGCCAGGGGAGCTGGCTGCTTCCCGGTGCTGTGGGGGTTAAGCCTCTCCTCCCTCAAAATGCCCAATTCCCGGTGCTGTGACTCCTGGAAGGAAGGAGGCCTCCGTGCTCCCCTCCACCTTCCCTTCCCTGACATCAGGACACAGCCCTCGCCTGCCCCGCAGGGCACGGGCCAACCTGGGGGGTGTGAGGGGCGCAAGATGGCAGAGATGTGGCCTTCCTCCTTTACCTCTGGGGACCCCTGCTCATCAGCCACCCTGCGCTCCTGGACCCCCTCCTTGGCCTCTTCTTCCTGTCCCCTTGCTCACTGGCCTGCCTGTCCCCTGACCAAGACGACACGCATCCTTGCCGGCCCCCTGCCTCCACTCTAGGCCTCCGTGTCCCTCAGGCCCCAGGAGCCACCCCAGCCTCTCCTGTCTCTGCTGCTTTGTCCCTCAGGTGTGGGCCCAGCCTGTCCCGCTGCCTCCACTCCCCTCTGCTCCGGGCAGCACCCCTTCCCCTCTCCCCAGGCTGGCGGGCAGAGACGGGCCGCAGAATTCCATCAAGCAGCCAGGCCTGCCTTCCAAGGCCTGGTCTTGCCACGGGATGGCCACATCCAGGGCACCCAGGCCCCGCTTCTGGAAGAAGCACAGGATCGAAATTTGGGGGCCAGCTGGAGAGGATGGGTGGTGGGGTGGGGGTGCGGAGAGAGCGGATGTGGGGTGGGGTGGAGGGGGGGACAACCCAGGCCTCTCTGCCCGTCAGAGTTTCCAGCCCTGGAGCTGCTGGGCTTTCCCCGGAGTGCCCACCCTGGGCCAGGCAACCTCGTACCTGGACAGACCCTGGCCATCAGGGTTCCCAGCAGGAGCTGCCCGGGCAGCACCGGCTCCCCTTAGGGCCCGAGGAGACGGCACAAGGTGCCAGGGTCTGCCCTGTGCCCACCCCCTCCCCCCAGCCTAGCGTCTCAGGCTGGGTAACCGAGCCGGCTGGTAACCCCACACCCGCCAAGCCGCGGGCAGAAACCTGAGCCCCCCAGCCCCAGAGGACACCCCAGCCCGATCCCCGGAGCCCGGCTCTCTGCCAGCCTGTCCAACCTCCTGTCCTGGCCCAGCGATCCCTCGGCTCCCGTAGGCCCCTTCTGCTCCCCTGTCCTCCTGGGTCCCCTAAATGCTGAAGCTTTCCCACACACCAGCTCTTCAGACCCTCAGCTCCCCACACCTTCCCAGGGAGGTTTGGACACCCTCTTCCTAGCCTGTTTTTCAGTCCCTCTCTGACCCTTGGCCAATTCTAGGCCTCCAAGCCTCCCCTGGGGCCTGATCTCCCAAGCCAGAGAAGGGCCTACTCACCTGGACGCTGAGGGGCCTCTCCGGCAACTCCTCTTGGCCCCTGGGGGGAGCAGGTTGGGAGGGGTGGGGGAGGGCCAGGCTGGGGGGGGGGAGGTGGGGTGGCTGTTCCCCGCTCCGGCGCCCTCCTTCAAAGGGGCCGCCCACGACCTGGCCCAGCCCCTCCCCCCTACAGCCTTAACCCTCTGGGTGCTGCCCCCCCTCCCCCCCAGCTTGGAGGGAGGGGTTACCGGAGGGCTGGCAGCGTGGGAGAGGGCCTAAAGTCTCTGCCTGTGGTGCCCGAAGCCCCAGCTGTACCCACCCCCGCTCGTCCTCGCTCAGTCCCGAAAGGGGAAAAAGGTGAGCGTAGGCAAGGTAGGAGCCGGGACAGTCCAGGAGGACAGAGGTGAGGAGGAGCCACGGGAGAGGCTGCTGGAGGTGGGACCAGGAGAAGGAAGAAGGGAGGGGAGGGGACAGGAGGCGGCAGTGGCCGGGAGAGGGAGGAGGGGAACCCTGGACAGTCAGTGCCAGGGCTGACAGGTGCCCAGGTCCCAGCCCCTCAGGGCACGCGGTCCCAGAGGGGACCACGGGGAGGCCCTCCGGACTCCAGTGGTCCCCTCGGACCCCTGGGAGCTGGCCGAATTCTCCCCCCCCCCCCACCCCTCCGCCTGCATGGGCCGGGGCCCTCAGGGGCTGGGCAAGGCGGCACCCCGCCCTCCCTGCGCCTCACCCCAAACCCACTCACATACCACAGCTCCTTGCCCGGGCGCCAGCCCCTGCCAACCAGGCCAGGGGGCAGCACTCATGCCAGCCCCCAATGGCCAGGGGGACCAGGGGGACGGGGCTGGCCTGAGGGGGCGGACAGATGGGGGGAGCTGAGGGCACCGAAAGAGGAAGGAGCCAGGAGGGGGCATCTGCTGGGAAGCGCCTAGCCCCACCCCTTGCGCAAGCTGCCACCCTGGCCGGTTGGGTGGGACCCGCCTGGGCCTGAGGGGCAACTCAAGAGGGCTGTGAGCCCAGAGATGGGTGGGCCACAAAGTTCCCCTCCAACTCCTAGGGTCTCTTATTCCTGGAACAAGGGGTACCCTAATGTTCCCTAGATGCGAGGCGATCCAGGCCCTCCCGGGGCGGGGAGGACCACAGAAATGCCCCCTATAACACCCCTCCCCTTTCCCCCCAACAGCTGCTGGCTCAGTGCCGCTGGCCTGCTGCCCCTCACCAGCTCCCGGCCCGGCTGGCACCTACCCACCAGGATGCTGGCAGTCCTGCCCTCCTCTCCCTCCTACCCCCCTGCTCCCGGTGCCCCGTGCCAACTGTGGGCCTGGGGTGGGGGAGGGTCACCCCTGTGCCTTGGTGCCAGTCAGGCGGGTCCGGGCCCCTGGGTGCTACAGATAAGGCCCAAGACCCTGTTCTCGAGCCATGTCCTCAAGAGGCAGTGCACAAGTCAGGGCCTACACGAGAGCCCAGGAGACTGTGGACAGCCTAGTGAACACTCATTGAAAGCTCCATTCCCCAAAGTGGGTGCCAGCCTCCCAGCATTCCCTCTGCTTGAACATTTGCTTGGGCACCAAAGTCCCCACAATTCCTGAGAGCCTTGGTGCCCGCAGCCTGCAAGAGAGTGGGGTGGGGCTGCTCTCTGCCCTTTGATCCCCATAAAGGCAGGGAACCAGCCTAGAGGGCAGGGGGCAGGGAAGGGGCCCCTCCATTTTACCCCTGCCAGGGGCAGCAGGGCAGGGTGGGGGCACCTCTTGGGTGGGGCCCTATGGTAAGAATGGTAGCCTGTCCCAGCAGAGGAGAGGGATGTTAATCATGGGTACGCGGTGTCATGTGGGCACAGGACGGTGAGAACGGGGCGGGGTGGGAGATGCAGAGGGTACCCACCTTCCAATTCATGCCTGTCCTGGCTTTTACTCTCATCTTGCAACGTTTCCAGACTTAACCAAAGTGAGAGAGCAAAGAGGACTACAACTCCCAGTATGCACCACAATCGCTCTGCATGTACCTTGGGAGTTGTAGTTCCCAAGAGAAGTCCTGCGTGCTCTTCCCCAGAGCCTTGCTGATGGGGACAGGAGGGCAGAGCAGAGGACTTGGTCAGAAGTCTCTAAGGGGACTGTGTTTGGAAGAGGTAAAAGGCTAGGAGGTCCACGGTGGGGCGAGAGGACCCCTTCTCCCAGGCGAAGGGGAGGAAAGGAGGAAGGAAGGAGGAGAGGATGTCTGTTGAAAGGGGCATATGGGTGGGGAGGAGTTGGGGGGGGGGGTGGAAACAGGAAGGAAACTGAAGCCAGAGACATGAGGTCGAAAGCAAAGGCCTGGTGGAGCCTGACTCCGAAGCCTGGCAGGGACTGGGAAAGCATTTCCCCTGCCATTCTGGTGGCCTGGGGGCTCTAAGAGGAATTAGTGATGTCAACTGATAGCTGGCTGGTGTGCTTGTTGGGGTCACTGGCTCCATTTGCCTGACACAAGCCCTCTTTTGCCTGGGGCGCTTTTCAACCTCTGGATCTGGCGCAGGTATTTGCTGGCTGGAGAAATCTGAAGGCTGACTTGGTTCTGGGATGATAGGAGGCGGAGGAAGAGGATGGGGGAGGTCAGGGCCAGGCCTGATGGGGAGTGTGCTGGGGGGAGGTCCATGTGGGGTTAGGTCCAGGTGTGAGGTCAAGGAATCACGCTGGCAAATGAGGACGCTACCTTCCAGGACCAAGGCCATGGCAGCTGGGAGGCCTCGGCCGAAGAGAGGGCTAAGTCGCCAAGGCTACCAGCCTCCGCCCACCCCAACCAAGGGATGCAGTGGAGAGAGCAGCCCTCTTCGCTTTCCCTGTGGAATTTGCTAAAGGTAGCTTTCCCTCTGGGCCAGGCAGCCTTGAACGTTAAAGGTGGCAACTCAGGGGTCAGATGTCAGCTGGGTGTCTTTCCTTAGTAGGGGGTGGAGGTCAGAAGTGGGCAGAGGCTCTGTTTTGAGGCCGCTTTCTCTGGGCTCCCCAAGGCTCTCAGATAGATGCTTACAGGCCCCAGCTAAGACTCTTGCCAAGACCTGAGCGTGGCTGCGGCGGGGGTCGGGGGGAGGTCTTCCTTGCCCCTCCAAAGCCCTTGATAGTGGACGACAGTCGCTCTAACCCCTTCCCCCCAGTCCCCCAGGCCCGCCTTGGCGCTTGGCCGCCTGTGTGTTGGCAGGACTAGGGGTGGGGGGGGCAGCGAGGCAACTTCAAACTGTCCGGGCAAAACGTCAAGTTTACTCACGAGTTTACTCAGCAGAAGGAGGGGGAAGAGGCTAGAGCGACACACCCCATGCCAGGGTCCTAGCCATCTCCTCTCCCCACCTTCCTCCCCCCCTCCACTCTTCTCTTCAGCCCTAGGCAGTAGGCATAGGCCCCAAGGCCTGGTGGCCAGAGAGCCTTAACTTTCAGAAGGTCAAGGAACCAAGCAGGCCGGAGGCAGGAAGCCCCGAAGCAGGTCCAGAGGCTCCGTCAGAGGGCAGCGCCCTGCCTGGAGCCCATTTACTACCCGGTCTTAGGGCCTCGGCCTTGACCAGAACTGGGTCTCTCAGCCACCAAGAAGGGGGCAGTACCAGGCCAGGCTTCCTCCATCCGGGCAGTCCCCCGGGCAGTGACTTCTGACCCCAAATGGCCAGTCCTAGGCTGCGCCTCAGGCAGCATGGTGCCATCTGGGCGGCCCTAAGATCAGGGGCTGGTCTGCTCCGTCTTGGCTTGGAATGGGGGGCCAGCACCCTATCTGACCTACTTCCCTTTCCTCCCCACCTGCTTTCATTCTCTGCTTCTCTCCCCCAGCCTTCACCGTCCCCACCCCAGAGGCGCTCCGCCCCCCCCCATGCCCGCTGGGCCCCCTCCCCCACCCTTCCCCAGGGTGCCAAGTGCAGGCACACAAAGGGCCTGATGGTGCATTGTTAGCCCAGCCCCCGCTGCCCGCCGCGCCCTCCCGGGGCGGGCACTAGGCCAAGGAGGAGCTGGGGGCCCTGGGTGCCAGGGGGCACCACGGGGAAGGAGGAAGAGGTCAACACCTGTCTCCCAGACACTGGGGTCCACAGTAGCCAGAGCTTCGTACTGATGAGAGTGTCCTATCAGAGCAGGCCTCGCTCCCTGACACCTGAACCTAGTGGGCACTGCTCTCCTCCTGCCCCAGAGCCCCCTTCGGGTGGCAGTGACCGCTTTCTGACCCCTGTGTCAAGGCTGGGGGGCGGGTGTGGGACTCAAGGGAGGGGACAGCGTCTGGGGGTGCCGGCGGGCTGCACCATGCCTGCGGCAACCGTGTAACAGAGGCGCGCTGGGGGAGCTGGGGTCCCGGGGGCCGGGGACAGGAGGCACCGGCGGAGATTTCTTCTGGTTTCATCAGCTGCTCCAGGGGGAGCCCCCTGCTCTCCTCCCCAGCCACCAGTGACAGGGAGCACTCCCTGCCACCCAAACTCAGTCACAGCCACGTCCCTGTCCAGCCCTGCACCACACTCCTCGCACCCCGCTCTCCCCTCCCAGCCTGGTGCCCACTCCATGCCGGGTCTGCCAGGCAGGTACAGGGGTGACCAAACCAGTCGGTGTGTGCGGGGGAGCAGGAGGCCACCCCGTAATCCTCCAGGCCTCACCCCCCTACACACTGCACCCTCAGGGAGCAGAGAGTTCCCATCCTGGTTTAACCCCTCACAGCTCAGTCTGGCTCCCCCTGGCCCTGACCAACTGCCTCCCTCCGCCAGGAATAAGTTGGGGGAAGGGGGACTCTCTGCGCTGACTCACTCCCATTCCCGGCCGCAGCTAGGGGTCTGCGAGGCGGGCGGGCGGGGGTCAATTCAAGAACGCCCTCCACCTGGCCCGGAAGCCAGGACAGCCTGCTGGTCTCCCCCTCTCCTCAGCACCCACTTCCGGTGTCCCAAACTAGGTCAGCGGCGCTCGTTTCCTGTGGGTCAGCTAGCACCCGCGCCTCTGCCCCTCCCCTGCTCCGGACCCGGGCTCCCTGCCCCCCCCCCCCCAGGGCGCCCCGAGGTCTCACCACGTCTCAGCCGCCCTTTGATACGTGGGGGTTGTGCGGGGCGGGGGGCAGGGGACCCGCCCTCTCTCCAAACACCAGCAGGGCCGGGGCGCCTGGGCAGGCACGTGTCCGGGCACAACCCGCTGCCCACGCCGCCCCCCCACTCCCGCCCCCCCCCCCCGCTCTGGCCGGGACACGTCGCTCTCTTACTTGGGGTGGGGTGGGAGGAGAGAGCGAGAGCTGGGAATGGAAAGCGGCGCCCCCCACCCCTTTGAATGGCAGCCCTCTGTCAGCGGCGCTGCCAGTAGCTTCCACGACTACACAGTAGCGACCCCCACCCGGTGGAGGGGCAGGTGCGCGGGCGCCTCCCGGTCACCCACCCTCGCTGTCGGGTTCTAGGGGCCTGGGCCGGCTTGGGAAGGGTGGCGGCGGGAGCGGCGCCTGGAGGAAGGGACGGGGGCCCAATCGGTGTCGCCGGGACGTTGCGGCCGAGCCCCGCCACGGGAGAGGGAGCGCGGCTCCGGAGGCGCAGGAAACCGAATAGTCCAGCCGGTAACTTTCCCCCCAGCCGCGGCTCCTCCTGCGCTACCCCCGCCCCCCGTGCAACTGGCCCGGGTCCAGCCCACCGCGCCAGGGGGCGCGGGGGGGGGGGCGCCGTGTCCTAGTTAGAGTCCGTCAGCCTTTCCATTCCCTCAGCCCGCGCGGCTCGGGGGTCTCCCCTCGAGTCACCGGGGACACTGGGGGAGCGCTCGGCGCCGCCTCACCCTCTCTCCATCCCGGAGCCGCCAGTCTGCCTGATCCCAGAAGTGCGGAGAAAGTTTCTGGGGACCCTCCGCCCACCTTTTCTCTCAGTGAAAATCAGTTCCAAAGCGTCGGGGTGCCGGGAAGGCGCAGGGAAGGGGAGTGGTGGGAGTCTGGTCTGCATGCGTGTGCGTGGGGGGGTCCCACTTCCAGGACAGACGAAGGACACTGCAGTAGTCTCGCGTCTGGGGGACCCCGAGCCGGCGACAAAAATGGGGTACACTCACCTCTCCGCCTTCGGGTCCGCGGGCCGGAACTGCTGAAGCACCGGGTGTGGAGAGAAGCGCGTCCCCCGCCGGGCCCGGGGGCTTGGGGCCCTGCGCCGGTCCTGGTCAGAAGGCCGCGGTCAGTCGCTCGCCGCTCTCTGCTGGGGGGCTCCTCCTCCGCAGTCCTCGGCCTCCTCCTGCCGCCCGCCCCCCCCTCGGCCGCCGAGAACCGTACATTCACCTGGCTCCCACCCGCCCCCCCCTCTGGGCCCGCCTCACCTGTCCTGCTGTCTCACCTGTCCTCCCGCTGGCTTTCCCCCCATCCCTCCCCTCCCTCCCCCCGCCCCCTGCCACCCCCCAAACTCCCCCCCCAACCCTTAGCAACACCCTCTGTCACTTCCTGGTTTTTCACCCGCCCCCCCCCCCCCAGGGCCCCCTCCCTCCGCCCAATAAGGATATAAACTTCAACCCCTCGGTCCAGCCAGTCCCCGCAGGGCGCAGATGGGTCCCTCCCTCCCTTTTCGCTCCCTTCCTCCAAGCTTTTACTTCGCTCTCCGAGCCTGGCCCACCCTCCTCTTTTTCCCTCCTTCTTTCCTTCGGTCTCTCTCTCCCTCCACCTGCCGCGATCCCTCTCCCCCTCCCTCTCCCGCTTTCTCCTCTAGCCCCTATCTCTCCCAGTCCACCTTAACTCGAGCTCCGCCCCCGACCCCCATCCAGCCCTCCGCCGCTGCTCCGCCCCACCCCCTGCACTCCACCGCCCAGTCCGCCCATTGGCCTGGGCTCCCGCCCATCTCAAGTGGGTCCCGCCTTGCGTTCCGCCAGGGAGGGGGCGGAGTCGAGGGGGCCGGCCTGAAACCTGGAGGAGGGAAAGGGGGAGGGTGGGCAGTGTCCGCAGTGGCCCGGGAACCGAGCGCCCCCATCGAGGGCTCTCACGGTCCGTGAGGGGCTCTTGTGCGGTCACCTCCTCGGGAGGGAAGGGTAGGAGAGGTTAGAGACAGGCTAGGTGGGGGTGAGGCGGGGACTTCCAGGACTGAAGGAGGGGGTCCCGAGAGGGGCTATAATCAGGTCAGTGCCCCGGGAGGTAGGGGGAGGGGAGCCACCAGGCCACCAGCTTCAGCTCCTACGCCCCACCCCGCCTCCGAGGGAGCGGGGGAGTGGAGGCTGCGGGCACCCTGCCTCCCTCCCCACGCGTGACGGCGCCCCGCGGGGAGGGAGCGGCGCCCTGGGCAAGCGGCCTCTGCGCTCCAGCCGGTGCCCGCTGCGGCCTTGGCATTGTCAGAGGGGAGGGGCCGGGGCCGCGGCGGGGGAGGGGGGGCGGCGCGCTCTCGCTCCTGCACCCCGCCTCCATCCCGCCTGCTCCCTAAGTGGAGAAACTGAGTCTCTGCGAAGGAGGGACCCTCTCGACCGGGACTCGCTCGGAGACCCAGGTGGCGAGGGGAGCCTGGGTGTTTCAGGAGGTGTATGTGGGTTCGGGGGGGGGGGGACAGAATGCGTACTTCAGCGCCCCCATAACTGAGGAAGGTGGCCGGTGGGGACGCTTCCAGCTGGGCCTGCAGCGCTGCGTCCCCCAGAGAGCCCCTCCCACTAGTGTAAAACGGAATCCAGTCCGGCCAAGGGAGCCGGGTTCCGCTCCCCGCGGCCGGCCGGGCCGAACCGGGTCGGACTCGCCGCCTCCGCCCCAACCCCCACGCAGGGGGGCCTCCCTCCCTTTCCAGCAGGTGGCTCCGCGGGGCACCAGCTCAACCTGTTGGACCACAATGGGCGGCGCCAGGGGGGCCCTGGCCCTCACCCGGGCTGACCCGGGATCCCCGCGCAGGGGGAGGGGCGGAGTCCGGGTCCCGCCCTCCCTCCTCTCCGGCCGTGACTCAGCCTCGGGGCCGCTGCCCTGCGCCCCAGCCAGGGGCGGAAAGTGTGAGGCGCCCCTGAGGGCCCAGGCCAAACCAAACAGCCCCCCACCTCAGACATTATCTCACTGGAGAATTAGGGGGGCTGTAGGAAGGAGGGGGTGGCAGCAGGCTTGGGGCGCTCCCGCTCGCTCGATCCGCTCCGGGTTTTCCTATCCGCCCCGTCCCCCTTGGGCCCCGAGGCGGGTCACTGCTCCGGGTTTTCTTCTCGGCCCCGCCGGACAGATTCTAGTCGGTGAGTGCCCCGGAGTCGGTGGGGTCCAGGCAGGGTTTTTCCCTCCCTTCTCCAGCCGTCCGGGTCGCACCATACTGGGGAAGAGCCGCGCCTGGGGCTGGGGGCAGGACGGCAGGGCCAGAAGGACACGTGAAACGGAAGGGGGCTGCATGGCCCCGGGGAAGAAGGGCAGGAAAGCGGTTCTGGGAGGGCAAGAGCCTGGGCCTCCAGAGGCAGTAGGAGGGCGGGCGCCCTGGCACCAGCCCTTAGGTACAAAGAGACGAAAGGCGCCCAGTGCCTCGGGCCCGCCCCGTCCCCCAACTCTGGGGGTCGCCTCCGGAGCCTTGCTGGACCCAGCCTGAATCTGTGGGCACCCGGAATGCCATTCTCCAGTCTCGACAGCCCCGGAACCTGCTGTTTGTTCCTCAGTGACCCTCCCCACCCCCCAACCACCACCACGTTTCTCTTCTGGTCCATACAGCTTCCTTCCTGGCTCAGAAGTCGGAGGGGGGAACCCCGACTTGAAATTCCCGCCTCCCCTCTAACTCCTGGCCCTGACCGCGCCAAACCACTGAGTTGCGGCAGCCGAGAAACGCTGACTGCTGACTGGGGGCTGCTCCCCTCCCACGAAACTCCCGGCTGGGCCCCAGGGCCCCGCTGCCACCCCCGCCCCGCCGCCAGCGCCGGCCTGGCACCGGGAACCCGAGGGCAGGTGTGCGGTCTGCAGGGGACCTCCTGGAGAGACGGGGGCCGGGGCGGGGGGCGGGGGCATCCCAGATCCGCACGTACAGACTTAAATCTCAGGCGACCAGCTAGACCTTAGTTTAGAGGAGAAAGTGGCAGGAGTTAATCCCTCCTCAGGAGGACTGTGTACCTGGGGCTGGGGACAGCGATTCTGAGTGACAGCCAGGTGCCCGGACTGGCTGGGCCACGTGCGCTCAGGGGCAGCTGCGGGAGAGTTAGATGCTTGCCGCGCGTGGAGGGAGAGGGCTTCTGGCGGAAGAAAGGCACGGCTCTGTGTGGGCGGGGTCCTGAGTGGGTGGGTCTGGGGGCCTGTTTTGGAAGGGGTGGGGGGCTGAGCTGGAAGCCGAGCGACAGCCTGCGCTGGGCGCCCACCTCTTCCCCGCCCTCCCCCCCTTCCCCGGGCTGCCCCCGCTTCCCTCGAAAAACCCGCCGCCCAGGAAACCGCTGGGGGCGCACAGACCGCAGCCCCCCCCCGCCCGCCGCCCCCCGGCGCCCCCACCGCGACCGCCCAACCCACCTGAAGGGGCCGTGGCTGCCAGGGTTGCCCCCTCCCGCCGACTCCCCCCACACCTGCGGGCGCACTATTTATAACTCGGCGCCTATTCCGGGCCTCTGGGCGGGAGCCGGCTGCGCCTCAGCGCTAATCGTCTCCGGGATCTCTGCGCCCCCCAGGGCCGGGGGGGATAAATTTAGCCTCAGGAAGCTCGGGGAACATTTTCCAAAACTCCACGTCCCGGAGAAGGCGAAACAGAACCCCTCTGCCCTCAGCCTCCCTCCGGCCAACCGGCAGGCGGCGCAGGTGTCTCGGCTGCTCGTACCCAGCTGGGATCGGGTGGTGGGTGGCGGCCGAGAAGCTGGCACAGGTGAAGGACGGAAGGCCCTGGGGGCGGCGGCCAGAGGGGCGGGAGGACGGCCGGAAGAACGGCCAAAGGCCGGAGTAAAAAGTCTCGGCTGGCAGTGACTGAGAAAAGGGTTGGGGACTTCTGCCTTTCGAAGGGGAAATAACTCCTGTGCAAACGAGATGCAAGTAGGGACGCCGGGGATCGGGAAGATCGTGGTGGCCTTGGGGGTCCACGCCCCGGCGTGGGGGCAGCGACTGCCACACCCCTCTATCCGCGCGCTTCTGAGCGTTGCTGCGAGAACTCAGGACCCCACCAAGATCTTTACTAAAATAGCCAGATGAGTGCGGGCGGCTCCTCCGACCACTTCGCCAGGACCCCTCTCCTCCACCTGCCGCTCGCACACCGTGGAGGGTCTTCTGTCGACGTGATCGGCTAGGAATCCTGGGTAGAATCCTTCCAGTGCTGCAGCATCTGGGGGTCGCTTCCAGCTTTGCCGAGGCTTCTTCCCGGTTTTACCCCGCCCCTTCCCCTTCCCCTTGTGGCCACTAGAGGGCCCCTGGGCGCCCAGGGGCAAATGAGCTAGCTCTTCCCCAGCCCTCGTGTTCTTGGCACTCAGCTCCCCTCTTCCGCCATCTTCCGCCCTCCAATGAGCCCCGAGCGGAGTCTGGACCCTCCAAACGTGAGCTTCTCCCAGCTGGGAAGAGGACGTTGCAGCGTAGCGGCCGCATCTTTTTCCCTTGGAGAGCACTGGGGAGGTGTAGGCCGGAACCGGGTCCTGGCCTGTGTGGTCTAGGTGAAAAAGACGTATCTGGGACCCCCAAAGGAGCAGGCGCAGCAAGAGGAAGGCCGGCTGAGAGTGGACGTGTGGGGGGGAGGTGGAGTGGGTGCAGAATGGGAGCGGGAGTCCTCCCCACACCTTTGCACGCTTGGCCCCGCCCCCAGGCCACCAGGCCACCCCCTGAAGTGCAATATCAGAAGAGGAAGTCTGGCTGGCCCGGAGGAGCCCCGAATATGAGACGAGAAAATCGGGGCTCGCGGGCCGACTACCGCACTGCAGTGTACTGTGGGTTTGGCCTTCAGTGGGTCACGTCACCTCTCTTGGCCTGTTTCTTTCAAGCTAACCTGGGACAGTTGCCCTTGTCCAGCCTACTTTTCAAGCGGGCTTGTGTAAGTGTCCAACACTGTAGTGTGGCAAGGGTTCTCAGAGCGGCATGCACGGCTTTTCTTATCCTCCCCGCTCCTCCCCCCATACTTCCCACTCTCAGGGCTCTCTTGAGGGCTGACACTCCTCTTGGGCCACCCGCAGTCTCTCCTCTTCTCCCTCCGTCAACTTCCTGGGCCCTGCCTTCCGACACCTACCGCTTCCCTGGTGGCCTTCGCCAGACATCCCCTCCGCTGTCGAGGGCGCTTGTGCTCAGAACTCTGACTCTAGGATCCAGCCCGAGGCCCTGTCCCTGCTCAGTGGCTCAGTGGGAGTGGGGTCTGAGAAAGGAAAGGGAGAGGGGCGCCTGGGAGGCTCAATCAGTTAAATGTCCCAATTCGGCTCAGGTCATGACCTCAGGGTTCGTGAGTTGGAGCCCGGTGTGGGGGGGGAGGGGGGGCTCTGGGCTGACAGCTCGGAGTCTGGGTTCTGCTTGCGATTCTTTGTCTCCCTCTCTGTCTGCCCCTCCCCTGCTCACACTCTATCTCTCTAAAAGTAAATAAACATGAAAAACAGTTTTTTCCCCTCCTAAATATAAAAGTCAAACATGCTGGGGACGCCAGCATGGCTCAGTGGATTAAGCGTCCGACTTCGGTTCAGGTCCTGATCTCACGAATCACGAGTTCGATATCCGCCTGGGGCTCTGTGCTGACAGCTCGGAGCCTGGAGCCTGCTTTGGATTCTGTGTCTCCTTCTCCCTCTTTGCCCCTCCCCTGCTCATGCTCTCTCTCTATCTCAAAAATAAGTAAACAAACAAACAAAAAAATTAGAAAAAAAAAAAAAAAAAAGGAGAAGGGAGGCAGAAGGCCAGAGCTCGAGTCAGGGACGGGCCGACCAAGCAGGGGTGCAGGCTGTGAGGGGAGGCAGGAGCCCCACACTTGTGTGGAAAGGTGAATTCTGTGTCCTCCACCGCTAACCTCTCTCTGGTTGGATTCAAGCTCTTACCTCTTCCTACTGCTGTGTCCTGGGGTAGGTGGGCTCTGAAGGGACCCGGCGAGAAGGCTGACCTACCTGCATTTTGTGCAGGCCTGAAGGTCGCCAAGCTACCCGGATAAAGACTACCTTGAGCGGGAGGACTATGGAGAACCACGCTGCCGCAGGAAAGAGGGAGCAGGCTCCGTGTGTGCCCCTGCGGAGTCCCTGCCTCGTCGGAGGGGAAAAACCAGGCGGCAGCGCCGTGTGGAGACCATGTTAGCAACTCCGAGAATTCCTCCGGGCTCAGGGTGCCCGGCTGGCTCCGTCCGCAGAGTGCGTGATTCTCAGTCTCGGGGTTGTGAGTTCGAGCCCCATGTTGGGGCCAGATATTACTGAAAAATAGAAAAACTCTTAAAAAAAAAAAAAAAGGAATGTGTATGCGCGCAGGCCAGCCCTTCCCTCCACTGCTCTCGCTATTAAGCCTGCCCTGAGCCACCGGCACGTCACGACCTGCCTCACACCCACCCCAGCTCATAGCCCGCATCTTCTAATCACAGCTATGTTCCTATTGTTTTGTTTACATTTTATTTCCTATCTCTGCCCACTGGAACGGAAGCTCCGTGAGTCCTGGGGCCTGTTTTGCTCACCGCGGTGGTGCCGGGAGCACGGAGATTGGCACACAGCGGGTGCTCCCTAACATTTGTTGCACGAACGAGGGAAGAGGAGGGCGAGGCGCGTGCAGCACTCTCTCCCGAATGCCCTCCCAGGGGCTGCTGAATCTGAGCCACCCCCGCGGGGACAGTGGTCGTGGGGGGGGGTCACTTCTCACCAGAACTGCTTACTCTAGGTATGGGTCACCTTTACCAAGAGAGACAAAACACACCCAGAGGAAGTCTGGGAAAAGCTGGTCCCTGGGGTGAGGAGAGAGTCCCACACACCATCTCCAGGCTTGTGCCCCAGGACGGAAGGGAGGGGGCAACAACTGGCCCCAAGAGGCTCTGCGGTTGTGGGGGGCTGAGTGGGCGTGTCGGGAAGTGTGAGCAAGATGGTGTCAGTGGCTGACGCGTGCCCACTGCTGGGCGTGATCCAGGGGCAGCGTGTGTTTCGGCTGCCGAGGGGAAGAGAGGGAGCGGTGCTCATTCTGGCTGTTTGTGCTTGTGCACGGTGACAAGCCTGAGGAACCTGCGTGGCCACCCGGGTGCCTTTCTCTTGCGGCCTCATGTGTGACCAGGGGGAGCAGGGCCCGACTTCCCGTGAGCTTGGGGCTAGCAAGGGCCCAGGGCTTCTCCCAAGATCCTCAAGGCAGGGAGCTGGCCAGGCCACGTCTTCTATTTGAGTTCCTGGCTTAAGGCGCGGGACCCCACCCAAGCCGGACCCCTCCCTACCCACCGGTTGGGAGGAACCTGGGCTTTCCACCCTCCACCCTCCCCAACCAGTGAGTCGGAAAACCTGGTTTTCGGTGTGGGTTGTATCCAGGACAACCTCCTTCCCTCCCTTCTTTAAAAATGATTTTTTTGTAATGTTTATTTTTGAGAGAGACGGGGGGGGGGGCGCAGAGTGTGAGTGGGGGAGGGGCAGCAGAATCCAAAGCCAGCTCCCAGCTGTTAGCACAGAGCCTGATGAGGGTCTCGCACCCATGAACCGCAAGATCATGACCTGAGTTGGACGCTCCACCGACCAGGCCGCCTGGCGCCCATCTCCTTCCCTCCCTGGTCTGAACGCTGGCTCTGGCTCCAAGACCCTTTCAGTGCTGAGTTGTTTGGAGTCCCTTTTAGACATTTAGCACGTTTGGCCTCAAGGCCTATTTATTTTATATAGAACATCTATATCCCTATTTTTTGTTTACATCTTATTTCCTGCCTCTGCCCAGCAGAATGTAAGCTCTGTGAGTACAGGGGCCTGTTTTGTTCACTGATGTGTTCAGAGCACCAGGATTGGCACACAGCAGATGATATATGTATATACATACATACATATATATATATATATACATATACATTTATGCACACACATGCACGCACACACAGTTTAGTGATCCTTAGCCCATTCCTGGCACTGAGTACAGAAAAATCAACCATCTAGGCCGGTGAGCTCACGGTGCGGGTCCCGCGGCAGTCTTATCCGGGTCCCGGCCAGCAGCCAGGCAGCTCCCGTGCACCTGCACCGGAGGTCCAGCAGGGGTGCGGGCGGGAACGGAGGCTGGCACATGGCACAAACTCGAAGCAGGGTCCACACTTCCCCCGGTTGTTTGTGGCCCATCGTCGGTCAAGCACAGCTGGCCTGGAGGTGGGGCCCGGGGCGGGGGGGTGCTCGATGGGGGCTGGGCCCGGCGCTGGAGGAGAGAACAGGAAGCTGGGAGGCGGGCTCTGTCACAGAAGCTGTGGCCCTGCGCCTGGGTCTGGGGCCCTGCCCACCCACCTGAGCGGTGCAGGGTGCGGGGGCGCGGGAGGGGAAGGGGTGGATCCAGGCCCACCTGAGCGGTGCAGGGGCGGGCGGGGCGGGGGCGTCCCGGGCATCAATCCAGCAGTTCCTTGATGCACCAGCAGCAGAGGAGGATGTAGGCAACTTCCTTCAGGGTCTGCTGCAGGCCCTCCCATCCTGTGCCCGTCTTCATGACCGGCACCTGGAACCCAGTGCCCCACAGGGCCCTTCTGAAGGAGAAAGGCAGGGCCTGGGCGAGGGGCTGTGTCCGGGGCTGCATGTGGGCCGCAGCTCTGAGGCGCACAGAGCTGTCTCCCGGGCCTTTTATCAGCAGCGTCCCCACCCCCTCAGACCTCATGACTATGGGGACAAAGGCCCCGGGGTCTAGCACAGGGAAGGTTCTGGGCCCAAGAACGGGCTGAGTCAGCCTCCATGGGCAGGGGTGGAGGCTGGGTTGGGGCGGGGGGGGGGGGGGGGGCCGGCCACCCCGTCTTCTGTCCTCCGCAGCCAGGCCAGCCCAGCTTCCCTTCTCCCAGCCTGGCTCTCCAAACCTCGGCGTCCTGCCCGGGGTGCCTCTCCCCCAGGGGCTGGCGTGGCTCCTGACCCTGCCCTCCGGTGGGCTCCTGCCGAGCGTTCTGTGTACGTCCCCCTGTTGCCCCCCCACCGCCCCTGTTCCTCAGAGGGAGCACTGGCAGCTGGGAGCTGGCAGAGCCCGGCCCACGTCTGCTTCTCCCGTCCCGTCCCCTGGAGCAGGAAGACACAGGCAGAGGAGCAGGCACGCAAGAGGCGGTTTATTGACAGGGGACACCCCAGGGCGGCCTCCCTCGGGCTGCCCGGGGTCACGTGCGCGAGTTCCTCTCCTCGTCTTCGTTCTCCAGGAGGTAGGCTGGCCGGTAGGTGGGCTGGCCCCCCGGGCTCAGGCACTTCAGGGCCGGGTTCCTCACGGTGTTCTCGCGGCCCCCCAGCGACGTGTAGCTGGAGCAGGGAGGAGGCAGGCGAGTTCGGGGCAGGCTCTCCCCACCGCAGCGCCCCCACCTCGTCCCCACGCCCACGACACCCGTCCTCTCCCAGCACCCTTACCCTCGGTCATATAGGACACAGTACGGGACAAACAGCTGCCGCAGGAAGTCCCAGATGTCTCTGTAGGTCCAGTCCTGGGGGAGTCCAGAGTGGGGTCACAAAGTCCCCCCTCCCACACTGCGGCCCGCCGCCCGGGCAGGGGCCCGCCTAGAGCTCTTCTGCTTCCGGGGCTCTGAGGGAGGCCTCCTGGGGGATTCTCCGGGATTCTCCGGGATTCTCTGGGATTCTCCGGGATTCTCCGGCACAGCCTGCTGGGTGCGGCCACGCAACGCAAAACGGGAAACCTTTGCCGGCCTCCCTCCGCCCCCAAGCCGCCCCCCAGGGACCGGCGTGCTCCAGGACGGACGTGGTTGTGTCCAGGAGTCCACGCAGCCCGCTGCGTCTCCAGCTGGGCCGTCTAATGTGGCCGCGGCTGGAAATGGGGTTAGTGCCTCTGAAGAAGCGAATTCTGAAGGGTATTTAATTTTTAAAATTAAGATATAACACCCACACCACAGAATTCGTCACACTCGGAGCGCACCACTCAGTGGTTTGGGGTCATTCTTTCTTTCATTTCAGTAGGTTGTAATTTGAGTATCGATAAGAGGCTGGTGGCTGCCATTCTGGGCAGTGCAGACCTAAAGGTAGAAAGCACAAGCCCGCCACGGAATCGGTGCTCCCTACAGAATGGTCAGAAAGCTGAACGGCCGAGCAGCACGGCCTCCCTTGGGTGATGGGGGTCCCTCACGCGAGCCCCGGGCTCCCACCTCTCCCACGTGGGGGGCCAGGGCGCAATGAGCGACAGGGGTCGGGAGACGGGAGGCGCTGCGGCCCCCTCCCCGTTACCAGCAGCGGGTTGACGCGCACGAAGGCAGGCCAGCCAGGGTCCGTGGGGCTGAAGGGGTGGAGGCTGCAGGAGTAGGGGTCGGTGCGGCGGGTGCCCATCAGGACGGCCTCCAGCCGGGGGTGCCGGGCCTGCAGCTCACACAGGGCCTGCTTCATGTGGCCCTCGGCCTCCAGCACCTGCAGATTATACCTGAGGAGGGGAGGGGCGGGGGTCAGAAGCGGGCACTGCTGAGCCGCACCCGGAGCCCACACTTCCAGGCCCTCGGTACCTCTTGATGGTGTCCTGTAGGAACTGCTCCAGCTCGGGGAAGGGGGAGATGTTGCGGATGTACAGGATCTGGAGGGGCTCCTGAGTATCGGGGCGTGTCCTGGGGAGGGGAGGACGCACAGGCTTGGCAGAGCAATGCTCCCCAGAGAGCTCGCACACTGTTCTCTCTGCTCCTGGATGGGCTGTGACCTCCCTGTGCTCAGGGCCGGTGGCCTACACGTCCACCCAGGGCCACCCAGGGCCACCCAGATGTCAGATGCTCAGTCAATGTGGCGGGGGAAGAGCGCGGAGAGGTCACCACGGCTCCCTCCCTCCCAAACCACACCTGGCCGCCCTCTCCCTCCTTGCTGCCTTCGCCCCGGGCCGTGGGCTCACCTCTGCACGGCCGCGTGGAAGAGGTGCAGGAGGGCCGTGCAGTCCTTGCCTCCATTGAAGCCCACGCAAAGGTGGCTGAGGTCATACTGAGCCAGGGCGGTCTCAATGGTCTGCAGGGCGCCTGCCACCTTCCCCCCCAGAGAAGACCCTGCAAGGAGACAGACAAGAAGATACGTACATGTGGCCGTCAGAGGGCAGTGGGGGGGGGGGGGGGCACACCGCCCTGGCCTGAAGCCTCTCCAGGCTTCCCAGTGTTCCCAGAGTAAAGGCTGGAGTCCTACATGCCCTTCAGGGTCTGTCCCGGCCTGCCAGTCAGAACCCTTCACCTCAGTGTCTTCCCTCGGGGGGCCCTGCTCTCCTTCGTTCCCCTAAACCCCATCCTGTTTGCTCTCGCCCACCTCCCGGTGGGGCCCAATCCTCCTCATCGGCCCACATGTCCGACACTCGCCCAGCAGACTGTATTTAACGTACATACGCCCAGGTCAAGGCTGACCTCCCCACCGTGGAGGCCGCTGAGACCGACGTCTCGGGCCTGACGCCTACCTTTCTTGTTACACTGCCGGCCCAGAAGGCCGTGGCGTGTAACACACTGTCCTGTTGAGCTCGGTCCGCGGTACCCAGCACAGTGCTGGCAGGAGCGGACACCCGGTTGACATTTACTGAAGAATGACCGACGGCACCGGAGCTATCCCCCCTCTCTCAGACCCTACATTCCCGAGACCTGGGCAGGGGTGGGGTGGGCACGTGCAGCCCCCACCCCCCCAGGCCCCTACCTGATTCTGCGAGCTGGTAGACAGCCTCCCTGGCCTGCCCCACGGCGTCGGGCACGTAGGGGACCAGCGATCCCGGGGGCAGACGGGCAGTCAGGTAGGCCAGGCACTCCTCCAGCGGCCCCTCTTCCTCCGAGTCCAACGACAGCTTCACCCGATAGTAGTTGCTGCCCCAGTCGGGGTAGGAGCCCAGGCCGAGCCTGCGCCCAAAGTGGGCCTGCGCCTCAGCCAGCACGGGGGCGATGGAGGCCTCGTCGGCGGCCACGTACAGCTCCCGCAGGTGGAACTGCACCGCCGTGTTTCGGAACAGCCCCTTCAGCCCCTCCAGCACCCTCCGCAGCAGCTCGGGAATGCCCGGGAAGAGGTAGACATTTCGGACGGAGACCAGCGGGAACTTGAAGGGCCGGCCCGTGTGAGGGTCTGTGCCGTAATGCAGGCGGGCGGAGGAGGGCACTACGGACAGCTTCTCGCAGCCCTTCCCTCCGAGGGCTCGGATGGCCGCTTCCAGCTCGGGGTGCGGCTTGAGCTCATCCCCGAAGGCCTGTGCTACCGCCTCAAAGGTCACATCATCGTGAGTGGGGCCGATGCCCCCTGCCGTGAGGACGTGGGTGAAGCGGCTGGAGAAAGAAGTGACCTCTGCCGCGATGGTGGCCACCTCGTCGGGTACGACAGAGACCCGGCACACCTGGACCCCCAGGGAGCGCAGTGTCCGGCATAGAAAGTAGGTGTTGGTGTCCTGAGTGTGTCCCTGGGAGATGAGATGGGGACGATGAGAGTGTCAGTGCTGCCGGACTCGAGGGCAAAGGGGAAGGGGTGACAGCCGTGTGGGGCATCATGCTCTTTTGGGGGACGCTGCCTCGTGAGGCTCTAAAGCCTGGACTGGGTACGAGGGTGAGAAAATCCAGCTGAACAGCCGGGGGTCGCATGACCCACCTTGGGCCTCCTTCTCCGTGCTTTGACCTTGACCTCATCTATGCCTGAGGATTCGGTGGCCAATTCTATGTGGACGACCCATCCACTTCCTCCCCAACCCTGACGGTTTCAGCTCCCTGGCTCTGCCTACCTATCAGGCATCTCTGCCGTATTCCTGGCCGTTGTCACTTTGGCCAGTGGCCTCCTCAGACACTGTCCACCGCCAGCGAGGCCCTCCTACCATCAAGTGTACTGAAATGTCTCCCCATCTGCTCTCTTCTCTTGGTCCCTACTGCCGCCGGGCAGGTCCTTGGCACCTGTCATCTGGACATTGTTGAGGCCCCCTGGCCAGGCTCCCGGCCGCCAGCCCCAGCGCTCTGCCCAGTGCCTTCTGACTAACCTTTCTAATGTGTTACTGGGATTGCATCACTCTTGGGCTCAAAAGCCCTGTGTTGTTTCCAAACATATACGGAATAAAGTTCACATTCCTTTGCAGAACATTTGAGGCTGCCTGCGGTGTGCACACGATCTTCCTTTGCGGCCCCTTCTTCTTCGACTTCTCTCCAGAGGGCTTAGCGGACAAGGGTTACTTGGAGTAAGAGGGACTCAGGTTGGAATCCCCCCTCTACCACCTCCTGGCTGTGGAACCTTGGACAGGCTAGCTTCTCGGCCTCATAATCTATTAATTGACATTTATAATAAAAGTATTGAACCTCAGGGGATTGTTCTAAGGGTTAGTAAAACCGCACATGTGATCTAGAAGCACAGCCGCGGGCCCTAGTAAGCCCTCAAAAAGGAGGGGTCAAGATCACTACCTCAAACCCGATGCCTACCACGACCTTTAACAAGATTTCCCTCGATTGCTCAGAAGAATCCGACGGATTTCTTCCGTCCAGTAGTTTCCTTTTATTTCGCTTACTCACTCTGCCAAGTGCCTTGGGTCATTTTCCAAACAGGCTGGCTGTAACTCTTCAATAACACATGCACCTGTACCCCCTTCACAAGTCGGACTCCCCGTCATTTCTGTGAAGCCCCTCCTACTCCTATCAAGTTGCTGGACAAACTGAAGCCACCTTGCTACAAGTTTTCAACAGAGTGATGGAAAGCACAAGGGTCACTTTCCCTCTAACATGCTGGGCTCACTCCAGGACTCCACGGCAGCAAGGGGGCTCCCGCCCTGGCCTGCCTTCCCTCAACAGATCGTGCAGCAGGATCTTAAGGACAGAAGCACGCCACACACCCCCCCTCTGTCCCAGACGCACCTTGAGGATCTCATCTCCAACAATGATGATGCCCGCCGTCACGCTGCGCCCTGAGGGAGGTTCAGAGGCCCTAGATGCCATGGTCCTGCCTTCTCTGCCCCTCTGCAAGGCCCTCCAGTAGCCACCCAGGGCCCCAAATAGGGGTCGAAAGCACGGGAGTCGCGCCAGGTCTACAGGGCACTGGGGGCCATAGCCTGGGAACAGGGGGGTCCGGGGTCAAGGGAACCTGGAGGAGCCAGAAAGGACATTGGGGGAGAGCAGGAGTGCATGTTCTTTTTTCCTTAGAGGGAGACCTCGCCGGGCCCTTGACAAGCGACTCCTTTATCCCTGCCTTCAACGGACGTGTTCTCACCCCATCCCAGCCTCTTCACAAGCTTGGCTCTGGTCTCCTTAAAGCGTCCTGCTCTCCCGAGCACCTACCACTTTACGTAGGTCTCCTGCGCGCCGAGCTCGGGCCCCCCCTGGCCGGCGACAGCCCGGCAGCCTGCACCTTTAAATATCTCTCCTCTTTGGGGACCGGTCCCTTTAAGCATCTCGCCCCCCCCCCCCCTTTAAACGCGGCCCCTCCCTCCGCCGCGGGCCGAGCTCAGGCGCCGGGCCCTCCGGGGCCCGCACCCTTTCTGGCCTGCAGTCCCCGTCCCCGCCACCCCGCCCCCGCCCGCCCAGCTGCCCCGGGTCCCCACCTGCCTTCCCGGCCGGCGCCCTCCGCTCCCGCACGGCCCCGGGCGGCTTCCGCACGCAGCGTCCCGCCTTGGATCGCGCCTGCCACGTCAGTTGGCCATCTCGGCTGTCGCTCAGACTGCCTCCAAGGGCCCACGGGTGCAGGCGGCCGTCGCTCGCCAGCCCCAGCCCGGGGGCGGGAGCAGCGCGGGGTTGTTATGGGCGACAAGCACGTGGTCACCCTCACCCGGAACTGCGGGGGCGGGGCCGACGGGGGGTGGGGGGGACCTCGGCTGCTGCTCCTGGTGCTGGCGGGAACGGGAGGTGTGATTCTAACCTCGGTCCCGTTTTCGGGTTCTTGTGTGCAGTGCTAGCGGTCTTTAACCCCGACTCAAATTCTAGGCAAAGGGGATTTATCTTGTAGCGTATGGCCCTTCGAGGGACACCAAGTATCAGCATTGGCCGTGAAGTAGGGAGAGCTTGGAGAGGACTTTTTAGTGCGTGGAACTTTCATTTATTTTTTTCTTTTTAAATGTTTATTTCTTTTTTTTAAGTCCTTCCCTGTCAGCAATTATTTCTTTTATTAATTCATTTATTGTGTAATTTACATCCAGGTTAGCATATAGCGCAACAGCGATTTCAGGAGTAGATTCCTTAGTGCCCCTTGCCCATTTAGCCCACACCCCTCCCACCACCCCTCCAGTAACCCTGTTTGTTCTCCGTATTTAAGAGTCTTTTATGTTTTGTCCCCCTCCCTGTTTTTATATTATTTTTGCTTCCCTTCCCTTTTGTTCATCTGTTTTGTCTCTTAAAGTCCTCATATGGGTGAAGTCATATAATTTGTCTTTCTCTGACTAATTTCGCTCAGCATAATACCCTCCAGTTCCATCCACGTAGCTGCAAATGGCAAGATTTCATTCTTTTTGATTGCCGAGTAATACTCCATCGTATATATAGACCACATCTTCTTTATCCATTCATCCTTCGATGGACACTTGGGCTCTTCCCATCCTTTGGCTGTTGTCGACAGTGCTGCTGTAAACGTGGGGGTGCATGTGTTCCTTCGAAACAGCACACCTGTATCCCTTGGATAAATACCTAGTAGTGCAATTGCTGGGTGGTAGGGTAGTTCTACTTTTAATTTTTTCAGGAACCTCCACACTGTTTTCCAGAACGGCTGCACCAGTTTGCATTCCCACCAGCAGTCCGCATCCTCACCAACGTCTGTTGTTGCCCGAGTTGTTAATGTTAGCCATTCTGACAGGTGTAAGGTGGTATCTCATTGTGGTTTTGATTTGTGTTTCCCTGATGATGAGTGATGTTGAGCATTTTTTCATGTGTCGGTTGGCCGTCTGGATGTCTTCTTTGGAGAAGTGTATTCATGTCTTTTGCCCATTTCTTCACTGGATTATTTGTTTTTTTGGGTGTTGAGTTTGATAAGTTGTTTATAGATTTTGGATACTAACGCTTTATCTGCTATGTTGTTTACAAATATCTTCTCCCATTCTGTCGGTTGCCTTTTAGTTTTGCTGATTGTTTCCTTCGCTGTGCAGAAGCTTTTTGATGAGGTCCCAGTAGTTCATGTTTGCTTTTGTTTCCCTTGCCTCTGGAGACACTTGAGTAAGAAGTTGCGATGGCCAAGATCAAAGAGGTTTTTGCCTGCTTTCTCCTTGAGGCTTTTGATGGCTTCCTGTTTTACATTGAGGTCTTTCATTCATTTTGAGTTTGTTTTTGTGTATGGTGTAAGAAAGTGGTCTGGGTTCATTCTTCTGCACGTTGCTGTCCAGTTTTCCCAGTACGACTTGCTGAAGAGACTGTCTTTATTCCATTGGATATTCTTTCCTGCTTTGTCAAAGATTATTTGGCCGTATGTTTGTGGGTCCATTTCTAGGTTCTGTATTCTGTTCCATTGATCTGAGTGTCTGTTTTTGTGGCAAAAAATGTGTATTTTTGAGACAGAGCGAGAGCTCACGCAGTGAAGGGGCAGAGAGAGAGGGAGACACAGAACCGGAAGCAGGCTCCAGGCTCTGAGCTGTCAGCACAGAGCCCGACGCAGGGCTTAAACTCAGGAACCGTAAGATCATGACCTGAGCTGAAGTCGGAGGCTTAACCACTCAGCAATCTAGGCATCCCAGCTTTCATTTATTTCTATTATAAACGGTAAAGCTATGTACTTAACCCTCTTGACAAGAAAAAGCCTAACTCCCCCCCCCCCCCCCCACCGCCCCGTCCAGATAGTGCTTAATTTGAACATCACCTTTGCCAATTTGGGTCTTCTAGGTACCAGTGAGGGCAGTGACTAGGGGATGCCACGTGTCCACTTTCGATTCTTACATCATCCTAGCTTACTCTCATTTCAGTTGCCTTTGATCTAAAAGTGCTTCTTAAATTTTAATGTTTGATCATCTGGGACCCTCCTTTTAAAAATTTGTTTTAATTTTTTTAAATAATCTCTATGCCCAACATGGGACTTGAACTGACGACCAGGAGAGAGTTGCATGCTGTATGGACTGCACTAGCCAGGCTCCCCATCTGGGACTTTAATATGCTGATTAAGTCTCCCCCATTCAGGAGGTTTGGGTGGGAGCTTGAGATCTGCATTTAACAAGCTCTCCTGTCATGCTGACGCTGCTGGTACCTGGACTATGTTTTCTGTAGTAAACACATAAAATTCATGCATCACTGGGAGGACAGCCGAACCACACCCACCCTCATTTTACTCTCCTAAAGCCCCAGATAGATGATACCCATTTTACAGATGGGCAACAGGCTAAGAAAAAGGAAGGGATGCCATCCAGCAACCCCAAAACAAAAAACAAAGGTAGAGCCAGACTTCTAGACTATTCTTTCTCAAGCGATAAGCCCTGTGTGTGTTTTTCAATTAAAAGAACCTCAGCTAAAAAAAAAAAAAAAAATTTTTTTTTAAGATTTTAAAGTGATCTCCGCACCCAGCGTGGGGTTCAAACTCACGACCCCAAGATCAAGAGCTCTGTGCTGTACCAACTGGCCCAGCCAGATGCCCCTATAAAGCGACTTTAAAGGCAAAAGTCCCACTTGCCTAACAATAAGTCACATGAGCCATCATCTTTACTAGCAATGGTGATAGTGTCTCCCCACCCCCCCAACAGCTCTGACCCAATCCTCTATCTGTGGGTTCTCAAGCTTGAGTGGGTCCCAGAATCACCTGGAGGGCCTGTTAAAACCTTGCCAGGCCTAACCGTCAGTTTCTGATTCAGCAGGTCTAGGGTGGAGTCCAAGAATTTGCATTTCTAACAAGGCTTGAGGTGAAGTCACGCTCTGGTTCAGGGACCACAACTGAACTCCTGCCATAGTAGTAGATGGGTGGATGATGGGGGGGGGGGGGCAGGGAGATATTTTCCTTTATTTAGTACTGCTGTGATTTTTAAAAGTAGGGGGTAAGCTATTATTTGGAAGAATGCTTTCTTTTTTTTTTTTTTTTTTTAAGGTTTTATTTTGAAGTAATCTCTTCACCCAACGTGGGACTCGCACTCACGACCCTGAGATCAAGGGTTGCATGCTCCACCGACTGAGCCAGCCAGGGGCCCCTTGGAGAAATGTTTTCTCAAACAACTACAGCTTATACCTGTTTCCCCAAATGTTAGTACTCCAGCTACCTGCAGAAAAATGCTTGAAAGTCCCACATCCAGGCCACACCCCAGACCAATTAAGTCAACACCTCTCAGGGTCGGCTCAGGCACCAGAACTTGCCAGGAAAAACAGCAGGGGCTGCCTTCCACGCCCCCCTCTCCTGCCCCCAGGTGTGCCTGAGCCTTGGGCCCGGCAGGAAGGGGGCACAGGGCAGCCTCTGGCTGACGGCCTCCTCCCTTCACCCTCTCGTGCCCTTCAGATACCAGGACTACAGCAAAGGCGCCATCCCGGGCTGTAGGAAACAGTTCGTTTGCTTTCCTGAGGTGATGTCTCCACACAGCCTTTAGCTCAGGCTAATAGAGCAGCATATCGTTTCAGATGTTTGACAGAAAGTCTGCTTGAAGTAGGTTAAAAACCGGTTACACGAATGTTGAAACGACCCTCATTATTAGCAAAGAGCTGGGCTTCATGATCTAAGCGAAGGGGGCACAACCACAAACAGGGTGCTGCTCGCAGCGACCCCAAGAGGGGAGACCTCGACAAGCAAAGAATCAGATCGTAAAAACTTCCTCTTTAATCAAGGCTTTTTAACAGGGAACAGGTTTCTTGAATAAAACGGAGTTTCCAGTACAATGAAACATAAACCACCATACAACATACAACACCTGGCAGGAAGAAACAAAACGGCAAGTTTACGCAATCCCTGCCACGGCCTTATGCTTAGAGGAGCCGCTTCCTCCATCTACCAAGTGTGTTCTGCAGGATACAGAGCTCGGCAGGGCTTCTGGGGTCACGCTCGGCCGAGGCTGCAGCCCGAACGCGCTCAGCCGGCTGGGCCGGGCTGCTGTTGGCTCAGGCGAAGCGGTCACCAGCACAAACAGTCTGAACATCCTTTCAGTATCAAAGTGGGAAGCAAGAAGGCAATGGAATAATGTCACCCGAAGATGTCGTTAGCACGTGAGGACAGCTGTGCGAAGCCCGAGGCCGAAAGGTGGCTGCCGGCTTCATTTCTTTGGCTTCTTGGGCAGTGGTCGCCGGAACAACAAGATGTGAGGTTCTGAAAGAGCGAGTGAAACCTAAGAGGCAAGCTCACACTCGTCTGCGCACAGCCTGCGGTCTCCCACCCGCACCTCCCAGAGACAGCGATCAGATCTTCACGACTAAATTACGACGTCAGCATGCGGCCTTAGAACCAGACCCAAAAGCTGGGCCTGTCTGCCAAGTACAGAATTGTTAATATCAGTTCTTTTGCTATGTTTGTGCAGCCCCGGGGGAGCCCTTTATTAGTTTTGCCTGGCAGCTTGGTGTCTGGTGTCTTATCAAGAAATACACTTTCCTTGGCTTATTTGGATAATATCCAAGAACTCACTTTCTGATGGAGAATGACGAAGGAGCCACAGCCTCCTCCGGGGTATACGTGACCTTAAAAAAAGACTACGCTCGGACGAAGTTAGAGATTAAAAGGGGTTTTTTTCAGCGATACCTTGTCTCTGAACTTCCCATCTGATACTTTACTCTTATTTCTGGTCACTTCAGTTTTTCTAGACGGCTGGTGAGGAACCAATAAACCACTGTTACCCTCCCCTGATTTCTTTGGGTTATGCGATCTTATCGCTCTTTCTTGCCCTCAGTGAAGGAACCCGTATGATTGCTCTCAGCCACTGCACCGACCTGGTTCGTGGATCATATAATGGACCCATCCCTGACTCTGCTGAACGCCGAGATTCCGCCACTCAGATTCAGACATCAAATGGGTTTTAGGGACCAGCTTGGCTATGTCCTTGGGCAACATGACGTGCCTGTAACAGAAACATGGACAGGTGGGGGGACTCACATCAGTAGTGGGGACAGTCCGTTAGACAAGTGCTTACATACAAAGCCAAGAGAGGAAAGAAAGGAAAAATTGGTTTCTGATAGTAGGGAGTTTATATAAATTCATTGTGGGGTAAAGGCAGCTAGAATTAAAGGCCAAGTTCTGCAAATCCTCCTGCAAGTACATCACAAAGCACGAATTAATGAGCAACGCAAGCGAATGAGCACCTAACTTCCAGGCACCGTTGATGCACTGCCTCTGGCCTCCTGGAGCCCAGTCCCCTACTTGATTACTCGGAATCAACAGAATGGCAGCCCCATAGCAGAGTGTTAATAACAGAGGTAGTTTCGAGATGGATCGGTGAAGAAAGGCCTCTTACGGAGCGCTGTGTGGAAGAGCCCTCACGGAGGATGAACTGTCAACGTAAACCTTTTAAATCTATCCTCGATTTCATTTTCCTGACTCTGAAGGGATGTGCCATGAGACTTCCCTGGGGAAACGCCTCGTCTTCCTAACCAAGGATAAGTCTCCTTTCGTGGCAAAAAAGTATTACTCTGCCACGAATCCTGATACACTTCATCATGCTCGGTGAAAATACACTAAACGCTCCCCGTGCTAGTAACAGAGATGCTTCCCAGAGACATGATTCTAGTCTAAGTATCTGAAAATAGCTTACATTCGAACAAGTGCCTGGCACATTGCACCAAACAGACCCCCTCACGACAAGCTGATTCTTAAAGCAAGATACCACTGCCAAGATCTACAACTTCCAGAGAGATGAAACTCGTGACTTCTCCCTAGTCCCACAGAGATGCTATAAGCGCTTAGTTCAGATGGGGAGGAAAAAGTTAACGGGCCCCAGCGGAGCTGCGGGTCTTCCCCAAGCAGCTGGCGTCACCGCGGTCCTGTATCTGCACCTGTCAGCACGCACCGAGCCGGCCACAGGGCCCAGCCCCGCACTAGGCGTAAAAGAAACACAACCAAAGCAAGTTTGCATTGCACGTTCTTCAATTTTGGGGGCAAGATACGAACTAGGAAGTTGTTTCAAGGATCATGCCCTCATTTGCAGAATCCTTGGTCTTCCCGAATCTTTCAACCTGGAATCACGGAGTTGGATTAACTCCAAACTCCGAGGCTCTGTAAGGACCCCCTTCTTCACCATCCGTGCCGAGCTCTGTTGCTCCCACATAACCTGCACCTATGTCCATCACGTCCCTTCTCGCCCTCTCTCTGAAGCCTGCAGCGTTTCCACAAACGTCTCGGGCTGTGGGGAGCAGAGGCCAGGGCTCATGCCCGCACTTAACACAACACCTGGAGGCGCTCCGTAACTGTTTCGAATGTTCGAAGGGCATCCGGCAGGCCCCTGCCAAGTCCTTTCTCAAAGCCCTCGGCCAGCTTCACCCCCTCGCAGGTCCTGGAAGCCCCCTTCCTGAAACAAGCCCACGCCCCCTTTGCAGGAATCCGCGGGCACCTCTCGCGCCGCCGTGGCCACCTCCTCTCAGTAGGCCCCGGAGGCCCCGAGGTGTCGCCGCGACACCAGCAGTCTCCAGAGGGCAAGCACAACTCGCTCTGCCGAGGGAGCGGGGCCGTCAGCCTAGAGCCCCTAGCCACGCCCACTCCGAGTCCGCCACTTTCTACTTTCCCCGGTGCCGCCAGGCCCTGGCGCGTGCGCCGTACGCTCTCAGCGACCGTCCCCAGCCCCGCGGCTCGGGTCTCCCGCGCATGCGCCGGTCCCGTCGCTTCAGCTCCGGTTCCTAACTCTTCTTGCCCTCACTTGTCGAAGTTCACGACCTCGCGGTGGGCCCCGCGCCGGCACTAACCGGTACTCGAACTCCTCGTCGTCGTATTTGTCCGAATAGTAAATCTGTTTGTGCGACATGACCGCTCGGCCTGAGGATCGTCAGCCCCGCGCCGCCAACCTCCGAACAACTCCCAGCAGCACGCGCTCCCACCCACTTTGGCCTCGCTTTCAAACACGCCGCCCGCGCTTCCCATTGGTCCCTTTGGCTTAAGGCGGGACAGCTCTACCTTCAAGCCTCGGATTGGCTTAGATTCGCTTCTCCTCGAGTCCTTATTGGAGTGCACCTCTCACGCTCCTCAAGAACGAGCGTAGGTAAAAAAATGCGCCTGTAATTGGCCATCCCTGCCCCCGTGCGCGTTCTCGCGCTGCCATTGGCTGATTCGGGAAAGTGGGCTGGGTAAAGGAGGGACCGAGGTAGAGGGTCAGGGGTTAGTGGGGCCGGAAGTAAGTGCAATAAAGTTTCTTCAGGGAGGCCGGGCCGGGGAGAAAGTTGGAACGACAACCTAAGGAGGCAGTAGCGTGATCCGGAACCAAATCGGGCCGCGGTGCGGTGCGGCGACTCCATGAGGCCCTGGTGAGTTGGGCCTTTCCCTTCTCCTTAGGTGACCCGCTCCTCCACCCCGGAACCCCTCTCCCGGGACCCTACTTCCGGTCTTCGTGGATAAGTCCCGCCCCCCGAGACCCCCTCCCCGGAAGTCCCACCCCCCAACTTCAGGGGGCTCCCCGAACCCCGACTTGTTTTCTGCTTATTGTCCACGACCCCACCCTGCCGCCCAGCTTTCCTGGAAGCCCCACCCCCGGACATGCTTCCAAGCCCTAGTGCAAGAAACCCGACGGTAGTCCTTCCAATTCCCCGAGACCCCGCCTCCTCGCGACGGGTCTCCGCTAACTCCTGTCCATCAAAGAGCCTATCTCTCGAAAGAGCAGAGCGCCGCCCCTCAAAGAACGCTAGGGACGCGTGAAGCCACGCCTCCCCGAGGCCCCGCCTCTCCCCAACCACGTCGGGCTGAGCGGACACCCCGCCTGCTAGAAGTCTCGGGTGCCCGCGACCTAGGGGCCACGCCCCCTGAGGGGCTGCTCGGGGGGCGACCCCGGTCCCCGCCTCGGAAGCGCGGTCTTCAGCTCCGAAGACCCTGGCTCACATAGTTCCCTTTTCTCTTTTGGGCCTCGGGCTCCGTTTTCCTGAGCGCTCGTGCCCCAGCAGGTGGGACGTCAAAGTGTCCCCGCCGGTTCTGAGCGGTGAGAGGTTAGAGGCAGCCCTTGGCCTCCCCCTGCCCCCTTCCCAGGGTGGGCCCGCGTGAAGGGGGCTGGACTTGGGGAGCGAGGCTTGCTCCGGGGTTCCCAGCCCCGCTACCGGAGCTTCCCCTCCCAGGACCGACTCCGCCCCAGGGACAGCTGTAGGTCTCACACCTGCACCTCGGGAGCTGGTAGGGCCATGGGTTTGTCGGTGTGCGACCTGTGGGTGCGACAGGAGCGAGCGCTGTCCGCTGCCAGGGGACAGCGGCTTGGAGGGGTGGAGGGGACAGTGGCCCTTTTGCAGGGACTCCTCAACCCCCACCGCTCCTTTGGCCCTTCCCCTCCCCCTAAGCAGAGTTCCTGCCTGGGCATTCCTCCTGGGCCCGCTCGCCCGGCCTTCCCTTCTGGAAACATTCCTGAGGCTTTCGCCATTTCCTGCTACTTGCCTCCTCCTCCTCCCTGCTGGGCTGGGAAGCCACCAGCGGCTTCACCCCCACACCCGGCCACCCGGACTCCCGGGAGGCGGGCTCCTTTTTTCCTATGCAAATTTTAAAAAGCCCTACTTCCTCCTTCTTTTCTTCCGAACGCCCACACCTGTCGCTCGTTCCCGGCCTCTGGATTCCGCGGGCTCCCGCGGCTGGAGGACGTCTTGGCAGGTGTGGGGGGTGTGAGGCTGTGGCGAAGCCTTTCCTCATTCTCTCGGACGTGGAGTGATAGAATTGTGCTCGGGAGTGACCAAACTGTCCTCGATTGAGGACTAGGGCAGGTGAAAGAGTTAAGTGGTGGCATTATTAATCATTATAATCATATCATTTGCACCCTTATCTTAAGTAAATTTGAGAGTAGATCATTCCAGAGTGAACGTGGGGGTTCTGCGTATCTTTTGCTACTTGTTTGCTGACCCCCCCCCCCATCTTCCTCCGTGGCCCCCTCAAGCAGAGCTGTGGCAGGAAGCTGTGGGTGGGAGGGATGGGTTTGGGGCTGTTCCCTGCGTCCAGCCTCAGCCCATCCCTGGCGCCCCTGGGCACAGATTTGCCATCTGCCCCCTCTGTCCCTTTGTGGCCCGTAACCCCCGCCTCTGTTGGAGGGAGAACCGTTTCACTCTCCCACGTTCTCCAGTCACATTCTGCCCCTGGCGGACACCCGCGCCTTCGCTGGTCCCTGCAAGAGAGTGCGTTCAGGGAGCTGACCTTAGTGTCAGTGTCTTGCCACCCACCCACCCTTGACAGCTTGCTTTGCTAACTAGGCCCGTGGAAGGTGGGGGGGGGGGGAGACACAAGAGTGCTGGCCGCTACTCCTCGGCATGGTGGGTGCCACGGAGAGAACGAGGCTCCGTCAGCTTGTCTTCTGTTCCACCTCCTACCAGGTGGTTCCCTGAGGCACCACCCAGGTTGGACCTCGTTCCCCTTACAGCACAGGCTTTGCTCTTCCTCCTGGCCCCTCTGCGTCCACTGGGGCCACTACCAACCTTTCCCCATTTCTTTACCTCCTGTCCACCGCTGTTGTAGCAGAGGGTGCTAATGGCCCAGGCTCCCTAGGGCCACCACCCCACTGTGCCATAGCGGTGGGAGTAGCCTGGCCTGGGTTGCGGGAGGGGGGACTATGAGTGTTCCACCAGGACAGGAAGGGAAGTGCTGAGCTCAGGGATCCCCTCCCTTTTCCACCCCCAGCTGCCTCTGTTTCCTCTCTCATTCCCCCCTACTCTCCCGTGGCTTCCTGCTCCCTTTGGCCTGCCCATGTCCTGTTTGGATTGATCCAGACCTATCCTTATTTCCCTCCTTTCCTTCTCATTCCTACATGCTTCCCTCCCACCCCCACTTTGCTCCCCTCCCCGATTACTGGTGGTTGTCTGGGGGCAGGGTGGGGACACGCATAGCTCTGTCCCTGCCGAGTCCGGGGCTGTGGCAGTGGTGGGGGTTCAGCCCCTTAGAGCCTGTGAGTCAGCACTGTCCTCGGGATTGGGCTCTCGGCTTAGCTCCCCGCCCCTGGGGAGGAGCCAGGCAGCTCTGGGTCCAGCCTGTTCTCTTCTCCGCCGGAGAAGAGGCTCCACGCTGGGCGGGGATGGGGCCTGAAACTCTCTGGGTCTGAGCGGGGGTGGGCGCTGGTGCCACTTACCCTCTCCCTTCCCAGGATCCTCGAGATCCCTGGGCCAGAGAGGTCCGGTCAGGCTAAGGGCCTGGGGATGCCCCCTGCCTGGCCCCCTTGCCCTGACTGGCAGGGGGGCCAGGCTGGGCAGCAGCCTCCCTCTCACTCCAGCCATGGATCTCCTGCCCCCCAAGCCCAAGTACAATCCGCTTCGGAATGAGTCTCTGTCATCGCTGGAGGAGGGGGCTTCGGGGTCCACCCCGCCGGAGGAGCCGCCTTCCCCCTCGGCCTCGTCCCTGGGGCCTATCCTGCCTCCTCTGCCTGGGGACGAGAGTCCCACCACCCTGTGCTCCTTCTTCCCCCGGATGAGCAACCTGAAGCTGGCCAACCCAGCTGGGGGGCGCCCGGGGCCAAAGGGGGAGCCAGGGAGGGTGGCTGAGGATGGGGAGGGGATCGTAGGGGCGGCCGCGCCAGACTCAGGCCCCCTGCCCCTCCTCCAGGACATGAACAAGCTGAGTGGAGGCGGCGGGCGCAGGACTCGGGTGGAAGGGGGCCAGCTGGGGGGCGAGGAGTGGACCCGCCACGGGAGCTTTGTCAATAAGCCCACGCGGGGCTGGCTGCATCCCAACGACAAAGTCATGGGACCCGGGGTTTCCTACTTGGTTCGGGTGAGTGAGCACGCCCCAGCCTCCCTGCTCCCTCCAGAGCCTCCAGTCCCTCTGCCCACCCATCTCCCAGCACCGCCTTGCTTTCAGGGTCCTGTTTCTCAAACCTTTCTTGCCCCTTCTCCCATTCTGGACCCCTCCCTGGGCCCCTTCCTTCTTGTGACGCCCCCCCCACCCCTTCCCCCTCTCCTGCTCAGCGTGCTGCCCAGCGTGGCGAGGCCCCTAGTAAGTGTTGGAATGAGTGACCCTGGATGGTGTCCTCCGGTCTCCTCCCCCTGGAGATGTCACTCCCCCCCCCCCCCAGTGCCTGTCGCTGTCCTCTGGAGTCTCTTCCCAGATGCATGAGGTTCTCCCAGCCTGCCTCTTTCCCTCATTTCCTGTTGTCTTGCACGTTGTGGGGTGTAGCCTCGGGCAGTGGGCGAGATGCCTTCATCTTCACTCTTCCCTTGGCGGCTCAGAGGGGAAAGACCCGGGGCTCTTCGTGAAGGGGTGGGGGGAGGCGGCTGACCCGTCACCCTCGGTCCCCTCCCCTCAGTACATGGGCTGTGTGGAGGTCCTGCAGTCGATGCGCGCCCTGGACTTCAACACCCGCACCCAGGTCACCAGGTTAGTGGGGTGGGAGCAGACTGGGGGAGGAGGGACGCGGGTCACTTGGTGGCTTGCAGGCGGTACCTTATCTTTTGGTAAAGGGGATGGAGAAAAAGTTAGGGGAGCGAGTCTGAGTCTGAATGAAAAGAGGCAGCTCTCATCTGGATCCTTCCTCCTCCGGCCCATGAGCCGCGGGCGCCGTGGCAAAGCCAGTTGGCAGCTGGAGCCTGAGTGGAAGCTGGGTGGACGGTCGGTGACTGCTGCCTTTGGGAAGGGGAGGGGACATTCGCCAGCTGGAAGGGGGTGGGGCCGGGCCCCGCTGAGGCCCTAACCCAATCAGCCAGGAAGTGGCCTCTCCGTGTCATCAAATATTAAAGGCCCTTAATTCAATCCACCACGACAAAGAGCCTGGAGTGCCCCTGGAGTCTGGCCTGGTCTTCCCCTCCCCCTGCCCCATGGCAGCCCAGGCTGAGTGGGAGGCAGGCTCTGGGTCTGAGGACCTCTCTGTCCCCAGGGAGGCCATCAGTCTGGTGTGTGAGGCTGTGCCCGGTGCGAAGGGGGCAACAAGGAGGAGAAAGGTACCCCGGGGCCGGTGGGGCTGGAGGTGCTGCTGGGAAACATGGGGTGGCGGTGGGGGGGGGGGGTTTCCTGGGGTGGGGAACCGCAGCTTCTGAGAGCCTTGGGCCCTCCCCTAGCCCTGTGGCCGCCCACTCAGCTCCATCCTGGGGAGGAGTAACCTGAAGTTTGCAGGAATGCCGATCACTCTCACCGTCTCCACCAGCAGCCTCAACCTCATGGCCGCAGATTGCAAACAGGTTGGTGGGGTTGGGCGAGGGGGCCAGAAACACTGCTGGAAGGGCCGAGCAGGACCTGGTCACAGTGCCAGGAGCCAGGACAGTCAGGAAGGAGGAGCTTAGGAGGGCCTGGGCTGAGAGGCCAGAAGGGCGGGACCGGCCGCCAGGGCCCCGGGGCTGCGGTCGCCCAGGTAGGCCCTGAGGCTGCCTGACGTCTTTCATTCCCCTCCTCTGTCCCCTGCCCTGACCCTCAGATCATCGCCAACCACCACATGCAGTCTATCTCATTTGCGTCCGGTGGGGACCCGGTGAGTGGCCGAACGGGGCACAGGTGGTGGGGGCAGAGTAGGGGCCAGGCGCTGGGGAGACACCGGCCGGAAGCGGTGGTGTGGTGTCTGAAAAGCACTGGGTTGGCGGGGGCGGGGGCGAGGCGGGGCTATACAGTCGAGCTAAGTGGCTTCTTCTGACCCTGCCCGACCCCAGGACACAGCTGAGTACGTCGCCTATGTTGCCAAAGACCCGGTCAATCAGAGAGGTGAGGCGTGGTGGGGAGCGCTGGGTGGGGCCGGCTGTCCGTGAGGCAGGTGAGCAGGACCTGGGGAGCTAAGCGGGGGCCCCGGAAGGCGAGGGCCCTGTCTGCGCCCCCGACACCCCCCCCATCCCCAGCAGTCCGCCTCCGAGCTCACCGACAGCCTGTGCTGTGCCCGCAGCCTGCCACATCCTGGAGTGTCCCGAAGGGCTTGCTCAGGACGTCATCAGCACCATCGGCCAGGCCTTCGAGCTGCGCTTCAAACAATACCTCAGGAACCCGCCCAAGCTGGTCACCCCTCACGACAGGTGAGCGGGTCTGGGGGTGGGGCAGCTCCCGGGCCCCAGGCCGGAACTGAGAGAGCGAGTCTGCCCCTCCGCCCACACGCGAGCTCAGAGGGGGTCGGGGCATGGAACCTGTGTGCCCGCGGCCATCGGGAGAATGTGTCCTGCCTGCTGCAGGCCGGTTCCTCCTCTCACGTGCCAGACTCCACGCCCCCACCGTCCCTGCCTGCGTGGACCTTTCTATCCCCAGCCACCTTGGTGCCAGTGCGCTTCTCTTTTCTTGCCCGTTTGGCCGTCCTTGGTTTTTCATTTTCCTGCCCGTGGAAGCCATCAGGAATTTGGGGTGCGGGAGGATGTTTTATTCCCACTATCTCTACCTTTCCTTCCTGCCTTAGGCTGGTAGCTATGGAGTATTTGGAGGAGATTAAACTAGTGTGGATCGTATCTTTTCCTGCTACCCTGTGCCTCCCCTCCCTCTCGGGAGACAGCATAACAACCAAGGGTGTGAACTTTAGGGTCAAATCCGATTCCGTGGCTCTGCTCCACCACCGTGCCACTGTGAAGCCGCGGGCAGATCCTCCGGCTCTGACCCGCCTCTCTCGTCTCTAACGTTGGAGAAGGAAGTAATAGCTACTTGCAGGGCCCCCGGGAGGGTGGTGCGGCTGTGTGTAGAAAACAGCTGGCCTTGGGCCCACCCCGCAGGCAGCGCCCAGCCCGTGGCCACCGTCTGTGCCCTCCCTCTCTCCTGCCCCTCTCAGGATGGCTGGTTTCGATGGCTCGGCTTGGGACGAGGAGGAGGAAGAGCCACCTGACCACCAGTACTATAATGACTTCCCGGGGAAGGAGCCGCCTCTCGGGGGAGTGGTGGACATGAGGCTTCGGGAAGGAGCTCCCCCCGGGGCTGCTCGACCCACTCCACCCGGGGTCCAGACCCCCAGCCACCTGGGAGCAACGCTGGTAAGGGGCTCGGACGGAGGTGGGCTGGGCCCGGGTTGGCAGTAGCAGGTTTGGGCCTCTGGTAACGTCTTGTTTTTGTCCCCGCAGCCTGTGGGGCAGCCTGTTGGGGGAGACCCAGAAATTCGCAAACAGATGCCACCTCCACCGCCCTGCCCAGGTGTGAAGGGAGCCGGGGCGGTGGGGAGGGGGGGGCGGAGTCGGGGCGCAGGAGGCTGGACTGGGGTCACTGCGAAGCCTCTCTCTCCTCAGCAGGTAGGGAGCTCTTCGACGACCCTTCCTACGTCAACGTCCAGAACCTAGACAAGGCCCGGCAAGCAGGGGGTGGGGCCGGGCCCCCCCATCCTGCCATCAATGGCAGCGCGCCCCGAGACCTCTTTGACATGAGTGAGTGCTCCCCTCTCCTCCCTGCATGGCTGTCTTCCCACCTGGCTCCTCTTCTTCTGCCCTGCGCCTTCCTCCCCGGAGGTCTGGGTCCTGGCGTGTGTCGTGCCCCCTGCCTTTCTTAGCCTTCTCTTTGCACCCCCAGAGCCCTTCGAGGATGCCCTTCGCGTGCCTCCACCTCCCCAGTCAGTGGCCATGGCCGAGCAGCTGCGAGGGGAGCCCTGGTTCCACGGGAAGCTGAGCCGGCGGGAGGCCGAGGCCCTGCTGCAGCTCAACGGGGACTTCCTGGTGCGGGAAAGCACGACCACGCCGGGCCAGTACGTGCTCACCGGCCTGCAGAGTGGGCAGCCCAAGCACCTGCTCCTGGTGGACCCGGAGGGCGTGGTGAGTGGCGGGGGTGGGCGGGAGGCTGCGGCCCCCTCCTTCCCTCACTGCTTCCTGCCGTCCCTGCTTGGCGTTTGTGCGCAGGCACCCCTCTCCGGCAGTCCAGGTTCCTTCCCTCACACCCCCGGGGCCTGAGCTCTGTTCCTTTCAGCCCGCAAAGCCCCAGCTCCCTGGCCCATCTGGGCAGGAAGGTGTTCTTCTTGCCTGAGCCCCTCTTTTAACAAATGAGGAAACCGTCCTGGAGAGGAGCCGCCCGCGGTCCTCCAGACGCAGGGCTCAGACCAGTGTCCTGTTGTGTCTCTGCACTGCCCCCACTGCCCCTCATAACTTTGGGCTCTCTTCTAGAGCAGTCTCCGTCTCGTTTCCCTGTCTTTTCTGCACTGCGTGTCGCCTCCCGGGTCAGAAGAGGAGTAGATAGCCCTCAGCGTCACAGTTCCTGGGCAGACGTCCCCTCTGCCTTTTCCCAGTTCACTGAGCTGTCTGTTCCCGGGGCCAGCTCTGGATTCTCCTTCTCAAGAAGCTTCAGTGATCAGGACTGACAATCCTCCCATCCCGCCATCCTTTTCTCCTTCAACCCTCTTGAACATTCCGGCTTCCTCAGCCTTGGGGGCTGAGGTCTTACTTCGACTCTTCACCTGCATTGACCTTCTCCCTTTACACTCACCAGGTTCGGACAAAGGATCACCGCTTTGAGAGCGTCAGCCACCTCATCAGCTACCATGTGGACAACCACTTGCCCATCATCTCTGCGGGCAGTGAACTATGTCTCCAGCAGCCTGTGGAGCGGAAGCTGTGATCCAGCAAAGTGCTTTCTCCCCGAAGGGGCCCTCTCACCCCTTCCACCCTGTTCCTTGATTCTCAGGACTTCACTTGGGAGTGTTTTGTGGGCTGGGCCTTGTGTTGGAGCTGGGAGTAGTGTGGACACGGTTCAGGATCGGCTGAATGAGAGGGTTTGTCGGAAGCCTGGCGTAGAATCCCGCTTCTCCCTGAACCTTACCAAAGTATTAATGTACAGAGTAGCCCCTTCCCTGGGCCTCTCCTGTGCCAATCTGATACCCCCTTCCCCAAGAAGGTGGGTGCTTGAGGCCTGGGCAGCGTGCCTCCTTGAAATGAGAAAAGCCTAACGGGGCAATCGCCTTTCTAGGGAAGGGGGAACGAATCAATCACACCTTTGGTCTACCCTTGGGCTCAGATCCCTCTCAACAACTCTCCCTCCCAGTGGTTAAACTTTGTGCCTTTGACCATCTCCTAGGTCTGAAGAGATTTTATGCAAAGAGTTCTTGAGCCCCTGAGGTCGAGGATGGGAGTGCTGACACCTTGGCTTCGGGGACCCTGTCCTCTCCTTGCTCAGCACCCACTCCACCTCCACCCCAGTTTAGGTTGGGAGAGCAGAGGCAGGAATGGCAGCTGGCCCCTGTCCCCCGGAAAATGCAACCCTTAGAGATTGCCTCAGAGCCCCCCCCCCTCCCTGGCCAGTGGGGAGATGGACCCCTCCCTTGCTCAGTGCCTCCTGGCCAGGGGGGGGGCCCTCACCCAAGGGGTCTGTATATACATTTTGTAAGTCCCTCCCCCACCTCCCAATTTGCATGCATGTTAATACTCTACAGCCAAAGCGTCGCCGCCGGCCCCTCGGCCCCTCGGTCCTGCAGCCTCTTCCCTGCCTCTTGCTGGGGCGGGGGTGGGGGTGGGGGGTGTGACAGGATTCAGGCCTCCTGAACTGGTAACTGCGGGTTTGTGGAGGCAGGAACGAGGGCAATGAGACTAAAGCAGTAGACAATCCCCAAATACCATCTGTAGATTTGGAACTACACTCATTTTGATTTTATACGCGTATATTTTATGGCTGTGGATTTACTTTCCTTGTTTGTTTTCTCTGGCTTATCTGGAGCACAGAATGATAATAGTCAATGACATGTACACATCACCTCTTTGCCTTTTCGAAGCCCTTTTATAAGGACTAGCATTTCCCTCCTCCTGGCCTGGGCACGATCTTTTCCGCCAGAGACTGCGGCCTTGGAAGTGGATCGCGCGCCGGGACTAGGAAAGCCTGGGCCTCCCGGAGGCCAGGCGGCCTAGTGCACGACCTGAGCTTCTGAGCTTCGGTGTCAGGCTGACGCCCCCCGCCCCCCACCCCGGGAGCCAGCCCTGCTGCTGGGGGCTCCGCCTGCGGACTGGGAGTGGGGGAGTGTCTCCACGGTCTTCGTCCTCGCCTTTTTGTTTGGGTATCTTCGCGGGTGTCACTTATACCAAAGGGAAATCCTCTTTATTAAAGTCCCTGTTTCTTCTACCTCGGCCTCAAGGTCCCTGCTGCTTGTGGTTGGCCGCGGCCGGGCGAGGGTGGGAGGGTGGGAGGGTGGGAGTGGGGGAGGGGGAGGGGGAGGGGAGGCGGGGCAGCCCCTCCCGCAGCGGCGCCTCCAGCCTCCCCCCTCCCCCCAGGCTCCGGCTCCGGGTGGTCCGGCCCGGGCCCCGCCCCTCGCCGCGCGGCGGCGGCCACGCCGACTTCCGCTTCCGGCTGCTGCCGCGGCCGCGGGCGGGCGGCTGGCGCTGCGCTCGGCGCCTGGCCTCGCCGCCCGGCCTGGCCGCTCCTTGCGGGCGCCCCGAGCCCCCTCCCGGCGATGGTGCCGCCCGAGGGCGCGTCCGTCCGCCGCCGCCGCTGACCCCGGACCCCCCGCCCCATGGCCGCCTCGGCGCCGCCCCCACCGGACAAGCTGGAGGGAGGTGGCGGCCCCGCACCGCCCCCTGCGCCGCCCGGCACCGGGAGGAAGCAGGGCAAGGCCGGTGAGAGCGCCCGGGACCTGGCGGCCGGGGGGACGTTGGCGGGTGGGCGCAGGCGGGGGTTCCTGGGACCGGGGGACCCGAAGGGAGGCTCGGACGGGGGGACGGGGGTGGGGTCCTTGTCACAGATTGGGGACCCTAGGGTTTGGAGACGCACGGACTCCAGGAGCCACTTGGGAGTCTGAGGGCATCGGGGTGGGGGGGTGTCTCATTTAAGGGAGGAGGCAGCCGAGAGTGCGGCCGTGCAGCGTTCTTCGTAGCGCACCTTTGTTCGTGTTTGTTAAGTGAATGAGCAAGCGCGTGTCCAAGTTAGAAGAGCTGCTCCGGCGCGTCCGGGAGGCAGGAGGTCGGGGCAGCCTCAGGGAGATGCATTTGGGTCTGCATTCTGCTGCTCTTCCTAGGTCTGCAGATGAAGAGCCCAGAAAAGAAGCGAAGGAAGTCAAATACTCAGGTGAATGGTGCTTGACGGTGGGGGTGACTCCTAGCTGCCACTCCAGTAGGCTGGGATGTGGCCTCTCAGTGCGGGGAGGAGAGAAAGTTTCCTTGCTTCTGGTCCTGTCCCTCAACTTCCTGACGAGGGCGGGGCGGGGGGGGGGGGGCGGTGGGCGAGGGCTGTGTGTGAGGCCACTTGACCAAGGATCTTATCTGTCAGGAAGAGTCCTCTTTTCTCTAGCACTTTGTGCTGTTAGTACTTTAGCAGCTTTGCGAGATGGGCACTGCCCCTATTTTACACATGAGGATCTGAGGCTTTAACAAGTTGAGTACTTGTTCGAGGGTCTCCAGATTATTTGGAGTCAGAGCTAGGGTTCCAGTGCGGTTCTGTCTGCTTTTTCCACCTCCTGTTTCCGTTACGTTCTGAGGTTTGTCTTGACTTGGGATCCGGGCTGGCCTTTACCAGCCTGCAGAACAAGTCCTGCATTTCTACGGCTCTGCTGGCTTCTAGCTGTGTGTTTCCTTCTGTGATCCTTTCTTCGTCCTCTGTTCCCCACTAGGGCCCTGCATACTCACATCTGACGGAGTTTGCACCACCCCCGACTCCCATGGTGGATCACCTGGTTGCATCCAACCCTTTTGAGGATGACTTCGGAGCCCCTAAGGTGGGGGGCGCAGCTCCTCCGTTCCTTGGCAGTCCTGTCCCTTTTGGAGGCTTCCGCGTACAGGGGGGCATGGCAGGCCAGGTACCCCCAGGCTACGGCACTGGGGGTGGAGGGGGTCCCCAGCCTCTCCGTCGCCAGCCCCCTCCTTTCCCTCCCAATCCTATGGGCCCAGCTTTCAACATGCCCCCCCAGGGCCCTGGCTACGCACCTCCAGGCAACATGAACTTTCCTGGCCAACCCTTCAACCAGCCTCTGGGCCAAAACTTCAGCCCTCCTGGTGGGCAGATGATGCCAGGCCCGGTGGGAGGATTTGGCCCCATGATCTCACCCACCATGGGACAGCCTCCCAGAGGGGAGCTGGGCCCTCCTTCTCTCCCCCAACGCTTTGCCCAGCCAGGGGCACCTTTTGGCCCTTCTCCTCTCCAGAGACCTGGTCAGGGGCTCCCCAGTCTGCCCCCAAACACAAGTCCCTTCCCTGGTCCGGACCCTGGCTTTCCTGGCCCTGGTGGTGAGGATGGGGGAAAGCCCTTGAATCCCCCTGCTCCCACTGCTTTTCCCCCAGAGCCTCACTCAGGCTCCCCAGCTGCTGCCGTTAACGGGAACCAGCCCAGCTTCCCCCCAAACAGCAGTGGGCGGGGGGGGGGGAACCCCAGATGCCAACAGCCTGGCGCCCCCCAGCAAAGCTGGCGGGGGGTCAGGGCCTCAGCCTCCCCCAGGCCTGGTGTACCCGTGTGGCGCCTGTCGCAGCGAGGTGAATGACGATCAGGACGCCATCCTGTGCGAGGCCTCCTGTCAGAAGTGGTTCCATCGCGAGTGCACAGGCATGACTGAGAGCGCGTACGGGCTGCTGACCACTGAGGCCTCCGCCGTCTGGGCTTGCGATCTCTGCCTCAAGACCAAGGAGATCCAGTCTGTGTACATCCGCGAGGGCGTGGGGCAGCTGGTGGCTGCTAACGATGGCTGACCCTGGCGAGGGTGAGGGTTCCCAAGTCTGGCTCTCGGTCCTCGTTGCCACTGGCTTCCTGTCCCCAGGGGGCAGAGACACGGTGGCTCCTGAGGGCAGAGAAGGACCTGAGGCGGGCAGGCGGAAGAGTCCGGATCACTCGCTTTTCTGGAAAATTACCTGTACGCGTTGAGATCTGCAGAGATCAGGAAACCAAAGCCCTACCAGCGTCGTGGTGGCTCCCATCTCTGAAGGCCTAGGGGTATGGCTGCAACAGAGAAGAGGCTGGAAGAAGATCCGGAGGGCAGGGGTCTCCTCTGTGCAGATGATGGACGCCCCAGCACCTGTGCCTAACACTCCTGTCCAGCCCCGCAGCGGCAGCCTTAGTTTTTGGAGTGAAGTGTTAAAGGTTTCTGGCCAGAGGAGTCGGGGTCCCATCCCCGCGGTAACGCTTTCATGGGCTTTAGGAGACAGCTTTAGGTAATAAATGGGGAATTTTCCCTTTTCTTACCCTCCCCTTGCCTCGTCCACGACGTACCCAAGCCTCACCCCCTCAGACAACCAAATAGCTTGGAGAAGCAGGAGAGCGCTCGGCTGGGGCAGTTTCTTGGTGATTTGGGGCTTCAAGACTGTGCGAAAGAGATGCTGTCCGGACCTGTGTCCCTCATACCAAAGCCACTGGCCCTTTCTCAGCCTCTCTCGGGCTTTTAATGACCATATTTTTGCCAAAAATTGGGATATGTGGTCTGACCGGAATATTTGAGGTTTGGACTGTCCTGGGACCTGGGACTCTGGTTGTACAGTGCTCCCCATGCCTCTCCCCCCCCCCCCCCCCGGTTTGTTGCACAGTAGTGTTGGCGCTGGTCTAGAGCTTTCGGCCCCTGTATCCCTCTGCCTCCCTGGCTTGACTGAAGGAAAGCTTGAAAAGGCATGGAGCCCTTATACCTCATCTCCTGACAAGGCTCCCTGGCCCAGCCCGTGGGGGGGGGGGAGGCCGTGGGACCGTCATAGCCATGGCCCCCGAAGTGCAGTCCATAGCCTGGGTGTGTTCTACCTTTCTGTAGACCTTTTGGGGCCAGGTGATCTAGCAGTTCTCACTCCTCTCCGCCAGAGCCCCACACTGGGCTGTATGTGTCCATATACTGATTCGTAGGCGCTGCCTGCTGGATGTGGGCCCCGGGCCGGGCTCGTGCACACGGTCCTCAGCGGGGCGGGGAAGCAGGCACACATGTGGTCTGGCGAGGAGCTAGGGGTTGCCTGCACCCTACACACCCACACACACCCACACACCCACCCACCACCCTACACACACACACCACCACCACCACCACCACCACCACCACCACCACCACCACCACCACCACCACCCCCCCACCCCCCCCACCCCCCCCCCCCCCCCCGTGACTTTAGCATGTGAAGAACTCAGAACTCATTTGCCTGCACGGGTGGAGCCAGCCGCTTTGGAGGCCGTGGGAAGGGAGGGAGGGGCCTCGGCTTCCCTCCCCCGGTGTCCGGCCTCCCGCCCCCGGCTGTGTGTTGTGTTTGTGGTTCTGTGGCCCCTCTTTTATCTGTTGCTATTTTTGTGACGTCTCCCCCCCCCCCCATTCCTCCGCCATCTCCGCCTTTTGTAAGTGGCTCCTGGGGAGGGGTCTGCTCAATCGCCCCCTCTACACTATTTGGAAGGAACTGGGGGTGGCAGAGATGTGGTGGTGGGGGTCTTTTGTACGGTTGGATTAATAAAATGACTTGAAAGTCCAGACGAGGACTCCTGGCTGTTTTCAGCACACGAAGGTTGGAACGAACCTCTGCCACCGCCGGCGCGGATGCCTGAGGGGTGAGGATAGCTACGTGCCCAGGGTTCGTGGAAGAGAGAATGGTGGAGATTCTGGCCCCTGAGGTGACCTTGGTACCAGGCGAGGAGCCGAGGGAGGTCTGTGTGCGCCACCCCTCCCCCTGCGTCCCTGGTGTGGGAAAGCAGTTCTTTTCTGGGCACATTCCTGGACCCGGCCTGGAGCCAGGGCCCCAGGGAGGCAAGTGCCCTTGGTGTTTCTGGGTTTAGTGCCTACTGCCCCTCCCCCAGTTGTTTGGGTTAGGGGTCAAGTAGAGCTCCAGGTCAAGTGCAGTGGGAAGGGGGCTGCCCCTGGTCTAGCAGATTTCCCTTGGGCATGCTTCCCAGGTGTCCCCTTTAGAAAAGTAGCAGTGGCATCCTTAATCTGCACTGGCCCAGGGCGAGGAGAGCGGTGGGAGGGTTATTTCCAACCCACGGGATGCCATCTCCCTTCCCCCATCCTGCAGCTGTCCCTGTCTGTCCTGGGGTCGACCTGGCCCCTGAGGTCTCGGGAGGTACCACCCTTCGCTTTCAGTTTTGGGTCTTTCCCCTAGCAACTGTTTCTACACTGGGAAAGTAGGCGAGGTCACCGAAAACCCAGCTTGCGGGAAGCCCAGCCGACCGCGGGAGGAGAGCCCGGGGCCGGGGGCCGGGCAGGTCCCCCTCCCCTCCTCCGGCTCTCGATTCCAGCGCTGATTGGCCCAAAGTTTCCGCCCTCTCCGGGACACTGGTTCTTCATTGGCCAGTCCCGGTCACGTGGGCCCCTCCTCTCCTGGGCTGGAAACCCGGGGAGGCCGCAACAAGTCGGGTGAGGACTGCGGGTACTGCTGGGTCAGGTGAGGCCCCGGCGGGGCAGGGGTCGCGCGGACCCCATCACACGGGAGGGGCGTGGGCTGCCCCGGGGACCCGGGAGCTGCTGGTCCCTGCTGGGCGTGGAGAGGCGGCGTCCGGGACGGCCGTGTCCCGGACCGGCACTTGCTCCGGCGCCCCGGGCATGCTCTGGTGGCGCGGGGGTCCTTTGCTTCCGAGGTTTGGGGCAGCCACCCCTACAGGGCTTGAGTTGGGCCAGACTCGCCAGCTTGTGCAGGGGGGAGAGCTCCCCCTTTAGCTGTCCTCTAGGAACAGCAGAGTGTCTGACAAGCCTCAAGGTCCGTTTTTGTGGGGAGGGGTGGAGGTGGAGAGGTAGACCGGAACGAGATCTGAAACCCCACGGGGAGCGATGTAGGTTGGACCGAGAAGGGAACTTCCTAAAAAGGTAAAGACGATGCGGGCTGAGGAGAACGGGGCCATCTTTTGGAATCTTGGATGCACTCTACCGACAGAGCAGTTGCAGAGTTTGGAACTCTGGGTGCAGGGGTTCCGGACTGTCTCCTGTTTGGGGCTCAGAAGTATTTGTCTTTGTTGACCCAAATGCCGGGGCTGGTTTCCATGGAGACAGTGAGTCTGACATCACCCCGGTTGCCATGGTTCCTGGTTCTGGAGGACCCGAGCAGGCTGTGCACAGCCAGGGAGAAACAGAGACTTCAGCCCAAGCTGCTGCCACTTCCTTCCTGCCACCACCTGTTAACAGTCACGCGCAGCAACTGGGAATGGGGAGATGGTGACAGAAGGCGGCGGAAGGCCCGAGAGTGGCAGGCAGGCCTAACAGGGCTGGCTGCGTGGATGCCTTCAGAAGCTGGCCAGGGGGTCCCGTTGGATGTGGTGTGGGGGTCCTTGCAGCCATTCTCCTGTCTGCCTGTGGGTCGGCTGTGCGTGTCTAGGAGGCACAGGCCTTGGGGAAGACACCGTCAGCTGTCTGTCCCGGGCGTGGGTCTTGAAAGGCCACAGGAGTATCAGGACCCCGCGCAGGACTTGGCACCAGCTTAAATAGATGGGGGCCGCGCGGGGGTCCCTAAGCGTTTCTTCCCAAGCCTCACTTCCCTTCCTAGCGTTTCCTTACAGAGCCCTGCTCCTGGGCCCCCCGTTTGGCCCCTCTGTGAGTAGTCATGTGTCCTCCTCTGAAGGACCACAGCCCAAGACTTGGGGGGGGGGGGGTCAGCTCATCTTATCCTCCTGCCTTGTGCCAGGTCCCCGTCACAGCTGCCCAGACTCAGGGGACAGTCTTGGCTGGAGTGACAGGACAGGTCTCCCTCTCCTTACCCCACTTTGTGTCAGGCTTCAGAAGCTGGCGTGACTTCCCACCCCCACCTGCCGAGTCAGAGGCGAGTAGCAGGGCGCAGGGCCGCAGCCCTGATTTTCGCCTGCACTTTGCAAACCGTAAGGTCTTGACAAACGATGGCTGTCTTTAAACCCTTTTCCCAGTTGCCTTGAGTTCCAGGGGATGACACTGTGCAGATTACATAGAAAGGAAACAGAATTTAGAATGGAGAGTCAGCGTGATGAGGAGGTTTACCAAGGGTGTGCTGAAACGCGTCTGGGCCATGTCAGGTGTTCTCAGGCCGGACTGCACAGGAGAGAGCCTTCTGGGAGGTTTCCAAGAAGACCCATGCCTGGCGGGGGCGGGGGGGGGGCGGCTGGGGGCTCAGTCAGTGGAGCTGTCCGACTTCGGCTCGGGTCATGATCTCACCGTCCGTGAGTTCGAGCCCCAAGTTGGGCTCTGTGTTGACAGCTCAGAGCCTGGAGCCTGCTTCGAATTCTGTATCTCCCTCTCTCTGCCCGTCTGACACTCTCACTCTGTCTCTGTCTCTCTCTCTCTCTCTCAAAAATAAATAAACATTAAAGAGAAAAATTAAAAAAACAAATAAACAACAACAACAAAAAACCCCCAAGACCCATGCCTGGGTCTGACCCGAAATCAGTTGAATCAGAATCTCGGGCGGCCCCGGTGTGCAGCCAGCGTTGAGAACCCCTGACCAGCCTGTAGGAAGGATTTATGGTGGGCAGGACACTTCAGTGGGAAGGAGGCCATCCAGTCTCAGCTTCTGAGCCCCGGTGAGGGGCTTGGGGGGTGATTGTGGGGGAGCCTGGGTGGTTGTTCTCTTCCCTCCTCCCATTAGCTGTTCATCCGGGCAGGTTAGCAGCCTTGACGCCTCCATTTCCGCGGGCTCTAACCTGGGGGCGCTGGCCTGGATACCCCCAGATCCTCTCCAGCTCCGTCCTTTGACCTTTCAAAGTCAGTTCAGTCTCCCAGGGACCACAGGTGAACTTCTCTGTGTGTGCTGACAGGTGTTGATCTGCAAGAGCCGATACTGCCCGGGAAAGTTCAAGTGTCAGTGTTCGAAGGGTTGGTTCTGGAAGCCACTGCTCAGCCCCGGGAACCCAGCCAAGGCTGCTCTCTGCATCCTGCCTTTGCTGAAGGGAACCGGGGTCCTTAAGAGCACTTTTCTCCGCAGGTGGCAGCCACAGCCCCCTCGGGGACCCCAGCAACCATGGCTTCCTGCCCAGACTCTGACAACAGCTGGGTGCTTGCCGGCTCAGAGGTAGGACGCAGGCCTGGGAACCCTGTGGGAGAGAAGTTCCTGCGGGGCTGGGTTGCCTTTTGGGTCTGTCCCCTTGCTCGGTTCTGCTGGGCACCTGTGTCACCTCGTGCTGGCGGCCGAGAGGAGCTCCAGGGGCAGGAGGAAGGGGAGCAGGCCCCAGGAGTCAGGTGTGAGGATTGGCTCGGGCCCAAGCAGCGTCAGCTGCTGAGAGTAGGGGACCTGAGGCAACGCCGGGAAAGCCATCTGGGGGGAGACCGAAGAGGTGACGGGGTGAGGCGGGCACGTGTGTTAGTGTTGGAGCGGAGTGGGGCAGAGCCTGAGAAACCCCACCGAGGCGTCATGGGCCCGGCCCAGGCACGCAGGCCTCCTCCTGGGTGGGGGAGTCACAGAAGGGCTGTGAGTTCGAGGGCCTCGGGACAGTCACTGCCTGTGGGTGGGGTGAACGAGGGAGTGTTTTGAAGGTCGGGCAGCGCGGCTGGCAGTGGGGGCAGGAAGCCAGTGGGCTCCTGTGCCCCCAAAGCCACCAAGAAGGGGGAGGGGGCCGGAGAAAGCTCGTCAAGGGCCCCGGGCCCCGTGACTTGGAGTGTTAGAACCGCCAGGGGGAGGGGTGTGAGGGTGGGAGCGAGGGCAGGACACAGGGCCTGGGGCCAGAGCCCCGGCCCAGAACGACTGCGGGGCCTTCCTCTCTGTCCCCCGCTGTCAGAGGGGGTTGTGATTCCTGGCATAGAGGGGTGGCCGTGGTGAAACGAGTGGTTTGAAAACCGCACAGAAACGGACTGAGGCGCACAACGATCCTTGGAGGGCTTGCAGAAGCCCTGCTTGGGTGAGCGGGTGGCAGGCCTGCTGGGCAGGGGTGTGCAGGGAGGGCAGAGCTGGGGGGGAGGGGGCGGGCCAAGCTGTCGGCTGCCAGCAGCTGCGTGTGGGGCAGTGGAAGAGGCCAGAAAAGCCTGGAAGATGCAAGTAAAGCAGGCGACCTGTCGAGTGGACGCCGCAGGGAAACCCATGGGGAACGTGATCGTGACCTTTAAGTGGCCAGGGGGCTGTGTTCTCTTGCCGGCCGCCCACCTCCCAGCCAGTCAGCAGCTTCCATTTGTGGGGAGGTGGGAGACCCGGGCTTTGGCTGGCTTCTTTGGGAAGGTGGGGGGCACCAGGTTCCTAGGTGATGGGGTGTCTTGGCCCAGCCGCACTTTTCCATTGGCCAGCGGCTGCCTCTGGAAGTCCCTCACGGTGGCAGGGCAGGGCGGGGAGGGGAGGTCAAGCGAGGTCAGGGAGGTCAGGGAGAGGAGCTGCCGCCCGCCGCCCTCCCCCACCTCGCGTTAGCTCACTATGGCACGTGTAGGTTTTTGTGAGATGTGGGTGGGGGTCCCCGGGCCGTGCGGCTGGCCCCAGGGACCCCAGCAGAGCACCCGTGCTCCTGGTTTGGAGCACCCCCTCCCCCAGGGCCTGCCCGTGGAGACCTTGGGCCCAGAATCCAGGATGGACCCAGAACCCGGGAAAGCTCCCCAGGCCCCTCGGAGCCACTTCGAGGCAGCTGCTGATGAACTAGCTGGGGCCGTGAATGGAGAAGGTAACAGGCCCTCCTGAGGGCGGGTGCAGCCGCCTTCCTCTACGCTCTGGGGTCTCCTGCCCCTTCTAATCTGGTAGGGCCTGTGGGAGCCAGAGGGCTATGTGGGAAGTTCATCTGGGGGACAGTGGTATGTTTCCTGGGCCTTTTCGTCCGCTGCAGAGACCCCCTTCCAGACTGAAAGTCCCCAGTGCGGTCCCGTTCTGCCGGAGAAGACCGAGGCCAAGGTGAGGACCTTCACCGGGTCGGGGAGGGCAACTGGAGAGGGGGAGGCCTGGAGCCGCTCGTGGCTGTGTCTGCTCAGGGTGTCCCAGAAGGTGACGGTTGTGCCACGAAGCCCCCCGGCCTGGGAGACATGGTGGTCCAGAGAGACTCGGAGGAGGCCCCTGTGGTGGCAGGCCCAGAAGACACACGAGACACGCAGGACCTGGAGGGTCACAGCCCCCCACAGAGCCTGCCCTCATCTCCCAACGCAGGTGAGAGCCTTTTGGTCTCCGTGTTTCCTCTCCTTCTGGAAGGAATGGGGGGCAGGGCGTTTGCCGCTGAGCACGGCTCTGGTCCAGGCCCCGGCACTTAGCAGCGTAGTACTCGCTTTGCCCTGTGTCAGTGAAACCTCACCACTACCCCCGGGGACTCGGGGAGGTCAAGTGACTTGACCGAGGTCACACAGCTGGTAAGTGGCAGAGCCTGGGTCTGCTTGACTCTTTCCCTTGGGCCACGAGACCCCTTCTTTTCTCGCTTCTAGATTCAACTCTTGTTCCCTGAGCCTCTTTCACGTGTCAGTTCTGTGCCCAGGAGGGGAGGGAGGGTGGGCGGTGCGTGGCCCGTGTGAGAGGCAGACTCGTCTGAACCAAATGCAAGTCAGACCAAGAGCGTGGGGAAAGGAGGGGGGAGGGGAGAGGAGGGGAGGGGAGGGGAGGGGAGGGGAGAGCGGTTCAGCCAGGGGACAGTTGAGGGAAGGGAGAGAGGGGCGGGAGCGGTCGGGGGAAGGTTCAGGTTGGAGGGCATCTTGAGAAGGAGCAGAGGCACGGGCCACCTGTCCCGCGCTGAGGAGCCTTTGGCCAAGGCTGTGGCCAAGGAGTGGGCGAGTCCTTCTCTGCTGAAGGACGGGGTGGAGGGAGAGGGCAAGAGCTGGGCCGTTTAGGGCACGAGCGAGGTGCTCGCGCAAAGCTGCCCAAGAGAGGGTGGGCGGACGCGAGGCAGGGGTGTGGGGGGAGGGCCCGGGGGGAGGGCTCGGGTGGCCAGGTGGTAGCAGTGGGGTCGTTCTCTGAACAGGGGTGGGGGGGGGCGCCGGTGTGGAGGGTGGGGTACTGAGAGCTTGGTCCCCAGGTGACACTCAGGTCGGGTGGCTGGCAGATGGTCATCAGGCCCGGGGCTCTGGGCAGGCCAGGTCAGGACCTATGGACTGGGGGCTCGTCTGCTCCGGAGGAAAGTCGGTGGTGTGGGTGACTGTGCGGGGAGATGGCCGGGCCCCGCGGGCCCCTCGCCTTTAGGACCGGGAAGAGCCAGGACGGACTGAGAGGCAGCGCCCGGTGGGCACAGGAGCTGCCGAGGGAGCTGGGTGGGGGGCACGTGTGGAGGACAGGGTGCTTTTAGGGAAGAGCTGCCCCCTGAGTTTGCAGATAGAAGGACCGCCCCCCCCCCCCCCCCCCGCCCCCGTAGGCCGGGCATCTGGAGACCGCCCAGGTGGACGGGGGCAGGGTCCCTGACTACGTCTGTCTCTGCGGTCGCCTCACTGCCTCGCGCCCACTGCTTCTCCAGCCTGGCCCGTGGAGGAGGCCCGCCGCTCCAGCAGTGAGGACGACACAGACGCAGACGTGGAGGCGGAGGGGCTGCGGAGGCGGCGGGGCCGGGAGCCCAGCACCCCCCGGCCCGTGGCGGCCCTGCGCGTGGAGGGCCAGGCCCGCGGCGAGGGCGCGGGCGGGGAGCCGGGCCTCTCCCCCAGCATGTGTCTCCTTGGGGCCCTGGTTCTGCTGGGCCTGGGAATCCTGCTCTTCTGCGGTGAGCGCTGCCTCCCTGCCGCGGCCTGCTCCCTGTCTCCGCGACCCCTCCTGCCCCTCTCCTCCACTCTGGCCTCACCGAGCCCCTCTGTCTCCATCCTCAGGCGGCCTCTCGGAGTTTGACAGCGGTGAGTGGGGCGGGGCCCTGGCTCGTCCCTGCCCGGCCTCAGGGAGGCCACTGGCGGTTCCCCGAGTCAGAAGCAGGGCCCCGGGGCTGTGCATTCATTGCTCAGTCACTGAGCTTCTCAGCCGTTCAGGGCGACCCTCGGCCCTCTCCTGCTGGACTTCTCAGCCGTAGGGTAGGCCCAGGGCAGGCGGGTGACCGTGTGTGTGCAGGGGTGAGGGAGCGGGCCAGTTTGGGGACTTTGGTTTCCCACAGGGCCCACGGAGGAAGCACAGCCGCAGGCCTTCCCAGACACCGGCTCGGATGCGGAGGTGCTGGATGGCGTGGGGGGCGCGGGGACCGTCCGGGAGACTCGGGGCGGCCTGGCTGTGGGGCGGGAGGGGTCACTGGCTCCTGTGCCCTCAGGATGGACTGGGGCAGCCGCTGCAGGCCTCAGCACCCCCCGACAGGGTGCCCAGCCTGCAGAGCATGGCCCTCCTGCTGGACAAGCTGGCCAAGGAGAACCAGGACATTCGGCTGCTTCAGGCCCAGCTCCAGGTGGGCACACGCAGGGGTGAGGGGAGGGGTGGGAGGGGTGTGTGTCCTACAAGTTGCCTCTGCTCGCCTCCCGCCACCGTCTCCTCTGTCCACTGGAGTTAGGCTTTCTTCCTGGTCCTCTGCTCACACCCTGCGGCCACGGCCCAGGCCCGGCTGGCGTCCCGGCCGGCGTCCCGGCCGGCGCCCCCGCTGCCTGAGGCCACCCTGACTGATGGGTGCAGTCTGCCCGGGGCCCCGTGTGAACAGGGATGGGAAGGACTGCCGAGGCTCAGTTAATGATGTCTCTTCTGGGTGTGGGAGGCAGAAAGGGCCGCGAGAGCCGCGTCTGGTCAATCTCAGGCGGATTGAAGTGTGTCCTTATAGGAGGACGTGGAAGCTGAGGTCTGTGACGGAATTTGGGGTCACGGGCTCGGTGCAGGTTGTGGACGGCGAGGAGGTTGAGAACCAAACTCTCTGAGCGTCCTAGGCCGCGTCCTGCCGACTCCCATGGGCGGAAGCGGGGCGGGAGGCCCCGGGCCCGTCCCGACCCTCCTGTGGCACCCTCCACCACAGGCCCAGAAGGAGGAGCTTCAGAGCCTGGTGCGCCAGCCCCGAGAGCTGGAAGAGGAGAACGCGCGGCTGCGGGGGGCCCTGCGGCGGGGCGAGGCCGCCCAGCGCACCCTGGAGTCCGAGCTGCAGCGGCTGCGGGCCGGCTGCGTGCGGGGCCCAGACGGGGCGTGCGTCCCCTGGAGCGGAGGCTCTCTGGGCGGTGGGGGTCTCCGGGGAGTGGGAGCCGGGCCCTGGCCTCCCTGAGCAGCAGGAACGGCTGGAGGCGGAGGCCCAGGCATTAAGGCTCGAGTTGGAGAGGCAGCGGCAGCTTCTGGGGGCGGTGCGGCAGGACCTGGAGCAGAGCTTGAGCGGTGCGGGCCGAGGGGACCTGGCCGAGCTGGGCCGCAGACTGGCCCAGAAGCTGCAGGGCCTGGAGAAGTGGGGCCAGCACCCCGGGGTCGGTGCCAACGCCTCAGAGGCCGGGCACCGGGAGCCCCGCTTCCAGAGTCCCAGGGAGTGGAGTGGAAAGGAGAAGCGGCGGGGTGGGCAGGGGGACCGGAGCGCTGAGCCCCGGAGGCACAAGAAGGAGGGGTCTGGTCGGGAGAGAAAGATCTGGGGGGGTGAGGGCCCGGAGATGGCAGAGGGCCGGGGGGAGGGCAAGCCGCAGGGGGCGGAGTGGGGCAGCAGGAAGGACGCCAGGCGGCAGGGCCCCGAGGAGCCCCCTAGGAGGAGTGGGAGCCCTCACCCCCCCGGGGGGCAGCAGCACCCTCAGCGGGAGGAGGGCGCTAGCGACGGGCGAGGCCGCCCGGCACCGGCACCGGCACCGGCACCGTGGGCCGAGCTGTTGAGGCGCAAGTACCGGGCCCCGCAGGGCTGCTCAGGTGTGCGCGAGTGTGCCCGGCAGGAGGGCCTGGCCTTCGGGGCAGAGCTGGCCCCGGTGCGGCGACAGGAGCTGGCCTCTCTGCTGACCACTTACCTGGCGCGGCTGCCCTGGGCCGGGCAGCTGACCCAGGAGCTGCCGCTCTCGCCCGCTTACTTTGGGGAGGATGGCATCTTCCGCCATGACCGCCTCCGCTTCCGGGACTTTGTGGATGCCTTGGAGGACAGCCTGGAGGAGGTGGCGGTGAGACAGACGGGTGACGACGACGAGGTGGATGACTTTGAGGGCTTCATCTTCAGCCACTTCTTTGGAGACAAAGCACTGAAGAAGAGGTGGGCAGCTGTGGGCGGGGGACGCGGGTTTGGGGTGAGGGAGCACAGGCCCTGAGTCCCAGTCCTGAGTTTGAGCCACTTGTAATCCACGGCGGGCTCCTTCCCTTGAGGTCAGGAGGCCGCCTGTGCTCGCCCCACAGTGGTCCCGGGAGCCCCCTCGGGCTTTCCTCCGGAGTACTTGCGTCCAGCGTGTACCTGCAGTGCCGAGGAGGCTTCCTGCCTCGCTGGCCGGGGACCTCACACTGGGAGGGTGGGTCCGTCCCCCCCTGCCTTAGGGGGGACAGGTCCCCGCTGCTACAGGAGCCTCTTCTCACCACGCGGCGTGGTCCTGAAGGCCTCTTCCTGCCCCCACCTGGTCTCCCCACAGGTCAGGGAAGAAGGACAGACACTTCCGGAGCCCGGGGAGGGGCTGAGGCCTGGGGTCCCCTGACCCCGGGGACCGTTGAACTGTCGTCTTCTCCGGCTCCCTAGGAGAGTCACCCGGCCTTGCACTGATGCCACTGTTGCCAAGAAAAGGCTTTAGCTGGACCTGTCTTGCTGTTTATGCAAATATATGCAAACGCTTGGGGGCCAGCGGGCGGGGTGGGGGGGGGCCATGGGGGGACAGGAATCTGATTCTGCAGCCAGAGAGCGTCTGTGCATGTGCCCCCAGAGGGGCCCCTTGGCTGCACACACTGGCCTGTGCCCCCTGGGATGGAGGCCCAGCACAAGGGCTTTCCCCGGGGAGGGCTTTCCCTGGGGTTTTGTTACATTTGGAAGCGACAGCCCCCAGGGACTGAAGTCTCCTTCTGCCTCCTCCCCGGCCCCACCTCATGGGAACTGAAGACTCAGCCCCAGGAAACGCTGTTGGGGCTGTGCTGTCAGCTGGGGGCTCCGTCACTGGGCTGGCGTGTAAGCACAGGGGACCCCACACCCACCTTGTCCCCACCTCCTCCTCCCCACCCGCCTCCGGCCCTCAGGGCTGGAGCTCACAGCTGCCGAGGGCCATGGGTTCCCGAGGGTGAGCCTTGGGCCCCCGTCCCGGCCGAGAGATCTCGGCAGGTTAATTTCTGGGAGTCTTGGGTTTCTGATCCTCAAACAAAGGGACTGGGGGGCTGGGGAGAGATTACATAAAGCGATGTAAGCAAAATGCCTGTTCTGTATTTGGCACTCAAAAGCCGTCGCCCGCCAGAGGGTGTGAGGAGGGGGCAGAGGACCCCCACCGGGCTCTGGGCTGGGGAGGTGGGAAGCCACTAGGTGGCGCCCCAGCTCCACGTTTGCCGCCGACCTCGCCTCCCGCGCTGATTAGGGCCCCAGACCCAGACCCACCCGGCCAGGTGAGGTGAGGGCCTGCGCTCACCCAAGACCCAGAGTCCGCTGGGCCACTTACTGCCCGGAAGTCCTTCCTGACCGGGCTCCTCGACCGGCCTGCACGTCCCGTGCGAGTGTAGGGACGGAATGGCGCAGTGTGACTTCAGGAAGGGGAGAGCGCCCGCCGGCTCCAGAAGGGGCTGTGGTGGGCGGCGGGGGCTCAGGAGGGACCGCTGGCTGTTGGAGGGCTGTGAGCCAACGGGCTCCTGCGGGCCTCTGGCTGGGGGCTGAACCAGGAGCACAGGGTATGTGTGAGGAGGCGCCCCCTCTGTGGACTGTCGTCCCCTCCATGGACCCTCACCCCCCCCCGTGGACCCTCGTCGCCTCCATGGACTGTCACCTCCACAGACTGTCGTCCCCTCTGGACCCTTGTCCCCTCCGTGGACCCTCATCCCCTCTGCAGACTGTCGTCCCCTCCGTGGACCCTTGTCCCCTCCACGGTCTGTCGTCCCCTCCATGGACCCTCATCCCCTCCACGGACTGTCCCCTCCAGACTGTTGTCCCCTCTGGACCCTTGTCCCCTCCACGGGCTGTCGTCCCCTCCGTGGACCCTCATCCCCTCTGGACCCTCTTCCCCTCCACAGACTGTCCCCTCCACAGACTGTCGTCCCCTCCCTGGACTGTCCCCTCCAGACTGTTGTCCCCTCTGGACGCTTGTCCCCTCCACTGACTGTCGTCCCCTCCATGGACCCTCGTCCCCTCCACAGACTGTTGTCCCCTCCATGGACCCTCGTCCCCTCCACGGATTGTCCCTTCCACAGACTGTTGTCCCCTCTGAACCCTTGTCCCCTCCGTGGACTGTCGTCCCCTCCATGGACTGTCATCCCCTCCATGGACCCTTGCCCATCCATTGACCCTCATCCCCTCTGCAGACTGTTATCCCCTCCATGGATCCTCGCCCCCTCCGTGGACCCTCATCCCCTCCACAGACCCTCGTCCCCTCTGCGGACCGTCATCCCCTCTGGACCCTCGTCCCCTCCGCGGACTGTTGCCCCCTCCATGGACGCTCATCCCCTCCATGGACTGTCCCCTCCATGGACCCTCGTCCCCTCCATGGATCCTTGTCCCCTCTGCGGACTGTCGTCCCCTCTGTGGACCCTCGTCCCCTCCACGGACTGTCCCCTCCAGACTGTTGTCCCCTCTGGACCCTTGTCCCCTCTGTGGACTGTCGTCCCCTCTACGGACCCTCGCCCCCTCCAAGGGCCCTCATCCCCTCTGCAGACTGTCGTCCCCTCCATGGACCCTCGCCTCCTCCGTGGGCCCTCGTCCCCTCCACGGACCCTCGTCCCCTCTGGACCCTCATCCCCTCTGCGGACTGTTGTCCCCTCCATGGGCCCTCGTCCCCTCCGCAGACCGTCGTCCCCTCTTGAGGATGCCTTTTTACCCTGTTCACCTTTCTCACCGCTTGCAGGTGCTCGGAATTTATGCTGCGTGAACAGCTGACTGGTCAGCTTGAGTCTCCGGGGCAGGGGTTCAGGCTAGAAGGGAGGCCAGATTCCTCATCCGGGGAGGGGCCTGGCTTCAGGGGAGGGGGCACAGCCTGGCCTCCCTGGGTTCCCAGAGGTTGTGGGTGCTTGGGGCTTTTCAGGGTCTGAAAAGCGTCACAAAGTCTGGGGGAGGCTGGGAAGGGTCCCCAAGCCCCCTGCCCCTCTTAGCCCCTCAGGGAGTAGGAGCGCTGAGCTGGGTCTGAGGTCTCCGAAGCCGCTGTGTCCCCTGTATCCGAGAGAAAAAGAGAGCCAGGAGCCCCAGGGGTCTGTTGGGGACGGTCAGGACACCAGGGCCACTGCCCGGTGGCCACCCTGTGTCCGGGCTGGCCTAGGTAGGTGATCCTCACCCCCATCACAGGACACGAGGCCCCTCTCTCTGTCACCCTCGTGTACCCACAGCAGCTCTGGCCGGTACCCACAGGGGTGGGGGAACCTGGGAGCGAACCCACTGGCGTCTGCCTCCAGCCCTGCGTCGCCCCCCAGGGTCTGGTCTGGACCCCTCCAGTTTAAGCTCTGGACCTTTCTGCCCTTTCCTCTGAGACCTTCCACCCTTCCCCCCAGCTAAGAGCTCAGCCCCAGGGGCAAGGGGCAGCTTGGGAGAATCACATGAGTCAGGGGCGCCCCCTTGGGCCTCCTGCTTCTTTTGGCCGGTCCCCAGACTCACTTCTCATCTGTCCCCCAGTCCGCCACCCCTGCCCCTCACCCCTGCCCAGGCTCCTCCACTGCCCTTTCCCCGCTGCCCTCAGCCCCGCCTTCCCTCGCTGGTGCCCCTGCCAGCCCTTACCGCCCCTGGGGTCCCCCTGCCTCCTCTCCCTACTGCTTCCCATCACCCATCCTGGAGGCAGAGATGTGGTCCTGGGTGAGCTTGGGGCCGGCAGCCCCCCCCCCCCCCGCTCCCCAGAAGCTCCTTGAAGGTCAGGGGTGTGTGTTCCTCCCAAGACGCTCTCCCAGCCGCCTCTGCCAGGCCAGCTGTTGCCCGAGGGACCTCCCGGGGCCACCCTGATGCAGGGGTGCCCGGGCCCTCACCTGCACGTGCTTACGGGGGGCTGGTAGGGGAGCTGCAGGGTGGGGCCGGGCTGCCTAGCCCTGAACCCCGACGACAGCAGCCCCCTCCCCTCCCATTTTACCGCTGAGACACCTGCCTGCTGGGCAGCTTCCGGCCTCAGCTTCCAGAAGAGGCCCCGCCCCGCTCAGCCCCTCCTCTTCATTCCGGGCCCGATGGAGGCCCCGCCCAGGTCTCCTCTAACCAGACCTTTGGTCTGAGCAAGCTAAGACGGGGGAAACCAGTCTCGGGTCCCCGCCGGCGCCCACCTGCGGGCCTCAGGCTGGGCGCCCCCTTGCTTTCAGGGTGAGCTTCCCCATCAGTACAGTGGACACCGAGGGCACCTTCCCAAACCGCCTGGCAGGAGCTGGCAGGGGCGGGGGAGGGGTGCCAGCTTACATCTCACTCTGCCGCGTGCTGTGCAGACCCCAGTGCTGCCTGCACCGCCCCTGCAAGCAGCTGGATGGATTTAACAGGCAGAATTCTCTCTTCACGCTGCCAGGGAGGAGTCAGCAGGGCGTGAAGAGGAGGGAAGGCTGGCCTCTGACCTGGACTTTGAAGGACAGTAGGATTTGCCATGAGGGCAGAGGTGAGGCCCGGGGAGGGGGAATAGCCTTGGGGCCAGACGGTTAAGTTCATGCCCACCGTTCTCCCACAGGCCCACCTGCAAGTCTAAGGAGGGGCTTTGCCACGGGCAGTGGAGGCTGGGCGCCTGTGCCAGGGCCGGTAGGCCTGGGCGCTGTGCAGCGGGCGGCCAGGATGTGACATCGGGGTAGTTTCAAGGTGTCAGCCAACAGCCTGGGAGAGACGCAACGTGGCCAGAGCAGCGAGTTTGAGTGCCCAGGCCTGGATGGGACAAGGCCAGGGGAAAGCGGGCGGTCGAGGACATGCTGGGTTTCCCAGCCCTGGCACAGGTGGTTGAGCAGTTCCCCCCCACCATCCTCCCCCCCCCCCCCCCCCGCAGTGCTGGCAGAGGAGGAGGGGCGGGGCTGGTCTTGTCAGGGTGGGGGGGTGGGGTGGAGAGGGGAAGGCAGCTGGGCTTGACTTTGCCAGATATGGGGGGGGCAGCCAGCCTCCCAGCAGGTCCCCAACTGCTCCCCCGCTGTGCGTCCCCTCTCCCCATCCCCCCAAGTCAGGGCCCCCTTGGAGAAGAAGTTCCAGCCAGCGTCAGACTCTTAACCTTACTGAGCCTGAAGGGTGGGGGGAGTGGCCCGCGGGGGGAGTGACCTGTCTGCTGAGGGTCAGAGGGACAGGTTGCCAGGCTGGGGCAGGGAAGGCAGAAACTTAAGCCGTGCACCGTGGAGAGGAAGCGTTAGCCCCCTTTGGAACGTCAGTCACCCACAGACCAAACAGACCCGCCACGCTGGCTCATCCGGAACGTGGCCTCGGGCCTCGGTCATCCTGCCCGGAGACCGGCCACCCCTGACCCGCCTGGGCCACAGACTTTTCGGCTCTCCCGTCTCACGGACAAGCAGACGTTAGAGAGGGTAAGACCGTCAGTACCCTCTTACAGACAAGTGAGAGAGAGAGAGAGAGACAGAGAGGAGGTGGCTTGCCTATGGTCCTGTCACAGCTGGACAGAGCCCCAGACCATCCGCGGGCACTGTCCACCTTCCCCAGGAGGCCCCAGGCCGGGAAGCCCGAGCTCCCACCCAGCCACGTGGGCACCTGGCCCTGTGGCACTTCCTCTCTGGCCACCGCGGCCCCTTATGCGCCCCAGCTTGTGGGCAGGAGGAGGCTGGCTCCGGAGGCGCCCTTCACGGGCATGAAGCCGGCCTCTGGTTCAGAGTGAGAAGCGAGGCCCAGAAAGAGAAATGACTTGTCTGGGGTCACGAAGCTTGCTAGGGGCGGGTTGGGGCTGGAGCCCTTGGCTGTCAACCCCTAAGCGTCCCCTGTTCCCCCCCTCCCCGCCCCCCTCCGCTCCTCAAGCTTGTAAGGCGAGGTCTGGGGGAACCGGTTCTTCCTCCCTGTGCCCTTGAGCTTTGAAGTCACCCGTGGGTGGCTCGTGCTGGTGCTGCAGCCAGACGGACAGGAGGCTGCCCGTGGAGGACTGCAGCGGGGCGGAGGCGGGGGGGAGCCGCCCCGGGGACGGGGTGTGGGGTTCCGAGGCTCGGCCTTGAGGGTGCCTGCAAACGCCCTCGGAGCCTCCGGAGCAAAGGCCTGGCCTCCAGGCTCTCCCCCCAAAGAGCCATCCATTTGCTCATTCATTTATTTATCGTGGCTCATGCAGCGCTTCCCCAGGCCTGGCCCGGCTGGCGCCACCAGACCTGCCTTCTGGCAGCCTGGGGAGGGACACAGGCGAGGACCTACACTGCAGGCCGAGGCGGGGCTGGGGGGGAGGGTCCCGGAGGCCCCCCTGGCTGCCGGAACCGCTGGCTTTGGAGCCACGCAGACCCAGCTCGGCCACTTCTAGCTCCTGGTTTGGAGCCCAGTCTGTCCATCTCATTTTGAGAGTAAATACCAGCGTCTGTCTCGAAGATAGTGAAAAACGGTGACATGAATGAAATCAACACATCGCTCTTCAACGGCTGAAGTGGGGCCAGTCCCCAGCTCCAAAGCTGGCATTCGGTGCATGATAATCTCACAGAACAAAGAGATTTTTCTAAATCCTGAATCTTTATTTAAAAAAAAAAAAAGCTTTGTTTAAGGGCGCCCAGCTGGGTCGGTGGAGCCCACGACTCCTGGTCTCTGGCTCGTGAGGTCAAGCCCCCCTACGGGTATAGGGCTTGCTTAAGCAAAAATCCTGTTTGTTCTTGCGTCGCATTCCAGATTGAGCCGTGGCCACCATCCATGGGCGGACTAGCTGACTTTTTAGAGCTTGTTTCTTTTGAACATCGGAGGATCCCTGCTTTGCCCGGCGTCCTGGGCGCGATCAGCCAGGAGCTGGAGTTGGAGGTGCCGACAGACTCCGCTACGTGCTCTCTGAACGCTGCAGCCGTAAGAGCGAAGGTCGCACACTTGCCTCATCGCGACGGAGATAATTCAGAGACCGAGGACCGAGCAGGGGACTCCGACTTTCCGTTGGTCTTTTGGGAGGGCGCACTGTCCAGCGAGAGGTTCGACGCCTCCCACCTCCAGGGATGTCGGCGTGTGGCGTTTCTTAAAGCCGGAGAACTTACAAACTCAGAGCTGGCCGGTGCCTTGTCCTTCCTCTGGGTTCACCCTTACTGAGCACTTAGCAGCTTAGGGAAGGCGGGTCACGGAGGGGACCGGGTCCTAAGTCTCTGACTGTCCACCTGTGTGTTTAGAAGCGTTTTGCCCCTTCTCTCCGGACTGATCCCGGGGGGTAATCTGTTTAATAGATGTCTGGGCAAGTGTCTCAATCATAATGAGCCTCATCATCATTGCAACACTTCGGGGCACCCGGGAGGCTCAGCCGGTTAAACGTCCAACTCTTGGTTTTGGCTCAGGTCATGATCTCAGGGTTTCGTGGGTTCGAGCCCCACGTCAGGCTCTGCACTGGAGGCATGGATATTGCTTGGGACTCTCTCTCTCTCTCTCTCTCTCTCTCTCTCTCTGCCCCTCCCCTGCTCACACTGTCTCTCTCTCAAAATAAATACACTTGAAAAAATTTAATAATCACGCCACTTAAAGTTGCCTCATCTTTCAGTAGGGATAGTAGTGTTTATGTCACATGATTGAGGAAATAAATGTCTGGCACGTAGTAAACGCTCAGTAAATAGTAACTCTTACCTGTGTGGGGGGGGATGTGGGAGTAAGCGGTAAGCGTAGCGTGAGGTGAGCGTGAGGTATGTCAGGAGCATAGGAAGCAGGGATCCAAGGCAGAGGGGTGGGGAGGCGGGGAGGAGGCGTCACAGGCTAAGTGCTGGAGTACAGCTCAGAGTCTGCTCCCCAGAAAGACAGCTGGAAGGGTGTTTCAGGCAGGGGGAACCACATGATGGTGCCGCTTAGAGCCACTTACAGCTTCTATCAGAGCATCAGGCGGATGTTAATTTATGTCTGTTCCCCTCTCCAGTTTGGGGATGAAATTTCTCACGCTCTATTTTGAAGCTGCTTTATCGTTGCCGGTCCCTCAGGGGAACAAATGCTCTTTGAGCAGGCTCTGGTTCGCTCACTGTCCCAGCTCAAGTGGTACCTGGTGCGTCTCAGGCATTTACAGACGCTGAACGAACGAACGCGTGAACGAACGAACGGACTTCTCTCCCTGGGCTCCCAAGGACTCAGACTGCCTCTCTTCTCTTCCTCTTTGGCACTCCTTCCGCCCCACGCTCTGCCTCACCTGCCCCGCTGCACGCCCCCGAGGCCACGGCCATCGAGCACAGAAGGCCCCAGTCACAGGCACTGGTGCAGGACGGCGCTGGGTCAGCTGCACAACGGGCACAGGGAGAGGAGCCCGAAGCGGAAGGAAGGGTAACCGGTGGTACCACTGAGCCGCGGTGGCATCTATGGGGCAGGCTGGCCTCGCAGGGGTGGACCGTGGTGCCAATCAGGGCTCCCTCGCCCCGGGAGGTGCTGGGAGGGCACTGACAAAGCCCGCCTCCTCCCTCCCTCCCTCCTCTCGGCTCCGCGGGAGGGTAGGCCCTGGTCCCCTGCGGGCTCAAACTGCTCTGGGTTTGGTGACACCGTGAGCGGGCTTCCTCCAATAGGCCTGGACTTGACTTCCGAGCCGTCTTCTGGGTCAGTGAAGCAAACCTCTCTTTATTTTTATTTTTTTGTTATTTACTTACTTTGTGTGAGAGAATGTGTGAGCAGAGGGAGGCGCAGAGAGAGAGAGAGAGAGAGAGAGAGAGAGAGAATCCCAAGCAGGCTCCACATTGTCAGCACAGAGCCGGACGTGGGGCTCAATCCCACGAACCATGACATCACGACCTGAGCCGAAATCGAGGGTCAGACGCCTAACTGGCTGAGCCCCCCAGGTGCCCCACAGACGGTCTGCCTTTTTAGTGAGGGGTGACCCTCTGGGGTAATTGTGTTCCTGAGTCGTGGGGCCACTGCTCCGTGGTCCAAGGCCAGCACCCGCTTCCTCAAGCATCAGCTTCTGGAAGCCCCGTGAGGCAGCGTGTCTGGCATCCCCAGCTTCTCATCGCAGCCCCCCCCCCCCAGGCTTCTGGCCACTCCCTCCCGGCTTGTCTGTGCCCCTGTAGACAGTCCTGTTCCTCCCTCTTTCCTGCCTCATTGTCTGCAGCGTCCCGCCTGTCGTCTCACACCTGCTGACTCTTGCGAGTTCTTTTTGGTTGTGGAGGGAAGAGGCGATGTCATACAACAGAGTCTCAAGGGCTAATGTGTCCCTGAGAGGGAAGCACTGCTCCGGGGACTATCTGAGCAGGTGACCTTGGAGAGCAAGGTGGCTGAGTGTGCAAATTTGCAGGCTGGATGGCTCTGGGGGGTGGCAAGGCTCCACGGGAGCTGGTGTCTGAGGCCAAGGGACGGAGCGGTCAGACCAAACAGGCAGGAAGATCACAGACAGTGGTGACGGGAGCCTGTGGCTAAGCTGCCTGATGGAAACAGGTGCCAGGATTGGTGGCTGTCAGCACTGAGGAGGGCAAAGGCCACCCGGCCCGCTGGAGTTTCCCAAGAGGCATGGGAGTGAAGGTCAGGAAGCTGATATGGGAAGGAAGGAGGCCACAGACACTCTATGCTGAGATCTGAGGGCTGGGGGGGTGATAAGACTCTATGCGAGAGGGCAGCAGGGGACAGTGAGACACAGTTGAGGCAGGGAGCAGGAGAGAAGCTCTAAGAGGTTAGGATGTTCTGATCATCAGTAGGGAATTCCAGCCGGGATAGGAAAGGCAGGAGTGAGGTCTGAGTCAGGTGAAAAAGAAAGTGGGGGGCAGTTCGGAGTCCTTTCTAGTGACAGAAGAGGAGGGATCTGAGCTTTCTGTGAGGTGGGCTGGGAGATCGGATCCTGTGCTGAATTCTATAACCACACCGTGCTCAGCATAAATAACAACTCCACATCTGGATGACGCTCGAGAAGTTACAAAGGGTTTTAATTACATTGTGTTTTTCCCATTTCCTTCTCAAGGCAACCCTGTGAGGTGGGCGTTACCAGTGATGAACCAGGGTGACCTGAGAAGTGTCCGAGCTGGGATTAAAACCCCACTTGGGGCTGCCTTCTAAGTGCACTGACGAGTGCGTGATCTCAGAGTTGCTTCAAAAAAAAAAAAGAAAAAAAAAAAAAAGACCTTCCTGGAGACCGTCCTTTTTGCATCTGACCCATGGCCATTCCTTCATCGCTCCTGTGCCGTGTTTTCCGGCTCCTCCCACGCGGGTCCGGCGTCCTCTCCCCCCTTCTCCTTGAGTGACTCTGTGGCTCAAAGGAATGGGCTCCGGGATCCGTTCTGACGAGCTCAGAGATGCGGGCCCACGGTTCGGGCTGAAGGCCACTGCGCTTACTCCTCTGGGACCCGCTGTCACTGCGGCGGGCCTTCGAGGAGGGGACAGACCCTCGCAGCTCCCGACTGGACTCCGCATAAAGCTAGGCAATCCCGTCCGGGGCTGGCCTCCAAGCCCCAGAGCCCAGCCCGTCGGGGTCAGCACTTTGCGGCGGGTCCCCGCACTTCCCTCGGGAAGAGAAGGCGGGGCCTCCAAACCCGCGCGGCCGGCCACGCGAGCGCCGGCCCAAGCCCCTCCCCGCGTGACGTCACGGCCACGCCCCCGGCGCCTCAGCCGCGGGTGGCTTCCGGGAGGACCCACATTCACTGCGGGGTACAGACAGATTAGCTTGAACACATGCGTTGCGTTGCACAAATAAGGAGGCGGGTTCGCACACCTCTTCAGCGTGATCTCGTTTGATCGTTTCCCATAATGTTTGTAGGGTTGGGTGGTAGGCAACGTGACGCTCACCTCGGGAAATTTAGAGACGTCCCCGCTACAAGGGGAATGGTTGTGTCCAGGTGACGTCAGACTCTGGGCGGGGCCGGGCCGTTCCAAGTGATCCCTGTGGGGGAGCGTCTTTCGGGCGAAGGCCGCCCTGAGAGCCACGCCCCCCCTCGGCGTTTGGCGGTGGACGTGCCCACGGACAGGCCTCTCCGCGGCTGCGCAGGAGTAGCTCTCGGAGTACTCGCGTCGGAGCGGAGAGGACGGCGGGGCGGCGGGGCGGCGGGACGCCGGGTGGCCGGGTGGCCGGGCGGTGGGGGGGGGACGGCATGGCCCCGCAAGCAGGCGCCCCGCGCCTGGTGCTGCTGTTCAGCGGGAAGAGGAAGTCCGGGAAGGACTTCGTGGCCGAGGCGCTGCGGAGCAGGTGTCTGCGGGGCGGGGCGCGGACGCTGGGCTTGGGGTGGGGTCGGCCGCGGCCCGACAACTGCAGGGGCGGCCGCTCCGTGGTCGGGGGTGGTGGAGTCCTCCGTGCGCGATCCCTTCGAACCCCAAGATTCCTTTGATAGGTTCCCTGTTGGGGTGTTAGTAGCTGAGGGTGCTCTGAAAGGTGGGGGGTCACCAAGGGATCCGTAGATCCAGGATTCAGATTCAGCTTGAGTCTGTTTACCCTGAACGTCGTGGTCGAGCGGTTGTGCTGGACGAGAGCGAGGATCGCAAAGCGTGGGCGCACGCCGGTGGGTGGGGGGCCAGGCGTTGCTGCTGGGGGGGTGGTGTACCACAGGGGTCGACGAGGTTGTGGGGGAGGGGACCCGGGGCAGAGGTCGCCTCTGGCTCCGCACAAGGGTCCTACCACCTTTCCTGCTTGCCTTTCTCCTTGTCCCCAGCACAGGAGTCAGGCAGTGGTCAGGAGCAGTGTGTGCGGTTGGACTGCTGGAATTCGCACCCTGACTCCCCACGTGTTCCCCTGTGACCTTGCACAGCATTCTCCTCCACTCCGTGTCTCAGTTTTGTCCTCTGTGAAATGGGGCTAAAGATAGGGTGGTTGAAAGGATGACATGAGATAATGCACGTGAAGGGCTCAGAACAATTCTTGCCATCTAGTAAAGGCACAGGAAGTAAATGCTGGCTGGTATTTGCACTTTATCTATATTGGCTTCATTACTTGCAGTGTTGTTTTGAGTGTATCAGGTCTCACTCTGCCTCTGTTTCCTCGTGTGAAGCATAGAGCTAAGAACGCCTGTCTCACTGTGTCAGTGTTTGAGTGAAAGTGTCAGCACCTCACGGTCAGGGCGGGGACGGCGTACCTGGGTCCAGACACAGCACCCAACAGGTGGTGGATTGAGTACATCGAACAACTGAAGGAGCGAGTGAATTCTGTTGTGATGACCAAGTCCGTGCACACGGATACACCCGGGCCGTGGGAAAACTAGTTCAAGGGCCCAGCAGTGACCTCATCGAGCCAGAACATCGCCGGTGGTGGCCGTGCACGGTGTAATTGTAATGTTTGTTCTGCCTGTGAGCAGAACTCTCCCATTCCAGTTTGGTAATAATCCTGTAGGAGACCGAACAGAGAGTGCTGTTCCGCTTTGTAGATGAGCAGTTAGGGTCAGGGAGGATGAGACGTTGACAGTTACGGATACTAGTAGCAGAAACGCAACCGCAGAGGGGCGCCCGGCTGGCTCAGTCCGTAGACCCTGTGACTGTGGATCTCAGGGTCACGAGTTCGAGGCCCACGTTAGGTGTGGAGCTTACTTTAAAAAAGGAAGGAGACTTCCATCCCCTTCCAGCCTCGTCTGGAAACTAAGTTAACTGGGCTTGGACCTCCCTGTCCTGTAGGCTCGGAGCTGATGTCTGCGCTGTCCTGCGGCTGTCCGGGCCACTCAAGGAGCAGTACGCGCGGGTAGGTGGCGGCCTCGCGGCATTTGGTGGGTTGGAAGGAGCCTGCTGTGGTCACCAGCAGGGTCTCTGTGACTACCGTTGGCAGTGTGCTGGACCGTTTGGGGCCATTTTCACCTTGTCACTCGCTTCCGTCCCCCTCCCCCAGAGCGTATCCAGGAAACGCTTCGGACTTGAGCTGGGATTCTCCCCTTAGAAATGTAATCTCCTGAGTTGTCAAGATGATCATTAAGTGAAGAAAGCAAGATGTAGAAACGTGCATAGGGAATACTCCATCTATATGTAAACGGAGGAGAGTTCTGAATACGTTTGCTTACACGTTCAGCGTTCAGCCATGTGACCGATATCTGTGGGGGGCCCTCCTTGTGTTCACTGTTGCCAGTGCTGGGGCTGTGTGAAGCCTGGGCAGGGTACACAGGCCACTGTCACTGGGTGCCTCCAGGAAGGGGCAAGCAGGGGCCGGGCAGAGAGTTTTCACTCTAAACAGATATGTAACTTTTGAATTTTGGACCATGTGGATTTAAAGAAAAAAAAAAAAAAAAAAGGATTGTAGGGGCGCCTGGGTGGCTCAGTCGGTTAAGCGTTCGCCTTCAGCTCAGGTCATGATCTCACAGCTCGTGAGTTGGAGCCCCGCGTCAGGCTCCGTGCTGACAGCTCAGAGCCTGCTTGGCATTCTCTGTCCCCCTTCTGTCTCTGCTCCTGCCCTATTTGCACGCACACGTGTTCTCTCTCTTTTTCTCTCTCAAAAATAAATAAGCATTGAAAAAAAGAAAGGATTGTAAAAACTAAATGGGAACTTTTAGAGCCTTAGCTTTCAGACAGGGAGCCTAGAGGGTCAGACCAGCTTCCCATGCAGTGAGGAGCCCTCGTTGCTTAGATTTCTGCCCTTGACTTCTAGGTGCACTTTGGTCAGTTCGCCTGAGTCTGGTCTTCCGGGGCCACACAGAATGAATCTGGCCCCCCCTTCCATGCATCAGTCCATATGCATGGCAGTATTCTGCCGTGCCTTTTGGTTTTCTCCCACCAGCTAAACAGACCCATTTGTCGGAGGTAGGGGATCACTGTAGCATTGTAGCAGCCTGGCGGGTCCTGGGGATAACAGGTGCAGTGGTTTTAAAGTTAATTCATTTATTATTTCTTTTTTTATTTTGAGAGAGCGTAAGCAGGGGAGGAGCAGAGAGAACAGGAGAGAGACAGTCCCAAGCAGAGCCCAGACGTGGGGCTTGAACCCACAAACCATGAGAGCATGACCTGAACCGCAGTCAAGAGCCAGACGCTCAGCCGGCTCAGCCACCCAGGTGCCCCTAAGATTTTTTTAGTGGGAACCTTTCCCAAATGGCGTCAGAGGAGGAAGTTCCTGGTACCCAGTAGACAGACCTGAGGGTCTCTGGTGGGGGGAGGTGCAGGGAGACAGAGGGTGGAGGAGGGGGCTCTCGGCCTGTCCCCTGGGGCCTGGGCACTTCTGGGGAACCCCAGGGTTCTGAGGAGTAGTTGGAAAACCACTGATCTACGCTCCAGAGTTCCCAGATCAGCCCCCACTCCAGACCTACGAGCCGGGCTGGCGTGGGTGTGGCGTGGGCAGGAGTTTGCATCTTAAAAACCTCAATAGGAAACGGATAGGCCAGCCTACCCCTGTACCACTCCTATTCCCACTAAAAACAATTCCACTGGCATCTGGGTGGCTCAGTGGGAAGAGCACGTGACTCTTGACCTCAGGGTTGTGAGTTCAGGCCCCGTGTTGGGTGTGGAGCATACTTAAAAAAAAAAAAAATCCAAAATGGAACGTTTAATGCGTTGGGTTTCTCAAGTCACAATGAGAAATCTAATGGAAACACAGAACCTACCGCTCCTGGCGGCCACTCTCCCTCCCTCTCTAGAGAGCGTGGGAAACCAGTTCACAGACAGGAGGTAGCTGCCGGCCTCACCTCGGGCAGGGCACAGGAAGGTGACTGGACTCGCACGGTCGTGGCCCTTCAGTTTGCAGGGGAGAAACTTGAGTCCAAGAGGGTGGAGCTGCGGGGAGTGAGGAGAGTGGCTGGAACCTGTCTCAGACCCCGGCCCGCCCCGGAGCCCTGGATGGACCCCTCATTTGGCTGTGTCCCTAGGGAGGGGAGGCCGGGGTGGTCCAAGCAGCTCCCCCTGCCCCAGGAGCACCTGCTGTTTCTGCAGAGGTGCCAGGAGCTTGGGAGGCGGGGGGGCAGCGGGATGCGGGAGGGGGCCGCCAGGTGTCCTGGGCCGGGGTGGGGCTGGACTGGGCCAGACGAGGTGCGCTTTTTCACATTTCCCACTTTGGCTGGAGGCTCAGCCTGTGCCCAGGGGACGCAGACTAATTTCAGGATTAGTTTAAGCCAGGAATCATTGGGGAGGTAAAGCTGTCGCACATCACACGACTTAAAGACACCGAAATGATTTCTGGATTATCCCCAGGCTTTTCTTCCATCTGCCGCTGTTTGGGGTTCCTTACTCCCTGCAGCCCAGGGTCCTGGTGGCAACCTTGTGGTCCTTGCATTGGTCCCCGGGGAGGGGTGGGGCGGGGGAGGGCAGGGCTGCCCTCCTCCTGTTTCAGGAGGGACCAGTGAGGTCGGAGACCGGAGGTGCAGACGGTGCGTGTGCTTTGGGCAGGAGCACGGCCTGGACTTCGAGAGACTCCTGGACGCCAGCACCTACAAGGAGGCCTACCGGAGGGACATGATCCGCTGGGGCGAGGAGAAGCGCCAGGCCGACCCCGGCTTCTTCTGCAGGAAGGTGGTGGAGGGCGTCTCCCAGCCCGTCTGGGTGAGTGCGCTCAGGGCTGCGTTCCGCCTTTTCCGCCTGTGACTCCACTGGCCCCGCCTCCCGCCACTTCTCGCCCGTGGCCTTCTGGCTCCTGCCCCCGGTCCCACGCGTCCCGTTCGTCACCCAGCACCCAGAACGGCCTGTTAGAAATAACCCAACGCTTGTCACTCCTCTGTTTGGAACCTTTGTCCACTGTTCCCACAAACCACAGCGAAGCCCTTCACGGAAACCTCCAGGCTTTGTGTGACCGGGCCCTGCTGCCCTGCCGGCCTTCTTGCTCCCTAGGCTGTCACTACACCCGCCTTCTCTCCGTTCCTCAGACGCATAAGGTCCCTCTGGAGGCCGGGCCTTTGTGCAGCTCTGCCTGCCAGGACCGCCCTTTCTTTCCGTCCTCATCTGGTTCCCTCCAGCCCCGCTTACACGGCGCCTCCACCAGGCAGCCTGCCCTGATACCTGAGCCTAAGTGATGCTGCCAGGTGCTCCCCCAGCACCTCACCCCTTCGCTCCGTCCTCGCTCTGGGAGCCAGCAGTATCTCCTTGGACCTGGCCCGGCTCCAGGTGATTCGAGGACGTATCAGTGCAAGAACGGGATGAAGCCCCTGCCCTCGCGGTGGGTGCTTACGTTATTACTGGGGCTGGAGGGAGTTAGGCCGGAAACAGGTACAGAACGTGTCCTGTGGGGTGAAGAGAAATACTGAGGAGCAAAGTAAAGGAGTCCAGGGCTCCATGGGGGGCTGGGCTGCTGCCCTGCGGGGCGCCGGGGAGGGTCCCCCCCACTCGAGGTCACCTGAGCAGAGCCTGCAGGAGACAAGGGGCTGAGCCAAGTGGGTGTTTGGGCGGCGGGCGGGCACGTGGCAGGAGGTGAGGCCCGGGCTCTGGTGCTTCGGGGCCACTGAGCAGGGGAGAGGCGAGGCTGCTGGGAGGGGGCGGTGGGGCTGTGGCTCAGAGCGGTGGGCTCCGCTCGGGCCGCGACGGCTGAGCCGCTGGGCCGTGGCCGCAGGGTGGGAGGCGGGAGATGGTTCTGAGCGGGGAAGGCGTGGGGAGAAGACGGGGAGTTCGGTCTCGGTCGTGCCGAGCTTGACGCGCCTGCAGACAGCGCTGACCGCACCGGAGGCCGCCGTCTGCCCCCCAGACTGGGCCCCGAGGGGGTGAGCGCCGGCCGCTTGGCTCCCGCCCCCTCCGCGCCCGCACACGGGTTCGCTGTGCCACATGTTTGGTAATTGGTGAGTGAACGGAACGTGTCCGCGTCGGAGGGGGAACAGCCGGCTGCTCTGTTCACGGATTCGGTCGTCAAACGCGTGCTCCCGAGGGTTCCTGTGCCGCATGGCGCGCCGGGGCCTGGGATGTGGCTGCGGGTGCGGACCTGGGGCGGGCAGGCAGTGAACACAACCTCCCGGCAGATGGTGACGGTGGCAAGAGCACTTCGTGGACCCAGAGGGACAGGAAGGGGGCCGGGCCGTAGGAAAGGCCTCCCGGAGGAGGGACGCCGGAGCGGAGATGGGCGTGAATGGGGGGCCCTGGCCTGCGCTCGTCCATGCAGAGGGAGCCGCACGCGCCAGGGCCCCGAGGAGGACGCGGCTGGCGTGTGGGAGCGGGGGACCGGCGGCTGCAGCGGAGTGGATGCACGAAGGCCACGGGAGTAGTGCCGGATCTCGTAGGCCCTCGGAAGCTGGGGTTAGAGCTTTGGATCTTCTTAGAATGACGGGGGCCCTTTGAGAGGTGGGGTGCCCTGGCCTGAGAAAGTCAGGCTTAGGTTGTGAAAAGTGCTGGTGAGCAGGGACCAGTTAGAGCACCTTTGTTTCTGGCCTCAGTTTGTCTGCCTGTAGAATTACTTTGTTGGACCCGCCGATCTGGCCTCAAAGTCCGAGGCTTCGTCTTCAGCTCAGCAGTGACCACGGAACGTGGTGTGTCGACGGCAGACATGTGTGGGCAGAGCGGGCTGTGGACTGCGTGACCAGGGAGGGCTGCCTGCAGGGAGGAGGGACGGTGGGTGAGAATGGGGAAGGGGACCACACCTGTCTGGGCTCTATAGCCCCCCCCCCACCCCCATGCACCTGCTTATTCCCTGGGGCCCTGTCCCGCCACACCGTGTCCTGTCGGTCACCTGCCCGTGTCTCTTTCTGCAGCTGGTGAGTGACACGCGGAGGGTGTCGGACATCCAGTGGTTTCGGGAGGCCTACGGGGCTTTGACCCAGACGGTCCGCGTGGTGGCCCCGGAGCAGAGCCGACGGCAGCGGGGCTGGGTGTTCACTCCAGGTGAGCTGTGCCCGGCCTTTGCCCCCGAGGCTTGGCACGCCGGCCGCCACCCCGCCGTAGACCCTGGCCCCCGCCTCCACCGTCTGGGTCTCCTGCCCTCTTCCTGGCAGGCTGTGGGGGCGTGAGCGAGGGGTCGTGAAAGGGAACCTGGGGGCCTGTGGCTCAGGACCGTCCCCAGATTGGAACATGGGTTGGGGAGGGTGTCCTCGGGCTAAAGGTTCCTCATGACCCGGGGCTGGTGCCCTTCCCTGTCCTCTCCAGGCGGGTGGGCTGCTGCGTCAGCGGGCGTCCCGTGCGATGCGCAGGGTGTCTGTGTGTGGTGGGCAAGGCGGCCTCAGCGGTGTAAGCCCGGGACCTGCCCTGTGGCAGCTGGGACACCGCTGAGGCCTCGCTCCCGCCCGAGGCCCTGTGGGCCGGGGAACTTCGGCCCCTGACACTGCAGTCTCCTGGGCGTGGGCACTTCCGCGTATACTCGACCTCGCTTTGGTCACGGTCAGCCCGCCCAGCAGCCCCACTGTTCGGAGAGTAGCTCGCGCCGCCTCCCGGAGGGCCGAGTGGGGGTAGACGTGGAGCCGCCCTTCCGGCTCGTCTGCGGTCTCGTGTGGTTTCAGGAGGCCCTTCCACCCTCTGTGGGCGGTGGCCGTGTGGCTGGGCGGTGGCAGAGGGGAGGCCAGGACGGGGGCAGCCCCATCTGGGGCCTGCGGGCCTCCAGGGCTGGCCGGGGCCTGACGTCCCCTTGCTTCCTGCACAGGGGTGGACGATGCGGAGTCGGAGTGTGGCCTGGACGACTTGGAGGGCTTCGACTGGGTCGTGGAGAACCACGGGGACGCGGGGCGCCTGGAGGAGCAGCTGCAGAGCCTGGTGGCCTTTGTCCGCTCCAGACTGTAGCCTTGGGTTCCGGGGCGCCCCTGCCGGACCGTGGTCTCCGATGCCGGCTGGCGTGAGGAGAGGCCGGGGGCCCGGGGCCCCGTTCCTGGGGGGCTGGCAGGTGCCAGGCAAGTCGAGGCAGCCCCGGGGACCTCGTTTCTTTGTGGAGGGAATGGCCCCGCCTCTTCGGGAGGAGACTGGCCGTGCCTGAACCGTGTCCACGGTGCCCGGCCCGTGAGCGCGGGTGGCCCTGCCTCCCCGTGGGGACGCTCTCAGCCCCTCGTTCCAGGCAGGGGCCCGGCTCCCCAGCGTGGGTCCTAATAAACCGCCTCGGAGCCCACTCAGAGCCCACGTCTCTCCTTTCCCGCACGCGGGCACAGCCCGTCCTGGTGGCTGTGGGCCCCACCGCCCTGGCCTCCCCGGGCACCCGGCTCTGTGCCCCGCCCCCCCGCCCACACGGCCCCCAAAGCAATCTGCGCGTGTCGCCGCCCAGACCTGCCGCCCGGCTCACCGTTCCCGACGCCAGCTCCGCTACTTGTGAGCCCCCCGCCCTGACGCGTCACACCCGCTCCGGGTGTGTGACCCTGAGGGAGCCTCCCGTGTTCACCAGACTCAGCCCCAGTGACTCGCGGTCGTTTCTGACAGGTTGTTCAGAAGTGGGGGGCTCCGGGGGGGTCTCCGGGGGACGAGGGGACAAGGGGACGGGCTGTCGTGAGTCCCAGCCTCCTCCCCTCGAGGGCCCACGGATGTCTCGTGGCGCTTTCCTCAGGTCCAGGGCTGCACCCAGGGGACCCGAGGAATGAGCCTGTGCCTGCTTACCCAGGTCCCCAGCGCCTGGCCCAGCAAAGGCGGTGATGGCAGGGACGAGAGACCATCACTGAGCGCCTGCCAGGCACCACGGAATGTAAATCGTCCGTCGGAAAGCGAAGAACGAAGGATGAGGAGCAGAAGCTGTGGACGTGGTGAACCGTGTCAGTGCTGGTCTGGCGGCCACGGCCTTGGTGGTCACGCGACAGCCTGGGCTTCTGGGGTCACTGTCTGTCACCCAGAGGCAGGTGTCCTCACTCCCGTCGCACCAGGAACCACGCGAGGGCCCCGTGGATGCTTCCAGGGGCCTGCGTGTCCATCCCCCACGCTTGGGCCCGGAAGCCCTGTTGGTCCGCCTTCCAGGCGAGTGTCCCTCGGCCACCCTCCACCCGGAGCGGCTGTCCCCGCCCGCACACGGGGTCGTTCGGGGCTCGGGAGGGCCTGAACCTGGGTCGTGTGGTGCTGGAGAAAGGATCGCAGGTTGTCCTTTCCCCCCAGCTTTTTGAGCTGTGATGCACACACGCCAACGTGTAAGTGTAGGCGTTCCACGTGACTGTCCGTGTGTGTTGTGAGCGATCACCGCAGAGCACGGCTAGTCAGCGCCTCAGTGCTTCGTACGTCGTGTGTGTACGTGAGTGTGTGGTGTGAGGGTGTGCGGGGGTGTGTGTGTGAGGGCCTGCAGGGTGGTGTGGGGTGTGTGCACACGTGTGTACGCGGGAGTGCAGTTTCCTTATCCGTCCGTCCGTCCCTGGGTGCAGTGTTTCCACGTCTTGGCTGTTGTGCGTGTGGCAGTGGTGCATGTGGGGGTGAGACGTGTTTTCTAGGTAGTGCTTTCCTCTCCTACAGGTGATCACTGACCACCGGTCGATCAGCGAGCCTCCCGTCGGGAGTGCTGGGGCAGGGGAGGGGGCTGGCGGGCACGGCCCGGGAGGGCTGCCCACCTGGTTCCTGGCTCTGGGTATTTGGAAGAGTCACAGGACGTGGCCTGGGAGGCCGGCGGGTCCGTCCCCTGCCCTTCGACAGGTTGGCCCTGACGCCCTCCTCACGTGGGGGCCCGGTGGCCGACCAGAGTCACCTCTGCTGTATTTGAAGTTCCTCTGTACTTGGAAAAAGCCCCATATTTCTCTAAATACCAAAGTCAAGAATAACCTCAACTTTTGATGCCCTGTGTCATGATGAGCGTGTCAGCTGCTTTTATGTCAGGACCTTCTCCCCACCCCGCTGTGCTCGTCTTTGCCAACTCTGTCTGCGGGTATGGTACCCGAGGATTGCTGTGAAGTTGTTCTTAAGTCACGTCGGTGCTACTTTTTATTTTTTTAAATTCATTCACGTTGAGAGAGAGAGAGTGCACACAAGTAGGAGAGGGGCAGAGAAAGAGGGGGACCGAGGATCCGAAGCAGGCTCCAGGCTCTGGGCTGACAGCAGGCAGCCTGACGTGGGGCTCCAACTCACAAACAGCAAAATCACGACCTGAGCCAAAGTGGAACACTTAACGGACTGAGCCACCCAGGACCCTGGTACGTGTGGTTTCAATAATGATCTGTAGCACTGACATTCTCTTAAAAATTTATTTCCTCCATTTCTAAACAGCTTTATTGAGATATAATTGGTCTGTAGTAACTGCACATTTTTGAAGTGTACAATTTGGGGCTCCTGGGGGGCTCAGTCAGTTGAGCACCTGACTTCAGCTCAGGTCATGATCTCGAGGTTCATGAGTTCAAGCCCCCGGGTCGGGCTGTGTGCCGACAGCTCGGAGCCTGGAGCCTGCTTTGGATTCTGTGTCTCCCTCTCTCTCTATCCCTCCGCTGCTCACGCTCTTGTCTCTCTCTCTCTCAAAAACAAACATTAAAAAATTAAAAAAAAAAAGTTCATAGAATTGATAGGTGAGTTCGACAAGATCGTGGGATACCAGGTCGAGTCATGAAAACCAATTGTGTTGCTGTTTATCAGCAATGAACGACAAAGGTTGAAATCGCAGTAGCATGAAAACGTGAACTAGTTAGGGTCGGGTCTGGTGAGACACATGCAAGGAGCGCCTGGGGGGCTCAGCCAGTTGTGTGTCTGACTCTCCATCTCGGCTCAGGTCGTGGTCTCATGGTCCGAGATCGAGCCCCGCGCCTGGGCTCTGCGCTGATGGCGTGGAGCCTGCTTGGGATCCGCTCTTTCCCCCTCTCTGCCCCTGCCCCGCTCGTGCTGTCTCTGTCTCTCTCAAAATAAACTTGGAAGAATTACTTCACTGAAGTAGAGTTGGAGCACAGCGTTGCAGCAGCTTCGGGTGTCCAGTGCAGCAATGTGACCAGCGTGTAGGTCATTGCAGTGCCCCTGGCCTGACTCACCCGTCCCCCGGCGGGCGCCCCCCACCCCCGCCCCCGCTGCGGCCACCAGCCTGTTGTCTGCGTTCACGGGTCGGTCTCTGCCTTCTGTGTGTTGTCGTCTGGATTCCGCCCGTGAGTGGAGCCGTGTGCCTGCCCCCTGCCCCCTGCCCCCTGCCCCCTGCCCCCTGCCCTCCCGGAGCCCCTGCGGCTTCCACTTCTCCCGCCACAGATTACAGCCGCCTGGTCGAGAGATCCACACAGGCGGTTAACAGCCCATTCTAAAACGCGTTTATAACGAGAATTTATTTTGAAGACTTCACGGGTTTACTGCTCGCTTTGGGCCTTTCGTGACGGCTCAACTGACCCGTTTAAAAATTTGGTATTTTAATTTCTCTCCAGACGGTTGATGTGCCTTCGGATATCTTTTTCTTTTTTTTTTTTTAGTGTTTTAAATTATTAAATTATTTTGAGAGAGAGAGAGAGAGGGAGAGAGAGCACGTGCGCGAGCAAGCGGGGGAGGGGCAGAGAGAGAGGGGGAGACAGAATCCCAAGCTGACTCTGAGCTGTCAACACCGAGCCTGATGCGGGGCTCGGACTCACGGACCCCAAGCTCACGATCTGAGCCGAAGTCGAGTCAGAAGCTTGACCAGCCGAGCCCCCCAGGCGCCCCTCAAAGGATTTTTTTCGAAAGTGGTGCGTCTGTCTTCAGAGCCCCTGTGAACGAGGCAGTGCCATTCTGTGGCGTCTACACGGTGGACGTGGCCCCGTGGCCTGGTTCCGCCGTCTGCTGCCCTTTGATGTTGCCGAGCCTGAGGCCGCCCTGAGTTTTGTCCCTCTGAAGGTAGCCTCCTCTCCCTGTCTAGATGCTTTTGGATTCTTTTTTCCCCTTTATTTTTGGAATTCACATTCTGGCATGCTCCAAGGCGCGGCGGACACCTGAAATGCCGGTGCTCACGGTTCCCGTAAGGCATTCCTGAGGAACGACGAGGACGTTCGGGCGTCTCAGCCATCGAGTGCCCGTGTGGTCCGGCGTGCAGATGAGCGGCTGCCCGGGTGTGGCCTTAGCGTGACCTGAGCCAGGACCCCCTCGTCCGACGGCCGGGTGGGGTGCTGAGCCCCTCTGTCCACCTGGGTTTTTAACCGTTTTCTTCCAGGGGGTCCAGAGAGCGTCCGGACCAAGCTGCGCTCCTCGGGGGCCCCGGCTGAGGGCGGCGGGGGCGCCCCAGGTGCCAGGGACGTGGGCCCTGCTGCCTGCTGACTGGCTTTGTCGTGACGGCTTCCAGTTCCGGGGCTGGGGGGCGGGCTGTGTCAGGGAGCAGGGGCTGCCTGGATGCGTGATGTCGCGGGACGCACGTGTAACGGCCCCGAGTTCCAGATGCCGTGCTTGCACGCGAGGAAACTGAGGTGCGGTGAGGGGGCTGGTTTGCTCAGGTCCTGGAGCACCTGGCGGTGACCGGGTCCCGGGGCTCCTGAGCTCCCTCCGGGCGCGTCCCCTGCCCTCCGTGTCCCTGAGCGAGCGCGAGACCTCTCCCACGGGGCGGCAGAGAACGCCCAGCCGAGCCCTCGGGAGCTCGGCCCGGTTCCTGCTTCCCGGGGAGGCCAGGGCCGCCCGGCGTGTCTCGCTCTGGTAACTCAAGCTGCATCCGGGCGAGGAGGCCACAGGGCCACTTCCGGAAGGGGACGGTCCTGGCGCACTGGGGGACAAGGACCAGAGAGACGGGTGCAGACTCACACGTGCCGTTCCTCGGGGGCGCTGAGCGCATCCGCCAGCGGACGCTTCCCCAGCGACGTCCCCGTGCCGTGACGGCTCCGGTGAGTTTCCAGGCGCATCCAGCCCGCACCAGCGGCGGCCGGGTCCCTCGGGCTGGCCCTGAAGACGACTGCGGGCCCCGGGTGGGGCGCTGGGCCGGCACACCCAGACGTGTGCGACAAATGCCACCGTGTGGTGGCCAAGCCGGGCCGGGCTGGCGATTCCCGCGTGCTTTCGCGCCGATGCCTCCCGTTCCCTTGTTAAACCTGAAGACACGGGGGACACAGAGAGGTGAAGGGACTTTGTCGAGTGTGCTGTGTGGTCGGGTTGGACTCCCTGTGGCAACTTGCCCCAGTCGGGCCCCTTCTGAGCCGTGGCCTTGGCTGGTAGCGTCGGGGACCCGGCTCCTGGGGTCAGGCATGTTCCAGGGCGTGGTGCTCGTGCAGGAGCACAGGGCCGTGACCTCCTGGCCCACCTTGCCCCAGAGCAGGCAGCTACCTGCTAGGTCTGGGCCTGGAGCGGAACCTCGGTTCCCCCATCTGGCCCGCTGGCACACGTGGAAAACTGGCATTTTTGGGAAATGAGTTCTTACTAAGAACTAAAGGATGGGGCCCCTGGGTGGCTCGGTCGGTTAAGCGTCTGACTCTCGGTTTCGGCTTAGGTCGTGATCTCACGGTTCGGTCGGGCTCTGTGCTGACTGCTCAGAGTCTGCTTGGGATTCTCTCTCTCCTTCTCTCTCCCTTCCTCTCTCTGTCTCCCTCTTTCCCCTCCTCGTTCTCTTTGTCTCTTTCTGTCTCAAAACAAATAAACATTTAGTAAGAAGACAAAAGAAATAAAGGGAAACAGCAATCTAGAGATGGGCGTGTGAACCAAGGGCACACGGTCCGGCGTGCAGATGAGCGGCTGCCCGGGTGTGGCCTGTGTGGTGCTGACTCCCCACTCGCTTCCCCGGGGCTCCCCATGCTGACCCTCCTCCTTCGTTCCCCCTCAGCGTGTCTGGCTGGCCCAGACTTTCCCAGGCCTCCCAGCAGGCCGTCTGGTGTCCTCGGGCCCTCCCAGAAGTTTCTGCACCCCTCCTCTGGCAGTGGGCCCTAAGCACGGACCCCCTGAGGGGCTGCAGGAGGCCCACCCTGAACGAGGTGGACGTGGGTGGCCAGGCAGAGTCTGCCCTGGAGGAGGCTCAGGGGCGCCCCTCGGTGGCCCCAGGCCCAGAGCGGCTTCTCGGCACACCTTGGGACCAGAACCCTCCCCGCATGGACCGCCCGTGGTTTTCTAGTTGAAAACCGGCGGGTGTTTGAGGTCTGCACTCAGCATGTCCCGGATGTGCAAGCTCGGGGCAGGTGCACGTCGGGGCAGGTTCACACCTGCTGTCCTCCTGTCAGTCTTTCTCCATGGGCCTCACTGTGGTGACATCAGTGGGATTGAACCCCACCAGCTCAGAAAACAGTCCACACGTGGGGGTAGAGGGCCTGCCCTCGGTTCCTGCCTGCACTCGGCTCCCTCTGCCCTGTGTCCCCATCGGGCCTGGCCTCCCTCAGATTCCGTCGTCCGTCCTCCCCTGTGTCTGCTGACCTGCGGGCGCCACCTGGGCTCTCCCCTTCGCTCCTCAACGCTTAGCAATTCGGCCTCTGCTCCCCTCTCTGCAAAGCCGCTTCCTGAAGGACCCCCACCAGGGATGCAGCCAGCGTCAGCCGGAGACCACCCCCTCCCTCCTCCCTCCTCTTCTCCCGCCTCTGGTCCCGCCCTATCTGTGGTGCCTCCTCCCTCTTCTGGTCCTCTCTCCTCTGTCTGGCCTCTGTCCTCTCTCTCCCTGTCCCCTGGCCAGTGTGTCCTGAGGTGACGGGGCTGACTTCTGAATGTTCTTGCTTCTCTGCACGGGTGTCCCACAGGCTCTCCTTGACTGGCCTCGTCCTCGCCCGCAGACCCGCTCCTGCCTGTAGGTGCATGTGCCGGGTGCCTGTCTCAGACTGGTGTTTGGAAACGTGATGAATCGAGAAGGGAAATACTGTCAAGGAAAAGTCACAAGTTTTTGTCTTTGGGGGCGGTGACTCCATCACTGGGGACAGGCAGATCCCTTGTTCCGGGAAAGTTGCCCGAAGGGCGTTCACTGCTGCTCCCGGGACAGAGGGGTGTTGGGGTGATGGGCGCTTGCAGGGGCCCAGCCCCCCGACACTTGGGCCAGAGGTCTGCGTCTGATGCGTGCTCGGTTCTGGGGTAAATCTGTGAATTTAACTGCTGTCCGTTCTGGGGTGCAGACTGTGTTCCCGTTCGGCCTCCCGAGGCCAGTGAAGGTGCTGCCCGGGCGCCCCGGCCACGCTCACACCTCACCTGCGGGACACTGAGGCCAGGGCGCTGGCCACAGGGCTGTAGTGGCCGGGCCGCGTGACCGTGTGGCTGCCTCCTCACTGGACGGGAAGCAGCGTGAGGTCCGGGGCCCCGCAGCTGCTGCGGGTGCCTTCCAGGGGAATCGGGAGACAGTAGATGTGTTATCATCCGAGGGACCTCAGAACAGGAGCGCCTCCTCCGGTGGGGGTGGGAGGGGGGGGCTGTGGTTTCTCGGAAGAGGTGTCACCCTGGGATGGGAGGCTCCAGGTTGGCCTGCGTATTGGGGAGCCTCTTTCTCCCCTGCAGGTTGGCCGGGCGTGCGTCGGGGCGGCCTGTGGCCCCGGGGTGGCCCTGTGCCAGGAGCCGGCTGGTTCGTGGCCTGTGTGGTGCAGGTCAGTGCGGCTGGGGCAGGAGCCACGCGTCTGAGCGTCGAAGGGTAATATGTGTACCTAGCAAACTGTCAAATAAAGTACATTCTAACCTACTTGGATAAGTATACTTTCACAACAGCAAAATTGGAAGATCTGTAACTTGAAGTTGGCAAGATTTCAAAACGGATGGAATTTAATCGTGCTCATGCGTGTCTGGGTGTGCTGTCTCGAGCCGGAGATGACGGACGAAGATAAATGCCACGCATAAATGATGACATAGTTGTCCACGGTGTTTGTTTCTTTTGCCTTAGTTTAGCAAAAAAAAAATTTACAAATTATATTTATATGGTCAAGATTTTGCCTAATTTGTGTGCTGTTGATAGCAGTGATCTGAAACGTAAAAGTACAGGGCGCCTGGGTGACTCAGTCGGTTGAGCTTCCGACTTCGGCTCAGGTCATGATCTCACGGTTCATGGGTTCGAGCCCCGCGTCGGGCTCTGGGCCGACAGCTCGGAGCCTGGAGCCTGCTTCTGGTTCTGTGTCTCCCTCTCTGCCCCTCCCCTGTTGACACTCTATCTCTCTTTCTCTCTCAAAAGTAAGTAAACATAAAAAAAAGATAAAAATACAAAGAACACTTTTAAAAAGGTACAGAATTTGAATTTTTTATTATAATATAAATTCAAGTAAATGTAAGCATTAAAAAATTAATTTCCATAGATTTTTTGAAGCAGTTCCTTTTCTTCTAAAATGGTTACCTATTAAAATAAAAGGCAAAATACTAGTTTAAGTGAATCTATGTGGAGAACTCAAAGCAGCATTTTTATTTATTTTTTTTAATTAATTAATTAATTAATTAATTTTTTTTTTAATTTTTTTTTTTTCAACGTTTATTTATTTTTGGGACAGAGAGAGACAGAGCATGAACGGGGGAGGGGCAGAGAGAGAGGGAGACACAGAATCGGAAACAGGCTCCAGGCTCTGAGCCATCAGCCCAGAGCCCGACGCGGGGCTCGAACTCCCGGACCGCGAGATCGTGACCTGGCTGAAGTCGGACGCTTAACCGACTGCGCCACCCAGGCGCCCCTAAAAGCAGCATTTTTAAATACAGTTGATGACTTGAGTTTTATGACAACATAAATCTTCTGAGACGATTTATAAGGACGAGACTGTCTCCACCTCTAGCATTCAGGGCGCATCTGGTGGCCAACGTGAAGCCTCGGCCTCCAGCTTTACGCCTGTCCACGCGGGCCTCTGTATTTCACACGTTTCGGGGCACCAGGAACGACTGAGGCTGGAAAGCGTTGTCGAGCACACGCGCAGCCGTGGCGGGCACTCGGGTGGACTGAGATGGGCCAGGGGCGGGACGCTGAGTGCCGGGGGCGCCTGATGGGGACCGGAGGGAGGACTCCGTCCCCCGTCTTGTTCCCTGCTGTCCCCGTGGAAGCCGGTCCATTGCTGGACGCAGGTCCCGCTACAGCTGGCGGGGCAGGAGGCGCCGAGACGCCAGTCCCGGAGGGGACGCCGGGGCTGGAGTCCCGCGGCGCGGCTGCTGAGGCCGAGGGTGCCCCGTGTCTGCGGCTGTCGCGCCAGCCCACGCACGGGTGCTCTCGCACAGTACGGCGCACCCGTGGAAAGCGCGTGGTTCTGTGGAGTTTACGTAGCACAGGGTTGTGCAGCCGTGACCACCGATTTCGGGGTTTTTCACCCTCGCGAGGAATTCCCTACCCGTTCGCTTCCCGTTCTCCCTCCCCCAAGTTCCCACCTTCTGTCTCTGGACGCGTCTGTCTCGGAGTTTAGTATGAATGGAATCGTACGCTACGTGGCCTGGCGTGACGGCAGCTTTCACCGGGCGGTGTCTAAGTCTGGGCACGCTGAAGCACGGGCCACCTCCTCACTGCTGGCCTCATCAGGCTCCACGCGTTCTGTATCCGTCGTCCACGGACACTTGGGTTGTTTCCACGTCTTGGCCGTTGTGAGCATTCGTGCACAAGTGTCCGTGTGGATGGAGGTGTTCTGTTCTCTCGGGGACGCATCTGGGAGTGGAACTGTGGGTCCCGTGTGTGTGCACGGGTGAGCGCAGGGCCCGGTCCGAGGGTGGCACCTGCAGCCTGGGCCCCGCTACGCCCGGGGAACGGGGGCTGAGTGGCCAGGAAAGGGTGGGGCCAGAAAGGCGGGCGTCCCCCGTGGAGAAGCCGGCTATTTGCGGAACTTACGTGAAGGGCGACTTTGATTTGTGGTTCTAGTCTGGTGAGGCATGAACAGGGTGGTCACGAGGCTGCCACGTCCAGGTTTAAATTTCGTGGCACAGCTTCTGTGCACCCTGCCTCCTTGTCTGCGGACTCCCGTGTGTCCCTCCCTTTGCCACAGGCCTGGACCACCTGCCTGCCAGTCGTGACCTCCCGTTTGTGTTTTCTGAACGCGGAAAGCGGCGCACAGATATGCACACCCAAACGCGGGAGTACCAAGCGCGGAGGGCAGAGCGCCCCGTGCCGAGTCCCCCAAATAACCACTGTTCACAAGTGAGTGTCTGCTCTCCCAAATTTTATGCACATGCGAGCACACTACCATTTCTTTTCAAAAACAAAACTAGGGTAGAATTGTACGTACCGCTCATCTTGTAACTTGTTTTCTCTCATTGAAATGCATGGACATCTTCCCGTGAAAATGCGGGTAAATCTGCCTTGTTCTCCTGCACGTGGTCTGCCGTGCGGCTCTGCCGTGGCCATGCGGTCGGTCCCTACTCTGGACATCTGGGGGGTCCGGGTTTCTGCTTTGCCAACAGCGAATGTCTCTGTGCACATTTGTGGGAGTTTTTCTACAGGATAAACCCCCAGAAGGGGAAGTGCTGGGTCGGAGGACACGACCACTGCCTATTTTAAACAGAGAGCGAATTCCCTTCTGGAAGAGGGACAGCTCTGTGCTGTCGCAGACGGGTCACGAGGATGCTGGTCCCACCCTCCCCGTGTGGCTGGCCTGCGTCGTCCTTGCTGGCCTTGGCTCTTGTCTCTGGCGGTCCCTCCATACCCAGCCTCTCTCCTTTTGCGCATTAATGTGTCCAGTACCAAGGTCTAGTTGTGACCTTGCCAACTCAACAAACCCGTTCGTTCAAGGGGTGCCCGGGGACTCAGTTGGCTGAGCGTCCGACTTCGGCTCAGGTCATGATCTCACAGTTCGTGGGTTCGAGCCCCGAGTCAGGCTCTGTGCTGAGAGCCTGGCGCCTGCTTGGGATTCTGTGTCTCCCTCTCTCTCGCCCCCTCCCCTGCTTGTGCTGTGTCTCTCTCAAAAATAAACATAAAAAATTTTTTTTGAAAAAATTAATCCAGTCAACAAACAGTTGGTGGCTGTTCAGTGTGCGCCCCGTTCAAGCACAGCGCTGAACGAAAACGGTGAGGTTCCCGCCGCCGTGGGGCTCCTTCCCGTCGCGGGATGCAGACATCAAACACACCATGAAGAAGCAAACGCCAGGCAGTCACCCAGGCAGCCGTGGCTGCCGTCCTGAGCGCCGATACGGGTGTGACGGCTGGGGGAGGGGGACTGGCCGAGAAAATAATTTCTGGGGAAAACAAGGTCGGGAGTCAGGGGGGCAGCGTGTGCGGAGGCCGGAAGGCAGGAGGGAAGGCAGCCAGGGCGGGCGCTGGGCAGAGGGGGGGTGAGATGTGGGTGCGGGGCCTGGCCGGGGCCTGGCCGGGTACAGGTTTTCGAGCTGGGGCAAGAGGTTTGAATTTTAAGTGTGAAGAGAAGCCGTTGGAAGGTTTCCATCACGGCAGCAATGTGACCCGAGTCGTTTCTGGAAGGTCACCCTCACTGGGGAGGGAACAGGTAGCAGGGCAAGAGCCAAGCAGGGAGACCGTCACGTCAGGAGGACGTCAGGAGGGACCGGGGCGCCTCGGGCAGGAGCGCAGCTGTGGGGGGGGGGGGGGAGCGGACGGACTTTGGACGCAGTAACGAGGTAGCACACGAGGTGATGTGATTTGCTGAGGAGGGCCGCCCGGTAGGCGGTTGGGAGGTTGGGAACGGCGGCGTCTGGAACCCCAGGAGCCCTGGGCAGGAGACCCGGGAGTTCTACATTTGGGAGCCAGAAGCACATAGATGCAGTTTCCAACCCCGGGGACAGGAAGTGGTCCCCCCCCCCCAGCATCCAGAGAGGAGGAGGGCCCTGGGACAGAGCCCGGAGGTCCTCGACGACGACGACGACGACGACGACGACGACGCTGAAAGATGGAACCAAGGAAGCGGTGCTTCTAAAGCCGGAGGCTGAGAAGATGCAAATCGAGACCCAAAGCAAGAGAATAACCGCATTCAAGGAGGGGAAGGTCGGTGGGCGCCATGCTGGCGGCTGGGGGGGGGGGGAGGAGACATTGGTGATGCAGCAGAGGACGGGGGCGGAGCCTGGTCGTAGGAGGGAGGAGGGTGGGATCCGACTCGGACCGGAGCAGGGACACCCCGCGTCCTCCTGGGTGGTGGGGGGGGGGCACCGAGGGCCGGACGGGGCCCTGCCAGATTCCATCCAGGTCTCCCCAGGACGCAAGAAGCAGATCCTTGGTGTGGTGGTGCTGGCGTGGGGTGCTGGGGGGGCGAGGGAGGGATGACGGGGGACACTTCCTCTCAGGGAGCCGCCTGAGGCTGATTTGCAACCGTCCCCAGACGGTTATTCAGAGGGGAGCCTCCGCCCTTCTGCCGGGCCAGCTTTTCTGCCGCCGAAGGCTGCTCCTTCTCTCCCACGGTGGGGCATTGCCCTCCTCCTTCTGTCCGTTGGAGGGGCGTCCACCCCCCCTTCCCTCCCTGCTCCTTCTCTCTCTCGGCGGGGCGCCCCCCTCCTTCTCTCCCTCTGCAGGGCATAGGAGGTGGAAGGCAAGGGGTCTGGGACGGAAGGAGGAGAGGGGAGGCACGCTTGTGGGATAAAGCGGAGCCTCCCTGGCCCTGGGCAGGCAGGAGACGGGGCGGGGTGGGGGGAAGAGGGGGGCACCGGGCAGGGCTGGACGGGAGCCGCCGTCTGTCCGAGGCCTCCTGGCTCTGTGGTTCCGGTGGGGCGGGCAGCAGGCAGGGGCGGTTGCAGGCGGGATTTCGGCGTGGGAAAGGGAGCGGCTGCGGGGCCGGGTGACTGGGGTGGAACCCGAGTGCGAGTGCGGTTCCCAGGGAGCAGGTCGGAAGTTGCCCTTCCCCTGACCCCTTTCTGCCATGAGCGGCTTTCCCACGGTCCCCAAGCCGAGCGGGGTCCCCTGCAGCCCTTGGCTCCCGCGCCGCCCCGCCAGCTGGGGGCTGTTTCTGCAGGTGGCTCTGGCCCAAGGTGAATGCCAGCCTGTGGGAAGAGCACAGAGACTCCCCTTGATTCTCCCCACTGCCAGCAGGGCGGCTGGTCTCCCTTCCCCGTGGAGGGATTTGAGGCTCAGACCCCTCGTGTGACTTGCCCCAGGCCTCACGTTGGCAGCTGAGCCCCAACGTGGTCCCGGGGGGGTTCCTAGATTTCTGGGAGGACAGAAATACTCTGCTGTTCTGGTGAGGTTTGCTGCTGTCTGCATGCAGACTGGGTAAGCAGTGAAGATGGTCTTCTGAGAATTTGTGTAACGAGAGAGGCAGTGCAGGGCCCAGGAACTGGCCCCAAAAGCTTCTGTCAAGTCTCGCCTCCAGCAGATGTTAGCCTTGTTGCCTTGAGCAAGCCATTCCGGGTCTCCACCTGCTACCTGGGGCCAGTAATGCCCCCCCCCCCGCCCGCCCCCATTCCAGGGCTGCTGTGAAGTTCACATGAGAGAATGTGCTGGAACTCATCAGCGGGAAGCTAACAGGCCACATGGAAGGCTGGGGTTTGATTTCAGCCCAAGAGAGAGAGGACTGTTTTTCAAAAGGAAAAAGGATTCATTGTACTTATTTGGGGATGTGATGATCACATGTGGATTTGTTGTTGAGGTTGTTGGCTGTGAGACAAAGGCACACGGGGCTGTGGGTGAGGAGTGCCCAGGCTGGGAAAATTCCAGACCCCACCGGTCTTGGTCTCCAGGCCCTCCCAGGCAGGAGGCAACTTGCAAGATTGAAGATTCTGAATGACTGCACAGCTGGGTGTGTCCTTTGTTATGCCCTGGGGTTTCTCCAGCAGGTTCTCCTGACTTCTTTGCACTCACTTGGCCTGGCAGCGGCCCTCCGTGCCGGCTGGCTGAACGGAGAGGAGGCTGCCGGGCTGCCCTCAAGGTCACTTGGAGGTGACCAGCTGCCTGGCGGACTCAGCCCCCATCACTCTTACCTTTCTTGGTTCTTCGTGAACTCCTACTCATCCTATAGATCAAAGCTAAAGGACCTCCTCTCTGGAAAGACGCTCCCCCCGCCCCCCACTCCGCCGTGTTACCAGATGCAATTAATGGCCTTCTTCTTTGCTCCCGGATCAGTGAGGATGCTTTTGGTTGCAGGTAACGGAGGAAAATGAATTCCAATAGACTTCTGCAATAAAGAGGATTCATCATCTCAGATGATAGAATTGCAGAAGTGACTAACTTCAGGCATGGTTTGATCAGGGCTCAGGCTCTGATTCCCATTAGCTCCCTAGACTCCACTCTTCTCTGGGTGCTGGCTTCTTTCTCAGGCTGACTTCTCCCCAGGGCACGGTGGCTGCCCCCACCCTGTGGACGACACATTCATCCTGCTCCCGTGTGGGCTGCAAGAGAGAATGTCTTCTGCCCCAGCCACGGGGCATCACTTCCTGGGCCTGAATCAGTCATTGTGTCATACAAAGGATGGTGTGTGCCAGGTGGGGACCACCTGGGAACTGGCACGGGGTCAGTCCTACCCAGACACGTGGCTGCTACGAAGTACGGGGCGGGGCGGGGGGGGGGGCGTGGCTCCCAGAGGGAGAGCTCTGGGGGAGAAGGGGTGACGGGCGCGCAGGCCCGTGGCTCTGGGCGCGCTGCGCAGAGGTCCTGCGCTAATGCATAGATCCGGTGACCAGCCCGACCCAAGGTCACCAGGATTTTCTCCCACGCTGTCCTCTGGACATTTTCATACCTTGACGTTTTACATGGAAATCTGCAGTCCATTGTAAGTGAATTTCTGTACATGGTGTGAGGTAAGGGTCAAAGCTAATTTTTTTGCGCATAGATTTCCAGTTGTTACAGCGTTATTTGTCGGAAGGACTCTTCCCCCTCTGCTGAACGGCCTTTGCCCACTTGTTGAAAGTCAGTAGTCCACGGCCGTGTGGGGTCTGCTTTGTTCCACGGATCTTTGTGTCTGTTTTTGTCCCAGCTCCATACTGTCTCAATTATTTCAGCTCAGTAATGACTCTGGAAATCAGGCAGCGTGCATCCTCCCACTTTCTTTTTCAAAGTTGTTTGGCTTCTTTAGGTCCTTTGCGTTTCCACATAAACTTTAGAATAAGCTCCTAAATGTCTGTTAAAAAGCCCACTGAGGTTTTAATCGGGATCGCATTGAACCTATGGGTCAGTCGGGAAGTTGGCCTCTGAACCATCTTGAGCCTCTGACCCATGACCCTGCTATGCGTCCTGCCATTTCCTACATCTCAAATTTTTCTCAGCCACGTTTTGTGATTTTCAGGGCACAGACGGTGCGTGTCCTTGATCAGAACTATCCCCGTGTCATAGTTTTGATGCTCCTGTAATTGGCATTGTTCATTTCAATTTCTGGTTGTTGATGGCCAATATGTAGAAATACCACGGAGTTTTCTGTGTTGAGCGTTTATCCTGAAACCTTTTGAACTCACGCATCAGTTCTAGTAACTTTTTTGGAGAGTTTAACCACATTTTCTCCATAGGTTATTGGATATTCATGACATCTCTGAATAGAGACAGTTTCGCTTCTTCCTTTTTAAGCTGGATGCTTTCGATTTCTTTTTCTTGTCTTACGGTACTAGCCAGAACTTCATGTCGAATAGGTCGTGAGAGTGGGCACGAATGATTCTGCATCCCAGGGGGAAGCTCTCAGCATTTAACCGTCCAGTCTGCTGTTAGCTGTAGGCTTTTTGTAGGTACCCTGTATCGGGTTGAGGTGGTTTGTTCTATTCCTAGTTTTCTGAAGGGTTTTCATCATGAATGTGTATTGAATGTTATCAAATACGTTTTCTGAAATTATATCATATATATTTTCCTTTTTTAGTTGGTTAATATGTGAGTTCTAGTCATTGATTTTTCAAGCCTTAAACCAACCTTGCTTTCCTTGGCTAAATCCCAATGATTGTGGTGTTTTATCCTTTTTATATATTGTTGGATTCAATTTGCTAAATTGTGGTTTAGAATTTTTGTGCCTGTGTTTGTGAGGAATTTGGTCTGCATTTTCTTATAATGTCTTTGTTTTGTTGTGGTATCTTGGTAATTCTAGTCTCATAGAATGAATTGGGAATATTTCCTTCCCTTCAGTTTTCTGGATGAGTTTGTGTAGAACCTGGTGTTATTTAGGATTTACCACTGAAGCCGTCTGGGGCTTCCTTGTGGCAAGTTTTTAAACTACAAATTCAGTTTTTCGCTAGATATAGGATTACTCACATTATTTATTTTTTCTTGTGTGAACTTTAGTGGTTTGCATCTTTCACACTAAACCAGGCTTTAAATTTCCTCTGAGCTGTCAGACGAATTGGCATGGAGTTATTTACAATACTTCCTAATATCCTATTGGCATCTGAGAATCTGTAGGGATGTTACCTTCTCATTCCTGAGACTGACAAATTTTCGACTATTCTCTTTTTTCTGATTGGTCTGGCTACAGAGTCATCGATTTTTAAAAAAAAAGTTTATTTTTAATAACTTTTTATTTTTTTTTTCAACATTTATTTATTTTTGGGACAGAGAGAGACAGAGCATGAACGGGCGAGGGGCAGAGAGAGAGGGAGACACAGAATCGGAAAGAGGCTCCAGGCTCTGAGCCATCAGCCCAGAGTCTGACGCGGGGCTCGAACTCACGGACCGCGAGATCGTGACCTGGCTGAAGTCGGACGCTCAACCGACTGCGCCACCCAGGCGCCCCTTTAATAACTTTTTAAAAAACATTTGTTTATTATTTTTGAGAGTCAGAGAGAGCATGAGCAGGGGAGGGTCAGAGAGAGGGAGACACAGAATCCGAAGCAGACTCCAGGCTCCGAGCTGTCAACACAGAGCCCGATGTGGGGCTCAAACTCACGAACTGTGAGACCATGACCTGAGCTGAAGTCGGACACTTAACCAACTGAGCCACCCAGACGCCCCCATTTTTTAAAAATTTCTCAAAGATCCAGCTTTTGGTTGGATGGATTTTTTCTAATGCTTTTATGTTCTCTATTTCAGTGATTTCCAACCCTGATACTCCTTTCTTTCATTTACTTAGGGTTGTTTTCTCTTCTTTTTCCTAATTTCTTAATGTAAGAGCCGGAGTCGTTCACTCAGCGCCTCCTCTCTTCTCTGATGCAGGCGTTTGATCCCTGTAGCCTTACAGGCTATCAGCTCCCCAAGTACCGCTTTTGCAGCAAATTCCAATTTGTTGTGTTTTCTTTTTGTTCAAAATATTCTCCGTCTTCTCCCCATCTCCTGTGCGGCCCGTGGGTTATTTGGAAGTGTGGTATTTAGCCTGTAAGTGTTGGAGGCTTCTGCGATCTTTCTGTTGCTGATTTCTGATTGAGGTTCCTTTCGGTCAGGGAATATTTTTATGTGGCTTAAATTCTCCCAAAGTGAGTGAGACTCGTTTTGTAGTTCCGGGTTTAGTCTGCGTGGTGCCTCTTGTGGGCGAGCGGTGTGGACGGTGCTGTTGAAAGCACGTCCTTACTTCTGTGTCCACTTCATCCTAATCCTGCCCCTCTTTTCCTGCCCACCTCTTCTCATTCCAGGGGCGTCCTTGGCCCGTGAAGGGCACTGGGGTCACCGCAGTGGCCTCCGACCAGCTGTGACTCGACCCCTGGGCCCACAGGTGTAGCCCCCTTCTCTGAGACATTTGGCCCCGTGGGAGGTGAAGGACTGAGCAAACCTTGGGTTCTGTTACGAGGAAGTAGGGGGGCCGTGGCTGGTGGGGTCTGTTACCCTCTGTCTGACTGTCTCCCAACGTGGCCAGACATCTGACCGTGTCAGAGTTTTGATCACCCCCTCCAGGGGCTACACGGCAACTTCCGAGTGTCAGGTGGCCAGAAGGACACTGGGGGCTCCGGCGACCTGCCCTTCGTGCGCCTCTCCCCACCTTGCACCGCCAGCTCCCAGGCCGTGTCTGGGGTCCCTCTGGGAGCTGTGCACCCCACTCCCACAGCTCTGTGGTGCTCACACTTGGGAGCACTGGCCTTTCGTCCCAGGGGCTCGACGAATCTTTTCTGAACTGAACCACAGCCCTGTTGGCATCTGTCCTGAGCTCCAGGCCTGTCTGGCCTGTGCACGGTTTGTCCCAGCCCCGGAAAAGTGCTGTGTCAGCACCTCCGGCCCCTTCTTTCTCCTGCAATCTGGGTCTCGGGGAATGCACCTCCTAGAGCTGCTCAGGGCAGGATTTGGGGATGATCCTTTCTCTCCTAACCCCATATCCCTCCTGTCACCAAGCCCTGTCAGTCCTGTCTGATGACTCTCCAGTTTTGCTCTTTCTCTCCTCCCGGGCGGAGTACAGGCCCCACCCCCCGGACGGCTGCAGTGGCCTCCACACTGGCCTTCCTGTCCCCAGCCTCGGTCCTATGCCCGCTTTCTGCAGCCAGAGCAGGGGCACCCCCTGCGTAAATCCTTTCATGCTCCCTCTTCTGACTACTTGTCCTGCTTGTAAGGCCCTTCGCACCTGCCTCCTACTTACTCTCTGGCACCTGTCTTAAGGAGTGCTCTCAAACTCACTGAGCACAGGCCATGTGGGATTATCCCCACTCTCCCCAGCGGGACTGGAAGCTTGCTCTCAGCCGGAAGTGAGACTACCCTGGCTTCTGCTCCCCAGCTGGCTCACGGGTCCTCATCCATCAGAACTCAGCTCAAGCGTTACAGACCCTGGGAAAGGACCCAGCCCCGCCCGCTCTCCAGGGAGACCTCCCAGCCCCGCCCACTCCCCCGGGGAGCCGCCCCCGCCCCGCCCACTCTCCGAGGACACTCCCGGCCCCGCCCACTGTGCTGAGAGCCGCCCCCGCCCCGCCCACTCTCCCCAGCTCCGCCCTCTCTCCAGGGAGACGCCCCAGCCCTTCCCCTCATTACACAGGGAGATGCCCTCAGCCCCGCCCACTCTCCTGGGTTGACACACGTGGCTCTCCCCACTGTCACAGCCCCTGGCCCCGCACTGTATTTGTCACTTAACAACGTCTTGTGGCACCTCTGTGCTCCAGGCCCTAGGGTAACAGGTGCCCACTCCTTGGGGCTTCTGTTTCAGTGGGTGTCAGGCTGGGGGGCGCCAGTGCTAAGCGCACACTGATTACCACGGACACGCTGATGGACAGGTGCAGGGTGTTAACGGAGTAGCCTGAGGAGTTAGGGACGGCTTCCCGGAGGAGGTGGTGGTCGCCTGGGAGTCCTGCGGAGGGAGGGCCTGGCAGGCAGATGAAGAAGGTGGGAGGGCGGGGGGAGACATTGCCAGCGTTCCAAGCAGAGGAGCCCTGGGTGGTGAGGGGTTGGGCTCTCCAGGGGCTGGGAGAGCGTGTGTGGCAGGTGGGGTGGGAAGGGCGCGGCACGGAAGAGAGCCAGGCCGAGGGGGGCCACCCGCGAGGACTTGGCTTTTATCCGGCAGCTCCGGGAAGCCTTTCCAGGGTCTGAAGCAGAGGAAGGGGCGGCACGGTCAGATTTGCGTTTTCCAGCGATTTCTGTGCTGCCCTGCGGAGGCGGGTTTGAGGGCGGGGGGACGGCGGTGGGGCCAGTTAGGTGTGAGGGATGTGACTTGGGGCAGAGGGGCAGGGACGGAGGGAGGGCCATGTTGGGAGCTGTCACGAGGCTGGGTCACCAGGACCGGGGGCACACCTGCCATGTGAGGTGCTGGGGCTCTGGGGGTGGTGGTGTGGGGGACAGAGAGGTGGGCGCCGCAAGGAGGGACACACGTTGTTCACCCCTGGCTCTCAGGTGTGGGGCCCGGCGAGTGACCCACTGGACAGATGCCCTCGGGCTTGCTGACCCGCTTTGTCCGCTGAGCGGCCGTCACACAAGAGCCGCTCCTCCGGTGACCACAGGAGAGCCCCGCTGTGACCTTCCTCACCTGGCGGGCTTCCTGTCCAGCTGGTTGCCCCGGATGCCATCGGAGAGGCACAGGTGCGTAGCAGTGAGTGTGTAGGTGTGAGAGAGGGAGGGGGTGGGAGACGGGGGCCTCGCGCTTCCTTAGTGTTCGAGGCTCAGCTGGGGCCGTGGTCTGGCCGTCCCCCCGCGCTCTGGCCCAGGCACTTGGAACACTGTCCTGCCACTGCCACATTATGTCCCCAGACTTCCCCAGAGGCTTGGGGTTCTGTGTTTGCCGTCGTGGGGTGTGACACGTGGAAGGCACAGCTCACCCACCCCCCAACGGGGCACCGCTCAGTCACTCATTCATTCACTCATTCATTCACTCATTCATTCACTCATTCATTCACTCATTCACTCATTCACTCATTCACTCATTCATTCACTCACTCATTCACTCATTCATTCACTTATTCACTCACTCATTCAGTCACTCATTGATTCATTCATTGACTCATTCATTCACTCATTCATTCACTCATTCATTCACTTATTTTTTTTTTTTTTAATTTTTTTTTTCAACGTTTATTTATTTTTGGGACAGAGAGAGACAGAGCATGAACGGGGGAGGGGCAGAGAGAGAGGGAGACACAGAATCGGAAACAGGCTCCAGGCTCTGAGCCATCAGCCCAGAGCCTGACGCGGGGCTCGAACTCCCGGACCGCGAGATCGTGACCTGGCTGAAGTCGGACGCTTAACCGACTGCGCCACCCAGGCGCCCCTCATTCACTTATTCATTGACTCATTCATTCACTCATTCAGTCACTCATTGACTCATTCATTCACTCATTCATTGACTCATTCATCGCTTATTCACTCATTCATTCACTTATTCACTCATTGACTCATTCATTCACTCACTCATTCACTTATTCAGTCACTCATTGACTCATTCATTCACTCATTCATTGACTCATTCATTTACTTATTCACTCATTCATTCACTCATTGACTCATTCATTCACTCACTCATTCACTCATTCAGTCACTCACTCATTCATTCATTCACTCATTCATTGACTCATTCACTCATTCAGTCACTCGTTCATTCACTTATTCATTCACTCACTCATTCACTCACCCACCACGTGCTGGGCTCTGTGGAGGCTCTGGGTGGGTCATGGCAAGAAGACAGGCGGGTCCTGCCCCGGGTGAGCTCACCTCGTGCGCGTCCGGACACCAGGGGTGCTGCCTTTAGGGTCAGCTCGCGGGCCCCAGTGCAGGTAGCGTCTCCTGCACCCACGCTGGCCGAGAGGAGGCCCTTCCGGAGCCCACGTCTGGTGCTGCCCAGACACGCACACCTTCCTCCCGGAGGTTCAGGGCAGTGGCGCCGGGAACAGCAGGACCTGACAAGTGCCTGAGACTCGTGAGCCTCTGAGCACAGCCTGGAGCCAGACGGGGGGCGCGGCGCCACCTAACGAAGGTGCCAGGCGGGTGGGGTTGGTGGTGGTGTGTCAGTGGGATGAAATTTAATGTATCTGCGTGGCTTCCTTTAATGAAATCAGCAAGACGGAAAGTATCAGGTACACACTCATTACAACCGACCGTCTCAGCTGTGCAGGGAAAGCACAATGCACAGAAAAGACTGCAGTTTGCTAAATGTTAACGATACTTCAGGTAGGTGGGTTGTACATTTTCTCCTTTATTGTTTTCTGTTCTTTCCAGATTTTTATATGAGCAAGCAAATATTACTATGAGAATTCAGAGAAGTAATTTTTTTTTAATGTTTATTTTTGAGAGAGAGAGAGAGAGAGGGAGAGAGAGAGTGCAAGCAGGGGAGAGGCAGAGAGAGAGGGAGACACAGAATCCGAAGCAGGCTCCAGGCTCCGAGCTGTCAGCACAGAGCCCGACGTGAGGCTGGAACCCACAAACTGTGAGATCACGAACTGAGCTGAAGTCGGCCACTCAACCGACTGAGCCACCCAGGCGCCCCTGAGAAGTCAATAAAAGCACTGAAAGCCTCCTATGTGTACAGATTAGCATAGATTAGAAAAGTATTTCCAGGGATGTGAGAAGGGCTTGGTGAACACCGAGCCCCGTTGGTTTCAAAGTTCAGGGATTTGATTTAATTCCGCGTGAGCTGAGAAGCTCACGCTCTAGTCAGACTTCTTTTTTTGCTCATCCGTTAGTTCCCAAGTGTGTGGCATCCCTGTCTGTTCCTGGTGTTGTCCCCCACGCCGGGCACACAGACGCGTAAGGACAAGCCACTCCCACTGGGAGTACCTACAGTGTCGGAGGCTCACGGCAGAGGTCACGGCTGACCCTCTTTGGGGCTGTGGGGATCAGGGAGGGTCTCACGAAGGAGGCTCGTTTGAACAGGGCCTTGAGGGATGAAGAAGAGTTCTCTAGGCAGCCTATCGAGGGAGACAGCTTATGCCACGTTGGGGATTACTTTTGGAGATGCCCACGTGCACTGTGAGGGACGATGGGGTGTGTGGATTGTCTTCAGACTGCGGTCCTCCCAGCCGCGGGGCTCAGGAGGACAAGGGTCGAAGGTCTGAGCACACACGTCATCACGACCCCGGGGGTCCTGGCTGTGTCTTCCCTCCCTTTAACCAAGATTCCTGTGTGTCCCAGGCCTCTTTGGAAAATGACCGCTCGGCCTCTCAGTACCACCTGGTCCCGGGTCTGGAAACATCTGGGTCCTGCCCGGCTGGAAAGACGGGGCGTGACCCCCTGGATCTCTGTCCTCGGCCGCGAGAAGGTGACCCACCGCTGGAAATTCCCACGGCAAGTGCCGGTGTTGACAAGAGTCCCTGAGAAAGTGGTGGCCAGGGGGCTGTGTGCCGAGCCCTCGAGGCCTTTCCCCTCGGGCTCTCCTTCTTCTGTTCTCTGTCCTCTGTCCTCTGTCCTCTGCCGCGGCCTCCCTTCCCTCCACCTGTCCCCTCTGTGCAGCCGGCCCCTCGGCCTTCGAGCCGCTGGCGGGCCCTCCCAGGGCTGCTCTGTCCCCCAGCTCTGCACACCTCTCTCCTCCCTCCTCCTTGTCGCCTGCCTGGCTCTGGGTCACCCCCTTACTTGGTTCCAAAGAGCGAGCCCCACCCTGCCCACGAGGGTGCTCGGAGGGGGCGGAGCCGCGGGCGCGTCTCTGGACAGGCGTCTCTTCAAGGAGCCTGAATCCGTGACGTGAAAGTGTGAAGGGCTCTTCCACTCCGGCTCCCCGCTCCTGCGTGAGCGGACACATCTCCAGACAGGGAGGCGTCAGGTTTCCTGCAGGAAATTAAAGACCCGGGCACCGCGCAGCGGCGCCCATCACCTGCGCGGCCCGCTGGCCTTCGCCAGAGGCTTTGCTTCCCGGGTGCGTGGAGGCCACATCTTTAATAGGATCCCTTCCCCAGATCTCTCTAAGGAAGGTGGACGCGTGTCTTCTAGATAAGCGAGCTCACAGTGAGGCTGGCGGTTCTCATTTCGGTGCGAGCCAGAGTCTCACCCCTTCTTATCTGAGTCACAAGGACACTGGGCCGGCACCGTCCTCGCCGTCTACACTGGGGAGCTGTCCTGGTGGGGGAGAATCCTTATGGTGAGTGCATCTGGGCCTCCGGCTGGCCTGGTGGACGCAGTGCTGGGCTCGCTTCCTCCTTGAATCTCTGATTCCTTGATTCAGTGCTCAACCCGTCAGCATCTGCTTCAGAGGAAGACGGGCCCCAGTCTAGCCAACATGGCCCCCACCTGCCTCGGTGGGTGATTGGGTTAGCTCTGAGCATGTAACCTGTTTTTGACTAGTGAGACATGGAGGACAGTTTTCTGGGACGGTTTTCCTCTATTAAAAGAAGATCCAAGATTGGTGTGTCTCTTTACTGTTTCTAGACTTTGAAGGGTGGTGATGGGATGCCTGGAGGCACTGCAGCCATCTTGTGATCATGAGGAAGTAGCCAACATGCTGAAGACAGTAGGGCAGAGAGTCAGAAACAACCTCTGTTCATGGGGACACATGCCACCAGATTAACGGCCCCTAGAACGATTTTACCTCTCCAGTCCTCAATGTGTGGGATAATAAACGTCCTTGTTTTGTGTTTTTTTTTTAAGTTTGTGTATTTATTTTTGAGAGAGAGAGAGTTGGGGAGGGGGAGAGAGAGAGAGAGGGAGACACAGAATCCGAAGCAGGCTCTAGGCTCTGAGCCGTCAGCACAGAGCCCGATGTGGGGCTAGAACCCACGAATCGTGAGATCATGACCTGAGCCGGAGTCGGACGCTCAACCGACTGAGACACCCAGGCACCCCAAATGTCTTTTAAAAAGAATTTTTTTTTTTTTTTTTTTTTTTTTTTAAATTTTTTTTTTTTTTAACGTTTATTTATTTTTGGGACAGAGAGAGACAGAGCATGAACGGGGGAGGGGCAGAGAGAGAGGGAGACACAGAATCGGAAACAGGCTCCAGGCTCTGAGCCATCAGCCCAGAGCCCGACGCGGGGCTCGAACTCACGGACCGCGAGATCGTGACCTGGCTGAAGTCGGACGCCCAACCGACTGCGCCACCCAGGCGCCCCTAAAAAGAATTTTTAAATATTTATTTATTTTTGAGAGGCAGAGAGAGACAGAGCACAAGTGGGGGAGGGGCAGAGAGAGAGGGAGACACAGAATCCGAAGCAGCTCCGGGCTCCGAGCTGTCAGCACAGAGCTGGACACGGGGCTCGAACCCACGAACCGCGAGATCATGACCTGAGCCGAAGTCGGACGCTCAACCCACTGAGCTCCCCAGGTGCTCCTCTTTCCAGCCATTTTTAAAGGGACCAAGAGGGGAGGGACCAGGTGCAGAGAGCTATTTCATGACATTTCGGCGCTGGAGAGAATTTCCTGCAGAGACCGGGTCCCTTAGCCGCCGTTGCCCCAAGTACAAATCACGCCTCTAATGCCAGCACCAGCACTGAGGGGGAGGCAGATACACCCAGCTCTCAGTTCTCCATGGTGATGAGGGACGTGGATGGTTGGAAGCAGCAGATAATCCCGAACCTGCTTTGAGTCACCGGCTTCCGCCGCCCCCCCACCATCACTTTTGTGGTGCAGCTGACAGACCGCCACGTGGATGCCACGTGGGTGCATGTGTCTCTTCTCCCTTCTGGCGCGTCACTCGGCTAAGCTGCTTCCAAATGGCCAAGGCTGGGCCACCGGAGGAGAGGCGAGAGGCTAACCCGCCCCCCCCCCCCCACCCCTGGCCAAGAATAGGGCCAGCCTGGCTGAGCTTGGCCTTGGAGTTGGGCTCGCGACACCCCTTGGGCTAGTCTGACGTCGCCTCCCCCGGGACGGGCAGCTGGGGGTCCTGTAGGCGGAAGCGAGCGCCGCAGATGTCGCCCCCCCCGCCCCCCAGGCCCCATGGCCGAGGGCTCCTTTGCTCAGAGCGCCTTCCCGTGGAAAGCCGCGGGCCTGGCCCTTTCCCTCCCGAGCAACCTCAGGAACTGGATGTGGCTGTGCTCCCCGCATTCAGCGCTTTCGTGCTCCCGAAGCAGGTAGTGGAGGGCTCCTTGCTGCCCACGCTCCCTCCCCGCCAGCGGGACACCCTCACGGGAGAGGGATGCACCGAGCAGAGAGGGAAGGGGCATTTGCCCGGGACCCGCCGCGTGCCCGCGCTGTGCTAAGTGCTTCCGGCCCGTGACACCACGAGGAGACCAGACCTTTCCAGTTCGAGCGGGTCCAGCCTCACCTAGGAGATACTGGCTGCTTGCTGGTCCCTGGCACTCTATTCTTCTGGAAAATCCCTGTCTTGGTATCCAAACACACAGATCAAGTCCCTGCAGCCCCAGACCTGGGGGTCAGGTGTCTCTGGATCCTTGAAGTCGTGTCCTTTCTCTCGACACCGGAAGGTCCGTCAGCCAAGATCCGTGGCTCTGACAGCACGTGGGACCCTAGAAGTTCTTTGTTGGGCACGGGGAGGGGGACGGCGCTTTCCCTGCCTTCGTTAGGAGATGGAGCAATGCCCCGCTGACGGGGTCAGACGCGGGATCTGCCGGGGCTGCCCCTCCTGGCTGGTTCAGAAGCTTCTCTAATGGGGGCGGAAACAAGAAGTCAGGACAAAGCCACTGGCCTTACACTCCGGGCTCACATTTGCCTGTGCTGGAGGCCATATCACCAGGTTTGCAGGACGAAAAAGAACTTACACCAAGAAAAGAGGGTCAGTGGCTCACCAGGCCTCCCAGAAGCCCCCGCGATGACGGCCACAAGGAACGCGGGAGCCCCCTCTTGTCACAAAATCACAGGCTCAGACGCAAGGAGGAGGCGGGCTTTCCTGCATTGCATCCCCCCATGAGGGTCCTGGTGCGTCCGGGGCGCATACCCCCCACCCCCGTTAGGGTCCTGGTGCGTCCGGGGCGCATACCCCCCACCCCCGTTAGGGTCCTGGTGCGTCCGGGGCGCATACCCCCCACCCCCGTTAGGGTCCTGGTGCGTCCGGGGCGCATACCCCCCACCCCCGTTAGGGTCCTGGTGCGTCCGGGGCGCATACCCCCCACCCCCGTTAGGGTCCTGGTGCGTCCGGGGCGCATACCCCCCACCCCTGTTAGGGTCCTGGTGCGTCCGGGGCGCATACCCCTCACCCCCGTTAGGGTCCTGGTGCGTCCGGGGCGCATACCCCCCACCCCCGTTAGGGTCCTGGTGAGTCCGGGGCGCATATTCTCTCTGAGGTCTGCGGCCTCACCCTGGTGCCATTCTGACCTGGGACTTTCAAGGGCCCAAAGGAAAATGGCCGAGATGAGAGTGCTGGGTCTTTGGGGAGGACACGGGCCTCACGGGGTCCCAGCTGCTCGGTGGAACAGGGGGACGAGAAGTGACTCACAGAGGCAGCTGCACAACACCGGGCGCTTGGCAGGTGCTCCCCGGTGCTGGCCGGGTCTGCCTGTGAGCCGCAGTCCAGCTCCGGTGACGGGGGTGGCGGAGGGGTGCCCCCGGTGGCTGCACACCCTCCCCATCCAGTGACAGGCAGCCTGGAAATCTGGAGTCGAAATGTTCTCTCCTCCCCTGACCCTCCCGCATCTCCTGGGCTTGTGAGCAGGAAGACAAGGTTCCCCAGGTAGAGGTCATGGGCAGGTCCGAAGGCCCCTTGGTCTCGAGACGTGCCCTCCAGGCTGCTGCTTCCCGGCACCTTCTACCACCGAGGGCTCCCTACAGCTCGGCATCCCTTGCTCCGCCAGAAACACTTGCCGTAGGCTGCGCGGTGGCCCCGGGAAGTCCGCGTGGGGCTGTGCCTCTGCCCAAAGCAGGTTCCACTGCTGCAGTCAACACCAGGCCGCAGGGCTGCGCATCCTCCTGCCCGGGACGGCAGACCCTCCGCTCCCTGGCCCCAACGTTTGCGACAGGACTGTCCTTGAGTGGCCGAGTGGCCTCGTGGTCCAGGATGGGCGGTGATTTGTGGCTTTCCTGAGCTGGGATGGGAGTTCGCTTGTAAAATCAGCATTGGACTGAGTTACCGCTCGTGAGTGGGCCTAGCTGGCTGCCCTACGCCTACTCTGTGGGGGACTCTGTGGCCCTGTGTTCAAGGTTACTTCTGGAATTTCCACAGAGCCCGGACGTGGAACAGCTTTCCGGTTTGCTGCCTGTATCTTACGGCAGAAATAAAACACGAGAGAGAGAAACGTGGGGACTTGGCAAAACCTTTGATCCCTCCCTGTCTCTGCACATGTACACAGATGCACACACGTGTCCGAGGGCTCTCACGTGTGCGTGTGTTTGCCTGTGTCTGGGTCTTTCTGTCTCCAGGGCCTTCCAGGCTGGACACGGGCTTCCCCCAGCGCCTCCTACTCTTACTCCAGGGTCAGTACCGTGGGAAAGAGGCGCGCGGGGGGCGGTCAGGGCCTGGGAAGGGGGCGTGTGGGGGCGGTCAGGGCAAGGCAAAGCTACTCTGCCCCCCTCATGGCCACACCCGAGTGGGGTGGGCACAGCCTACGAGGCCACCCCGCCATCGTGCATGTGTTCAGCGGGTGTAGTGTAGACCCGGTGTGCTGTCCCAGAGGCCCTCCCATTAACGGCCCGTTGTGGCCACTGGGGCCCTGGAGGGTGAGGCCAGCTGTGCCCTGCCCGCTAGCATGTGGCCTTTGGTTGAAAGCAGAGAAAGGAAGCTCGACGTTGGACCCTCTGTCCAGGTGGGCCTGAGGTCTCTGGGCAGGTGGAGGCTTGTGGTCTTGGTGACCTGGTGACCCGCAGGTGGGCAGCTGTGGGACATGGACAGGGGCGAGGGTGTCGGACTTCATGGTGCAGAGCTCAGTGGTGGGGAACAAGGTCTGGTCTCGTGGTAGGGACAAGAATAACAGTGACACTGTCCTCATCTCTTGGACCGATGTTCAAGAAGGTATCATGCTCTGGTCCTCAAGGCAGAGACAGCATTATCGGTGGAGGGGCACATGCTGTGTCCTCAGGCGGGGGAGCAGAGTGGCCACGAGTCCAGCTCAGAAGACCTCCGTGGTTGTCCTTACATAAGGGCCAGGGGCCGTCAAGGTCTCTCCCGCAGACAAGGCCCACGCCCGCTGCCCTCCCCGCCAAGGCCCATTGCCACCCACCACCGCCCCGCATGCCCGCCACCCACACCGTCTTTCCCCGCTACCCCCTCAGGCACACTGCCCACCGTCCGCGCCCCTGCCCATCCCTGCCCCTGTCCACGCCCCCGTCCACGCCCGCCCCGCCCACGCCCCGTCCACCCCGCCCACCATCCACGCACTCCATTGCGGGGCCTCTGCACCCCCCTCCCTGCACCTGCCCCAGAGATGCTGTCCGAGTGACTGATGTCCGTTTCGATGGGAGCCTGTCAAGACACCACTGCCTTTCCAATTCTGGCTAAGCCGACTGCGGTTTGTCAGTCTCCCTGCACAGGTCCAGCTTGTTGCTTCCAATTTCGTGCAGTTTCCATCTCGCCTCCCAGCTTCCCCTCAGCCCATCTGATCCTGCTCCCCCTGCGGCGCTTCCGCGAGGCCTCCCGCTGCTGCAGGCTCGGCGGTCTGGCGGCGGCTCGGGGACTCCAGCAGGGAGGGCGGCTGCGGATTGTCACCGAGGAGGGACAGTGTCCATAGCAACCCTCCAGCTGCCACTGTACCAGGAGGGAAGGGGGCAAAGCAGGGAAGTGAGCCAGATGCCTGCCCTTCTGCATTATTCATATCAAAGTGCTGGGCACCGAGGCCGGGCTGCAGCCGGGGGGCCTGGACTTGGAGGGCACGGGGCAGGGGTGGGGAGCCGGTGGGGAGGGGCGCGGGGGGGAGGGGAGGGGCGCGGGCGGGGGAGGGCGGAGCTGGCAGGGAGGGCAGAGCTGGCGGGGAGGGGTGGGAAGGGGCGCAGGAAGGGAGGGGGGGAGCCGGGGGAGGGGTGCGGGGGGGGGGGAAGGGGGGAGCTAGTAGAGGGTGGAGGGGGAGGAGGAGCTGGGGGGGAGGGGGGAGGAGGGGCGCGGGGGGGGAGCTGGCGGGGAGGGGTGAGGAGGGGGGAGCCAGTGGGAAGGGGTGGGGAGAGGTGCGGGGGGTGGGGGGAAGGGGGGAGTTGGCGGGGGGGGGGGGCGCAGAGCTGGCGGGGAGGGGTGGAGAGAGGTGCAGAGGGGCAGGGGGGAGTTAGCGGGAGGGCAGAGCTGGAGGGGAGGGGTGGGAAGGGGCGCAGGAAGGGAGGGGGGAGCCGGGGGGAGGGGTGCGGGGGGGAGGGGGGAGCTGGTAGAGGGTGGAGGGGGAGGAGGAGCTGGGGGGGAGGGGGAGGAGGGGCGCGGGGGGGGAGCTGGCGGGGAGGGGTGAGGAGGGGGGAGCCAGTGGGAAGGGGTGGGGAGGGGGGAGCCAGTGGGAAGGGGTGGGGAGAGGTGCGGGGGGCGGGGGAAGGGGGGAGTTGGCGGGGGGGGGGCGCAGAGCTGGCGGGGAGGGGTGGAGAGAGGTGCAGAGGGGCAGGGGGGGAGTTGGCGGGAGGGCAGAGCTGGAGGGGAGGGGTGGGAAGGGGCGCAGGAAGGGAGGGGGGGAGCCGGGGGGAGGGGTGCGGGGGGGGGAGGGGGGAGCTGATAGAGGGTGGAGGGGGAGGAGGAGCTGGGGGGGAGGGGGAGGAGGGGCGCGGGGGGGGGGAGCTGGCGGGGAGGGGTGAGGAGGGGGGAGCCAGTGGGAAGGGGTGGGGAGAGGTGCAGAGGGGCAGGGGGGAGTTGGCGGGAGGGCAGAGCTGGCGGGGAGGGGTGGGGAGAGTTGCAGGGGGGAGGGGGGAGTTGGCGGGGAGGGGGGAGCCAGTGGGGAGGGGTGGGGAGAGGTGCAGGGGGGAGGGGGGAGTTGGCGGGGAGGGGGGAGCCAGTGGGGAGGGGTGGGGAGAGGTGCGGCGGCGGGGGGGGAGGGGAGAGGGGGAAGGGGGAGCCGGCAGGTAGGGCCAGGGTGGCGTGCCAGGGCCGTGCAGCAATCAATCGAGCGAGCGAGCGAGCGAGCGAGCGAGCGAGGAGAGGCCCGTTGAGGGGACCCCGGCTCTGTCCCTTGTCCTCACCTCCCTCGTGGGCCTAGGCAACCTCCCATCTCGGAGAGGGAGGCCGTCCGTGCTGAGAGGGCGGGGCCTGGAGGCCGCCCGTGGCCCCTGCGCCCTCTCCTCCCGCATCACCGAGGGTGGCAGCAGGGGTAATTCTTCCCCGAAGGGCGGAAAAGTCAAGGAACCTGCCGGGAGGAGCTACCTCTGCGAAATGTTCACGAGGGTGCATCCCGGCCCCAGACGCACCCCTGGGCCTCCACGGAAGGAGGCAGGTGGTTGGCGGGCGGAGGGGGGGGGGGCGTGCTGCCCGGGATCTCCCCGCGCGCCTCCCGGGAGCAGGGAGTGCAGAGCTGTGCGCACCTGCCACCAGCAGAGGGTGCCACACTCCCCACAAACCGGGGCAGGCCGCGTGAGCGGAGGGGCGGGGGCAGGTTGGTGAGCACCAACCAGCCCGCTGGGCCTCAGTCCCGGGCCGGAGCCGGGCCGCGAACCCCCGGGCCCTCCCCGCTTTAGTTGCCACCGGCCAGCTGGGGTCTGGGGAGGGGCCGACGGCAACAGCTGGCGTCCAGGGCTCAGGCCTCAGGTGCCGGCCGGGCCCCCGGGAGAGGTGGATCTCGCGGTGCCCTAACTCAGGAGGGTGGTCCAGCGAGGGCGGCGGCGGCGACGGGCCCACTGCGTCCCTCCGCACCAGGGGCCTTGGCCCTCCCCGGGGCAGCTCGGGTGCCTGTTCTGGGCCCGTGACACTGCTGGAGGTGCTAGCTTTCTCTGAGCCCTTGGGACTGGGGCCAGGAGCACGCCCTGTGCCAGGCACTGTTGTAGGCACTGGGGAGGCCCCAGGGATGGAAGCAGACAGAAACCCTGACCCCAGGAGGCCGAACCTCTGCAGGGGCAAGGGTGCCCTCACCCATGCTACTACAGCGTGGCGCCGGAGCGGACACACCCCTGTGACCCAGGACGGGCCCTGTCAGTCCTGGGCAGACAGGCTCTGGGGACGAGGCTGAGAGCCGTGCCCCGGCCAAGCAGGGATCCGCAGGGGCCTTCCCTCGGCCACAGCACGGCGACAGAGTGCTCTCTCTCCCCAGTTCTCATGCCCTCTCTCCAGACACGGTGTCCGCACCTTTGCTCTGAGCCTTGACCCCTCAAGTAAATAGACGCGGCATCCGGACTGACTCATCTGGCCGGACGCGCCACTTTCCCCACCAAAGCTGCCGCAGACGCATTTAACCGTGTCTGATGTTCACAAGCAGTTGTGCAGGGAGGCACGGACGGGCCGGGTCTGTGCGCTCAGAGCGGGGCACCTGCTGGTGTGCCGCGGGCGGGACCGTGGTGGCTCTGAGCCGGACGGGCCGAGCCCCCGTTCCCTGCGGCTCCACACCATCCTCAGGCCTCGCCCGGACCCGCAGGAGCCCCGTCAGCCCCACAGACCCCCACCTTCCCGCTCCTTTTGTCCGACGCAGGTTCACGGAGAAGCTGGAGCAGGGGGCCCGTCTTCTCGGCGGCGCCTCTCAGGAGGCGGCGGTGGCTGCATGCAGGGGGTGGCCGGTGAGTGGGCAGACCTGGCTTCGAGCGGGCGTCTTGCCTCCTGAGAACAAGAGTGAGCCGGCCACCTTCTCGGAACCGGAGCTCCGTTTCCTCGTCTGCAGAATGGGACGCTAATCTTACCCCATTGGCTCGTTGAAAACACCGGAGCGGGAGCCCGGCTCCAAGTAAATGCCCCAGGGCGTGGCTCCTTGCGCCGGGTGTCCCCATCAGAGCGACCCGGGTGAGGTTTCAGTTTTTCTCCGGCAAAGCAGGAGGCTGGAGGGGACAGTGTGGTGCTGAGGGGCCAGCACCCACGGGTGGCCGGGAGTTGCTGGTGGGGGGTGCCATGGCCTTGCCTTACCCGTTCTCTGTTGAGGCCTGGAAAAGGCTGGGCGGGTTTTAGTTGTGAGCCCCCCCCCCCCCCGGGCATCTGGTCATTCGGGGACTCAGGAGAACTTCGCTCACCGGTCAGTGCCTCCTATGGCCAGTGGCAGGTAAGGGCAAGCAACGTGTCCGGGGCCAAAGTGCCCTGAACTCCCGTGTCTGCAGACCCGCTCGCTCCCTGCTTCCGTGCAGGTCTGAGTGCATGTGGGGAGGGGGGGTTGGGGGAGGTGCAGGGTTGTGTGTGTGCCTTACAATGTACACCATAAGCTCCTGTCACCAAGGGGCTTGTGGTGTGAATTACACACAGAGAAAAGACACGCACAGAGACAGCTACAGCACCAGGTGTGAGGTGAAGGCGTCCCCAGAAAGACACAAGGAAGGTGCTAAGGGAATTCAGGAGGGGACGATGTCACGCTGGGGGAAGGGGCAGAGGAGGGGAGGTCTGGGACGGCTTTGAGTGCTCTCCTTAAATTCCAGTAGGACTGGATACGGAGTGGGGTGGGGGTGGCATTCCCAGCGGCACGAGTGGGAAAGAGCGGGAGTCTAGGGTCAGAGGGATCCAGGCCCAAATCCACGACTAACTGGTGACCCAAGTGAGTCACTTAAGCCTTTCTAACCATTAGTTTGCAGAGTGAGAGCATAAAGGATGGGCACTAGAGCCTTCCTGACCTGCCTTTCGGGGCTGCTGGGAGGTGGGATGGAGTATTTCAAATTTTTTTTTTTTTAACGTTTATTTATTTTTGAGACAGAGAGAGACAGAGCATGAACGGGGGAGGGGCAGAGAGAGAGGGAGACACAGAATCGGAAGCAGGCTCCAGGCTCTAGGCCATCGGCCCAGAGCCCGACGCGGGGCTCGAACTCACGGACCGCGAGATCGTGACCTGAGCCGAAGTCGGACACTTAACCGACTGAGCCACCCAGGCGCCCCGGGATGGAGTATTTCATGTGCAAGTGCTGTTCAGACCGTGGAGTTGCTTTTATTATTAAAATAATAAGGCTTCTAGATAAGAACATGGTAATGACTGCACCTGGATGGGCTAGTAAGCTGTTTGGTCCGATGCCCCAACCATCCAGGGTCTGAGGGAGGGTGCGGTTGACTTTCTGATACTGTCTCTCCTTGGAAGGTTAAGGATATCCCTTAAATGCCAAGTCTTGTTATTTTATTTCTCTCTCTCTCTCTCTCTAATGTGTATTTATTTATTTGGGGGGGGAGAGAGAGAGAGAGACAGAGGGAGAGAGAATGCCAAGCAGGCTCCACACAGTGTAGAGCCTGACGCAGGGCTCAATCACAAACTGTGAGATCATGACCTGAGCCAAAATCTAGCTCAACCAACTGAGCCACCCAAGCACTCCTCATGGGATTTTCTAAAAACTCATTATTATTTATCCTATATCTAAATTCCATCCGTCTATCCCATCCATCCACCCGCCCTCCATCCACCCATCCCTCATCCATCCATCCATCCAATAAACCTTTATTGAGTATATCCTTGCTTAGCTCTGGGGATACAGAAAAAAATCAGGCCCCTTCTCTGTGCTCATTGAGTTCACAGTCTAGTGGGAAAGACAGCCATATAAGCCACAAATCATTACTTTCCGTAACCCCATTTTCAGACAGTTCTACCTTTGGCAGTAACAGTTTCCACAGACCACGGATTATGGGACTTTAAGGTCAGTGATCTTAGGTATCATCTCTTCTACGTCACTCATTCTACTGACGGGGAAATCGTGGTGGTTATTTGTTGTGGAAAATACTGCAACGTCCTCTTGTTGGCTTCTGAATGACCTCTCCTGGATTTTAATTTCAGTTCAGTTCACCTTTATGAAACATCTACTATGGGCAAGATCTGCAGATACAGTGATGGACAAGACACCATTTCTATCCTCAAGAAGGTCACAGTCAAGGGGGAAAAGGACACACAAACAGGTAACAGCCACACTGCTTGATAAAGACGGGGACAGAGCACAGGGCGTGAAAGTATAGAAGAAGGGCCCCTGATCTGGATTTGGGGAGCTCAGGGCAGGCTTTCTAGAAGGAAGGCCTGTGAGTCATCTCTTGAAGGGCAAAAAAGAAACCTGTTAGATGAAGAGGACAGAAGGGCATGCCAGGCAGAAGGAAGCGTGGCTTGGCGGAGGACCTGGAAGCGGGTATTATTGGGGCTTAAGGGGGGAGGCGGTGGGGCGCGAGTGGAGAGGAGGTGGGGGCAAGGGGCAGCTTGGTGTGGGGCTGGTGGCCAAAGGCCGTCTCTTCCTTCCCGGGCTTGGTGAGTGCAGCCTCACTCGCTTCCCCTGAGCCCAGAAGCCCCACCGCACCCGCTGGCCTTCGTCTCTAAACGGGTGCCCCCCTATCTATGGTCCCTTGCTTTATTGAGCTTTGCAGATACTCCATGTTTTTACTTTGCAAAGGGAAGGTTTGTGGCAACCCTGGGTCGAGCAAGTCTATCGGTGTCATTTTCGTAACAGCGTTTGCTCCCTCTGTGTCTCTGTGTCCTCTTTTGGTAATTTTTGCAACATTTCAAACTTTTTCATTATTACATTTGTTATGGTGATCTGTCATCAGCGAGTACGACTTGTTGAAAGTTCAGATGATGGTTAGCAGTTTTTAGCGATCAAGCCTTTTTCAAAAAGATTTCAAGTAATCTCTATACCCAGCATGGGGCTCGAACTCACAACCCCGAGATCGAGAGTCACATGCCCCCTGACGGACTCAGCCAGGTGCCCCACGATAAAGTATTTTTAAATTAAGGTATATGTGTTGGTTTTTGTAGACATGATGCTATTGCATACTTAGTAAACTATAGTGTAGTGTAAACATAACTTTTTAAAAATAAAGTTTATTTATTTTTGACAGAGAGAGAGATGGAGAGGGCGAGCGTGCAGGACAGAGCATCCCAAGCAGGCTCCGTGCTGACAGCACAGAGCCTGACGTGGGGCCCGGACTCACAAACTTGGAGATCGTGACCTGAGCCGAAATCGAGAGTCGGACGCCTAACCGACTGAGCCCCCCGGGCGCCCCGAGGGAGCATAACTTTTATGTGCAGGGGGAAGCCAGAAAATTCATTGGCTTGCTTTCTTGCGATATTTGCTTTCTTGCAGGGGGCTGGGACCGAGCCCGAGGCGTCTCTGAGGCGCCTGGAGACTGAAGAGGCCGATTCGCCTGAAGGAAGAGCCCATCCCGTGGCTCAAGCGCCACCACCCCCGCGAAGCCTCAGGGTGCTACCTCCGCCTTCAGTGAGCCGTACTGTCTACACCACACTTGGGATCTCGGTCGCGGCTCCTTCTCATCCACGAAAGTGTAGCCTCTGTGGTGAGACCATAAGCTCCTGAGGGCTGCCTGTGATCACGTTTAGTTTAATAAATACCAAGAAGACCGAGCCCTACTGGTGTGGATTTCGGGACACGTGGAAAGTGCTGGGGCTTTGGGGCTGGATTGGATTCTGGCCATGCCACTAGGTCCCCGTTAGTAACCGCGGGCAAATCTTAAAACCCGCCTGCTGCCTCAGTTTCCTCCTCTGTAGAATGGCTGATGGCTCCAAGTCACCGGTTGTTCTGAGGACCTGGGTGTAGCTGGGGGCTGGGGGACGGGCTGGGACTTCCCAGCAGGGGGGCTCCGGCCACAGCAGTGGAGGGCAGGCGAGGCGGCAGGCCAGGGTGGGGGAGCTGATGCCATCCGGGCCGGGCTGAGCCCCTCCCAGTGTGGTCCGGTGGGCTGGCCCGCGAATACCCGCTCGCATCTGTCCCTCCCCCCAACCCCGAGAGGCGGGGACCCTACTTTTATCTTGTTTTGTTCGAGGGGGAAGCTGAACATCAGAAGGCAGTTAGCTGCCTGTGGTCGCGCGGCCACCGTGTGGCAGAGGGGACTCCAGCCTGGGCTCTGGGCCACTAAAGCCCGGGCTCCGCGCTCTCCCCACTCCAACAGGGCGGCCGCGCGGAGGAGCCGATTCCGTGGCTCCGCCGTCCAGCTCCAGCCATTTCCAGAAGAGTCTGCAGCGGACCTTCGGCTCTGGCACGGTTTGGTCCCCCCACGCCGTCCGTGACAGCAGGACGTAGTCTAACAGTCCTTGTCGGATCCAGGGGCACAGCCGGGAGGATCGGAGGCGGGAGGCTGGCCCAGAAGGGTCAGCTGAAGCGGGAGGCAGGTCACGGTGCCGGAGGGGGCACAGAAATGCCCAGGAGCCTGGCCCTGAAAAATGATTCTCACAGCCCAGATGCCGTATCTGGCGCTGAGAACCGATGCTAACGGCACGTTCTGCTACTAACAACTAATTTATTAGGAAATCATTAAGCCTAACAGGTGCTTTGTCTGGGGATGGGGGTGGGGGGAGAAGAGCAAGAAGACAGAGGGGAAGGGGAGGGAGGGCAGGGCAGGGCGTGCGGAGGGCGGGTGGGCTCTGGAGGGCCTGCACAGCCATGGGCAAGCACGGGAGCCGCCAGGCGCGGGTCTGACCCCGGCGCTATGGCTGGTGCCGGCGGGGTGGGGGTGCAGGGGGAACGACCACGTCGCTGGTGATAACAACAACCATCGGGATTATTGTGTGCAGCCGTACTCGGGTTTCTGGGGTTGTGGCTTAGATTACAAGTAATATTTAGCTCTTAATCGCAGCCAACAGGGATTGCAGAGGTGAGGCCGGCACGCAGAGGGCTCTCTGGCCCGTTTGTTGGGAGCTCTGTCCACCTGCAGCTCGCCATTCAAGAGGGCTGCTTTAGAAACCCACTGTGTGTGTGTGCACACGCGTGTGCGCGTGCACACGTGTGTGCACACGAGCATGCTTGTGGGCCAGTGCTCGCTCACCTATGTACACACATGTGTGCACATACCGGGGTGTATGGCTCTCCTGCCCTTCCCCTTCCTGGACAGAAAAATCATTTCTCCCTCTGAAACCCCGGCTGTGCCCGGGGATCCCTAAATCAGCTGCGGTTAGAAGGGGAAATGAATTCCGCTCTGCTCCCATCCCTTTGGAACTCCCTTTGCACACAGTGGGAGCTTAATCGATACTTGATGATGGCTCTGAACCTGGGAAGCGGGCAGCTGTTCCCAGCTCTGACTCTCAGGGCCCCACAGGGCAGATCAGGTGGGGGAGTGGCCACGGCGGGGGGGGTGGGGGGGGTGGGGATGGGGGGGGTTCAGTCTTCCTGCCAGACGCTGTGGTGACGCCGCGGCGCCCGGGAGCTGCTGTTTCACACGCCCTGCTGTGGGAAGGCCAGTTTTCCTGCAGACCTTCTCTGGTTCCTTCCCAGCGCGCGGGCCGCTTCGTGGAGGCCCCGCTTTGCCCTGAGCAGCACAGTGGAAAGGCGTCCGGGCAGACGGGATGGCAGCTGTGGGTCCCAGCGACCTGGGTTCAAATCCCAGCACCCTCCACCGGCCCGGTGACATCTGGCAATTTACTTACCTGTGCTTGTGTGATCTGTTCTTCGGTTTTCATCTGTAAAAGGAGAATGATGACATCATTTGCACGGGGTTGAAGTGGGGGGTGGAAGTCACAAAGAGGCGCCTGCACGCTTACTGCCGGCGTTCAGCGGGTGAGCTTACCCACCTGGGGTCGGCAGACCGGGGGCCCCGTCTGCTCTGTGACCCCTGGAGCTGTGTAGCTCAACGTCTCGGAGCACCAGGCTGTGAACTGGGGACACCAGGCCCACGTCCCCGGGCGTCTGGGGTCGACCTGCGGTCGACCCTGGCCGGTAACGACCGGCGGCCTGCCCGCCCCACCCCCGCGTCAGGGTGCGCAGCCCCCTCCTTGCGAGGCCCCGCTCCTCCTCCCCAGCGCGCCGCGCGCGCGCGCGCGCACGTCCCCGTCGCCTCGCGGGCTTGTGCCACACCTGTCGCCGCCGAGAGGGCCGGCCCGGGGTGGGGGGGTGGGGGTGGGGGTGGGAGGGGCGGCGGAAACTACAGCTCCCAGCCCTCGCCGCGCGGCCCGGGCCGGGGGTGGGGGGGTGGGGGGGTGGGGGGGGGGTGGGGTGGGGGCGGCGGGCCCCTCCCCCGGGGAGGAGCCCGCGCGGGGGCGGAGTCAGGAGGCGGCGGCGCCCCGAGCCGAGCCAATGAGCCCCGCTGCCACCAAGTGGGCTGGGCCTGCAGCGGAGCGCTGGCCGCGGGAGGGGAGAGCAGAGCTGTTGAGCCCGCGAGGAGCGAGGCTGAGCCTGGCCGTGCGCGCTCCCAGAGGGCCGCCTCCTGAGACGGAGTTCCTTCCCCGCTTCTTCTTGCCCCAGGCCCCTCCTGCCCAGGGCCATGCACCCCTGAGTGGCGGCGTCTGGACCCCGGGCAGCCCCAGAGAACCGGAGCCAGAGAACGAAGACGGGGCCAGGACACCTGCCGGGGGCTTGGATGCCCGGCTGCCTCTGAGGACATCTTTGGAGCGAGGGTGGCTTTGGGGTGGGGGGTTGTGCCGCAGGGAATCCAGCCAGGCCCCAAGATGGACACTTCTGGGCACTTCCATGACTCGGGGGTGGGGGACCTGGATGAAGACCCCAAGGGTCCCTGCCCGTCGTCCGGGGATGAGCAGCCGCCGCCGCCGCCGCCGCCGCCGCCCCCAGCAGCCCCCCAGCAGCCCCCGGGACCCCTGCTGCAGCCTCCGCAGCAGCTCCAGCAGCAGCCAGCGCGTCCCCTGTCTCTGCTCGCCCAGGTCCAGAGCCAGCCCGTCCAGCCCGGCCTGCCGCACTCCTCACCCACGACGCTCAGGGGCCCCCCTTCGGCCAACTCCACCGCTGCCCTCCGCCCCTCCTCCAGGCAAGGCAGCCAGTTCAATCTCAATGACCACTTGCTCGGCCACTCTCCAAGCTCCACAGCCACAAGTGGGCCCGCTGGCGGCGGCCGGCACCGGCAGGCCAGCCCCCTGGCGCACCGGCGGGACAGCAACCCCTTCACGGAGATCGCCATGAGCTCCTGCAAGTACAGCGGGGGGGTCATGAAGCCCCTGAGCCGGCTGAGCGCCTCCCGGAGGAACCTCATCGAGGCCGAGCCCGAAGGCCAGCCCCTCCAGCTCTTCAGCCCCAGCAACCCCCCCGAGATCATCATCTCCTCCCGGGAGGACAACCATACCCACCAGACCCTGCTCCACCCCCCCAACGCCACCCACAACCACCAGCACGCTGGCCCCGGCCCCGGCCCCGGCCCCGGCCCCGGCCCCGGCCCGGCCACCGCCGCCGGCAGCGCCACCTTCCCCAAAGCCAACAAACGGAAAAACCAAAACATTGGCTATAAGCTGGGACACAGGAGGGCCCTGTTCGAAAAGAGGAAGCGTCTCAGTGACTATGCTCTGATTTTTGGGATGTTTGGAATTGTTGTCATGGTGATAGAGACCGAGCTCTCTTGGGGTTTGTACTCAAAGGTAGGGCTGCAGCTTCTCTTTATACCTTGAACAAAAGGAATATGTAGGTAGCAACAGAGAGAGAGGGGAGAGAGAGAGAGAGAGAGAGAGGTGGATGGAGAGGAAAGGGAGAGAAGATTGATGGAGGGCGGTGGTGGGGAGAGGCGTTTGCTCAATTAGATGGAGCGCTCGAACTTGGCTTGCTTTCCCAACCCCGGGAGAATTCATTCCTCGCCTTCTGGGGGGAGCACCCCCCGTGCACTGTGTCTGTTGCAGACTCTGTGCCGGGGAGGTTGAAAGAGTCCCTTCTGAGAAACCGTTTTCCTCCTGGCTCACGCGAACCAAAGCGGAGCCCAGCGGCTTCACGCACCAATTAATTACACTCTGCCTTGATGTGCCTGCCAGTCCCCGCGACTCCCCCTCCGCTCCCGCCCTGCTCCACTCCATTTTCCCGAGGATGGAAGAGAAATAAATGTCTGGGTGGGGGGTGGGGACTCCATGCCTGTCCCTTCTCTGCAGCTTCTTCCCCTCTTCCCAAGTTTCTCTTTTCCTCCTCGTCCCCGACAGACTTTGGGCAAAATAGAAACGCACCCGTGACCCGAGCCTCCCGGGGGGGGGGCACGGGTGAAAACAGGGGCGGAGGGAACCCGCGGTCCTTTCCCTCGGGAGAGAGCACTCAGAATAAAGCTGCTGCCGCCTGACGAAAATGGCTACAGGTGTCCCCAGCAGAGCAGGTGGGTGCTTCCGTGGCCTGAGCCCCGGGGAGCACCTCTCCCTCAGATGGGCTGACAGGGCTCCCGGATCAGTCAGGTGGAGCGTGTGCGCAGCCGGGGCGGCTGGTGGCTGGGCTTCAGCCTCAGGCTCGGAGATCACGGCCTTTGGCGGGGGCGGGGGTGGGGTGGGGGTGGTGGTGGTGGTGGTGATTCCCGGCAGGTGGGTTCCTGCCACGCTCGGCCTGCTGGGGGCCCTCGTGCTGCGGGCTGGAGGGCTCGGGGGACCCGGGCACTCATTGGACAAGCGGATTTCTTCCCACTCTACCCCTCACCCCGATTTGTTGTTGGGGAGGAGGGTGTGTGAGTGCATGTGTGCGTGCTGGCCTGTCCCTTGGATTTCTCTTCCTATCTGTCATTTCGGGCAGGGGGTGGCTGGGAGGGGTTCAGCTGTTGGAGGTTTCAAATAGAGCCTGTTTCAGGCTGGGCCCAGCTGCTGTGGGGCTGTCACATTCCTTGTTGAGATCCAGCCGCAAAAACCTAGGAGGTGCTGATCGGGTTTCCCTGTCCCCAGCCTCTCTCTCCAGCAGGGCACGGGCAGAGCCGTCAGGCCACCTGAGTAGCCAGGACCCAGACTGCCTTCTGCGCAGAGGGTCCCCCAGGGCCCCAGCTGCTCAGAGGGGGCCGCCCCAGCTGGCTGCATGTCCGTAGCACGGGGTTTGAGCCCCTCAGAGAGCAGAAGTGAGTGGGGTTCCCGGCAGTAACAGCTCACTTAGTCATGCCCGAAGGCTGCAGTTCTCAGGGCCGCCTGGGGTGGGGGGAGGGCTCTGGGGGGGGAGGGGCTGTCCCCCTCGGCGGGGCTCTGGCTCCTTCCAGCCACCCGTGGGGACCAGGAGCCGTCACCGAGGGAGAATGATGAAGGCCCCGGGACTAGGAGGTGGGGGGAAGGGGAGAGACCAGCACCCCAGTGACCCCCGGGGTCGGAGCTCTTCGGAGGACCCGGCTTGGGGCAGGTCTGTGCGCGTGGTCTTCATGTCACGGGAGGGTTGCCACTGGCGGGAGAGGGGCCAGGGCAGGGAGAGGGCCTCACCCGGAGCCGGAGGAAGCGGGGTCTGGTGTGGAGCAAGGGTCAGGGGGCCAACGGGCTGGGTGTCCCCCGCTTCTAAACCGCTGGCGCTCAAGGCGGCACGAGGGGTTATGACCAGGAAGGTCCCGCTGGGCCCAGCCGGTGAGGTGGCTGCCTTGTGTGCCCCTGGGACAGCCCTGGCTGTAGAAACAAGGCTCCCTTTAACCCGCTCCCCTGCCCGCCAGGCTTCCCGTCTGCAGTCTGTGCATGGAGTCATTCGGGAAGCAGCATTTCCTGGGGTCTCCCGTGTCCGGGCCCGTGGACCCAGGAGGAGGGAGGCGGCTACCCCTCTCGTCCCAGACACAAACAGGATCGTTTTAGGGAATCAGAGTGAAGGTCGAATCCCAGCTCGGTCGCTTCCAGAGCTGTGGTCTCGGACAAGCCATGTAACTTCTGCGAGCCGGTCCCCCAGCTGTCGGTGGGGAGAGCGAACTTGCTAAGTGTAAGGCTCCAACACGGGGCCTCATGTCATTGTTATTAATAGTGGTGATGAGGGCAGAGAGGTCTTTCCCACCAACTCTGGCTCCAGAATCAGCTGGGCCCTTGACAGACTGGGAGCTAACGCTCGTCAGTGGCGCGAGAAGTTGCGTCTTGTCGGGGAGAAGTTCTGAGAGGGGCTGGAAGCACCTCCGATCGCGGGTGGGTGGTAGGGAGGGCACGTCTGCCCCCAGGCTCTACCGTGGCCAGCGGGTTTGGGCGAGGAAGGAGTGTCGCCAGCCGGGAAAGCTGGGAGATCTCTGGGTGTCCGGTCGGCTTTGCTGACCCGTGTGGACGTAGTCCGGGCGGGCTGGTAGCCGTGCACGGGTGGGGGGCTTCCCGCTCACGGGCCCTCGGAGGGGTCCCCGCTGCTTCCCCGAGTGATGAAGGCGGCTGACGGGTGCCAGACCCGCAGCTTTCTGGAGCTCTCTGTTTTCCTCCACGGGGCTGCGGACCCCCCTTTGCGTCTTTGGCCGATGCTTGTTGCTGGGGGAGAATCTGCACGTGGGGCTGGCTCTCTGGAGTCGGAACCTGGCCCTGCCCTGAGGCTCAGAGTTCATGCAAAAGGGAGCCAGAGTGAGGAGGTGAGAAGTCGGCCAGAGTGGTCCTCGGTCCCCTCCTCACAAGCCTGAGGTGACGCAGGAAAGGGGGGGGCGGGAGGTGGGCCAAAGCAGGGTCCAGATGGCAGGAGGGGCGGGGCCGTGAGTCCCCCCCACCCCGTAGCAGACAACGTGGCAGGGCCGGGGTTAGAGGTCCCGCCGAGAGCTCCCAGGGATGTGGTCTGTCACGTCTGTGCCCGTCGGGACGGAGGCAGCGATGTTTGGGGACGCCCTGGCATTCCGTGCTCCTCCAGAGTTGGTCTGAGGCACACCTCCGGCTGTGCTGTGTGCACCGGGACCACAGGGCCCGGCCCCCTCCACCCCAGAGCCGAGGAGCCCCCAGCCCCGGCTGGCCGGTCCCGTGGGGGCTCCTCGCAGGGACCTCCGGTGTCGGCTGTGACCACCGGGGGGGGGGGGGGCGGAAATGCTGCTGCCACAAGGCAGCCGTCTCTGTCCCCGTTGTGTGCCCAACCTCCAGCCCCTACCCGCCCCCGGGCTCACCTCCCTGCAGAACTGACCGCTGCCGGGGGCGCCGGTGCCTGCCTGCCCGGCCCCGCTGCTCTTCCCGCTGCCCCTGCCTGGCCTTGCTGCGGGGGCCGCCGCGGCCACGGGTCCCCCTGGCCCATCTCCTCCCACGCGTGGCCTCCCCCCCACCCCGGCTCCGGCGCTCTTCCTCCTTCAGAACACCTGGGGGTGGGGGGGAGGCAGGCCTCTCCGCACGCCCAGGGGGGCCTGGGCTCCTGGCCGTCCGCGCTGCGAAGAAAACGGGGTCCCCTCGGGCCGACTTGTGGGGTGTCTTTGCTGACCTCACAGAGGTCAGGGGGTCCACCCTCGGCCTCCAGCCTGGATGACTGAGCAGGTTTGCGGGTCCCTGCGCGGGGAGCCCCTGTCTGCATAAGGGCAGAAGGGCAGCCGGGCTCGGCGGGGTGACCGGCCCGCGCCTCCTGCCAGACCCAGGAGCCGCGTTGGGCGGGTAGGTGGCGTGTTTGCGGACAGAGGCCTCGGGGTGCCCGTGCCTGTGGTTTCCGGTGTGTTGGCGCTGCTGAACGGGACGGAGCCCTCCGCGGACCCTCCTGCGTCACGGCCTGCAGGGCACGGCGGCAGGAGGCGGGAGGGTCGGAGCCAGGGGTCTGTTTTGCACCGAGGTCACGCTGAGTGTCTTGGCCCAGGGAGGACTCGTGAGCCGCTCTGAGAGCGTGGAAGCGAGGCCCTGCTCCCACCCAGGGTGGTGGCGACCTTATTTATGAGGTTCGCGAAGGCCTACGGCTGAGTCAAACGTTTGTAACCCCAGAGGGGACGGCTCAACAGTACCTGCTTCCCCTTGGGCATCGTCACGCTGTTTGTAACCGTCCGGGAGGGACTTCGGGGTGCCTGCCCCCCCCACCTGCCCCCCAAGCAGCGTCCATCGCTGGGCCTGTCTGCTGTGCAGGCTGATCGGAAAGCTGGGGGACCCCCTCGCCTGCCCCTCACAGAGCTTTCGGGGAGGGGCACTGGCGAGGCCGCGGTCCAAAGACCGCGAAGGTAACTTCAAGACATCGAAGGTAAAGCAACACAAACCGAAAGGAAATTCGAGTCACCGCCGTAGAGAAGCCACGGCCTGGATGGAAATGTAAAATCGGAAGACACAGCTTTGGTTCTGTGGCAGTTATTGTAAAGCACATTTGGGGGAGAAAATGAGTACGTGTGAGAGAGTGAGGTTGTGAGGGGGCAGCGTGGAGGCACCGCTGTGCTGGCTCAGCGTCAGGCCCGCCCTTCATTCGGACCTGTTTTCCTTCTCTCTCTTTCCAAACCCCGAAGGGAGAGGGAAAGAATCAGCCATTCCTCTTTAAATGATGAGGGGGGGATTGGAAGGCCACGCTGTTCCCGGAGCCGCGGGGAGGAAGTTCTGGGCCTTTTCTTCTGCGGAGGAAAGTCTGGAGGAGGAGGCCAGGAGGAGGCCAGGAGGAGGCCAGGGTTCCGCGGCGCCCCCGGGCTCCCCCCGGCCCCCCAGGGGCTCGGCTGCAGGCAAGGGTGCCGGAGGAGGGCTGGGGGCTGGCTCTGTGCCGGCCGCTGGGCGAGGGGGAGGCAGGGGCCGCTCTGTGCTCTGCCTCGATGGCTGTCCTCTGTCCTGGCTGGAGTGCTGGGAGGCGTGGGTGTGGTCCCATCCCCTCATAGAGAAGTCCCCAGGCCCGGACGCCGTCAGTGGGTGGCGGTGCTGGGGTGAGAACCCGGGGCCCTCGGCCCATCTGACTCCCGAGTTGAGGCCTTTCCTCGCCTGCTGCTGCCGGAGAAACTGTTTATGATTCCGCAGAGAGACAGATCTAGGTGGCCAGGCCGGAGACCCGCGTGCCCCACACTGGGAGGGAGGGAACTGTACCGGGGAGGGGCGGGGAGAGCCGGGCAGGTGCAGCCTGGGTGCCGGGTGGGGTGGTGGACAGGCCCCGGGGCGGTGCTGGAGGCCTGGCCGTACTGCCCCCGGGTGATGATGGACAGGGCGGGTGTGGGGGTTACAGACAGAACGAGAGCCCTCGCCGCGAGGCTCCCCGCCCCCCAAACCTGGCGCCAGCCCCGGGCTCTGGCCCCTGCCCTTCCTCGGGGGGCCTCTTCCTCCATACCGGCCACCCGGGTGCCCACTGGGGGCGACCGTGGGCTCGGCTTGTCCACTGCTCACGGTTTTTCCGTGCTTTCAGCTCCTCGCGACCCCACCGTGGCCCTGGGGTCGCTACAAGCCGCTCTGTTCGCAGGTGGGAAGCGGGGTGCACAGGGGTGCGTGGGCGTGCCAGGTGCCCCTCTCAGGAGAGATGGTTCTAGATCCAGAGCCCAGGGCCCCAGCACCTGCCGTCTCCCTGTGCTGAGCTGCCACAGGCCTCTGCTGGGGGTTTGAGGGAGGGAACCTCCAAAAGCTTCTCCGTCCTGGTTCTGGAAATGCCTTCTTCATTCACCCTGGAGGCCCAGCTTCCTACCGCGGCGACGTGAGGCCGTGTTTGGCTCTGTGAGCGGCAGTGAGTGTTACAGAGAGGCTGGTCTGCTTCCCTCTTGCTTCTGACTCGCCGTGCAACTGTCGTCAGGGCCCTTCACCTCTCCGGGCCTCTGGTTCTCCGGCTCGGAAACGAGGGCAGGGCCCTGGCGCTGACCCCCCCCACCCCGTCCCAGAGCTTTCTGACCCCACCGAATGTGCGTCTGTGGTGTTCCGCTGCTAAGGCCACACAGGCCACCATCCTCCAGCTCTGTCCTCGGCCAGGCCCGCACCCAGGTGCCACCCACCCAGGCCGACCGCAGCGTCTACTGGGGAGGCTCCCTGCGGACGGTCCCCGAGGGTTAACCAGACCAGAATGGGGCAGGGGCCTTTCTGGGAACGAGGAGTCTCAGGAGCTGGGGCTGAGGGGTGCAGAGGCCAGGAGGGGAGCGGAGCAGGGAGGCCCGGGAGGGTTGCTGGGGCCACGTGTCGTCCTGGAGGCTGGAAGCAGGGAGCAGATGCCTGCACCAGGGACAAGGGGGGGGGCCGTTTCATGGCGAGTTGGCGGGGGCCTGCCCGCTGCACTTCTGTCCCCAGAGTTGTGACGCATCGGCACGGCCGACCTCCCAGCGTGGTGGTTAAGGGCTCGGGCTCTGGGTTTGAGTTCCGACTTGGTGGAATGTGGTGGGGGGTCCTCAGGGAGTTTCCTGGATCTGAAACTCACTTCTCAGACGGCAAGAGGGAATCGGCTCTGCCCGTAGCACGGCACCCGGTGCAGAGCCGGGCGCGTACTCAGCCTTGACACGTGCCCGCTGCTGCTCTGGGGAGCCCCGCGCCGACATGGCGCTCCCGCCGACCCACAGCCACTCGGAGGACCGTGGGCGCGCAGGTCGCCTCCCACACCGGTGGCTCTGGAGCAGGTGAGCACGTGTGGCCTGTGCCCCCTTTCTGATGAAACCGATGCCCCCCCCCCTTGGACGACAAGCCCCGGTCATGTTCCCGGACGGGTCTGCACGGGCGCATCTGGGCCGTGAGAGGAAGCAGGACGTTCCCCGGGAGGAGGGGCCGCAGCGCTAGCCTGGCCTGGGCTTCTGGCCTCGTCTCGTGGGACCCAGTTCTCCTGCTCACAGTCAGCAAGCTGTGGCCCGGGCACAGCTGACCGGGTGTGGCCGTGCAAACGGGACAGGTGGAGAGGGAACAAAAATAAGCCTATGGAGTCAGGCCAGAGGCCGAGCGTCCAGGAGGAAGGTCAGGGGGACACACGATGACCAGGCAGAACGAGGCTGAGAGCAGGGGCCGCAGGGAGAGGGCCGGCCAGGGGGCCGCCTGGGACAGAGCCAGGGGACCAAGGAAGCGCCGGGGCTTTCTCGTGTGACTTCGAGATGACGGGCTTTCCTCTGAGACCCGTGACAGGGAATTCAGGGATGTGGGGCCCGTGGGTTGAGGCTTTCTGGGCTCTGTGCTGCGGCGGGCGGGGAGGTCGTGCCGGGGTCAGCGCCTGCCCTGTGTGGGGCACGTTTCGCCCCACGGGGCTACTTGGTGGAGAGGTGACAAGAGCTGCGTTCTGAGTGGGGCCCCGGCAGTGCTAAATGAACAACGCGCGAGTGATGTGCGAAATAACACGCACATCGGCACCTGCTATTCTGAGGCCGCTTGCCGGGCATTTTCCTTAAGGGACGGGCGTGATGCTGTGTCAGGCAAGCGGGCAGGTGCCTGAAAGGTCGCTCCCCCGGGGGCTGGACTGGCCGGTGTCGGCCCTGGAGAGCGCCCGGGCCCCGGGCCGGCGGGCGGCACCCGTGGGAATCGTGGTCTGGTTCGGCGTGAACTCTTAGATGGAGGAGCCCAGCAGGCCGGCGGCCGTCCTGGGGCAGCCCCTCGCTGCCGGGTGACCGTGAGGCCGGCGCCTCAGACCCTGCCAGCCTCGCGTTCCCCGTGTGCACGTGGGGCGAGCGTGCTCGTGGCCCGGCGGCCTCGTGGCCCGCACCCCGGTGGCCCGCGAGGGGAGTCCTTCCTGGCCGGGCGCCTGCTTGGCTGCGTCCTCGCAGGGATTTGTGCAGAGCTGTTCTCCTTTGTGAGAAGGTCCCTGCTTTTGACGAACTGGGGCTCAGCCATGCTTCCTCTTCTCTGGCCTCTACTGGGTCGGGGGTCGGCTTGCTCAGCCAGTGCCCCAACAGGCCCCCACTGGCAGTGCCGGGAGCCGCTGACCGAGGTGATGTCGCCTTCCTCCAAGATGAGGGCTCGGGCGGGGTGCGCCACCCTGGGTCGGGCCGCTGCCTTTGGAGGGGCTCCGAGTGGCCGTGTTGTTGGTGGCGTGGAGGGGGGGCCCGGGGGAGCCGGTGGCCGCCTGGCCGGGGTGGGGCCTGTAAGCCGGGCAGCCACGTTCCACGGCCCCGCGGGTGTGCTGGCCTGGGTGGCTGTGGCCCCTGCCCACGTCCGTGAGGGGGGCGGAGCCGCGGCCACGCGCCTCCTCGAGGGACGGCGAGGCCCAGGGAAGTTGTGGGACTTGTCCGAGGCCTCTCGGCGTGGCCAGAGGCCAGGGCGAGGCTGGGGCCCAGTGCACCTGCCACGGGGAGGCCCCGTTCCAGCTCCCAGGACCGCGGGGGTCCGCGCCCGTAAGCACCGCGTGAGCCACGGGGGACTCCCCTCTGGAATGTGTTGCTCTCCCCCGACTCCTCCTGTGTGGAGCTGTCCAGCTGTGTGGCCTTGATCGGTGGCCTCTGTCTGGAAGGTGGGACTGTAATTCCTTTTGCTGAGGCCGGAGGTGGGCGATTCACCATGGCTTAGACCTGGCCCCAGGGGGCTCCTAGGCCCGCGCGGGTCTCCGAGGCCTGCTTTTTCTTCCCGGAGCCCAGTGGCCACGGGATCCCACGGGATCCCTCAGCTGGTCCCGTGACTCCCTGCCCTCCCGCTCTGGGCTGGACCAGACGTTGTCCCTGCTCCCGGAGTGTGGCCGTGCTGAGCCAGAAGGAAGGACGTTCGGCACGAGACACAGACCCACAGACCGGGTCCGCCCTGCCCGCCGGCGAGGGGCAGGTGCCTCAAGGGGGGGATGGAATGTCTGGAGCCGAGTGCAAGTCTGGGGTGGAGGCTGGGTCCCGAGGGTCTCCTTGTGGCCGGGCAGGGCCGCCTGTAACGCTCCTGTGCAGCAGCTCAGAGGAACATGAGCCTTATTCAGGAGGGAAGCAACGCAGTCTTACTCAGGAGTGAAGACGAGGCCAGACCGGGACATGACTCAGGGCTTTCCTGCCTCTTGTCTCATTCAGTCCTCACAACAGCCCCCTCCCCGAGTGACAGATGGCCCGCCCGAGGCTCAGAGAGGTCAGGAGGCTTGCCCCGGGCCTCGCAGCCAGGAGGGAGTGGAGTTGTGGTCTGAACCCACGAGTGCCCTCAAAGCCCACCCCCCTGTGCGGCCACCTCGTGGCCTGGCCCTCTCAAGCCCAAGTGCTGCTCCTGGAGGCGTCCACCCCGCCAGCCTCGCCCCCCCCCCGCCTCCGGCCCAGGTCCTCCCGTGGGTGATTGGAGCTCTGGGGAGGGGGAGTGCCTTGGGTTTGGGAGCAGGGATTTGTTCACTTTCCAGGAGCCCCGGGAGGCTGGCAGGGCAGGCTGGGCTCTGGGGCCGAGGTCCCCCAGGGGGACAGTGTGTTCTTTCCCCGCGTTCCCGTCCCCTCTCTTGGGCTTCCTGGCTGTGCGTCCGTGCGGGGGAGGGGGGGTGGTCAGCCCCTGGAACCTCGGCCTCCAGACCTGGGGGTGGGGGTGCCGTGACTCCACCCTCGCCCGGAGGGGAAGGGCCCAACACTGTCATCGTGTGATCGGAAACGTCCAGACGCATGTGCTCACCAGAACCCAAATGGCGGGGCCGTCCCCGACCCCCTGCTGTCTCTGTGCAGCCACCCCCCTGCCTCGTCCCGTTCGTGGAGCCCCAGTTCATGGCTCTCTCTCCTCGGTCCGTCCTGCCCATGTCTGTCCCAGGAACCCACCCGCTCCCTGCCCTCTGCTCCCCGACCCTCGGTCCCCAGTTGTAGCTTGCTCAGGAGGCCGACAGGTGCTGGTGTCCTGCTGGGCTCTGGGGTCCAGCACTGACCGAGCAAGACGTGGGGCTCACGGGCGGGCTGGGTGGGGCAGAAGCAGGTGCACGAGGCCTGCTGGGTCTCCGTTCCTGCCTGTCCTCCCCCTACCTCCCCGTCTCTCATGTGCCCGCAGCCGCCTCCCAGCCGGCCCTGCTGCGTACGTTGTCCAGGAGAGCCTGGCCCCGAACACAGCAGATCTGGGTTTGAATCCTGCCTCCGTCACTGCCTGCGTGTGTGGCTTTGGGCGAGTTGTCTTGGTGTTTCTATTCTTACCCTTGGGGGTTAATCAGAAGCCCTCTTTCTGGGGCAACCGTGAGGACTGAACGGCACACCCCACATGCAGAGCACATGATGTGGTTTGGGCCCACGCTGAGTGCCAGTCGGGAGTGCAGGTGCAGAGGACGTCCCCGCGCTGGGGTGGGGGGGGCTTGTCTCCCGGCCTCGGTTTTGTCATCTGGCAAATGGGAGAGGTGAGGATGTGGCTGGAACAGCCGCTCCGGTGGGGAGGTGAGGCCCAGGGAGTGAGCCGGGGAGGCTGGGGTTCCCCGAGCTGGTCCTCTTCCGAGGCCCCCTGTCCCGGGAGTGAAAGCCTGCGAAGGCATTGTGGCTAAGTGGATTTTGTCACTCGGGAAGCAGCTGAGAGAGACAGGCCCTTCTGGCCAGCCTCCTTCCGTGCTGCCTCCTCCCTGCAGGCCAGCCCTTGGCATGAGGCCTGCTCACTCCTGAGCTCTCCTAGCAGCAGGGATTTAATTACTATAATGTAAGTAGCCGTGGCTTGAGGCCTTTTGGCGGAAGGGAAACAGATTTGTCTTCTCACTGGGAGAATAAAAATCGATGGGAAGGAAAGGACATGTACCTTCCTGGGGCGGTGGGGGGGGGCGCGTGTGCGGTTCAAGGACCCTCGCTACTTGGTTTTTGCCTTCCGTGGCGGCCAGGCCGCCTCTGTTTCCCCCGTGATCCTGGGAACAGATCAGCCTACCACACGAGAGCCTACTATGTGCTAGCACTGCCCCTGAGAAATTTGCAGCTGAGTAGGCACCCCAGCAGGAAAAGAGATAACTCTGTGCATTTGGCGGATGTGGTTGAACGTCTCTCATGGGCCAGACTGTTGGAGGCTCTGCAGAGAGAGCGGGGAAACCACAGCAGACAGAAACCCCAGCCTCCCGGAACTTACATTTCAGTAGGTGAAACTGACAGTACACTGTGTAATATACCTACGAGCTCCGTTAGATGGTGTTAAATGCCCTGAAGAAACGCAAAGCTGGGTGGGGAGGCAGAGAGGGCCTCCCCAGAGGTGACATGTGATGAGGGGTCTTCCGGAGCTGAAAGAGGAGGAGGAAAGAGGCCGGGTCGGGGCCACCTCTGAGCGTCTGACGGCCACGCCCGTGTAGACCGAAGTCGGGCCACGTCTGGAACTTCACACCGTCCGGGAGCCGTGTTAGAGAAGGTGAAAGGGAAATGTGAAATTCACGTTAATGTTTTTTTATTTAACCCGATATGGTAAAAATATTACCACTTCAACACATAATCAATGGAAGGAATTGCTGAGACAGTTAATTTCTGCTTTTCCTACCGTGTCTTTGAAATCCGGTGTGCGTCTTACAGCACCCTCGGTGGGGCACAGATCTTCAGAGGAAGTCCCAGATCTGCTTTTAGAGTTCAAAATTTGTGGCTGAAAAATAGACTTGCACACCCAAGTTGTTGCAGATAGGTCTGCAAGCTTTCCAGTAAATGAATGGACCATCGATTTTCAATGTAAATTATCGGAAATGAAATATACTTAGAAATCCTGTTGCACTCGCCACGTTGCCAGGCTCAGTGGTCTTGTGGCCGGTGTCCATCTTGTGGGAATTGGCTCTTCCCCTGGGTGAGGTGGGGTCTCTGAGGGGCGTCGTGAGGTCTGACATACATTTTAATAGGGTCCCTCTGGCCACAGAGTTGGGAACAGAGGAGGGGGTGGGGCAAAGGGACCCAGGCAAGGCCGCTGGCCACGTGAGGGTCATGGTGCTTTGGATGGGGGCGGGACCAGCGGGAGGGTGAGACATGGTTGGATCCTTGGAAAGTTGGGGATTGGATGTGGGGTGTGGTAGTGCTGGGGAAGGGGCGGCGGGGAGACAGAGGGGAGTCAGGAGAGGGCCAAACAAATGTGAGAAGACTGGGGCGAAGGTGGGATTTGGGGCTGGACTGAGGTTTGAGGTGCGTCAGGGGGTGGCAGCCCCAGAGGCGGTGGGAGGTCACAGGACGTGCCTGGGGCGTGGAAGGCTCTGCCTGAGCCCCCGCGCCGTGTTCGTTCCAGGGGACGGTTCGTGGCCACTGGCCACATGTCGACAGCATTCACGTCAGTTCTCTGTTCCTCCAGCACCACCACGATCACGGGTCGGAGGCCACGGGAGGTCGCTGGGGTCTTTCTGGGCCAGAACCATGCTTCAAGGTCAGGTTTCCCTGCCCTAGGCTGACCCCAGAGCAGTTCGATGAATGAATGGGTCCTGAGCGGTGGAAAGCACCCCTAGCATGGCCGAGATCTGCGTTTCTAATTTTCCCGCGCATCACCTGACCAGGGCGTGGGGCGGGATTAGGGAGAGGTCTCACCGCGGCAGGGCCTGCCAGCCTCACGCTCACCGCCGTGTAGCCCAGTGTCCAGGGCTCTCTGGGACCATGCACGGGGCCGCCGTACCTGCCCCCTGACGGCTGGGCGGGTGGGGGGGACTCGGGAAAGGGTCCACACCTCCTCGCTCCGAAGGCCTCCTCCGTCGGTCTACGCGTGCTGGGACCTGGGCCTGGAGGGCAAGGGTCTCAGGACCTGCGGACCGGGGCCATTCTGCTCCGGCAGCCCAGGCCCACTGGGACCCTGAGCCTTGTCGGCCGTGGGACTTTGGTGATTTAACGTTGGGGTCTGTCCACGTGGAGAAGGGGGTGACGGTGCCTGTCTTGCCGTTTTGTGAGGTGGTGTCGATGCGGGACCTGACTCGGCGACCGGACACTTAGGAAGGACTGGCCCTCGGCCCTTCCTCCTTCCAGGGCGGCCGGTTCGTTCCCCATCGATGGGGAGAGTGAATAGCGCCCCCCCCCATGACACCTGGGACCCAGCCCCCTGCCTCTAGGTCAGGGCTGCCCAACTGGGGTGACTTTGCTCCCCAGGGGCACCCTCAGCGGTGCCTGCTGACATCATCGGTTGTTGCGAGTCGGGGAGGGGTGTTACATCTCGAGGGGCGGTGGCTGGTGGACACCCCACCACACGCCACACCGTCCCCACAACAGGAATCGCCTGGCCCCACATGTCACAGAGGTGGGGAGACCCTGCTTCGGGGGACTGGCCCTCCCCGGCTCTCGGGCGAGAACTGGTCAATGCTGCGTCGGACCCTCGCGACACCCTCTGCTCAGTGGCTCTGGCCGGGGCGGGAAGGCCCGGGTCAACACTGGCCTCAGTGGGCGTTTCCTTGTTCCTAGCGTCTCACGGCCTCCCCGCAGGCCAGGTCAGGTCCGTAAGTGGGACAGTCTCTGAAGCCACCTGGGGCCAGGGGCCGCTCGGCCAGCTGCGACGTGCTGACCAGAGGCCATGGGACTGACTGTAGACTTTCTGCCCCAGCCCTGAATGACACTTCGGGGGAGGGAGAGCCCAGGACGCCCCTGCCCCTGCGAGGCTGCACGGTGTCCTCCCAGACCTGCTCCATCCGGCCTCTTGTTTCGCATTTCCTTGAGCACGTGGGGCTGGTCTCCATCTGGGACACGGAGTTTGCAGGAAAACGCAGGGCCATTATTTCTGCGCCGCGTGAGCGGGAGACAGAGCTGGGTGAGCAGACCTCGCAGGGGAGAGTAGGGTGCACCGGCCCGGGCATTGCTAGGATCCTTCTGGGCTCCCCCGTGGCCACGACGGGAGACGAGTGTTGCTCTGAGCTCAAGACCCCCGGGAGAGGCAGGGCTTGCAGCCAGGGAAGGGTCCGCACCAACATGTTGAGGGGCTGAGGACCCTCTACCGGGCGGCCTTTCACCGAGGCCCGCTCTCTGCCGGGCACTGGTCTCGGAGGGGGACGCAGGCGGACAGCACGTGGTCTGGGGTGGTCAGGCCGCAGCAGGCGGGCACCGGTGGCAGGTACAGCTTCGTGCTGGGGCCACGCCCGTGCCTCTTCATGTCTGGAGGCTTCTCGGAGGAGGTGAGGGCTGGGCTGGGCTGTGAAGGAAGGTAAGGCTTTGTGGGACAAAGGAGAAGGGACAGTCTGGCTGAGGCCCGAAGCCGGAGAGTTCCGGGTGTTCTCAGGGAGGGGCGGAGGACGTGGGTTTTTCCAGAAGTGTTGGGAACAGAAGGCTGGAAAGGGGTGTGGAAGCCGGTCACGGGGCCTTGCCCAGCAGGCACTCGGGTCTAAAGGCTCAGAGAGGGAGGGAAGGGCTTTGAGCGGCACAGCAGTGTGGCCAAGCCATGGCAGGCCCGTAGGAGGGCCGAAGCAGGAGGCTGGCCGGGAGGGCCCTGCTGTGGTTCCAGGGAGGAAGTCGGGGCCGAAGCAGGCTGCGGTGGGGGCAGGCGATGTGGGCTCCCCCCCGTCTCCGCCCCGAGTACCCCGGTTGTACGTGCAGGTCGCTGCGGGCTGTCCCTTCTCCGCTCAGAGCCCTCCCGGCCCAGAGAGCAGCCGCCAGCCTGGCGTCGCCCCCTCCTGCTTGTTTTCACAGCCCCGGGCGTGCCGGGTCGCAGCCCGGCTGGTGGGCTGTGTGGCCGGGCAAGCACCTCAGTCCCTGTGCCCGTGAAATGGGGTAGTGATGCCCGCAGGGTGGTCGTGGAGAACGCAGGTGCAACGTTCTTCGCCCAATAAACGGCCACCATGTTTCATCCGTGAGAGGTGGTGACAGACTGGCCGTGATGAGGTGGGTGGGGCAGGACTGTGTCGCCTTTATTGTTTTTAGTTTCTTTTTAAATTTTTTTTGAGAGAGAGAGAGAGAGAGAGAGAGACAGAGAGGGAAAAGTGGGGCTCACCTGAAGCGGGGCTCAAACTCACAAACTGTGACCTGATTGTGACCTGAGCCGAAGTCAGATGGTTAACAAGTGAGCCCCCAGGCGCCCTGGACTGTGTCGCCTTTAAAACAGACACAGGTCGGGGAAGGGGTTGCGATACGGAGTTTTGTCTTGGATGTGTGGGCTCTGAGGGGCTGGGGGATCGATCCCAGGAGGATGTCCACGCCGGGGTCTTCTGCTGGCGTGGTTCACTTCCCTCGGAGTCAGCGCTCCAGAACCCCAGCCACACCGCCGGCCAGCGCAGCGTGGTGCCCGGGAGCGGGGTCGGCACTGCCAGCCCGGGCTGAGTCCCGAGGGGCAAGGGCCCTGGCTTTGGGATCAATAGCCTGATATCCACGCCGGTTCTGTCCCTCTCCGTCTGTGCGACCCGGACGGACACGCGGGTTCTCTGCAGGGCAGTGTGGGCGTCACGTGGATCCCCCGGGGTGAGGGGTGTCGGTCGCCCCACGGTGCCCGGCACAGAGGTGGGGCGGGGGCAGGGAGGGGTGGCCCGTGAGGAGAACCCAGGGCACAGGGTGGCGGGGGGGAGTCGGGGGGCGTGAAGGTGTCGGGCAAACCGGGCCTCACCTCGGGCTCTGCCCTTATTACCAGGATGGCTTTGCGCCTCTGTGTCTCCACCCGTGTGTGTGTGTGTGTGTGTGTGTGTGTGGGGGCGGGGCCAAGGACCGGGTTGGGCCTGGGGGCCACTGCGATGCCTGCCTCTGGGCACGGTGACAGTGATGGGTCTGGGTGGATAAGCACCGGGACGTACTGAGGCCTAGTTCACACGCATCCCTCCTATGGGGCCCACAGTGGGCGGATCGGGCAGGACTGCCCTGAGGGGCGGCCTGAGGACTGCGGGGCGGGAGGGGGGGGCTGTACCACCCGCCTGTGCTGGGCAGGGGGAGGCGGTGCCTCCTTGGGCTGGGCTTCCTCTCTGCTCTTCTCCTTGGCTGCCTCTCCAGAAATGAGACCTGGCCCGTGTGGACAGGTTGCATGGGCAGGGGTGGGGCAGTGCAGACGGCTAGGGGGAACGTCTTCCGCAGAGAGGGTGAAAAATGGGGGCGCCTGGGCAGCTCAGGTCATGATCTCACGGTCTGTGAGTTCGAGCCCCGCCTCGGGCTCTGTGCCGACAGCTCGGAGCCTGGAGCCCGCTTCGGATTCTGTGTCTCCCTCTCTCTCTGCCCCTCCCCCGCTCCTGCTCTGTCTATCAAAAATAAATAAACATTAAAAAAATTAAAAAAAACCCGAAACAACTAAGTCAAAGTCAGTCTGCCTTTTATTGTCACCACGTTCCAACTCTTCTAGATAAGGTCGGTGATAAAATCCTCCCGGAGAATTCTCCCTCCTCCCGCGCTGTGTGGAGATAGCCCAGGAGAGGGAAACTGGCGGGGGCGGCAGGGGCAGTGGAGGTGATATGGAGACTGGGCGTTCACGACCCCGCAGGGAGGAGGGCAGGGCAGGGGTGAGGCATGTGGGGTGCGGGTGGCTGCCGTGAGCTGGGGCCACACGGGCCCTCAGACGTGGCCAGGACTTGGGACAAGGGCGTGTCCCACCTGCCAGGTTCCAGAAGGAAAGCCCCAGCTGGGCGGCCGCTGTCTCCCGAGGAGGGGCGACAGGAGACAGGCTGGGGCCCACATTTTCCCACCTTGCATAACAGGGCGTGCGTGAAGATCTAAATGAGTCCTTTCAGAGTTTTATTACCGTGATTTAAACAGCGTTGTGGGAGGGCCCACGTGGAAGGATTGTGGGAGCTTCTCCCTAGACTGGATAGGCTCAGCGGACGTGGGGGGTGGGGTGGGGAGGGTGTCCCCGGGCTGGCGAGGCGCTGGGCCGCAGGACCGTGTGCTCGGCCTGTCTTCTGCCTGAACCCTCGGAGGCTCTTTGCCAGAGACAGCAAGGCGTGGTCTGCTCTGGAGCCTGACACCGCGGGTCCCGCTGTGCCTGAGGCACACGCGTGTCAGTCACTGGGGGCCTCAGTGCACCTGTGTGACTGCCTGAGGGGGGTGAGACCCCCCGCTTCTGGGCCTGCTCCCCAATGCAGGTGCATCTGGTTCCATTTGGAGCCCATTTGAAGCCAGCGGGTGGGTGAGCGGCCAGGCTGCACTGAGACCGTAGGCCCTTCCCAGAAGCTCGTGGCGCATGGCGATGTGGGCAGGATGTGGAGGAGAGGGTGGGGTGTGGTGTAGGAAGGGGCAAGCAGGTTCCATCAGGGGTCTGCCCTGAACGATTGGCATTAACTGCCCGAAGGGCTGTGTTGAGAAGGATTCCAAGGTGTGAGCTTGGTGGGGAGAGTGTGGTGATTGATTTGTGATGTCTGTCCTGGGCAAGGAGGGATGCAGGGGTGGGAAGGGGTCCGCCCCCTACCCCTGTGCAGTGGAAACAGCGTGAGGGGCCCGTGTTTGATCCTGGTGAGCAGCTGCCCCTCTCTGGGGCCAGCCTCCTGAGCCGCAGGGCGGGGTAAAGACGAGCTGCAGGGTGGGATAGGGAGGAGCCGCAGGGTGGGGTAAGGAGGTTGCCCTTCCAGCATGACGGGGGACCAACGGAGAGGGCGGAGTGAGAGCACTTTGCGAAGAATAAGCAGCGATTCAAGCCCAGGCTGGGGCCCCCATTGTTGCCCAACCACCCAGGGACCCAAGATGACCTGATGATGGTCCCATCTGCCCTCTCTGCCTTCTCTGCCCCCTGGGACCAGACTGCTCTCTGGTGGAGTGAGAGGCGCACCTGACGGGGGGGCCCTTCCTACCTCCGCCAAGGTGTCAACAGAGTGGCCGTCCCGAGACCCCAGGAAACCCCCCCCCCCACTTATTCTGGGACTTCACGTTGAATGAGGAAAGGACAGGAGATCTCTCGCCGTGATTCTTACTCTCCGTTAAAGGTAGCAAAATTGCTTTATAGGCTCTAAAAGCCTGACGAGACCGTAAGTTTAATATGCATGATTATGCAAATCTGTGCCGGCACCTGATTTGCATCCTGGTGGGCCTGGAGGAGCGTGGGGAGCGTGAGGGTGGGGGGGCTGTGTATCTCTCGGCCCCTGTGCCTTCCCTGCTGGCCTCTCTGTCCCCCTGCCCTCAGCCCAGCGGGCCTCTCACGTGCAGGGGCTTCATGGACCCCCAGCCACCCCTCACGCACACACAGCTTTCCCTGAGAGTCCCCGGGGGCCACCGCGTCTCTGAGCGGCCGTGTCTGCCGCCTGCATCATAGGCTTTCCTGGGGCGCTGCGGGCAGTGTGGCCGAGAGCCCCTCGTTGATGTCCCCGGCTGCCCCCTGGGCACGTCCGGGCATCGCTTCCCAGGGTCTCTGCCCCTGGCTCCGAAGCGGGCCCTACCACTTGCTCCTCCCGCCCTGGGCCCTCGCCCAGCCCCGGGCTGCAGGCTTTCTGGCACCGGGAGGGCAGCTCCGTGTCCCGGAGAAGGGGGTCTGCACGGCGGCCACAGGGCGAGCCCAGCCGGGGAGTGGGCATCTAGCTCCCGCAGAGGCTGAGCAGGTTGTCGGGGCCGCGTACACAGTAGGCGCCGAGCTTTGCGGGCGGGGGCCCTGCTCGGCGTGCCGACCACGGACACGGAGCGGGGCTCGTGGCCCCATTTACCGACCTCCCTGTGGAGCGGCCGGCCCTGTGCAGAGCCCCTCTCTACACGCGCCATCGCATTTACAGTCACCGCACTTCACGCCATGTAGACTGTAAGCGCCAGCGGGGTTCCCCCCCCTCGATGACCAGGAGGGGGGGCATCCTGACCCTGAGGCTTTGCTGCCTCTGCTGACACCAGACCCTTCCCTTGAGGGTCTTCATGGTGAAAGAGGCGTGAGCACATGGTGGGTGACGCGTGCAAGGAGAGAGGTTTGGACCAGGAACAGAGTGGCACAGACAGGAAGTCACGGAGGCCCAGGGAAGGTCACAGAGGGTGGCCCTGAGCCCCGTGGGGATACCAGACGCTGTGTGGCACCTGGGAAGAGCCAGCACAGGGCGCGGGTTGGCGGCCTGGAGGGGGAGTGGGGGGCTTTCAGGCAGGTGGGGTGACTCCAGATGTCGGGTCCATTCGGCCCCACGCGGGGGGCAGTACCTGGTGGGGTGGAGCCTCCTGCCACCAGCCCTGCTCAGGGGGTCAGTCTGGGCAGGTGTGGGGTGTGACCCCCAGGGGCTCCTCTCCTGGGGTCATGGGGTCAGCAGGTGCACTGGGCTCCCCAGCCTGGCCAGGCCCCCCTGAGGGCCGGGGGTTTGCCTGCAGGAGGCCACACGTGTTCCTATACCTACACCTGCTCAGACCCAGGAGTGGGGGACCTGGGGTTCAGAGAGGGAAGTGATGTGCCCCGAGAAACACAGCCAGTGGAGAGGCCGACTGACCCCGGGCTTCTGGTCTGAGCCTTCCGGTCCCTCCCTCACTTACTGGCTCCCCAGCCCCCCTCCTCCTCCTCACCTGCCTGGGACTCACCCACACACGTACTTTTCAGTGTTTCCCTCCCACATCCCCCTGCTCTCAGGCCAGGCTTTGTTCTGGAGAGAACTGAAGTGGGCTGCCCCACACCCCCCAGGGCCGCCCGCAGGGTCCTGGTCCTGGGGAAGCCTCGATGGGTGGGAGGGGTGGGGGCGGAGGGGGGACAGTGGCTGCGGAAATTTGGAGTTTGGGGGGCCCCGCGCTGGAGTCACAGACGTGTGCATTGGATCCCGACTCCATCAGCACCGGCTGCGTGACCCGAGACTTAACTTCCCTGAGTATCAGTTTCCTTGTTCAGCGGGGGTAATAGTCACACCCCCCTCGGTGGGTCCCAGACGGCTACATTTTGGAATCACCCGGATCTTTCCGGTGCTGACGCTTCCAGCTCCTTCCAGCCCCTGCCCTGTTTATGGGTCGGGGTGCAGCCCCGGGTGTCAGGGTTTTTAGAAGCCCCGCCCCCGACACGAACGTCAGCTGCCGGAGGCAGGAGGCAGGTGTGCGGGGTTGAGGGCGGTAACGCGGCCCGGGGAGGACCCAGCCAGGGGAGGGGATTATCTTTTCATTCTTCCCCCTGCCTCTCATTCTGCTTGGTGTGGGGTCTGGAGGGAGAGGAAGCGTCTGCCCCGAGGCCTGACCCTGAGGTGTCTGTCCACGGCCGCCGTTACTAGACAAGTCCCTCCAGGGTGACTTAGCCCGGTGTCCCCGTGAGTCTCCTCCTGGTGGCTTTGGGGATGGGACGCCGGTCCCCACACGGCCTGCGGCGTACCTGGTCTGGCACCGGGCAGGGCGTCAGGGGGACACAGTGGGGGCGGGGCTCGGGCGGTTTCAGGCTCTGCGGGCCCGAGGGAGCGCAGACCCTCAGCCGTCCCTCAGCCCCGGGACGTTGTGTCCGCTGCTTCGGGAGCAAGAGGGGGCCTGCAGCCAGCCGGGGCTCTCGTCCCTCACACAGCTCCTCACTCAGCTTCCCTCGAGTGACAAACACTGGCTTTAGCTCTGGGGCCCCTGAGGGGCAGTCGGGGTTCCCTGCCTCGGTTGGGTCCTCTGTGATGTCACCCACCACGTCCCCGCCTTCTCTCCTGGCCACAAACCCTACTTGGCAAATGCCTTTGATCTGTTTCTTTTTACCCCCCCCCCCCCCCCAACAGCGGGGCTTTTAATAGCAAGGCCTTTTGGATCTCTAACCAATCGGTCACCAAATCCTATCCAAAGTGCACTCAGTATAGATGCTTTCATGAAATATATCACCTTTAAGCCAGTGTAAACCCGTGGAATTTGCACACTTCTTTCACAGCATCTCTACAAACTTCACGATATTGAAATCGCCACCCAGTGACCTTTTGGGAAATACTAGATAAATTACAAGAGACCAAGAGGCCGACCAAACAGGGAAACACAGTTTCCAGCGCTGTTCCCTCCGACTGTCAGGCTGACTCCCGGGGCGCCTCCCGTAGGAGCAGCCGGCGGGTCTGAGGGGCAGGTCTGGACGCGGCCGTCCGCACGGGGTGCTGTCTACTCTCCGCCACCCAAACACTCCCGATGGCGGCCGGGACCGCGGAGGAAAGGCTCAGATGCGCGGCTGTGGGTCTGCCCCAGGCACTTTGCCGGGTGACAGCGGAGCCTGGCTGAGCACAGTGACCCTCCCGCGGAGCCGTGGGGTCTGGGCCACCCTCTTTGTGCGCAGGTCGGGTGCCGGGCACCGTCTTCCCTCCCAGTGGGTGGTGGCGGGGACGCACAGCAGGTGTAACGCCCGGTTCCTACCTCGCGTAGGGACACGGGACGTGGAAGGGAAAAGGTGTGCCATCACAGCTCAGGGCCCCCAAGGGGTCTCCTTTCGGTCGTGGGGGCCGCTCCTGTTCCGGCGCCCACTCGCGGAGCCTGGGAACAGGGTGAGCGGGTGCGCACGTCACCGCCCGGCCTCCGGAGGGCGCCGATCGCGGTTCCCTCTGTGGCAGTAGCCGCGTGCTGGCGGGCTCATCTCGGGGACGAGTGGACTCGGCAGCCAGCGCACCTGCTCGGCCACCACCCTCTGTGACCTGCGCCTGTCTCAGCCGAGGGGCCGCTGGGCCTTGCTGCCGTTTCCCCCGCGGGGGCACCACCTTGCTGGCCCCTTGGCTGTGGCCGGAGACCCCGCCGCCGTCACGCACATGGAGGGCGGGGGAGGGGGGCCGAGAGTGCTCCTGTCTGTCCTCTCTCGGGCTGCCCGGGCGCTCGCTCGCTTCTTAATTGGAAAATTAATTCCATGAACATCAATGGAGTTTTTCTCACACACCGGGCGCTGTGCTCAGTGCTGGAGGCCGGGGAGAAACCGAAAGATGACGAGAGTTCTGGTTCCTGCACTCGAAGAGCTCACGGCCTGCTCCGCGGTCCTTAATGCGCTCAGATGGTCTCCCCGGGAGGAGGCGGACAAGAGGAGGGTCGGGCGGGAGGGTCGGGCGGCGGGGGCAGCGAGCCCACAGCTGGGTCTTGACGGCCGGGAGGGGAAGGTCCGCGGCCTGAGCGAGGTGAGCAGGGGTCACATCATGCAGGTGCCGTGCTCAGGGGATCCAGCTTTCTCCTGGAGGCCCCGGGGAGCCACGGAGGGATTCGGGCCGAGGGGCGGCACATTAGCGTTTGCTACGAACAACGTGGAGTGTATGTGGTTCGCAGAAGGAGCGCAGGGGTCTCTGGAGCTGGATTCCAGATCTAGACCCAGCAGCTCGGGGACCTTGGCCAAGTCCTGGCTAGTAAGACCGGCCAGCTCCAGCGAGGACATTCTCCAGAGCCGTGACCCTTTGTTCCGTACGTGTCCATCCACCTCTGGCCACCTGGCCCATGTCTCCCAGCTGTCCCACACACTCCCAGCTGGTGGCAGCTGGACAGAGCCGGGTGACTTCCCCCAACCCCCGTGGCTCACGTCACCTGGCCCCTTACAGTTCCGCAGGGACGCTCCCCACACCCGCAGCCCAGGGCCCAGCTGGGCTTCTGCAGGGAGACAGTTGGTTCCCCTGGGCCCCCCGGCCCCCGGCCCCAGTGACACAACAGTGGACTGGGAGGGGCTGCCCGGAAGCTAGGGACACCTCGGAGTGACCTCGGTGCCTCTGGAGAGCCATCCTGCTCCTCCACGCCGACCTGGTTAAGGCTTGTCACCGTCTGCACTGGGTGCCGGGCCCCAGCCTCCAGTCCTCCTGCCCGGCCCCGAGCACCGTGCAGGGAGGACGGCTGTGGGGGAGGACGGGCTCTCCTCCACCAGCATCATCCCTCCGCTGTTTGTTAGCCCTGGCGCTGGCCCCACAGCTTCCCCAGGGCAAGGAGCCGAGTGGGGGCTGCTTGGGGTCTCTGCTCACAGGTTATGCTTAGCGGCTGAGAGGATGGGTTCGGAACAAGTGGGTATCTGTTTCGTCAGTGAGATGAGGAAAGTAAAGGTGGCTCGGGACACCCGCCCCCACCCCACCCTGTCCTGGACCCCCACCCCACCCCTCTGCCCCAGGACACCCCCACCCCACCCCTCTGCCCCAGGACCCCCCTACCCCCTGTCCCTGGACCCCACCCCACCCGCTGACCCAGGACCCCCCCACCCTGCCTGCTGCCCCAGGACCCTCCAATCCCTGTCCCTGGACCCCCCACCGCACCCCTCTGCCCCAGGACCCCCCACCCCCCTGTCCCTGGACCCCCACCCCACCCCTCTGCCCCAGGACCCCTCTGCCCCCTGTCCCTGGACCTCCACCCCACCCCTCTGCCCCAGGACACCCCCACCCCACCCCTCTGCCCCAGGACCCCCCTACCCCCTGTCCCTGGACCCCACCCCACCCGCTGACCCAGGACCCCCCCACCCTGCCTGCTGCCCCAGGACCCTCCAATCCCTGTCCCTGGACCCCCCACCGCACCCCTCTGCCCCAGGACCCCCCACCCCCCTGTCCCTGGACCCCCACCCCACCCCTCTGCCCCAGGACCCCTCTGCCCCCTGTCCCTGGACCTCCACCCCACCCCTCTGCCCCAGGACCCCCCACCCCCCTGTCCCTGGACCCCCACCCCACCCGCTGCCCCAGGATCCCCCAACTCCTGTCCCTGGACCCCCACCCCACCCCTCTGCCCCAGGACCCCCCACCCCCCTGTCCCTGGACCCCCACCCCACCCGCTGCCCCAGGATCCCCCAACTCCTGTCCCTGGACCCCCACCCCACCCCTCTGCCCCAGGACCCCCCACCCCCCTGTCCCTGGACCCCCACCCCACCCCTCTGCCCCAGGACCCCCCACCCCACCCTGTTCCCACCCCACCCCGGCCCCACCGTAAGTGCACTTTACCACTTGGATGCTCAGACCTGTGATGGGGTAGTTCAGCTTGATTCTGCCTCCTTGGGAATTTGGCATGATATTTCATTCATTCATTCACTCCTCAAGTACTTGAGTACGTACTCCTACGTGCCAGGCCCTGTGTGAGGTAATGGGACAGAGAGACAAGTGGGACACAGACCCTGCACAGAAGAGTCTAGGGTCTGGGGTGACCAAGCTTATTCAGACCAGGAACCCTGAGCTGACGATCGTCACCTCTGTTCTTGGGACACAGAGAAATGGACACAGCGCAGGGGGGAGGCCACGTGGGTACGGAGAGCAAGGCAGGGCCGGGGAGGGCACGTGGCAGGGAGGAGGCAGCAAGCGCTCCAAGACGTGCCCCACTCAGCACCCCGACCCCGCTGTGGCTCATGGCCATGGCCGCCCAGAACCCGCAGAAGGACAGGCCCACGTGGTGGCTCAGCCCCGCCCTGCAAGTCGGCCATAGACCGCTCACTTCCTGCTTGGTGCCTCAGTTTCCCATCTGTAAAATGAGGCCCCTGGAGGGGGATCTCGGCGATCAGCTCGCGAGTGGCATCCTGGGCCCGGCGCAGGGCGCGGTAGACACGGGGCAGGGGGTCCTCGAGCGGACGGCACCGTGTCCCCGTCCCCATGTGGGCGACACCTCGAAGGGGCCGTGGGAGGCCTGCTGTCTCCTCGCTCTCCCGGCCCAGCACCGGAGGCAGCGGTCTGGCCTCTACGTTTGCCTGTTTTCCTGGTGTGGACATATTCTTCTCCGAGTTTCTGGTTTTGCTTTTTCTTTCTGTCAGTGAGAGATGCTCAAGGTACAGGATGCGTCTGCACGGCAGACGTCACTGCTCCCGGGCAGACCTGCCTCCAAGCGCCCGCACACCCTGTTCTGCCTGCCTGGCGGCCGGCTGCCCGCCCGCTGAAGCCCGGGGGTCACGTTCCCAAGGGTCCCACGCAGCTCACACTCACGGGCTTGTACAGAAAACAACGTTGGGAGATTTGGGGCCCCCGCCTGTGTGACCTCGGGGAATTGTGCAAATATCCCAAGCCTCAGTTTTCCCATCTCTGAGATGGGAGTGGCTCTCCCTGCCTCCCCGAAATCAAACAGGAAACCTGGCCAAAAAACGCTTTGTAAGCAGGAGAACCCTAAGCAGATACCCAGGACGCAAGTACTCGGTAGCAGATGCATCCTGACACTCGGTCCTCTCCAGAGTTACAGCCTCCTGGGTGCTGAGAAATTCAAGCCACGGAGGGCTCAGGCAGGCGTGAGATTGTCCGTAACAGATGGGGTCACCCGAAAGGGAAGCCGGGTAATCGAGGTTAACGCAGGCGCCGTGACACTGCCTCGCTGAAAACTGTGTCCGCTGATGATGCGTGATCCAGACACGAGGCCTGTGCGGAGCCTGAGCAGGGCCCTGGCCGAGGTCTGGGAACCCCAGCCCCCCCCTCTGTGTGGTGGGTGTGGAGGCTGGGAGGCGTGGGCCGGAGGGGCAGGGCCGGCCCCCAAGTCTCTCAGACCCTGTGGCGGTGGATCACACGATTCACTGTCTACACAGGGAAACTTTGGTATCACGTTAATTGTTACTGTTCCTGTTGATGGTGGCGGGTGACGGGCACACACCGGCCCCCGGCCCCGGGGTGCGCGCTCACCCCTCGCACAGACCGTAAACGCCGGGGCCCGGGAGCAGAGTGTTTCCACGTGCACTCCCTGGTCTTCTCACGGGAAGTCTGGAAGGAAGAGAGGACCCTTCCTCTGCCTGGTGGGTGTTACGGACAGTGACGGAACCGTACGGACGGCGTGGCCTGGCTTCCCGGGGGCCGGCCCCACGCAGAGGCGTCCGCTGGCTGGAGTCGGGGGCTCCGTGCCTGCGGAGACAATGAGCCGGCAGCCGTGGCTTCAGGTGAGTGGCGGCCAAGGGGTGGCCACGGCCACGGGCAGCACGGAATCAGAAGGCTCTCCCCTTACCTCGTGATCTCAGCAAACCGCAATCACCCCGAGCCTCCCGTGTCCTCTTTTGTCAAGTGGGGACCACAGTTGTGTCGAGGCTCGAGCGACGCCCGTGTGACAACGGTAGACTCGGGCCTGACGCGTACATCCTCGTAGAGTTTGAATCTGGGGTCAGTCCCTGGAAGAGCGCCCTGCGGGGACCGCGGGGTCCCCCCGCAGCAGCTCTGATGCGAACCCGCTGGGGCGGGTGAGCGCCCGCCTGAGGTCCGGGCTGCAAGTCCCTGCGGGAAGGAAGTAGCTGCGCCAAGTACCTAGAGGGGCTGAGACCCCCGGCTCCCCGAGGTGTGGCAGGCCGTCTGGGCGGCGGGACCCCGGCTCTGCACACACGGGCGGGAGGCTCCGGGCTGACGGCTCCTCCGACCACGTTGGTGCCAGAGAGAGGGGGCAGGAGGACGCGGGAAAGTCGGTGGGTGCCGCCTCCGTCCGCGCCGGCCTGCACACGCAAACGCTGGGGCTCACGCAGCCCAGCCGGTCCCTGCACGGCCATCCCTCCACGTCCGTGCGGCGTCCCGTGCGCAGGAAGAACCCAGAAGAGGGGTCTCTATGTTGGGGACTAGAGCTTGTTTTAGTCCCTTCGGCCACTTTATGGTGCAGAACTTTACTTATTTTCCAGAAGTTATTTCTCTGATTTGCCCTGAAACAGCCTCGGCAGGAACACCTGCTCCCCAGACGGGGTCGGTCCCCGCGGACGGATGGCAGTGAGTCACACAGGGTTCTGCCCGACAGGCGGGCGACGGGCGGGTGGGGCAAACACTGGCCCAGCTTCTGGAGACTTAGGGCCAGGTTAGCGCTTTCTGCTACGGCTGTGTGGCCTTGGGCGGGACAGAGCCCCTCTCTGGGCCTCACTTTCCTGGCCTGGAGTGGGGTGGGGGGCAGCTCGCCTAGAAGGCCCCTCCAGCTGAGTCCCAGCATCTGGCCGAGGACCTGCTGCCTTCGTGCCCTGGGGGGACGTGGCCGTGGAGGTGCCCTCAGTGTCCTGCTCCCGGCTGCCTGGGTGCTCAGGGGCGCACGGACAGGCTCTTCCTTAGCTGGGAGGCTCCAGAACGACCTTCAGGCAGTCCGCGGAGCCTGTGGGCGGTTGTTTTTCTCACCATATGGGATTCCTGGGTGTCTTAAAATTTTCATTCGGCCCAGACACTGCTAGGCTCGGGATGGTTCTGCCCCGTGTGGGGGCGGAGATGGTTCGCCTCCGGGCACCAGGCTGGCAGTGGGGTTCCCGGATGGGGCTGGAAGGGGATGTGAGCCTCTGGCGTAGGCAGAGGCAAGATCGCAGGGCAGAGGAGGGACGAGATGGCAGGGAGGTGAGGCTGAGGTGAGGGGCACAGGCGGGTCCGTGGGCCTCACTTGGCATTTTCGAGACCAAAACCCGCTCCCGTGCCTGCCGGGAGACGCGGCCCGTCCACCGGAGGTGAACTGACTGGTTCATTGCAACTACCCGCTAGCTGGGTGGACGGGAGGCGACAGGCCCGGCCCGGGCACGCTCGGTTCGAGCTGGGAGCCCAGCACGCACACAGCTTCTGCAGGGCAAGGTGCTTTCTCGCTGTTTTATTGGTTTGGGGCCAGACAGGTTTTAATAAGAGAAAATAAAACGACTTCAAAGCCAGCCACACAGAATGCACAGTTATTTGTTTCACACATTCCGGAACACGTAAAAAGATAGGGGCTCCTGCTGGCCGGAAGAAACATGGGGACCACGGCCTTGGTGGGGGCGCCGTGGCCGTCTGCAGGGGAAGCCCTCGCGGTGACAGGGACAGGAGACAGAGTGGGGCTCTGCCGCACGCCGGCGCGGAAGGGTCAAGTGGCTGTCTGTAACTCAGGGCCCGGGGCTGCCGGGACCAACCGGGCACATGTGCCCCTCCCGACAGGCCTTCCCAAGACGCCCCTGGTGGCGGGTGAGCACCTGTCAACGCGGGAGGAGGCTGTCACGGCCCGGAGCGCTCGCCTCCTCACGGGCAGCGGGGAAGGAAGGGTAACGGTGGGAGAAGGAGGCAGAGCCGCTGGGTGAGAAAGCGGGAGGTGGTGTCCAGGATGGGGTGGCCCGGGAGGCCCCAGCACCCAGGTTCTGAGCTCAACACAGGCTGGTGTTCGATGGGGGCTGGGCCGGCCTCTTGGGCCTCTGTGTCCTCACACAGAGCGAAGTGTGGCGACTAGCTGATCTCCCAGGATGCCTCCAGGCGCGGCGTTCTGTGTTACAAGTGTGTGTCTAGGGGAGGGTGTTGAGAGTGAGGACTTTTGGCACGGGCGTCTGCGACGCCACAGTCAGAGCAAGGCTTCACCCAAGGACAGCACTCCGGAAGGCCGAATCCAGGTCTCTGAAACAGTCAGAGCCTTCCAAAGTAGAGATGGGCGGCCTTGATAGGGAGTGAGTTCCCTGTCCCTGGAGGTAGTCAAGCCGACTGAATGACCACGTGCTGGGACTCTTACAGAGAGGCCTGGGCTATTTAACTAGATGGCTTTTAAGTTTCCTTTTCACTCTTAGGTTCTGGGCCTCCACTACTTATGTGTGCAGTTGCCCACTTGGCAGTGTCTCCTGCAGGCCGTGATGGTGGCCCCGGCTTTCCGGAATGTTCTTGTGCGCCTGGCGCGGTAGCTCTCATCCCTGGCTGCACATCAGAATCACCGAAATATTCAAAATTTAACATGTCAGGGTCCAGGCCTCACCAGCAGACACTCTGATTTAATTGTTCTGGAGTGAGTCCAGGGCCCCTCGGGCCTAGATGGGTAGGGACTGCGGTGCCTGGCGGGTGAGCTTTCCCCCACCCCGTACTGCCTGATGGGGGGTGGGGGACAGAACCCCCGGGTTTCACTCTGCCTTGCTGGAGGGCTCCAGTCTGAGGCCGTCTGGGCCCCTCCACACCCAGCCCCCCCAGCAAACATCGGTGAGGTGCCGACTGTGTGTCTGGAAGAGTCGGGCCGTCCTCGGAGCGGTTGGAAAGACCCCGTCGTGCGCGTTTCCACCGGCCACGTGGCAAGCACGTAATATAAAATTTGATTGAATTGCACGGAATCTTTGCCAACGTTGTAAGTGGGGCAGGGAAATAAATTACAGACAAGCGGGCGGGAGAGAATTCATGATATGCCAGTTCCCCTGTGCTCAGACCTTGTAAAGGAAAGTATCTCCTTAATTGGAATTATGTTTGTGGCCTTGGGGGTGACCCGTCTGACTTGATATTTTGGTGCCATAGTCTCCCAAGTGACCTTTTTCCCTTCCTTGGGGCGTCAGGCAGCGGGAGAGCCAGGGCCTGGGGTGGGTCATTTCCTCCTAATTGGTGTCCTGGCCGTCACGCCGGCTTCGCTGAGCATCACACGGCCCCCTCCGCTCAGCCCCGAGTGTCCTTGTTGTCGACCGCGTGGTGTCCCTTACACGCCAGGTTCCATCCCCTTCTGGGAATGACAAGGCGGAGGCCACGGAGAAACGCTCCAGGCCAACTTGACTCGGTGGGTTTTATTCGCGGACGGCTGGCTTCCCTCACTGGCCACGTCCCCGCCTGCCCGCCCCACACCAGGCGGGGCCCGGCTGCACTTGCTGGGCTGGTGCAGACCCCCCGCCTGACCTGAGGCTGCTGGGGTCTGTTGTGCCAGAAGGTGACCGAGGCTCAGCGGTGACGTGGCTGGGGCCCCGTCGGGGCAGGTGACACGGGGCTAACCCCCGCGGGAAGGCCTGGAAGGCGCCTTCTCATCCCTGCCGTCCTCCAGTCCCAGCGCTCCCCGGGGGGAGCCAGCACAGACCTTTGGTTCCTGCTTCCCACGCTGGAATCCAGCCTCCTCCTCCTCCTCCTCCTCCTCCTCCTCCTCCTCCTCCTCCTCGCTCAGGGCTGCTGGGCAAGCGTCCCGGGCCCCAGGGGGTCGCTCGGAGTCGCCCCAGCACCCGGCCGTGCAGCGCACAGTCAGCGTCGGCCGCCGCCCTCCCCTGCGCCCTGCTTCCTGTGTCCGGAAAGTCAGGGTGCAAGTGTCTGCTGCCTGACGCACCTCGCCACGTGCCCCCTTCCTTTGAAGACGCCACGTTCGGCTGACACCTGTTGGTCTGCCGCGTGCCCGACCACACCCTCCACGCGCGGAGGTGGGCAGATCGGAAACCCCGCCTCCCCCCCCCCCCCCCCCTCGGCTGGGGCATCCACCTTGACGGTCGAGCCAGCGCACATCGGTGGGCAAACTGGCCTTCCCAGCGGAAGTGCGGCTGACCTGGCGACACGGGCGGTTCTGGGGCCCAGGCGGGCTGGGGGTCTGCTCGGTGCAGGGATCACCCCACATGGCATCTGAGTCGTGAACCGAGCAACACCCCAAGACTGATGACGGGCGAGGAGCCGTCTTCCCGCCCGGCCCCTGTCAGCTGGCCCACAGCGTCCCTGCGGCATCTGGGTCCGAGAGGAGGGTGACCCGTGTGGCCTCGGCTCTGTGCTCCCGGGGGATATGTCTCACGCACCCGAGCCGCGGTGGGGGACCCGAAACAGGGAAGCGAGGGAGGCCGCAGGGGCTGAGCCCCCCATCCGGCCCCGGGGTCTGGTCAGACACGCCTCAGCCACCCCAGGACTCCCCCTGTGTCCTCGGCGAGTCGCATCTCCGCAGAGAAGGTGCCGCGGGCACTCCTCGCCCCCCGTTCAGGACTTCGGCTCAGGGTCACGCCCCTGGTCACGCCCCACGTTCAGGACGTCGGCTCAGGGCCACGTCCCCTGGTCACGCCCCACGTTCAGGACGTCGGCTCACGGTCACGTCCCCTGGTCACGCCCCACGTTCAGGGCGTGGGCTCAGGGTCACGCCCCGGTCGCTAGAGGGGCCGCCTGCAGGTATTTGTCCCGGCTTCTGCCCGTTTCTGACCGTCCCAGCCCAGCGTCTCCAGGCCCCGCTCACCTGCCCCTTCCTCGGCCAGGTGGGATCCAGGCTCAGCAGGCGGGGGGCGGCGGGCTCAGTACCCCGCACGGGGCCCGGCCGCGGCCAGGTGCTCAGCACATGTGCCCAGTGTGAGCGGAGGGCACGCATGTTCGGCCCTTTCTGAGCTGCCGGTGCCGGGGGCGCGTCCGGCTTCCGTTGGCGAAGGAGTCTGTCCCCGTGTCTCCTCTCGCTTCGCCCCATGCGTGCGGGTGCAGGTGCTGTGAGACCCGGCCTGCAGAGAAGGAGGCCAGAGAGCTTACGCGACAGGTCCAGTGTCCCACGGCCGGGGGGCGGCAGAGCCGGGACTTGAATTCTGGTCTTTCGAACTTTCGGAGGCTCGTGAGGACCTTCTCTGTCCGCGGCCTTGTTCTGTCGAGAAGACGGCGCGGGCGACGTTGCTGCTGACCGCTGCTCACCGTCCGGTCAGGTACAGAGGTGGGAAAAGGGACGGGGGCAGACGTGCTGGGGTGGCCCCGTGACCCGCGTGCTCGGCCGGCGGCCGTCAGGCCCAAAGTGAATCACAACGTGGGGGCTCCAGCCGGCGACACAAGCCATCGGCGGACCACATACGTATGAGGGTGCACACGCTGGCACACGCGCTCACACACTCCGCGCACGCATGGCCGCACGCGCACACCCATGCGCGCGCACACACACACACTTTGGGGCCGTCAGCTTGCTTGGGGAGGTGCCCGCACACCCTTGTCCTGGTTAAGCTGATATTTGTGCCCCGGACTCTGTTTTTCTGTCATTTTCAAGTGTCCCAAATGATCAAGGACATTTAGAACTTCAGCGTCTCCGGGAAGATGTGCCGTAATCGCGACGATTCTGGCGACGAGGCGGCTCGGAAGCCGGGGAACACAGGCCCCCGCGCTCCACCCAGCCTTGGGGCAGGCGGTCGGGCAGTCCCGAGGGTCCTCACGGCAGAGACTGGAGGCCAGCAGGGCCCGACCGCGGGGCAGACAGGGTGCCGGGGCCCGGCAGGACTCGGAGTCTGGAGGAATCCTGGCTTCTTGAAGCCTGCTCGCCCGGTGAGCTGACTTCTCCGAGCCTCAGTTTCCTCCTCCACAAAAGCGGGTTGATGATACTGCCGTGGGTACCGCTGTAGCACAGGCGGACGTCGTAACGAGGGGTCGCAGGTCTGGGAAGGGCTGGCTGGTGGCTGGGGGTGGCTTGCGGGCATTTGGCACACGTCCCCACTCTGCCACGAGTCCCTCTGTGGCCCCTGATGGCGGTGGCTGGCCTGTGCAAGGATGGCTGGAGCTAACTCACGTGGTGGGGCGAAGAATAGAAACATCTGGAATCCTGGGGGGCTCAGGTCACGACCTCATGGTTCCTGGGTTCGAGCCCCGCGTCGGGCTCTGTGCTGACGGCTCAGAGCCTGGAGCCTGTTTTGGATTCTGTGTCTCCCTCTCTCTCTGCCCCTCCCCTGCTCTGTTTCTGTGTCTCTGTGTCTCTGTCTCTCTCTGTCTCTGTCTCTCTCTGTCAAGAATAAATAAATAAACATTAAAAAAGAAAGACTAGGGGCGCCTGGGTGGCTCAGTCGGTTAAGCGTCTGACTTCGGCTCAGGTCATGATCTCACGGTTCGTGAGTTCGAGCCCTGCGTCGGGCTCTGTGCTGACAGCTCAGAGCCTGGAGCCTGCTTCGGATGCTGTGTCTCCCTCTCTCTCGGCCCCTCCCCTGCTCATGCTTTGTCTCTCTCTGTCTCAAAAATAAATAAAAACATTAAAAAAAATTACTAAAAAAAGAAAGAAAGAATAATCTGGTATGTAGCTAAAATCTGGGTTAGTTGTGTGACCTTGGAAAAGTCTCTCTTATTCTCTGTTTTTTGTTTTTTGTGTGTTTTTTTTTTTTTAATCAGTAAATGGAGACATTGTGGAGTTGTCTGTAGGGTGAGGATGTGAGGTAATTGGTGTAGAAGCCTCGTCTGGGACCTGGCACACAGTCGGTACTCAATAAATGTCAGGGAAAAGTAAAAGTTCTGTTAAGTAATTTCAAGAAGCACTTATTAAGCACCTGTTGTGGTCAGAGGTCGGAGGTCACACAGCATGGACACTGTGTCCCTGGTTCTCAGGCTCTCCCCGAGCTTGTGAGCCTTGTGCTGTGGTTGTGTACTCTGATGCTTTATATAGCGTGGTCCTGTATTTGCAGTCTTTTTCACATTAAAAAAGTAAAACATTTAAAAATAATTGGAGGGGCGCCTGAGTGGCGCAGTCGGTTAAGCGTCCGACTTCAGCCAGGTCACGATCTCGCGGTCCGTGAGTTCGAGCCCCGCGTCAGGCTCTGGGCTGATGGCTCGGAGCCTGGAGCCTGCTTCCGATTCTGTGTCTCCCTCTCTCTCTGCCCCTCCCCCGTTCATGCTCTGTCTCTCTCTGTCCCAAAAATAAATAAACGTTGAAAAAAAAAATTTAAAAAAATAAAAATAAAAATAATTGGAAATACCGTATACGCAGCTTTGTGGTCGGAGTTTTTCACTTGATGTTGTACCATGAGCTTTTCCTCTTAAAACGTTCTCTGCAGAAGTGGTTTTCGCTGGCTACCTAGTGGTCTATCGCTGGCTATTCCCAAATGTATTTAACCACTCTGATAGTGTTGGGCATTTAGGAATAAATGGCTTAAAAATGGCTCATCTGTTGGGATTTAGTCCCTAAGAATTCCGTGTATGAAGGGTCACTACTGTGTCGTTGAACAGCTCTGAGTTGCAGAGTCGCCCAGCTGAGGGGCCCCCATCCCCCGTGGCCTATCAGTCCCTGTGGCCCCTCAGCAGGGAGGCGAGTACCCCCACGTGCCGTCCAGCCGCTACCTCGCTGGCTGCCGTCGCCGGAAGAACCGTATTAATCTCAAGCTTCGCTGGATGGAGTTCAGGCAGCAAAAAAAGATGACAATTCAACATTTGACAAGTGGGAAACATATCTAGTCCAGCCATTCTGATGTATTTTCCGGCCGGTAAACATGTCAATGGTTTACTTTTTGTGGACGCGTAATAGAGAATGCGAGGAAATCTGCGAAGTCGTGAGGGTCCCGCTGCTCCGGGGCTGGGTGAACACAAGGGGAGGGGGCGGGGGGGAGTCGCCTCTTCTGTGAAGGTTCTGAGTTTGAGAACGAAAGGAAGAGGCCCGAAGGAGGAGACCCCTCCCTCCACCTCTTCCTCTAGACGTGATGCAAACAGACTTGGATTCTGATTTCAGTGATTTCTGCCAAAAGAAATAAATTAGAGGGTGAAATGTGCTGCTGACCGCAAACCCTTCCCAGCCAAGGCCTGATGTTCCCCAGATGCCCTCAGACCCCTTGGAGGGAGAAGTGAGGGTCATTTCTGAGTCGAGAGCGCTGTGCGCTGTCCCCGCCGGCCCCTGTAGGCTGGTTCGTCTTCTAACGCAGTCTGAGTTCAGTGCCCGCTCCCTTCAGCCCCCTGGAGGCCCGGCCCGTGGGCTTGGCCGGCGTCTCAGGCACCGGGTCGCGGTTTCGAAGGTAGAACCCTTCCTGAGGGCTGTCCCTGTGCCCCGCGTGCTCCGTGCCCTCCCTGCAGCCGCGGACGTGTGTGTGGGCCCGTGAGTGCGGGCTGCTCTTGGGTACGCCGTGGACCGTGGAGGCTCAGTGACCGAGCGGGGGACTTCCTGCAGCGGGCGCACGGACCCACCCGGTGTCTGCTGCTGGAGCTTGTGCGTAAGCCACGTGGGAAGGCCTGGCGTGCAGGGCACTCTCCGGACACCCTGCGGCCCTGGCGCGGCGTCACTGGTGTAGCGGGTGCTCAAGAAATGAGACGTGGTGGAAACCGTCACGAATGAATGAATGAACTATTTCGTGAGTCCTCCCTTGAGTCTCCAGCGCCAGCTTGTGCCTGGCACAAAGTGGGCCCCATAGTTGTATCACCCAACGAGCGGTGGGTCGACGGGCCCCAGGAGAGCTTCCCTCCGTCAGCCTGCGGGGGTGGGGTGGGAGTGTGGCTTTGGGTGCCTGCTGGCACAGGCCCTCCGCTCGCCCCAGTGCTTCCGTCCTGGACGACACCGTCTGACCCCGCAGACCCCTGTCTGCCCCTGAAACTCTCTGGGGCGGTGAGGTCTCCTCCCTCGAGCCCAGCTCGGCCGTGGGTTTGGCAGTCCGTCACACCCTGCCTTCGAAATACCTCCGTTCCCGTCGAGCCGTTGTTTAGGTCTGCTTAAGTGGGTCCGGCCTTCCCTTCTGCCGTTCCTTGTCACAGGGACGGCCCAAAGGCCGTGGGCAGGGCTCTGGGCTCGAGCCCGAGACCTTGGCTCTGAACTCTGGCACGAGGCACTCCCCCTGCGCCTCTACCTGTAACGTCTGTACAGTCGGGAGAGAGGCCAGGGGTGTCGCGGCGATGGCCAAGAGCGGACGCATGAAGCCGCCTTGTGAACTGTAACGTGCTTTAGGGAAGTCAGGCGTGGTGATGCGCCGTGGCCGGTGAGCACAGGGCGTTTGTTCATGGTGTGCGTCTTTCGGCAGTGAGTGCCGCCCGGCTCTCGTCCGCGACCTCTGCTCGGGCTGTGTTCCCATCCTCCCTTGGGACCGGAGTCCTCCCTACTTTCTGGCTCCCAAACGCCCAGGAGGGCGGTGAGGCCCAGCCTGGACGCCCCAAATTTGCAGGGGATGTGACGTGAATGACAGAAGTAGCCCAGCCGTCCGCGGCCAGCGCTCGTCTAGGACCGTTCACAAACTGTTTTACTCTTCCCAGAGGCCCCTAGGCGGGTCCTAATGTCTTCCCCATCAGACGCTTGAGACCACTGAGGCAGAGGTGGGGTAAGGGGCCTGAAGCCACAGAGCCAGGAGGGGCCGTGTCTAGGGCACATGCTGCCAGCCCTGGGGCTCTCTACGCGCCCTGGGGCTGGGAGACGGGGTGCACAAAGGGGACCCGCCCGCGTCTGCCCCACCCTCCACGGGGATCCTCTCTGCTCTGCGCTCAGCCCCTTTCGCCCTCCAGCAGCCCCCCTGCCTCCCTCCCTGCTCTGAGCCTAGTTTGGGGGTGAGAACAGCTGCTGGGATGCTCTGATCCGTCCCGGAGGGAACCCTGCATCATCAGAAATGGAAGGAACCTCGGGGATTGTGTGAGGTTTGTTCTGAGAGAAGAGAGGTCTAAGCTGGCCAGCACCGACGCCCAAACCACACGGCAGCACGAAAAGGAACTGTGCTCACGTGGCTTACGAGCGTGGACGCACGGTTGTGAGCCACACAGCAGCAAACTGAGCCACGGATGGCAAACGTCTTGCCGGCTCCTCCCAGGAGAGCAGACGGGACTTCGCCCTAGAAAACAGGGGCTGGGGGGGAGCCCAGCCCAGAGGGCTCCCTGTGTGCCGTGGCCTGCACTCCCCGTCCCCGGAGCCCCCTTCCTGGCTGCCCTAATTCTCTCTCCGCTTCTCCTGCAGGATTCCATGTTTTCGCTGGCCCTGAAATGCCTTATCAGCCTGTCTACCATCATCCTCTTGGGCTTGATCGTCGCCTACCACACGCGAGAAGTCCAGGTAGGTGCCGTCCTCTCCCCTCCGCGCGCAGCGCCCGTCCCCACCCCAAAGCCCACCCGTGCAGCCGCCTGGTGGTGTGGCACACTGTGGCTCTTCCCCTCCCGTCTGGACCCTCAGAGCGAGGGAACTGGGGCTTCAGCAGCTGTGACGCCGTCTTCTTTGGGGGTCCCAGAGGCGAATGTGGCTTCACGATTTGGGGGCGGCTCTTTAACGCCAGTGCACTGAGAACCGCTTTCCTTCTCTCGCTGGGCCTTTCAGAACCTTGGCCACCGAACTCCCCAGGGAGGCAGACCTATCTCCCGTCCCCTTGCACACGCACGTACACGCACGCACACTCGAATTGCACCAAATCCCTCCGGGACTCTGTATCTCTGAGTGGTGTAGACTTTACCCGCCGCAGACCCTGAAGGCTGGGAGGGGTCATTTTCTAGACGGAATACCGGTCAGATGTGGGGAGGGGCTGCTCAGAAGTGACTGCGCCCCCAGAGAAACGTCGGCTGGGCCTCCGGGCCCAGCTTCCAGCCTGGCCGACAGGGGTCCCATGCGGGCCAGGAAGGGTAGACGGCGAGAGGGTCTGTGGCATCTTCCCAGGACACCGGGGCGCCGCACTGCCCGGCCCTGCAGGCTGACCGGCCCCGCTGGAGACCCGGGTGGTTCTAAAACCTCCAGATGCTTTTTCTCCCATGTATGCGAGTCTGGAGATAATCCCGGTCCCTGGGCTGGAGGAATACAGTTCGATTCGCGTCTGGGCCGCAGGCGACACATTGACAAAGACCAGAGCTCGCGGTCAGAGAGACCGGCTGGGTCTCCGCCGGGACCCCTTCCTACAGGGCGTTTTTGTTTGGCCCCGCAACCTTTCTCGGGCTGCTGTGAGGACAGGATGTGCTCTGGGAGCCGGGAAACACCGTGCCAACCTCGTCCCCGTTATGGGGCATTCTGGGCAGGGTGGACCCGTCTGCCTTCCTGGCAGTGTCTGGGGGCCCCCGGCCGGCCTGGATGGGCAAGCCTTGGCTCCCGGCCACCCTGGCAGGGCTCCAGGCAGCTGAGGACCAGAGGACACGGATCTAGGAGCTGCGACTCTAGTCTCCGGGGGGCTGCGGTGCTCAGACAGGCGTGTGCCCTCAGGGCGTCCAGACACCGCCACCAGCTTCCCTCCCGGAGCCTGAACTGCCCGACCCAGACCACTGTCCCGTCAACCCCAGGCAGGAGCCAGTACCAGCTGGGGGGGGGGGGTTAGGGACCAAGACAGGGCTGGGGGTCACCGTCTGGGCCCCAAACCAGCCGTGGCGCCCGGGGCTTCCCTCAACCCCACTGAACCCTCACGTCCTCATCTGGAGGGAGCCCCTTGGCGCGTATCACCCTGATCTGCGCAAGATGTCACCCGGGCCTAAGAGAAAAGGCGGAATCGTGACGCTCAGCCATGCGTCCCTCCCTCCCGTACTCTCGTGGCCCTGGTTCCCTCCTGCGGGCCTGTGGCCTCAGCGCCGGCCTGGGGCGGGGACACCACCTCGCCCGGCGTCCTCTGTCCCAGCCCCAGCTCACGGCCAGGCTTTGCTTCGTCCTGATTACGGGCAGTAGAGGACACTGTCTCAGCCGTTACGGCCTGGCGCTCAGCACTTGCAGAAACAAAGTGAAGCCAGTGTCATTGAGTCCTGGCTCAGACGCTTCAGTCTGCACGACCTGGGCCAGTAACAGCGCCTCCAGGCCTCAGTTTCCCCGGGTGAAGTATAGGAGTCACATCACCCACTTTGGGTCGGGAACAGTGGAGTCCAGGGTGGGCGTTCATGGCACGGGACCTCTCTGCCCCACTCTTCCAGCCGGGCCTCGCCCGTCCGTGTGCCAGCTGGGCCCACGAGGTGGCCCCCTGCTGACCGCCGGCACCGGCAGCCGGCTGGGCTTCCTCCCACACCCCCGCCAGCCCCGCCTGGCTCTCAGCTGCCCTGGCTGTGCCCGTAGCCTACCTGGCCTCCGTCACGGGGGCAGTCACCGGCACGTGGCTCCCTCTGGAAGCTTACCCTTCCAGTAAGTTCTCTCTGCGCAGACCTTCTCCTGCCACAGGGAGGTGGGATGGCGTGGGCCCGGATGGCGTGGGGAGGGCCAGCTCCTGCAGGGCCCCTCGTAGGCACCTCGGTGGACCCTACCGTTCTCTGTTCTGTGTCTTTGTCCCCGGACTTCGGGATGGTAAGGTCACTGTCTTTACGTTTCCAGGGACCCGTGGTGTCTGACGAGCAGGTTATCTGCGGGGCACGTCCTGAGGGAAAGGGTGCTGGATCCTAGACACCCGGTTTCCAAAGCAATTTAGAGCATCCCTCAGTTCTGTGGTCTTGGGCCTCATCTATTAACTGGGAATCGAAGCCTTCTAATTCTGTAATTGTCCGGTGCAGGTCTGGGCACAGCCGGGGACCTGCTTCCTGAGGGCGGAGGCGGGCTGCCCCGGAGCCTGGATGCTGGCCAGCGTCCAGGCGCCCCCCACCCCCCCCTTGGGCTGGGAACACCCTCAGGGGGAGCAGGGCAGGGTGTGGCCCATCACCTCCCTGGGGTGGTGTCAGGGGCTTGTGTGAAGGACGCGCTCACAGATTCCCCACTGCCCACGGGTTGCTGTTGACTTGGCCCAATTTTAGCAGGGACCGGATGACCGTGTCTGCGCCCCCTCCCCCCCGGCGCGCAGAAGCCTGGGGCACCTTCTAGAATGGTGTTCCCAGTGTCAGTCTCGATGACTTGTGTTCTCGAGGCAGAATTCTGAAACGGGGTGGCTTTCTGTTGTGGAGCCGCAGGCTTGGATGTCTCCCAGAGGTGACCAGGTGCCCACCCCCACCCGCGCAGGGGCCTCTGTACCTCTGTGACCTGTACCGCCTGTGACAGGGACGCGTGCCCGTGGGCAAAGGCCTCCGGTGGGCGAGGGGGGTCTCCCGTGGGCGAGGGGTTCTCCGGTGAGTGAGGGGGGTCTCCTGTGGATGAGGTGTCTCCTCTGGGTGAGGGGCATCTCATGTGGGTGCAGGGGTCTCCTGTGGACGAGGGACACTCTCTCGTGATAGGCAGCGTGGGTTTTTGGCAAGTCCGCCCCTCTGCGGAGAGGAAGGGGTCTCCCGGAACGTGCGCTCAGCCCGACTGCGTTTCTGAGCCACAGAGGCAGGTGTCCCACAAGGCAGCCCCTGCCACGTTTCTCCTCGGGTTTTGTCCTTGTCTGTTTAGAGGGTGGAGCTTTCAAAGGCTCAGGCGTCTGTTATTCTCAGGCCAGTGTGACCTGGAAAGAAGTGAAGACACAAAAACCAACGCATTTTTGTTTATTTACCAAAACTTTGAAAACGCCGCCGACCTCGCACAGTGCTACGGACCGTGCGGTTTGGCGTCACCGGGCCCCGTGGCGGCGCCGGCCGCCTCTCCCCGGGCTGCAGACCCGCGTGTGGTGTTGGGGCCCCTGGCGCAGCCCCCCTCTCGCACTCACCACGCGCGACAGGGTCCACTCCGTGCAGAGCCCGGCGCAGGGGCCCAGCGCTCTCCACTGACCGCCCGGAGCGGAGCCACGGCTCGGGCCGACGCCCCTGGTGCTGTCCCGGAAGGCGGGTCGCCAGAGAACAGACTTCAGAGTAGCGAGCTCGGGTTCGAACCGCGGTGGTTGTCACATTTTAGTGCGTCTGGCAGCCCTTAGCAAGTTACTCGATCCCTCCGATCCCTCCCCGTCAATCTCCTTCCGCAGGGTGGGGCTGAGAACGTACCCTGTTGTGGAGCTGGGGACACTGGTCATTTGCATGCGGCGTGGCCGGATCTGTCGCCGGGCAGAGTGGGGGCGAGGTGGTGAGTGCGGGCCAGTCTCCTGGGACGTCGCCTGCGAATGCAGGGATGCCAGGGTGGCAGCTGGAGCAGACACAGTGCGGAGGGAGGGTCCTCGTCCACTTTTACAGGGACTGCTGTCCTCCGGCTGCCAGAAAGGGGCCGGGCTCTGGTCCAGGAGCGCGCAGGAGGGGGAGGGGAAGTGCCCTGGCTCAGAGCCCGGCCGGGGTGGGCGTGCACACACCCCTCTGGGGGCAGGAGCGGAGCCGGGTGAAGCCGTCGGGCACACGGCAGGGGCGGGAAGTTCGCCACGGAGCTGTGGAGGGAGCTGACGTGAGCGTGCTCACGGGTCGCGTGCACAGCGAGGCTGAGGTTCCCGCTCTTGTTTGGGGGCCTCCCGTCTAGTGCGGACCCGAGGGGAGTGTGACGCTGACCAGCCGGGGGCCTCCAAGCGCATGGACTGAAACGGGACACCGGTGATCTATCAGGTGTGTGTTAAGTGGGTGTTTTTATTAAATGCCACCAAGTTCTCAGCCGACGGGGAAATTACTCCAAATTACAGGACGTAAATCACATTCCGCAGACGGCTCACGTTGCAGACGGGCTCACCCCCACGGCACGACGGGTCCGTAGGTCGGAGCGCCCTCCTGGATTTGCGACACGGGCATCGGTTCGCAGGAGGCGGACTGGCCAGAGGCTCCGGGGCCCCGTGCTAGCTGAAGCTGGGGTGTCGTCCCACTGGGGAAGGGAGGACCCCTCAGGCCGAGTCTGGTTCTGGGCCCTCGCCCTTCCTCTCCCCTGAGGACCGTGGGTGTCAGGCGCTCGGCCCCTGGAGGCTGCTTGTCCAAGACCTTGATGCGGTGGGACCAGGCTCAGCGCCGTGATGTGAGGCGTGTGTGAAACCGTGTGGCCCCAGGGGCGAGTTTCACAGGGAGATGAGGCTTTAGCCGAGCCCTATCTTTGTCGGGAGCGGAGACCTTGTACGTCCGGACAGAACTGGCCTGGGGCACCTCAGGGCCGTGGAGAAGGAAGGAAGGGCCGTCTGTCCTCCACGTGGCGGCTGCCTGACCCCGGTGGGGCTGGGCCTGTGTCCTCGAACACATCTGGTGACGTTTCCTACGGGCCGGTGTCTGGCTGGCCGAGGCAGTCCCTTTGGGCTGACCGGATGGGGGACCCCAGAGATCCCAAGACCTCCAGGAGCCTCCCCGGCCACCCCAGTCCACAGGCGGGGAGCTGGCTTGGCCCTGGCCCTGACCCCTGAATCAAGCGTCTGTTTCCTGCCCCACCAGCTCCCTGCTGTGCGGTGGGGACGATGTGACTCACTGTTGTGTCCCAGAGCCCAGCGCCCAGCAGAGCAGGTGGGGGCAGGCGGGCCGAGGTCTCCCCTCACTGGGCAGGAGAGCCTCCGTGCAGACTGAGCCTGCGGCCGCCGCCCTGCCGCTCCGCCCGCTGGGCCTCCCTCCCCGAGCAGCTGGCTGTCGATTGCCATGGTTACCAGGCTACCCTGGCGGTCTCCGTGTGACATCTGGGGTTTAACCCTTTCTGCTGCAGAGGGCTTTCCCGCCTGCTGTGCTCCCTGAGCCTGTGGGGCCCAGGTGCGGCCTGGCTGCCGCCTGTGCGGACCTTCTGTTCTGTCACTTGGAAATGTCATGCTGCCTCGTGCTGCTCGACAGGCGTGTGGAGCGACTGTTAACAGGTGCGCACAGCGCTGCCCTGGGCACGTTGAGACCTGCCCGGCGGGACGGACAGTCCGGGCTGCAGACTCGGCCCCGGGAGCTCTTGGACTCGTATGCACATGTCTCTTGCCGGGGCCTCCAGAAGCTTCCTCAGCTCCAGGAGTCTGAGAGGTTAGGGCTGCCCTCTGCCCTCGAACACCAGCAGCAGGATGGAGGGGAAGCCGGTCTCGGGAGGAGGGGGAAGGTGGCCCCCCTGCTGGCTCAGGACCTGGTAGCACTCCCCCCCGCCCCCCCAGGCCCTGCGTTGCCTCGGAAACCACGCAGTGTCAGTGAAGTGCCTGTGAAGTGAGGGGCAGAGACACGCTTCTCAAGAAGCTCCCGCTGAAATTCCAGGGTGCAAGACATCACCGTCCATCCCAGTTCGGGGGGGCTGAGTGAACCGAGGGGTCTGCAGACAGCCGCCCACGCTGCTGCCCCAGCCGGGGGCCTCCCCGTCGCGGGCCTCGGTCACCTCTACGAGGTTCGAGGGGCCTGATCTCCGTGTGAGCTCGGGCGAGAGCAGGAGGGGGCCCTCCGTCCTCGCCGTGCTGTCCTCCGTGCAGGGAGCAGACGGGGTCAGATGGCCTCCCGGGCCTGTGATCGTATCAGGATTCCGTGTCCGAAGGGCCCGAGGGGGAGGATGGCGGGAAGGAGCCGTGAGCGGGCCTGGTAACAGGGACCCAGACTGGTGGCACTCCTGCCCTTCCCCTGAGCGCCTGGCCTCTGCCCAACGGGGGCCTGGCTGTCCCCTCCACGTAGCCTCCTGGGGACTGGCCGTCCCGTCTTCGCATCTGAAATGGGAAAAGTCACAAAGACAGCTCTTTGGCTCCAACGTCTTAGTTTAAAGGCGACTCTTACAAGTCTTACGAGGATGAACCGGTCAGACATCTGAAAGCTTTTAGGGTAATTAAAGCCTGTAACCGACCTCCCTTCCTCCCGGTGCCAAGTCCCGGCCTCTTTCCATGAGGACAGAGTGCCCCTCGCCACAGCCCCGGGTCGCATTCTGTGACCCTGAGAGGGCCCACGCGTGCCGTCCACGACCTGCCCAGACCCTGTTTGTCTCCTTTAGTATTGTGCTTGCTACTGTCTCTAGCCGCTGATCTTTTCCGCCCACGTGGTGGTTCTCCGTCGGGGGCGGCGCCAGACCCCCCGAGCTCTGCCTGGGCCCCAAGGCCAGTGAACCCCACTGCCGCGTGCTTGGACAGCCCCCCTCCCCCCGGGCACAGCCCACGTGGCCGTCCCCACCGCAGGAAGTGGTAGGAACACAGTGATTGTGAAGAGACCCCTCCCTGAGGACTTGGGGGTTGGACGGCAGCCTGGGGTTAACGGTGTCGTTGCCGCGCCTGACGACCAGCAGTCTGAGCGTGGTCGTGTCCTTCGTGGCGGGAATGACATCGTCCTGTCTTTAGGAGGAACGATGGCAAAGCCACCACTGGCCGGGTTCTCCAAAACCCAATAACCAGAGGAGACCTGGGCTCTCCTTGGTCAGCCTGTGAGTTAGACAACTCAGTACGATTCGCCTTTTTCCCAACACGACACTGGCACAAACCCGCGGGGTTGCGGGAAGGATGCTGGGCCTGTGGCCAGTAGACCCAGGGCCAAGCTGTGACTTTGCCACTTAAAAGCGCCTTTTGAAAACTGTGGTAAAGCATGCATAACAAAATTTACCGTTTTAGCTGTTTCTAAGTGAGTTCCTGCACGTTGCTGTACAGCTGGCCGTCCCCGTCCGGCCCCAGGGCAGACTGTCGCCTTGTGTGTAACCTCACGCCCCCCGATGGCCCGTGGGTGTGGACACTCCTCCGGGAGGTGACCTTCTCCAGGCTCCCGCCTCCGCCATCAGGCCCTGCTCCAGACCCCGAACCTGCGTCCCCGACCCGGCGTCGCAGGCCCCGGGGTGCGACCCCGAGCTTAGATTTGGAAAGTGGTTTGTGAACCCACAGACGATGGCAGCGGCCCCTCCGCGTGCTGATCTCTGTGTGCCGGGCTCGTGCCCTCTGCGACCTCGGGGAAGCCTCACGACAGTCCCGGGACTGGATTCTGTTATCATCCCTGTTTTACGGGTAAGGCAGCTGAAGCCTAGAGGTGAGACATACGGCCAGCGTCGTGTGGCAAGGGGACACCGGGCTGGGCTCCAGCCCGGCCAGCTGTCTGCAGGCCCACTAGGCTTCCTGCCTCGGGGACACAGCTCCCCCCTCGACCGTGCCTCCTCTCCTGGCCCCACAGGGCCTGAAAAGCAGCCCGGAGGTCGGGCTGAGCCACGGGGCTCCACTCCCCAGACGGCAGGTGTTACCACGGCAGAGTCCGGCGTGGGACAGACAGCAAGCAGACCCCGCGGCAGCCCCTCCGGGGGGGACCCCAGCCTCTGCCCTGCTCTGTGGTGCTTCTACTCATTGGAAACCCCATCCTTCCCCTGGTTTCCCTGCCATCCTCCCCTCGGGCCCCAGGGCCGCCCCAAGACGGGGTCCGGTACGTTCAGGGCAGCAATCCTGGCCGCCTGAACCATCCCCGCCTGGCACCCGGCCCTCAGAGCCGCCTCCACCCTGAGCTGCGTGCCTGGGTTGCATCTGGCCTTCCCTTTAGACGCTGACTCTGGGCTGTGAGTGGCCTGGGCGGGTCAGGCCGGCAGCTTCCTGTCTCCCCGCCCGCATTCCCTCCTCCTTCGGGCTGTGCTGTGCTGAGGGGGCCGGCAGCCTCACCCCCAGCCTCCCTGGTCAGACCTCCGGGGTCCTCTGCCCTGCACACGGAGCATCCCCGACGGTTGGGGCCCCGTGTCCGCCCTGCCCCTGCTGCTCTGCTCTGGGCCCCCTTGGTCTGTGCCTGCCGAGGGGTGTGAGCTGGGCAGCACAGAGGGCCACACGCCTGCTTTCCCATTCCGTTCCCGCAGCCACAGTCAGTGCCGTTGCCTGGCTTCCCGCCGCTAGTTCACCCTGAGTCTAATGTTCGCGCAGACGCTCTGTCGCAGAGCCGCTAAGCCCCTGGCTCCCCACCCCCGGCCCAGGCTCCTACCCTTGCCGCACACACAGTTGGCTCTCTGGGGCGGAGGCCTCCTCTGTCCCCGGCCTTTCTCGGCCTGTGCCTCTGGCCTGTCCGGGTCTTGTCTGTGTGTCTGGTGGCCTCCTTCTTGTGCTCCCTCGTTCTGTGGGCCTGACTGTGGCAGCTTCATCCAAACCATTGATACAAACGTGGAGCCAGGAATGGAATCTGGGGAGAGAATCCTCTCGTTGGGTTAAAGACAGAAGGAACGGAGAAAAAAGAATTCAAGTGTTTGCAGATCTTTCTTGTTCTGAGCATTTCGTGGCCTCCCGTGGGCTGTGGTTTTATGCCCCTCCCCCAACAAGCCCGGCTCTGCATTCACGTGGCCGGTGTCGACAGGGCCGTGCTCAGTGCGGCACGGAGCTGCGAGCCACCGGGCGGACGCCTTCTCTGTGCGACCACCGTCCGTGAACTTGGCCACCAGCAGACTGGGTCGTCACGGTGTTGCCCCAACGGGCTGTGTCACGGCAGCTGGGCTCGGCCGCGACTGCTGACCCGTGGTTCCGCTGGCCACGGCCACACACCAGGGATCGGTGGCCAGCCACGGTGGAGCCGTCCGCCCGGTGCAGAGCGGCCCCGGCCCCTGGGTCAGCGCCGCAAGGCCGCTCCGCCCAGCCAGCACTGTTCCGCCCTCAGCCCCCGCCTCTGCGCAGCCAGGCCAGGGAGTAACTGCTCCCAAGGTTCCTCCCAGCCCTCTCTGGTGCCTCTTGCTAGAATGTGCCAGAAACCTTACTGGTTTGAGAGCACCGAGAAATGGCCACCATCGTGTGTGGAAACGGGGGGAGGTGGTGGGCAGGGTGGTTTTTGTCTTCCCGCCGCTGTTAGAAATAGCCACTGCTCTCCGCCTCCGCTGAGGCCTGGACAGAAGCTGACGATGGCCCTCGACGCGGAGCTACTGAAGGTCCGCTCCGAGCCAGGCGCCGCGGGGACGGCCCGGTCCCTGCCCCGAACGGGCTTATGATCGAATGGGGAGGTCAGCACTCCAGTCCCACCGCTGCCTTGGCTGCCCGGTGCTGGGGCACCTGCAGAGTGAGGGAGCGGTGGGCACCGCGCGACCCCCGGCTGCCATTTGGGACGGGCCTCCAGGGCTGGGGCTCGGCGGGGGCGAGGGTGCCGTGGGGAAGGGACGTGCTTGGGCAGCCGTGGCACAGGGACGGGGTGCAGGTCCTGCGTGGCAGCAGTGAGGGGTGGGCCGGAGGGAGGCCGGAGAGCAGGAGTGGGGGGTCGGCACCTGCTTGCACAGCGGTGGCCCTCGTCTCTCAGAAGGGGCTCCGGGGCCAGGAAGCCGGGGAGCTCATCCCGCAGCTGCGTCAGTGGAGCGTCGTCCGTCCCGCAGCTGCGTCAGTGGAGCGTCGTCCGTGAGCCGGGAAGCCTCACTCAGTGCTGAGCCCACGGGGTGGGGGAGATGGGCGGAGGTGACGGGGCCCGCCTCTGGCCCCCAGCTGGCATCGGCGCCACTAGGGGAAGCGTGGACCCGTCTCCCTCCTGGGGAACAAAGACGGCGGCCGCCGGGTCGGGGAGAGCAGGGTCCTCGCTGGCGGGACGTGACCCCCCCGGGCAGCCGGGGCCTCGCGGGGCTCGCTCTGTTGGGTCTTTTCAGACGTGGAGCAGTCTGGGCTGGTGCCTTCACAAGAACCTTGGGGTTTTGCAATTTTGTTCTTTCCCTCATTGCTCCCAGACTCAGCCGCCGCCTAAAAACACGCGGTTCCCGAGCAGCCTGGAGCCCCAGCTTCCCCTCCAGCAGGCGTTTGCTCTGCCCGCGGCCTGCCACCCGCAGGCGTGGGGACGCACAGAGGCCGGGCCACCCTCCAGAGTGCTGGCAAACGGGGCCCCTGTCCCCGAGGCCTGGGCTGGCGGTGGCCCTCAGGGTCAGTGTCGTCACCCAGGGCTGCCGTGGGGGCTTCTCAGTTCACAGCGGGCTTAGAAGGCGCGAGCGCAGGGGAGACGAAGGCTGAGACTGTCGCGTGCGGCCCCTGCCGCTGGTGTCGTCCAGTGCGGGAGCCGGCCGCCCAGAGGTTTCCCTGTGACCCTCCTCTGAGCGCTGTCGACACCGGCCTCGCTCCCCAGGTCTCGCCGCTGTCCTGTGTCACTCGCGCCAGCCTTCCCCCCTTCACACGTGACGCGTGGTGCCTGTCACTGTGGGCTGGCTTCGTGCGCGTGGCTTTCGAGCGGAACTGACAGGGCTGGGCTTTACGGCTGGAGGCTGCCCGGCTCCCGACACAGGGCGAGGGCGCCGGGGGCAGGATCGTGCGGCAGAGAACATTCTGATCCGGGTGTCCCTTCAGGGTAAATTTAGTTCCTGGGGCTGGTGCAACATTCCAGTGCGGTGGGAATCCTGGTCGGCCTCCGCGGGGAGGGGACGCACCCTCCGTCACCTGCCCGGTCCACGCGGGGGCCTGGGAAACCCCAGCATGTGGCCGTATCTCGGCCGCTCGGAGCTCACACAACATTTATTCATTTGGCCCCGAATTCCCTTCGGGCCCGTTTCTCATCTAGTTTGCGGTTCTCGAAGCTTCCACGTTTTCACGGCTGGCGCCTTCCGACGTGGAAATACAGATTGATAGACCGAGCTGTCACGCTGCCGGGATTCCATCAATAATGGCTGCAATATTAACGGGGCCTTTATGAAAAGAACGTGTAGCACGTGGATGGCGTGTTCTGGGTTTGCATCCAGGAGTTTCCCTCTAAGCTCTGCTGCTAACGGCACCCCAGGCGGATCGCAGTGGCCACGCAGGAGCGCCGTGAGCCCCGGCCACGCCACGGGGGAAGGGTGCACGAGGGCCTGGCCTGGACGAGAGCTTGATGACGGCGTGGCTTCGGACCCTCCGTGCCAGTGGCAGCGTGCCCGTGAACCCGAGCCCTCGGCCCTCGGGCAGGGGACACGCCCCGCAAGTGAGGGGCCCTCACCACCACCAGGGACGGGGCCAGCCGTGCACACGTGGGAAGTTTGTGCCGTGAGTTCGTGGGAGAGGAGGCGGCCCACTCGTCGATGGGAGGGTCGCTTTGCAGAGGAGCCCTTGGGTCCCCTCCGCCCACTCGGCTCACAGACCCGCCAGCTGTGCGAACAGCTGTGCTCGGGCCGCGTTACCCGCCCCCCCCCCACCGTCACTTCCCGTCCCCATTTGGTCGAACACGCTTGAAAACAGGACTCAACACCCCTTGGGGTCCAAGCGTAAAACGTGCGTTCAGAGAAGGAAGCTCCCGTCCGCCCGACAGGCTTGGAGGTTTTCTGCCTCTGAAGACAATCACCCGGGTGATGAGAGTGCTCATAAGGGCCGTGGGGTGAGCTGGTAATGACACCAGGTCGTTACCGAACTGACAGGTGTGGGTCCTGACCCGCCGCCCGGAGGGTTTTCCTACCGGAAGCAGCCAGAGCCGCCTGTGTGGGCGCAGCCTGACTTCAGCTGCAGCCGTCATGTGACTCGTGTCGTGTTTGCAGGAAGCCCTGCGCCACACAGGTGGGGTCCCTTCTTCCCGGCCGGTCCCGGGGAGCCTGCACGGGGCGAAGAGCTCAGGTCGGGGGAAGGAGAGCCTCGCCTTCGGTGACTTCTAGGTAAAGCCACTTCCCTGAGCCGGACGACCAGCCCTTGGTCACTAGACGCAGACCGGCTCCTGCCCGCCCCTTCCCTGCATTTAGGCAAAGTCCTGAGCGGAGATGGAGCCCCGGACGTGGCAGGGCAGGTGCTGCCGGTCTGGGTGACAGTGCGGCCCGGAGGCGGCCCAGAGGGTCTCTAGAGCCAGGGGCTCCTGGCTTCAGCCTCTCTGCCCCCGTGTCCTCCTCTGTAGAGGCACGGTCGTTTCAGCGCCATCATGAAGGGTCGTGACCGGTCCAGGAAGTGGTGCTCAGTGGGCACTCGGCTCAGCGTCTGTGCCAGGGTGTGACTCAGGGCAGCCACCTGCCCCCACTCCTTACCCTCCCCCCCCCCCCCCCGCTGCCCCCATCTGCCTCCCCACTGAGTACCCCTCCCCCAGCCGACATAGGGCCCCGAAGGCCGGGCACTCAGTGCGCACACCCTCAGGGGGCGCCGCCCTCGGGCCCTTCTCAGGAGCTTCCCCCCCACCAACCTGGGCCGTTTGGGGGGGCTGACCCCTCCCCGGGGTTTGCTCCCCGCTCGAAGGCAAGTGCACTTAAAAATAAGTCCCGAGGGGCGCCTGGGTGGCTTAGTCAGTTAAGCGGCTGACTTCGGCTCAGGTCGTGATCTCGCGGTCCGTGAGTTCGAGTCCCGCATCGGGCTCTGTGCTGACAGCTCAGAGCCTGGAGCCTGTTTCAGATTCTGTGTCTCCCTCTCTCTGACCCTCCCCCGTTCATGCTCTGTCTCTCTCTGTCTCAAAAACAAATAAACGTTAAAAAACATGTATATAAAAAAAATAAAAAATAAAAATAAGTCCCGAAAGTGGCAATCATTTGAAGCGCGAGAGAGGTCAGTCAGAGAGAGGTTTTGTTCCTCCGTGGAAAAGAGAAGAAGTAGGTGTCTGGTGAGAGAACTTTTTCGGTCAGCTCTCCTTTCAGGGGGCAGGAGCGTGTGGCCTCTGTCCTCTTGGCCTGGCTCGCTCTCTGATCTCCGTCCCCCCGGTGAGTGGGTTGTACAGAAGCTGCAGGGAGGTTGCCCCTGGTGATCGTGGGTAGAAAGGACTAAAAAGCGATTCCAGGGGCATCTTGGGACCATAAGTGGTCACTGAGTGCTGACACGTCGTCTCAGAACACAAAGGGCCTTCTCCCATTCTCCGAGACGAACCGTTTTCTTTAGTCAGGGACAGTGAGAGAGAAAGTGGGGCTCCCCACCTAAAACTGGAGGGCCGCCCCTGAGTGTGGGGGGGTCTTCCCCCTCTCTCTCCCCCTGGTCTGCCCCAGAGTCTCAAACAGAGGAGGCTGGAGGCTGGAGACCCCTGGCCGGCTCAGTGTAGAGTTTTTATGTGTTTCCTCCTAGCAGGTGTCTCTTGGGGAAGCCTGGTTTCTAGGGAAGGAATTCTGCTCACTGGGCGCCCGGGAAGACCCCTCCTCAGGCCGGCTGGCACCACTGGTGCCCAGGGAGGAGGCGCCAGCGGGGTCTGCAAAGGGCTGCGTGCTGTTTGCTCTCCCTGCCGGTCCCGCGTTCTGGCCGGGTGTCACCAGGCCAGCTCTGGAGCTGCCCACCGGGACCCGACTGCAAACCCAGGCCCGTAGCATCATCTCCTCAGTGAGAGTTTGGCTCAGGAGAACCCCGAGCCAGCTCTGGCTTCCTCGTGTGTGTCCTGCCGTGGGGCCGCAGCGCTCTGAGACTGACGGAGGCCGCCACGGTGTCCAGCAGGAGCCCTGGGCCCTGCCCCAGCAGGGATTCGACAGTTTGGATGGTCAAGGAAGGGACGTACGGCTTCTTCTCCGGCAGGGGTGGGTGGTCGCTCGTGGTTCCAGGCTGTGGGCGATCCGCCGGCTGGGGCACAGGGAGGGACAAGGCCGTCCTTTTATTTCAGAGTGAGCCGCTTATGTGATCTGTTCCGTATGAACACGGCCAGCGACACCATCCGAAACAGCACAGTGACGGAATAGTGAAGTCAGAGGCCCTTATGTTTGTTCAGGACTCTACGCTTCTGCAAAGCTGTCTCCCACACGTGAGACGCACGACTAGACCGGTGTTTAGGCCCTGGGGCAGCCGGGGGGGCCAAGAGGTCAAGGAACGTGCCCAGGACTGTCCAGAGAGTGAAGGGCAGGGCAGCTATCTCCTGACCTGGGGTGCAGAGCCCCAGATACCCCAGCACTCAAAGCCACTTTAGGTCCAGCTGCAGAAGGGATCTCGGTGACCGTCCTAGGGTCCTGCACTCTGCCTGGTACAGGTCAGGGCCAGCTTGCAGCCAGCCGCTGCCTCCCTGTCCCCAGGGCACCTGTCCCCAGGGGGGGCTCTCCCGGCTATCCTGGGAGCTAAGCCCTACCCACCTGCCAGTCTTTGGGGCATGTTCAGCTGAATTCCTCCGTGATCCCGTGCAGGGGAGGGGACGGGACCCCTGGAAGCTTTAGTTTGTGGGCCTGGAGGCTCTGACCAGGACGGGGCCGTTTGTACCGGGCCCTGACCGGGACAGGCAAATGCGGGGGACCGCCGGGCATTCAGCCAGCGAGTAGCAGTGATCCTGAGCTTTGGCCCCGTCACAGAGAGTGACCCTGGCCGTCTGGTGACAGTGCTGACTGAGACCGGAGGGCACGTGCCTCTGTTCATCTCCGTTGGATGGCGTTCGCGGTCTCGTGACAGTAAAAATCATTACGTGCAGTGTGCTTTCTGTGTGCCAAACATCATATTAACATAAGACAAGCACAGTGCGTGTGAGGGTCGTATAACGCGCCGCCCGCCTGCGTGGCCTCGGCAAGAACGGTGCCTCGCGGAGCCCGGCTCTTCTTCTCGTGTGGGGTCCCAGCTGCTCACCAGTGGTGAGGACGGAGCCACAGGTGCACAGGCAGGTGCTCCCTCCACCCCCCCCCCCCCCCCCGGAGCCCTTGGGCACGTCAGCGCTTCTCAACCTGTCACTCCCTCAGAGGGGACGACGCCTCCTCCAGAAGCAGCCTTGATTTACGCTTGGAGTGAACCCTGATGAACTGTCCTGAGTGCTGGGCTGGGGGTGAATGCCCACCGTGGTGCTCCGCGTGGGGAGCGTCCAGGTGAAGGCTCGGCTGTGTTTCCTGCTTTGTCACTGGCCGCTTCTGGGTGTTACCAGTGCCCCCTGGGCTGTGAATGGGGGGTAATGATACCGCCGGGCTGCCGTGAGGACCCCACCAGCTAGCTCATGCCCACCTGTTTCCCGCCCTCCTCCCCTCCTCGCCTCCCCACTCCCTTCCTGGGTTTTCAAGCCAGGTCTAAGGCTAAGAGGTGAGCTTCCCTCTCCTGCTAAGTCTTGGTGACCCTCCAGGCCTGATGCTGGGCCGTGAGGCTGAGGGAGTGGGGGAGGGGGCTTCCGGCGGCTGCTGGCTCCTCCCACACCCACCTCTTCCCAGCGGCCATACCCAGGCCCCTGGCTTCTCCGGCGTGGGGGCTGCAGAGCTGAGGGTCACACATGTGCCGGGGCCGGCTGTTCCCAGGGTCCTGTCCTGTCCAGAGCCCATGTGTGGCCAGGGAATGCTGGAGGGTCCCCGACGGTCATCTTCAGACCGCCCTCCTCCTTGAACAGATGAGGAAACTGAGGCCCCAAGGGGAAGGAGACTCACCCAAGTCCACACAGCGAGTTACGGACTCGACCCTGGCCAGAGCTGGCTGCCGGCTCCACGGGCTGGGCCGCCCGGGTGTCCGGGTCGGACTGACCACCAGCCCTTGGGCTCCCGCTGTGTGCCCGGCGCTGTCTTCCCCGTCCAAGTTCAGGTACTAGAACTCGGAAGGGTGCTCGCTCGTTTCCAGACCCCTGCCCTCCAGCTTCTGTCTGGTGGGGAAGGTGTGCAACCACAAGGATCGGGTGGGCCCCTGTCAGTGGAGACGAGGACAGAGAACAAAGTGGGGCGGCGATGGAGGCTGATGGGGCCCCAGGGAGGGTGGGGTGTCCAGGAAGACCTCTTTGGGCTGGTGGTTTCGGTGACATGATGTCTGTTTCTATCAATATCCCTCCTTTCCCCGCGGACCGCGATGTTGCCTCCTCGGGACACTGAGTCTCAGATGGGTTAATTAGCTCTCCCAGACCGCACAGCTGGTGTGTGGACGAGGATTTGAACCCCACTCTGTCTGTCCCACCGTCTTTGCTCGTCTCCAGGAGTCAGCACAGCCCTGCCCGAAGCGGGCATGGTGATATGGTGCCATGAACACGGGCACGGAAAGACCCCAAGTAAGGATGCGTCTGCCTCCTGCTCTCGGGAGAGATGAGACGAGAACCCGGGCGGCCTTCCTCCCTTTTCTCGTGGGACTGGCCATGTTGGCAGCCAGCGGGCTCTGTTGAAGACCAGCTTTTTTTTTTTAATTTTTTTTTTGAACATTTATTTATTTTTGAGACAGAGAGAGACAGAGCATGAACGGGGGAGGGGCAGAGAGAGAGGGAGACACAGAATCGGAAACAGGCTCTAGGCTCTGAGCCGTCAGCCCAGAGCCCGACGCGGGGCTCGAACTCACGGACCGCGAGATCGTGACCTGAGCCGAAGTCAGACGCTCAACCGACTGAGCCCCCCAGGCGCCCCAAAGACCAGCTTTTTAAGGTCATAGTTTGTCCGGGGTGCGTCACGAGGCAGGCCGAACAGCCCCTGCTTCCGCATGCACGGCTGGCTCACGCCTGGGTCCCGGCTCCCAAACGCCCTTTTCATTTCCTGGTTTAATGGCTGTTTCGATCCCACCAGCTTCATTTGAAAAACCCGTCCATTCATCACAAAAGCAAACCATACAATCAGACAAGCTGGGTCCGTGCCTCTGGACGCCACGTCCTGTCCCACCCTGGATGACAAGCAGCTCGCACACCTGCGCGAGTCTGTGCAGCGTCCCTGGGGTGGGGGTGGGGGGGGTGGGCGGGCATGTTTCTCCCCAGAGGCCCCCGCCTCACACACTTCTGAACCCACGGCTTTATGGACACAGCAGGTCTCGAGTCGTGACTCGTCTCCCAAACTGCAAATTTGCACTCAGTTCGCTGAGGCTTTGTGGACAGATGAATTGTAGCCGGGCAGTGGCTGCACCTAAATTGTTGATGCAATTAAAAATGACACCTGCACATCTATGTGTGCACAAAGGCACGCGTGTGTGTGGTTGGGCGTCAGCGGCATGGCGGGCACCAGGCCTGGCAGGTGGAATTTAGAGCAGCGTGCAAGGCGGGTGCTGCCCTCAGCCGATCGCAGACAGGGGGCGGGGCGTTGCAGACCGACCAACAACAAAGAGCAGTGGAGGCCGGCAGGGGGGAGGATCAGATACCGGTGGAGGCCTGGGGGTGGAGGCCGGAGGGGTGTGGAGGTGGGGGGGTGGGGGGTGGTGGAGGCGGGGGCAGGGTTGGAGGCGTGGGGGGGATGCGGAGACAGGAGGGGGGGGTGTCGGCCGGGGGTGGGGTGGAGGCTGGAGGGGGTGTGGAGGCAGGGGAGTGTGGAGGCCGGGGTGGGGGTGGTGTGGAGGTGGGGGGGTGTGGAGACGGGAGGGGGGTGTTGGAGGGGGGGTGGAGGTGGGGGGTGGTGGAGGCCGGGGGTGGGGGGTGGGTAAAGGCGGGGGGCGGGGTGGAGGCCAGGGAAAGCGTCCTGGGGGCACTCAAGTGTACATGAGCTCTCTCTCTGTCATTGCTGAGTGAGCATCTTCTAAGAGAAAATACTTTTTGACGGGGGCGTTCACGATGTCCGCCCGTCTCCCCGCTGCTGGCACCCCTGCCTCCTCGCCTCCCTCCCGCCCCCAGCCCCCCTGTGTCGCCACGAGGAATCCGACAGACACACACGTCTGACCTCAGCAGCGCCTCACTGTCCTTGGACCACCATCTCCCAGCAAGGCGGCCGCGGCCTGGCCCTGCCCTGCTCCGCAGTCACGTCCGGCCGTGCCCTTCCCTCCCTGAACGCAGTGCCGGCCCCCCCACGTCCCCGGCCCTGCTGCGCCCCGGCCCTGCACCTTTGTCCCCACCGCTCCTCCTCGCCTGGCTTACTCTCGAGCCTGACCTCCCCCTTGCAGAGCCCGGGCCTCCCGCAAACGCACCCCCTGTGCCTCTTGGGTGCGATGCTTGTGTCTGGGTGACTGTCCCTCGAGGCTCCGGCCTCCCTGAGCCGCACACCTCCCCCCCAGTGCCTTATCCAGTGTCTCAGAGAAGACGTGTGTCGCCGAATGTTTGGCAATCGAGTAAGTTGTATACAACTTCCTTCCAGATGTCAGCTGGGAGGGCCCGGCCTCTTTCCAGTGTGGTCGGTAGACGGGGCCTCACCACCGTCACCACAGAGGTGGTTCTGCCGTGTCCCCTTTCTCACACATCCCTGTGCGTGTACCCAGGACGCCCTCTCGGGGGACCAGGGCGTCAGCCTGCCTGGGGCGGCCACCCCTTCTGGCAGACGCCGGTCAGGGAGGGGACGGGGCTCCCGGGTTTCAAAGGTGACTGTTCAGGGGCTTCCGCGTTTGTTCAGCCGAGAGCTGCACAGGCCCTGAGGCCCCGGGGATGCGGTGCCCTGTCCCCGGACACGTTGGCATGTCCTTCTCCCGGAGTCCACGGGCGGCGTCTCAGAGAATGTTCTACGAGTGACCCCAGGTGGTGTCCACCTCAGCCGCTGCCGTAAGGGCTCCTTGCAGAGCTGTGGGCTGCGGGGACCCGGCCGCGGCTGTGTCCCCAGAGGGGGCTGGTGACACACGACAGGCCCCGGGCCTGGCACTCGCAGAGCCGACATGACTAAGTGACGCCGGTGTGCCTTCCACAGGAGCTCAGGTGTCTTCCCAGAGTCCTCGCGGGGCCACGCGGGAGCAGGGCCGGCTGTGGGGTCCCGTGCCACCGGGCCTGGTTCCACAGGACGGAGTGTCCTTCCCGCCGGGCAGCCCCCGAAGGCGCTTTCTCGCCCATCAACTTCTTCACTAAGCACCTGGCGACGCGGGCAAGCTCGGGGGTGAGGGGGGGTGGGGGGGGTGGGGGACCCCGGAGGCAGGTTCGGCTGTGGGCCCCGCCCGCGAGCGGCTGACGGCCTCCCGGCCTCCGTCTCGTAGCCGCACAAATAACCAGGAGACTGCAAGCGCGCACGTGCCACGAGCAGCCGGGTGGCCCTGGCTGGCGGGGACAGAGAGCCACCGACCTGGCGCGGAGTGAAGGGAAGGGCGTTCTCAGCCGAGGGGGCAGCACGCGCAGACCCCGCATGTCCGGAGGAAAGCTCGCCAGCCTGAGAGGCGGCCAGTGTGGCACAGTGGAGGGAGCGGGGAGGGACGGGACCGGCGGGGGGCGGGGGTGGCTGCGGAGGGAGAGGGCCGGCCCCGGTCGGCAGGCAGGCCATGAGCGGGCCACCTGTGGTCACCTGCACAGCGGAAGGCCCGGAGCAGCACCGAGCTCCGCGTGCCCGGGGGGCGGGGGCGGGGGCACCGAAGCCTCGTGGGGCCCCCGGGCGGAGCTGGGGTCTGGCGCTGGCCGGCCCTTCCTCCGGATTGTGTCTCAGCCCCCGCCCTTTAACCCTCGGGGGTAGTTCCCAGCCTCTTGAATAAGTTACAAGACTGAGTACTGATTTGGTGCATTCTTCCTTTGCTTTAAGTATTATTAACGAGTAATTGAAAAGTCGGGGTCTACGCTGGTAACTGCCGACCCAGTCACGTGGTTTCTGCCTTTCACAGGGGCTCTGCCAGTCCCAGCCTGTAAGCCTCACACCCTCAGGTGCCTTTCCCGCCCCAGCCCCCACGGCCCTCTCCCTTCCCCTCTGCTGCAGGGGCAGGGATGGGGATTCAGGTGGATCCCCTCTGTAAGCAGCAGGCAGGAGGGACCCCGGCCGCGGGGACGCACTGCTTGGCGCGGCCCTGGGCCTGTGCTGAGGCCAGAAGGAACCGGGCGGCTGCTGGTGGCTGAAAACCCGACTTCTCTTGCAATTCTGACTTTGCGTTCGCTGGTTTGCATGTCTGACACCTCACGGGGCACATGATTTATTACAGCTTTTAAACAGCCCTTTCTTCTGGATGGAACCGTCCGTCTCCGTTTGGAATGGGCAGACTGGCCTCGGGGTGCTTGCTCCCTCGTGGGATGGTCTGGGGTTGGGGGCTTCCTGCTCTTGGTGAGGGGCCGAGGAGCTGCCCTTGATCCGGGGTGTGTGTGTGTGTGTGTGTGTGTGCACACGCGAGTGCTCACGTGCGCGCAGAGACCCCTTCAGGGATAGAGAAACGTGAAACTTCTCCCTGGATCACAGGCAAGAGAAGGCGACTCCATCAAAACAGACCGGAGAGGACTTCCTTTCCCAGATGGATGGGTCTGGATTCTGCTTAGAAAATACTTCCCTGGGGGGCGGATTTCTTCAACCCCCCCTTCCCTCCCCACCCCGGGCTCCCCTTCCTGTGCAAGGTTTGGCCATCTCTGTAACCAAAATCCCTCTTGCTGTAGTTAAAGCCTCTCAGGGACCAGTTAAAACGGAATGAAGGATGGGTATAACAAAACATGCAGATTTCCTTTCCTTTTAAAGAGAACTATGTCTCACGGATATCACCTGAATAAACTCACCAGCTTGCCATTGCCTTTCTGGGACTGTAATTGGGAAGGACGCGCACAGAAATCCCTGTGAAAATCTTCCGTGCTCTGTGTGGGGAGGGCGAGGCATGCCGGTTTCCTGTGGAACATTCTGGTTCCTATTGTTCCCCTGTATTTATAGACCGGGCTCCACTGAGAGCCCACCTCCTTCTGTCGCTGGATGAAAGGCCACTTAACACAACTCCCTGGTAAGGGGAGAGGATGTGGCGTGGCTGCAGAAGCAGGGCAGGGGCGCAGGGAGGGGACGAGCTGGGCCTCAGAGGGACACCCGTCGGCCATGTCGCGGCCCTTTGTTCCCCTTCCAGAGCCCTGCGGTGAGGACACCTATTCATACCACAGCGCAGACGGGACTTACCGTCATGCCCCTGTGCCTCCGCCCCACTCGGGGCTGGCCTCCGCCACCCCCCCACCCCCACTGGTCGTTCCCCTCCACCTGCCGCGCTGGCACGGATTTTCTTGCATCACGCTGTTTCGCATGCTGCCCCCTGGCCCCGTGGAAGGGTGCTGCCCCGGACAGGATGTTCTCAGACAGGCTGGCAGGCGGGCTGCTATCCGAGAGGCTGGCCCGGTGCCCGCGGGGATGTGAGTCTTGGAGCGGGTCTGGCTCTTCCTTCTGGATTCCTGCAAACAGCAGAGAAGTTTAAAAAAATCCTCAGGTATCTCATAACCCCGCTCACTTGGCCGCAGGGACAGCACTGCCCTGAGCCGTGTGCGTGGCCGTGGGAGGGCCGTGCGTGGCGCGGTCGCTACCAAGTCAGAGGGCCTTCAGGTTCTTGGCAAAATCCGCACCGGCGCCCGCGCTCCCTTCAGAGGTTCCTGTGAACCGTTCTCTGCCACGTGAGCAGCTGGACTCTCGTCCTGCCGCCTCCTCCTGCCTGTCCTCGGTGCTTTCACCGTGCTTGTTTCTGACGACACTCGGGCTGGCTGTTCGATCTCCAGGTTGCAGGGCTTCTAGAGGGGCCAGCGGTCAGCAGCGACAGGCGCAGGGCCGTGGAGCCCCGTCCTCCCACCCGCCACAGGAGGGACAGACGCGACCGCTCCCCGCGTGGACGCTCGGATTAAGCAAGCGTTCCTTTTTAAAACACTGTGGTGGGGCGCCTGGGTGGCGCAGTCGGTTAAGCGTCCGACTTCAGCCAGGTCACGATCACGCGGTCCGGGAGTTCGAGCCCCGCATCGGGCTCCGGGCTGATGGCTCGGAGCCTGGAGCCTGTTTCCGATTCTGTGTCTCCCTCTCTCTCTGCCCCTCCCCCGTTCATGCTCTGTCTCTCTCTGTCCCAAAAATAAATAAACGTTGAAAAAAAAAAAATTAAAACACTGTGGTAAACGCGCAACACGGAATTTCCCGTCCCGAGTGCACGTTTCAGGGCTGCTAGATACGTTTTCACGTGTTGTGCAACTGGCACCGCCGTCCGTCTCCAGAACCTTCTTCCTGCAAAACTGAAACTCCGTCCCCCTCCTCCCACCCCCGGGACCGCCACCTACTTTCCGTCAGAGTCGGCGCCTTCCTCATACAGCTGAGTGATCTTCTGCTGTACGCAGCCCGTTTTCCTCGTCCGCTTGTCCGCTGACACAGGCCCTGGGGCCACCCCTTCCATCTTTGGCCGCTGGGAGTAAACTACAGTGAACATGGGGCGCAAATACCTCTCCGAGATCTTGCTTTCGAGAGCGAGGGTTCTCGACCCGGTGCCCGCGAACCCCGGAAAGGATCCGCATACGGTGGAGTGTCCGCGCATCTCGTGGGTTCGGCGGATCGAGAGCCCTCGTCAGGTTTCCGGGGGCAACAAAAACAGCACCTGCTTGGGGCCCCCAGGGGCCTGTGCGCCCCGAGCCCCCCAGTGGCAGACGCAGGCCCCGCTTGTGTTGTGGCTGCGGCCTTTGCCGTCTGGGTGACCCCTGCCGGCTCACCGACTTCTCAGAGACTTGGCCTTCTGATCTCTAGAATAGGGTTAACGGCAACATCCTCCCAGAATTGTTTAGGAAATTAGGCTGGTGCAGCACAGTGGCTGAAAGCATGGTGTGACAGGCTGAATACGGCCCCCCAGAATATCGGGGGCCCGGTCCCCGGGGTCGGCGAATATCACCTTGTGTGGCAGAAGGACTTTGCAGATGGGGCCAAACTCGGGATCTCGAGGCAGGGAGATAAATGCCGCATTTTCCGGGGGGACCCTGAACGTAATCATACGTGTCCTCATAAAAGGAGGAGAACCGGTGACGGGAGAGGAAGCGAGGGGTGGGGGACATCCCCCGGGGGTGCGGAGCCCAGCAGAAGCCAGCCCTGCCCGCGGCCGTGGCTTCCGTCCAGCGAGGCCGATTTCGGGCTTCCGGCCTCCAGGACCAGAAGAGCGTGTTTTAAGTCGTGAACTTTGTGCTAATTTGTTACGGCAGCAGGTGGAAAGCTCATCCACCTGGACCCTGGGGCCAGACGGCTTAGAAGCCCCACCACTTTCCGGCTGTGTGACCTTGGGCATGTCGCTGACTCAGGCCTCAGTTTCCTCATCTTTAATTCGATAATAATGGGGCCCGTCCCACGGGGTCGTCCCGGGGCTTGGAGAAGCTGGTGTCCGTGGAGCGGCCAGAGCGGTGCCTGCAGCTGAGCGAGCGCCCGGTGCCGCTTTGAGTAGAATTCCTCAGAGCCCGTGGACGTGCCTGGCTGACGGGAGGGGGACGGAGGCCCCGGCGAGCTCGCGGCCGCGCTGTCCCGGGCCACGCGAGTGTGGGTGTCTGGGGGCGCCCCTCAGCACCTGCACCCCGCCTTTCCAAGTCCATCTTGAGCACCACTTCCCCCAAACCAGAGTCATGGTCACGTAGGTGGGAAACCACCGCTCAAAGCTGAGCAGGTTTCTTTAGAGAGTCTCAGAAACTTTCGTATGCAAACAAGCACAGTGAATATCCAGGAGACCTTCCCAAACATTGGCCCCTGGACCCCTTCTCACGGCTGTTGCCTGCAGAAACCCCTTCAGAGCAAGTCTGGAGGCCTGGGGCCGCCGTAGAAGGTGGGCGGAGGTAGGACAGACCAGCTGAGACAATGGAGTGGCAGGGTCCTGTTGGCCTAACCTGGGGACAGTCCAGAAAACACAGCCGCTGCTGCCGTAGATAACATGCCTCAGACAGGACTGTGGACAGACCCCTAGCTTTCGGGCCCGGGGTGGCCTCGACACGGGCACCAGCCCCGGCCCTGAGCCCCTCGAACGCCCCTCGCCGCCCTCCCCAACTCATGCCCCAGCCGGAGGACTCTCGTGGATGCCTCAACCCCCTCCCCTACTGCTACCCTAAACAGCTCTGGGTTTATCTCTTCCCCATATTGGACTTATATGAAAAATCTCATTGGAAGAAACGGCTCCGTGTCTGGGAGAAAATGGAAAATCACAAATGGACCCACCCATCCGTGTCACAGACGAGGGATCCGAGGACCAGAGAGGGAAGAGGACGTGCATGGACAGTCAGTGACTAAATGCTCATCCCCAGTGGTGTCGTGTCGGGGATGAAGATGTTCTCGTTGTGTGAGTGAAGATTACTTGTGCCCTCGAATGCTGGGACTGGCTTTCATTCTCTGAGAACTGGGGACAGGAAGGATTCATGGTCACCACCGGTCTCGGACCGTCCCAAGCAAACTTCAGGCTCAGGAGTCCCCGTGGGCTCTCATGCACCTGGCAGGAGACCAGGGGTAGACTCTGCCCCATGGAGCGGCACCAGGGGCGACCCCGGCCCGGCAGGGCTGGAGAGCCACCGTGGGACTTCACACGTGGCCTGGCATCCCTTGACTCAGTCGGTCACGACGGTGTCAGATGGGGAGGATTCCTTCTTCGACACAGAGCCGGCTAGCGCGTCCCCCAGCCACTGAGTCTTGGTGGCAGTCGGGGCAGACTTTTCTGGCCGTCCCCGAACGAGCTGGCCTCTCTCAGAGGTACATTTGGTATGCCTTTGCTCCCCTCGTCCCTTTCTTCGGCAGGTCCGCGGCACGTTTACTGACGGGAGGTTTATGTTAACCATCCCTGCAAACCCGGACGTGCATTTCACCCCTGGCAATCAGTTCTTGTCCTTGGGGAAACCTAATTAGGTATTACAGGACTTGTGATGTTGTTTCCATGGAAACCCCCATAGTACTGGTATACGTGCATAATGCGTGCTCTAGGATTAAAATATATATATGTATATTTACGTAATATATTATTATTACTAGATTTTAAGAAAATTTTTAGTTTCTTTCTTTTGCTTTTATTCTGCATATATTTTTCTAAATGGTGAAAATCTCCATGGAGTTTTTCTTCTAGAGAGAGAACAGCAGAGAACACGAAAAACCTTTTGTGCTTTCTCTCCTTTAATTAAAAAAAATTCAGGGGCGCCTGGGTGGCTCAGTCAGTTAAACATCCGACTTCAGCTCAGGTCACGATCTCGCGGTCTGTGAGTTCGAGCCCCGCGTCGGGCTCTGTGCTGACAGCTGGGAGCCTGGAGCCTGCCTCGGATTCTGTGTCTCCCCCGTCTCTGCCCCTCCCTCGCTCATGCTCTGTCTCTCTGTCTCTCTCTCTCTCATAAATAAACATGAAAATATTAAAAATAAATAAATAAAAATAAAAAGTTCATACTTGCACGAGAATCAAAGTTTGCCAGGTTAGTAAGGAAACGTCTAAGCAGGATCTCCCCCAATAGCTGAGAGCATTTTGATGAAAGGTGTTGCTCACATAAAGCGACTGCCTTATGCACAAAGCACAGCAAAGGCTGTGTTGCTCAGCCTTTCGGAGTAGAATGGGGGAGCTGGTGAATCCGGTGCATCACCTCCAAACACAACAGGCTGGTCCCCTGTGTGCCTTGGAGGGAAGGGCAGGGGCTCCCGGGCCTGGCTGGCGGGGTCCTGCTGTGTCGGGGAGACTCCGGAGCCTCTGGGATCCGCTGCTTGTCCAGACCGCCCGTCCGGGCCCCGCGGCCAGAAGCACCTGTGGGTTCGGGCGCCGCAGGGACTGGGGTCCTGGGGTGACCGGACGGCCCTGCAGAGTCGGGCTGCCGGAGCCAGTGAGCGGCCTGGCGACTCTGGGAGCGGCTCTCAGAGGGAAGCGTGGGGATGGTCTCGCTGAGGCAGGGCTGCGTCCGGGAGGATCCCGCCGGCTTCGCAGACACAGCTGTCTGTGCTGCACCGAGAGCCACAGCTAAAATGCGAGTGTTTCTGGAGAATCATAAACAATGGAGATTGGGTGTTTTCTTTTTTTTATGAAAAGAAATTTTTTTTAATGTTTATTTTTTGAGAGAGAGAGAGAGAGCGAGCGAGCGCGGGGGAGGGGCAGAGCAGGAGACACAGAATCCAAAACAGGCTCCAGGCTCCCAGCTGTCAGCACAGAGCTCGACAAGGGGCTCGAACTCACGAACTGTGAGATCATGACCGGAGCCGAAGTCAGATGCTTAACCGACTGAGCCCCCCAGGCGCCCCCATAAACAACATAGATTGGGTGTTTTCTACGTCTCACTGGCCGTTCAGTGCAAGAACGCTCACACTGACCTCTTTGCTCGTTGCCCGCTAATCGGTTTACCCCCCAAATTTGCCGGCAAGAGTCACTGTCCCCAAGCTGCCTGCACTTTTTCTCCCCTGCACACCCGGTAAGTTCCGATTTGCCCTTGTTCTTTGACTCAGGCTCGCACGTGGGAAGCACTTAGCAGGCGGAGTCCTGCACCACGTACACAGCAGCTTCCTGAAGGTTCTGAGTTACTGTCGGATACGCGACCTGCCGCGTCCGCGGGATGGGGTAGAGGTGCGGGAAGCGGGCGTGCCCTGGTCAGGGTCCCCTCCCCGGAGAGGCGCCCAGATGCTTGACAGGCCAGGCCGGCATGCAGGGCGGGAGGGGTGCAGCGGTGCCTTCTGGGCCGTGGCAGGAGGAGGCAAGTGTCGGGCGGGCGGGCGAGTTGCGGGACCCTTCCGTCCAGCCGGCTGAGTGAGGCACGGTTCAGCAGTCTGGACGGGCTTCCCTGCAGGCGGTGCCCCGCTGCGCCCCTTCTCCCTCGGCTGCTGCGTCTAATGTCCCGAGGCCACAGCAAGGCTGCGGCCCAGCTGGGATTCCCTCCGGGCTGGGAAACGGCCACCTCCCTCTGGGAGGAGAGGCAGAGCCCTGTGTGAGGATGCAGGCTGGGGGGGGGGGTTGGTGGTACGAGGGGGACGGGAGGAATGTGGCCATCCCGGGTTTGCCTGACACAGGCCTTCCAGGCTCTGCGAGGCCTGCCTCGCTCCAGAAGCTTCCGCAGATGCTCCCCATCCTGCCTCTCTGTGCTGGGGCTGTCTGAGGTCACAAGCCGGTTCCTGGGCGAATGTCGGACCCATATTTAGGTGCCCGCTGTGTCCTCGCCTGCCTGGCTCTTTTGTGTTGAGGAATGATTGACAAAATCACACACGTTTCACATCTGCGTTGTGAAATGGTTGCCACCGGCCGGGTCGTAACCGCGCCGCTGCCCGGCGTCACCTTCTCCGTGTGGGAAAGCGTTTGCCGTCGCTCTCTGAGCATGTGCCTGCTGTGCCCGAGGTCACGCGCGCACTGGTCTGACTTCACCGTGCCGTGAAGGTCCCGTGCATTCGGTAGAAATCATACTGGGAATTTTGAGTGTGGGTCGTTTCTTGGGCTGGGGGTATGTGAGACGGCCCCCCTCGTGATGCGTGGCCAGAGGCCGTGGCGCTCAGCCACGAGGCCACGAGGGTCAGCAGACGACACACCGGCAACCGCCTCTCCCCACGCGGCCGCTCTGTCTGTCACTCGCAGTACGGCGTCCAAAACATTACAGGACAGCGTCCACATCTCGTTAGCAAACGGGCTTCACGGGAGATGGTTCGGGCCCGCTGGAGGCTCCGCGAGTGCCCCGCGCTCGGCCGCGGTCACCAGCTCAGGGGCCCCGCTGCACGTCTGTGGTCGGCTCTCACTAACTGCTCCGTGTTGTCGGGGTTGTACTGAAGGTGTCGGGGTGGCAGGAACGGCTGCGTGTCCTCCGGGCTCTAGATCCGCTGCTCGGGTGGCAGAGGGTCACGTGTGGAGCGGACTCGAGTCAGGGCACTGCTCACTCGTCCCAGGTCACCCTTACCTCGGGGACAGGAGCTCTCAGCATCTGGGACAACGTGGCCGGCGTTTGGGGCGACCGTAGGAGGGCGCTCACGGTCAGCCTGGACGGGCCTCCGAGGCCTCTGCCCCATGGCTGCCCAGAGCAGACCTCGAGGGCCCCCACGTCTGCATCCTCGGGGCACAGAGGCTGCCCCGGAACCGGGGTGCGTGGCTGGGGCTCAGGGGAGGAGGGTCCTCACCCCTCTGGTCCGTGCTGCTTGAGATCCTGGTTCCAGATTGGCTCCAGAACTTTCTGGGCTTGAAGTTCACCTGGGACACTTTGTTCCAGATTGGACCACCCCTGGGCATTGGTGGGTGTCCTTCCCATGGCGTCGGATGCATCATTAGGTATTTCATTGGTCTCAGGCTTAGTGAGTTTCTCATGGGGACTTCCGCTCCGGGTGGTCAGCGAGGGACATTGGCAGTCTGCCTGCTTTTCCATTCGACATGGTCTGTCCCCCCCCCCCCCCACACACCCTTCAGTCACCGATGTCCCAGTGACCACCCACCCAGGTGCTGGAGACACGGTCCCCTCCCTGCACACCCTTCATCCCAGTGACCGTCTACCCAGGCTCTGGAGGAGAGAGAGGTGGGAGGGGACCATCTGACCTGCCCCTCAGCCCTCAGAGGAGGAGACCCAGCCCGAGGGGAGAGCTCAGCCACGCCGGCCCCCACAGAAAGCAGTCATCAAACACCTGGTCTATGTGAGGAGCTGCGCTGGGCACAGAGGCGTCACAGGGAACACGGAGGCCACAGCCCCTGTCCCTCTGGACTTCCCGCTGTGATCGCCCGACCCCCGGCCCGGTGACACTTCGGTCGGCTGGGGAGCTCGAAGAAAGCACCCAATGCCGGGGCCTCACACTCAGAGCTCCAGAGCTGCTTGGTCTGGGTGGCCCCGGGCAGGGGTGTCCTTAGCAAACTGTCCGAGCAGTTCTAGCATCCCAGGGGGAGAGACCCACAAGGACCGAGTAAACATGACGAGTACATACTGAGATCTGCAATTTGTTACTTTATTTAAGCTTATGTATTTGTTTTGAGAGAGAGCGTGCGCGTGCGAGCAAGGGAAGGGCAGAGGGGGAGAGAGAGGGTCCCAAGCAGGCTCCGTGCTGTCAGCACAGCGTTCGACGTGGGGCTCGATCCCACAGACCGTGAGATCATGACCTCAGCCGAGATCAGGAGTCAGATGCTTAACTGACTGAGCCCCCCATGCGCCCCAAGATCTGCAGTTTGTAAGGGCCGTGGAGGAAGTTGAGGGAGAACGTGGCAGGGTGGGGTCCCTCCTAAGTCTGGGAGCAGCGAGGCCGTCCTGGGGCTCCGGGGGTCAGGTGGCAGTGGGCGTAAGGGTGTCCTCATGGGGGACAGCAGTGGGATCTCCCGGGACACACCGGCCACCCTGCAGCCTGTGCGTCCCTGCACCGGAGCCCCATCTGGCAGAGGCTCTCAGTCTGCAGCTGGGAGTGGCCGTCCGTCCCTCCGTCCATCGCTCCCCCACGCCGTGTGTGAGTGCCCCTCCCACCCCCCCACCCCCGGGCCGGCCGCCTGGATGCCTCACGTATGTGAAGTACTTGCTGATGCACCCTTCCTCGTATCATCTGTCTTACTGGATCCCGACGCTGGCCCCCCGAGGCGGGCAGGGTCAACACTAACAGTCCCGGGACAGAGGTGGAGACCGGCTCAGAGAAGCGGTCTGACCTGCCTGAGGTCACACAGCTAATAACTGGGTGCAGACACCCCAGTGCCACTCACTGGCCTCGACCCCCGCTGCCCCCCCGGGAAACTGACACCAGCAGGCCCTTGAGGGGCACGTGGTACCCCCCGGGGGGGGGCCGGCACCTTCCTGTCAAGCCGGGCAGAGCCAGCGGCTGGCGTCCCGTCTCCCTCCCCACCGGGGAGTCAGGGAGGTCTGCCACGCACTGCCTCGGCTCCTGCCCACGGTGAACCCAGTTTCCATAGTAACCCGACGCTGGTTGTCACAGGGTGGATGGTTTTCGTTGTGTGGGAAGAGTCCGGCCAGCAGTCACACGGCCATGGTGTGGCCTGTCGGTGGCACTTAGGAGCAGAGGGCACCCACGGAGCAGCCACTAGGGCCTTTCTGTGTCTGGGGACGGTGGAAACCTGCGTCTGGGAGCCCCCTGCTCGGCTGCCCTTGGGGAGGCCCGAGGGGAGTCCCGGCTGGCGGCTGGGCTCAGCGCCCTCTCCCGGTGCCCCTTGCGGAGGCTGCGCTCCGTCCGAGCTGTTTCGTTTAGCCTCGCATCCTCAGGCGGGACGGTCCTTGAGAACGGGGCCAGGGCCGTCCCCACATGTGAACCCCAGCGCCAGCCAGGCCCGGCCACAGGGCAGCAGGAATCTCCGCTTCAAGCCGGGGGAGGGCCCCAAGGTCCGCAGCCATCACTGGGCCCAACCCTCATTTTACACAAAGGTGGGACCCCGTCTGTCTGTGGTGCCCAGAGTCCTAACCGCTAACGCTTCCTGGGTGCCGGCTCGGGGCCAAGCCTGTCGCATAGGCTAATCCGTCACAGCCTCCCAGTGGTGGCTGCATAGCAGGTGCTGTCTGGTCCCCGGATGAGGAAACTGAGGCACAGTGGGGCTCACTAACGTCCCCAGAATCCCAGTGCTGGTTAGTGTTGGGCTCAGGGTCCGGACCCAGCCAGTTTGGCTCTAGGGCCCCACGCAAACACTCTGCTGCGTCGTGGGGACAAGGTGCTGGCTGCCCTTGGCATCCCTCCTCTGCCGGGGACGGGCGTCTACAGCAGCCTTGGGAGTTTGCTCGCGTGGGAAACACCTTTTCCTCTCCGCGTCCCCTCCAGGGCCTGGTAGGGGCCCAGCTTCCTGTTGTGAATATAAATGAGGGGCTCTTCTTCCCCTTCGCGGCCCTTCCCCGGAGGCCCCAGGCGAGCCCTGGCCCCTCTAACGCGCTCTCTGCCCCCCCAGCTCTTCGTGATTGACAACGGCGCGGACGACTGGCGGATAGCCATGACCTGCGAGCGCGTCCTGCGCATCAGCCTGGAGATGCTGGTGTGCGCCATCCACCCCGTCCCCGGCGAGTACAAGTTCTTCTGGACGGCGCGCCTGGCCTTCTCCTACACGCCGTCGCGGGCGGAGGCCGACGTGGACATCATCCTGTCCATCCCCATGTTCCTGCGCCTGTACCTGATTGCCCGCGTCATGCTGCTGCACAGCAAGCTGTTCACGGACGCCTCGTCCCGCAGCATCGGGGCGCTCAACAAAATCAACTTCAACACCCGCTTCGTCATGAAGACCCTCATGACCATCTGCCCCGGCACCGTGCTGCTGGTGTTCAGCATCTCGCTGTGGATCATCGCCGCCTGGACCGTGCGTGTCTGCGAAAGGTACACGCGTGCGCTCCGCGGCGGCTGGGGCGGCAGCGAGGCCGGGGAACCGGGGGTGGTGGCGGGGGGGGGGGGCGGGGGGAGCGGGCGGGGCCGGACCACAGGCCGGGTAAGCTGGGTGCCGCGTGCATTGTCCTCGGTGTCCCCCTGTAAACCCGCGTGGAATCTGGTGCGTTCCTCGCCCGTCCTCGCGGCTGACACCTTGCAGTTATGTGTTGTCTCTTCCTCTTGGATGTTGACGATGCCTCACCGGCATTTTCAAGGCTTTGGGAAGTCCCGCCATAAGGAAACTGGTTTCATTTTGTTGAGTCCAGACTTTCTCAAAGGTATTCACCCAGAAACCCTTTTCACTGTGCACTGTGGGAGCCTCGCTATGCGGCGAGCGGTCCGCAGACCGGCAGCCTCGCGTCACCGGGAACCTGTTAGACGTGGAGGCTCAGGCCTCACCCAGAGCCACTAGACAGGATTTGCGTGTTAACAAGCTCGCCTGGTGGGGGGACGCGCGTCCCGCGGGGAGGGCTTGGGTCCAGCCCTAAAGTCCTGATCGTACTCCTGGCTGTACGTTGTGCGGGTCACGGTACCTCTCTGGGCCTCAGGTCTGTCACCTGCAAGCGGGGGTCATAACACCTGCTTTCCAGGCCTTGTCGTCGGTGCTGAGTGGGGCCCATGCGCTGCCTCACCGCGAGAGTGGAAATCAATCGTTGTAACGGGGATCTTTCGGTAACCCCTGGGAATTTCGTGGCCCCTTCATATAATTAGAAGCAAGCAGCTCCTACCATACGAGGACCCATGCTTCCCTGTTTTCTTTCCTCCTTGATCGGAGCCGAGCCTTCCAACACCTGTAACTGAGTTCGCCAAGCCCTTTAAGGTGTCTGAAGCCTCCCACACCCTTGCATCAGCCCTGCGTGCCTGTGATGCTCACTGTGGTTTTTAGACGAGCAAATGGGCTGAACCGGGAACAAAACGTCTGCAAGTGAGTTTCATTGCAAATTGAACCTGCCACGGGTCCATGACTATTTTTGACTCAAAAATAAGCGCGTAGTTTGCAAAGTACTCTGTTGCCTTTTATTTGGCATTGAATGGCCCACCGAGCCTTCTGAGCCCGGGCCGGGCTCCCCTGGCTTCCTGCCCGCAGACGTGCTGAGGTCCCAGCAAAGGCACGGAGTTACAGTGAGCAAGTCCCAGGTCCTCCTAAAGGGCCCCCCCCTCCTCTTGTGAAAAGGCCCTTTGCCCGGACGGCTTCCTCTCGATGGCACCTGAGGCACAGCCCAGCCTTGGCAGCTGCTCCTGGCTCCGAGCTCTGCCGCCAGCTCTCTGTGTGTCGTCTCCGTGGTCTCGGCTTGTTGAGCATCCCCACTTTAGAGCTGAGGAAGCTGGGGGAAAGCGCCGGCCTGGGGTGGAGGTGTGGGAGAGCTGGCACGTGTGGGCACAGAGTGTGAACTCGGCCCACGTATGTCTCCCACCCCAGGCGACTCTCGCCCTCGCAAGGAACCTGTGGCCTGGCCTCTCCCGGGGACCAGGAGCCCCGACCCCAGAGGGTCACGGCCATTCAGCTGGAGCTCAGACCCCAGGCCTCTGCTGTCTGCGCTCCTGCCTCTGTACCGTGGTCCTGGCCGGGGTGGGGGTGGAGGGGGGTGAGGAGGGACTTCTGGGTAAATTCAGGCTGAGTGGAGGTGCCACCCACACGCCCAGTCCTTCCCCCCAGGGGGTTGTCAGGCCTTGCCCCTCCCCCACAGCTGCCCTGGCTGAAGGGAGCTGCCCTGGCCCAAGTTAAAGCCCCAGCGGAGACCTGTCAGCATAGGCCTGTAAAGGCCCAGCGCCTTTACCCGGGGCCGTCCGGGCTCCAGGGCTCCCCGAGGGGTCGCCCGAGGCGCCCTTTGACCCCTGGCACCTCACGGCCGCCGTCGGCCTGCGCCCTGCACCCTGGGTGCCGATACCCGAAGCAGCCCCGGGAGAGCCCTGCGGGAAGCCTGCCCGAGTCCGGCCTTCGGGACTGTGACAACATGTACAAACGAGTGCACTTTTTCCTACTCGGGGAAACACTCCTCTTACCGTGACCAAGCAGTTTCTTTCAGGGCCCAGCTTAAGTGACCATGGCCCTTCCCGGTGTCGGGTCATAGATAAGGGGCAGGAGCCAGTCAGTCAGAGCCTGGCCTGAAGCTGGGCTGCCCTGGGGGCTGTGGCATCGGGCCGCCGGCAGGTGACCTCCATCTGGCCCAGCTGACCCGGGGACGCCTCTGTCCCCGCGGACAGCAGGGGGCACACGGCTTGCCCGAGGTCACAGAGCAGCGTGGCGGTCCTAGAGAACCGCGCATGTGCCGATGCCCAGGGCAGGCTCCGCACCCCGGCGCGGTCGTCGGCCCGGACCCCTGCTCGTCGTGGACACACACTCCCGGGTTGCTATGGAGACCCCTCTTCGGCAAGACGCGTTTCAAAAGACGCTTCTCGTGTCTCAGGTTGGCTTTTATGTGACAGGGACGGGTTTGCACATTTGCTCCTTCTGAGGAAGGAGACGGAGGTGGCCCTCGCCCAGGGCGGGCTGCCCCTGGCTGCCGGCAGGGCAGCGGCAACAGCTTGTTTTCCTTGGACCCGGAGCCGCCTTCCGTCACGGCTGCGGGCCTGACAGCTGTGGCCTGGGCGTTCTCCGGGATTCTCCTGGCCGCCTGCCCGCCTCCCACAGCCCTCCCCCGAGCCTGTCGTGGGAACCTCCTCATTAAGCTCTGTCGCCGCCAGCAGCCCGGCTGGGGGAGAGCCCGGCCTCAGGGGCCGCAGGCTCGAGAAGTGGGCTTTCCTGGCCCCCCCACCCCCCCGCGGGCGTCCCCAGCGCCCTGGGGACGGCAACAAGGACCCTCCAACATTGATGAAGTGCAGAGAGTCTTGTGATCGAGCAGAGGATGACGTGGGCGGGATCCGTAAGGCTTGGCAAACGACCTCCAGCCTCTTGAACGGATTCCCTGTGGACCTTCCCTCCCGGCTCCGAGTTCTGCACACAGCCAGCCTGTCAGCAGGGCTTTGCTGGTGACGGTGTGAACGTTCATCTCTTTCCACACACTTGTGCTTCAGTGAGAAATGGGATTCTGGAGGCCCTGCCCCTGGAACCGGACGGAAACCACCAGTGGCCCGTTCTTTCTCTCGTTCACACAGAGCCAACCTTCCCATGCCTGGGTCTCAGGTCTGGTCTGATCCCTGGGTCTGGTCTGCGCCAGCCAGAAGCCAAGAAGCGAGGACAGCCCCCTCCTCGGCCTCTCCCTGCCACAGACCCCTGCCACTACGGGCAAGGGGCTTCAAGGCTGAGAAAGGAGTGGGGACGCAGTCTAGGGGGCCCCCTGGGTGGGGCTGACACAGCCCCAGGCCGAGCCCTTGTGGGCAGAGCTGAGAAGGGGCTGTGGGTTCTGATGGGCCCCCAGGGGTTTGCGGTGCGGCCGCCAGCGTGGGGTGCACACTGAGACCCACGGGGACGATGGGAAAGACTTCTGTCCAGTCATTTTTATTACAAAACTTCAGCCTTTAAGTACTCACCGTGCGAGTGGATGGTAACTCTTGTGCGCAACGTACGATAAATACACACACAGTAGAGGGGTTCGCGCCCAGAATCTTTGTACCAACGGGAGTCCACGACTTCGAAACCTTGCAAACCACTGGTTGGAGGGTCAGAGGGCTAGTCAGTGAGGACAGGAGAGCACCTGCCACTTTGGAAGAAGCCTGCCCTCCAGCTGGAGGAGGGAGAGGCCAGTGTCCCTGGGGGCAGAGAGGAGCCCAAGGCAGGCAGGTGCCGGGTCTGGACAGTCACCCCAAAACCGAGGCAAGTTCACGGCAGAGCATGTGGGGGGGATCCTCCCTGAGGCCCTGGAAACAAACCTGCTGCATTAAGAACGGGGAAATAATCCCGCAGGTGCAGAAGAACGTTGTTATGAGAGAGACGGAGAGGAGAGAGCAACATTAGAAGGTTCTGGGGCTTCTCTAACGGTGCAAGAGGCTGTGATTTCTGTGCCAGAGAAGAGGGAGCAGATATGAAAGGAAACCGTATTTGGTTCACATAGGCACAGAGTTCCAGAAAACTAAAATTGTCTGAGCAAAAAGAAAATTCACATTGCAGGCACTGAGTTTTTAAAAGGTGTGGGATGTGGAAGACAAACTTAAAAGTTCCTCCAGAATGTAGAACAGAACAAAGAGATGAGAGATGGTGAATCGCGGGTCAGAATTGGAGGTTCTAGAATCAAGGCCAAACCCAAGAACCAGCATAACTTGGAGAAAAAAAGCATGATCAAAGATGTACACCAAGAAAACTTTTCCGGAACTGGCGGCCTGAGGGGTGGGGTGGGGGGTAGGACCAGGCAGATCGGGGGCACCTGGTGGTCCAGTCAGTTCAGCGTCCGACTCTCGGTTTTGGCTCAGGTCACGATCTCACGGTTGGTGAGTTTGAGCCTCGTGTCGGACTCTGTGCTGAGTGTGGAGGCTGCTTGGGATTCTGTCTCTCCCTTGCTCCCTGCCCCGGCTCTCTCTCTCTCTCTCCCTCTTTCCCAAAAAAATATTAAAAGTTTTTGGAAAAGATCAAACAGACGGACACATACAAGAACAGGGAAATGAAGGCATACCTACACGTTTGCAAATAAACTCCTTCTGGAAAACTGCCTGAACCTGAAGGTTCAGCCATCCCGGGACACATGGGCTACACAGAGCACGCTTCTCCTCTGGAACCCTACGTTTCAGACATTAGTGTCATTCCCGCAAGGACACAGGGGACAGAAGTCCTGCTTGGAGTTCTGTGGGCTCAGAAGTTTCGGGGAACGAATCCCAGTAAAGGTCTTGATGGGGTGATGTGAGAGCAAGAGGGGCGGGCAACACCATGGCTGCAAAACCCAACCCCGATGTCAGGCAAACAGCAGACTCTGGGAAGACGAGGAGAAAAAAAAAAAAACAAAAACCGTAATAGGTAGAGGCTGCAAACCCTCAGATTAGAAAGTGGAGGGAAGACAAAGAAGGATGAGTCCGAGCGGACTACCTTCGTCCTCTTAGGTAGAAAAGAATTTTAAAGCCGTATCACTCAATTTTGATAATTAGAGAGATATAGTTTAAATAATTTTTAGACCTAAAGGTAACCACAGGTGGAGTTTGGAAGTGTGACAATGAGGACAGCAGTGGCACCAGCCACGTGTTATGTCACTTAACCACAGCTCTGTGGGGTGTGGGGGCTGCTGTCACTCATCTCTGCCGTCCATGTGAGAAAACTGAGGCACAGGGCGGTCCAAACAACCCGACCTGAGATCCGCAAACCCCGCCCCAGAGCCCCACCTCTCCCCTCTTTGAGAATGTGCCCCCTCCACACCCCTGCACGAGACACAAACAGCGTCAGGAGCAGAAGGACAAAAGAAGTAGGAAGAATTTAAAACCACAGAAAGCGTGAAGCCAGATGAGAAAAAAAACCAAACTCACAGTTGAGAACAGTCAACATAATTGAGTTTCCCTCCGCTGTTCGAAAGCAGTGTCTCCTAGATGGGATTTAAAAGCAAAATTTGATTTCATGCTGTTTACAGAAGAGGTTCCTAAAGCAGAAAGACCTGGAAAAACAAATGAATACCAGAGATTTATTAGGTAAGTACAAACCAAAGGGCAATTGAAGAGAAATCCTCATTTTAAACCAACTAGAATTCAAAGGAAAAAAGCATGAAATGGTCTAGAAGGACCATTTAATATGGATAAAAGTAGCATACACTGGGAACTTTGATGCAAAAATAAGGAGATTGAGACCTGAATCACTGCCTGCTTCAATAACCAATAAATATTGAACTTTGTAGCCTATAAACAAACAATACATCTTTTTAAGCACCCATGGTACATTGACAAAAATCGACCAACTTCTTGGCCACATGTTTCAAAATATCACAAAAAAATCTTCAGACATATTCTCTAACCATGAGGCTCTAAAAGTTCAGCTAAAAGGAAACTTTTTAGGGGAACTTTTAAAGCAATCCCCTCAGCTACACACCTCGGCCAAAAGAGATTTATTCAAAACCACCATTAAAGGCTCTTTTAAAAATTACGATGATGACTGTGTATCTAAATTCATGGTGTGACCAAGTTGTATGTGGAGGGAAAACATCCCTAAAGTTTTTTATTAAGGGGCACCTGGACGGCTCAGTTGGTTGGGCATCCGACTCTTGGTTTCGGCTCAGGTCATGATCTCACGATTTGTGACTTTGAGGCCTGCATCGGGCTCTGTGCTGATGTCGTGGAGCCTGCTTGGGATTCTCCCTCTCCCTCTCCCTCTCTCTGAATAAATATATGAACTTTAAAAAATTTTTTAAAAAGCGTTTTATTAAAAGAAAATTAGGGATTTTAAGGGGGAGTGAGTACTGGTTTTGTGATGTTTTAATAAATAAACGAGAATAGCTTAACTTGTTTTGGAAGAAGATCATTGAGAGGGACTTTGCTAGATATTAAAATGTATTCTAAAACTTAAGTAATTAAGTCCCAGTGGTGTTACTGCAGGTCAGTAGCGATAGATCAGTGAACCCTAAGGGGAAGCCCTGAAATAATCCCTACTATGTAAGAACCCAGTAGATGAGGAAGAAAACCACAGTTGATCTCAGTCAAGGGCTGAGAAGCGATAAGAGAAAGAAAACCAAATAGGAAGCAGTAGGTTCTTCGGTGAATGTTTACGGGGAGATTGGAGATTAGATCCCTGGATGAAAAATCAAATTAGAGCCCGCCTCTCACCAGCCATCGACATGAATTCCAGGCGGATGAAAGAGTCAGATGCGAAAGGAGAAACCACGAGTAAGCTCCAGAAAACAAAGCGAATATTGAATCAATCCTGAGATGGGAAGGAACCTCGGAAGAGAACACGGAGAGAGGGACTGTCGCCTCTGTGCACGGCCTGTGCGCAACTTGAGATTTCCACCCTTCAAAAAATACATGCCTGCTTAAAGAAGCAAATGTTACACGAGGGAAAATATTTGCAGCAAATGTGACAAGAAGTGAACATCCCTGTCACACAAAGCAGTCTCAGAACCCCATCAGAAAAACTCCTCTCGGAAAGCAAAACACAATGCCAAAAGTAAAAACAGACAACCACCGCAGAAGAGATACAAAGGCCGGTGAGAACACACTCCTTCAGCCTGGCTAACCAGAGAACCACACATAGAAACGACACGCAGAATGACTTTTTCTCCTCTGGAGCTGACAAAAATTTAAGTAAGCGTAATGAGGGCTGGAGAAAGCTGTTTTTGTTGGTGGGGGGGTGGTTCCTCCGGGTGGGGGACCACGGGAGACCTCCCTCTGGGTGGGGGGACCACGGGAGACTCCCGCTGGTGCTTCAGCACGGCACCCTGTCCAGTAGTGGAGAGTCAGACACCAAATTAAAGGCCAGGGTTTGAGCAGGTAAGTAAATCACAGCGCGTCCTTAGGATGGGCAGTTGGGTGACGATGTAAAAATCAGCCTGTTGAGGCCTGTAAGGCAGGAAAATAGTCGTGACACAGGGCTTGCCTCGTATGGGGGTTGCGATCTGAAATCGGTACCAGACGTGTGGAAGGTGGTTGGCAACACAGAAGCCCTAAGTGCCCTCCGCGGGGTGTTAGGTGTGATTTCCCCTCCGTTTTATCGTGCTTTCTGCACCCATGTCCTGCCCTCGTGTTCATGCCTCGATGGAATGGGGGGGGGGGCGGCTTCTCCCTCCGCAAGACCCCTCTTTTCATCCTGGGCAGGAGCTCGGTGTCGTGTCAACAGGGCTTGGACGGTCAAGTTGAAGGGCTGCGGTTTTACACACAGTTGTTCTCAGGTGAAGTTCCTCCTGGAGGCCGCGGCCTTGTACTCGACCCGGGCGGGTGTGGGAGCGCGAACCGGGGGGGGGGGGGGGGGGGGGGGAGGGGGGGGGTCTGCAGGCGCGGGGCGGGGTCTGCAGGGTAGGACGGGGTCTCCACCGAGTAGGAAGAGCTAACAGTGGGGCCGGAGGGCGGGGTCTGCAGGGGCGGGGCCGGGAGTGAGAACACGGGGGGGGGGGGGGGGGGGGGGCTGGTGGGCGGGGCCGACAGGGGCGGGGCGGGGAGCGGTGACAGGTGGGGCTGGGGGGGCGGGGTCTGCAGGGGCGTGGCCGAGAGTGCGAACCGGTGGGCGGGCGGGGTCTCAGTGGCCTCGGGATTCAGGTTCAACGGTGAGGTCAGCCAGCAGGGGCTTGGGGCTGGGTCTCTCCTCCAGGGTTGTCCCCCATTCCCGGTCCTAGCAGCGCCCCTTCTGGTTTCAGGGGCCTGTCTGACATTTTTCCGCATCTTTACTCCTCTACACTTTCTCTCTCTCGGTGGTTTGTGATTCAGCAAGGCTTCTCCACATTTGCGGTGATTTTGTGCTATTTGACACTTCAGCACGTGACGGTTCACTTGTGACTAGCGTATTCGCCTTTTATGTTAAATAATAATAGATGACCCCTCTTAGGAGGGTCAAGAACTGGAGAAATGATGAATTTCTGTAAATCCAGCATTCCTAAGCGGGGCCACAGGCACCCAGGGGCTGAGCTAGGACGGGAAATGGGGGAGGACACATCATGTCCCAAATGGCAGCTCATTGAGTGCCCCCCGGACACCCCCCGTTACCTAGACACCTACTTGCCCGCTGTGCACGGCCTACGGCTTTTGGCCCCGCCACAGTCCCCTGCTGGCTGGGTCACCAGCCCTGACACCCGGTCACACTCTCCCAGGACGCTCGTGGGAGCTGCCTGCCATCGGGACTCCTGCGGGCCGGCCCACACATGCCGACACGGGCCACGTGGGCCTGGCACCCCACAGGAGAGGGCCCAGGGCCCAGGTAGCAAAACTCCTTTTGGAAACTTTAAACATGTCTCGGCTGAGCCAACATATGCTCAGCGGGTGTCGGTGCACAGAGGCCGAGTCCCGCGATGGACACGACCCGGCTGAAGTCAGAGGACGGCCTGGCTCCTGGTTCTACTGTCTACCTTGCGCACTGTTCATGTACTTAACCTGACCAGAGTCCTACAGCCTCTGCTGGACACGCCCTGGGACCAGGAAGTCGCCAGTCTAAAAGACCGTTCCTTCTGTGCAGACAGCTCTGACATAGAAGCACCTTCCTGATGCTGGTTATAATTAACCTTCTCCCAGTTTGTGACTTGGGTCCTGACTCTGTTTTCCGTATCAACACAAAAGAAATTCAAGCAACACAGGTTGGTGTTTCAAGCACCTCCATCTGGCCAGAGATGGTTTCGGGCTCCTACGGCGGTGACCGTGGGCGAGCTAGCCACGGGACAGCAGGACCTCTGATTCCCAGAAAGCCCTCGGCAGGGGGAGAGCGTTCAGCTCACCGCAGGCCTGCACTGCGGCGGGCTGGTGTTCCCTCTTCCACCAGAGGCCCCTGAGATATTCAAGAACCCGTCTCATCTTCTTGAAACTGATGGTCTCTGCTCCTTGGACTCCGTTCTGACCTGACCTCTCCCTCCTGCTCGTCCGAGTCCCCACCGGGTGGAGGCCCCAGACCGAATCCAGCGCCCCTAATGTTACACCACCCCCTCTCTTCTTGGCATCCTTCTCCTTCTTTTTTTTTTTTTTTTTTTTCAACGTTTATTTATTTTTGGGACAGAGAGACACAGAGCATGAACGGGGGAGGGGCAGAGAGAGAGGGAGACACAGAATCGGAAACAGGCTCCAGGCTCCGAGCCATCAGCCCAGAGCCCGACGCGGGGCTCGAACTCACGGACCGCGAGATCGTGACCTGGCTGAAGTCGGATGCTTAACCGACTGCGCCACCCAGGCGCCCCGGCATCCTTCTCCTTCTGACGCAGCTTGAGAGTGGCCGGGCAGGCACGGGGCCTGGGACGGAGGAGTGAGACCCGGGACAGCACGCAGCCCCGTGCTGTCCCCTTGACCTCTCCCCAGCGCATGCGGACGGCCCGCTCGGCCCGAGTCCTGCGGCGAGCGTCCAGCACCCTGGCCCCGGGAGGCACCACCAGACAGGAACCACAGCTGAGGGTCGGGCTGGGAGGCCGCTAAGCCACGTGGGGATCCGGTGGGGCTCACGGCGTCCAGAGGCTCGTGTCCTGCTCCCAGCCTTAGCAGGGGCGGGCGTCCAGCCTGGGGTCCGTCGCTCCCCCTCGGTCGTCTCCGTGATGAAAGCTGTAGTTATCCGGCCAGCGGCCTGAGTGCCGAGGGTCGGGGTCTCCTCCCCTGCTTTCTGGACCGTCTCTTCCAGTCTTTCCTCTGCCAGATCTGCTTCCCTGGACTGGACATCGTCTGTCGTGCCCGCCGTCGTGCCCGCCCCAGAGACCTGCCTACCAGCTCGGGAATGCCCCGGCCTCCCAGAGCAGCATGCTTTAGTGCGAACAGCTTGCTAAATAATGGTGTTATTCGTCATATTGGGTCCAGCTACTCACCAGGCACTGTGTTAGGGGTTAAATATACCTTAGAAGACAAAACACACGGTTTTTCCCCTCACGGGGCTTATAGTTTCCCGGGGAAAGCCCGTAACGGGGACCAAATGAGCGATTTCACATCTAGGCTACGTGCTGCGAAGAAGTTAAACACAAGGTTGCAATATTTTTTTTTTTTTTTTTTTTTTAAGTAATGGGGTTGGACAGCCACATCCTGCTCAGCCGGGACGTGCCTGGAAGGTTGCTCTGGAGAGGTCATGCGTCAGCAGAGAACGGCTGAGCCGTTTACAGACCAAGCGGGCAGGCCGTCCAAGAAGAGGGAACAGCATGTACAGAGGCTCTGCGCCGGCAAAGGGCGCGGTGCGCGGAGTCACCAGAAGGACAGAAGATGGACGGACGTGTGGCCGTGGCCTGAGCTACGGAGGGGGCGGGAGGCCCACGGTGGGGGCCTTGGGCGGTGCTAGGGCATGGAAGCCAAGGGCGGAGGGAAGCCTCTGAAGATTCTTACCTAGAAGAGTAACACGGTCTGGTTCGTTCCAAGAACATGGGTCCGGCACCTGCCTGGAGAGGAAGCCGGAAGTAGGGAGGGAGCCACTTTGCTGTGTCCGGGAGGGGAGGTGGGGCCCTGGCAGGAGAGCTCTCAGACGCCCCGTGTGCATCCAGGCCGATTCACATGCGTTTTCTCACAAGCCGGTGTCCCGTACATCAAGTCCATGTTCAGAATCAGCGTACGGCCTGTTACTGCTTTCTGCTTCTGTTTCTGTCTTCTTTTTCTCAGGAGCTTTATCAGTGAGCACTAGCTTTTGACTGCAAGTGACAGGAAACTCAGAATAATAGCAGCTTAAACAAAATGGAAGTTTCTTTGTTATGCAAAAGAAGACTTGGAAAGGTCAGTCCAGAGCAGATATGGTGCTCCATAGCATCGGCGACCCAGGCTCCTTCTGTCTTGTGGCCCTGCCAGCCCTCGGGCATGGTTTCTTCCTCATAGTTCAAGAAGGCTGCTGGAGCTCCAGCCATCCCACTTACCTTCTAGCCTGCAGGAGGGAGGAAGGGACAAAATAAGATGTGTGCTCTCCCTTTAAAGACTTGTCCTGGAAGGAACACACGTCGTTTTCATTCACATCCAGTGGTCGGTTACACGGATGGAAAAATATAGTCTTTATTATCGATAGTCCTTGCTCATTCCTGGGTTCTTTTACTGACGAAGAAGGGGAGAAGGGCTGCTGGGTCATAAGTTCCTCCGGGGCTCAAAACCACTCACGCTGCCCGCACTCTCACTCTGTGCTCAGGCATCGGACTGCTATTCCTACTCTGTAATGTCTCTCAGATCCTCTCTGCCCGCCACCTCGCCCGGCCGCAGCCCTGCCGCCTCGCACGCGGCCGTAGGGGTAGCGTGTGTGGCGTCAGCCTGTACTCCCACGGGGACGTCTCTTACCCCTGAAAACCTTTCACTGCTCCCTCGGGATCGCAGCCCCTGCTCTACCCTTTAGCGTCCAGGGCCCCCGCAGTCCCACCTAGACCACCTGTGGTGAAACCAGCTTGGTTCAAGTTCAGTAACATTAGCAAAGATCGTAATAGCACCTTGCATTCCTACATGTAAGTCTGCTGCGTCCCGAATCGAAAGCGGGTGGCAAAAAGTCAGAAAGCCCAGACTCAAAGCCGAGCCCTGATAGGGGACTGGCTGTGCCACCTTGGACGAGTCACTTGCCCTTCGTGAAGTCAGACCCCAGCCAGTCCCCTTCCTTCCCCGGGCCTCGTTCTGATCTGCAGGTTGGAGCTTCAAGCTGTCTTGCCTCCTTCGCGGGGTTATGAAGCTCCGAGAGGAGGAGGTGAAAAGCCGGGAGACCATGAAATCCAGGACCCGGGTCTGCTGCTTCCGGGCCGCCCTGGGAAGGGAGCAGACAGGTAGAGCCCCAGTCCCCTTCCGGGGCATTAGGGCCCGAGAGCTCAGCCAGGCTCAGTGACCCGTCCCGTCCCCCGACTTGCAGGGCGGGGAGGCCTGGCGCCCTGGGGTCCCGACTGCCTGCTGCAGGGCTCTCGGGGTGTTAAATGGGGAGGGGTGTCTTACGTGAGTGTGTTGGGGCCAAGGGAGAAAGAGAAAAATGGGCGAAGCACATGTAGTCTTTCTTCAGTTCGGGCTGTGAAGTCCTCTGATCGTCTGGGGACGTGCTGTCTGGCCCCTAGGCTGACGCTGACGGTGCCATGAAGAGCGCCGAGGTCCAGCGGGAAGCCACTTCCCGCTCTCAGGTACATGGCCCTCGGGGCCACGCCTCAGCGTGGGGCGGGGGGCAGACGGTCTTCGCGAAAGTGTAGGTCAGAAGTAATGACGTGAACACTATGTCGTCAGGCTTACAGAGTTAAGGAAACGTGAGTCTGGGTAACTGGGTCCAGCTTTGTAATTACCTCGTCAAGCTTAGTGTGTGCGAGCGCTCCCCTCAGTTACCAGCACCCGTAATTTGTTTTGTTCTTGTGTATAATTTAAAGTGCGGGTCTTATTTAGGGAGCAGCGTGTCTCGAGGCTTTCGTCATTTCGGAAATTAGACGGTGCCCTCCTGAGCTTGCCAGACGGTCGCTGTGGCCAAGTTAGGCCCAAGGGCCGGTGGGGCTCTGGGCCGGGGTCTCGGAAGCCCCAGGCGAGGGTCACCTCAAGCCCGGGGGAGGGAGGGAGCCGTTTGTCACGTGCTGGTTGTGTGCACGCATCCTCCCCATCGCCCTCTCGGTAATCTCTTCCAGTGTTTTCTCCAGCACTGAGAGAAACGGGCCCAGGGCGGTGGGGGCCTCGGCCGCCGTATGAGCTTCCTCGATTGCTTCTCCCCCAGCGGAAGGCGAGTCCCTAAGAGAACGTCCACCTGAGTGCCGGCACTTGTAGGAGGCGAGCGCATGGGGAACCTGTCTTCTGTTCACAGCCGTGTGGGTACCCGCCCCGAGAGGCCGATGCACCTACGGGCCTCCCTCCGGGGTCCTCCGGCTCCCGGGTGCCTCCCGGCCTGGGCACTTCCAGCCTGGCCCTCCCTGACCCATCAGAGCCCCGAGACCCCAGGGCCCAAGGCCCCTCGAGCTAACGGTCCGACAAACCTGTGTTTGGGTGAGCGGGTGACGACGTTGGCAGTGGGGTCCTTCTGTCTCCTGCAGGCTCTGGACGGTGGTTCCGTTGCCCAGGATGCGTTTCATGAAACCGCTCGCCAGGTAAAAGCAGATATGTGCTCACCCAGGGGCCATCACCATCACTTTCGTTACCGCCAGCAGCCCCGAAGCTAATCAGGACAGATCTGACCCAAAAATAAATTCAGGAGGCCTTCCCTCCGCGCCTCCTGTGTCTCCCTCCTTTGGGGGGGCCAGACTTTCCTCCGCATCTGTTCGCTTCCTGGCACTCAGACAGCTGTGTGGCCTTGTCTGCAGTTCCTGGGCTCTGCCTGTCCCCAGGTTCTTGTCTGCTTCGGACGCTCCCTCCTCTGGGGTCTTGGCCAGTGCAGGGGCAGAGTGGGCTGTAGTTTCCGGGCAGGCTTGTTTCCTGGTAGCGCATCGTGAGCATCTTCTGTGATGCTACTTCCTGTAAAGCAGAGCGGGGCCGGGTGCCGGGGTGAAGGGGCCGGGGGCTCGCTGGGCGACAGGCGGAGGAAGGGGCCCGCGCGGCGGCCCGAGCCCAGCCGTGGCACCGGCCCACCCTCTCCTGCCCCGTTGCCGGGACCTCCTGTATTCAGGGGTCTGAGGTCTCGGCCGGGGGCCGGCAGAGGCTCCGTGGAACTTGGAGCCCCTTGGTTTGCAGAGGGGGCGGTGCTGGGGCAGGGCTGCTTGCGTCTGTGGTCCGTGCCCAGCCGCAGGCTCCCCAGAGACTGGGCAGGGGCGGGGTGGGGGGCCGAGTGCGATCAAAGAAACCTCCACCGTTGGGCTGGAAGGGGTTCTGGGCACGTTTGGCCAAATCCTCCCATTCGCGGATAAGGAAGCCCAGGCCCAGGGTCCCACAGCAAACTGGAGTCTGAGCCCCCAGCTGGGTCCTCTCCTGGGGCAACCACCGCGGTGCCCACATGGCTGGTGGCTCAGGCCGAAAGAGGCGGCTGGAGGTTGAGGGCACAGGCCCCAGCGTGCCCCTCTCCGGCCTCCGTCACTTTACCTAGAAGGAAGGGGTTCGCTGCGTTAGGGGTAACCGCAGGACTGTGACTCCCAGGGGCAAAGTCCCCTGCCCAGGTCCTGACCGTACGTCTGTGTGTCCCTTCCTGAGAGAGTCCTGGCCTCTGGGCTAACGTACCCTTGGAGGAGCCTGTTCCGTGGGCAGAGACCCTCAGGGCAGCCATCTCCGTGCTCCTCGGGACACTTGTCACCACCGGGTCAGTTTAGGGCAAGCCTCCTGCGGATCTGTGTCTCCCCACGCGGCCCCTTGAGGCAGCCGGGGAAGGAGCTGGCTGGGCCCGTTCTCAGAGGTCAGCGACAGGGTGACCTGACACCATGCCCTGCGGACCCTGCAAGCGAGAAGGGGTCTCTCGGGGCCGTCTCGTGCCCCTTGCCCTCCCCCAGCAAGAATGTCTCAGTTCAAGAGGCGGGAAAAAGGAGTCGGGATGAGGAGGGTAGTCTGGCCCCAGCTGTGTCCCCTCCTGCTCCCGGGACCGGGAGATGAGTCAGGAGGGCGTGAGCCCCTCGGCCCAGGCCCCGGCTGGGAGCCTTTCCTTCCGGCTGCTGCTGTCCAGGACGCTGGGGCACGCCAGCTACGGAGGCTCACAGATTCCTCCTGTAGGAAAGCGCCCCGCCACCCCCACCGCCCGCCACCCGCCACCCCGGCAGGGAAAGATGGGTGCGTGCTGGCTCTGTCCATTCTTCCTCACATGGCACTGAGCTTCTGGATTAGCATGACTTCTGATGTGTTCCAGAATTCTCCACGTAGTCGTGTGAACCACGGTCTGGGTGGTTTGGCTGTGGGACAGGTGGGCCCCCCCAGACTTGTCACTCTTCACCTAGTCAGAGCCCACCCCCCGCAGTCCGGGGACACGTGCCCCCCGGGTGCCCAGGCCTGTGGGAAGAGGCCAGAGGCAGCCACACTCCACGTGCAGAGACCGCTAGTGGTCAGGGAAGGCCCCGCAGCCACGCCGCCCCCTCCCGGGGGCCCACTCTTCCCGTGGCAGGGGGAGGCTCTACGCCCTGAGCAGGAAGCCTCACTGCGCTGGGAAACCGCAAGGAGAAAACTTCTTTCCGGGACTTTCTTCCATCTTCTTCCTCTTTGTTTTTGGTCCCCGGGGTGGTCCCCACCTCCCTCCCACACAGCCCTGCCCAGGCACCGCCACAGCGTCTGTTCACCTGGGGAGCGGCCCGCCTTTAGTTCTCTTTGGAAGTCATAAGTGAGAGGACAAAGCCTCCCTTCTTCCCTCTGAGGCTCCAGCCAGGACCACCGCCTACGGGGCATTGCCCTCCAGGGGGCCGCGTGCACACTGAAGTCTCCGGGAACGGCATCCCGCGGAGTTGCACAGTGTGCAGCCTCGCCAGCTGAGCAGGGCGGCCCTGGCGTTGGCTCACCCCCTGTGAAGGCGGCTCATGCGGATCCGGGATGAGATGCCTGAGAAAGGCCGGATCCCCACAGTCTCTCCAATCAAGCCCTCTGAGCCTCCCCTTCCTCAGAGGCACGAAACGGTCAAGAGGGGCCAGACCCAAGCTCACACGGGGGCTCTGTCGCCTGGCGGGTGTTTTATCCCGCGCAAGTTCCCTAGCACGGCTGAGCCTGGGTTTCCGGTTCAAGACCACAGCACGTGGCCATCCTAACCTTGTGGCCGTGAACACGAAGCGCGTAAAGGCCGGCCCACGTGGCGCGTGGTAAAGGCCGTCGTTCCCTCGTGAAGCAGAGTGGACGTGCAGCCTCCCCACCTGGCAGAGAGAGTCCCAGAGACACTGCGAGACGAGCGGTCTCTGAGGAGACCCTCCCCGAGAGCCCCAGCCACTGGGCCGCTCTGTCCGTACGTGGGAAGCTGAGAACGTGGCCCCCGGGTCGGCTCCACGACGGATGGCGGATGGCGGGAACGGGCCGGACCGGGAGGACAACAGCTCACGCTTGGCGCCGGGGTCCGTGGTGCCGAACAAAAGCCAAGGGTGGCAGCTGTGAGAGGGGGGAGGGCAGGGAGGCCATGCAGGAGGGCAAGCCCAGGGGTGAGCGCACCGTCAGCTCCCGTCACGGAGAAGTGGGGGGCGGGGGGGAGGCAGCTCTGTGGAGGGCACCTGATCCGGGACGGCTTTCTGGAGGAGGCGACTTCCTGGGCCCAAGGGGCCAGAGTGAGTGAAGCCCAGCACGGGAGCGGTCCAGTATGGGGTGGAGAGGGGCCCAGTAGTGGGCAGGGGGTGGTATGGGGTGGGAGAGAGGCCCAGCAGATGCTTGCCAGGGCATCCGCGAGAGGCTCGGAGCGTCGGTGGGCCCAGCCTCTTTCGCCGGGCGGAGTTCGGACTCAATCCTGTACCAAAGCCACTGCTCCCAACCTTATTTGTTTCTCTTGCTCCGGCGACACAGGAGAAACCCAACCTAGGCGGTCCCCGGTTTATAGGGTCCCCCTGCTTCCTTGCCCAAGGACAAGGCGAATCAGAGCACAAGAGAGCAAAGCGAGGTCGTCGTAGGGGCAAGCTTTGTACGTTCCCCGACGCAAAACGTGGGCTGTTCACGAGCATCAGGTGTTCGGCCACTGCTGGTTCCGGACCGACGGTGGTTGTAGCCCAGAGCGTGCACGCCGAGGTCACCCTCCGCCCCACCCTCGGCCGGTGGGAGCCGCGGCGGGCACGAAGCAGGGAGGATCTTGTGTTTGGGGAAGACTTGCCTGGCGACCGAGTGGGGCACGGGTTGGAGCAAGGAGGCCGGCTGGGGACACTGAGGCAGTGGTGCAGGTGGGTGCCGCTGGGGGCGTGGCTGGGACGGGCAGCGAGTGCGGGCTGTGGGGGAGCCAGCGGAGGCCAGGTGTCCCCGCGTGGCCGGGTGGTGGCGTTTACTGCCCGCAGGTGGGAGATGGCAGGAGGAGGAGGAGGAGGGCCCCGGGGCGGGGCGGGCGGGCAAGTCAGCTGACCTGCCCTTTCCCTCGGCGAAGCCCCAGGCTGGGGCCGGGCTGGTGTCAGAGGGTGGGAGGTGCCCGTTGAGTCCGTGGACACAAGATCGCCGGGGGAACAGACCTGTGTCCGTTCGTTGCAGGCCCTCGGTGTCTGGCCGCCCCGTAGGGACACAGTCCAGGTTTGCAGAGTAAGTGCAACTGAGCTGAAGGAAACGAAGGGGGCCTCCCGGCAGGGGGAGGGCAAGAGACCGACTGAGTCAGTGACCGGGAAAGAGGAGAGGAGAGATTGGGGGTGCGGGTCAGAGGAGGGGGACACGGGGGACGAGGGAGAAGGCCGAGCGCAGAGGCTCCGGAAGGAACGACGGAAGGGTGGGGGGGGGACACAGGGCCTGGCCCGCGGCCACCGCCTCCCCGCACCGGCAAACGCACACTTGCCACGGTCCAGTGCTTCTTCCAAACATACTGTTTTTCTCCGGTTTCGTGCTTTTTATTAAACATTTCCAAATCAGGAAACACGGAAATATTTTTTAACACAACGAAAGAAAACATTGCGAGCAGAGAAACTGACTCAGAAGGGTTTGCCAGATGAGCCAGCTGGTTTCCCGTTGCAGAGCCGTTCGGAGAGGGTGACGGCACCCGTCGTGAAGCAAGTGGACTGGCGTCTGGGTCCCCCGGCCGCCGCCTCCGTGGGCAAACCGGAGAGGCTGGCCGGACGCCTCGGCACCACAGGGGAGGAGGAGACCGGGCGGAGGAGAGCTGCTCGCCCCGGGAAGGCTGAGCTGGGCCTTCTCGCCTGAGTCCCTCCCGCCTGTCAGCGAGGCCACGTCCACGTGCGACCCCAGGCCCGCGTTTGGCAAAAGTCCGCCCAGAAAACCGCCGGCGGAGACGTGCGTGCCACCGCCTCCGCGAGAGGGTCCGCGGGAACTGTGTCCGCAGAAGGGAACGGCCACATCTGCTCGGTGGCGGGTCGCGGCTGGTTCGGTGGGCGTGGTGGCGGCGATGGCTTTCTCCCCTTTCAGAAACGACCGGAGGCCCTGCCCCCCACTCTGCGAGCTCTTAGAAATAAAGCATGAGAGCTGCCTCGGAGAGACCCTCGGCCGTGGCCTTGCGTCGCCCGGCAGGAGGGAGCCCCCTCACTCTCCTCGACTCAGAGTCAGCTCTTACAACTCAGGACGCCGGCCGCGAAAGTAACGCGGGGGGCCCTGTGCACACGCCGCCTGGGCCTGGGGTCCCCGTGGGCAGCCTGGCTCCCCACAGCTGTGCGTCTCACATTTCCAGATGCTTGCTGGGGAAAGGCTTTTTAAGGCGGGAAAGAACTTCATTGGTTTTGTTTGCCCTGACGTGAACTGGCCTGCGGCTGCGACCACCAGCCTGGCCCATCGGCCGCTCGGGGTCCCCGACTTCCGAGGCCGGCGGCTCTCACCGGCCGCAAGCGGCTCAGACGCCCCTGAACTTAGGCTGACGGGACACCCTTGGGGAGTGGCAGCGATTTCCCCGAAGCTGGCATTCCGAGGGCACCCGGTCATTCCTTGATTCTAGGGACGCGGCAGGGGCAGGGGCAGGGGCGGGAAGAGGCCCCGGCGCTCGTGAGCGGCTCCCCTCAGTGGGAGCTGGCCAGGCTCGCCAACCCCCCGCTCCCTCCCGGCCACCGCCCTGCTGCTCACGGCAGCTCCGTGTAGAATCAGCCTTTTCGCTTACTTGGGGTAAGAGCCCCTGTGCTGCCGGCTTGCGATAGAGACAAAATGAGTCATTCACTCATTCATTCAACCCATGTGAACCGACTACTGGAGACAGCGCAGCAGACTGTACAAAACGTCCTGCCCTGGAGACTTCTGCTCTAACGGGGCCGACAGAGCATATATCCTATGAGGTGGCGGTGTGTTCGTGGGGCAAAGGGGGGCGGTATGGCCCGTGTAAACAGGGTGACCAGGGAGCCCCTTACGGAGACCCTGACGTTTGAGCAAAGACCCGAAATCATCTGAGGCAAGTGCTTTCTGGGTAAGCGGGTACCAAAGTCAGGGGTGAGGCTGGGCTGTTGTGGGGCCTGCAGACACGCTGATCACAGCAGAGCAGTGAAGAGCCACGGATAGACTGTGGGCCACAGGAGCCCTGGGGTGGGGGTGGGGCCACAGGGAGAGGGGTCCAGTGGGGGGGGCCCAGAGGGAGGGGGAGGGATGGGGGGCAGAGTCCCAGGAAGAGGGGGTCCTGGTGGGAGGGGCCCCAGGGAAAGGAGTCCCAGTGGGAGGACTCCAGGGTGGGAGAGGCTGGGGGTGGGGGGGCCCGTTGGGAGGGGCCCGGGTGGGAGGGGAAAAGGCAGTCCATAGGAGTTCACCGTGTCAGTTATCTGTCGCTGCATAACAAGTTGCCCCATAATTCAGCAGCTTGAGACGGCAGATGTTGCCGACGTCACAGTTGCTGAGGGTCAGGGATTCGGGGGCAGCCTGAGCGGGCACCTCGGCTCGGGTTTCTCGTGAGATTGCAGTCAAGCTGCCCCCCGGGCTGCGGTCTCCTCTCAAGGCTCAGGTTAGAGGGTCTCTGCTTCCAAGCTCGCTCACCCCGTTGTGGGCATGCTGTGGCCCCTCACCAGGCGGGCCTCTCCGTAGGGTCACCTCACGGCACGGCCAGTGGCTTCCCCCGGACGGGAGCGATCCCAAAGAGAACAAGGTTCAGGTCGCTCGGCACAGAGGCCGTGGTGTTTTTATAGCTGGATTTCAGAGCTGATGGCCCATCGCTTCCGCCGTGTTCTGTCTGTCAGAGACAAGTCGCCAGGGCCAGCCCGCTCTCGGAGGAGGGGATTACAAAAGTACGTGGAGGAGGCAGGGGACCGTGTCTGAGGCTGTGACCACACTCCTGGGGTGCGATTTCATCCCTGTGGCGCCCGGAAGCAGGCACAGCTAGACCACACGCTGTCCAGGTGTCTGTACCTGTGCGGAAAGACGCAGGAAGCTTGTGCCCCGGCGGCTGCGGTGCCCGAACACAAAGAGCACATGAGGCCATCCAGCAGGCAGGTTGCACAGTGAGCTCAGGGACGCTCAATTTGTTTCTAGGCTTCCCAACTGAATTTTACATTAGCGTATTTTTGGGGTCTCTTAGGTTTGGTTCCGTGTTCAATATTATGGAAGTTATGCAAGGATACGCTTAGAGTCCGTTGTTCTGTGCTGTTTGCTGCCCTGCCCCCGATCTTCCCATTTACCCTTCTCCAGAGAGAGCACTCTTCCGGAGGGAGCATCTCTCCAGAGGGAGCACTTCTCCGGAGGGAGCACTCCCCTGAGGGAGCATCTCTCCAGAGGGAGCACTCCCCCCAGGGAGCACTCCTCCAGAGGGAGCATTCCTCCCAAGGGAGCATCTCTCCAGACGGAGCACTCTCCCGAGGGAGCATCTTCCAGGGGGAGCACTCCCCCCGAGGGAGTATCTCTCCAGAGGGAGCACCGCTCAGAGGGAGCATTCCTCCTGAGGGAGCATCTCTCCAGAGGGAGCACCTCTCAGAGGGAGCACTCACCCCAGGGAGCACTCCTCCAGAGGGAGCATCTCTCCAGAGGGAGCACTCCTCCGGAGGGAGCATTACCTCGAGGGAGCATTACCCCGAGGGAGCATCTTCCCAGGGGAGCACTCCCCCTGAGGGAGCATCTCTCCAGAGGGAGCACCCCTCAGAGGGAGCATTCCTCCCAAGGGAGCATCTCTCCAGATGGAGCACTCTCCCGAGGGAGCATCTTCCAGGGGGAGCCCTCCCCCCGAGGGAGCATCTCTCCAGAGGGGGCACCTATCAGAGGGAGCACGCCCCCCGAGGGAGCACCTCTCCAGAGGGAGCACTCCTCCAGAGGGAGCACTTTTCCCAGGGGAGCATCTCTCCAGAGGGAGCACTCCTCCGGAGGGAGCACTCCCCCGAGGGAGCATCTTCCAGGTGGAGCACTCCCCCCGAGGGAGCACCTCTCCAGAGGGAGCACTCCTCCAGAGGGAGCATTCCTCCCAAGGGAGCATCTCTCCAGAGGGAGCACTCTCCCGAGGGAGCATCTTCCAGGGGGAGCACTCCCCCCAAGGGAGTATCTCTCCAGAGGGAGCACTGCTCAGAGGGAGCATTCCTCCCAAGGGAGCATCTCTCCAGAGGGAGCACTCCTCTGGAGGGAGCACTCCCCCAAGGGAGCATCTTCCAGGGGGAGCACTCCCCCCAAGGGAGTATCTCTCCAGAGGGAGCACCGCTCAGAGGGAGCATTCCTCCTGAGGGAGCATCTCTCCAGAGGGAGCACCTCTCAGAGGGAGCACTCCCCCCAGGGAGCACTCCTCCAGAGGGAGCATCTCTCCAGAGGGAGCACTCCTCCGGAGGGAGCATTACCTCGAGGGAGCATTACCCCGAGGGAGCATCTTCCCGGGGGAGCACTCCCCCCGAGGGAGCATCTCTCCAGAGGGAGTCCTCTGCCCTCCTGTGCTCCTTCGTGCCAGGGCGGGCTCCACGTCTGCGGGTACCATGCGTGTGCTGCTGCTTTCCCAAACTTCAATTGTGCGCCCACCGGCCCCCCAGGTGGAGGATGAGGACACAGCCCCTCGCCCGCCCACACCCCGTCCTGCGCAGCCTTCTCTGCTCGTCTGGCCTGCACTCCCCGGACTCTTCACAGCTGGGCCTGTAGCGAAGGATGGCGGCTCCTTTCCTGCAGGTCTTTTTGTTTCTCCCGGGTAACGACCACGTTAGTCCGTTTGCCCGCTCCTTGTGTGTGTTTATCACGAAGTCAGCTCCACATTCTGGCAGCCGTCCAACTTCCCAGGACGTTCGGGCACGTTCGGTTTTCCATCGATTTTAACTTCTTGGGCAGCGTCTTGGAGAGATGTGTCCCAGAGCCTCTGGCCTGCTCTAGCCGGGGCGCGTGGCCCTCCAGGCCTGGCACTCGGCCGCATCCAAGGACCACCCGCCACCGGCCCCCTGGGCCTCCCTCCTGGAGGGTCTCGCTTCCTCGGTCCGGGGGTTCCTCCTTTCTTCGGGTGACACGCAGCTTCCTGTGGCCTCCAGTGACAGGTGCAGAGGAGACAGATGTTTGAGGCTCTTGCACATCTGAAAGTGTCCTCCCTCCACCTTCTGACTTAACTGACACCTTGGCTGGTTTGGAAATAATTTCCCTTTGGAATTTTGAAGCCTTTATTTCATGGACTGCTGGCTCCCAGGGTTGCTGTCAGAGTCCAAAGTTACTCTGATTTCTGATTCATCACATTTGACCTCTCCCTCCCTCCCTCCCTCTCTCCCTCCCTCCTTCCCCTCTCTCTCCCTCCCTCCCTCCCTCTCTCTTCTTCTCTCTGCCTCCCTCTCTCTCTTAACTCTGGAAGCTCCATAGCCTCTCTCCTTTCCCCTGGTTTTATCAAATTTCACAATAATGCACCTGAATGTGAGTCTTTTCGTGTACTGTGCTGGGGACAGGGGGCCCTTGATTTAGAAACTTATGTTCTTTGATTCTGGAAAAACATTATTTTAATTTCCTTAACGGTGACTTCTCTCCTCCTTCTCTTTTTTTTCCCAGTTCTTTTTCTGAAACTATTATCTGAATTGGTAGACAGACTCCGTGATTTGCTTGTATTTTCATCTCTTTCTTTTCCTGCCTTTTGGGAGACCCCTCCATTGACCCCCAGCCCTTCCAGAAAGACCCCCTTGGGTGGCACTGACCCGTGTCTCCTGGGGCCAGAGTCTGTCTCCCTCACCTTGGTTATAGGGTTTTCCCCACGAGCTCTTCTCCGCCATGGTCTGTATGTGGTCGAGAGTCCTGCTTCTCTGTGAACTGATTCGGTCTGTGTCTTTCATGTTCACAACTGTCCTTAGATTTCTGGGGACCCCGGTCGTCTGCCTGCGTGGAGCGTCTACGGAGGGCAACAGTGTGTGCGTTTAAGTTGCAACCAGCTGTTACATGGCCCCTGTGTCTGTCACCCGTTTCACAGTAGTAGAAAGGGAGAACCATAGCACACCCTGACGATAAACGAATAATTATAACTGTCCTTAAAAAAAGGACACCTTTTCCTCGCTAGCCTTTAGAGCAAAACACGGCTCTGAAAAATTCTCTGTTGCAAACACTGGCAAGACATGACTATGCAGGCTGGTGACAGGCATAAACCACTGTAAGATGGTGAGTGGGTTTGGAGACAGCTTGGTCCCCACACCCACCGCCCTCAGGCCCCACCCACGGCCTCCCGCCTGCTGAGCCGCGTGGGGCAGTGGGACGTCCTTGTGCCCCCCCCCCCCAGAGGGAACAGCACTCCAGTCTGGCGGGCGGTGTGTGAATGGCGTCCTCAAGACCTGCTTCCCTCTGCAGCACACACGGCCAGCTCCCATGCAACTGTATTTGTGAATGAAGAAGAAACCCACAAGAACATAAAGAGAGTGTAGAGAGAAATAAAACAGTAAGTCAGACATCAAGGTGACAAAAAGACAGCTAGCTGTTGCTAATACTGAGTCCCAGCCTGGACTCTAATTTCTTTCTCTCCTAACCACTCGTGTGCGAGTAGAAAGGCCCGGGTCCCGAGGCCGCCGAGCAGCCGGCAGCACTAGTTGAAGCATCGGATTTGCAGAGAGGCAGGCTGTGAAGACCCAGGGGCCAGTAACGCACTCGGGAGACAGGCTACAAATCCAGTCCAGACCCGCGGTTGGCGGTGGAGGCTCTCCACTGCTCCTCCCCGGGCACCTGCACACTTTCCAGCAGGTCTCATGTCCGGGGCTTGCTGTCTTTCCTCAGGCTTGCGGGCAGCTGCTGGAACCGTCCTCCTTGGACACCAGTGTCTTGTGTCCCTTCTGTGTCCAAGAACTCGCAGCAGATGCCTTCCTGTCAATTACGTCTGCAGCCCAAAGTTCAAGACTCTCACAAAGGTCTCCTCGCTCCCCTGCTGTCCTAGTCCCTGCCTCTGTCGTGCTGTGGATAGTTTCTCAGGGTGACGACACCTGTCCCCCCTCCCCACCCCCGACAGTGACCATTGCCCACACTGAGTGCCCGCGTCCTGGGCTGAGCCCTGGGCTGCTGGTGCTCCTGGTCACTGGCCCTCCTGTCAGCAGATAGGCAAACGGGGTCACAGAGGTTAAGTCGCTTGCCCACAGCACAGAGCCTCTTGATGTGGAGGTGGGGCTTGAAGCCAGGTGAGCCAAGCCCAAGGCCGCCAGCCCACCTCCTCTCCACCCTGCGCCCCAACCTTGCCGTCCTCAGACCTCACCCGAGACTTCTTCAGGACGGACTGGTGACCCCAGGACAGGCCCTGAGAGCCAGGGTCTGCCTCCACGGCTCCCCCGAGAGCAGCATGCAGGAGTGGAAGGGACAGAGGGGACTCGAGGGGACGCGAGGGGGAGCCCGACTGGGGGCGGGGTGGCACCAGGGGCGGGGGAATATCTTCACCTGCCCCGCCTCCCCGGGTGCACCTGCTGCGTCCCAGCCGAGCCCCGGCTTTCATAAGGGCGCTCCCTCCACCTGAACCCCCCTCCTCCCGGCCTGCCTGGGGGCTCCGTCCTCTGACTAACCTGCCGGTGTTGGGGTCAAGGTCACTGCCCTTTCCCTCCTGTCACTCAAGCGCCCTGTCTACCCAGTTCTGCGAAAGTCCTCACCGGCCCGTCCCCTGAGCCGAGAGCCCCGAGGGCAGGCCGTGTCCTGCTCGCTCATCTTTGTGTTTCCGTACTTGTCCGTACTTGTCACGGAGCCAGCACACAGGGGCTCCGGTGTCTGGGGGTGAGAGCAGGGAGGGAGAGGGTGGGTCGCCCTCGGCACCGGGCAGGGGGGTGGTGGCCGCGTCCTTCCAGCCGGTTCCTCCCCGGGCAGGGGAGCCAAGAGCCCCGTCCAGCCCAGAAGAGACACCGTCCCTCTGCAGGGACCCCAGTGCCCCCAGGGTGCCCCTCCCGACAGCGGTGACGGGCCGGTTCTTCAGGACCCGTCAGCCTTACGGGAGGTTGCTAAATGTGTTTGGTGGGTTTGACATTCTCCCCTGCTCGGGAGCCATCATTTCGGATCGGTCACGTCCATGTCTGCTCAGGCTGTCGACTTGGAAGGGAACGTCTGAATTTCACTGTCGCATGATTTCATCTGAAGCTATTTTACCGACACTCGAAGGGCGTCTACCGTGCACTCACGGCCAGCGCGGCCTCTGGGACCAAGCCGGGGGGGGGGGGGGGGGGGGGGAGACAGGGTCAGGGCAGGGGCGGGGGCGGGGGCGGGGCCCGGGCCGGCAGAGGCGTGGCACCTTCCGTCACCAGCACCGCTGGGTCCAGCTCAGCCAACACCCAGTCCGTCCCCGTCCGGGTTCGCCCGCGGCCTCTGCGTCCGGGGCTGGCACTTCCTTCCACTAAGTGCTGTCTCCCCCCGCCCCCGGCAGGTACCACGACCAGCAGGACGTGACGAGTAACTTCCTGGGTGCCATGTGGCTCATCTCCATCACCTTCCTCTCCATCGGTTACGGGGACATGGTCCCACACACGTACTGTGGGAAGGGCGTCTGCCTCCTCACCGGCATCATGGTGAGTACCTGGCCCGCCCGTCGCCCTCCCCACCTGCAAACGCCGTGAGAGCGCAGGAGGGGTCCTCCGGGCAGGACGGCTGCTGGGCGCCCCCTCCCCGCACACGGCCAGGAAGGTGCTTCTCGGCTCAGTTTCCTTTTCTAGCACAGTCAGAGCTCCTCGTCCCCACGGCCCCCCAGGTGGGCTGGGCTGGGCTGGCCTGGGTCTGGCCCCCACCCCCGTGCCCCCACCGGCACCACCCCGCGGCCATAAGCGACAGGGCCCTCGGGCCCCACAGACTCAGCGCCACGTCCGAGGGACCGTCACTGGAACTCCCAGAGCGGGGATCCGGGGCGGGCGCTGACCTGGCCACGGGAGGCCCGTGTCCTGGGTCGGCCTGCGGCCGGCCACCGCCACCGCCTCCCGCTGGCCGCCTGACACCTGCAGCTGTGGCCCAGGACCACCGCTCAGTGACCTCTCTTCAGGAGAGGACCCCCAAGGCTCCGAGGAGAAGGCTGCAGGGAAGCCTGGGGTGGCCTCGGGGGTGTGAGCGCGCACAGGCCTGCAGTTCTAGGTGCCCGGGGCCCCCCCACAACCCCCACACGGTGGGGGGGGGGCCTTCCCTCTTGGTGCTTCTCAGACTTCATTCATCCCCGTTTGCAGCGTAAAGGGCGCTAAATTCTCACCAGGGTGGGGGCCGCCCCACCCCCCCCGACCTGACCTTCTGACACCCATCTCGGACACCAGGCCGCTGAGTTCGGGCCCCTGGGAGCAGAGGAGGGTCTAGGGTCAGGGGCCCCGAGCGGCCGCGCCTGCCTGGACACGCCGTGCCCCTGCAGCTCCTTCCCATGGAGGCCTGGCGGGGGCGCACATTAGCAAGTCGGCCGCGGCCCCTCCTGGGGGCGGGGGAAGGGGGGTGCTTAGCCCCTGCTGTGTGAATCCCGGGTGAGTGAGGCCTCAGAACGATCCCCTCCCGTCCCCCCCTGTCCATCAGGCGGTAGGAGTCTGTCTGGCCGAACTCCAGCTGCCACCAGAAACCAGGCGATGGCCTCCCTCCAGCACCTAGTGACACGCGGCCCGAAGGCCGAAGCCTTGGCGTCTTAGAGGCTCGGCTGGGGGGGGTTGGGGGGGGGCGGGGCTCGGCGTGGCTGTGCCCCCGGAGCGCATCGTGGGCAGCTTCCCCCAGGCTCCAGGCGTGTGCTCCCCGGGCCCCCGGGCCCCTGCCGGCGGCCTCCTCCTCGGGGAGGGGTCCTCGGCTCCTGGGGCGCAGGGCTGTGTCCCCATGCAGGGAGGGGTGGTTGAAGCCGGGGCGGCAAGCGGGTGAGGGGGGCCCGTATCCCCTCCCGCATGAACAACACAGCTCAGGCCCCTCATCTTCTCTTTTGTTCAAAACGTCTCCCTCTCCGGGTGCAGGGGCGGCGTGGGGGCTGTATGGTCAAGGGCCGTGGCCCCGTTAACGTCCACTGCCTCCCTCTGGGGTCAGACGAGGGAGCCCTGGTGGCCCTTTTCTAGCTGAGTCATTCTTGCTGGGGTTTCTGAGCCGCCCTCCCTCCCCTCCCCCAGCCTCCCAGCACCCCCCCCCTCGGGTACTTCCCAAGGACAGGTAGGGCTTCCCGCCTGGTTACCATGGACACTGCGGGCCGGGGGGGGGGGGGGGAGGGGGGAGGGTGGGTTTGTGTGCTGCGGCTGTAAATAGTCTTAATCACTGTTTTCTCTTGGCGATCCTAGAAAGGGGGTAATTATCACCCATTAAGCCAGGTGCTCGTGGTCTGAACGACCTGCGGTGGTTGGCACAGACCCGGAGTGTTTGAGGGGCTTCAGCCACAGAAGCAGGTCTGTCAAAGTCCAGCATGTCTCCTCCGAGAACGTCACGAGCTGGTGACAGTGCAGAGAGAAAGCTGTCGGTACTTAGCCACCAGAACTGGAAATGGCAACACCCGGGAGGCGGTGCTTTGGAAGCCTCTTGGCTGCGGGGTGTGGGGTGTCAGGGGAGCCCGGGGCCCAGACCACGCCGCGGGAGCCCCATTTCGGTGCAGCCGAGCCACACACGCCCCGTGGGCCCTTCCTGAGTTTGGGACACGGAGACAAAGCTGTGGGATGTCTGCTGGGGACGCTGAGTCTCCCCCAAGGCCTCAGGAGAGATGCTCTCTGAACCTGGGGGGGGGGGCGGGCTCAGCGGCGCATCTGCCTCCCGTCAGTTTGAGAAGACGAGCCTCTCCCTGAGACACCTTGCTTCCAAACCAACTGCCGTGGTTTTAGTTGTCGGGTGGAGTCTGCTGTAGAGACAGCGTAACCCTCCGGGCTGGATTCCCCCATTCGTCACCGTCACCGAAATTTACGCCTCGTTTTAGTTTATGCTTCTTTAGTTAAGGACACTTCATCCTTTCCCCCTCGGACGGACGCTTGTTTTTCCAGATTCTGAGGTTTTGCAGCTGGAAAGTGTTTCTTGGAATCAAGGAGAGGGGGGGACCGGTGCGGAGGACTCCGGACTCCGGAGGGGGGGACCGGTGCGGAGGACTCCGGACTCCGGAGGGGGGGACCGGTGCGGAGGACTCCGGACTCCGGAGGGGGGACCGGTGAGGAGGACACTGGTCTCTGGGCTCAGATGTAGGGATGAGTTGGCAGTTTCACCCTCGCGGGCCGCTCCTGTGGGCCTGCTCACCGCACACCGTCCAGGTGGACCCTGCCCTCCCGCCCTTCCCTCGGGGGTAGGAGCTGGCCCGGGGAGACCCAGGAGCCCAGCCGGTGTCACTTGTGACTCTGGACTTGGCACGTCTGAAGGCGAGGGCTCGGTCATGGATTTGCTCCCCAGGGTGACCCTGTGGAGGTGACGCCAGCAGCCACTTCGTCCTCTCCATCCCACGCCATCCTGCCCCCCCATCTCCCAACGCGGCCCCGCCCCCGGGCACCTGACCTGGAGAAGGGCTCACTGCCCCGGCGGGAACATAGGTGATCACTAGACAGCTTACTGGCAAACACGGCGTCAGGAGGGGCTCCCGTCACCAGTCTTCTCCACCAGAGGGCCAGCTGACCGTTACCTCCTGACTCCAGCCTCACCTCCCTGTCCCTCCTGCTCCTCACTCACCCCCATCGTCGTCTCTCCCTCTTCTTCCCTCTTCCCTTTCCCTTCCCTCCTTCCGCTCCCCCCCCTCCACCCCCGCCCCCCCGCCCCCCGCCAGCCGCTTCAGGATGCAGCTCCAGTGTTCCCTGTCTGGTCTCTGCTCCAGCAACCTCTCTCTCTGCACCCCTCCCCTCCCCTCCCCTCCCCTCCCTTCCCTCTCTGCTCCCCCTCCTCCCCCTCCTCCTCCCACTTCCCCTCCTCCTCTCTGTCTCTCCATCTCTCTCTCACACACACTGCGCAGAGGACCAGCAGTCTGCATTTCAGCACTCAGCCCTCCACTTTCCAGAGGCTGCTGATGTCTGACCCCATCTTTACCAGGTTGTCTTTTCATGGAAATGATCAAGCGAGGCTTCGTGATTAGCGACTCCCCTGATTACATCCAGAGGATGGGTTTTCCAAAAGAAAAAAATAAAGTTGAGAGTATTCTCTGCTTCTGTACTCAGGTTAGAATTAGAGGTTAAGAACCTGGCATCCTCCAGAGAAATATCCACAAGGAAGTCTTGGCATCTTTAAGTGAAAAGAAACTGAAAACGTAATCCAACCCACCTTACTGTCTCCGTGCAGAAACTTATCTTAGTTGTATATTAGTTAAAACACTCTAACTTCTAACTAGAAGCCCCTGCATCTAACCAGCTAGGCTGTGGGCCATGGCGAGAGCTGGGGCCCTCTTTTCGGACCCTAAATCCCCAAAGCGACACGATGAGTGGGGGACCCCCTCCTCAGGCGTCTTCTGCCCCCAGCTCTCAGGGGCGATTTAAGCGGAGCTGACCCCGGGAGGTGAGGGAGAACGGAGCCTAGGGAGAGCCCTCTCCATCTAACGTCCATTTTGAACGCTGTGATAAGTCCCTGTGTTTGGACTGTCGGCCCAGAGTACGTTTGGAACCCCGTATAAAGGAGCGGGATTATACGCGGTCTGGTTGAAGGGAGTGGAGCACAGCTTCCCCCCAGGACAGCTTCTTTTAAGCTATTTTTTGCTTTTGGAGGCTTGGCTAAATCAATTACAGCATTAGACCAGGCTGCCCAAGTGCCCATACACATCCTTTGAAAAGTGGGCACGGTCTTCTGCAAGTCACAGATGCAAGAACACACAGCCATCCCTGAACAACAGGAAAATGAGGTCAGAAAGGAGGGTTCACAGACCCAGGCCTTTCCAGTTGGTCGTGCTCGAAATGGTGGTTCCAAATGTACCGAGAAACATGAGACCATCCAATGGGGACACTGTGAAAAGCCAGGGAACGCACTGGTCCTTCAGCCAAAGCCTCGCACAGGCCTCGCTGCCCACGGAGGGGAGGGGCCTCGCCATGGACACCCCTCCCAGCTGCAGTACTGGTTACGCGCCGTCTAAAGCGCTCATTTCTATTTCTAACTCATCCTGATAGACTGATGAGCCGAAAACATCAAGGATGAAGCCTTTCGGCCCTGCCACCTCTAAGTGCTAAACCGGGCTTGGGGCAAATAGTGTGGCATCTAGAGGGCCAGACTGCTCCTCTCTTCCCATGAGGCCATTGTGCGGGATAGAGCAGGGGCATGGCTGGGGCAGGACGGGGGCAGGGCTGGGGTAGAGCATGAGCAGGGCAGGGCTGGAGCAGGGCAGGGCAGAAGGATGAGCAGAGGACAAACCTCCCTGTCCCCGAGCTGGCAGGTGGGTTGGGACAGACACTGCACAGGACTCAGATTCACCAGGAGGACAAGGGAGGGCACCAGGGTGTGCTCATTCCCCAGACTGTCACTTACGCGGCCGAGGGCTCGAGGAGGGGGCTCTGGGACCCCCGTCCGCCCCGCAGAGTGAGAACATTGGTCCGGGAAGGACTGAGGGCGTCTGGGGGTTCCCTTAAGCCCTGGTCGGAGCAGGAGTGTTGCTGTGTCTCCACAGCGTGGGCCCGAGGAGCCTCTGGTGGGAGGGAGACAGGGCCAGTCCCGGGGCCGCGTCGCAGCCGGGGCCTCTGGGCAGAAGGACCCCAGTGCGGGCCGAGCACAGCCGTGGGGTGCCGCCTGGGGCTGCGCTGTCTCTCTGGATGGTTCCAGGGAAAGTCTCCAGGGCGGTGAAGCTGGTCCCCCTCTGGTGTAGGCGTGGTCTTCTCCCCTGGCCCCGGTCTGGGACTGGCGCTGGGCGTGTGTAAGCAAGCCGGAGAGCGGGCCTGGTGTCCGCAAAGCCTTGCCGATGACCGGGGACTGTCCCCGGAGCCTCAGCCCCGCCCTGCTCCGTTAGGAACTGGCTGGTTGTGGGAAGATTCGGGCCCCCGGAGGTGAGCCCTTCGGCCAAGCCAAGAGGCTGGCGGGCCCCTCCCGAGGGTGGCAGTCGGGGCCCCGGAAGGCTCCAGGTGCCCGTCCACTCCCAGGACCCCCGCAGTGGGCGCGAAGGGGGTCCCTCCCGTCTCCTGCCTGAACTTGCCTTGTGCTCACGTGCCCTCCCCCGCCCCTTGCTGTCCCCCCACAGGGTGCGGGCTGCACTGCCCTCGTGGTGGCCGTGGTGGCCCGGAAGTTGGAGCTCACCAAGGCGGAGAAGCACGTGCACAACTTCATGATGGACACTCAGCTCACCAAACGGGTAAAACAGCGCCGTCCGCGACTCGGGGGGACTCTGACCCGCGTGGCAGCGAGCCGCAGGCAAACGGCCCTGCGATGTAGGTCGGGTCACACTCTCCACCGGGGTCGAGGGAGCCCAGAGCCCAGCCTGCGGCCTCCACACAGGGGCTCCCGTCTCCCAGCGGGTCACGGTGCGCGGTGCAGGCACGGTCGACTCTGCGGCACCCGGTGGTGTCGCCCGCGCCCTCTCCCGGCGGCGCTGAACTAACCGCTCAGCACGAGGCAGCTCAGATATGTTTCGTTCAGGCTCAGATATGTTCACAGTAGGAAGGGCAGCTGGGTCTGAAAAACGATATTGGAAATGTATCTAAACGCACTTCTTTCTACAAAATCATTAAAGACGGTCATCGCAGCAGAGCCCACGTTTCTAAATGTCATCGTCCAGCCCCCTTCTGGGGTTTCTGGGCCATCTCCTCACTGGCGGTTAAGGAGGAGGAAAACTGGAGGCGGGAACGGGGAGAGGGGTCGGCCGCAGAAGGCCCACCAGATCGTCAGGCAAGGGGACGGCCCCGTGGGAGGGACAAGATGGGTCCTTCCCGGACAGCCGCCACACAAGCAAGGTGGGAGCCGTTTCCTAACGACAGCTTTTATGGAGAACTCTCTAGAACTCTCTAGAGCTGCAGGCAAGACACAGGTCAGCCAGAGGATGTCTTGTGAGGCTGTCCTGTCCCTGAGCCGAGAGGGCATCAGAGCCCGTGCTGGGGACCCGGCCGCTGTGGCAGGCCTTCCGCAGGACCCTGTGATGACAGCCGCGGCAGTGAAAGTGTGAGGGACCCGGCCGGCCACTGGACGGCCAGTGCTGGGGGGGGGGCCGCGGGAGCACACGAGGTCCGGGCGAATAGCCTAGCGTTGACATGCGGATGGTTGAACGTGGCATGGCGTGGCCCAGACTGTCCACTGCACAAGAGAAAACACAATTTACCTTCAAGACGGCAGCGCTGAGGGCCGTTCCCAGCGGGTTTCTGAGTGGGTTTCCCAGATGCCAGCCCCGGCACGTGCACACAGGGCCCGGCTGGGTGCCGACTGAGCAGGTCACCTAAGCCACTGGAGCACCTGGCCACAGGCGCCCTGGCGGCTCCCCTACGAACGATCCGGTGCGCGAGAGAGGGGCAGGACAGCTGGCCCCGAACCCTTCTCGGGAGCTGCTTCCTTACCGTCTCCGTCTCCTCTGGTCTGCTCCGTGCTCCTTGTCTCAGGCTACTCAGAGAGCCAGCACCTTCATACGGCGGGAAAATAAACGACCGTCCTGCGGTCTGAGTGTGCGAGCGCAGACTGTGGTGGCCAGCTTCCACCCTTCCAAGACGCTCCGTAAATCCTCCTCGAGGCCACTTACTTTTTGAGAAGTAGGGCTGAAAACCAAATCAACAAGTATTTGTGGCTCGCTTCTCTGAGAACACTTAAGTCCGTTGAAATGTCCCTTGAACGTCTAATCTCTTCCCAGAGAAGCAAACACAGCGAAGGGGCCCCTCTTTCAGAGCGAGGATTTTCAAAGCTGGAGGGACCAGGCCTTCCGGAGGCTCTTCTCCAAACCTTGCTTGGCAGGAAGGTGCCGGTGCGCTTGGCCAGCCCTGGCCTCTGCTCACCTTGACCCACTTTCGGAGAGCCCAGCTCCCCTCCTCTGACACCTGCCCGAGCCTCGGAGCAAGACGCAGAGGTGGGAGGAGCCAATGGCAGCACGGGGTAGGAACCCAGTTTCTGGTTTGCCTGAATCATGGCTGTTCAGTCATGTGTATAACTTGTCAACTCTGGTGGCAATGTCTTCCTGCATTGAGTGCAGTCAGACCTTCTCGGGGCGCCTGGGTGGCTCAGTCAGTTAAGCGTCCGACTTCGGCTCAGGTCATGATTTCGTGGTTTGTGGGTTCGGGCCCCGCGTCAGGCTCTGTGTTGACGGCTCAGAGCCTGGAGCCTGCTTCATTCTGTGTCTTCCTTCTCTCTGCCCCTCCCCTGCTCGCACTCCGTCTCTCTCTCAGAAATGAATATTGATGAATATTGATTGATATTTATTTATCAGAATAAAAAGCTTCTGCACAGCGAAGGAAACAATCAGCAAAACTAAAAGGCAACCGACAGAATGGGAGAAGATATCTGCAAACGACATGTCAGATAAAGGGTTAGAATCCAAAATCTATAAAGAACTTATCAAACTCAACACCTGAAAAACAAATAATCCAGTGACGAAATGGGCAAAAGACATGAATAGACTTCTCCAAAGAAGACATCCAGACGGCCAACCGACACATGAAAAAATGCTCAACTTCACTCCTCATCAGGGAAACACAAATCAAAACCACAGTGAGATACCACCTCACCCCTGTCAGAATGGCTAACATTAACACCTCAGGCAACAACAGATGTTGGCGAGGATGTGGAGAGAGAGGATCTCTTTTGCATCGTTGGTGGGAATGCAAGCTGGTGCAGCCGCTCTGGAAAACAGGATGGAGGTTGCTCACAAAACTCAAAACAGAACTACCCTACGACCCAGCAACTGCACTACTAGCCATTTCTCCACGGGATACAGGTGGGCTGTCTCGAAGGGACACACGCACCCCCACGTTTATAGCAGCGCTGTCGACAACAGCCAAAGGATGGAAGGAGCCCAAATGTCCCTCGATGGATGAGTGGATAAAGAAGATGTGGTCTATATACACAAGGGAGTATTACTCGGCAATCAAAAAGAATGAAATCTTGCCATTTGCAGCTACGTGGATGGAACTGGAGGCTATTATTAGTGAAATTAGCTAAGTGAAATTAGAGAAAGACAAAAATCATAGGACTTCACTCATAGGAGGACTTTAAGAGCCAAAACAGAGGAACATAAGGGAAGGGAAACAAAAATAATATAAAAACAGGGAGGGGGACAAAACAGAAGAGACTCTTAAATACGGAGAACAAACTGAGGGTTGCTGGAGGGGCTGTGGGAGGGGGGATGGGCTGAATGGGGGAGGGGCACTAAGGAATCTACTCCTGAAATCACCGTTGCACCATATGCTAACTAACTTGGATGTAAATTAAAACCAAAAAAATCAGACCTGCCCACAGCGACCTTGCTGCAGTAGCCCTGGGCTGCCAGACGACATACGTGTGACGCACAGAGACGCGCACAAGATACCAGATGCCCAGCTTTCCTCCTACTCAGTGCTACGAGTCCCCGTCTCTCTGTTCCGTGCGACTGAACATACCTGTCATCAGTCACCCGTGGGCCACCACCCTCCGTGCTCCGGGGACACCACAGTGGGTAACAGGCGGTCCCCGCCCACCCTCAAAGAGCACCCCTGCTCGTTGGGCACATTCCCCGGGGACACACGGCTTGAGGAGCACCGTGGGCAGGAGGCGTCCTGTCTGCACGTCGACCGTCCACGTCGGACCACGGCGTGTGCCACTGGCTGAGGACTGTGTCTCCCTGCCCTTGCTGTGACAGATACTTTGTCTAAATACATTTCCCCGCGAAGTCGACGAGTAAGATCAAAGCCAAGCCCGCATCTTTCCTATGCTAGTTCCTTCTCCTGACCACCCTGGTCTCCAGGCCTGGAAACTTAGCAGTGTCTCTGCCTCTCTGCCCTGGACCCCACAGGGCTTCCCGAGCCTGGATTCCATCTGGCCACGGCTGTCCCCGCACACTGGCCCCCGGGCACCCCGCGCACCACGCTCAGAACCGACACAGGTCCTTGCTGCCCTCCCCGCTTCGTGAACCTCCCTGGCCCCGGGCTTCCTGCGCTGTGTGGGTCCCCTTAGGCTCCAAGACTCAGCTCTGAACATATCACCCCCACCCCCGCTCAAAACCTTGAGTAACCCCGGTATCTACTGATCAGTGCTAAAGAAAACTCTTTTTTCATTATGAGCACATGTAAAAGTTTTATCACAATCCTGCTGGAAAAACCCTTTTCTTCCAGCAGGTTAATTCAAAAGTTTACTCATAACAGGTCTTAATCTCTTAAAAACTTACCAAGTAATCAATTGACCAGTTGTGAGAATACTAACCCTCCCCGGAAAGGGCCTGTGGATTACCCGCAGCTCGCAGGCCCTTAACTAGGGCTGCAGGCCATAACCCGTGGGCTTCTCAGAGCAGTCAGTTACCGGCCACTTGGCACGGCGGTTAGGGCCCAGGCCTGCGGGAGAGAAAGCCGCGTGCCTGCACCCAGGCCGAGCTCCACGCTGAAGTCCCTGTGGAATTAAGCACCATCCATCACCCTGGCACTCGGAGCAAGGAGCTTCGGACTAACTTGGAACCACAGGACCACCCGCCCCCCGCTCCTGCCAGCCGAGGGGCCGAGCCGGGCCGCCTTCCCAGCACTGAGGCTGGCCCCTGGGTGCGGACCGTGAAGCCTGGCAAGGACTCGGGGCAGGACTGGGCGGGTGGACAGAGGAAAGGAAGCCGGCGGGGAGGCTGTGGGGGTGAGGGCGAGGGAGGGGGGGGTTGGCAGGTGGGGAGGGCGAGACCCTCTCCTCCAGTGCTAACAGAGGCCTTCGACAAGTGCCTGAAGACGGGGCGACCCGTGATGTCCTCTGTTCATCTAAATTCAACCTGGGCAGCTCCTCGGACGCGTCTGCCAGGCCTGCCCTGTTTCCTCTCCCGTCCCCTCTCCCGTCCCCTCTCCAGCCTCAGGTGGACCACCCTCCCCACCGGGGACCATTCCGGCAGCTAATGGCGATTCCTTCCCTGGGGGGTCACTGGGGGCTCCCCGAAGCTGCTGGAGGCACGGGGGCCAGGAAAGGTGCCTGTCCGAGGCTGTCCCCTTGTCCTCCTGCAGCTGACAACCCTCTGAGGGGCTGAGCGGCAGGCAGCCCGGGCATTGGTGGGGGGTGGGGGGTGCGGGGAGCAAGCCCCTGGCCCGGGTGATGCAGCCAAGAGCTCAGGGAACAGACAAGTGTGTTTGGTGACGTTTCCTTGGGTTGGGGGTGGAGGTGGGGGCGGGTGGGGGAGCTCACATTCAGTGGGTGGACCGTGGGTGGGCAGAGGCAGGGCCACTGTGCGTTGAAGGGCCCGGTGGCCCGGTGGCTCCCCCTGTCCTGGACACAGACCCGCAGCACTGCCGTCACCCTCTGAACGCTGCCCCGTGCTGCCTCTCACCCTCACTACCTGACAGGACAAGCCGCGCGCTGTCTCGGCACGATCGTGTGCCCCTCGAGGGCAGGACCCCGGTGTCCTCGCCGCCAGGACAGGCGCTCATCGCATGTTGTGTGAAGGCCACTCGGCAGCACGGCCAAAGAGCACACGGTAACTCCAGGCACCGGCGAGGCTTTCCTGAGGGTGAAGGAAACCGTGTAAACACGAGGTGCTTAGCACAGAGCCTGGCACACAGTGAGCTGGGTAAACGTCAGCTGTGCTACTCTCTGCGAGACCTTGGTCGGATGGCTTCCTGGCCCAGGGCCCGGCGGCCTCAGAGCCGCCCCTGAAGCTCGTAGGTCACCGAGTCCGTCCTCCGGGGTAGACCGCGCGTGGCCTCCCAGCCAGCGCGTGTGTTCGTCCGTTTGGAGCCAGCCTGCCGCGTGCGGGCAGGCCTCCGCTACCCAGCCCTGGGCCCCTGATGGCGGCCGGCCTTGCCCAGTCCTCCTCGGGTCCCTGACCCTTCCCGCCCCCACCCCCAGCCCCAGGCGACCTCCCGGCCCTGGCGGCCCTGCCCGCCAGGAGAGCTCGGAGGGTCCCCGGTCCCCCCTTCCCAGCAGCGCGGCGGACCCCAGGAGGGGCACACGACCTCGACCGCTCACACCCCGGTGGTGTCGGCAGAGCTCAACCGGGTGACCAAGGGGGGGCCCTGGTCGAGTAGCATTGACCGTGAGCCTGGGAGGGCGCGGTGCGGCTAAGAGCCCGTTTCTTCTTTCGCAGATATCGAGGCGCTTAGCTTTGTGCCAGGCTTTTTGCTGGCAGTTAATTTCAGAGCCGGCACCAAGGCTCGCGTTTCGCGTCACCTTCCCGAGTGCACCGGGGGCTCCTGCTCACACGACGTGGCCGCGTGCTCGGCTGCCCGGGCGGTGCTGTGCTTGTCCAGCCGAGACCTGGGCCGAAGTGAGGCGCGGGCCTGACCCCCTGCTCTGTTATGTGGCTTAAGCGAGGGCCCCGAGGGGTAGAAAAAATACAATAAAGGTGCGAAGGCTTTTCCAATCCCGTGATCCTGGAACACGGGAACTAGGGTTGTTTGTGTGGAGACGAAGTCTGCTCAGGTCTTTTCCTCAGACCACGTGGAACCTCACGTCCTCCTCGGGCCTGGCTGTGCCGCCAGCCGGCCGTGTGACTCCAGCCCTCGCGCCCTGTGTCCCACGCCGCGTCCTGGGGTCTGGGCGAGGTGACGGTCACTACCACCTGTGCGTGTACAGTCTGGCGACACTGGAATCCGGGATGACTCAGTTTACCAGCCATGACTCCGTGGTGTTGGGCTGTGTCTCTTCCTTCGTCTGTCGCACGGGGGTCGCACTAGTCCCCGCCCGATGACTTGGTGCGCGAGGCGCTCGGACCTGGGCCCGACACCCCGTCCACACCACCATAGCCGCCTCCTTGGGGCCTCACGACAGCCTCAGCGTAAAGACTGATGGTTCCCACCTGCGAGGTGATTAAGCATCTTCTCCTAAACGCCCCGTAACTTCGGGAACGAGGATGAGCCCGCAGCCTTTCCGGTCTCACCCGTCCGCTCCACTTCAACGCCGACGCACGTGTCGAAGGCCCGCGGCGGTGTTCCGGGGCTCGGCCGGCCCCCACGGGGGACAGGGTGCAGCCTGGCTCGGCCGATCGTCCTAAACGCAGGGAGAGGGTTTTTCTCCTGTTTGGCCGTGGGGCCTCCCTCGGAGGCTAAGCGCCCCGGCAAACCGGAGAGTGCACGTGTCTGATGGGCCTCCCCCTGCGCAAGTCGCAGGGGTGCACCCTCTGCCTTGTCCAGGGGGCTCCTGCCCCCCCCACCCTGCCGCTCACCTGGGCGCCCGCCGGTGTGAGCTCCTGCTCACCAACACCTGCTTCCTCTCGGGGAAGGAAGGTGCCAGAAGCAGGCAATTAAGCCACTTACAACCATTTTCCCAGTGGATTTTTACCGAACAAAAAAGCAGTGTTTATGTCACTTAGACATTTCTGAGAAGACTTAGCTGCTCTTATAAAAACATCCCTTCGGCACCAATGAAAAATACGCTCCAGCCTCGGTCATAAATTTTCCCAACAGATGCACACAGAAGCTCTCAGCCTGCAGAACAGTGCCTCCTGGGCCCTCGCACACGCCTCGGCGTTTTGACAGCATCCCGTCCGGGACGGCCGTCCGAAGAAGCGGGCCGGGCGCTCCGCTTCCCCTAAAGCCCCTCTGGCCGGGGGCTCGATTTGCACCGGGCCGGCTCCCGCGGCCCCCGGAAACGGGGGCGGCTCCTCAAGACTCCGCTTGGCTCGCGCTCCGTGAGAGAGTGTCCCCTGCTCTCGCCACTAATTGCCGCAGACGTCTGTGTTTGGATTAAAGCTTCGTCCCCTGCCATCTGGATGTCACTGACGCGTCCCAGCTCGGTCGGGAGCCGGGCAGATCCGCGCTTTCCACGTCGACAGCTGACGGCGTGGAGCGCCGAGCGCCGCGAAGGAGCCAGCCTGGGCCGAGACGCAGGGCGGGCCTCACACCGAAATATCTTCGCCGATTTTCAGACGCCGCCTTGAGATCGTTTCAGCCTCACGCCGGCTACGCTTACGAGCAGAACCGCGGTCTAAATGCTTTTGGCCGTTTGGGAAAGAACACGGCGGGCTGCCGGGCCCCTGGTTCCGTTTGTGGGAAAGACGTTGCCTCTCCTCCAAGGGCCTTTCAGAATCGGCCGCTGTTGAGAAACCCGCTTGCTCTCGGGATCCCAGAGAGGTGCCGGGTGCCCCAGACGGAGGTCCCAGGTAGAGCCGGGAGCGGTGGCCCGCGTGGGCCCCCGGGACCGCCCGGCCCGGCCCGGGGGGGGTGGGGTGCTGCAGCCTGACTAAATGTAGCACCAGGAACAGCGGTCGAGAGGCGGCCTGAAGTAATTGAGAGACAAGAAACGCCCTCGACCGCAGGCTCGTCCGCTGTGTCCGAGGCAGGAGTGACAGGAGGTGAACCGGAACCCTCTCCGTCAGGGTGCACGGATCGCCGAAGGCGAGGGGTCTTTGCAGAACCGGGTCCCCAGAGGTGGCCCAAGTAGCAAACAGACGACGTGAACCGCGGAAGACTAACCCGACCGCCTGCTTTGTCGGTTTTTCCTCAGATCAAGAACGCCGCGGCCAACGTCCTTCGGGAAACGTGGCTGATCTACAAGCACACGAAGCTGCTGAAGAAGATCGACCACGCCAAGGTCCGGAAGCACCAGAGGAAGTTCCTGCAAGCTATCCACCAGTGAGTATGTGCCGGGGCCGGGACCCCCGACCCGGAAGCACGGGGCACACCCGCGCCGTCCCCGCTCGGCAAGCCCGGGGGGCGCCTGTCACGCCCGCAGCCCCCGAGCACCAGGCGGGGCGCTGCGGAAGGGGAAGGAGTCGGAGGCTCCACGGACGCGCGCCTCACGCGGACACGCGCTCACGCACACTCGCACACTCACTCGCGCACACACACCTGCACCTCCGCGGACCCGCACACTCACGCACTCTCACACACATCACACACACTCGCACACACTCTCACACACACTCGCACACTCTCGCACACACACACTTGCACCTCCGCGGACCCGCACGTCACGCGGACACACACACACACACTCACACACACACCTGCACCTCCGCGGACCCGCACATCACGCGGACACACACACACACACACACATCACACTTGAACACACTCACACACACACACACACACACACCCCTGCACCTCCACGGACCCGCACATCACATGCTCACACACACTCACTCTCACACACACAGTCACACGCACACACCTGCACCTCCACAGACCCGCACATCACACGCTCACACACACTCTCACACACACACACACACTCACACCTGCACCTCCACGGACCCGCACATCACATGGACACACACACATGCTCTCACACACATCACACTAGCACACACACACCTGCACCTCCATGGACCCCCACATCACACGGACACACACACTCTCACACTCACACACACACACACCTGCACCTCTGCAGACCCGCACATCACACGGACACACACACTCTCACACACACACACACCTGCACCTCCGCATACCCCCCCATCACGCGGACACACACACTCACACACACTCACTCTCACACACATCACACACACTCGCACACACACACACCTGCACCTCCGCGGACCCGCACATCACGCGGACACACACATTCACACACACTCTCTCACACACACTCGCACACTCACACCTGCACCTCCGCGGACCCGCACATCACACGCTCACACACACTCACTCTCACACACACACACACTCACACCTGCACCTCCACAGACCCGCACATCACACGGACACACACACATGCTCTCACACACATCACACTCGCACACACACACCTGCACCTCCATGGACCCCCACATCACACGGACACACACACTTACTCTCACACTCACACACACCTGCACCTCCGCGGACCCGCACATCACGCGGACACACACACTCACACACACACACAGTCACACGCACACACCTGCACCTCCGCGGATGCCCACAGAGAGGTACTTTAAACACAGTGGAGGAGCAGGGGTGAAGCCTTTCGCTCTCACTGGAGGCTGGGGGGGGTGGGGGGTGGGGGCGGGCGGGGGCAGAGATGACCTGAGAGTGGCCAGGGGGCGGAAGCCACCGAGGGCCAGCATGCACGGAGACCAGACCTTGCTTTCTCGGGGACCTGAGCAGCCGCGACTCTGGTCAGTTGTCACCTGTGCTCGAGGTCCCCACGCCGGGTCCAGAACGAGGGGGACGGGCGTGGACGTGGGGTCCGCACCGGGAGCTCGGTGCCGCGCGCACTTGGAGAGCACGGCTGTCGGTGACTCTTTCCCGCAGACTGAGGAGCGTCAAGATGGAGCAGAGGAAGCTTAGCGACCAGGCCAACACCCTGGTGGACCTCTCCAAGGTGAGTGGCGGGACGTGGCGGGACGTGGGGACGCCCTCTCCGAGGTGACTGGCGGGACGTGGGGACGCCGCCAGAGTTCCCGGGTGTGGCCGTGAGGACCCGGCCAGGAGCCGGCCGCTCGGTGCTCGGGGACCGCAGATGACGTCGCGTGTCTGTCAGCTGCATGGCAAGGGCCCAGGGCGACGCGCACCGACGGGGACGCCCGAGACTTCGGTGGCCACGCGCCAGGTCACACGGCTATGACTGGGAATTCGTTTTCCTGCCTCCTCGAATCCCCCCAGACCAGCCTTTCTGGCCCCAGACGGGGGGCGGGGGGGTCTCTCTACTTCTCAAGAGGCGGACCACTCACGACCAGCCTGAAGCTGCCGGGGACCCGCCCAGCGCCACGCGGGAAGGGCCCGACAGCGTCACCCAAGAGGTCCTCCCGCGAGCAGCAAGGTCTCCGGCCCCACCCGTCGCCTGGCGGGACACAGTGTGGCGGATGTCCGACTGGGAACAGCAGACCGACCGACCTTCACGCCCGCGCCGGTTGAACGCCGCCCGCCGCGTCTCTGGGAGCCGGGCCCAGGGAGGGGCAGGCCCGGGGAGGGAAGCCCCTCGGGGAGCTAAACCGTCAGTGACGGAACGAGTTACCTGGAAGGACGGGTGTGCGGGGAGGGGCTGAGGGAGGCCTCGGCAGGGCTGCGTGGGGCAGGGGTGAGGCCGGGAGAGAGGGGCTCTGGCTCCCCCCCTTCCCCCCCCAGGAGACCCACCCAAGGCCCCGGCGGCCGCAGCCAGTCACCGGAGCCGGGGGCTCCGTAGCGCCGCGTCCTCTCAGCTGGCCGCCTTCCCACCCCTGCCCTCTGGTCCCCTCGAGATGAGGAAAAGGGGCACGTGGCCTCGGGACGTGGTGGGCTGGCGGCTGGAGGACCTGCGTCTTTGTTCGTTGGCTTCACTTTCTTCAGTCAACGCGTGCAGATAATCCCTAACGTCTGAGGCTCAAGCGATCAGATGAGATGCTCTCTGTGCGGATGCTTCGTGAAGCGTCGGCAGGGTTTGCAGAAGGCCATTCTCATTCTGACGCAGAGGGGAGGCCGAGACTCAAAGGAGGCTCATCGGGCCCTGCAGGCAAATAAAGGTGCCAGAAACAGCGTGCATCTCCAGGAGGTTCTGGATTGTTCATTGGTGACGTCCCGTCTCCTCTGGGGGCTCCCAGGCTGGGCTGCCTTCGTCCCGCCTCTGCACCGGCTCCTCCGGGGACCCTCAGCGTCCCCTTCCCCATCTCCTTTCCGGCCCTCAGACTTGGCCACCTGCCATTACTCTGCTTTTCCCCATCACCTTGGTCCCCGCCCCCGTGGCCCAGGCACCAGGGTCTCTGCGTCTTGCTGGCCTAACTTGGAGTTTCAGACGAATGAGACCAGGATGTTACTGGCAGATGACCAAGGGCCACATCGCCTGGGGGCAACCGCCAACCTGGCCCTCGGCCACGGCCACCATGGGGACTGGGAGCCACAGGGGCCGAGGGCTCTTGGGGCTCTCACTTCCGAGCCTGGTGTCACTTGTTCGGTTTTGTTTTGTTTTTTTAATTTTTTAAGTTTATTATTTTGAGAGAGAGTGTGTGTGGGGGGGGGGAGCAGGGGAGGGGCAGAGGGAGGGAGGGGCAGAGAGAGAATCCCAAGCAGACTCCTCACTGTCAGCGCAGAGCCCAACGTGGGGCTCCAACTCCCAAAACTGAGATCATGACCTGAGCCGAGATCAAGAGTGAAACACTTAACCGACAGAGCCATCCAGACGCCCCTGTCACTTGTTAATTTACTAAGAAATGTCGCTGTCGCATAGAGGAGTGTGTGACAGGCCCACTCAGGAAGCCACATTATGATCAGAAAGTGGCCTGATGAGGGAGATGTCCGGACCTCGGGGCATGACCGTGGGGCATGACCGTGGCTCAGGCTGGGGCCCACGTGGTTCGGGTGCAACGATGGGCTGGACTGGAGGGGGTAGGCGGGCCGGGTGGAACTTTGTGCTGGGGCGGCAGCACCCAGGTCTGTGGTCGGACAGCTGGAGGGCGCGGCGGGGCCCCTGGGGGACACGGGGTCTCTGGCACACGCCTGAGGCAGGAGGGAAAGGGTGGCCCGGCCTGAGCCCGGTTTGTTAGCTCTGTTCCGACCGTCTTACGACTTTCCTCTGAGGAGCAAGCTTATTTGATGGCTCTTGAGTGTCACTTGATTTTCAGCTCCCTGGGGGCTCCCCTCTTTGCCCCCTGTTCCCACGGCCTCCTTCGGGGTTCGTTCACAGGCAGCCCCGGGCTGGGGCCCTCGCGGTCTTCTTCCCTTGCTTCCAGACACTCTGGTCTCGGTGGTAAACGCTGAGGAAACTCCTAGGTACACGGGGATAATCTGTGCTGTGAACTGCGTCCCACCACGTGCACCGGACATCCACCCCCCACCCCCCACCCCGTCCACAACTGTTCGTAGAGCTTCTCCCACGTGCCAGGGGCTGTTTTAGGCCCTTGAGACACATCGGGGAGCCCACCAGGGAAGGGTCCCTGCCCTGAAGGAGCCCCCCTCCCAGTGGGTGACACAGTGGGTGACGCAGACAAGGACAGACACTCAGGAGTAAGAAGTGGGCTAGCGCCACAGAAGGTGGTACGAAAGGGGACGGGAGCAGGTGGGCAGGACCTGGAGCGGGCGTGGGGCGGGGCTGCGCCGTGAAGTGGGGGCGGGACCCAGGGCAGGTCGAGGGGCTCCGGGAGACGCCAGTGAGGCGGGAGGCTTCCTGGGGGGCCCGATCGCGAGTAAAGGAGACAGGACAGGTCGGAGGCAGACTTTGAACCGTGGCAGATGGACAAAGGCCTCAGCCGGCCCTTGGGGGGGGGGCCCGGACAAGGCGGCACTCCTCCCCACTGCCCGGGCAGGGGAGGGGCTGCGACCCCATGAGGAGCTCCGCGTGGCCGCTGGCCACCCAGGGAGGGGTTAGGTCCCTCACCCGACACCCACCACTCTGCTGGCCGCGGTGCTGGGAGCAGCCGGGGCCCCGTGCAGTTATTATTAACTCCTGCTCGATAAGGAGCCCACCGTTCAGAGGGTCCCAGGGCCTGCCGCCGGGCTGCAGACGCGTGCTTGGACCGTGGCCCCGCCCGCTGCCCTGTCTTTGACCGTCAGGCTCCCGCAGCCTCTGAGCGGAGCGGTCGGGTCAGCGAGGGCCCGAAGACGGTCCGGAGACTCCCCGCTCTGAGAAACAGTAGCTCTTTCCCCATTAAACGCATTTCCTAACGGGCCGTCGCCGTTCCCACGCGGCGCGTCGGTGCTCGGCGCGCCCGCACCTCCGGGTCTCCGGAAGGTAAGCACTTGTCCGTGGTCGGCCGGACCGGACGCGCTGGTGCGGGCGATGCCCCCGCGCGACCTGGGAGCGTCGGTTCTGCCGCAGCCCCCGGGCCGACCCACCCGTGCCGACCCGTGCCCGTCTCTCTGTCCAGATGCAGAACGTCATGTACGACCTGATCACGGAGCTCAACGACCGCAGCGAAGACCTGGAGAAGCAGATCGCCAGCCTGGAGTCCAAGCTGGAGCACCTGGCGGCCGGCTTCAGCTCCCTGCCGCTCCTCATCGCCGACGCGCTCCGCCAGCAGCAGCAGCTCCTGTCTGCCCTCGCCGAGGCCCGGGTTGGCGCGGCGGGCACCCCGCACACGCCCCCGCCCTCCGACAGCCCCCTCGGGGTCAGCTCCGCCTCCTTCCCGACCCCGTACACGAGCTCCAGCAGCTGCTAAATGAACGCCCGCTCCGGAAGCGGAACCCATAGGTCTTAAGATGCAAATCGACTCTGTCCTGGTCACTGCGCCATCAAGGAACAATCAGAGCAGGGAGCGCCAAGAAGAGAGACCCGCTAATGAAGTAGCTCCCGTTCGTTCGGCGTGCTTGGTTGGATACGCCTGGAAACCAGAAATCTAATCTCTGTTTAGGTGCCTCCACTTGGGAGCGGGAAGACGGGGGGGGGGGGGGGGGGGGGGGGGGGACAGGAAGCGGTGGCGCAGAACAGAAATCCACGCGCGATCTCCGGTGTCGCGCGGGAGCGGGGGTGGGGGGGCAGACAGGTGCACGGAAGGGGCCAACGGGGAAGGAGCCCAGATGAGGGTCCCCCGGGGGCGGTGTCAGGCTTGGGCGTGGGCTCCTCACCGGGTTCCTGGGCACACCCCTCTCCTTGCCTCTGGACGACACTGGCCAGAACAGGCGCTGTCTCCTCTCATGCCGGAGTCATAAAACCCAATTTAGACCAAAAAAAAAAAAAAAAAGTAAAAAGCCAGATTTTCCATCCAGTATTAATACCCATATAAACCTGTGTGTTTGCACATGCGTGCACGCACACACCCCACATTCAACCCGGGTCTTTTCTCGTTTGAACTTGACCCACTAGAAAGGGACCCGGTACCTTACTGTGCACACAGTAGGCGCTCTGTAATGCACGTGGAGTTGGCTTGAGTCTGAATGTGGGTGCTTCCAGCTCAGGGGGTTTGCTAGTGTCGGGCATATTCTGAGCTTCCCTAAAGACGCAGGCTAGAGAGGGCACCTCACCCTGGGGGCGCACCCCGCTTGCTCGGCTAGAGATGAGCGCCCAGCCAGACTTGTGGCTGGAGGGACGAGCAGTCTTCTAAAAACAACAGCCCCACAGAGTTTCCTCCGTATATCTGAGCCAGCCGTGTTCCCATGGAGCACGTGAGGGGAGGGCACGGGGGTCCCTGCGCGTGGGCGCACGCACGCGCCAGCAGGTGCGGCCCAGTGACACCTGAGTGAGGACCAGCACGTCCGGGGCTTTGCTCGGCTGCGTCCACGCGGCTGCAGGGCTCCAGCCCCAGGTGTCAGGAGCGCAAAGGGGCCCAAGTCCCTACCTGGGGGCCACCGAGCTGGAAGAAGTGGAGGGGGGGCCCGTGGTCCCTTCTACCTGGCCTGAGACCGCCTCAGAGCGAAAGATTCGGAGAATAACGGGACCCTCGGGGAGCCCTGTGGGCCGGGACAGATGACGCGGGCCTGTCAGCAGCCTGTTCTGCGCCACGGTGATCTTGGTGCGAAAACTACTCGAATGTGTCTGAAACTCCAAGAAACTTGAGAAGCGTGAAGACCCAGTGTCGTGACGGGCGCTGGGAGGCGAGGCGCGTGGACGCGGTCCCTTACTACTCTGTGTCTGGCCACCACCCGTGTGCTGTGACGCAGCCGTCCCGTGCCCCGTCACCGCTCCCGTCGTGAGGTCCTCGGCTTGGGCTGCGGGGCGGCGAACGACACGGTTCGCGGTATCCCGTCTGTTCAGGGAAGGGTGTCATTTGCAAACGGTCGGCCTCCCTTTGCGCAGGACATTGTCACGTCTCTGACGTCCTGACATCAACTGGGCCAGGCCTTCTAGGGACAAGGGAGTCACTAGATGGCAGGAGGCGGGTGACCCTGGAACCGGGCAAGATCGGGCGTCTTGCTAACCTTCCCCTTTTCTCTCTTTCTGTTGCTGCCGTTTTCCCTAAACGGGCTTGTTCTCCGCGCGGTAACCGGAGAACACGTCCGTTGGGTGTTTTGCGTATCACACCTGCCGCCCCTGCTGTTGGCTCTTTATTTTGCTACTTGTTCTTTCAACTGTCAATCATCCGACAGATCACCCTCCTTTTTCGTGTCCCAAGAATGGTGCTCCTGTTCTCAGTGGCAGTGCAGCCGAGCATATAAACAGATGTGGAGGCAGATGAAATACCATGCGGTTTCTTTACGGCGTTAATTCCACTCACAAGGTGGAGACCGGTCCGCCACGCTGCGCGCTCCAGCCCCGGTCGCTGACCGACGGTCCCCGCCCGTTACCTCCCGCTCGCCCTTTCCATTCCGCTGTGACCCATGACGTGTGTGCGCACGTCCACGCTCACAGGGGGTTAGTCTTAATCTCAAATAAATGGCACGCAAGATTCCACTGCCAACCCCTGCACAGACCGCCGTTGAGCCATCGAGGTCTGCGGGTAATTCTTCAACCCCTCACTAACGCGGTGCACCGAAATGAACGCCAAAGACCGAGCTGGCGACACTGGTAAAGAGGGGCTGGAGTCCTCTCCGGAAGCGGAGGCCACCGGCCCCCCGGAAACACAGGGGCGTCTGCGGCAGGACTTGAGCTCACGGCAGTGCAGTAGCTGTGTGGAGTTTTCTTCCTCGGCACCGTGCCCAGTCTTCAAAAACGATCCAGTCTTTGCCAATCTTGTGACCGTAAACGGGAGGGCACATCCCTGACGGAGCCCCCCAGCTTCATGTGGGGAAGTTATCCGCTCTCCTGCGAGTGCAATCGACCTTGATGACCTCAGTATTGATCATCCAAAGTGTAGTTTCCCCCCACCCCCGTTTCCTCCCCGTAGCCTGCCTTGTGGCCAATCCCGCTGTGCCTCAGCGTCACAGACAGATGGGACCAGGTAGCGGGTGATCGCCGTGCCTTCTCGTTCCCTCGTTCCGAGTCTGGTGGCAGTGGAGATTTAATTGTCTGCTGGAGAATCGGCTGTGTGAACTAACGTAAAACTCTCACTCACAATGACCTCACTCTAATGCTGAACTGAGTTCTGCCCACTCGCGGAAGGCCGACCCAATGGCAGAGCCCTCCTATACCTTTTCTGATAACTCAGTGCCAGATAAAATTCCTACGAGTCCCTAAAATGTCCAGACACTTGAATTAAAACTCCAGAGCCACCCCCCCATCACTTAAGCCATATTGTAGCCTCATGTGCTGTAAAGTCAGGGATGGACTGTGATACTCTAAGACCGCTGGTCTCTGTGGAATTTCGCGACGTGGCGTCAGTTGGCAAATTCTACCAGACTCGGGGCTCGCTCCTCCTTAGACTGAAGTCCCAATAAAAATCTGCCCCTTTTGGATCGAAGGCCACGACATCAGTAAATTGTCATAAAGCGTCTGAACTGCTCTTCCCATCCTCACGACGTGCAACGTCATGACGTGGTATCTCTAAAAATGCTTAACGACACTCGAGAGAACGAGGGGGGTGAGGCCCTGGGTCGTGGCTACCTTCCAGCCTCAGCGGGTGCCGGGCGCGTAGCGGCGACTTCATAAATTAGGCACAGAGGACGCCCTCGCCAGCCAGTCTCGAGTGAGCCAGGACAGCTGGCCGCTTAAAGGCCAAGAAGGAACAGCGTTGAAGAAATAATGATTCTGATACATTTGAGGAATCCCCCCCTCAGAGTTCCAGTGATTTCCATGTGGGTGAAGGAGAGGAACAGGAAGAAAGCTAGAGATACAGAATCGGAGTAATTAAGTTCCAATGCTGGACCCATGCCTTCGGCCAATTAATGTCACCACCTCACACCTCGGTTTCTCTGTGCTTAAAGGGAAGCCGATAGGTAGCTCCCCTAAGTACAAAGTGCTCCGTAGATTTTACGACAGAGTCGCGCTGGCCTTCAGCAGCAGCCACACCGGGTCCCGTCGAGCCCACGCTTGGGAGTTGTGTGTGAATGTGCGCGAGAGTCACCAGAAAGCAATGAGGACACCTCACCTGGGAAGGGAAATTAGCGGGAGGGACCCGGGACTGGCACACGGGCCCCGGCTCCTCCCCCACCCAGGACCAGTGTTTCACCCCAGACCACAGGCGTCGCAGCCGAGATTCCGGGAAGTCCTTGCACCACCAGTAAGTTACTGCTTTAAATCCCGGCGCGCGTCCCCACTCACGGGCAGTCATCCCGCTTCCCCAACAGTGGCTCCGAAGCGGAGTCAGGCTGGCCGGTGGCCATGATGCCGCCCCAGGAACTCGACGACGCTGCCCCCGCACCTCACGCGGCCGTCCGGTGGCCTCCAGCGTGGCGGCCGGCGCAGTGATGCCCTAGACATCGTCCCTTCCTTCTCTGCTGCCACCAAAGGAAACCCCGAGTGAGATTGGGGCCATCGATGGAGCCAGGCGAGGGTGTCCCAGGGGCCCGGCTGGACCACCAGCCCCCGGCCGGCTAGTAGAGGCGAGTGCGCTTCGCCTGGGCCGCACGGGTGGAAGTTAACGTTAAGTTCCCGCCAGACGGGTGACACGTAGGGTTTTTGCCGAGATAGGTGGAAACGGCACTCAGCGCAGGGCAGTGTGAGCGCAGGGGAGTGTGAGCACACACAGAGAGGAGAGGAGCTGTGACTATCCCTGGAAACGCCCCGCATGGGCTGGAGTTCCTTCTGAACAAAACCGTCATCGAAGCTCCAACGTCTGACCTCCACGCCCAGGTGCCAACTGTCGAGTGATGGTTGTTTACGTGCCTGAGAAGCGCATTCTGGAAGCCGCATCTTGGGCCGGACCGTGTGTTGAAACTAAAGAAGTGTCGTGACCAATCAAGCTGATGGAGGAAAAGCACAAAATTTAACACCAACCCGTAGTTAGGATCCCAAAGAAATGCTGAATTTATAGCCAAAAAAAAAAAAAAATCAGTGACAAATCCAGTATGACTGTGACGGGAGCAGCCGTGTTCCCAGAGGAAGGACAGCCTCCGGCCGTGTCGAACAGTCCCAGCCAGGACCCAGCCACCTTCGTCAGAGGTTTTAATGGCGCCACTACTCACTCCAGTCCCAGACTCCGCGTCGTGCACCGAACAGAAGAGGAGACGAGAGAGCGGCAGGATTTAGCGGAGGGAACACGTTCGTGGCCGACTTGGAAAGTGGAGTGTTTGTGTTCAGAATCACGTGACCTTCAGTATGAATTTGCATCTTGCCTCTGTACTGCTGGCTATTTTTTAATGATAGGAGAAAGCATAAGTTTATTTTAAATATGAAATATATTGCTATATTATAAAATATATTGTAACTTTCAATTCACATTTTGTATCAAACTAGTCCTTGGCGGCCTGCGCGTCGCCCGCTCTCCCAACACCTGTTTCTGAGTGCACATCACTGTTAACGACCCCTGCCGACCCGGACCCACAGAGCCGTCACAGTCTGATTCTCCAAGACCTGCCCGCTGGAGACAAAAGAACCCTGTTCCAAGCTTAGAGGAAAAATTCTACCCTAAATTCTATCAAGCCATTGCAGATGAGATTTTAAAAGCCATGACCCCCCTGGTAGCTGTGCCCGGCCAGTTCGAAAAATGCTCAGGTTCTTTCTGTGTAAACGCAAAGACCCTGCTACGTAAATACGTAAACGATAGGGGTCTCAAACTCGGCCACCCGGCTTTGCCTTCAGGGACGTCACAATCGGGTCCAGGAAGAGTCCTGTGCTCCTGTGACACAAGGCTCGAAATCCAGGCGCTGTGAGCTTATCTGTGTCAGAGTCAGACCAGACCTGGAGCTTCACTTCCGCAGGTGCAGTGAGACCCAGTGAGGCCCAGTGAGGCCCAGTGAGGCCCAGTGAGACCCAGTGAGGCCCAGTGAGGCCCAGTGAGACCCAGTGAGGCCCAGTGAGGCCCAGTGAGACCCAGTGAGGCCCACTGAGGCCCAGTGAGGCCCATTGAGGCCCAGTGAGACCCAGTGAGGCCCAGTGAGGCCCAGTGAGGCCCAGTGAGACCCAGTGAGGCCCAGTGAGGCCCAGTGAGACCCAGTGAGGCCCACTGAGGCCCAGTGAGGCCCAGTGAGGCCCAGTGAGGCCCAGTGAGGCCCAGTGAGGCTCAGTGAGGCCCAGTGAGGCCCAGTGAGACCCAGTGAGGCCCAGTGAGACCCAGTGAGGCCCAGTGAGGCCCAGTGAGACCCAGTGAGGCCCAGTGAGGCCCATTGAGACTCAGTGAGGCCCAGTGAGGCCCAGTGAGGCCCATTGAGACTCAGTGAGGCCCAGTGAGGCCCAGTGAGGCCGAGTGAGACCCAGTGAGGCCCAGTGAGGCCCAGTGAGGCCCATTGAGACCCAGTGAGGCCCAGTGAGGCCCAGTGAGGCCGAGTGAGACCCAGTGAGGCCCATTGAGACCGAGTGAGGCCCAGTGAGGCCCAGTGAGGCCCAGTGAGGCCGAGTGAGACCCAGTGAGGCCCATTGAGACCCAGTGAGGCCCAGTGAGGCCCAGTGAGGCCCAGTGAGGCCGAGTGAGACCCAGTGAGGCCCAGTGAGGCCCAGTGAGGCCCAGTGAGACCCAGTGAGGCCCAGTGAGGCCCAGCGTGCAGGCGCGAGCCCCTGGAGGAAGCAGGGGCTCCCCGTGTTTACCCCCACACGGGGCTCGGCCCAGAGGGAGGGAGGAAGCAGTGAACAGCTGGACCCAGCAGAGCCGGGCTCCCTTCCCGCCGGTGTAGTTGAGAGCAAGGGAGCCTCAACCGACGCTGTCTTCACTGGCAGAATTGGGGGAAATTCTCTCCTTACGCAACTCACGAGTTCCGGCCCCCCCACCCCCCCCCCCGTCTGAATAGCTGAGACACATGTAGAATTTCTCACTTCCCTCCTCTGAATGACGGAGGGACTATTTCCAGATGAAAACAGGATGTGTTTGGTTACAGAACAAAGGTTTTCTAGAATCCGTGGGCCTCCCCCCAGGAGGCCCCTCTCTCGTTTTCCTCACTTCGGGCTACCACCGCACAGGTGCGAAGCGTGGAGCCCCAGGACCCCCGGACTGTGTCTCCTTTCTCCCCAAACCGGAAGTCCACGCAGACATGCTCAGAGTGCAGGGCAACAGGCTTTCTCTGGGGCAGGGTGGGGCCCTCTCAAGCTCGCATGTAGAAGGCCCAGGCGTCAGTGACTCGGGCCGTCTGAGAGAGAAGTCTCCAAACGGCCAGCTTCAGGCTGCTCGCGCTTTGTTTTTAGTGCAGGAAACTCTCTCGGTGTCCGCACTGCCCTCGGTTACGCGTGAGGCTGGGCTCGGTCAGACTGCAGGACGCCTGTGTTTAGCACTGGGTAAAGGAAATTAGTTTGTTCTCACTTTTACTATTAACTGATGAATGTGCTGGTGGTAATTGATCTGTCCCTCACTGCTTTTCTGCTGCTAAATAGAACCGTCTTTTTTGGCTGTTTCTTCCAGCGCCTCTCAGACTAAGACTTTTACGTTCATAGAGAGCAGGTGCATTCTTGTTTACCCCTCAAAGTTACTCTTTGGTCTAGAGCAAGAAAACCAAATGCAAACTCTTGATTTGGGGAGAGCAGACCTTGCCCGGAACTCGGGTTTGTGGCTGGACGCACAGTGTGGCCCACAGACGCACCAGCAGCACCTGGGAACTTAGAAATGCAGACTCTCGCCCCCCCCCCCCCGCCACTTAATGAAACTTGGCGTTTTCACAAGATCCCCAAGTGATCCGTGTGCACGTTAAGCGGTAGCTGGAGAATTAAACCATTTGTTCTTTGACCCTCCTTTACAGAATCACCCGATGAGGTCAAGTCCTGTCCGATCACGAGGACAAAAACAGTTCCACTCGAGGTCATATGACGTGTACAAAACGGGCTGTCTTCTCCCAGTCTAATTCCTTTAAAACTTGCTTTGTAGCCTAGAGCCACCGCGAGGCCCCTTCCGGGTTTCTGGTTTTAGCCTGTGCCAGCGGGGTCGGCGGGAGGGTGGCCCGGCCCTTCTCAGGCGCTACAGAGCGAGAGAGCTGTGTGACTTCCGCGACGCCCATCAGTGGGCGCTCGCCTCCCCCGAGAGAACTAGCAAGGGGAGTTGGTTTAGTCGCCTAGACACACTCCTAGTCTCTCAGTCATGACAGCCACCGGAGACACTCCGAGGTGAGCAACGGAAAACGGGACTTGCGATGTGGGCACCACAAATGGATATGTACCCAGAAACAGTCGTGTTCTAAATTAATGGCTTTAACCTGTTCATTGTAAAAAGTGCCTTGGACTTCGATCTCAAGAGGTCAGTATAAATATGTGTGTGTGTGACGTATGTAGGCAAATATTTACATATTTATACACACATAGGTGCACACAGGTACCTGCACATTCACATACAATATACATAGACACGCATAAGCGCTTCATAATATGTTGTATTGCTATTTGCAGCCCCATTTATTCTGTCTGGTCCTATGTTATTTGTTTAGTGACACCTTTACATAGAGAGGTTCTATTCAGGACATTGATGTATTTTTTTTGTTTTTTACTTTTTATTAAAAAGGTAAAGGATATTAAAAAAAAAAAAAAAAGTCAAGCGCCTGAAGATGTTGAATGGAACCGTGGTCAATTTTCTCAGGTCACCGAAGAGGAAAGCCATCTTTCCCTTGGAAAATATTTTTCTGTTCTGGTGACTTTCGTTTTCCCTCGGTGGGAGTGCGTAAATGCCGGCAGTTACAGAGATTTGGTAATTTTGCGACGGTTCACTCTGTGGTCTCTGAAGCTAGTGCCCCCTTTTCTTCACACGTCAGCGTCGGAAGGGGTCCACGCATGCCGTGCCCGGCTCGGGCGTCGGGCAGACGAAACTGCAGGGGACAGGGTTTAGGTCAGTTCCAAACACTGCGTCCTTCCAGGGCCACACAGGAGCACAAGTGGGGAGTTCTGTCCCGAACGAGGCGGGAACCCGTCCCAGAAGGCCGGCAGAGGGGCCCCAGGGAACTTTCTAGGATCCCGTGCCCTGCCTTTCTACAACAAAACAGCCACCTGGATCGATCAGCTTCTCTACCTTAGCCACAGGTCTTGTCTTTCCACAGGGTGGCAGCTTGTGAGGGGCCGGCCTCCCTGGTTAGAAGCCCCCAGGGAGCCCGGGGAGGGTCACCAGGTTTCCATGAGCTCATGTGCTCAGGCAGGCACTTGACTTCTTGAAAAAAGTCAACTCAATCTCTCCAGCTCCCCGCCCGGGTGGTGAGAGCTCATGACAGCCCGGGCTGCCCCAGAGAGGTGATGGGCCACTCACAGTACCGATCAGAAGAGATGTCACGATGGCAGAGGGGGCCAGAAGGACAACAGGGCTCTGCAGCTCCCCCTCAGCTGTCCCCTCAGCTGTCCCCACAGATGCCCCTCAGCTGTCCCCACTGATGCCCCTCAGCTGTCCCCACAGATGCCCCTCAGCTGTCCCCACAGATGCCCCTCAGCTGTCCCCACTGATGCCCCTCAGCTGTCCCCACTGATGCCCCTCAGCTGTCCCCACAGATGCCCCTCAGCTGTCCCCACTGATGCCCCTCAGCTGTCCCCACTGATGCCCCTCAGCTGTCCCCACAGATGCCCCTCAGCTGTCCCCACTGATGCCCCTCAGCTGTCCCCACAGATGCCCCTCAGCTGTCCCCACAGATGCCCCTCAGCTGTCCCCACTGATGCCCCTCAGCTGTCCCCACAGATGCCCCTCAGCTGTCCCCACTGATGCCCCTCAGCTGTCCCCACTGATGCCCCTCAGCTGTCCCCACAGATGCCCCTCAGCTGTCCCCACTGATGCCCCTCAGCTGTCCCCACAGATGCCCCTCAGCTGTCCCCACAGATGCCCCTCAGCTGTCCCCACAGATGCCCCTCAGCTGTCCCCTCAGCTGTCCCGCAGCTGCAATCACATTTGTGGACTCATAACTAAGAAGTCTTGGTGGCCAGCGTCTGGAAAATCAGTCCCTGAACTGAAACCGCCAGACCCTCACTTTCCTCCCCAGGGATTTTTTTGTAGCTCTAGACAAAAATTAGAAGAACAGAATTTAGGCGCTTTCAGAAATAGTAGCGGTGCGCCCAGGGGGTCAGCCAGTTGAGCGCAGACTCTCGATTTGGGCTCAGGTCATGATCTCGCAGTTACGGGATTGAGCCCCACGTCGGACTCCGTGCTGCCGGCTCAGGGCCTGCTTGGGATTCTCTGTCGCTCTCCCTCTGCCCTTCTCCCCGCACGTGCTCTCCCTCTCTCAAATAAATAAGTTAAAAACAAAAAACTAGATTGCTAAGAAAGAAAAAAATCATACCTAATATTTGGGACTTTTTCTAAGCTAGTAGACATAAATCAGATCTTCGAATATGTATCCAGCCATATTTCTGCTGCTGTCCCTTCCTTAAAGCTTTCTTCCAAAACTCCCTCACGAGTGAATCCATCACAACTCAGCGATTAACAACCGGTGACTCCTCTAGGCCCAGGACCTCGAGTGTCAGTAAGGCACCTCCCTCCCCCCAGGGAACGGCTATCACCGCCAGTGTTGCACTGGGACCGGAGCTGGAGAAAAGCAGCGCGAGTGGCTGCTGGAAGGCGGGGGTCCCCCAAACTCGGCTTCGAGTTAGCGCATCGGGAGTGAGCAGGAACCTGGAGGCTTGGGGTCCGGGCTGGGTGGCCCGAGGGTGGCATGCAGAGACCAGGCCAGCGGCCCCTGAAGCTGAGCGGCCAGGCAGGGGCTCCGAGGCCGAGGTGGGGAGGCTCCGAGGCTGGGTGGGGGCTCACCACGGAGGCAGGGCTGAGCCTGTGGCCTTTGCCACCTCCTGTCAAACTGAGGCCCGAGAAAAAGGGCATCAACAGGGGAGCGGGCTCCAACCCAACACCCAACGTGCAGGCCGCCAAGTTCCTCTAATTGTCTCTGCTTCCTTCCCTTGGACCACACTTGCGAAAACAGGACTTGTTAAAGGAGGAAGTCTTAATTTAGGTTGGGAGCAGAGGCCCCTGGAGAAGCCTGTCTGTTTTAGGCCCGGATCTTGCTGGTGCTGACGGAGGAGCCAGACTCAGGACGCCGGGGGCCGGCGTGCAGACACGCGGTCCCCAGCAGCCTGGAGCGGGGAGGGGAGTGCGCCCAGGGGCGCGAGGACACGCGTGTGCAGCCCGCAAGCCTGGGTGTCCACAGGGGCCCGCAGGCTACACCCCACTCACTCCACCGGCGTGAGCAGAGGTTGTCGGCCCTTGCTCGCCCGGGAATCTTTGGGAGGCAGCAAGCTCAGCGCCCCCAAGCCCTGCTGCTCCAGAACGCGAGACCCTGGAGCCCCCAGGCGGTTCTACGAGGTGCCCAGAGTTGAGCACCGATCGGGAGCCTGGTGAGGTGACCAGCACCCGCCGGGCCGGTGCTCCCCGGGACCTGCGCCTCCCCCACACCGTTGGCGAGGAGCGTGGGCGTGACAGCTGGACGAGGGCCGGGGCTCCCCCCGCCGCTCCGGTCCCTGTCGGCCTGCCTGGCTCCTGTCCCTTCTGCCCACGAAGCTCTCGGGGCGGCCAGGAGTGTTCCGGGCCCGGCCGCCGCGCCCTCCCCCTCCTCCAGGCAGGTGCTCCGTCCGGGCCACGCTGCGCAAGGACCCGGGCGGGTCCAGCCGCGTCCTCCTTACCGGACACGGTCACGAGGAGAAGTAACGTGTCCTCTCTGGCCGGGGACGCGGTAAACCCAACACAAGGCAGGGAGCCCGCCAAGTGACACTCACTGACCCCCTCCCAACCACCTCTCGCCCTTAGATAAAACGCTGTCCTCTGTCTTAAGGAAGGCGGATGCGCAGCTGTGAAAGCTGGAAGCCGAAAGTGGGCCCGGTTCTCGGATCCGGACACTTCGGCGGAATTCCGGGCCCTCGAGGGACAGCGCCCCCTGCCGGCCATCCGGGAGCACAGCGACCTGGGGCACAGGGGACCCCGACGCCTCTGGGAGAAAGCTCCTCGGGGCGCGTCACACCCGCACCTCGCGGCCCAGAGAAGTGACCTGCCCCAAAGCAAACCTTAGCGCAGGGACCGGCGCGTCGCGGGCACGTCGCGGGCGCCTTCCGTGCCGGCGCGGAAAGCCAGGCCTGCCCGGCGCCTCTCCACCGTCCGGCCTTCACCCCGGAGCCCCCATCCATCTCGCAAATGCCACGTGAACCCAGGGGGCCCTGCTCCCCCCGAGCACGTGTTCACACCACACAGGACGCCCAGCGCCCGCATTACCGACCCCCTGCAAACAAGGGTATCCGTATTCCAGGGGCAACGATCACTTTCAAATTCATCTGCCTTTCGTGTAAAGAATTTAGAGCTAACACTTGCAAATCTCCAAGGGCCCCCGCTGGTTAGGAGACATTAAACGAGATTATTAAAATAACGCGACTCTATGCCCAACATTGCGGTGGATTACGCTCACGGTGGTCCAGGCCACTGACCCTTGTTTCAGTCACTGCTGCACAGAGCCCATGAAGGTCGGCCAGGGCTTAATCTCATGTCGGCAGCATGAATTTGAAATTTACACTTCATTTTTCCCAGGGATGAGTCACACCCAATAGCCTCTCTGGAAATGCAGTCCTGTCCCCTGGAAAACGGAAGTGGGAGACGAGGACACGGCATTGCCTCTGCCTACGGGCAGCGTCCTCTCGGGAGAGGCTTCTTTCCAAACCAGTCCTGCCTCCGACTCTCCAACACTGGGTATCGCTTGGCAACAATCAGGTGTTCCTGCGAGAGAACGTGAACGGCAGGGGCACCCACGCGCCGTCACTCATCGGGGTAAACACCAGGACTTCTGTCCTTTCTTCAAACACCCTCCCCACCTTCTACCTCCTGACCTCTTGGAAGAAGGTGGATACATAATTCTGCGGAGTTTCAGAATCCAGAAGTCCTAAACGTAGTTCCACTTCGGATGTCTCAGGGAATTTTTTCTGAGAACGGCAATGCAACGTTTCCTTGAGTCTCAAATTTGGGACCACAGGACCCTATTCGGTTTGGGTTCGGGTCCAATGAGCAAATAACCCTCTGGCGTTGTCTGAACGTCAGGAAGGGGTGCTGACAGCCTCAGTCCTCTCTCCAGGAGCACGGTGAGGGACATGCTCGTTCATTGCCTCTGGTGGGAGTGGAGCACCCACTCCCCCGGTGCTCCAGCCAATAGCCACGGGTTTGGGGTGAACTCACCCCTCCCCCACGTCCACTATGCATTCGGGCGGGATGAATCCTACTTCCAGACCTGGTGGGCTTGGGCAGGTTCCAGCCAACTATCTTACCTTACCGCCCTCGTTCAGGGATGGGCAGCTGCCTCAAATCAGGCCGACGTGGGCAAATGGGTCCCAGAGCCGGGCCTCCAGAGAAGACGGTCTTCCCCAGGAACTGATACAACCATTTGTGTCACGAGGCGGGAGGTGGGGTTGACAGGGGGCCAATGTGTGGGGCATGAGGGTGAGCTACAACCACACAGAAAGCAGAGGTGGAGAGCAACGGGGACCTTGGTGACATCCTCGGAGCCACCGACTGAATCTTCCAGTCACCTGAGCCAGTAACTTTGCTTTATAGCAAAGCCATTTAGAGGTGGATTTTTGGCCGCATCCAACATAAAGAGTCCTGGTGGAGAAGAACCAAACTTCTGTGCACTTGTCTGATTTCCCAGAGGAGTAACCAGAATGAGAATCAAAGGAAAACGTGGGCACCTGGTGGTTCAGTCGGTTGAGCGTCCCACTCGGCTCGGATCACGATCTCAGAGTCATGGGATTGAGCCCCACATCAGGCTCTGCGCTCAGCATGGAGCCTGCCTTAATTCTCTCTCTCCTTCTGCCCCTCTGCCCTCTCCCCCACTCATGCAGTCTCTGTCTCTAGAAGAAAGAAAGAAAGAAGGAAAGAAAGGAATAAAAGTTTAAAACACAAAAATCAAATCAGACAACAAGGAAAGTGAGGGTGTCAGAATGGACTCTGGGGTGCACCTCTTCCGGCAAGGCGGAAGGGGGGGAGGAGGGGGAGCCACGGAGGAGCGTGTTAAATGAAGCAGCCGGGTTCTACAAGAAGAGACCAAAGCAGGCAACGACCCGTCACATCATGCCATGTCATATGATGTCAGGGAGTGTGATATCACGTCATGCCATGCCCTGTCATTTTGTGTCCTGTGTCCTGTCGGGTCACATCACATCATGTCGTCCGTGTCGTGTCGTGTCACTCCATATCACGTCGTGTCGTGTGTCATGTTATAACTGCAGTGATGAGCGCAGTAAGAGTCATCTTGGTATTATTTGAAAGGAAGGTAAATATTGGTAACTTTAGGATTTGGTAAGAAAAATAACAAAGTAAGAGAAATAGAAATAGAGGGGCACCCGGGTGACTCCATCGGTTACGCATCCGACTTCAGCTCAGGTCGTGATCTCATGGTTGGTGATCTCTGGGCTCTCTGCTATCAGCGAGAACCTGTCTCCCTCTCTCTGACCCTTCCTTGCTCTCTCTCTCTCTCTCAAAAATAAATAAACATTAAAAAAAAGAAATAGAAATAGAGTTTATATTGAAATAAAGTTCAGGGTGCCTGACTGGTTCAGCCGGAAGAGCACGCGACTCTTGACCTCGGGGTTGCGAATCAAGCCTCGTGCTGGGTGTAGGTTTAGCTCCCAAATATGACTGCTTAATATTAGAAAAGTAATAAAATTCACCGTATTAACACATCAAGAGAGAAAAATCATTTAGTAATCGTAGGTTTTTAAAGATGAATCAAGTTCAATATTGGTTAATTAAAAAAACACTGAGCAAACTGGGCACCCAACGTGTGGTACAATCACCCAGTGGCTCACGCCCTAGAATAACCACTCCTGTTGAGTGTGGGCAGGAATATGGCAAAGGTGAGGGGCTGTCAACCCTGTGATTAGAAGGACTCCACCTTAGCAGACACAAGAGATTCACGTAAGCAGACATGCTGTGAGCCGCCCACGGAGAGGGTTGCATGGCAGGAAGCCACAGGGCCGCCCACGGCCGGTAGGAAGCTAGGGCCCTCAGCCAGACAGCTGGGGGGGGGGGTGATGAATTCTGTCGACCACCTCATTGGGCTTGGGGAAAAGACTCGTCGAGGCTCCAGGTGGGACGGGAGCCTGGCCAGTACACTGGTTGCATTCCCGTAGGGCTCGGAGCAAACCCCGCAGCTAGGCTGACCCATGCAAACGGAGCTAACAGAGGTGTGTTGGGCACCATTGACATATGGTAACTTGTTACGCAGCAGCAGAAAATTAATACAAAAGACAGCTTTCTTAACCCAATGAATGATATCTACAAAAGGTTATCTTCCTACAACACACATCATACGTCATGACGCCATGAAATCAAGACACCTGCTCTTGCCACTTCTGCAGGAGGGCCCCGGCATCGCAATATGGCTAGAACAATCATGGGAAAGGATCAGAAAGGAAGAAAATCATCTGTCTACCCAAAAGCGTGTAGAGAAAAATCATTAGAATTAATAATAATAATAATAATAATAATATATTATTATTATATTATATAATACCACAATAAAATAATGTTTATAATATTTCTATAAACAGAGTTCGTATAGTTGCTAGATACGAATTCAACAGATAAAAATTAATTACACTTCTATACCCTATTAATAAGAAGCTAGGAAGTGAAACCAAAAATCTAAAAATGGAACCAAAAATCTTAAAAATGTAGCAATAAACTAACAAAAGACGTACTGGAGTTTCACAGGGAAGATTATGGAACATTATTAAAGGACAATAGAGAAAGCTGAAAGAAACAGGAAAATATCCGTGTTCAGATTTGTATAGATGCTTACTTTCCCCAAAATTAATCTATAAACTTAATGTAATGCCAGTCGAAATCCATGACACGTGTGAACCCTGACAGGCCGATTGTAAAACTGATACAAAAAGGAAAAAAAAGCCCGACATTTCTGAAGGAGAACAAGGTAGGAGGACTCACCGCGCATCAGGAAGGCTCGTCAGAAAGCTCTAGTAATCAAGGAGATGTGGTCTTTGAACAGGGGAAGGTTCACAGACCGAACAGTGGAAAACAGCAGACAGCTGACAGACTCGTCCATTTACAGAAACTTGATTTATTCGAGGACGGGCCTTGCAAATCAGTTGGAGGAGAAATGGACTTTTCAGTCAACAGCACTGAAACAGTGATTATTTACATCGCCACACAAACATTAATTCTGGTTGGGTTAAAAACACAAACGTAAAGAAAACCTGTGACACTTTCGGAAGACGATGGAAATCTTTTCTGACGCGAAACTCCAAGAGCTCAGGCCACAGGGGGATAATGGACAAATCTGAATATCGCGAGATTAAAACCTTCTGTTCCCTTGCTGTTAAGTGAGAGGGTGAACCACAGACTGGGAGATGTTTACAACTTGTACAACTTACAAACTCCAGGAAGCCAATCTGGGAAAAACAGGCACAAGAAGGAACAGGAATTGCACCGAGAAGGAGTCACGAATGGCCAGAAACATGGCAGGATGGTCCACTTCACTGGCGATCGAGGAGATGCCACCGGAAATGACGACCTGCTATTTCGCAGCCACGAGAGGGACAGAGAAGATCTGAAAGTCAGAGGACACCCAGCGCTAGGAGTACGGCCAGTGGGGATGCAGCGGGCACAGCTACTCGGGACCCGATCTGGCATGAGTGAAGCTGAGTGTGTGCATATCCAGTGACCTAGTATCATTTGTAAAGCAAACAAACAAAACGCCGGAAGTGACCCAAACGAGACCAGCAGATCGACGGTGCGCAGTAGCACATGGAGTGCTAGGCAGCGACTCAGGGCCTTCTTGCCACCATCCACAGGGGGAGGCCCGGCCCGGAGACCGGTGTCCCCTCCCCCCGTCATGCCTCCGTACCCCGTGCTGGGGAAATACCCTTTCTTCCTCCCTTTTCTTCCGAACTGAAGCCAGTGAAGTAATAGCCACTTCACGGCGCATTCAATTTTCAGCAATCTCCTCTCTTCTCCACCGAAAGTGCTCTGATGCTTCTGGCTAAATTAATTGTAAATTGCTCTCTTCCTTTTCCCTCAATATGCCACAATTCTTGGAATCAAAGACAGGCTTCCAAATAAAGACCATCTACAGATCAGATGCCGTCGCGCCCACAGGACAGCTCCTCACGTGCTCTCCGGGATGAAGTCCACGTGCTTCCCCGTGACTCCTAATTCTGTCCCAGGGGGACCCCAGCCCACTTGCCAGCCTCCCCACATCCTGCCCCCCTTTCCTCATCCCTCCGCGGCTCTCTGGCTCACACACACACACACAACTGGGGCCACAGTCTCACGTACTTGTAGTCCCAGGGGTTTGCACGTTCCCTCTGCCTGGAGAGCCCTTACCTATATTCTGCCAAGAAAATTCTGCCGCATCCCTCAAGACCCACTTGCGCAAAGCCCTCCGCGTCGCCCTCCCTCTGCTGATAACAACCATCATTTACTTCAACGCCCACCGGTTCTCGGCACGTCGGGATCCCCCGGGGAGCTCCCCCAAACGACACGTTCCCGGACCTCATCCCAGACCTACCGGGTCAGAATCTGCCAGGGTGACAGCAAAGCGCTCACCACTTCCAAAGCCCCACGGAGGATCCTGATGCGCGGCCAGGGCTGAGAAGCCGTGGGGGGCAGCCCCAGAGACCACGGGCGCCGGGGCCAAATCCGCGGTTTGAAGCCGGGCTGTGCCGCAGACCGGCTGGCTGACCCGGTGCGGGCGGCTCGGCGCCTCTGGGCCTCTAGAAAACCGGCACCTGCCTCGTAGGGTTGTCGTGAGTCAGCGGGGCAAATGTGCCCGGCACAGAGCAAGTGCTCAGTGACGTTAACCGCTGTCGTGTCTCCCTGGCACCCGTTTCAGGTCATTTTCGCAATCGCCCCGAAAGGCAGTTACTACCGATCACAGTTCGCGGCGAGGGACCTGAGGCCCCGACAGATAAAGCAAGCGGGCTCGGCACCCGGGTCTGCCTGCCCTCAGCGCCCGCGTCTGTTCCCGTAAACCACGCTGCGCTTTATTTTTGTGGCGGACGGGTCACAATGAGGCGGCCTTGGGTGGCCGCCTGACGCTGGGTGCCAGATGCCAGCAAGTGGGGTCCGTGTTTGGGGCGTCTCCGTCTCCCAGCACCTAGTGCAATAAACGCCACGCGGCAGGCCCTCAACAAATATTGGCTGAAGCATGACGTCGGTAAAGGAAAGAAGGAAACGAGGGTGGGAGAGGAGCGGCTGGGAGGTGGCGGTCCCTGAGCTGCCCCCGATGCTGGGGTCCTGCCGCGAACCGCCCTCCGGAGAAGAGCTTCCCGAACGTGACCTCCTCCGGGTCACTGGAGTCCCGTGACCAGGATACCGTCACCTGGCTCTTAGGGATGACGGAGGCGCAGGGTGGCTGCGGTTCCCGAATCATTCGGTTTCCTATCTGTATTTTATATATTCTACGGGTATTTTTTTTAAGTTATTTGTTTTGAGAGAGAGAGAAAGAGAGAGCGGGAGCGGGAGAGGGGCAGAGAGAGTCACAAGCGGGCCCCAGGCCCGGCGCGGAGCCGGACACGGTTCGTGAGGTCGTGACCTGAGCCAAAGTCAAGGCTTGGCTGCTCAACCGACTGAACCGCCCGGGCGCCCCTGTGTGTGTGTTCTTACATCAGTTTTTGTTAAGGTATAATTGACATACAACGTATTAGTCTGAGGTGTTCAACATAGCAGTTGGCCATTCGTACGCAGCGTGAAGTAGACACCGGTCTCCCCAACACCCCCACCGCGCACAGTTACAACTTTGTCTCTTGTGCCGAGAACTTCCAGGACCCACTCTCGGCAACCTTGACACACGCCAGGCGCTGTTGCCGGCCGTGGCCACTGCGCCGAGCGCCACGTCCTCGGGGCGTGTTTATTTCGTATTCCTTGCGTCTCTCTCCCACCTCGCCCGTGCCCCACACCCCCGGGCTGCTGCCCCCCGCCTGTTGCCCGTGCCCATGAGCTTGGTGGTCGGCAGGTTGGTCCCGTGTTTACACTCCACGGAGACGTGAGATCCCACCATATTGGTCCCTCTCCGGCTTCGTTCCCTAAGCGCGATGCCCCCCGCGTCCTTCCACGTTGTCGCGAACGGTAGGACTTCCTTCTTTTTTACGTCTGAACAAAATTCCACCGCGTCTCTAGAATTCTCTTCATCCAGTCATCCATCGGCGGACACTCAGGTTGCGTCTACGTCTTGGCGATTCTAAACAATGCCGCGGGAGCATGGGGCGCAGACGTCTCTTCAAGGTAACACTTCATCTCCTTTGGGTAAATACCCAGAAGCGGAATGACTGGGTCACAAGGTAATTCTACACGCTGTTCTCCACAGGGGCTGCACCAACTCCCGTTCCCGCCAACACTTGTCACTTCTCGTCTTTGTGATAACAGCCATTCCGGCAGGCGTGAGGCGGTATCTCGTTGTGATTATGTGCATTTTAATACAGCAAGCCTCTTCCAAATCATCTATGAGAACAGTATGTAAATCGACCAACAAAGTTTTGCTACTGATGTTGTTTTTACGCAGCTTGACCTCCTTGAGAAACGGGGTGGAAATCAGAAATTCTTATCTGCCGATGTCTTCTAATGAGCAGAAATGCAAACACCCGTGATGCACCCATCGTGGGGTCCACCTCTGGGAAGGCTTGGGGGATACGGTTGCTCGGGTTTGTTGGAAGGCGGACGTGCCCGACGGAGGAGGCGGGTGGGTGAGTCACCCGGGGGAGCCTGGAGGAGCGTGTGAGGAGGAACCAGCCGCCGGTGCGGGGAGCCCTGTGGCCGCAGCTCCGTCGCCTGGGTCCACCCGGACCTGGGACGAGCCCGGGACCCCGGCCCTAGCCCTGCAGCACAGCTGAGCCCTGAGCGGGGGCTCAGGCCACGGGAGAGCTCAGCTGGTAGGAAGAAGGACCGGGAGTCGAGACCACACCCTGCTGCCACAGCTGATGAAAGTCACGGCTCCCAACCTCCAGACCCAGGAATATTCTCACGTGTCCCTTTCACTTTGTCTCGTATAAGCTTTTCAGTTTGCGATCTTCCTTTCCAGCATTCTGTTCCTCCAAAGTCTCCATGTTGCCCAGTGAGCTCACGGGCCCTGGCAGGCGCCGTGTGGAAGGGTCAGCCCGTGACCTGAGGCCGTCCTGGTGAGCTGGGGGGGGCAGGACAGGCTGGGGGAGAGGGGCAGGCAGTGGGTGATGCCTGCCCAGGTGACTGTGCTGCTCAGGGGGCCACTCTGTCCCCAGGCAGAGGCGCTCGTTTCCGAGTGCTTGGTTGTAACTTTTTAAGAAAGGGGGGAAGAGGAAGCACTCAGAACCCCTCGGGTCTGGGGCAGGCTCCGAAGTTCAGAACAAACAGGTTATAATGACCCAGGTCCCAGGTGGCAGCCGAGACTCACCTGGGACCGGAAGTGGGCAGCAGGGCAGTGTCCTCCGAATGTAAGAGACCCTGCTGGCCCCCCTCTGCCCGCCATGAACTATTAATAAGGCCTCTTCGACGGCATTTTATTTTATTTTATTTCTTGAGAGAGAGGGCGCAAGTGAGGGAGGCGCAGAGGGAGGGGGAGAGGGAGAGAAGCGGGGCTCACCTGATGGGGGGGCTCTGGCTCACCCGTTGTGGGACTCGAACTCACGAACCTGAGGTCGTGACTCCAGCAGAAGTCAGACGCCTAACGGACGGAGCCCCCCGGGGCGCCCTCTCTCCGACTGCACCTTAAAGCCCAGGGTGAGCAAGCCTGTCTGATTTGGACAACACGGGTGGCCCCTGACCGCAGACGAGAAACGGGAGCCGAGCAGCAGCCCGGCCAAAGGGAGGAGGCCGATCTCCTCCGTCAGACTGGAAACCTCGGCTGCAGCCAAGGTCGCCTCCCTCCAACTCCCCCTCCACGTCCCAGCCCTTCCCCGATACTTAGAATAAAACCCACCCTGCCTCACATCGGGTTTAATTCGTTGTATGCAATGGGGAGCTGGGGGGTGGGAGGCAAGTTGTGCCTGAGTCATAAACGCAGAACAGGTTCTCATTCACCAGGGACTCGACTGTGGAGCCTGGAGCCGGCGTTCATCTGCGGATTCACTGCTCGCGGGAGCCCACCAGCTTTTATTTTCTCGTTTATTTCCATAGACTGTGTCTTCTCTGTCCATGACAGGTTAATGCATTTTATAATTACTTGCTTCTGCCTTATTTTCACGTCCTGTTCTAGCTTCAGAGGTGGGGTGTGGTGATTAAAACACCCGTAACATCGAGATTTCATTTCCAAAGACGTTTTAATCTTCAGCGGGCGGCGCAAGGCGTCGCGTCCCTTCACGCTCAGGTGCACCTGCCCGGCCGCTTCCGCGCGACCCCGCTGCTCGCGCACCGGAGGAGCCGCGAAACGGACCGCTGGTTTCGGGCTCTTAGGCGTGACGAGCGTCGCACGGGAACCGGGCGCCGTCTCCCGTTTGGGGGGCACACGGTTCAGACACGCCCCCAGCACACGTTCGTCGCCTCTGTCGCTCAGAACGGCGCAGCGTTTGCGGCCCCACGGCCCGGGCCGTCCGCGCCAGCCCTCCCGTTACCGGGGCGCGTCGCGGGCCACCCAGGCCCCCGAGCCCCCGCTCCTTCCCGCGCGACGTGCGAGGGCGGCCGGTTGCCGCGGCCCCGGGAACTTGTCGCCGCGCAAATCCTCAGGCCCCGTCCCGGACCTACCGAGTCCGAAGTCCGAAGCCCCGGGGACGGGACGGGACGGGCCTGCGGCTCCGCCCACTCGCACGTGGGAGCCCCTGGCTTGGAGCAGCCGGCATACAGCAGGAGCCCAATGGTTGCGGTTCCCTCCTTCGTCCTGAAATAACAGCCCTTCGCACGAACGCCTTGGGCGCGAAACCAGCCGGGATTTCAACCCGCCCGCTCGGTTTTCGCCGCGAACTCCAGCCCCCGACGGTCGCTCGCTCGGGAGTGGGCGCCACCGCCCACGACCGGCTTGTACTTCACCGGAAAGAGGCCGGCGTCCTGGAAGCACGTGGAGGAAGCGTGGACGGACGACAGAGGGCGTTACTTTATGGGGGGGAGTCTGGGGGGCGGGGCACTGAGTATGCAGGGTTCCTCACGGGGATACTTGACTATGGGGGTCTCCTCATGGGGGGGTATTTGACTATGGGGAGGGTCTCCTCACCAGAGGTACTCGAGTATGGGGGTCTTCTGGGGGGGGGACTTGAGTGCGGGGGGGGGGTCCTCACAGGGAAGTACTTGAATATGACGGTCTCCTCATGGGGGGGTATCTGACTATGGGGGGGTCTCCTCACGAGAGGTACTCGAGTATGGGGGTCTCCTGGGGGGGACTTGAGTGCGGGGGGGGGTCCTCACGGGGAAGTACTTGAATATGAGGGTCTCATGGGGGGTATTTGACTATGGGGGGGGTCTCCTCACGAGAGGTACTCGAGTATGGGGGTCTCCTGGGGGGGACTTGAGTGAGGGGGGGTCCTCACGGGAAAGTACTTGAATATGAGGGTCTCATGGGGGGGTCTCCTCACGAGAGGTACTCGAGTATGGGGGTCTTCTGGGGGGGGACTTGAGTGCGGGGGGGGGGTCCTCACAGGGAAGTACTTGAATATGACGGTCTCCTCATGGGGGGGTATCTGACTATGGGGGGGTCTCCTCACGAGAGGTACTCGAGTATGGGGGTCTTTCGGGGGGGGAATTGAGTGCGGGGGGGGTCCTCACAAGGAAGTACTTGAATATGACGGTCTCCTCATGGGGGGGTATCTGACTATGGGGGGGTCTCCTCACGAGAGGTACTCGAGTATGGGGGTCTTCTGGGGGGGGACTTGAGTGCGGGGGGGGGTTTTCACGGGGAAGTACTTGAATATGAAGGTCTCATGGGGGGTATTTGACTATGGGGGGGTCTCCTCACAAGAGGTACTCGAGTATGGGGGTCTCCTGGGGGGGGGACTTGAATGCGGGGGGGGTCCTCATGGGGAAGTACTTGAATATGACAGTCTCCTCATGGGGGGGTATTTGACTATGGGGGGTCTCCTCACGAGAGGTACTCGAGTATGGGGGTCTCCTGGGGGGGACTTGAGTGCGGGGGGGGTCCTCATGGGGAAGTACTTGAATATGAGGGTCTCATGGGGGGTATTTGACTATGGGGGGGGTCTCCTCACGAGAGGTACTTGAGTATGGGGGTCTCCTGGGGGGGACTTGAGTGAGGGGGGGGTCCTCACGGGGAAGTACTTGAATATGAGGGTCTCATGGGGGTATTTGACTATGGGGGGGTCTCCTCACGAGAGGTACTCGAGTATGGGGGTCTCCTGGGGGAGGACTTGAGTGCGGGGGGGGTCCTCATGGGGAAGTACTTGAATATGAAGGTCTCATGGGGGGTATTTGACTATGGGGGGGTCTCCTCACAAGAGGTACTCGAGTATGGGGGTCTCCTGGGGGGGGGGACTTGAATGCGGGGGGGGTCCTCATGGGGAAGTACTTGAATATGACAGTCTCCTCATGGGGGGGTATTTGACTATGGGGGGTCTCCTCACGAGAGGTACTCGAGTATGGGGGTCTCCTGGGGGGGACTTGAGTGCGGGGGGGGTCCTCATGGGGAAGTACTTGAATATGAGGGTCTCATGGGGGGTATTTGACTATGGGGGGGGGTCTCCTCACGAGAGGTACTTGAGTATGGGGGTCTCCTGGGGGGGACTTGAGTGAGGGGGGGTCCTCACGGGGAAGTACTTGAATATGAGGGTCTCATGGGGGGTATTTGACTATGGGGGGGTCTCCTCACGAGAGGTACTCGAGTATGGGGGTCTCCTGGGGGAGGACTTGAGTGCGGGGGGGGTCCTCATGGGGAAGTACTTGAATATGAAGGTCTCATGGGGGGTATTTGACTATGGGGGGGTCTCCTCACAAGAGGTACTCGAGTATGGGGGTCTTCTGGGGGGGGACTTGAGTGCGGGGGGGGGTCCTCACGGGGAAGTACTTGAATATGACAGTCTCCTCATGGGGGGGGTATCTGAATATGGGGGGGTCTCCTCACGAGAGGTACTCGAGTATGGGGGTCTCCTGGGGGGGACTTGAGTGCAGAGGGGGGGTCCTCACGGGGAAGTACTTGAATATGAGGGTCTCATGGGGGGTATTTGACTATGGGGGGGTCTCCTCACGAGAGGTACTCGAGTATGGGGGTCTCCTGGGGGGGACTTGAGTGAGGGGGGGGTCCTCACGGGGAAGTACTTGAATATGAGGGTCTCATGGGGGGGTCTCCTCACGAGAGGTACTCGAGTATGGGGGTCTTCGGGGGGGGACTTGAGTGCGGGGGGGGGGGGTCCTCACAGGGAAGTACTTGAATATGACAGTCTCCTCATGGGGGGGTATTTGACTATGGGGGGGGTCTCCTCACGAGAGGTACTCGAGTATGGGGGTCTCCTGGGGGGGACTTGAGTGCGGGGGGGGGGGTCCTCACGGGGAAGTACTTGAATATGACGGTCTCCTCATGGGGGGGTATCTGACTATGGGGGGGTCTCCTCACGAGAGGTACTCGAGTATGGGGGTCTCCTGGGGGGGAGAGACTTGAATGCGGGGCGGGTCCTCACGGGGAAGTACTTGAATATGACAGTCTCCTCATGGGGGGGTATCTGACTATGGGGGGGTCTCCTCACGAGAGGTACTCGAGTATGGGGGTCTTCTGGGGGGGGACTTGAATGCGGGGGGGTCCTCACGGGGAAGTACTTGAATATGACAGTCTCCTCATGGGGGGGTATCTGACTATGGGGGGGTCTCCTCACGAGAGGTACTCGAGTATGGGGGTCTCCTGGGGGAGGACTTGAGTGCGGGGAGGGTCCTCATGGGGAAGTACTTGAATATGAAGGTCTCATGGGGGGTATTTGACTATGGGGGGGTCTCCTCACAAGAGGTACTCGAGTATGGGGGTCTTCTGGGGGGGGACTTGAGTGCGGGGGGGGGTCCTCACGGGGAAGTACTTGAATATGACAGTCTCCTCATGGGGGGGTATCTGAATATGGGGGGGTCTCCTCACGAGAGGTACTCGAGTATGGGGGTCTTCTGGGGGGGGACTTGAGTGCGGGGGGGGGGTCCTCACGGGGAAGTACTTGAATATGACAGTCTCCTCATGGGGGGGGTATCTGAATATGGGGGGGTCTCCTCACGAGAGGTACTCGAGTATGGGGGTCTCCTGGGGGGGACTTGAGTGCAGAGGGGGGGTCCTCACGGGGAAGTACTTGAATATGAGGGTCTCATGGGGGGTATTTGACTATGGGGGGGTCTCCTCACGAGAGGTACTCGAGTATGGGGGTCTCCTGGGGGGGACTTGAGTGAGGGGGGGGGTCCTCACGGGGAAGTACTTGAATATGAGGGTCTCATGGGGGGGTCTCCTCACGAGAGGTACTCGAGTATGGGGGTCTTCGGGGGGGGACTTGAGTGCGGGGGGGGGGGGTCCTCACAGGGAAGTACTTGAATATGACAGTCTCCTCATGGGGGGGTATCTGACTATGGGGGGGTCTCCTCACGAGAGGTACTCGAGTATGGGGGTCTTCTGGGGGGGGACTTGAATGCGGGGGGGGTCCTCACGGGGAAGTACTTGAATATGACAGTCTCCTCATGGGGGGGTATCTGACTATGGGGGGGTCTCCTCACGAGAGGTACTCGAGTATGGGGGTCTCCTGGGGGAGGACTTGAGTGCGGGGGGGTCCTCACGGGGAAGTACTTGAATATGAAGGTCTCATGGGGGGTATTTGACTATGGGGGGGTCTCCTCACAAGAGGTACTCAAGTATGGGGGTCTTCTGGGGGGGACTTGAGTGCGGGGGGGGGGTCCTCACGGGGAAGTACTTGAATATGAGGGTCTCATGGGGGGTATTTGACTATGGGGGGGGGTCTCCTCACGAGAGGTACTCGAGTATGGGGGTCTCCTGGGGGGGGGACTTGAATGCGGGGGGGGGGTCCTCACGGGGAAGTACTTGAATATGACGGTCTCCTCATGGGGGGGTATCTGACTATGGGGGGGTCTCCTCACGAGAGGTACTCGAGTATGGGGGTCTCCTGGGGGGGGACTTGAATGCGGGGGGGGGTCCTCACGGGGAAGTACTTGAATATGACAGTCTCCTCATGGGGGGGTATTTGACTATGGGGGGGGTCTCCTCACGAGAGGTACTCGAGTATGGGGGTCTCCTGGGGGGGGACTTGAGTGCGGGGGGGGGGGGTCCTCACGGGGAAGTACTTGAATATGACGGTCTCCTCATGGGGGGGTATCTGACTATGGGGGGGTCTCCTCACGAGAGGTACTCGAGTATGGGGGTCTCCTGGGGGGGAGAGACTTGAATGCGGGGCGGGTCCTCACGGGGAAGTACTTGAATATGACAGTCTCCTCATGGGGGGGTATCTGACTATGGGGGGGTCTCCTCACGAGAGGTACTCGAGTATGGGGGTCTCCTGGGGGGGGAGAGACTTGAATGCGGGGGGGGTCCTCACGGGGAAGTACTTGAATATGACAGTCTCCTCATGGGGGGGTATCTGACTATGGGGGGGTCTCCTCACGAGAGGTACTCGAGTATGGGGGTCTCCTGGGGGAGGACTTGAGTGCGGGGGGGTCCTCACGGGGAAGTACTTGAATATGAAGGTCTCATGGGGGGTATTTGACTATGGGGGGGTCTCCTCACAAGAGGTACTCAAGTATGGGGGTCTTCTGGGGGGGACTTGAGTGCGGGGGGGGGTCCTCACGGGGAAGTACTTGAATATGAGGGTCTCATGGGGGGTATTTGACTATGGGGGGGGTCTCCTCACGAGAGGTACTCGAGTATGGGGGTCTCCTGGGGGGGGACTTGAATGCGGGGGGGGGTCCTCACGGGGAAGTACTTGAATATGACGGTCTCCTCATGGGGGGGTATCTGACTATGGGGGGGTCTCCTCACGAGAGGTACTCGAGTATGGGGGTCTCCTGGGGGGGGACTTGAATGCGGGGGGGGGTCCTCATGGGGAAGTACTTGAATATGACAGTCTCCTCATGGGGGGGTATTTGACTATGGGGGGGTCTCCTCACGAGAGGTACTCGAGTATGGGGGTCTCCTGGGGGGGACTTGAGTGCGGGGGGGGGGGGTCCTCACGGGGAAGTACTTGAATATGACGGTCTCCTCATGGGGGGGTATCTGACTATGGGGGGGTCTCCTCACGAGAGGTACTCGAGTATGGGGGTCTCCTGGGGGGGGGAGACTTGAATGCGGGGGGGGGTCCTCACGGGGAAGTACTTGAATATGACAGTCTCCTCATGGGGGGGTATCTGACTATGGGGGGGGTCTCCTCACGAGAGGTACTCGAGTATGGGGGTCTCCTGGGGGGGACTTGAGTGCGGGGGGGGGTCCTCACGGGGAAGTACTTGAATATGAGGGTCTCATGGGGGGTATTTGACTATGGGGGGGTCTCCTCACAAGAGGTACTCGAGTATGGGGGTCTTTCGGGGGGGGACTTGAGTGCGGGGGGGGGGTCCTCACAGGGAAGTACTTGAATATGACGGTCTCCTCATGGGGGGGTATCTGACTATGGGGGGGTCTCCTCACGAGAGGTACTCGAGTATGGGGGTCTTCTGGGGGGGGGACTTGAGTGCGGGGGGGTTTTCACGGGGAAGTACTTGAATATGAAGGTCTCATGGGGGGTATTTGACTATGGGGGGGTCTCCTCACAAGAGGTACTCGAGTATGGGGGTCTCCTGGGGGGGGACTTGAATGCGGGGGGGGGTCCTCATGGGGAAGTACTTGAATATGACAGTCTCCTCATGGGGGGGTATTTGACTATGGGGGGTCTCCTCACGAGAGGTACTCGAGTATGGGGGTCTTCTGGGGGGGACTTGAGTGCGGGGTGGGGTCCTCACGGGGAAGTACTTGAATATGAGGGTCTCATGGGGGGTATTTGACTATGGGGGGGGTCTCCTCACGAGAGGTACTCGAGTATGGGGGTCTTCTGGGGGGGACTTGAGTGGGGGGGGTCCTCACGGGGAAGTACTTGAATATGAGGGTCTCATGGGGGGTATTTGACTATGGGGGGGTCTCCTCACCAGAGGTACTCGAGTATGGGGGTCTTCTGGGGGGGGGACTTGAGTGCGGGGGGGGTCCTCACGGGGAAGTACTTGAATATCACGGTCTCATGGGGGGTATTTGACTATGGGGGGGTCTCCTCACAAGAGGTACTCGAGTATGGGGGTCTCCTGGGGGGGGACTTGAGTGCGGGGGGGGGGGTCCTCATGGGGAAGTACTTGAATATGAGGGCCTCCTCATGGAGGGGTATCTGACTATGGAGGGGTCTCCTCACGAGAGGTACTCGAGTATGGGGGTCTCCTGGGGGGGGGACTTGAGTACCAGGGGGGGTCCTCATGGGGAAGTACTTGAAAATGAGGGTCTCCTCATGGGGGGGTATCTGACTATGGGGGGGGTCTCCTCACGAGAGGTACTCGAGTATGGGGGTCTCCTGGGGGGGGACTTGAGTACGGGGGGGGGTTTCCTCACGGGGAAGTACTTGACTATGGGGGGGTATCCTGGGGGTGGGGGGTGGTACTTGAGGGCTGTAATCATTTCAGGCACAAACCAGGTATTTGCAAATTCGGGAACAGCCAGGCCACTGGTGGGGCGAGGCCTTGACTAGATGCTGCCATCCTGTGGGGGAAGCGAGACGGAGCCATGACCACCCGGCCATCGCGGGCGCCGCGGGCCTCCCGGCGCCCCAGGCCCCAGACCGGGTCCGGGCGGGTTCGAGGGGCAGACGTCGAAGCCCCTGCCCTCGCAAACGGCTGGCGGCCACCATAAGCCCGTCAGCGGTCACTTCGGCGCCGGTGCAGGAGCCCAGGGGAGGGCGGATTCACCGTCCGGCCCGGGGAAGCGGCCTCAGTACACAGCCTGTCCCCTAGGGGCAGAAGCACCGAGGGAGCTCCGCAGAACAACAGATACACCGACTTTTAAAAAGAAACTAAAGGGGCGCCTGGGTGGCTCAGTCGGTTAAGCGGCCGACTTCGGCTCAGGTCATGACCTCGCGGTCCGTGAGTTCGAGCCCCGCATCGGGCTCTGTGCTGACAGCTCGGAGCCTGGAGCCTGTTTCAGATTCTGTGTCTCCCTCTCTCTGACCCTCCCCCGTTCATGCTCTGTCTCTCGCTGTCTCAAAAAATAAATAAATGTTAAACAAACAAACAAAAAAGAAACTAAAAATTAAGAGGGACAAAAGCTGCTACTCAAAGCCTTAGTTTCCAGTCTCCTAACGGAGAGACCAAGGAACCTGCTGTCTCTCCCGACGCCCCAGGCCGCCCTGCGAGCCTTCCCATGACGAGCTGGTGCTCTCGTTTCTTTCTGCTCAAATGCTGGGAGGATGTTTCATTTGAACACAAAATACCACCCTCCGAGCAGATGCAACTGACTGAAATTCTATACATACCTAATCCACGCTTTCAGATAAGTAAAAGATACTTATCCACCCACCAAAACAAGAAGTTGCTGGAAAGAATGACGGAGCGGAGCGTGTCAACGGTATTTGGAAGGCATCTTGAACGCTCCCGGGGCCAAATCTAGAGAAATCAGGGCATCGAGATGAGTAGCGGATGGGGCTCCGTCCATTGTGCCTCCGACTCTTGATTTCAGCTCAGGTCACGACCTCAAAGTGTGTGGGGTCGAGCCCCGCGTCGGGTCTGCGCCGACAGTGCGGGGCCTGCTTGGGATTCTCCCTCCCCCTCTCTCCGCCCCCCCCCCACTCTCTGTCTCTAAATAAATAAATAAGCAACTACATAAATATCCGCTCCACAGAACGTACGTTGCTATAGTACAGAAAACAGTGTGGAGGCTCCTCCAAAAATTTAAAACTAGAAATACCACAGGATTTAGCAATCCCGCTTCTGAGCACGCGGCCAAAGGAGACAATCTGTGCCTCAGAGAGATCCGCGCACCCCGTGCTCACTGCAGCTTTACTTGCGACGACGGCCAAGAGAGCGTCCCTGACGGACGAGCGGGTAAGGACGACGTGGCGTCTACACGTGCAGGGGCTGCCGTTCAGCCTCCAAGTCAGTCGTTTGTGCCAACGCGGGTGGGCCCAGGGGACATCACACAAGCGTAATAAGCCGGACGGAGAAGGTCAAATAGTGCGCGCTCTCAGTAGACGTGGGGCCTGCAACAGAACCCGCAGAAGCGGAGAGCCGACCGGTGGTCACCGGGGCAGGGACGGAGGGGAGACGAGATGTTGGTCAGAGCGCTGGAGCCTCGGTTCTGCGGGCGGGTTGGGGGCCGGAGACAGACGTGCACCAGGAACCGTACTTCGTACTGTGCGTGCTTGAAACGCGAGAGTGGCTCGGGGTTTTTCTTTCACTTGTTCGACTTCCAGTAGAATTACGGCACAGTGTTGTGTGTTTCAGGCGTGTCATAGAGTGACTCGACAGTTCTGTGCATTGAGAGAGTAGCTCTGAACTGTCACACGCACACACACACACAACGGTGACTGCGTGAGATGAAGGCTGTGGTCACCGTTTCACGACGTATTCCTGTATCAAAGTAGATCGCATTGTACACCTGAGATTCATACGGTTTTTATTTGTCAGTCATGCCTCAATAAAGCTCGGGGCAGGGTAAGAAGAAAGTTAGAAAAACAGCAGTAATCCGAAATAAAAGAAAACACTGCCCCCCAAAATACTACAAACAGGAAAAGTATAACTTCATAGTGAAAACGCCTGGCAGACAGCACGTCGATCAAGTGACGGAAGCCTGTGCCACCATCACGGGGCAAACCAGCATCGTGTCCCGGTTGACGGGGTGCCCCGGGTGCCCGGCGCCACGTCCGCCACGCGGAACCTGAACCCGACCCTGAGGAAACAGCAAACTCAAAGTGTGCGTTTCACAGAGTAACCAGTAATCTTCACCCGCGTCAAGGTCAGGACAGTCAAGGAAAGCCTGAAGTATTTCCATGTCTTTTTAACTTTTTTTAATGCTTACTTAAAAAAATGTTTTTAATGTTTTATTTATTTTTGAGAGAAAGAAGCCACACGAACAGGGGAGGGGCAGAGAGGGAGAGGGAAACACAGAATCCGAAGCAGGCTCCAGGCTCCGAGATGTCTGCACAGAGCCCGAGCGGGGCTCGAACCCACGAACATCGAGATCGTGACCTGAGCCGATGCTGGGTGCTCAACCAACCGAGCCACCCAAGCGCCCCTGAAGAAGTGTTTCAGACGGAAGGAAAGTCAGGAGATGGAAGGACTGAATGCAAGGGGCAGTTCCGACCCAGAATCTTCTGCAATACTGATCTTCACGGAGGCCGCTGGCAAACCTCACGCGATCTGAGGGGAGACGGTGCTGGTGGCACCCTCCTGATCTCGACAGCTGTGTGGCTGTCGTGCAGAAGGTCCTTGTGCGTAGGACAAATGCTAAAGTTTGGGAGGTGACAGGACATCCCACTGACGACTCATTCCCCGTCTGGGAAGGGCGGGAGTGCTTGTGCTATATTGTAACTTTTCTGTAAAAGGAAAACTAACGTTTTAAGAAAGAATGTCAGTTCTGGAGTCCTGTGCCTTGGGTTGTAATCCCGTGTGTTACAGTAGCTGTGGGACCTTGGATAGATGACTGACCTGTGCCTTCATTGTTATGTCTGTTCAAGGCTAACTCACTAGCCTACTTCGTGAGGTTATCAGAAGGATTGAGTGAGGACAATGTTACATACTAACAGGGCAACACAATTCATAATAGGAATCATTTAACTTATCATCCACACTGGGATTCTTTTCAGAGTAATAGGGGTGCTGACGGCCGATTCCTCAAAGAGATCATCAAAACGACCTGTTAAGGAGCAGGGTTAAGTTCGTTGCTTAATGAGGGAAGGTGGGCCACCTCCTTGGGAGTGTCTCAGAAGAGGGCGGTCGTGGGTGCACATTCGGAAGGTTTGAAGATCTCATTTCCAGCAGAATGATTGGGCTTGACCAAAATCGTGACAGTTCAGAGTCGGTGAACAGAGGGAGGCTGGGGTTTTGAACGGGGCCTCAAGAACTAAACAGGCACCAGATGAGCCAGTTGAGTGAACTGCAGCCCTGGGAAAGGGGCTCTTACCCCCACGAGGGCCGGCTGTCTAGATTGAGGTCAATGAACATCCTAGAAGCTCCTGAAACAAACAGTGCCGTTCGCCATCTCATCCTCCTGGGCACGACTTTCTTGGAGTTCAGGTCACGTTTATGCAGTCTTGGCTCTCAATCCTGTTAAACTGTGGCCTGTAGCTGGTCTCCATCCTTGCTGACCCCTCACCAGACACGACCTGGGACAACAGTCATAAACCAGGATATATGGAAACCTTACCGACCACCAGACAGACACCGAATCCAGACGGTAAAGGGGTTATTATCCCCATTGGCAGAGGAGGAAACTCAAGCTTGCGGCCCTTGGGAAGGACAGCTCATTGAGCCTTGGCAGACGGAGGACAGCTTCCCAGAGGGGATCAGAGTCCAGTTGGTGGTGGCAATTCAGCAGGAGCTCATCAGGTGACAGAGGGAGGGAGGAAGAAAGGAACGACAAACACCCGCTGTCGCTGTCGGGGCAGGCGGGCGGGGCGGCGGGGGGGGGGGGGCGGCCTGGCTACGAGGCCCGGGCTCCCTCCCAAGGGTGATGCCCAACCACCAGCTCGGGTCCGCGGGTACCGCGCCCGGGAACTTGAACGGCCGCACGGTGGGAAGACTGCAGACGAGCCGCAGGGGTTCGGGAGAGACGCGGGGGCCTGAAATAACCAGCGAGATGGCCGGTGGGAGAGAGGCCAGCAGACGGGGGGACGTGTGCGTGCAGCGGTGGCAGAGAACGGGAAGTAAACCAAAGGCAGACACAGCTGCACATTTTGCGCCGGCCCAGCGAAGCGTTAGCCCACTTATTACAGGGCAATCGCAGGAGAGCTGACTGGCCCGAGAGGTGGGGGCGAGTGGCTTTCCTCGCCCGCCCGGCATCGTTGGCCGGTCGCGCCCTGAGCGGGGACCTCCAGCCAGCCTCCCGAGAGCCACACAAACGACTGCTCAGTCGGGGGGCTCCTGCCTCGGCTGGGGGAGCCACGAACAGGTCACATTGCCGCTGCCTAGCGTCCTTCATTCTCAGGCTGGGGAAACAGCGACACAGGGTGTGTTTTATTTTTATTAAAGATGTCATCAGACATAAGATGGGTTCTTCCCCGCAGTAACTACATTACTTCCAGTAGATGCCGACCAAATGGCTCTTCCTGGAATAAAATGCACGGGAGAATATCTGGTGCCAGCAGCCAAATTAGCTTAAATCTTCATCCAAAACTCCTGAAGATTCTCTAAGAAGAATTGTGTTTTTTAACCATTGGGACATTAAAAGAAATCGGATACAAGGAACACAATAAGAAGTGGCCTTAGTCTACACTGGCTGAGACAGGAGAGCGGGAGGGAACCCTCTCAATGACAGATAGGGATCATTCTGGTGGAGTGAGTTCACCCCAAATCTCTATCATTATGTCTCCTGTTTGAGGCTTTTATTTTTTCTGAAGAGTGACTTTTTTTTTTTACACGCAAGACTATTCTGCTTATAGATTAGTCTCCTCTTTTTGAATTTCTCCCCCTAACAAGTTAAAGAGTGACCCTAAATGTAGACTTAGGGCTTACATTTTTTTAATTTTTATTTTATAGAGAGTGCATGAGTGTGGGAGGGGGGCAGGGAGGACAGAGAGAGAGAGAGAGAGAGCCCAGCACAAAACCTGACTCAGGGCTCCACCCCACGAACCGTGAGGTCACGACCTGAGCCGAAATCAAGAATCTGACTGAGCCACCCAGGCACCCCAGGGCTTACATTTTAAAAGACATTTTCTCTGCTTTAAAAAAAAAAAAAGTGAGGGGACATGGTAGGTTGGTTGGTTGGTTGGTTGGTTGACTGGTTAGACCTCAGAGGTGGCCTTTAGTTTTTGAGACAATTGAGTAAATTGTTCTGGAAACTTCTGGAAACATAACCTTCTGTTCATCAAGAATCCTCGCATCAAACTACAGAGCGCGCTTACCTTGGCCTGGAAATGTTTTCATTAAATGTTCTGTTTAACTTTAAAGGACCTTTTAGAAACTACTTCAAAGAGAGCTTTACCTCAAGGTCAGCCTTTCTTCCACTTCCAACCTTGCTGTTTTTGTTCAATTCCTATCAAGGTCAGGAGCCCGCAGGACCAGGCGGACGGTGCGGCTTCTCCCCCAGCGAGCACCTCCAGGGCTGTCCGGGCTCGCCGCGTCCCTCCCTGCCCTCCCCACAGCCCTCAAAGCACCCACCGACCGACCCCCGAGCCCCCTGCAAAGTGCGGGGAGACTCCAGCCAGGACCAGCCTGCAGAGGGTGGCGGCCAGGCTGACCTCACCAGATGAGGGGGTCTTGTTTTGGGAGGGTCTGCTGCAGGAGGAGGCCCGGAGGCCCCTGGGACACGCTGAAACAGACGGCCTCTCCGGTAGAAGCAAATTAAGGGTTTGTTGTTTGTGTTTGTCGAATTTTCAGGTAAGAGCATTATTTTCATGAACAACAAAAAGCGCGTTTCTTTTTTTTATTTTTTAAATTTTTTTTAATGTTTTTTATTTATTTTTGAGACAGAGAGAGACAGAGCATGAACGGGGGAGGGGCAGAGAGAAAGGGAGACACAGAACCGGAAGCAGGCTCCAGGCTCCGAGCCGTCAGCCCAGAGCCCGACGCGGGGCTCGAACTCACGGACCGCGAGATCGTGACCCGAGCCGAAGCCGGACGCCCAACCGACTGAGCCACCCAGGCGCCCCAAAAGGCGCATTTCTAAAGGTGGTGTAGAGCTGTATGGAAATCTGGATGTTGAGGGAATGAAAGGTAAGTGGTAAGATGATGTCTATACCGTGACCCCATTTGTGGTAAGCGCCTCTGAGGGATAATAAAAAACTGGTTGGGAACGTTTACCCTGGAGGGGAGCGGGAACAAGTTAAATGCATAGGAATAAAAACAATGTGGTCCAGGGGCGCCTGGGCAGCTCAGTCGGTTGAGTGTCCAACTCTGGATTGCGGCTCAGGTCATGATCTCACCGTCCATGAGATCCAGCCCCGTGTCGGGTTCTGCACGGGGCCTGGAGCCTGCTTGGGATTCTCCCTCCCTCTCTCTCTCTCTCTCTGTCTCTTTCTCTCTCTCCCTCTGCCCCTTCCCCACTCATGCGTGTGCTCTCTCTCTCTCTTTCAAATAAAAAAAAATTTTGTGTAATGTTTATATTTGAGAGAGACAGAGACAGAGCGAGAGCAGGGAAGGAGCAGAGAAAGAGGGAATCCAAAGCAGGTTCCAGGCTCTGAGCTGTCAGCACAGAGCCCGACGTGGGGCTCGAACTCACGAACCGTGAGATCATGACCTGAGCCGAAGTCAGACGCTTAACCGACTGAGCCACCCGAGCGCTCCTCAAATTAAAAAATTTAAACAAACAAGCAAACACAGTGTGGTATTGGCACAGGAATCTACAAAAGTCAATGGAACTGAGATTTTAGAGTCAGTAGCAAGATAGAAGGACATGAAGAAGAATATCTCATAACGATAATGAAGTCAGTTCACTAAGAAGAGATAGCAATATAAAATTAGTAAATACCTGATATCAAACATCAGAATATAAAAAACAAATACAATAAAACATTAAAATCTCCTTTATGTAATATTAGTATCATTACATCTGCTTCTTTTGTTTTGTGTTTGCTAATCAACTGTTAAACCCGTCTATTATTAGTATCGGTTATGGCATTTTTCAGTTCTAGAGTTTCCCTTTGGTACTTTTGCTATAGTCTCCAATTCTCTCCTGAAATTGTCCATCTTACACTTTAATTTCTAGAACACGTGAATCACAGTTGTCTTAAAGTCTGGGTATGATGACTCCAATATCTGTATCTCCTGGGGGCCGCTTCCGTTATCCCTCTCGCCAAGGTTTTGGTAAAGGCTTCCCTGTTTTACATGCCTCGTCATCAGGTGCTAGACCTAATGTGGGAAACAATATAGAGATAATTTGAAGTAGTGGATAATATTATCTTCACCCAGAGAGGATTTGTTCTTGTTTACAGGACAGATTAGGACAGGGCAAACCTCCCGAATAAACCCACCACTGAGTTGATTCAAGCTGGATTTCAACCTCTGGGAGCGCTAGCCTGTTTCGGCTCATCCTTACTCCCGGGGACCCAACGGGAAGGCCTGGGATGTTTGCCAGGACCCCCCTCACTGATGAGCCCTCAACTCCGAGTATCATCTCCCTGGGAAACTTCCAGAAGCTCTGCTCACCTTGTCCTATCAGACTCAACTCCAGAATTGGTAAAGAGGGGCTCCCGGGGGGGGGGGGGCGGGAGGGGGCTCAGTCAGCTGAGCGTCTGACTCTCCATTTTGGCTCAGGTCGTGGTCTCACAGTTCGTGGGTTCGAGCCCCGCATCGGGCTCTGTGCTCACAGCACAAACTTGCTTGGGATTCTCTCTCTCCCTGTCTCTCTGCCCCTCCCCCACTTGTGCTCGCTTGCTCTCTCTCTCTCTCTCTCAAAATAAATAAACATTTTTTTTTTAATAGGAAACAATAGAATCGGCAAAGAGCTCAAGTGGGGCCAAGTTCTGGCCTCACCCCATGGGGCTCTCTTGCAGTGTCTTGACCCGTTTTCTGTGCTCTCAGACATTCTAGGAATACCTTACCCAGCCTTTCTAATTGTTCTTTAAAAAAATTTTTTCTTTTAACGTTTATTTATTTTTGAGACAGAGTGTGAGCAGGGGACGGGCAGAGAGAGAGGGAGACACAGAATCCAAAGCAGGCTCCGGGCTCCGAGCTGTCAGCACAGAGCCTGACCTGGAACTCGGACTCACCAACCGCGAGATCATGACCTGAGCCGAAGTCTGACGCTTAACTGACTGAGCCACCCAGGCGCCCCACACCTTTCTAACTGTTCTTGATGGGAGGCTTGATCTGACACAATCTGGTTTGAAACATCTTTGTGTGATTTTTATTTATTCTGCCTACTTCAGTGAGTCTGAAGAAGGAAGTGCTTAACAGCGCCCAGAGGTATCTTTCAAACTTTCTCTCAAATGGAAAATTCTGCCAATAATAACTTCGAGAGCCCATCAGAAGATAACAGGACACTGTGATCTGGCTCTCGTACATGACCTGCCATATTTAGTAACACTCCTGGAGGGACGCGGAGACGGGCCGTTTCAAAGACTTCCTTTGCCTTAGTTTTCTCTCTCTCCCAAACCCCACAGCCAAAGCCTCTGCACCCACACACCTCCCTTCCGCCCGGCGGCCTGTCCCTCCATTTCTAGTTAATCCCGACGCTAGGGGTCCACACTCGCGCGCGTCCCACCGGAGCTTACAGAAAGGACGTGACGGCAAAACGGCGCGCACGAGGGTTCCACAAAGGGAGTCCGCACTTGGACTATTCCTGCACGTCTTCAAGGACGCCTTCAAGGACGAGCGCGCCCCCACACCCGTGCCTCTAACGTGCCGTCCCTTCTCCCTCCCTGCTGGTCGTCATGTGCTCGGTCCCTCGGCCTCCCCTGTCTCCAGAACGCTGAATTTCAGCGCCAGCCACCGCTGCTGGGGCCCCCTGTGCACAGACGCCGAGCGGGTGCGCCGACCGCCCCGCCCCATGCCGCCCTGCCCGCCCCGCCCCGCGGCTGCCCTGCCCCGCTGACGCCCGCGGTCAGACAGCGGCACAACACAGAAGGGCAGGGGAGTCGACGTTCACGACAGAAGGAAACGGGTCGGTAGGGAGATTCCTCTCTTCTCTCCCCGGGAGAGTTTATGAGTGATTGAAGACACCTTTAAGATACTCCTGCAGGCCCACTTCCCCGAGACACGCTTTCTACGGCTTCTGGAAGGACAGTCCCCCAAGGCTGAGCTGTCCCAGTTGTACTAAGTGGCAGCTACTTGGTAAACACATCCTCGCATCGGCTCTCCTTTCTCTGTGTGTGAACCCAAACAAACATACGACAATGCCTGATCCGCGCACTTAAAAAGACAGAAACAAGGACGGAGACAACAGCTCTGCGCAAGTCAGGAGGAGAGCGCAAAGAGGCAAAGCTTTCAGAGCTCCTGTGCTGTCTAGAGGAGTGTCAACACTGCTTAAACCCTGGACCTTGTTCAGTTAGAATGCGTGACAAATTAAAAACAAAAACAAAAACAAAAACAAAAACAAAAACAAAAACAAAACACTACAAAAAGAGAAAGTATAATTCCAAATCTTTCAAAAGAAAAATGTGGAATAGGAAAAAAAAAAAAAAGTTTCAGAAAGAACTCAGTTAATCCAAGAACAGGAACACAAGAGAGAAAAAGATCAGAAACAAAATACATAGAACAAGAAGAAATCAAAAAGTAAAATAGACTCAAAGTCTAAATATATTAGGAATTACAGGACGCCTGACCGGCTCAGTCGGTTAAACAACCGACTCTTGATTTCGGCTCAGGCCGTGATCTCACAGTTTGTGAGTTCGAGCCCCATGTCCAGCTCTAGCCTGACAGTGTGGAGCCTGCTTGGGACCCTCTCTCTCCCTCTTTCTCTGCCCCTCCCCCACTTATTCTCTCTTTCTCTCTCTCTGTCAAAATAAGTAAAAATAAACTTTAAAAATATTTTTAATAAAATAAATATATATAAAAACAATCACAACAAATACATGTGACCAAAACTGACAGTTACAAAACAGAGATTGCCAGTTAAGAATTTTCAAAAACCCGGCTATGTATATGAGTACATGTAAAGCAAAAGAACTTAGGTTGAAAATAAAAGGATCAAAATGACATTCTAAGCAAATGCTCACTACAAGAAAGCTGATTTGACTATGTTAATATCAGACAAAAAATAAGCCTTAAGATAAAGAGCAGCACAGAAATAGAAAGGGATAACTGTGTAATGACATAAGATTTAGTTAATCAAAAATTGTACTAACGCAATTCTAAACATATAAGCACCTAATGAAACACGTTTAAAATATAGAGAATATAAACTGGTAAAAACTGCAAGGAAAAATTGACAAAGGTACCACCGGTGGTAGTCATGTCATGAAAACTGTGTTTTCAGCATGACTTCATCTATGACTACTGATCCAAGCAGACAGAAAAGGGAAAAAAAAGATCAGCAAAGATACAGGATATTTGAACAACGAAAGTAACAAGCTTGCAGCAATATATTAATTCTATACCCAATAGTGAAAGAAAACAAACTTTCTTCAAGCACACATGGAACATTTATAAGATTAGAGCATATACTAGGCCAAAAAGCAACTATCCACAAATTTCAGAGAAAAGTGTCACAAAAACTATGTTCCGATCACAATGCAAGTATTTAGAATTTAAAATTGTGATAGATTCTGAAATTTAAGAACATGTTTTTTTTTTTTTTTTTTTTTTTAAATTTTTTTTTTTCAACATTTATTTATTTTTGGGACAGAGAGAGACAGAGCATGAACGGGGGAGGGGCAGAGAGAGAGGGAGACACAGAATCGGAAACAGGCTCCAGGCTCCGAGCCATCAGCCCAGAGCCCGACGCGGGGCTCGAACTCACGGACCGCGAGATCGTGACCTGGCTGAAGTCGGACGCTTAACCGACTGCGCCACCCAGGCGCCCCTAAGAACATGTTTTTTAAATAACTCATGAGTCAAAGAAGAAACCATAATAAAAACTTAGATACATTTTACAACTTAATGACAATGAAAACAGTATCTATCAAAACTTGTGGGAGGGACATCTGGCTGGCTCAGTCGAAGGAGCATGCGATTCTTGATTTCAGGGTCATGAGCTCAAGCCCTACATTGGGCATGGAGCCTACTTTAAAAAAGAAGAAAGAAAGAAGGAAAGAAGGAAAAAGAAAGAAAGAAGGAAAAAGAAAGAAAGAAAGAAAAAGAAAGAAAGAAAGAAAGAAAGAAGAAAGAAAGAAAAAGGGATATAAAGTGGGAAAGTGGGAAAGAAAGTGGGATATGAAAAGTAGTCCTTCATGAGAAAATTATTGCTTTAGATGCTTTTTATATAAGGGGGGACGGGTTAAACATTAACAAAGTAAGCACAAAACTTAAGAAGCAGAAAACAAAATAAACCCAAAGAAAGTAGAAGGAAAGAGATGATAATTATAAGAGCAGAAACAGAAATAGACAATGAAACAGGAAGCCAAGACACAGAGAAAATCCACGAGTTGGTTCTGTGAAAAGGCCAACAAAATAGCCTCTGCAGTGATTTATCACAGAGAAAAAATAACATAAATAATTCATCAGTCAGTTTTGACTATAACCAGACTTGAAGCTGTGTTACGAAGCTGCCATCATCAAGACAGTATGGTACCGGCACAAAAACAGACACAGATCAATGGAACAGAATAGAGAACCCAGAAATGGACCCACAAACGGATGGCCAACTAACCTTCGACAAAGCAGGAAAGAATAGCCAATGAGAAAAGGACAATCTCTTCGACAAATGGTGCTGGGAAAACCGGACAGCGACATGCAGAAGAATGAACCTGGACCACTTCCTTACACCAGACACAAAAATAAACTCAAAATGGGTGAAATACCTAAACATAAGACAGGAAACATCAAGATCCCAGAGGAGAAAACAGGCAGCAACCTCTTTGACCTCGGCCACAGTAACTCCTTACTCAACATGTCTCCAGAGGCAAGGGAAACAGAAGCAAACATGAACTATTGGGACCTCATGAGGATAAAAAGCTTCTGCACAGCAAAGGAAACAATCAGCAAAACTAAAAGGCAACCGACAGAATGGGAGAAGATATCTGCAAACGACATAGCAGATAAAGGGTTAGAATCCAAAATCTAGATAGAACTTAGCAAACTCAACACCCAAAAAACAAATAATCTAGTGAAGAAATGGGCAAAAGACATGAATAGACACTTCTGCAAAGAAGACATCTAGATGGTGAACAGACACATGAAAAGATGCTCAACATCACTCATCATCAGGGAAACACAAATCAAGACCACAATGAGATACCACCTCACACCTGACTAGTGCAGCCACTCTGGAAAACAGTATGGAGGTTTCTTAAAAAGTTAAAAATAAAATTATCCTTCAATCCAGCAATTGCACTACTAGGTATTTATCCAAGGGATACAGGTGTGCTGTTTCAAAGGGGCACATCACCCCAATGTTTATAGCAGCACTATCGACAATAGCCAAAGTATAGAAAGAGCCCAAATATCCATGGACAGAAGAGCAGATAAAGAAGATGTGAGATATATATACAATGGAGTATTGCTGGGCAGTCAAAAAGAATGAAATCTTGCCATTTGCAACTATGTGGATGGAACTAGAGGGTATTATGCTAAGTGAAATCAGTCAGAGAAAGAGAAATATTATATGATTTAACTCACATGTAGAATTTAAGAAACAAAACAGATGAACATAGGGGAAAGGAAGGAAGAATAAGATAACAAGAGAAAGGGAGGCGAACCATGAGAGACTCTTAACTACAGAGAACAAACTGAGGGTTGCTGGAGAGGTGTTGGGTGGGGGATGGGCTAAATGGGTGATGAGTATTAAGGAGGGCACTTGTTGGGATGAGCACTGGGTGTTATGTGTGAGTGCTGAATCACTAATTTCTACTCTTGAAATCATCACTACACTAAATGTTAACCAGCTTGGATGTAAATAAAATATATTTTTTGACTATAATATGCTGTGGTAGCTGACAAAATTCCAAATTTCATTTATTTTTTGCCTGCTGCATAGGCCAACTACAGAATCACCATCGGACTTTCCTCCACGTGTCCTCTCCATTTGGGGACCCCCAGGGACAGCCGTGCCACTCTCATGGCAGAGAAGAAAGAGCAAGAGAGCTGGGGCAGACCCATACGATAGCCTCTAAAATTTCTGCTCAGATATGATGTCGCCGTGACCAAAGCCATTGCCAGACGAGTGGGTGTCCGTATTCCTCCCACAAGAGGCACTTCAAATCAGGTAACAGGTGTGAATGTGCAGTCCTCTTACAAGAAGGGGGGCAAATATTGGAGGAACAGTAACACAGTCTACCACAAGCAATATTATAGATGTGAAAGGAGAAGTAACTGCAAACATGGCAGGGACTGACAACACTACCAACAGCTTTGCGCCAATGAACTTTAAATCTTAGAGGAAGTGGAGAAGTTCTTTAAACCGCTGCGAGGAGAAATAAGATACCTAAACAGTCTCACAGTCTCATGAGTATTAATGAAATGAAAGCAGTATTTTAAAATCTTCCCACAGGGGTGCCTGGCTGGCTCAGTCAGTAGACCTGGTAACTCTTGGTCTTGAGGTGATGAGTTTGGGCCCCACCCTGGGTGTAGAGTTTACTCAAAAAAATATAAATAAATAAATAAATAAATAAATAAATAAATAAATAAATAAATCTCTTTCCACAAAGAAAATACCCAGCCCAGATAGTTTTATAGGTGAATTCTACCAAAACTAGAAGGGAAAGATATTCCAGAGGACATCTAAACAGAAGGAATACTCCTTGTATCATTCTATGAGCCTTAAAACACAGATGAAGGCAGAATGAGAAAGGAAAATCACAAGCCCGTGATGTTCATTAATACAAAAGTAAAAATCCTACATAGCATAGAAGCTGAGTAAAACAGCATAGAAAATTGATCATAATTTATGGTCAAGTACTTTATCGTAAGAGTGTAAGGACAATTTAATATTAAAAAGTCTATAAATGTTCTTTATCAATATATTAAAGGCAGAGAAAAATATGATCATCTCATTAGCTGTAGAAATTTTTTGATTAAATTCAAAATCCGTTCAAAATAAAAACTTTTCAGTAAATTAGGAACAAGAGGAACCTCCTTTGACAAAGGGGGTTTACAAAAAGCCTACCAAAATATCATTCTAAATTTATTTACCAAAAATAATTCCATAAAATAATTCAAAATTTACTTTTCAAAACTCAAAATCAAGTCCAGACTGCCCAAGTCAAGAATGTCAGGAGAACATCACCATTTCTGTTAATTAACTAGTGTTATACTTTCAGAAAAATAAAAAGCAAAAATGACTGGAACTGACATTATTTTCATATAATGATTGTCTACATATTGTTTACAAATTATTAGAAAGAACAAATTATTAAAATCAAAGACTAAGTGTTGTATCCAGCATGGTGGCTGGATACAACATCAATATACAAAACTCAAATTTATTTCTACTCCAGCAACAGACCATCACAAAGTGTAAATTTAAAGAATATCCCTTACAATAGCATCAAAAGCTACAAAGTAAGAATAAACCCAACAAAAAATGTGCAAGATCTGGATTCAGAAAATAATAAGGCTTTACTGAAAAGACATTAATGAAGACCTAGTAAAAAGATGGCTATTCCTTGTTTATGAATTGGAAGACTCAGAATCATAAAGATGTGAATTCTGTCCAAACTTATGTGTATATTCAATGCAATGTCAATTAAAATCCCAACAGGTTTTGTGTATGTGTGTGGGTGTGTGTGCCCACGCAACTTGAGAAGCTCGTTCTAAAATATGTCTGGAAAAACATAGGGCCAAGAATAGCCAAGATGGAAGATGAAGAAGAAAAATAAGGAAGATTTTCCCTCCTAAATAACCAAGGCTTTTTATTTAACTATGGTAATTAAACAGTGTGGTGTGGACACTAAGACAAATTGTCCGGTAGAAGAGAACAGACAGTTTAGAAATACGGCCATGCACAAACGGAATGGTAATATATGACCAAGTTGGCATGACAATCAGTTGGGAAAGGAGGGGCTAGTAAAAAAACAAACCTGGGGGGTGGAAAACTCATATGCATGTAAAAAGTAAAACCATAAACCAAAGTAAATTCCAGAGAGCATAAGAATTCAAACATCAAAAACAAAACTAAATATGTTTAGAGTATATGTTAATGTATATTGGGGTGCGGAAAAAAACAGAATAAACATTTATAAACTCAAAGTTAAGAATATGGAGCACCTGGATGGCTCAGTTGGTTAAGCATCCAATCTTGATTTTGGTTCCAGTCATGATCTCACAGTTTGTGAGGTGGAAACCTGCGTTAGGCTTTGTGCTGGCAGTGCCGAGACTGCTTGGGATTCTTTCTTTCTCTCTCTCTCTCTCTCTGCCCCTCTCCTGCTCATTTTCTCTCTCAAAATAAGTAAATATTTAAAAATTAAAAACTAAAATTCTTAAGTAAAAATTTTTTAAAAAGAACATTTTTATCAAAATAGGAAGTGAAAAGACAAGCAACACAACATGAGAAGAAATTTGCAACACATAAGTGACAAAGGAGTAGTGTTCAGTACAATCCACTAAAAAAAAAAAAAAAAAACAGTGAGGAAAAGACACGAACTGGGTATCATAAAAGTGAGTCAAGGATGGCCCCCCCCCCCCAGGTTGTTTATTTCTGTACAGCAGGCTGGGACCTATAAACTCAAAACCTGCCAGTAAGTACCAACCTCAAATGTTTACACATCCAGTTGTTTTAAACACTGTTCCAACAAGCTGTTAGCCACTTAGAGCCACGTGCCTGTTTTGCATACTTCATGAAACTGCACCCAACATCTGCTGGTCACAGAGAAGATAAACCCTGTGGCTATAATGACCCCAACCTGCGGCTGCCCTTCAGAGCTTTCTGACCCAGCGACTTCCTGCTGGGCTGCAGAGCAACGGACACCTAACATCTGGTCACCTAACATCTGGTCTCCTCGCCATCTAAATGCTCCAGAGTCTCTGGATTGTCTAGTTCTGAGGGCCTTCCCCGCCTACAAATCTGTCAAAGGTGACCCAAAGAAAGCCTGTGTGTGTGTTACTGCCACCTCGTGGTCTTATCTTTTTCCTCGCTCTGCCTTGAAATCCCTCCAGCCCCAGACACTTGTATTTCACAGTCAAGAACTACAGATGGCCAACAAGTATATGAGATGTTGAACCTCGGGGATATGCCAATAAAGCCAGGACAGGACATTATATAACTCCCCTTTCATGGCCCGAAATCAAGAAGTCTGCAGTGTGAGGGGAGATACGGTGCTGGTACAAGTGGAACTGGGGCATAACCACTCTGGGTAAAGATATGGCACCATCATGTAAAGTCGAACGTGACACACCCAAAGCCCATCAATTCTACTCGTAGGTAAACGTACCCAGGAGAAATTTTTGTACAGAAACACCAAAGGGCACTGCTCGTAACCACACTGTTGGAAATCGCAAAAACAAACAACAAAAGCAAAACTAAGCAAACAGACCTAGAGATTGCATAAACGTTCAGCAGCTGGAGAATGGACAATGATACACTCACATAATGGACTATTATGTGGCAGTGACAATGAATGCTGGTGTCCCCCCAGGATAAGCACGCTGAAGCCCTCGTACTGGGAAGCGCTAGCACTCGTGACTGGGATTGGGGGTGCAGGAAAGAGCCCCCACGGAGACCCCTAGGCCTTCGGCCACATCAGAAGCCTACCCCCAGGAAGGGGACCAGGCTGGCACCCTGCTTCCAGCCTCGAGAACCTGTTGTTTCTAAACCCGTGGTGGCTTGTTAAAGCAGCTTGACATTTAGCCAAGACATTTAGCAACATCTTTGTGAAAAGTCCAGAACGCTAGACAAAAGTTAAAAAACGAAAGTAGTGTTATATCGCTTAATAGTGAATATAAACGTGAAAGTCCGTTGCAGCGATGGAAGAGTTGCTGTAAACACAAATCAGGATGGAGACGAATTCCGAGGGCGGCAGTGATGAAGGATGGAGACTCATCCCCACACTGAAGTCAGTGGGCCGGGCGGTGGGAGGGCGAACACCGAATGACCTTCGAAATTAAACGGGCCATCCGAAAACAAATAAATAAATAAACGGGCCATCCGAGGACCAGCGGTTGCGGCGTCGTCGTAACCGGCCCCGTGCACTTGACCGCCACCGAAACCCCCGAGGCACCTCGTGCCGCGCCAGGCCGGGAGCGCACCCGCGGGCCGCCCCCCGCACCAGCACCCCGGCGAGCCCCCGGGAGCCCGGGACGGCGGAACCCCCGCCACCGCGACGCAGACAAAAGAGGCGACGGTCACGTGGTGCTGCCGCCCACGCCCGGCGCGCCGTGACGTCACCACTCGGCGACCGGGCCATTGATTCCCGGCGGCGGCGGCGGCGGCGGCGGCGGTGGCGCGGCTACGTGGTGGGGGCGGGCGGGGAGGGTCCGCGGCCGTGGCAGGCTGTGGGGTCGGGCCGCGGCCCGGAGGATCACCGCACCGGGTAAGAGGCTGTTTCCTTCTCTGCATCCCCTTCCCGGCTGGAGCGGCTGAGGAAGGGGGCGCGGGGCGGGGGCGGGGGCGGGGGGGGGGGGAGGGTGCGTGCGTGCGCGCGCGTGCGCCCGCCCGTGCGCGCGCGCGTGTGCGCCCGGGGCGCGCGGATGCTCTGGCGCGCGTGCCGGCCGGAGCCCAGCAGCTGGGGACCGGGGGCGCCGCCGCCCTGGGCGCGAGAGCGGCTGGACGCGGGGCTCGCGGGGCTCCCGGGCCGCCTCCCCGCCCGGACTGCCTGCGCCCCGCGGCCCCCCGGCTGGCCCGCGCCGGCCCTGCGCGCCTCCCGCGGGGAAGGCGTGGGCGTCCGCCGTGGACAGCCCGCTGCGGGTCGCGGCCACCGCGCCGAGCCTCGGCCTGGCCCTGCTGCGGGAGGCCTAGTTGCGTCACCTCCCCGTCCTCCGTCCTCCATCCGCTCGGCGTGATTCTTGGGCCCCGCTAGCGGGTAAGCCTGCCGCAGGTGTTCCGTGTGATGTCAGAGTTTGGGAAACTTGCCTTTCCAGAAGGGATACCTGTCCTTGGGTTTTCCGGGCAGCGGGGGGCAGTCTCAGCAGGCGCCTAGCCGGGAGGGCAGGGCACTGGCACACAGAGGTCCCTACGGTGGCTGCTGCCGGAGGGGCAGGCCGAGTAGGTCACGGGGAGCGTCAGATTGTCGAGCGGATGTGGGCGAAGGTGCCAACTCCATCTTTACCAAGCAAGGCTTGTCCCCCTCGCGTCGAAGCCTCCGGATGTCTTTTTCTTTATTTAACAAACACTCGCGTGCTTGCTGCACGGGCCGCAGAGAGGTAAGAGTGGAAAGGGGCGTGAGCTTTGGAGTCAGGTGTGCCGTCTGCCATCTGTGCGACACTGAGTTATTTAACTTCTCTGCTCCTACTCGGGCTTATCTGCAAAACGAAGGTAATGATGTCTACTTTGCACGGTAGTTGTCAGAATTCGAAGTGTCAAGCTGTTACGAGTAAGGGCACGGCACCCAGGCGCTTGAACTTGCTGCCTTGCTGAAGGTGCCGCGTTGCTTCGGCGGAATGAGAGCGGGGAACTTTTTGCTATTTTGGATGTTTGCTATTCTGCCAGATACGATGAAGCAGACTTGGGGGGAGGGGATGTCAAAACCCACAATCTCTCTACTAAAGACCTCATAAAATTGCAGAACTGGAAAGAGGTTAGGGCTTCACTTATTAATTAATTATTAATTAATAACTGCTTCTTCTTGAGCACTTGCTGTGTGCCCGACACCGTCCCAAGCGCTTTACATACACTAACTTCTTTCATTCGTCCGGCAACCCAGTGCAGGAAGTAAGCATATCCCCATTTTACAGATGCAGAATAGGAGTCTCAGCCACAGTCCTGAGACTAGTTAATGGCAGAACTGGAACTTGAACCCAGAACCCAGGCTCTCAGGCTGTATGGAGCTTGAGCCTTGTTATTTCTCAGTGATGAGAGAGAGGGAGAGCGCGCCCTGGCAGTGTGAACCTGTGTAGGGGGACAAGGGAGGCATAAGCAGAGCTTAGAGGGCCGGTATTTGCTGCAAGAATAATATTTCAAGTTGTTCAGTGATAAATTATCTTTTATTTTACATTTTACCCAGCACGGTCCAGGTGTGAACCGAGATTTGGCCTTTTCACCCAGAGAAAAAGGAAAGGCTCACGGGCACACAGTGCTGAGATCGTGGGCACACAGTAGGTATTTGGGAAATGCCTGCGGAAAGAAGAAAAAATCTTGAGGTATTGTTATTTCTGCCGGACTGAGACCCATTGCTCAATACACAAAGGCTGCCTTAAGCCACTGTTACACAGTAACAGTATAATATGAGCATCTTTCCTATTCATGGACTTACAGGTTTGGTGGTTTTTGTTTTTTTTTTAACGTTTGTTTATTTTTGAGAGAGAGCGTGCACACGCCAGTGGGGGAGGGTCAGAGAGCAAAGGACCGAGAATCCAAATCAGGCCCTGTGCTGACAGCAGTCAGCCCGATGCAGGGCTCAAGCTCACAAATCCGGAGGTCATGACCTGAGCTGAAGTCAGACACTTAACTGACTGACCCACCCAGGTGCTCCCAAGGACCTAAAGATTTAAAGCTGTGTCTCAGACCAAGATTGGAATTCTGACCTGTGACCAACTGATGAGAGTTTGTTTTTTTGTTTTGTTTTTTTTAATGTTTATTTATTTTTGAGACAGAGAGAGACAGAGCATAAACGGGGGAGGGTCAGAGAGAGAGGGAGACACAGAATCGGAAGCAGGCTCCAGGCTCTGAGCTGTCAGCACAGGGCCCGACGCGGGGCTCGAACTCACGGACCGCGAGATCGTGACCTGAGCCGAAGTCAGACGCCCAACCGACTGAGCCACCCAGGCGCCCCATGATGAGAGTTTTCAAATATGTGAACAAGAGAATCTGAGCTCTGGGCATCTGTAGTGATCTCTTGAGATATAGCAGTTTATTTTGCTTTAACATCTTAGGTTTGGACCATATTGGGTCCAGCTGCCTGAGTTAAGTTTTCTGGAGAACACCGGATGATTGTTTGGTATAGAGGTAAAGAGTTCAAGATACTAGCTTTGTGGCAATATGAAATACTTAGGAAAGACCTGTGACTAATGGGCATTAATGTGGGAATAGGAAACTGGTTTCAAACGGTTGATGTTGGTGGTGGTTTCCGTCAGCTGTCGTTCTGGGTTCTATTTGACGATGTCTTAGGGCTGTAGAGTGGATTATACCAACTCACAGGTTTATGTTCCTCACCCATATAGACTAACACGCCCCCCAAGTTCCTCCACCTGAGAAGCTGTTACTGCCTCTGTACCCTCCCAGGTGCCCTAAAGCACCCAGTTCACCGTCTTCATCAGCCCTAATGGGAGAAACTCTACCGGGGTGTATGCTCTCATCCCCCCGAACCCCGTCACCACCACACACAGAGTAAAGCTCTTTCCCAAAAAGAGGGTGCGTTAACCCAGTCGTAGATGGCAGAAACCCAGTGTGAACTCAAGCAAAAAAGAGCCCCTCCGCCTTTGACAATTTAACTGGAAGTCCAAGGATGAGCCTCAGGTGTGGCTGAAATAGTGTCACAGACTCTTGGCCCTGCCTTTCTCTGCTCCTTTTTTTGCTTATTGGCCTCATTTTCTGCTGTTTTCTCTGTACGCACCGGCAGCCCCAAGCTGATGACTTTGCAGTGCTCTTCTGCACTGTAAGCCGGTCACTGTGGACAAGGGGACAGGGACACCATAATTGGACAGGTGTGTCACGGGCCCACTCCTGGGATGCCAGAGTAAACCGCTTGTCCGTAACCACGTGGGATGACTGCCGCGTGTACGTGTGCGCGCACCCCTGCTCGGATCCTACTTCGAGGCCCTTCCGGAGCCTTCCGGCTGGGACACCTGCCCTGGTTTTGCTTGTCCGTCAAGTTGTTGCCGTGTGGCCCTGCTCCTGTGCCCTCTGACCTTTCCACACCCGTGCTCCCGCCACATCCTCCCTTCCCCCACGCCCTCAGACGATCTGCTGTCGGGGTTCAGGTCACGATTCTCCCAGAAGCCTCCCTGGGCCTCCGTCGACGGGTTAGGCCCCCTTCTCTCTGCTTATGGATCAACGCCGGAACACGGCCCTATGGTAGATTTGAGGGCCCCCGTCCTTAGTTGACGTTACTTCTCTTAACACTTCTAACCCATTGGTGTTGCATGGTTTGTTGCCTGTCTCTCCTCGTTAGAACATCAGCTTCATGAGAATAATGAGTAAAAGCATTTTTGTTTCATTTACTGCTGTGTTTCTAGGACCTAGGACAGTGCCTGACACGTAGCACGTGCTGGATAAGTGTTTATTAAATGCATGAATGAGAGTCTGCCCACAGGGAGAAAATGCTGGCATCGTGTTGATGAGGACTCCAGTCTGCCTGGTAGATACAGTTCTCGCTGTAAATGTCTGCAGACTCCAGGGCTCCGGGCCCACCCTGCAAACGCAGAACCTCTCCCCGTGTGCCTGCACAGGCCAAGGTCGGGCCCCACAAAGAAGCCACGGGAAATTCCACCCCGTGAAATGTTTCGCTCCCCACTCAAACCTTTCTCAACGATGATATGGTGTATTTGGAGGCTTTTTCCATAGTTTGAGGCTTTTCCTTAGGGTATTTATTTTTAAAACATTCATTTGAACACTTATAATGTGCCAGGCATTGTTCTAAGCCTTTTATAAATAACTCATTCTTTGATTGGAGTTTGGGGATCAAGAGTTGTGAACTTTAACATTTTTTTTCCTTTTGAATACCAAACACTCAAGAAAGGCTAAAAAATCCCAATTAGAAAATTCTAAAAGAGATGAGACCTGCAGCTCACCTCACCCTGCAGAGGCCGGCCTGTGGTGCGTGCCCCCCTGACCTCTCTGGGGTTTTACAGTCGCAGCTGTTAAGTAAATGAAGTTCTGTGTGCGTCTCTGGGCTGCAGACGTAGAGGTGCACGGGTCTCTCTCAGGGACTCACTGCGTTTCGCCCCGTGCAGCTCTGCGTGGCCATCTGCACCTCGCCTCCCCTGTGCGCTCGTCCGGGCGCTTCTGTTCCCGGCCCCGCGCTGGCTCCGGGTGTGTGGCGGCCGGATGGGGGGCCGGTGGCGCTTCGGCCCCAGGGCTGTGCGGTGTTGGTCTTCCGCCCTGTCCCGGGGAAGGCCCACGTCTGCCCTACATACAGAGCACATCCGTCTTTCCCGGAGAGGGGCCTTACCTTCCAGAAGCCTACCTGTGCCATGCCCACTCCCAGCGAAAAAGGGAGCGGGTGCCCTTTTGTTTCTTCTTTAGCACAGAGTAGTTCTCCTAGAAATAGACGCTTGGGGTGAGGGCCGCTGTGTAACCCCACGCTCCCCTCCAGGCACCGGGCCCCGCCTGCATCTGCTGCGGCCTGCGGTGCTGGGCTCCGTCCCGACGCGCTTCCCGAAGACCGCGTGCCCAGCACCCTGCCCAGCGCCCTGTCTGCTCCGGGACCGGGCGTTTTCACGAAAACCGGAAAATCTTTGTTACATTGAAAATTACTGTCTGGTTTTAATGTGTATCTTTTCTTACGATTAAGTTTGAGCTCTTTACAGACGGTTATCATGTTTATTTCCATTTTTTTTAATTCTCAGTCAATATTTTGTCTATTCACTTAATTGCATTTAAGTTACTTTTTACAAATTATACAAATTCCCTTAAAAAACCTGAATATGTGCTCCTTATAAAAACAACTTTATCTGCCATGGATATTTCTCTGATTTGTTGTTTGCCATCTAATTTTGGCTTTTTTATTAAACATACAAAACCTGCTTTTTGTTATTCTGTAGACGAATTTTGTGCTTTTTGATTTCTTCCTTTGCTTGCAAGCTTGAAAGTGTTTTTTTCTCATTCTGTATTCCAGTATTTTATGTTTTGCTTTTTTTATTATTTTAAACAGCTAATACTCCATTTTATTTTAGATTTTAACAGATATTTTATGAAAATGCATCATGTTTTAAATAAAATCAGTGTGAATTAGATGGTCTATATTTTATTTTACATTAGTGCATACATATTTTTCCTTTTTAAAATAATTTATCAGAATATCAAAGCTTGTTCCACAAAACTGAGATTGAAACATATGTATGTATAATTCTTTTAATTTTAACGTGCTTAGCATATCCACGAATCGCCGCACGGCATAGCGTTTCTCTGTGGCTGTCCATGTGGGGTAAGAACTCGTCCGTGTGTAGCCAAAGGACAGGTGGAGCCCCTCCAGCCCTTATGTGCTGTTTCCCTAAGACCCTTTTTTATTAAGATACAATTACGTGCAATAGACGGCAAATATTTCAGTGAATATTGATAAATATATATGTCCGCTAGTCACCATGCAAATCGGGAAATTAAAACCTTTCTATCACCCCAGAAGGTTCCCTCATGCCACTGCCAGAAACCACTCTCCCCAGAGCCACCACTGTTGTGATGTCTGTTATCTCCATACATTAGCTGAGCTGCTGTAAAATTTCACACAAATGGAGTTCTAGAACGTGCCCTTCTGTGCGTGGTTCTTCCGGTCGGGATCAAGCGGGTCGCACGTGTCGTTACCCTGTGTGTGAACGGACATCGGGTGTTTGTGCGTTCGTCACATGATGGACATTTGGTTTGTTTCCAGTTTAGGGCTCTTAAGAATAAAGCTCTTTGACCGTTTTTTTCGTCTTTTTTTGTTGAGGTACAAAACACATTGCTACACGAAGTGTAGCATTTTCAAGCATATGGTACAGTCGTCTTACCTACCTTCGCCAACCGTCCAGAACCTTTTCTCTTGCAAATCCGAAACTCTGTCTCCATTAGGTGGCAACTCCCCCTTCCTGCTCTTGCGCGCGTCTCTGTTAGCCTCCTCACATGACGCCTTTTTGTGGCCGCTTCTTTGTATCTTCCTGGTAAGTGCGTGCCTGGGAGTACAGTTGCTGGGTGTCGGTGGTGGGACGCTTAGCCTTAGAGGGAGCGGCCAAACAGTTTCCACGGTGGTGGCACCGCTTCGTGTTCCCGCCAGCAGCGTATGAGAGTTCTAGTCGCTCCGTAGCCTCCCCAGGTTCAGATACTGTTCAGGTGTTTTTATTTGAGCCGTTCTGGTAGCTGCGAAGTGGAGTCTTACACTGTTTCCACTACTACACTTTGAGCTGCTTTTTTTAACGTTTATTTTTGAGAGGGAGAGAGACAGTGCGAGCAGGGAAGGGGCAGAGAGGGAGGGAGACACAGAATCCCAAGCAGGCTCCAGGCTCTGAGCCGTCAGCACAGAGCCCGATGCGGGGCTCGAACCCACGGACCGTGAGATCATGACCTGAGCTGAAGTCCAGAGCCAATCATTTAACCGACTGAGCCCCCGGCGCCCCTAGGCTTCGCGCATCCTAACGGCAAGTTTTATGCCGTTTGTATTTGTTTTCCTATTCTTACTGGACCCCCCCCCCCATCTGAGGGGTGGTAATGCTTTATAACAGGAAACTTGAAAATTGCAGAAAACTGTTAAATTGAATAAAATCACTGGTAACTACGCCTGTCAGACATCCGTACGTGTTGGCGTGCTTCACACAGCGCCGTGTGGCTTATCCCGCACACAGGCCGGTGCTGGGGTTGCTTGATTGAGCAGCTCGGCCCTGTCCCGGCCTCCACTCTGCCACCGCAGGACATCACCACCTGTTGGCAGCAGGAATCCTTTGTCACAGGAAGCCCTGACAGCTTTTTGTGTTCTCTTGGCCAGAATTGTCACACGTATCACTGGCGGGAGAAACGGAATCGCCAAGAGGAGGTTATTAGATGCCCCACAATCCTCCCTCCGGGTCTGGGGAGGAAGGCTGGCCTTCTCAGAGGAAGGTGGGCAGAATCGGGCTGCCTCAGAAAGGAAGCCTTTCTTGTGGGGTTGGTCGGTACCTGCCACTTTGGGCACATTGTTTTCCAAAAGCTGAAGTTGTCCTGTGTTTACAGTTTTGTGTTCTGTTCACTTGTTAGGATTTAAACATTTCCCGTGGCGTTAACTCTGTAAATACCACTCTTATGTGTCATGTAACTAATTCATGGCTCTTCCAGAATTTATGTGACCATGTGTTCAACTTTGGACTTGACGGCTGTTTTCAGTTTTTCCCTATTGTAAACAATGCTGTCGCAAACGTAAGTTTTCATACTAGATTTCGGGTTTTCCTCCTCAAGATGGATCTTTATTATTATGTTCACTAATAATAACTATGTAGTCCTAGGATTACATTGTCATTAGTGGTAATGGCTGTTGGCTGTTAGCTGAAGTCACGGACATACTTGAGACCTCTGACGCCCAGTGTCCAATTACTTTCGTACACTTGGACCCGTCGTCTAAGTAGCTGTTTCTCCCCCTCCCTTCTTGGTCTTCCCCCTCCCACCTCTTCCTTTCATCCAGTCATTAACGCATACTCCTCTGACAGGTAATTTGTCGCATACCTTCTATCACCAAAGCACCGTGCTGGGTCACGGCTGTAAGACTTGTACTGCTCAGGAGAGACGGACGTAACATGTGATCAGATAGCCTGCAAATGCTTAGCTGCAGCCAGTGCTAAGACCGTGAAGAAAGCTTCCTAGGGTCATGGGTACTATAAATTTTATATGCCTTCTGCTCCCGGCACAGGGACAAGAGGAGAAAACAGTGTGTGCCTGCAAGAGTGCTCTGTGGCTGTTGGACAGACAGAGCGGAAGGTGCCTTTTGTGAAGCCTGCTTAGGGGACGTTTAGCCAGGAAGCGGGGCATGCTGCAGACCTTGTCGTGACCTTGGGACTTTATCCAAAGAGCAGTGGGTAGCCATAAAGGGTTTAAAGGACGGAGATGGCGGTGACCTAATCTTATTTGAGAACATTTTGGGTAGGGCCAGCGTGGGTTCCTAGAGTCCAAGGTGAGACTGTGAAGGCAGACGTAGAGTCCCCAGCTACCACTGGGTAGTCTTATTTTTTTTGACCGATTTATTACATTTTCGTGCCTTTAGTTGTTAGTGCGATTGTTTCCCCGAATGTTTGACAGGCATTTATACTTCTTGTTTGTGTGTGCGAATTGCCTTTTTATCAACTGTACTGTTGATAAAAGTACAACGTGGGGATGGCTTAAGGCCAAAGCCACCTGCTGTGAGCCAGAGTGCTGGCTCTGGGACTTCCAGCAACCTCCGTGGCTTTGGTCTGCCTCAGTTTCCTCTTCTGCAACATGGGGACCGTGATTGTGTGCCTCTCGGGTGATGGGGCTGAAGGTAGGCCGGTGTGCCGGCTGCAGAGCAGAGCTCACCACTGTGTGTAAGTGTCTGACACGCACACGCACACACAGCTCTGGGTCCCACGTGTGTTGTAACAGGTTCCCTCTCTGCTTTCATGTTTTTATTAATATATTTTTAAACTGATTCTTAAACACTGTCCTGTTTTTTGAACCACAAAACTTTATCTGCAGTGAACAGATGTCTTCCATTGCTGTGAAACAAGTCAGACCTTCTGACTTAGTTTTTTAGAATACTTTACAAATAGCCTTTTAATCCATTTGTAATCTATTTTGGCTTATTACTGTAAGACAAGGCTCCAAATACGTTTCCCCCCCCAGAAGCCCATGAGTTGGCCGAGCTCCCTGTGTTGACATACCCTTCCTCCCTCCCTGCTGCTTTTGGCTCCCTGTCACATGTCAGACCAGTATACACGCTTTAGGGAACGTGGTCCTGCCCTGTCAGCCTGGAGCTCCATCCTTGTGTCGTACCAGACTGCTGTGAATTAAGACAGTGTAAGTAATCATTTGTCAGATACTCAGTCCTTTCTGCCCTGACCTCATTAGAACTTGCAGTGACCAGTTACTTACTTTGGCTCAGTTCGTAAATTGTCCCGCCATCTCATTTGGGGTTGGCGTATCCTTGTACTTAAGAATACACTCCTCAGCAGAGTTGTATACTTTTCCTCATGTAGGCTTTCACATTTCTTAAGATTATTTCTAGATGTTTATTTTTTTAATGTTTTAGTTGCTGTTAAGAGTACAGTATTTTTATCCTACACATAAGAAAGAAGTTGTGTTTTGTATATTTTTCTTATATCCAGCCATATTCCTTGACTGCCCATTGGTTCTAAGAATTTTTCATTCTGGGATCAACTGCAGTTCTAATATTATCTGCAAATAATCCGTTTTTTCTTTACTTTTAGTGTATCTTTTTTTCTGCTTTAGGATATGCTAGAATTTCCGAAACAATGTTAAGTACCATATTTTTTTCATTCTAAGACTTTTGAGCATAAAGCATGCTACTGATTCAATAATAGCCCGGGGGGACTATCATATGAAATATATACACACCTTGTAATCACATCACAATATCAGAAATGTTAGAGGTGCATCTCAGAATTGAAATAAGATAACAGTAGTGTTGGCCATCCTTACTTTATTCCTCATTTTATTGGGAATGCCTAACCCGTTTTAAATATGATATTGGCTGTTGATTTGTGCTGGACAGTGTCTGTAATATTTTTTCAAATAAAACAAAAGGTTCTAATTCTGCCAGACAGTAATGGGAAAGGCGTACTGTTTGGTTTAAGTAAAACATGGAAATTGTGGCTGTGCACATGTCGTCTCTGACAGCCGGTCTGTTTTAGCTTTTTCCTCTGATAGCCTCAGATGGCAGGAACCCCTGCACCGAGCAAGGTCTGTGCTAGTTTCGCACTCGGAGCTCCCTGTTTGCCCCGGCCATCAGGATGGTGTGTCAGCTTCCTAGAGCTGTAGTACAAATTGCCATGAATTTGGTGACTCAAAACAAGAGAAAATCGTTCTCAAAGGTCCGGAGGCCAGAAATCTGAAATCCGCATCACTGGGCCAACATCGGGGTGTCGCAGAGCCGTGCTCCCTCCAGGGGCTCTAGGTGAGCATCCCCTTCCAGTGTCGGGTGGCCGCCTGCATTGCTTGGCCTGTGGCCACGTCACTCCTGTCTTCGAGGCCACCTTCTTCAAACCTCGCCTCTCTGTCTTCACACACCTTCTATACACAGAGCTGGTGTGTGTAGTCGGGAACGTCTGTGAACTCGTCGGTGCTGAAGGAAGGCTTTTAAAAATAGGTGTTACTCATTCCCTCTGGAAAGAACACCGCAGATGCCTGGAGATGGCTCAGCTTTCGTTCACAGAAAGTCCGTCCACCGGAAGTGCGCCAAGAGCCCCTCCACCTCGGCCCCTTCCGCCGTCCCCAGTCTCCAGCTCTACGGCAACCGACACGCGGGCCGAGTACACTCCTTCTAAGACTAGTATGAAGACAGAATTACAAGCTGGTCGGTGCAGACCAGAGCGCGGAAAGAAAAACGACGTCAGCACGTCGGTTCGGTAGTAAATGGGTCGTGCCGGGAAGCGGCCACTTGGCACGTGGCTGTGCAGCAACCGGCTGTTGGTGAAACCCGCCCGCTCACCCGGGACACAGCGCGGACTGAGGGGCAGAGGCCGCCTTCGAGCCCGCCCAGCACAGGGCTGCGCCTGTCCCCTCTGCCTCCTACGAGCCTTGGAGATAGGGACATGACCCTTGCCAGGAGCTGGGGCTGAGCCCATCCACCCACGGGCCGGGCCCTAGGGAGGACGAGAAGGCGAGAGTGAGTGGGAGGGCGCCCCCCTGTGGACCCTGGCTCAGAGGAGCCCAAATGTGGGCCGGTCGCCGACGCTCTCCGCGGGCCGGCGCCACACCGGAAGTGAGCCGTGTGCTGTGTGCCAGGCCGGCCGCCGTAGGAGAGGCAGTTTTGGGGGCGGGGCTTGGCGCATCGAGTCGCGAGAGGGCGAAATGCGCACGCACGGGTTAAACTTTCACGTCAGGGGCGCCTGGTGTCTCGGTTGGTTAAGGGTTCACTTCAGCTCCGGTCATGATCTCACAGTTTGAGCCCCGCGTCGGGCTCTGTGCTGACGGCTCGGAGCCTGGAGCCCGATTCGGATTCTGTGTCTCCCTCTGTCTCTGCCCCTCCCCCACTTGTGCGCGCGCGTGCTCTCTCTCTCTCAAAGATAAATATTTAAAAATTCTTTTTAAAAAAAGGACATTTGGGGTGCCTGGGTGGCTCAGTCGGTTAAGCGTCCGACTTCGGCTCAGGTCATGATCTCACGGTCCGTGAGTTCAAGCCCCACGTCGGGCTCTGTGCTGACGGCTCGGCTCGGAGCCTGGAGCCTGCTTCGGATTCTGTGTCTCCCTGTCTCTCTGCCCCTCCCCTGCTCACGCTCTCTCTCAAAAATGAAATAAACATTAAGTAAATAAACTTTCACGTGAAATAGTAGCACAGCCTGTTAGCCATTACTATTAGTATGGTTTTGCTTTTCTTCCTAATATTGTATCTTTGACATACGATAATGCTTGCTATCACAATGCCTGGTGCCTATAGATAGTTGATAAATACCACTTTTCGCTCCTCTACTGGCTGACTTTGGGTCCAGGCGCCTGCCTGCTGCTGAGGGAGACCTCACGGTCTCCTGGGGCTCCTGAGGCAGCCCTTTTGCTCTGCTGCGATTTCAAAAGCCAGTCTAGTAATTAACATCAGAACAGGCGTTAGGGTGAACGCGGCTGAGGGGCACCGGTCGGTCGGCAGGGCTGGCAGGTCACCGGTCTGTCTGCAGAAAGCTGGTGGGGTCGATGTGGGAAGGCCCTGAGGGTGTTGAAAGTTACGTTGGTGTGGTGCAATAAAAAACCCAGTGATAAAGGACCGAAAGGGAAACAGCAACCAAAAAGGGCAATAAACGTGGGCTTAATGGGCTTATTATGTGTTTCCTAGGAGTTAAGGTAAGAAAGGGAGTTTATTTATGTGCATATCCTGTTCTGAAAAGATGCCCTAATAGTTAAAAATAGCTTAGTAATTTGTTACTTTTTTTGATAGCGTGTTGCAAGTTAAGTAGCTTGCATTCACACGCAGTACGTGCCTCTTGCTGCGGGACTATGCGAGCAAATACGGAAGGAGTTTGCAGACATCTGCCTTACAGAAGGGAGAGAGGATTCGATGTAGCCCCTGTGCACAGCCCCGTCTGCCTGTAGGACATCAGGGACTAGGAGGAGTTGTAAATATGCACCCTGCAGCAGCCAGGTTATACACAACAAGCCAAATTAATCGTTACAAAGCCAGACCACCATTCATAATTAAAAAGCAAAGATAGCAGAGATTGGAAACTAAAAGCCACTCTGCAGCCCAGGTGACAACGGATCCTCCCCGGGGCTTGGGGGGATCCAGGCCCCTGAAGGCAGGTGCAGCCAGTGCTCTGCAGCCATGACGCGGAAGGCCAACTTTGAGAACACCGGGCGAGGAGAGAGGGGCTCTGTACCTCGTCTTAGCGGGTAGCTCTCCACCGGTGGCTGGTCGTAGCTGGTAACCCTGGATGGTATGTAGTCAGGACGACTTGCATCTAGGGTCATTTCTCAGCCGGACTCCTGGCCCCGGGGGGGCGGGGGGCACCTGTGTGCTCACGGTGCCACTGTGCACAGAGGAAACACGGGGAGGGGAGGCCCTGGTGAATTAAGGGTAGACCAGTGGGGGTGGGGGGGAGCATTTGGACTGTTTGCTCTTTGGTATTTTCTGCAACGTTCTGCAAGTGACATGTTACTTTTGGTTAGTTTTTAGAAAGTGTTTCATCCAATGTGTGGAGTCCCCACGATAGCACAGCGCACAGATGGCCGGCAGCGTCACTGCCCTGTGGGAGCCAAGCACCCGGGGCCGTGAGATGCTTGCGAGTAAGGGAGCTGCTGGGACGGTGACGAGCAGTTGGCACTGTTTCCGGGAGAGAGCTGACGCTCTGTTGGGGAGTGAAGCCTTCTGCTTCAGCACCGCCTCCCATGTGAGGTTAAAGGGACGGAAGAGGCACCTTCCCTGTAGCTGTGACTGAGGCTTTTCCGGAACATTCTGGTAGAAGGGTCAAAGGCCATGGGATTGTTTAGCCCGAAGGCAGGAAAACAGAGGTAAGACCTAACGCATTTTACTTAAATGGAAAATAGAACATAGGGAGACGGGCTGGGGTCAGGTACCGAGAGTTTCTCGTTTTTAACCTTTTACCATTGTGAAGTGTAGCACATCCACGCAGAAATGTACATAAAGCCCAAGTATGTGACTTCATGAGCTGCGGCCCAGCAGCTGCGTCGCCAGCACCCAGAACGTTGCTTCCCAGTGGGAACACCCTTCTTCCTCCCTGAAGGTGACCCCGTCCTGGCTTCTGTGAGGTGCCCGCTGTACTTTTGCCTGGTTTGGGAGGTGATGTAAGTGGACAGGTATTGTGTCTTTGCTCAGTGTCCTGTTTAGATGATGACCCACTGTGCCGCGTGTGGTTCCAGCTCTGTGGTGTTTGACGCCGTGGAACGTGCCGTCGCCAGTATGTGCCGCCATCTATCCGTTGCACTTTTCCTGGACGTTTGGGCTGTTTCCGGGTTGTCTGTTCCCAGTAAGGCCACTCTGTGTACGTGCGTCCAGGTGTAGAAGTGGGACTGCGCACTTGTAGGGCGTGTATATTCCCACCTGTCCCGCGTATCGTGAACTGGTTTCCGGTAGGGAGTGGGAGCTGCTGCCCACGTGGTCGAGCGGCCGGTCTGGGGGTGGGCAGTAACTCCGTGGCCTTCCCGTGCATTTCCCCAATGTGAGGACCTCGAGCGCGGTTTCACAGGTTTGTTGATCTTTCCAGCTTCATCGAGTTCTGTGCTACATTCTACCCATCGATTATTCTTTCCACGCAGTGGATTATGGGTCAGTCACTAAGTGCGGAATGTCGGGAGTGCTGGTCCTCCCCAGCAGACTGGTGGCTAAGGGCACCTGCCCTTCCCCAAGGACACCTGCCCTTCCCTGGCACGTGGGAAGCTGCGTTCAAGGACCCAGGCATTTTCAGAGCACAGAGAAAGTGCTCTGCAGGGTAAGGCGGAGTAACGGAGAAGCACAAAATGAGGGGCTGCAGAGGCACCCACTCTCCAACCCAGAGTTGGGTGAGGCTTCCTGGGGAGAGGATATTTGAGGCAGCCCCTGAGAGCCTTTGGTCAGAAGCAGCGCCACAGGTACATTCTAAGCCTCGGAGGACACGCACAGACGCACAGGAGGGGGAGCCCAGCCCACTGCCCATGGGGAGTTGGAGGTTGGGTGCTCCAGGGAGACCGGAGGGAAAGGGCACCAGCCGGGCATCCTGACCTCACAGGCCGTGGGGACGAAATGGCGATGAAACAGGAAATCAGTTTCTCACTGGGGAGGATTGTGGACTGCTGACCATAGGATTGACCTCTTGGTCAAGCCTACGTGAGATCAGTTGAATTTCCCCCAGCAGACAACAGAAGTTATCTTTGGGGGAGTCATAACTGCAGTGAGCGCACAGTGGGGGTGCAGAGTGAGGCCTGGGTTTATCAGCAGCCCGCCTCAGGCCTCAGTTTGCACGTAATTTGGGAGTCAAGCCCGCCTACCTGGCAGAGCTGTGAAGGCGTGCTGGGATGGCGTCACCATTAGACCCTAAATGGTGCCCCCGCGGTGGTGGGTTTAAGTCGCTCACAACCTGCTGGGAGGGTAAGTGGTGGGGGGCGGGGGGGGGGGGGGGACGGCGGCCGAGACAGAGGCCTAGCCTCGGCCTAGCCTCGGGCTGTTTCCACAGAACTGGGCTGGGGGCGGCGGGAGTTGTGCCCCGGGGGTCCCGGGCGGGGCAGGGCATGTGCGGCGTAGCCGCCTTCCTGAAGGAGTGACTCCAGTGGTCCTGCAAGCCGAGGGTTAGATCGGCGTCTGTTGGCTCCGCTCAAACCCCTCCTCCCGCTAAACTTCCCAAAGAGGCGGTCCTTCGGAGGAAACGAAAGTGAAATTGAGCCGGGCCACTTCGCCGCAGCCAGGCCGGCCGCGCGCCCAGGCTGCCTACTGCGCTGTCCCCGGGGGCGAGTGCGTCTGCCCGGAGGAGGGGGGGGGGCCGGCCCACCTGGGGAGGGGAGCGCCCGGAGGGGGAGGGTCGCCAGCGCCGCTCCAGGTCATGCGTCGGGGGCGCCATGGACCCCAGGCAGGTGAGCCGGTCGCGCCCGGACGGGCCTCGGCCCGCCCGTTTGCGTGTGTGCGTGTGGGTGGGCGTGTGCGCGCGGGTGTGAGCGTGGGTGGGCGTGCGCGCGCCGCATTCTGGGCGTCTGCGTCGTGCCCCTCGATTGTGCAGAGCCGAGCAGCGGGCAAGGGCGCCCGGCCTGAGCGCCGGTCCAGGCGGCCCCCTGCCTTTCTTGAAGCCGCCCAGCGCTGGCGCCTCTTGGGCAGTGTGCCTCACTGATAGGCGTACCCTCTCTGCACGCCCTCCACTTCCCTGAGGCTCCTGGGGAATGAAAACCAGCCCTTACCACCTGTGGGAGAAAGTTTGTACACAGCAGCTTTATTCATCGCTGCCCCAAACTGGAAAACCCAAACGTCCCTCAACAGGTGGTTGGCCCGGCGCCCCGGGGGATCGGGACAGTGCTGTACCGCTAGGCAACAGCAAGAGGACGGAGCCTGGTACAGTCCTGGTACAAGGGGCGAACCTCAGGCTCACTTTGCTAAGCGGAAGCGAGCCTCAAAGGACTACACGCCACGAGTCCGTTTACATGACACTTTGGGACGCCCCGCGCTGGGGGGACAGGAAACAGATGGGCCGAGGAGCGGCTGTGGGGGCGGGGTGTGGGGACCGGCGGCGCTCGGGTCGTGGTTGTGGCCACAGTATAGGGCCGCGCGTGCTCGGACTCTGTGCGATCAGAACGCATAGGATTAGGCCAGAGGATGCGCTTTGTGTAAATTATGCCTCCGTTTTTCAAAGACGCGTGCTTTTCGTTCCCCTCTGCCAAAGGGCTAGGGAGTCCCGGTCTGAAAGGAAAGCATTCCTTCGCCCAGAGCAGTCTATTGCCCGGTGGAGCCCGTGTGGTAAAGGTGGGGGCTCAGCTCTTGAGCCGAGATTCCTGCAACTACACGAAAGCGAATTTACAGGCCGGTGAGCGCGGACCGGCTGGGAGATGTTGAGACATTGGAGGGGTCTCCGTCAGCTGGCTGCCGCTGTCCTGCTCTCGTTCCCGTTCAGTGGCTCCAAAGGGCTGTCCCCAGGCCATGCTTTGGCTGGGCTTGGCTCTCAGGAGACTTAAGGGGGCGTAAAGACAAAATAACCTCCCTGTAGATTTCCTCAAAATAAGTTTTATGAACAAACAGTATACTTTCCCTTTTCTCCGTGTTCACTCTGTGCACACGTATATATGCACATGTGTATATCCTTGGGGGGTTTTCTGTTTCCAAAATGAGATAGAACATAATGTTCTTCAAGTTGCCTTTTCGTAATTTAACTTAACTTTGTGTCATTCCTAAATTTTTCCAGGTGAATACAGGTAGATTACAACACACTGTTTAAAAAAAACCCACAAAGCCCTGCTGTCCCATAGCCTCACTAGCTCACTAGCTCAGCCCCTCATCTGTAGGGGGACATTCAGATATTTTGCAAGTGTTGCCAAGTAGTAGCAGTTTAAATCTAGAAAGCAGCTAGCTAGAAACTGACTTCAGCCGCTCTGCAAAAAAAAATTCTTTGACCCGCGTCACTGCGACAGCTAACAGGAAAATCCCTAAAGTCCGCATAACGGCCCTGTGGGGGCGCAGCTCCCTCTGTGCCCTCGTTCGCTTGGGCGCAGCACTATGGTGCGGGGGGGGGGGGGGGGCAGCAGGAGGAACAGAGATGGGCTCGCGCTCCTGGGGTCGTCTTTTCGGCAGACGCTTCAACAAGTGTTGGCTCAGGATCACCTTTGTGGCTGGAGCTGTCTTAGCGCTAGGAGTGCAGAGATAACAGACGAGGTCCTCCTCCCTCCGGAGCTCCCTGTGAAGTGGACTGTGCCCCTCCCCCATTGGTACTACCTGCGGAATATTGGGAGCGGAGGCTTGAGTAACTTCTAGAGCACCTACCAGTCTGTGCCATTAACAAGAAAAGCGGTAGTATGCTAAAAGGTAAAGCTGAGAGGGAGGGGTTCAAGCAGAGGAAGCTCCAGAGGGCTGGGAGTCCGAGGTCTCCAGGGAAGGTGGCATTAAGGAGCTGTCCAGGGACTGGGTCGGAGTTGTGATGGGGGCGGCAGAGAGCGCAGGGACAGGGGATCGAGTGCAGGCTTTGTGGCAGCCCCGGCGAGAGGTAATAGGCTGGTGCTGGAAAGAGCCACCTCTGTGAGAAGCGGGGTGGGGGCGGGGGGGATAGCACTCTGCAACCAGCCAGCAGATGGGGACGAGGGAGGGAGGCAGGCGGCCGGGCTGGCTCGGGTTTCTACCTTTCACAACCACAGGGAGAACGCGGCTGTCCACAGTCCACAGGGGCAAGAATGGCAGAGGGGCTGGGGGGGCGGGGGGAGGAGGTTAGTTTGGCCCGGAGTGTGTGGCGTCGGAGGTTGTGGGGGAACGTGAGCGGGCGGGTCGTCTGAGCTTCGGCACGAGGCGGTGGCTGCGGAGACTAGATTTGAACACTGTTTCTGAAGAGGGGGGGTGGCGCGGAGGAGATCGAGGGGAAGGCAGAGCGGCCCTTGGACAAAATCTTGGGACTGGTCATACGTAAGGGCGGGAGAAAGGGACGCGGACGGACAGGTGGCAGGAGCCCTTTGGTGCCGTCCTCCCCGGGAGGCGGCAGGAGGACCGATGGTGAAGGGACACCTAACCCAAGTTCAGGAGCAGGGGTTCTGCGTGTCCGTGGAAGCCTTGGAGCAGGAGGAGGGGCAGGGGCCTCGGGCAGAAGAGGGACCAGCCCCGAGGCCCCGGGTGGAGGGCAGGAAGCCTCAGGAGCCGTGGACCCAGGGGGGCCCCACGGGAGCACGGTGGGGGGTGTACAGACCGGGGGTGGGGGTCGCCCTCGGGCAGGGGCAGGAATCTGCAAACCGCAGCCCTCAGACCGCGTGTTTTTGTTCTCCGTGTCGTGTGTGGCTGCCTTGGCCGCTCGGTCGAAGACCCGTCTGGTCCTGTTCGGAAGGCTTCCTGACCCTGGGGCGAGGTGCAGGTCTGAGGTGTGGCAGCCTCGGCTAGAGTAACGGGGGAGTGAGTGAGGAGTGGACGGGCCCCTCGTGTGGCAGCTGTTGAGGAGCCCACGTGAGGGTGCCGGAGCGTGGCCAGCCAAGTGCCAGAGTCCCCTCGTTGTGACCAGAGACGCGGGGGGCAGAGGGTGAGGGTCACTGAAGGCACAGCTGCCAGCAGGTCCCTGGAGCCTCCGGGAAGCTCAGACAAGGGGACGAGCGCGAGGAGCGTCGTGGGTGTATGTTGACCCCCGGGTCCCTGAGCACCTCTGGCCACCGCTGTCCTCCGGGGAGCCGGGGCGGGACGGGCTCGCGGGTGCCGGTGTTCTGGTAAAGGTGTGGCAGCCTGAGGGAGCCCGGGGCCGCCGTGCCGGGGAACAGGGTTCTGCCAGCTGTACACGTCCAGCCTCGGAGGCTTTGGGTCAAAGTGCCCGGCGTCTCTTCCGTACCTGGGCACCACGCTGAAGGGTGAGGACGGAGTGGCCTTTTTTTCCCAAGGAAACCGTCCAGCCCCCCAAAACCAGATCCTGGGCGCCCGTGAGGGCCTCCGGCTCATCAGTCCCCGTGCGCGTTTCCCTCTCTTCCCCGGTCCAAACGGGACCCCGCGGAGAGACGCTGGGGCCCTGCCGAGGCTGCTTCCTGGTCCCTTGACTCCCTGGGCGTTTTGAGGTTGTTATTCTGCTTTTGTTTTTAAAACAAAGTAACATTTGTTTGTGTGTTTGTTTTAATCTCAGAAGGGTACTGATTTTAGAAGGTGGAAGGATTCCCTCTCGACTCCCCATAATCCTGCCAAAGGGGAAGGAGGGCGCTAGGTTGCTGGAGAGGCTCGGCTGCGGCCTGAGAGCCCTCGCGTGCTCCCTCATGCTTCCCTCTGGCGGTCCCCAGGCAGTGCTGGGGGGGGCCACCCTCGCTGGGTCACATGCCCACTCGTCCCTCACCCCGCCCCTCCAGAGTCAGGTGCAGCGCCCCAGGCAGTACCGACCTGGGGGGCGGGCTCACCACTGCCCTCCTAATGCGCTTTCTTCTCCGTCTTCTTCTGCAGGGGTTCTCCCTCCACAGGCACCACTCCCACCCAGTTCGAGGCTGTGAGCCCAGCAAGCTTAGACACCAGCAGCCAGGGCCAAGATCTTACCCGAATAGTTTCCAGCTCCAGCAAATAGAGTTTCTCAGGGGGCGGCTCCCTGCCGTGCCCCTCACTGGAAAGCAGACCCCTTCGCTGCCACCGTTCGCCCCCGCACTCTGGCCGCGGTTTCCAGGACCACCTGCCCGTAGCAGGGGACTGGAGACCTGGGGTCTCCCCGGGGGCGTGCCTCCCAGAAGTCAGGTGCTCCAGAGAGGGTCCTGGTGTCCTGCCCCACGTGGCAGGGCTTTGCCGAGGAGAGGCGTCGACAGGCTCTCCTCACGTTTCCAGGACCTAGGTATCAGCCAGGGCCAGGAACGGACGGTCTTAGAGCTTTTGCGGGAGCTGGGGGAAGGGAAGGCGGCCACAGCACATGATCTGGCTGGGAAGCTCGGAGTCCCAAAGAAGGAAGTCAATCGAGTCTTATATTCCCTGGCAAAGAAGGGTAAGCTCCATCAGGAGGCGGGAACGCCCCCCTTGTGGAGAATCGCCCCCGCGGTTCAGGCCTGGAACCCGCGTAGCCAAGTAGCCCACGCAGACCGTGCTCGCCAGGACGCTGGGAACTCGGACCCGGCTTTGGACCCCGAAGACCGGAGCTCCGAGTCTGAGTCGGAAGCCGCTCCTGAGCCTTCGGACATGGCTGAGATCAAAGAGAAGATCTGCAGCTACCTGTTCAACGTGTGCAACGCCTCTGCCCTGAACTTGGCCAAAAACATCGGCCTCAGCAAGGCCCGAGACGTCAGTGCCGTGCTGATCGACTTGGAACGGCAGGGGGATGTGTGCCGGCAGGGGACGACCCCCCCGGTGTGGTACCTGACTGACAGGAAGCGCGAGCGGATGCAGGTAAAGAGAGACCCGGACGGCGCGCCCGAGGCCGGTCCGGCTGCCGTCCCCGAGGCCAAGGGAGACGTGGCGCTCCCGCCCCGCGACGCGGCCGTGCCCCGTGCCGCGGACGACGCGGCGGCCACAGAAGGCGCGGAGAACGGCCGGGAACCTGCCGCAAAGCCGGAGGGCGGGCGGGAGGCCGCGCCGGAGCCGGCCAGGCCGAAGCCGCCCGCTCAGGACAACGGCCCCTCGAAGACAGGGTACGTGGACTTTGAAAACGGCCAGTGGGCCACGGACGACATCCCGGATGACTTGAACAGCATCCGCGCAGCCCCAGGTGAGTTTCGAGCCATCATGGAGATGCCCTCCTTCTACAGTCACGGCTGGCCGCGGTGCTCGCCCTACAAGAAGCTGGCGGAGTGCCAGCTGAAGAACCCCGTCAGCGGGCTGCTGGAGTACGCCCAGTTCGCCGCGCAGCCCTGTGAGTTCCACCTGCTGGAGCAGAGCGGGCCGCCGCACGAGCCCCGGTAAGAGCCCGCCCGGGCCCCCCCCCCCCCCCTCCGGTGTCTCTGCCCTTGGCTAAACCGCCCGCGTCGGCCCCTCCTGCAGATGTAGAGCGGGGAGTCGGCCAGAGCCCCGGCGAGCAAGGGGCGGGCTGGGCTTTGGCTGGGACGCAGCCTCTTGGGACAGGGCCGGCTCTCGTGCCTCAGCGTGGTGCCCGCGTCCCCGCGGGCCACCGGTGATGGAGACGACTCCCCGCCCCTTCCGTGTGCCTTCCCCCCCTCTCCAGAGAGGCACGGGACGGGCGAGCCGGGCCAGGCTGCCCGTGCAGGCAGTAGCTTCAGGTCCCGGTCCCCCCCCCCCCCCCACCCCGCTCCGCTCCTGCCGGGAGAGGGCGGCTTCCGAGTTCACGGCTACCTGCCCGTTGAAGGTGGCGGTTCTAATCTCACCCGCCGCCTCTGCACACGTGGGTGGGCGAGCCCCGGCTGTGGCTCCTGAGCTGTGAACTCAGAAACTTCCTCACTCAGGCAGCCGGCCGGGCCGGCCCCAAAGGTCCCTGCAGGCCCCTGGACAGACCGAGGGAGGCGGGTGGGCCCAGAGGGGCTGCCGAAGGGCCTGGTGGAGAGCTGGGGTGGGAGAGGGTTCCACTAACCTCTGCGTTCGCCACGGGCTGCCTTCCCAGCCGCGGCTGACCCTGTCCCTTGCAGGGTGGGTGTGGGCGGGTGGGCAGGGGGGGTGGGGTGGGGGCCATGTCCTAAAGCTGCGAGACCAGGACCCGTTTCTCTCTGGGCTGGAGGCCGGTGGCTGGCAGGCTCTCCCCTCCCCCCACACTGGGGGGCAGCGGGTTCTGTGGCCAGCCTGCCTGTAACTCCAGCTGTAAGACAGCATCAGGTACATCAGAAGACCTGGGGAACCAGAAACTTGACCTACTTTCCTAAATGAAATCCCAGGTTGAGCAAAGAGCGGGACAGATTTGAAAACTTGAATGCGGGAGGTCCAAGCGAAGTCCTGAGGCCTAGAACGAACGCTTTTTGGTTTTCTGCGTAACAAGGGGGAGTCCTTTCTTCTCCAGCTTCACACACAGAGCTGTAGAAGGACTCAAAAGCAGAGAGCTCTGTGTCTCTGAGGGAGGCTGGGGACAGAGGCAGGCCCCAGAAGTGGCAGGTACCTGACCCCGTGGGCGTCAGGGCGCGTGAGGCTGGGCAGCGAGGAGCCCCCCAGAGGCGGCCGGCCGACCACAGACGTGGCGGTGGTGGTGGCTGTGGCTCGTCATCGTTTGCACGGGCTCTGTCTTAACTTAGCGTCAGCAGGCCGCAGGCGTCCCCCGAGTGCTCACTCTAACGAGCTCTGGGGACGCGGGCCCTGGCCGCTTTGTTTCCGCGAGGCAGGGCCCTTCCCCCTTGCTGGGGCAGAGGCTTCAGGGTCCTGGGCCCTGCGGAGAGGGCGGCAGGGACGGCCGGGCCGGCACTCACACGTCTCACTTTCCATCAAGATTTAAATTCCAAGTCATCATTGGTGGCCGAGAGTTTCCCCCAGCAGAAGCTGGCAGCAAGAAGGTGGCCAAGCAGGACGCAGCCCTCAAAGCCATGGCCATCCTGCTCGAGGAGGCTAAAGCCCGGGACAGCGGGCGGGCAGAGGAGCCCTACGACTGCTCCGTAGAGAAGGGGCCGGAGAAGGTAGGCGTCCTGTCCCCGCATCACCAGCACGCCCACATCTTAACCCGCCTCTGCACGCCGCCTCAGCGCGAATAATGGGTCCGTGCCCTCTCCTGCCCCCACCACACCTCCCCGTGCCTCCTCCCCTCAGGCCCAGCCCCCCTGCCTGCCCACGTCCCCGGCCTACCCGGAGTTACAGAGCTCCAGACTGGAAGGGGACCTTAAAGACGACCGAGGCCAAGCCCCGTTCTTGGCAGATAAGAAATGAGACCCGGAACGTTTAATCTTTATTTATTTTTGAGAGAGAGACCGAGTGCAAGCAGGGGAGGGGCAGAGAGCGAGGGAGACACAGAATGTGAAGCAGGCTCCAGGCTCTGGGCTGTCAGCACAGAGCCCGACGCGGGGCTCGAACTCACGGACCGTGAGATCCTGACCCGAGCCGAAGTCGGACGGTTACCCTACTGAGCCACCCAGGCGCCCCTGAGACCCGGGACGTTTAAAGAACTCCCCCTTCCCTGTGGCGCAGGCCCGGAACCCCCGAACCCCCTTCCTTTGGAGGTCAGCCCCCCACCCTGTGGCCGACCCGTTCCCCGCACCACGATGGACAAGCCAGTGGTTTCTCAGGTGTTTTCTCGTCTCGTTCTCTCCAGACCACGGAGTCCCAGCCCAGCGCCACGTCGGCAACGCCCTTCTTCTCCGGGAAGAACCCCGTCACGACCTTGCTAGAGTGCGTGCACAAGCTGGGGAGCTCCTGTGAATTCCGCCTCCTGTCCAGAGAAGGCCCTGCCCACGACCCCAAGTACATCGCTGCGTCCTGTGTCTCTGCCGAGGCTTCCTCCAAAGGGAGCCCCCTGCTGGCCTCCTGAGGGACGGCAGACTGTCTCACTGAGCGGGCGCACCTGTCCTCGCTGTGCAAGACGGGGGCCTCGAGGGCAGGGTTGCAGCTGTGGAACAGACAGCCTGGGGTGGGGGGGACTCGGGGCGAAGCGGGGACCGGGCGGTAGGGAGACCCTCTGCTCGGAGGGTACTGGCGGTGCGTCTCCGAGAGGTGCCACCCGCGTGCCTGCGGCCCCGCACGACACGCTCGAGACGAGGGTCCCTGGAGGAGGTGCACCTGGCTTGAGGCCCACGCGTGGCACGGGGGTCAGCCAGGCCGAGGGGGCGGGGCCGCGGGGGCCGAGGCACAGAGGCGACGTGTGCGAGGGCTCGCCGGCCCCGAGAGGTCGCCCCGGCGGGGGCCGGGCCGCGTCCCGTCAGCGCCGTTTCCACCCCTCCCGCCAGGTTCCAGTACTGCGTCGCTATGGGAGCCCACACCTTCCCCACCGCGAGTGCCCCCAGCAAGAAGGCGGCGAAGCAGATGGCCGCAGAGGAGGCCATGAAGGCCCTGCACGGGGAGGCCACCAGCTCGGCGCCTTCCGACACACAGGTGGGCCGCCGTCGCCGCCCAGGGGCTCGGGGTCGCCCCTCAGCTCTCCACAGGCTCTTACGGCTCCTCTCTGTGTGGCCGCTTCTCCTTCAGCCCGGAGGCGCCAGCGTGGAATCGTTTGAGAACCTGGAGTCCGGGATGCCCAGCAAGGTCAGGAGGGTGGGCGAGCTCGTCAGATACCTGAACACCAACCCCGTGGGCGGCCTGCTGGAGTACGCCCGCTCCCACGGCTTCGCCGCCGAGTTCAAGCTGGTCGACCAGTCCGGCCCCCCGCACGAGCCCAAGTGAGTGTGCCGGCCCCGCCGTGGCCTCGGGGAGGAGGGCCGTGCAGGCTGCAGTGGCCGGGGTGGGGGGCCGTCCTGTCTGCGTGGCCACCTGCAAGACGCTCGGGGGCCGCCCAGAGGGTTCGCGTGAGCAGGCTCCTCTTGCTTTTAACTGATTTCAAGTTTTGATTTTTTTTTAACGTCTATTTATTTTTGAGAGAGAGAGAGAGACCGAGTGTGAGCCGGGGAGGGTCAGAGAGAGAGGGGGACACGGGATATGAAACAGGCTCCGGGCTCCGAGCTGTCAGCACAGAACCCAGTGCAGGGCTCAGACCCATAAACCACGGGATCATGACCTGAACCGAAGTTGGACCCTTAACCGACCGAGCCAGCCAGGCGCCCCTGGTTTCAAGTTTTAAAGGAACGTGCGAAAAATCATTCCGGCGGTTGAAGGAGTATGCGGGGGGAAAGGCTCCTTTCTCTGCTGGTTTCCTTCTGACTCGTTACCAGTTTCCACAATACTTCTAGAAACTTCCATGCTTGTACTAGTGCGTCTTCTTTCCATTTTGCTTTTTTTTGGGTAAGTTTATTTACTTATTTTGAGAGAGGGAGAGGTCAGGGGGAGGTGCAGAGAGAGGGGAAGAATCCCAAGCAGGCTCCAGGCTCAATGCAGAACCCTACACGGGGCTCGATCTCAGAACCGTGAGATCACGACCGGAGCCGATAGCAAGAGTTGGACGCTTAACCAGCTGAGCCCCCCAGGTGCCCCTCGTTCTGCTTTTTGAACAAAAATAGGCGTAAGTTATATCTTCTGTTCTACGCTGGCTCCTTAGCAGCGTGTCTTAGAGGTCATATATAGCTCAGGTACACACATCTATCAGACTCTTTTCTACAGCTACATATTTCTGTATTTTTTCTGCATCTTTTAAAAATTTATTTATTTGTTGGGAGAGGGGCAGAGAGAGAGGGACAGAGAATCCTTGGAGCCCCATGCAGGGCTCAGTTCCACAAACCATGAGATCATGACCTGAGCCAAAACCAAAGATCAGGTGCTTAACCAACTGAGCCACCCAGGAGCCCCTAAATCTTTTTTTTTTTTTTTTTTTAACATTTATTTATTTTTGAGAGACACAGACGGGGTATGAGCAGGGGAGGGGCAGAGAGAGAGAGAGGGAGACACAGAATCTGGAAGCAGTCTCCAGGCTCCAAGCTGTCAGCACAGAGCCCAGCGCAGGGCTCAAACTCATGAATCGTGAGATCGTGACCTAGGCTGAAGTCGGACGCTTAACTGACTGAGCCACCCAGGCGCCCCAATCTTTTTTTTTTTAACATAATCTCTGAACCCAGTGTGGGGCTCGAACTCACGACCCTGAGATCAAGAGCCACGTGCTCCATCGACTGGCGCCACCCACCGCCTCCTTGAATAGATGCTGATGGTTTCACAGTTGTTTTATCGGGCAGGAGATACAAAAGGTCTTTTCCGAAAATGGACACCCCCCCACCTGGGGGACACCTGGTAGGGGACACCTAGCACCTGGCTTAAGAAAGAGAACGTTGCTGTCGATGTTGAAGCCCTCACTTTGCGTCACTGAGCTCACCAACTTCAGTGACGACGGGGTCGGACTCGCTCTTGCTCCTAGAGGCAGTCTTGGTGCTGTGTGTCTGTGCCGTCCGTTTTCAGGAGGGGGTTTCTGGGCTAGAAGTCACACGCGGTTTCGAAGGGTTTGGGTTTCCGTGTAGGTGATAGACTACTCACAGTGAGACCCAACAGCCTCGTCCTGACTGCTCCCCTTGGCCCCGCGCCCGCCTCCCCACACACCCCACCCCGGCGTGTCATCACTTTATACCACGCGTCCTTCCAGAGCATCTGCGTGACGACGCGAGCCGAGCTGCCGCGTGTCCCTTGTGTCACGCGGAAGCGCAGACGAGCTTTGGCGTCTAGCCTGCTGCGTCCACACGACAAGTGTAACCGTGGAGTTTTGCGTCTCCCGTCCCGTTCTGTGTCCAGAGGCGTCCCTGCGGTGCCCAGGGCTCGGGCTCACCCCCCCCGTCTCGCCAGCCCCCTGGGCACCAGTAGGCAGATTGTCTCCAAACTTTGCCGCTACAGAGAGCGCTGCAGTGAATAACTTCCGTGCGCTCGAAATTTTGATAAGTATCGCTGTGTTTTCCTCCAAGGAGACGATGCTTATCCTCTGGCAGCAGTAAGTACAGAACAGTCCTTCCCTCTTCGCCGTGACCAGTACAGAATCACGGGCTTCCCCGGGAGTAAACCGTTCCTTAGGAGTCTTTCCAGAGCCAAGTGGCGTAAGGCAAAAAGCATGTGCCATTCATTTAAGTAAATGCAGATTTTTTTAGCGTTCCCAGACCCCAAAAAGTCCCCTCTCTCAGGCATTTCTGATTCCTTAGGACGCATCTTGCTAACAGATGCACAGAATACATCCAGATAAAGCGCGGGCGCTCAGACCCGCTTTGGAGCTACCGAGGCTGGATCTGAGCCGCGAGGGCGGGGGCGCGGGCACGCTGCCCCTGCCACGCGGAACGCTGCTCTGCCTTTTTGCATAAAAGCAAAAGTCCTCTTGGGATTTCTTTTGGTTAATGGCCACGGGCACTCGTGTGGGTCTGTCCTAGAGGGGGAGTGGCTTGACACGGACTTCGGAAACGTGTATCAAAATGCTTCTCTTTGCTGTTGTAAAACGCGAGCAGTGAACTCAGTGCGGCACAAAGATCCGCCTGTGTTAAGATGTTTATTGTTATCGTTACCGTTACCGATAGATGGAAGGAGAAAACCCACAGGTCATCTCCAGAGATTCCAAAAGGGCATTAGATAAAATTCAGCGTCCGTTCCATTTAAAAAGCCAAGCTGTTGATAAAGCACAAACTGTCGAGTGCTTCCTTAGCGTGACAGAGTAAGCGTGAAGTCAGCAGCCCGCAACCTCCTTCACGTCGAACCTGGAGCTGCTCCCAGTAAAGTCAGGGGACACGTGGGCGTCGCGTCCTCATGACTCCGTGGTGCTCCGGCATCACAAGCTAATGCCATCCGTTAAGACGGAGAAGGATGAAGAGAGGGAGGTAGGAGGTGAGGGTTCGCAGGTGATGTGATCGCATCGCTGAAGTATTCGGGACAGACACGGGAATTCAGGAGAGCAGGACAGCGGAAAATCACCTGGAAACATCGAGAGCTTCTCTGCAGCAACAGGCAGTTCGGAGTCGTAGTGGAAGAAAGCCTGTCTGCAGCAGGCGCTAAACGCATGAAAGACCTTGGCGCGTTCTGAGCGGGAAACACACGGGCTCCGAGACTCTGACTAGGTAGAAAAATCCCACGTGATGGGAGCAGCTGTCCCCAGATTACTTACATTTAACGCGATCCCAATGGAACACTGGTAGAATTGATTTTCCACCTGGAAAACGTGATTCCCGTTTTATATGAAAAACCCACGTGGGGGAAGAGCTAGGAGATGGAGAGCGGGAGGAACCCCCCATGCCCGGTGGCGCATTGGCCTGTGAGCGGGGAAGGCGGGTCGCACGGCAGGTGGACGCAGACGGGCTCTGTGGTGGACACAGGGCTGCAGGTCGGGGGGACGGGAGTGACTGGGCGGCAGGGAGAAGGCTGCCCACCACGTCTCACCCCCGGTGTCCGTGTCCTCGGTCACATCGAATCGCCGTGTCCGGGACTGAAATAGGAAATCGGGGCGCCCGGCCGGCTCAGTCGCTGGAGCATGTGACTCTTGATCTTGGGGTTGTGAGTTGGGGCCCCACGTTGGGTGTAGAGAGGGCTTAAAGATAAAATCTTAAAACGCCCATAATACGTATACGCGTATAATGTGTATTCACAGAGAAATAGGTAAAATCCCAAAAGCACTAGATGAAAGTGTGGATTTCTGTTCGAGCATCTTGGACTGGCAAAGCCTCTCCAACAAGACACAGCAGATGAAGTCCCAGAGGGAAAAGATGGAGATGGGCTATCAGGCCAAGTGGTGTTTCTTTTTTAAATTTTTTTTTTTTTTCAACGTTTATTTATTTTTGGGACAGAGAGAGACAGAGCATGAACGGGGGAGGGGCAGAGAGAGAGGGAGACACAGAATCGGAAACAGGCTCCAGGCTCCGAGCCATCAGCCCAGAGCCCGACGCGGGGCTCGAACTCCCGGACCGCGAGATCGTGACCTGGCTGAAGTCGGACGCTTAACCGACTGCGCCACCCAGGCGCCCCCCAAGTGGTGTTTCTTAAAAGGATCACCTGAGGGAAAAACACTCAGACCAATTTCTTTAAAAATGAGGGATTCTTGGGGCGCCTGGGCGGCTCAGTCGGTTGAGCGTCCGACTTCGGCTCAGGTCGTGATCTCACGCTTTGTGAGTTCGAGCCCTGCGTCAGGCTCTGCGCTGACCGCTTGCTCAGAGCCTGGAACCTGCTTCAGATTCTGTGCCTCCTCCTCTCTCTGTCCCTCCTCCGCTCACGCTTGGTCTGTTTCTCAGAAATAAATCAATGTAAAAAAAATTAAAAAAAAAAAAGTGAGGGATTCTTTTCCAGTCTAATAGGAAAACAAAGACGGTGAACTGTCCCCAGAAGAGCATCAGGAAGTACCAATAGAAGGTGCTCGACTCCCTCTGTAAATACACATACACACGGTTGGCGACCCCGTGGCGTCCGTGGTGCGTCTCAGCGTGCAGTAGTTACGGCGAGGTGGGGCCGCCCCTGGGAGTCCACACCCGCGAGGGGCAGGGACAGGCGGTCTGTGGCCGTGTCCTCCGCAGGCCGGTGAAGGAAACTGAGGTGTACCCGCACCACGGAGCACCTCGCAGCCCTGAGCCAGAGTCCGCCCGTGCGGGTGGGCCGTCCGGGGTGCAGGAGGGAGGGATGTGAGCGCGAGCTTGCGGACGGCCACCTAGGGTCCCTTCTCACGGGATGAGATACTGGCGGCGTTTGCTTCTGCGGAATGAGAGATACCTGACTTTGGCTGTATGTTCTTTTCTTTTTTTAATTTTTTAATGTCTTATTTCCGAGAGAGAGAGACACAGAGACAGAGACAGAGCTCACGCAGGGGAGGGGCAGAGAGAGGGGGGGACACAGAATCCGAAGCGGGCTCCGGGCTGTCACAGCACAGAGCCTGACACGGGGCTCGAACTCACAAGCTGTGAGATCACGACCTGAGCTGAAGTCGGACGCCCAGTCGACTGAGCCACCCAGGCGCCCCGACTTTCATGATATATTCTTAACTGTTTGAATTTTTGTGGGGTACCCAACTATTCAATTTTAAAAGGTCCTTAAAGGGGAAGAACTCACAAAAATGGCATCTTACTTTAAGTTTTCTTTTAATAATAAGTAACGTTGTTGATGTCTTCATATCTACCTGTTACTTGTGTTTCCTCTTACGTGAACTCCTTGTAGCTCTTGCCCCAGTCCATCCTTTTTTACTTGACTAGGTAAGAACAGGGCGGGAGGAACGGGGAGAGGCCGTTGCGCTCCTGGCCTCCGCCTGCCCTTTGCGCCCAGCCGCCCTCCCTGGCTTCAGCCTTGTTCTTCGTGCCTGCGTTCTGGCCTCTCGTCTTCTCCTTGCACAGAACCCCCCCTAGGACTTTGAGTGACTCACGCAGAATTTCAGAAATTACTGTGACCCACACGGAGCGCGCGGCAGACCCCCGGCCACAGCAGCGCCCACGCACTTGGGGAGGGGCTGGGGCCTCAGTACCTGCCCTGCTGTCGGGGTGACACATTGTGCCCTCTGTTTTGCCTCCTCTCTGGCCTCCTTGGAAACCACCGAATGTGCCCGCCAAACACAGACCTTCCCAGAGCTCTGGACCGCCGTGTCCAGCCTCCTGTTGCTTCCGCCTGACCCTCTGGTCCCACCTGCCCAGAGGAGAGCTCTTGGGTGTCGCCCCGTGGCCGTTTCCCCTGGTCCTTCCCGTGTCAGTCGGTGACCCCACTGCCCGCCCTCTGCTCCACAGCCCTAGGGGCAGGCCAGCTTCCCTCCCCTGCACGTCCTTCAAGCAGACCGTCCCTCGGCCCGTGTGTTGTGCATATGGTTCGGCACAAACCTCCTCCCGCCTCCAGCGCCGAAACCAGTCGGTGGCCTCCTGCTCTCCCAGCTTTGTTCGTTCATTCAGGAATGTTGAGGGGCCACATTTGTATTTGTGTGGACGGGCGCCAGATACGAATCAGGGATCCTTGATAGGGACAAGTGTGAGGTCTCCTGTCTCGTGCGTGTCACCAAGAGCTCAGGTTGTGTGATGGGTTGAGGGTCTGCTCGGCGGCCCGACTCAGTAGGGAGAGGCGCCCACGCGGTGGCCTCAGGCTGCTTAAGAGGAGGACGGCGTTTCGGGAGGGAGCGAACTCGGCCCAGGTCGGCGCTGGGAGGGGAGCTCGCTGCGTTTGGTACTAGCCGCAGTCCTGTGACGGGCACCCCCCTACCCGCATTGCACTGTGCAGGACGCCCCTCCGCCCTCCCTGTGCCGCTCACCACCTCCCGCCCTCGGCCCTGCGTCTCACCAGCCTCCCAGCAGGCCCCCCGGCCGCACGCGTCCCCCCTGCCCGCCGCCCCCCTCACCCCAGACCCGTGCTTACGGAGCGCTTGGACCGTGGCTGGTGGCTTCTGTGTGTAGCTTTCAAGCGACAGGTCCCCGTGTCCCACACATACAGGCCCTGACGGGACAGGCACACCCCGTTGGCGCTCCCACGGACCGGGTGCTGCACACGGAAGGTTTGCGGGAACCTGCGTCGAGCGCGTCTGTCGGCGCCGTTTTTCCAGCTGTTCCGCTCACTTCCTGTCTCTGCGCCACGTTGTGGTGATGGTCACGGTATCTAAGCCTTTGCGTCACTACGTTTGGTGATCTGTGACCCGTGATCGCAAGTCGCTGGCAGCTCAGGTGATGGTTAGCGTTCTTTCGGAATAAAGTATGTTTTAGTTAAGGTACGTGTGGGGTTTTTAGACCCAGCGCAGGCACGCTAAGAGACTGCAGTATGGCGCCAACGTATTTCCACGCGCACTGGGAAACCAGAAAATGTGTTCTGACTCGCTTTACCGCGATGCTCACTTGATGGCTGTGGTCTGCAGCTGTCTGAGGTCCTGCACGCGTATCTGTCTTCGTGCGTAAGAATTCATACTTCTCAAGCACGCGGAACAGGCGTGAGATTCCGCGGAGTCTCTCAGAGGCCCGGTTTGGCCCCCGCTGCTCTCTGGCATCTGTCACGCCATGTCCCTGTCCTCCTCCTGCTCCCCCCCCCCCCCGGCCCGCACGCCCCGGATGGTGGAGGAAGGAGTCAGGGCGTCCCCTGCACCGGACAGGCCGCTCGGCGTGACTGAGCGTAAGGGGACCGGCTCTGTTTCCCGCCTGAGCAGTTTAGGACGGGGCTGAAGCTGGGATTCTTGACACCCTGGCGGGAGACGCCCCGTCACGCTCTCCCGCCCCTGCCTGGACGGCCGGCCGACCGGCTCACGTGCCCAGGCGCGCCCCTCCCAGGGCCCCCTCGTGAGAGCTGAGCCCCTTGCCTAAGGCACGTCTCCACGTCCAGCCACGCCAAGCTCAGGGTCCTCTTGGGCTGACCGGGAAATTAGGAAACGGAATCAGGTGCTCCGAAGTAGAGTGTTAAACCGCGAGGGAGAGCGCCGCTGCCGTTTCTGCCTAAGTTCTGGACAAGAGAACCCCTGTCGTGTTTCCTCACGCCCCGTCCCCGACCTGCTGAACTTTGTGATGCGGGCCCAGAGCCCTCGCGGGCGGCCGCATCCCCTCCGATTTGATGACACGATGTTGTCATCCAGTTCTGGGGCCACTTGCGGTTCGTGACAAGTGAGCCCGGTTTTCCGTGTATACGAAGTCTCCCTTATAAGCGCGTCTACGCTGAAGAAGAGTCGGCATAGACAAAACCAGTAAGTAACGGTCCGGGCGACCCCTGGATCTGGTGGCCGTGACGTTGTGAGTCCCCGGTGCCCCGCGCCGCACGCGGGCCCCTCGCGGCGACGCGGTCGCGGCCGGGCGCGTGTCTTTATCCTGCTTCTCGTCCCGAAGGTTCGTGTACCAGGCCAAAGTCGGGGGTCGCTGGTTCCCGGCCGTGTGCGCCCACAGCAAGAAGCAAGGCAAGCAGGAGGCGGCCGACGCGGCGCTCCGCGTCCTGATTGGGGAGGACGAGAAGGCCGAGCGCATGGGTTTCACAGAGGTAACCCCAGTGACAGGGGCCACTCTCAGAAGAACTATGCTCCTCCTCTCGAGGTCCCCAGAAGCACAGCCAAAGACAGTTAAGACGTCTACTCTTGCTGCCATCTTCTCTTGGGGTCTTACCTTGCTGTCCTGTGACGCACTCCTGGGCTTTACTCCGCGCCTCAGTAGCACGCACAGCGGGGACAGCACGGGCGGGCGGGGGGGGCGGGCGCGCCGCGGGCCTGACGCAGCCTTGTGCCCACAGCTCCCCCTGACGGGCAGCACCTTCCACGACCAGATAGCCATGCTCAGCCACCGCTGTTTCAACGCCCTCACCAACAGCTTCCAGCCCTCCCTGCTCGGCCGTAAGATCCTGGCCGCCGTCATCATGAAGAAGGCCTCGGACGACCTGGGGGTCGTGGTCAGCTTGGGGACAGGTCGGTGGGGCCCCCCGGCGGCGGGAGCGGACTGCTGTGCGGTTCTTGGTGGCCGCGGTCCACGCGGACGGGGGGACGAGCGCGGGAGGCTGGCCGTGCCCTGCGGAGAGGTCACCTTCTCCACCCCCCTCCCCCGCCCCTGCTTGCAGGGAACCGCTGCGTGAAGGGCGACTCTCTCAGCCTGAAGGGGGAGACGGTCAACGACTGCCACGCGGAGATCATCTCCCGGCGAGGCTTCATCAGGTGAGCCTCCGCCCGTCCCTCCGCGACTCGGGCCCCCGCCCTTTGCACCAGGGCGGCCGTCCTCACGGCGCCGTCCCCGCAGGTTCCTCTACAGCGAGCTGATGAAGTACAACCCGCAGACCGCGAAGGACAGCATCTTTGAGCCCGCGAAGGGAGGCGAGAAGCTCCAGATCAAGAAGACCGTGTCCTTCCACCTGTACATCAGGTGTGTGGTCCCCGTATCCACCTGGACGCCAGGCTCCACGGTCGGTTCCCGGGGGCGTCCTGGCCTGGAGGTGAGGCCTGCGCTTGGGGGCGTGTGGACGCAGCGTGGCCCACGTGCCCGGCCGCCCCCTCCCGGGGGCTGCAGGGGAAGCCCCTCGCCGCCTCCACGTCCCGCGCTTCCCGCCCCTGGGCTCTGGACGGGGCCACGGCACAGGCCCTGACGGCCGCCCCCGCCCCGCAGCACGGCCCCGTGTGGGGACGGCGCCCTCTTCGACAAGTCCTGCAGCGACCGTGCCGTGGAGAGCACCGAGTCCCGCCACTACCCCGTCTTCGAGAACCCCAAACAGGGCAAGCTGCGCACCAAGGTGGAGAACGGTGAGTGGCACCTGTCCCCCTGTGGGGACAGGAAGACTGCCGAGCCCGGGCCCGGCTGCCACGCTCTCAGCGTCTGTTGCCAGAGCTCGAGGGCTGCTTTGCCGGGCGGGGGGTCCGGGGACAGGCGTGGACCGCGGGGGGGCGGGGCTCCGCTCTGAGTCTGCGGGTCATGTGGGAGCCCGAGGGCCCACCCGGAGCTCAGGGGACAGCCTGGCCAGAAACACAGGTTCCCGGGAGGTGATCTTGCCGCCACGGGGAGGGCGGGGAAAACAGGAGGGACGGGAAACGAAGCGCACGCGCCCTGGGCTGTCCGCTCACGGCTGCCCCCACGCCCTCGGGCCGGGTCACCTCCCTGCCCGGGACCGGGACCCGGCAGCTGGCCCCTGGCTGTGTCCCCAGAAGGTGGGAGCCGCCCCGGGGTCTGCCCGCTGGTGAACAAAGTGGCTCTGTCCACGTGGTGCCACGAAAGGGGGCGGTGCTGGCACCTCGCTGGGCCCTGAGGACACGCGAAGTGGAAAGGTCACATGCCCCGTGGCTCCGTTTATACGCCGCGTCCGGGGTACAAAGGGGGCGACTCTGTGGAGACAGAGGGTGGACCAGCGCCGCCTGGGGCCTGGGGTGGGAGGGGCCGGCCCGCCGGGTTTCTCCCGAGGGCCGTGAAAGTTCTGACCGGGGTGAGGGTCGCACGCCTCTGCGAACGCAGTAAAAACCACAGAACCGTGTGCTTTATGTGGGTGAGTTCTATCTCAGCAAAGCTGTTACAACGAAAGCAAGGGGCGCCGGGCAGACTCCGTCGGAAGAGCACGTGACTCATAATCTCGGGGTCACGAGTTCGAGCCCCACGTTGGGTGTAGACACAGCAGCAGCGCCCCCTGGCGGCTTCCCAGTGCACCGCACATAAAAGCCAAACCTGCGCACCCGCCGAGGGCTCGGGCCCACTGGCTCTTCGTCGGCAGCCTGGACGACCAAACCTCTCGCTGCCTCAGGGCCTTTGCTTGCGCTGTTCTCTGTGTCTGAAACCGTTATTCAGCCGTGGCTCCTCCACGTCTCTTGCTTTGCCTGCAAGTCCGTCCCGGGCGGCCGCGCCACCCTCCCAGCCTCCGGACCCTGTCGCCGTTCAGCGTTTGTGTGTGTGGAGCATTTGCTCGCTTGCTGTCCGTCTGTCCCCTTCTGCCCCTCACCCGCTGCTGTCTGTCTGCCCCCTCCTGCCCCCTCACCCGCGCACCACGTTCCAGGGGCACAGAGGTCTTCTGGGTTCGCTCGCCATTGTTCCCAGCACCGAGCACGGTGTTGGTGCGGCCAGAATGAGCCCACCAGTGCCTTGGCCCCAGCGTGAGGCGTAGAAGCCCCACGGCAGGAGTGGCCTGGCCCAGGGGCCCCCGTGGCTCTGACCCAAGTCCCCCCACAGGGGAAGGCACCATCCCAGTGGAATCCAGTGACATCGTGCCTACGTGGGACGGCATTCGGCTGGGGGAGCGACTCCGAACCATGTCCTGCAGTGACAAGATCCTGCGCTGGAACGTGCTGGGCCTGCAGGGGGCGCTGCTGACGCACTTCCTGCAGCCTGTGTACCTCAAGTCTGTCACCCTGGGTAAGGGTCCCGTCGGGCCGCACGCATCGTGGCTGGGTGCTGACGCGGCACCTGCGCTGTGCCGTGTCCGGTGGCCACCCGGCTGCAGGGGCGGGGGGTGGGGGGGGCGCGGGCTCAGCGCAGGCGCTCACCGGGCGGGTCTCGCAGTGGCTCACGGAAAGCAGGCTCCAGCCGCAGCGTTGCCCGGAGCCCGAAGTGCCTGCGGGTGCGGGGCGCCACCTCTGTCCTCACGGCCCCACCGGGACCTTCTTCACGCTCCCTGCACAGACGGGCATGGTTCCCTCTTTGCACCCAGGTTACCTGTTCAGCCAAGGGCATCTGACTCGGGCCATCTGCTGCCGTGTGACCAGGGACGGGAGTGCCTTCGAGGACGGACTGCGGCCCCCCTTTATCGTCAACCACCCCAAGGTGTGTGGCCCCATCCCCTTCCCCTTGATGTTTTCTCCCGTCCACGTGAGCCTGCCCGTGGCACCCCTGTGTCCGCTGTGGGCAGGGGATGTCCCGGGGGCCAGTCCCTCTGTCCCCTTGGATGCTGAGGGCTTGCTTTCGTCCGCAGCCCGTTTGAGTCGAGCAGGGCTCAGTGAGTCTAGTCTTCAGACAGAACCCTAGATACGGGGAGGGATCCCGAGCCCCCCCCCCCCCCCCCGTGTCTTGGGAGTCCCCAGTCCCTGCCACAGGACCTTCTCCTGGAAGTCTCCATCTTTCCCGTCGCTCCCGGGTTCCATCCCAGGTTGGCCGCGTCAGCGTGTACGACTCCAAGAGGCAATCCGGGAAGACGAAGGAGACCAGCGTCAACTGGTGCCTGGCTGACGGCTACGACCTGGAGATCCTGGATGGGACCAGAGGCACCGTGGACGGGTGAGGAGCCGCGGGGCCGCCCCGTCTGCGTTCCCCAGAGCTTAGCGGCTGCTTAGCGGCTGCCCCCTGTACCTCCCCCGCCGGGCTCCCCTCCCTCTCTGTCCCCGGGCGGTGCTGAGCTCTCTTGTTCCTCCAGGCCGCGGAACGAGCTGTCCCGGGTCTCCAAAAAGAACATTTTCCTCCTGTTTAAGAAGCTGTGCTCCTTCCGGTACCGCAGGGACCTGCTCAGACTCTCCTACGGGGAGGCCAAGAAGGCGGCCCGCGACTATGAGGTGGCCAAGAACTACTTCAAGAAGGGTCTGAGGGACATGGGTTACGGGAACTGGGTCAGCAAGCCCCAGGAGGAGAAGAACTTTTACCTCTGCCCCGTGTAGCGGGCCGGGCGCCGCAGGGTGGGCGTGAGGCGGGCTGTGCTGTCCTGTGGGGGTGGGGGTGGGGGTGGGGGTGGGGGTGGGGGCATGCTAGGGACACCGGGAACTGGGTTCCTGCGTGCCCGGCCTCTGGGGGGGGTGCCCACCCCTGCCCTGCCTGCGGGGGCGGGGGGAGGCGCGCCTTCTCTTCCCGCCACGCAAGCACGAGGGTCCTCGCCCACGACCCGCCCAGCCCCACTTGGCTCCCGCTGCCCCTCCCTGTGTTTGCCATCGACCTCTTGCCATCTTGGCCGGGGCCCCGTCAGCTCTGAGTCCTGGCAGGGCTGGGGGCTTCGGCGGCAGACTCTGTCCGCCCCTCCCACCCCCTCCCCGCCGGCTCCCCGCGGCCCTTTTGCGATCCCCTCCTTCTGATCACGGAGTTTCTCCTTTTCCTCCCAGAGGGTGAGAGGCGAACTTAAGCGGGCGAGACATCTAGGAGTCCGTCAGTCCCGGGGCCGTGGGGTCAGCGACCTTCGGGCCTTGCACTTTAGCCGGCACAGGGGGCAGGGCGGCCGGGAGGGCTGGTGCAGCCTGGGGGTCCCCCGGCGATAGCAGAGGGCCCTGTGGGGCGACGCCGACCACCCAGGGGCACAGACCCGCCTCGCCAAACCGCCAGGCCGCAGCTGTCCTCCTGAAGCATTCCTAGGGATTTGTCCTGCCAGCAGGGGACAGCAGGGCCACAGACCCCAACCCACTGGTGGCAGAAGTCCTCCGAAACAGGTCCTCCCCGCTCAGATAATCAGGACTTAGAACAAGGGCACAATGTCGCGTTGGGTCAGATCACTGTACCGCCCGCGTGTTTCTCGTGACCGTGACGCCAGTGAAACTTGACGAAGTCGTGGGTAAATTAAGAGTTTTTAAAAATGTCATAAATGTTGATTCTTAACTGCTACAGATAACCTGTAATTGCACAGATTTAAAAGTCAGACTTAATTTTCCATTTATCCAAGTGCTTTTGTCTGCGAGGTAGCTTCAGGAGGGCCGGTCACAGGCCTGAGGTCTCCTTGCCCGTCAGGGAACCTTTAGAGGCTGACACTCCGACAGCAGTCGTAGATGAAACAGCAGCTCGTCCTAAAGCCCCGTGAGGCGGGACCCCGTCCGCACCTCCAGCCAGCGTTGACTCCCGTGGTCCCAGCCTTCCGTCCCCCCGGAGTCCGGCTCTGGGCCCGAGTCAGCCGGACGCGCTCCAGACCTGTGCCCGGGCCCTGCCCCTCCAGACCCGAGCCCGCCTCCGGGTGGTGGCCGTGTGTGTCCGAGAACGCTCCATGCCAGCGCCCCGAGGAGCCTGTCCCCCGCCCCCCGCACCCCCACACTACTGCCGAGGCGGCCCCGTCTGCCCCCACCTCTTCAGCGGTAGATACGCCTCCCTTCACACTTCTGTTCCTGTGGCTACTGTTTCCTCTGTGCTTTTGACCAAAAACTGACCAAAATAAAAAAAAAACCCAAGTTTTTAAAGCATACTGAAGATGTGTTTGTGGAACAGCCAAGCGTCCCGAGGAACCGGTAGGGAACCGGTGCCCGTCCCCGGGCGGAGGCGCCTCGGAACCTGCGGGCCCCGCTCCACCTTGGGTGTTAGGACCCCGGCTCGGACCCGGCTGCCTCCTCTTTAACTGGCAGCGCGCGGCCCTCAGAACCCCAGCCCCGCGCCCCGAGGTCAGAGGAGCCGTCGCAAACTTGTCGCCTTCGGTTTCTGCTGTAGGAAGAGGTTTCTGCCGGAGATGCTGAGCGGGGACGTGCCCGCCCCCCCCCCACCGCGCCCCTGCACCCCCGCCCGCCCCCGCAGGGCTGGACGGGGCAGAGCTCCCTCCTGCCCTGCTCTACTTTCTTGTCCGGTGTTTGTTTTTAGTAACCAGGACGCCCTCTTCCTTTTTTTTTAAATGATCTTTGTAGTTGGTTCGTCCGGACCATGGCTGTCGTGCCCCCTCCGGTTATCGCTTGTGAAACGTGTCACCGCTGAAGCTATTTCCTGTACTCACGTGGAGAGGCTCTGTGGGTTTGGGTCCTGGTGTGACCCCAGGCGCTGGGTGGGAAGAGCCCAAGCTCAGGCTTGGTGTGGCCGTGGCTGCGGTTCTGCTCTTATGTGTCCCTCGGTAACAGTGACTCACGTTATACATTCCTCAGAAATAAAAAAGGAGACTCTGAATTGTTAGAAAGCGTGCGGCCGTGGCTTCGTGGTGGGGGGACCTGGGGACGGAAGGAGCTGTGGTCCTGGGGAGGGACTGGGGACAGAGGGTCTGTGGTCTTGGGGGTGGGGGGACTGGGGACAGAAGGAGCTGTGGTCCTGGGGGCGGGGAAGAGGAGGAGGGACTGGGGACAGAGGGGCTGTGGTCTTGGGGGTGGGGGGACTGGGGACAGCCGGAGCTGTGGTCCTGGGGGGGGGGGGAGAGGGGGGAGGGACTGGGACAGAGGGGCCTGTGGTCTTGGGGGTGGGGGGACTGGGGACAGACGGAGCTGTGGTCCTGGGGTTCGGGGCTGGGGCCCGCCCCCACACGCCCTTCCTCACGAGCCCACCGAACGGACGGGATGCCCCCCGGCCCAGAGCAGGGACACCCGTGGAGATGACCACCCCGCCCCCACAGGGCACCCGCCCCCAGCTGCTGCTCGGCCTGGCCCCCAGGGCCCGCAGGGAAGCACATACTTGGAGCAAAGTTCCAGGAGACCCGCCGTGGCTTCCCCTGCTTTACGTGTGGAAGGCACTGGACTGTTCCTTCCACTTGAGTTTCCAAGAGGACTCACCCCTGTCCACGTGGTAATTTAGTCCACAGTCTCTACCAGATCCAGCCCAAGTACCTGATGGGGAGGCGGAGTCCCAGCGAAGCCTCCTTCCCCGTCCACTATGCAGATGGGACAGTTGAGGCCGGGAGGGCCAGTGACGTGTCCAGGAGCACATTAGGGACCACAGTTCTGCATGGCTGTCACTCGTGGTGCGTGAGACCCCGAGCTGAGTCAGCTGGACGGGTTTCCAAAGACCTCGAAGGGGAACGTCTGCCCCTCCCCCCCCCCCACCCGGAACCGACCAGGAGCCTGTCAGGCGGCTCCTGGTCCCACGCGGAGGGCAGGGTGTCCTTCACACCTAGTGCAGGTGCCGGGCACGTGTGCAGAGGGAGCGAGATGGCCCCCACCCCCCACTCCAAGTGGGCTGGGAAGCAGGGCCGCCCACGGGGACCCACGGGTGTCCTCGGCTCGTGTCAGGTGCGGGAGGCCCACAGTTTAACGCCACTTCTGGGTTGGGCCCACGGCAAAGGGGGCTCACGCAGGCCGCAGCTGTGAGGAGACCTGTGAGACGGCCCCTTCTTTGAAAGGGGCCCTCCCCCCAGAGCTCCCTCCCCCCCCAGGAGCTAGTTCTGGGCTCTGTGACTCGGGACCCAGCCGCTTGGCCGCTTCCTTTCCGTCCGATGGGTGTCCCGCGTAGGGCACAGGGCAGTACTGAGTTACGGCTGCTCTCCCGTCTCGAACCATCTGTCATGCCTCACGAGTCGTTTCTCCAGCAGGTCCCGGGTCCCTGAATTTGCCAACCCCCAGCCCCCAAATACGAGACAGACAAGACAGCTTTGGAAACCTCTTTCTTTACGACAATGTGAAGTTCCTAGCGCGTCTGGCCTGGAGTTGGCTAGGACCGGTGCAAATACTCCAGGAGCACAGACGAGGGAGACCAAGGCCAGTGCGGGGGCAGTGGGCGCAGGGGGGGTGGGTGGGCGGGAGTCGTAGCCACACCTAGACCTACAGTCCCTTAGGAGCCGCGTGACAGCTGGCTGGGCCGCTGGGCCACACAACCGAAGGTGCCGTGTCACGCTCCGGCCCGGGCGGGGGTGACGGGCAGGTGACGGCAGCCCACACACGGGGGAGCAGCTGGCTGAGAGCCGGAGTCCGCTCCGGCCAGGGACTGGGTTCACCGACGCCCTAGCCTTCCCCCAGCCGCCCCCCACCGTCCCTCCGCCTCTCTGAGGCGGCTTCTGTGTCGGCGGGAGCCCCCTGCCTGCAGGCCGTCCAGGAACAAGGGCCTGGGGCTGGAGGAGGCAGGAGCCGAGCCCCCAGATCCTGCCTCTGCCCTCCCTGCACAGCCCTCGTCCGCGGAGAAGGCCCGTCAGGCGGCCGCCGATAGACTGCTCGCCTCCTGCCGCAGCGCCGGCCGTCAAAAGCAGGGTCGGACAGCGTGGTTGGCACACGGCCTGTGGCCCCGCCGTCCCCCGGGAGAGACGGGCCAGTCACTGCCTCGGCGCCCCTCCCAAGCCCATCTGGCTCGGGCTTCGGTCCAGCGTCGGCACCGCCCTCTTCGATCGGGGACATGGGGCTGGGCGCCTGGTTCTCCAGAGACGGCCCCGGGGCCCCGCCCGACGGCACAAGGGAAGAGGAGGGGCTGTGCCTGTCCCCAGTTCCCAGCACCCGAGGGCTCAAACCCTGCTGCCCCTCCCCTCCCCCCAGCGGCAGGGGCCCCGAAGGGCGGCGCCCAGACATGGGGAAAATGGCACCGCCCCAAGGGCCCAGCCCGGTGACCCCGTCGTACGCAGCCGTCTGTCTTTCTGCGCTCCAGCCCTCAACCAGCTCTGCCCTCCCTGTTTTACAGACCAGAATGAGCAAGGTCACGGCAAAGCGCTTTGGGTCTCCAGGCCTTGGTTTCCTCATGTGTCAGATGCCCACGAAACGCTGGGCAAGCTGCCAGCTTAGACCCCTCTAGCGTTTTTTGGTGACTTACTTGGACAACAGCCACTCGCGGGAAGCACTTAACGCGAGGCCAGTCGCAGCGGCAGCTGACAGGGCTCTCCGCGTGGCCCAGCCTTGACGGGGTGGGGGGGGGGGGAGAGCCGGGGGGGGGAGAGCCAGGAGGGAAGGCCTCCGGCGGGCACCCCACCCTCCAGGGGGAGGGTTCTTTCCAGTTTGGTGTTCTGGTTGCTGGACTTTCCCAGGACTCTGAGTTTGCCGTGGGTCCAGGCATAATGCAAGCAAGTTTCAACTTGCTGCTCTAGAACGGGGTGGGGGGGGGGAAGGGGCCAAGACCCCCCCTCAGGAGAGATGAGCCCATTCTGGCAAGCGGGGACGCATGCCGAGGCACACCCGGCCCAACTACTGGCCGGACAAGCCTAGATCGGCCCAGGGGCAAGAGCTCGCACCGTGTTGGGAGGAGCTGACCCGGGAGGGAGGCCAGGGTCGGGGCTGGAGCACAGCCCAGGAACAGGACGACGCTTCGCGGAAAGCACTCCAGAGAGAGGCACGGCCGTCAGACCCACCGAGCGTGCCCGGAATGTTCTCCAGTCCCCAGCTCCCCAGTCCCCGCCCTGCTTCAGGGGACTTGCTTCGCTCAAGGAAGAGACACGGGGGTAAGGGAGGGTCTGCGAGGGAGGCTTTCGGGACAGTCTGGTGAGCCCAGCGCCCCAGCTCTGCCTGCCCCCCGACCGCACGTTCGCGAAGCGTCTGCTTCGTGCCAGGGACGGACTGGGCTTCTTGGAGACCCTCCCCTCCTCCTCTGGCCCCCACCCCCCCCCCCGAAGAGGCAAGTCCCGCCCCCATGGTGGAGATGAGGGCTCCGAGGCCCAGCAGGGCGAACAGACTCGTTCCCGTGGCTGAGCGAGTAGGCGGTGGGGGCCGGGACCAGAATCCACACTGAGCCCGTCTGGCCCCGTGGCCTGTGCCGTGTGCGCCTCCACCCGTTGGCACTGCCCCCGCCTCTGCCGTGCCTGCCGAAGCGGGAGGCCGGCTGGGCCGCGGAGGACAGCACGGCGTTGCCGGCCGGCCCCTTTGGCTACGCCGGGCGGACTGACCCCTCCGTGGCACCAGGACGGGCTGGGACCGCAAATTGGAGCCACTCACGTGGCAGGGATGGGGGCAGGAGGCCCATCGGAGGCCTGTTGACGGGGCTGAGAGGCCAGGGGGTCCCCAGCTGGTCGCTGGGAGCAGGGAGCGGACACGGCCCCCGGGGGCCCAGGGACAGAGGCAGAGACCGCGCCCTGTGGGGAGCCGGAGGCGGCAGCGCGGCGCGGCCTCACCCCCAGCTCGGGTCTGGCCGGCGGGGGAGGGCCGGGGCGGCGCCACCGCTTCCTGCCCGGCGCCCTCTGCGGAGGGCACAGAGGCTGGGTCAGCTTTAAAAGCCGACAGCTTTGGTTTCCTGACTCCAAACGCCCGGTCAGTTCAGGGGGCCAGAAGCAGCCGGCGAGCTCGCACCGCGCACCCTCAGAAGTCAGTAGGCTCCCCCGACGCCCAGCCTTGCCCCCCCACACCCCTGGCCTGAGCAAGGAAGGGGTGCAGAGGGAGCTGGGGCTCCGGGGCCCCTTAGGAGCGGAGGGCTGTGGGGCTGGGCTGGAGGCCCCCCCCCCCCAGGAATCCGACCACAGCGACAGGTGAGCCCCCCCCCCCCCCCCCGGGGCAGACGCCCCAGCCCAGGCGCTGTCCACCCATCGGGCCACACTCAGGCCCGCCCCCGGCCCCTCCCTCCCTGCGCCCCGAAAGGCAAGGCCGGGTGGCCCTCCATCAGTCGGCCCCCACCCTGCCACCCTGCCCCGACCCGGCCCCTCCCCTGCCACTCCTCCTCGGCGTGGAAGGCCCACATCCCCATTCTCCCTCGTCAGCCTTCGTGCGCCACCAGCCTGCCTGGCCGGTGCAAGGGGACAGGCCGGCCGCCGTGTGCCGCCACAGGGTGCGGGGGGAGGGGCCCGGGGGGGGGGGGCGGGAAAGAATGGATCCGCGGCAGCCTCCCCCCCTCCCCGCCCCCAGCTCACTCGTCCCACCCTCCGCCCCAACTACTGGCAACAGAGGGCGGCGGGCGAAGGAGCGCGGGCCGGGGAGGGCCTCACTTGGAGCTGGGGCGCCGAGCGGTCCGCGTGCAGGAAGGCGGCAGCGGAGAAGTTCTGGAAGAGAGGCTGCAAGGAACATGCCGATGGTGCCGGGAAACACAGACGAAGACAAAGATCCATAGGAAGAGACGGTCGATCACCATGGCGACGTACTTCCAGTCCTCGCTCACCTGGACGGAGGGGCAGGGGGGCCGCGGGCCGAGAGGGAACAGGCATAAGCAGGTCCCACTACACGCACACACCCCCCTCTCCCTCCGTGACCCCAGACTGACTTTTCCAAAGCTGCCCTGCTCAGAAGCCTCTAGCGGCCCGTCCACGCTCCCAAGGGTGCCAGTGACATCCCGAGGGCACCGTCGCCCGCCGCCTCGCAAGCCACACTCACCAAAGCCCAAGTCGCGCTCTCGAGGCTCTGTGCCTCGAGCCTCCTTTCTGTCTAGAATCCTGGTCTTCCCTTCTCTGCCTGGCGAACTCCTACACATCCTTTAAAGCCCAAATCGGATGTTGCCTCTTGTACGAAGTGCTCTTCCCTGTTACTCGTGCTCAGAGTGAACACCATCCCCCTGGACACCGTGTGCACATCTCCTCCACGGTATTTTTCCTGCACTGTGCTGCCACTTGGATTTGCACGTCTGCCCCCACCCCCACCCCAGCCAGCGGGGAGGTCCTAAACCGCAAGGACCCTATCTGTTCCGTCGTGTAACCCCAGCGTCTGCAACAGAGTGCCAGCGAATGCTGCCTCTGCGGGCCTCGCTCTTCGTGGCCGCCGGGGGAGCCCCATCCCGCAGCACCACCTCCGGCACGCGGGCCCGAGGGTGAGGACTGGGTCCCCAGCTGGGACCAAGTCGGTCAGAAAGAGAAGAACCCCTGGGTCCGACCGCTGCCACGGGGCCTGCATGAAGGGCCGGGCTCCCCTCTGAGCCGCTCCACCCGGTCTGCGTCGGGGCCTTTGCACCCGCTCCCCCGGGGGCCTGGGAAGGAGGCGGCTCGAGCACTGGCTCACCTGTCACACCTGTGCCTACTGTGCACCTGGCACCAAGCCCTGGGGTGTGACTGAGAGCGAGACAAACACAGGCTGTGGCAGGGGGTGCAGACAGGCGGGATGGGGGTGGCCACGCATCCGGCCGGCCCTCATGGGAAACAAAGGACAGACACGCAATCTCAGGTGTGATCTGGGACGGCCTCTTTGAGGAAATGACACTTAAGGTCACGTGACAAGCGGGAAGGACGTGGCTGTGGCAGGAACGCAGTGAAGAAAGAAACAATCAGACAGACCCAAGCCGGGACCTTCCGCCCGTATCCTCCCAAATGTTGATGCCATGAAAAACAAAGCTGAGAAACTGCTGCGGATCGAAGAAAAAGAAACAGGACAACGAAATGCGACTTGAGCTCCTGGCCTGGGGTGGGAAAGTGCTACAGAGACCATTACTGAGAAAATTGGGAAAATTTTAATATGGGCTTCACATCAGATTAAGATATTATATCAATTCTAAATTTCCTGAATTTGATCACTGAACCTGGTTGTGCGAGACGGTATCTCTGGTCTCAGGACAGACACCCTGAAGTACTTGGGATAAAGGGTCACAGTGTCTGCAACTTACTCTCAAACAGGAGAACAAAGATTAGTAATAGTAATAGACTTTTTAAAAGACGTTCTTATTAAGTAGGCGCCACACCCAACCTGGAGCTTGGATTCACGACCCTGAGGGCAAGAGCAGCGTGAGCTACAGACGTCCCAGTAAAAAGAAAGGGCATTCCAGGCGGAGAGAGGTGTGCAAAGGTCCTGAGGTAGCACAGAGCTTGGCTTGCTTAGGCTAGTCAGCCAGATGACCCAAGGACCCGAGCCAGGGAGACAAGGTACCACATAAGGAGATATTGTGTATCTGGATGGAGCAGCTGACTTAGGGAGACACCTAGGAGACCCTGCCCTGGGCCAGGCCTCCGGCCAGGGCAATAGAGTACAGATGCCGAGAAGGATTTTGGAGTCTGTGCTCACGGGACAGGATGTGTGCCGGTTTGGATGGGGGGGGGGGGCGGGGGAGGGGAGGGAGGTTTAGGAGAGAAAGAGAGGGGTCAAGGAGCACTGCAGTTTCTGGTCTGAACCACCGGGTGGACGGGATGCCATTGACTAAAGGTGGGAAGGCTGGAGGTCCGGTATAGACGGAGCACCGGGGCTTGGACGAGGAGAGTCTGAGGCGGCCAAGTAGGCCACTGCGCCCCGGGCACCCAGCGCAGTGCGCGCGCGGCACAGAACGGACTGCGGCAAGGGCGGGGGGACGGGTGGCTGCGCCGCGCACACCCCGCCTGCATCTCCCACGTGGCCTCGGCAGCTGAGGCTCCCGCCGCAGGTCCCCGGGCCCGGGCCCGCCCTGCGCCCATCAGGAACGCGCCCCGCTCCCTGGCCAAGCCCCGGCTCCCAGAACAGGGCACAGAAACGCCAGGCTCTGAAGCCGCACCGCCCCCCCCCCCGGCCCAGCCCCTCTTCACCCCCCCCCAAACCGGAACGGCTGCATCCCGGCGGAAACCTGGCCCGTCACCATGGCAACCACTGCGGGAGCCACAGCCTGGACGCGGCCCGGGTACCGGAAGCCTGACCGCCCAAAGCGGGCGGGGGGGGGGGGGGGAAGGCGCCCGCAGAACTCTCCCCCTGCGCGGTCTCGCGGCTCACGGAGCAGAGAGCCGGGTGTGCGCAAAGCGCAGGGTGCTCCGGGAAGCCCTCGCCTCCACCGGCCCCTCCTCCAAAACGATTTCTCCGGGTCCGCCCCCCCCCCGGGGCCCAAAGGCGCACATAGGGGTCCGGGACTTGGGACTGTCCTCCCCGCGGAACCTCTTCTCCCCTCCCCCCACCCCCGCCCCGGCCGCCCTCAGTTCTGCCGCGCCCCGCCCTTCCCCCCCGCGCCGTGGGGCGCACGGGCGACTCGTGCCCTTTGTGCCCAGAGCTGCGATGGTCACATCACCAACTGGGGCTTGGGGGGCGAGCGGGGGCCGCCAAGCCGTAAAGGCCCCCGACGCGTCCCGGGTCGTGCGCGCCCCCCACCCCCACCCCGGCCCGGCCCGCCTCCCGGAAGCCCACGGAGAAGGCCACGCCCCCCGCACTCCCGGCAGCCTCGCGCGGCGGCGCCACTCACGCTCTGGTCGTCGTCCTCGCTGCGCACGTGGTCCGCGATGAAGCGCACGCCGTCCACCGCCGCGCGGAGCCCGCAGCCTTGCGCCGGGCCCGCCGGCTCCCCGGGGGCTTCTCGGAAGAGGAGGGCGCCCGCCTCGCGCTCGCGCTGGCGCCGCCGCAGGCGCAGGCGCTGGCGGGCGCAGCGGTGGCGCGGCTGCTGCATGAAGAGCAGCGCCGGCAGCTTCTCCAGGAACACGACCTTGACCCAGGGCGCCATGGTGTGCGTGGTGGGCGAGCGGTGGTGCACGTTGAGCACGCACACGCTGGTGACGATGGAGAAGGTGACCAGCACCATGGTGAACATGAGGTACTTGCCCACCAGCGGCACGTCCAGCGAGGTGGGCGGCACGATCTTGGAGATGAGCAGCAGGAAGACGGTGAGCGCCAGCAGCACGGAGATGCACAGCGTCATCTTCTCGCCGCAGTCGGACGGCAGGTAGAAGACGAGGATGGCCAGCGAGGTGATGAGCACGCAGGGGACGATGAGGTTGATGGTGTAGAAGAGGGGCTTGCGCCGGATGATGAAGTCGTACGTGATGTCCACGTACGTGGAGTCGTCCGGGTTCTCGTTGCGCCGGCCCGGCAGCGCCACGATGTCCCACTCGCCACTGGGCGTGAAGTCGTCCAGGCTGGCCACGTCACTCTTGAGCACCAGGTCGATCTCCGTGCGGTCGTAGGTCCACGAGCGGAACTTCATGGTGCAGTTCTGCTGGTCGAAGGGGAAGTGCTTCACCTCGATCTTGCAGGCGCTCTTGTAGATGGCGGGCGGCAGCCAGAAGATGCTGCCGTCGTGGGAGACCACGGCGTTGGAGTAGAAGGACACCTCGTACATGCCGTCGGCGCTGCCAGAGGACGCGCACAGTGAGCCCCGGCCCCAGCGTGCCCGCACCCTACCCGTCAGCCCAGCGCCGAGTGCGAGGGAGACTCGGGGCGGGGGGGGGGGGGGGGGGCAACCCTGGTGTGAGGGTAACGGGCCAGGAGCGTACAGAGGTGCGGCGGGGAGTGAGCAAGAAGGGGAATGGCTGAGCTGGTGGTCGGGAGGCCTGTGAGGCCTTTCAGAGGCAGAAGCGGGTGGATGGGGGGGGCCGTCTGCCACTTATCGCGCACCTATCGCGCACCGCGCAAACCGGGTGCTCCACGCGAGGGTGGAGAGTAAGGAAGCCCCAGGCAATGAGGGGGACAGAGGCAGGTGAGAGCGGGGCGTGGACCCGCTAGTGATGTGGGACCTTGAAGGTCAGCGGGGTTGTCGCAGGAAAGGGGACAGAAGCCGGGGAGAAACTGGGACCCGCCAGGCTCTTTGATCCTGAAACGGTGCTCCAGGGAAGCGTATTCCGGGATCAGCGAAGGCGCTGCAGCTGCCAGCCCTTGTTCGTATCCCGCTGCGGCTCCAAACGCCAGGGGCTCCTGTTTGGCTGGGAGGGGACTGGCCACGGCCCAAATCGCCTCGGGGTCGTCGGGGTACTTCACACCACCCCGCCGTGGTCTGGGCCTGTTTGCGTAGTGACTGTGGCCGTGCCAGGGAGAGGTCCCCTCTCTTCCCAGCACGAGCTGATGTACTTTCCCCAAGACCCCTTCCCTCCCAGAGCACTCTGGTCATCTCCACCCGCCTTCCCGTTGCTCCCAGGCCACCTACTTGTTGTATAGGACCACGTCCGGCAGCCAGATGTGCTTGGAAGGGAGCCGAACCTTCTTCATGTTGTCGAACTCCTCAGGCTTCCAGGTGAGGCGATAATCTTCCCATTCCTGGGAAAGGGGGAGAGAGCATTGCCAGCCTTGACCTTGGTGGGGCTCAAGGTCAAGGACAGAGACTGGGAGGATGGGGCATCTGGCTTGAGGAGGCTTTTAAAAGCCACTCCCTCCTGACAGTGACTCCTCTGCCCAGTCAATGTGGCTCATAAAATACGTCCTCGTGGGGCGCCTGGGTGGCTCAGTCGGTTGAGCGGCCGACTTCGGCTCAGGTCATGATCTCTCAGTCCGTGAGTTCGAGCCCCGCGTCGGGCTCTGTGCTGACAGCTCAGAGCCTGGAGCCTGTTTCAGATTCTGTGTCTCCCTCTCTCTGACCCTCCCCTGTTCACGCTCTGTCTCTCCCTGTCTCAAAAATAAATAAAACGTTAAAAAAAAAAATTAAAAAAAAAAAATACGTCCTCGTTTAATTTGCACATCTAAGCCAAGATATTAGAATCTACGTTTTGCAAATAAAATGGAAAAAGCACATACAAAAAAAGGTGGTGGGGGGGGGGGGCGCGGGTAGGAGGAAAGAGGAGACCGGGGATGTGGGCCGGGCAGGAAGAGCGCTAACCTGGGTCAGCCAGACATTGGTGGTCATGATCTGTTCCCGCTCATGCTGCAGAGAAGAGAAGTTGCTGAGAAGGACCCCCAGCTGCTGAGAAGGCCCCCAGCAGGCAGGCTCACTACAAGCACCCACGTCCTTCCCGTACCTCCCCGAGCCTTGGGAACTCCAGAGCAATAAGCACAAACGTGAGCACAATCTTGGCTCTTCAGATTTCAGTGGCTGGGCGGAGAGTTTGGGACCCGTACTCACCACACTGATGAGCTGGGCCAGCGACACCATGAGCTGAACGGTCACCAGCTCAGAGCCGTTGGTGGCTGGGCGAATGAGCTTGTTGTACCGGGAAGGATCTAGGAGGTGCTCCACTAGCCGCTCCTCCGTGTCAGTACCCCAGACGCCTGGGCAGGGGAGTGGGGGGCAGGAAGGAAGGAAGTGGGCAAGGGGGGCCCTCCTAGCATCCCGCTCTCCCTAGCCAAGTGGGCCAGCCAGGCTGAAACAGCAGCGTCCCGCTGCTCCATCCCTAAGGATACAGCAAAATGCCTAGGTCAGCCCGCGGGGGCCCCTCATGGCGAAGCCGTTCTCTGAGATCACTGACCAGGGAGACCAGGGAGCCCCACACAGATGTCTCCAGACTAGGAACCCATTCCGCAAGGATTGTGGAGACCTACTCTTCCTGCAAGGTCTCAGACAGTGGTCTCAAAAGACTGGAGATTTCATGTTTTCATGGCTTCTCCTGAAAGATCCCTGCCGTTCGAGGAGAGTTTGGGATGGTGATGAAAGGGAACGGCTATTTATATCACACCACACGACCTTTCTCCTCAGTCAGTGCCCATCTGTGTGTACAAGTAACATTATGTGCCTCCCCATGTGACTTTGGCTGTGACCCCACCCCACCCCCACCTTCAAAGGCACTGCTGGGTTGGAGAGGATAGCTGGGCTGGGCTGCCTGTGCTGTAGGTCGGACCATGTGTTCAGTCCCAAATTCCACGGCATGCAGGTGTGGAAAACATTTAGTTGTGTAACCCCTTCACGCCCGCCCCTCCTGCCCCTCCACATACTCTCTTGCAACTCTGCACCCGTGTGCCCCACCCCCTAGAGCTCCTTCCTAGCCCTCAGCCTGGCCCAGCGACTTCCCTCCCAAGTCTTCTGTCCAACCCCACAAGAGAGTTGAGAAGTCACTTCTCGCCCCTTCCTGCCTTGCCCCTGCGGAGTGGCCAGACTCAGGAGCCCGACGTGGGGTACAGGAAACGCTGGAGAGCTAAGGGAGGGTGCCGATCCAGCTAGAGTACTTGTGAAAACGTTTCACGAGAAGTCAGGTGGCACCTCAACGGCAGCGTGTGCCCTCCTGACACCCCAGAAATCGCGGGGAGACCCCCTCCCTCCTTCCTCTCTGGGCCCACGCCCTCCCCACCACCGTGGCCCGCGTCTCTTTCGCTTCCTTGCATCGCTTACTCCTTTGGGGACATCCTCCTCCCGTTCAGGCGCCCCCCCCCCCGCGGACGGCCCCAGCTCTGGGGGTCCCCCTCCCACCCCGGAGCCCGGGAGCCCGGGAGCCCGAGGCGGTCCTCACCTGCGCGCAGCCCGAGGAGGCCGCAGCCGAGCAGCAGCGCGGCGGGGCCGGAGCGCAGGGCCATGCCGCGGGCGGGGCGCTGTCCGCGGTGCTGAAGCCGCGCGGGCCGGGGCGGCCGGGCTGCGGGAGGGGGCCGGCGGGCGGAGGCTGTTCGGGCCGCTCTCCCCGGGAAGGCGACTGGGACGGAGAGGGGAGGAGTCTCCGCCCCGGAGGCGGAAGCGCCGGAGCCCAGAAAGAAAGGGGGTCCCCGGGTGGGACGTGCTTCTGCCCAGGCCGCGTGTGCGCGGGGCGGAAGCGGGCGGCCCTCTGCCCCCAGCAGCTCTGGCGCCGCTCAGCACCCGGGCACCCAGCGCCGGAACGAGGGGGCGGGATTCGGGAGGAGCTCTTGGCGTTGCCGCCCTCCTTGTTCGCTCTCACCAATCCAGACGGTCCTGCCTCCCTGGAAGGACGAGGATGCCGCCGAGCAAAGGCATTTCAGGTCCTCGAAGAGACAGGGGACTCTGGGCTTGCCGTTTTAAAAAGCGAGTGTGGAAACAGAACCCCCCCACCCCCCCCCCCACACACCTGTCCGTTCTCCGCCTCCATAAGCTCCCTCAGAGGCCAACCTCCTGCCCTCCCCCAGGGGGCCTCAGGTGGGGACGCCTAGACCTGGCCCGAAGAGAAGGCAACTTTCAAGAGGGCCCTTATCAGTTAGCCCTGCCCATTCCCCTCCAGTCCAGTCTTCGGCCTCTGTGTCACAAGGGGGATCCGAGGACCACATCACACAGGCCAGCCGGAGGAGAGCAACCGTGAGACAGAGAGGGTTCACAACTCAGTGACATCTTTGATAGGAAGAGCCCGGCACGTTTAGTTTCCGAGCCAATAAAGGCTTCCCTTTTTCCTTAGGTGGATTTTTGTCACTTACGACTAAAACTTTCCTGACTGAAGCAGCCTTACCACACATGCAGGCTCTGTCTTACTGCGTCTCTGCCTACTTCTTCAGCCTCATCCAGCCCACTATATACAGCCCCCCACTCCAACTGCAGGTGCGCTCTTGAAGATCGTGAACAGGGGCGCCTGGGTGGCGCAGTCGGTTAAGCGTCCGACTTCAGCCAGGTCATGATCTCGCGGTCCGTGAGTTCGAGCCCCGCGTCGGGCTCTGGGCTGATGGCTCGGAGCCTGGAGCCTGTTTCCGATTCTGTGTCTCCCTCTCTCTCTGCCTCTCCCCCGTTCATGCTCTGTCTCTCTCTGTCCCAAAAATAAATAAACGTTGAAAAAAAAAATTTTAAAAAAGAAGATCGTGAACATTCTCCACCCCACCCCCACCCCATCCTTCACACTTCAGGGCCTTTTAAACAGGGAGTTCCCTTGGCCCTTTTATCAACCACCTTCTGTTTATTTGAACACTTGACATAAATGTCAGTTCCTCAAGGAAGGAGTATTTGACCGAGGACTAAGCCCAGCGCCCTGCTCTATGTTTGCAGAGGATGTCCATCCAATGAACGAATCCGTCTGAGGCACTGGCGGTCTCCGCTGCTGAATCACGAACTAGCACAGCGCCCCGCTTCTCATGAGGGCTTGACAAATAGGAAAAGGGCTAGTGCAAGACCAACACCTTCCAGTGCGTAGGGGAAATCCCTTTTTAAAAGTTCAGCTAAGGGGCGCCTGGGTGGCTCAGTAGGTTAAGCGTCCGACTCCAGCTCAGGTCATGATATCACAGCTCGTGAGTTCGAGCCCTGCATCGGGCTCTGTGCCGACAGCCTGGAGCCTGCGTCAGATTCTGTGTCTCCCTCTCTCTGCCCTTCCCCTGCTCAGGCGCGCGCCCTCTCAAAAATAAACATTAAAAAAAATCTTTTTTTGAAAAAAGTGAAAGTTCAGCTAAAAGCAACTTATTTGACACATCCTCGGTCCTGATATTGAGGAGCAAAAATAAGACAAGTACCAGAAAAAGAGTGGGTGGCCACAGGCCCTCTGATGCACGTGGGAGTGGACACATGCACACATAAACATGTAATGATCTACTAAGAATTAAAAAATCTTAGAAGGAAAGAGTGGAGAATAAAAGCCTTAAGGAAAAGAAACGTGTGCAGCCACTCCTTTTGGTGAAAGGGTCAAAGGTCGGAAAAAGACCCACCTTCAACAATTTAGATCAACATTTGCTGGGTGTCTACTGCTTTTCAAGGGTTGTGTGCGTCTTGAGACCCAGCTATGAAGGAGGTCCAGTGTGGTGGCCGCTCCAGCAGGGGCAGGGACATGGTGTTCGGGAGGCACAGAGCAGGAAGGCAACGGAGTGTGAGCACCTGCAGGAAGTGGAGATAAAAGCCAGCACTGAAAGAGGAGAAAGCCGGTAAGCCAGGTTGCCCAACAGCTCTTCAGAGACCTCAGCAGGAGGGACAGGGAGCTGTCCGTGCAGACGTCCTCAGTACTTGCCATGTCTCTGCTGGGGGACACAAGGTGGCTGCGGAAGGCCGTGAGTCTTCGCTTATGAACATCACTCTCCGGAGCGGCTGCCTGTCTCTGTGGTGACAGACTGGCGGGTCTCCGCTTGCTCGAAGCCCTCGGTTGCTCCCTGGCGCTTTTGGACCAGTCCAGGCAGCCTGCTTGTCTTGGCCTCTGTGGTCCCCAGACTCCTCAGCTTTTGCTTCAAGTTCGTTTTGTTTCTGGGAGACAGAGGGCGCACGAGTGAGTGACGGGGGCCGGGGGAGAGGCACGGAGAATCCCTAGCAGGTTCCGTGCCATCGGCGCAGAGCCCAACACAGGGCCTGACCCCACAACCCTGGCATCACGATCCGAGCCGAAATCGAGAGGCAGACACGCAAGCGACTGAACCACCCAGGCGCCCTGCGTTTTTATCTTCTAAGTAAGAGACGGACTGCTTCACAGCCTCGTGTGCTACCCCTGCCCAGGGCTGCGTCACTCTTCTCTGCATCACTCCGGTGCTAGCGCACATCCGACGGGAGCGGTACTTCCAGCTCGGCAGGGAGTCCTGGGCACAAGCCCCCAGTGGCGCCCTCCCCCTCGTGTCTCCCTCGCACACTCCTTCCGCGTCCACCAGAGAGCCAGGCATTCAGGGAGAGAGGACAGGTCCAGAAAGCCACGCAGGGCGATGGGCAGACGTGCCGGAGTCGGCCCCGAGGCAAAACAGACCAGGCAAGGCTCCGGTGAGACACTCCCATTGCCTCTGAGGGTAAGGAACGCTTTTCTCTTAGGAGGCACTACAACGGATGTCATTTTCCTTTATTTAGGATATTTTAAATTTAAAAGCTATTTATTTAAAAACTATTACCACAGTTATACATATTCATGAAGACCAACTGGAAAACACAAATTAGCAAAACAGTACAATAGAGGTTCATAATCCTACCTCCTAGAAAAATAATCGTTATCACTTTACATATAAATATCTAATATATCTGTATACTAAATGTATACAGTATATAATATCTATACAAATATGTACATATCTATACAATAGATATCTGTACAGATATTATAGACCTCTAAATTCATATGTATTTAGATATCAGGTACAAAATATATATAAATTATAAGTATACAGTCACATTTTCGCAACACAAACACACCCATACGATCTCACCCAGGTAAAACAAAAGAACATTACCAATATCCAGAAGCCCCCCATTATGTCCCCTGCCAGTCATTACTCCCTCCAGGATCTCCACAAGTCACATCATGGGGGGAGGAGAGTGGGGAGTGACTGTCAAAGTTCTAGAACTCGACAGAGATCATGGGCACAGAACACCACGAATGTACCGAATGCTGCTGGAATGCACACGGCCAAACGGCTAGAACAGTAAATTCTAGGTTACAGGTGTTTCTCCACAATTCAAACAAATGAAAGAAAAGTAACCCCCATTTTGACTTCTAATAGCACACGTTGACTTTGCCTACTAAACTTTACGTAAACGGAATCGTAATCTTTTGTGCGTTTTTTTGGTTTTGGTTTTTGTGAGAATCCCGGATGCTGTGAACGCAGTTGTCACTCATTCAGCCCCGTTGCTGCCCTGTGCTCCACCGTGTGACTATGCCACCACGTAGTCATTCCACTGTCACGGAATTCAGGTTGTTTCCAGTTCTGTATTATTAGAGACCAGCCCGGCACTGGGGTGGGTGGCTCCACGTGGATGGCTCAGTCGGTGAAGCATCGGATGCTTGATTCCGGCTCAGGTCATGATCTTGTGGTTCGTGGGTTCGAGCCCCGCATCGGCTCTGTGCTGACAGACAGCAGCCTGCTTGGGATTCTCTCTCTCTGCCCCTCCCCCACTCGTGCTCACTCTCCAAATAAACTAAAAAAAAAAAAAAAATGCAGGCATGAGCATTCTCGTTCACGTTTTTGCTGTGCAAAAATAGGCATGTCTGTTCGGGTCATAAGTAAATCACATACATTACTTGCACTTTTTGAAAAAGGAACACACTGTAAATCTAGACTTGTCCCCTTCCTTTTTCGTTTACTCTTTCTCAAATACCTTGTGGCAACTATTTTTAACAGCTGCACATATTCCATTGCAGGTAAATTTTTGCACATTTCTTTAACAATTTCCAAGTCACATTGCTGGATCAAAAATTTTTAAGTTTGCTGATTAATTATATATGGTAAACTGGCCTCCAGTAGGCTTGAGACTCTCAGGGTTGCCCTGGGGCCCCAGGCCAAAGCTCCAATGGCCAACACCTCTAGAGGTGCCTACGCCCCCTCCTCGTCCTCTCCCCTCTTCTCCCTTGCCTTTCTCCTCGACCTCCTTCCAGTTTGGGACCCAGTTCTTTCTGAACGTCTCCTATTCCCCCTAAGGAACTTGCCCTTCACACTCCTTCTTGGGAGTTGATCCTGACTAATGTCACCCTTCAAGGCCCTTACCCTTCTTGAACCCTACCACTGTGTTCATCACACTGCATCAGCTGCTGCATCTGCCTCCGGTTTACCCGATACCTCGCGTTCCTCAGGGCGGAGCGAGACATGCCCAAAAACATCGTCAAACGCGTAACAGCCGCCATGGAAGGGGCCTCCCTCGGTGCCAGGACTCACTGCACCCCCCGGTGCCCCTACAGTTCCTGGCAGACACATTTGTCGAGTCTGTGACCGAATGCTATGCTTCTGGGGCTCAAAGCAGAAGCTGTGGGTTCTGCACCAAACAGGTGCGTCTGCTCACGCTGATAAGACGAGCCCTTTTGGAGAAAAAACAAAAGTCTCTACAATTCGTTTTTCTCTTTTTTTTTTTTTTTTAAATTTTTTTTTTTTTAACGTTTATTTATTTTTGGGACAGAGAGAGACAGAGCATGAACGGGCGAGGGGCAGAGAGAGAGGGAGACACAGAATCGGAAACAGGCTCCAGGCTCTGAGCCATCAGCCCAGAGCCCGACGCGGGGCTCGAACTCACAGACCGCGAGATCGTGACCTGGCTGAAGTCGGACGCTTAACCGACTGCGCCACCCAGGTGCCCCCCCAAAATTTTTAAAAAAAGGACATTTGGGGTGCCTGGGTGGCGCAGTCGGTTAAGCGTCCGACTTCAGCCAGGTCACGATCTCGCGGTCCGTGAGTTCGAGCCCCGCGTCGGGCTCTGTGCTGACGGCTCGGAGCCTGGAGCCCGCTTCAGATTCTGTGTCTCCCTCTCTCTCTGACCCTCCCCCGTTCATGCTCTGTCTCTGTCTCAAAAATAAATAAACGTTAAAAAAATTAAAAAAAAAAATTTTAACACTTTAAGTCAGATCGTGCCCCTCCTAGCTTCCAGTCTTCTACGGTTTCCCGCTGCGCCGAGTAAAACCCGAGCACTTCCGGTGGCCTCCACGATGCAGTCCCTGCTTCTGACCCTGGCCTCGTTTCCTACCCTCTCTCCTCCCACTACACTCAAGGTACGTTGATCCTTCACTCCTCAAAAACCTTAGAAGTTCTTTACCACATGCGCCTTCCTAAGCACTTCTCACACGTCAGGTCACTAGGTCTCCCGACAGCGTCACGAGGAGCCGTCACCACCTCCGATCTCCGTGCTACAGGAACAGAAGCCGGAGCAGAGGCTAACGGACTTGCCTGGTTAAGGTCCTTCCTGATCTTAAATTAAAGCCCAAGTTCCTAAACGTGGTTGTCAATATGTGCCAAGAATTGTCCGTGCCTACCTTGTATCGCTCTAGACAAAGCCTTCCTTCCCCTCCTCCAACTTGCCACAGACCTACCTCAAAACCTTTGCACAGGCCACCCCTCCTGCCTGGGACAGTGCCCAGTCCTCTCCTCCCTTACACAATCCTACCCATCCTTCAGAATCGAGTGCGCCACTTGTCAGAGATGCACCTCTCCAGGCTTGTTCTTTGAGGCACTTACCAGAACTGCAATTTCACGACTGGCTGTGTAACATTCATGGGAGTGTCAGACTTCCCACCGGGCTGAATGCACCGAAAAGGTGAGGGCTGGGTCTGTCCCATTCAATGCCGCATCCCGGTGCCTCACACATCGTGGGTGCCCGGTAAATATTTATCAATCGTCTCTCGATCTAGTGAGTCAGCTAGCTTCAGATTCCACCTTTACCATATCTGTTTCCTCCAACAGAAAGTAGGCTCGAGAGCAGGGCGTTTCCTTTTATTCACTCCTGTTTCCCCAGCACCCAAACGTTTACTAAATCAATGCAGCCATCACTTCCTTCCATTCCTTAATGCCCGGGCCCTCCCCACGTCAGCACACCGGACAGGACTTCTCCCCGAGGGCGCCCCCAGCGAGAGCAGAGATGAGGAGCAGAGTACTAGAGACAGAACACACAGACCTCACCTCATTGACTGCGACTCTTATTCCCTCACTGGAGTCTGTGCAACACTGTGAGACTGTCTTGTCATCTTATTTCCTTCTAATTAAAACCCTTTCAAAAATATGGAACTCAAGGGGCACCTGGGTGGCTCCGCCGGTTAAGCTTCGGACTCTTGATCTCAGCCCGGGGCATGACCTCAAGTTCACGAGATCGAGCCCTGCGTCCAGCACTGACGGCACGGAGCCCGCTTGGGATTCTCTCTCTCTCCGTCTTTGCCCCTCCCCTGCTGTCAGAATAAACAGTTTTAAAGTTTTTTTTTTTAATGAAAGTGAAATATGGAACTCAGGATTTTCCAAATGGCCGCATCTGTGGGTATTTTGGGGGAAGGATCGGAGTCAAGTGGTGTGACAATCTCCTGAGAAGGCGTCAGAGAAAGGCAGAGTGGGACAGGCCAAGCACTCTGCTTACTGTGTGTCCTCGGGCAGCCACGCCTCTCCCCCACTCGCAAAGCTGCTGGGGGTACTAGAAATACCTCCAAGACACCCTCAGGAAGTGGGAGTTCTTACCCCAGCCTTTTATGCTACCAGCTTGAACACACAGACAAAAAGGGAACGTGCAGCTAACCCTTCAGGCTCCCCAAAGGAAGTCACCGGCCCCAGGAAGGGCAGAACTCGTCTCGATCACCGTTAAACACCCAGAGTCAACCGCCACAGATTCGGGAAACGAGGCACCCAGCACCTGGCACCGGGGCGCACAGCCCGCTCCCGAGGACTCTCTTTCTAGTCCGGGGGTGGGGGGGGGGGGAGGGGAGGAGGAAGGTGGCCAGGGGCCCAGGCGCGGGGTGGGCCCTCGGCGGAAGCCAGCCCGGGCCACCACCCCGCCCCCGCGCTGCTTGATCCTCGGCGACAGTGCCACCTAGCGAGGGCCACGGCCACCGCGGCAGGCGGCGCCCACCACGGCTGGGCCAAGGGCCGTGGTCGGCCGGCCTCAGGCCCGCGGGCCACACCGGCGCTGCCCGGTGCCCGGCCCGCGAGGGAAGCCCACGCAGCCCCGCAGCCTCGTCTCCGCCCGCGGGGACTCACGAGGCGAAGGGTCAGGTACCGGCCGCGCGGCCTTAAGGGGCCAAGCACCGCACGGTGTCTCCCTCCGTCCTTTGGCGCAGGCCCCGTACGCACTGCCCCGCCCGGGGTCACCGCACGGACGAGGAAACTGAGGCTCACAGGGGCGGTGGCGAACCCAAGGTCACACGACCAGCTGGTGGCGGGGCGGGCACGAGCCTGCAAGCCCCGGGAGCCGCCGCATTCGCCGTGAGCCCCCAGGGGCGCGGAGGCGCGAGCCCCTCACTCTCTCCCCACGCCGCCGCGGCTCGGGGACCCGGACAGGAAGCGAATCCCGCGCGAGGGGCCCCCTGGGAAGCACGCGGCGCCGGGGCACGTGACAGGGGAGCGCCGGCCGGGCCGACGCACGGGCGCGCGCACGGCGAGCGTCAGCGCGCGCGGAGGCGCCGACGGAGCCGGGCCCGAAGCCCCGGGTCACGTGTGCAGGGCAGCAGGCGAGCACCGGGGGGCGGGCGTGCGAGAGAGGTCACGTGAGGGAGGCCGGCGTCGCGCGGTCACGTGAGGGGCGGGGCGGGCCGCCGGAGCGGAGGGGGAGGGGCGCGCGGCTTCCGGCGGCTGGGGGCCGGCGAGCGGGGGGGCCCCGTCCCGGAGGCGGCGGCGGCGCCATCTTGGCGAAGGGGGGATCAGGAAGTGCGGACCGCGGCGGCGGCGGCGGCGGCGGCGGCGGCGGCGGAGCCCGAGCGGAGGCCGGAGGCTCCCGGCCCGCCGGCCCCGGAGCGGAGCGGAGCGGAGGATGCAGCAGCCGCAGCCGCAGGGGCAGCAGCAGCCGGGGCCGGGGCAGCAGCTGGGGGGCCAGGGGGCGGCGCCGGGGGCCGGGGGCGGCCCGGGGGGGGGCCCGGGGCCGGGGCCCTGCCTGAGGCGGGAGCTGAAGCTGCTCGAGTCCATCTTCCACCGCGGCCACGAGCGCTTCCGCATTGCCAGCGCCTGCCTGGACGAGCTGAGCTGCGAGTTCCTGCTGGCCGGGGCCGGAGGGGCCGGGGCGGGGGCCGCGCCCGGACCGCATCTGCCCCCGCGGGGGTCGGTGCCCGGGGATCCCGTCCGCATCCACTGCAACATCACGGTGAGGACCCCTCCGCGCGCCCCTGCGCGGCCCCCTGTCAGGCACCCGGGATCGCCCCACACCGCACGGCTCTTTGCTCTCCGAGGACCGGGCAGGCCGAGTTCCCCCCCCCCCCCACCCTCGTCGGGGCCCGGCGCCTGCTCCGAGCGGGTCACACTCGCCGCCGCCGCTGGAGGTTGTGCACCCGGCGTCCGCCGCGCACCCCGACATATGGCGCCTCGACTGGCCCTTTCCACCGGCCCACATCCCGTGGGCCGTGATTTGGCCCCGCGCGGCTTTACCTGGCCACCTGCGGAGGCCCCTTCCTTCGCCTGCTGTCACTTTTGGGTTCCAGGCCTGTGCCCTGAGCTCAGCCGCGGGGACCCACCTGGCCTGGAACTCCACGTTTCCGTGATACCTCCTTGTCGGCAGTGCCTTTGACTTAGGACGTTGCCACCTGTGGGATCGCTGCCCAGGCACCTCTCCCGAAGCCCCTCTTTGCTCCCTGAATTTTTACTAAGGAGCAGTTCGCAGGTCACGGACTCTTCTCTGTTCTGGTCTCCCTTTTATTCTGGTGTAACCTCGAACTCTTCTCCTTTTGCCCCAGTTGGTAGCAGACCTCCTCTCTCCTGTTCCCTCGCAAATCTCCCCTTGCCATGGGTGGGTGCCTTTCCCAGCAACGATGGTGATGATTGAGGACGGCGCCCTTGATCCTGAGCAGCTACGGTCCCTTCTGTGCCCAGTGAACACCATCGCACACGAGGCTAAGCCAGGAGACATCCTGCAGGCCTCCTGCCCCATGTGTCCTCAGACCTCCCCTGAAGGGGGGCAGCGACTGAGGACTGGGAGTGCTCAGTGCTGCATGGCCTGGCACTTACCTGCTGGGACAGTAGTTAGGCAGCAGGGGGGCCAGTGCTTTACCCAGCGGGCTGTCTGCACCCTGGAGGGAGTAGTCAGGGGAAACACTGACCTGTGAATCGGGTGGTACTTGGGGGCCTGGTTTCCTATCCCTTTTCCTCCATTGAACCAGGTCAAGGTGCAGTGAGCCTCAGCCTGGGCTGGACGGTGCTCCCCCAAAGCACATGTGTCCCATTTTTTCCTGTTTTTTTTTCCCCCACCTTTTTCCTACTAAAAAGTTGAGATTGGAGAACTGGGTGTGGTTGAGTCAGGTGAAGACTTGAGTATCTTTCATGATTGCTTCCCTCCAGCGTTTGAGGATTAGCGCTGTGACAGAGCTAAGACCCCAGCAGAAGCGGGTGGGGGGACCCCCCTGAGTTGATTCTGTTCCCGAAAGGCAGGAATGCCCCCTTCTCTTCTAGCTGCCCATCTAGTTGCAGAGTGCCTGCACCGTCTTTGTCCCCAGAAGGAAGCTAGGCCGCGAGGCTCTCAGTCCAATTCCTTGTGGCCCCCATAAAGGAGATTTGGCGAGAACTATGCCCCCAGTTTGGGGCAGAGGGGGGAGTCTGGTCAGGGTGCACTTGGTGCCTGGTCTCAGGAAGCCTGGGAATGTCAGCAGCGTGGGCTTCCTCCCCCCAGCCTGCCTCGTGGGGCCCTGCAGCCCGCGCCTGCTCGAGGGAGAGACGGGGGAGCTGGCCCGTCAACGGTTCTGTGGGGAGTGACCGGGTCGGAGGCGTCTTCCTGCCCTCCTTTTACTGTTGGGTTCTGGAGACTCAGCCTAGCGTGTGGCTTTCCTTCTCCAGCTGAACCGAAAGTGACCGGCAGCCTTCGTTGTTTTCACGTCGGCGTGATTGTGACAAGGGGTCCCTTCCTGAAATCACCGTGGAACTCGAGGAGCGGAGGGCTGGAGGGCTCAGTGCCGGGTGTGGGACAGGCCGCCCGCAGCGCCGTGCGTGGGAAGCCTCCCTCCCCGCCGGTGGCGCGGCGGCACTTCCCTGGCTCGCTCCTGAGAAGAGAAAGGGTGTTCAGGCTGTTTGGAAAGGGTTCTCTCGGGGACTTGCTCTGCTCTGGGATTTGTTGGGAAGCTGGTGGGATGCCGACCTGCTGAGCTGGGCTTTTGTTGGGGGCGGAGGAGCAGAGGGACCAGAAATCTTGGGGGACGGGAGGCAGGCAAGGTCTGCTCTTCCCAGGGCTGCCCGTGCTGACCACTCTCTCTGCTCTTTTCCCTCAGGAGTCCTACCCTGCTGTGCCCCCCATCTGGTCAGTGGAGTCCGATGACCCAAACTTGGCCGCTGTCTTGGAGAGGCTGGTGGACATAAAGAAAGGGAATACTCTGGTGAGGGGCCAGGCTGCCGGGCCGAGGCTGCCCTCTCCTCTTATGAGGCCCACATCATGGAGACGCCTCGTGGAAGGAGATGTGTTTGGGAGGGGGCGGTACAGTACGTCCAATCCCTGGGGGCAGACTTGGGGGGGGGCGGGGGGAGCTTACTGAAGCCGGAGGGAGAGCCTTGCACCAAACCCGGCCTTGGTCCAGGAAACTCCCACACGCGTGGTCCGGGAGATCCAGAGAACCAGGTACCGGATCGGGGTTTAGGAGCTTGTCCGCACACGGGTCCATACCGGCGTGGGGATGAGGTGTCTGACGTCACCGCCGTCCCCCTTCCCAGCTCCTGCAGCATCTGAAGAAGATCATCTCCGACCTGTGTAAGCTGTACAACCTCCCTCAGCACCCAGATGTGGAGATGCTGGACCAGCCCCTGCCGGCCGAGCAGGTGAGCAGTCTGGGCCCCGGGCCCGGTGGATACCTGTTCGCGGAGACGTGCCTGCGGTAATTCCTCCGCACTCCCAGCCACTCCAGACACTTGCACGGGTCGCGACTCTTGGCCCTTGTCCTTCAGGTGGGGATGTAGCTAGATGGGCACTGGTGCCCCCAGAACTTCCCCGGGGGCAGCGAGCTCCGTGTCGAGAGGAGGGGGAGTTTTTACCACTGGCGGTGGCAGTTGGTGGCCTTTGGGGACCCAGGCTGCTGGGGGAACCGACGGCTGGTGTGAGTCTAGAGACGATCGAGTCAAGGAGAGGCTCCTCGGACCGGGACGCGGGAGGTGGGTCGTGCGGCCCCTGTCCTCTTAGCGTGTGCACGTGGTAGGAGAAGGACGGGCCGGTAGTGAGGTCACTCCCTGGGCTGTGGCTCCATCCTGACCGGCTGGCGGCACGAGGCAGGGACACAGCCGCCAGACCCCGGGCTCCAGGGCGGAGGTCAGAGGCCACGTGCTGAGGCTCTGATCGCTGTCTTTCCCTCCCGGCCGCAGTGCACACAGGAGGACGTGTCTTCGGAGGACGAAGACGAGGAGATGCCTGAGGTAGGGTTGCGCCCCGGGGCGGCAGTGGCGGGAAGCTCTTTGTCAGCAGCACTGAGCACCCGCTGTATACAGCGTTCCAATGTAGACCGGGGAGAGAAAGGACTGAGGACAGGTTTACTGGCCTAGAGGAGCAGCCAGCGTAGTGGGAGACAGGCCCCCCGCAAGCACCGAGGACAGCCAAGTGCTGGGGTCTTTAAGCCAAGTAGTCCACGAGGTCACTTTAGGGGCCCTTGGAGTCAGACCTGGGCTCCCATCCTGTACCCAACTGGGGAAGTGACTCCCCCAGCTGTGGTTTCCTCGTTTCCAAGGCAGCTTGTGACACCTAGTACGTATGAGTGTCGTGAGGGTGAGATGCGGCGCCGCGTCTAAAATGCCCCACGTGGTCTCTGATGAACACTAAGTAACTTTGGTCCGTTCTCCAAAAACGTAGGCGCTTTTACAGAAAGTAACGTAATAGTTAAGAACCCGAGCTTCAGAGCCACATGGAGTTCGACTCACATCTTAGCTCCGCCGAGGGTCGTGCGGCTTTGGGCATGATGATAAACCTCAGTAGGCCTTAGCTTGCTCCTCTGTAAAACGGGAGTAACGGCGGAACAGCAGCACGGCGATTGTGGGACGTCAGCCGGGGCGTGTGGGGTCCGCGACAGCACCCGGCACGGGACAGGTGTTCGTGGATGTCCGCGGCTAGCGTCGGAATTAGGAGGTTAGTGGTAGCTGCGTTGTGCCAGGGTGAGGACGCCGCTCCGGTGACACTTCTGCTCCTGAGTAGCTCTGCTGGGACCTTAGACGCACGAAGGGCCGTCACACATCTCTCGGCCGCCGGCCTCTGCGCCGCCCCACGCACAGCGAGCTCCCTGCCCACCTGGGTTGGGGTGGAGGAGGGCCCAGTCCTCTTCCTGACCTCCTCCACCTCGTTCCCCTTGGCATAGGCGCCTCCGCAGACCTGACCCGGGCCCCGCACCCACGGGGAGGGCGGGAGACTTGTGCCCCCCGTCTTCACTACTCCTGGGAATCGTAGCGACCCGGTGAGAAGTGAGTTCTGAGCCACGGTGTCAGGCCAGCGTCATTCCAGGACTACAGAGGGGCCGCTGCTATCAAGGGAGAGTGTCAGGGACAGCTGGAGCGGGGTCGGTCTCGGGGACAAGATGGCCGAGTCCCCACTTGCCTTCCTGGGTCCTGGCGGGGTCCTGCCGCCTGAGACCGACCAGGAGATTTTCTTGGTGGGCGTGGGGCCGGGGCACTCTGGACCCGGAGCTGGCTGTGTCCATCCGTCGGCCTGCTGGACCGACCATTGTCCTGTGCCCTTTGACCCCGGCCAGGTGGGACCGGGAAGGCAGTGGCCCTTGTGCATAACCTGTGTTGGTTCTTTCCTCCCCACCCACCCCCCCCGTCCCCTGCCCCCCCCAGGACACGGAAGACCTAGACCACTATGAGATGAAAGAGGAGGAGCCGGCTGAGGGCAAGAAACCCGAAGACGACGGCATCGGAAAGGAAAACTTGGCCATACTAGAGAAGATCAAAAAGAACCAGAGGCAAGATTACCTGAACGTACGTGCCTCCCGGGGAGAGGCCGGGCCGAGGGTTTGGGGGGTCCTGGCCGGGAGGGGGGTGCGGGGAGAGGCCGGGCCGAGGGGTTGGAGGGTCCTGGCCGGGAGGGGGGTGCGGGGAGAGGCCGGGCCGAGGGGTTGGAGGGTCCTGGCCGGGAGAGGCCGGGCCGAGGGGTTAGAGGGTCCTGGCCAGGAGAGGCCAGGCCGAGGGGTTGGAGGGTCCTGGCCAGGAGGGGGGGTGGGGAGAGGCTGGGCCGAGAGGTTGGAGGGTCCTGGCCGGGAGAGGCCGGGCCGAGGGGTTAGAGGGTCCTGGCCAGGAGAGGCCAGGCCGAGGGGTTGGAGGGTCCTGGCCAGGAGGGGGGGTGGGGAGAGGCCGGGCCGAGGGGTTGGAGGGTCCTGGCCGGGAGAGGCCGGGCCGAGGGGTTAGAGGGTCCTGGCCAGGAGAGGCCAGGCCGAGGGGTTGGAGGGTCCTGGCCAGGAGGGGGGGTGGGGAGAGGCCGGGCCGAGGGGTTGGAGGGTCCTGGCCGGGAGAGGCCGGGCCGAGGGGTTAGAGGGTCCTGGCCAGGAGAGGCCAGGCCGAGGGTTTGGGGGGTCCTGGCCGGGAGGGGGGTGCGGGGAGAGGCCGGGCCGAGGGGTTGGAGGGTCCTGGCCGGGAGGGGGGTGCGGGGAGAGGCCGGGCCGAGGGGTTGGAGGGTCCTGGCCGGGAGAGGCCGGGCCGAGGGGTTAGAGGGTCCTGGCCGGGAGAGGCCAGGCCGAGGGGTTGGAGGGTCCTGGCCAGGAGGGGGGGTGGGGAGAGGCCGGGCCGAGGGGTTGGAGGGTCCTGGCCGGGAGAGGCCGGGCCGAGGGGTTAGAGGGTCCTGGCCAGGAGAGGCCAGGCCGAGGGGTTGGAGGGTCCTGGCCAGGAGGGGGGGGTGGGGAGAGGCCAGGCCGAGGGGTTGGAGGGTCCTGGCCGGGACGGGGGGCCGGGAGAGGCCGGGCCGAGGGGTTGGAGGGTCCTGGCCAGGAGAGGCCGGGCCGAGGGGTTGGAGGGTCCTGGCCGGGACGGGGGGGCCGGGAGAGGCCGGGCCGAGGGGTTGGAGGGTCCTGGCCGGGACGGGGGGCCGGGAGAGGCCGGGCCAAGGGGTTGGAGGGTCCTGGCCGGGACGGGGGGCCGGGAGAGGCCGGGCCGAGGGGTTGGAGGGTCCTGGCCAGGAGGGGGGGCGGGGAGAGGCCGGGCCGAGGGGTTGGAGGGTCCTGGCCAGGAGAGGCCGGGCCGAGGGGTTGGAGGGTCCTGGCCGGGCCGGGGGGCCGGGAGAGGCTGGGCCAAGGGGTTGGAGGGTCCTGGCTGGGAGGGGGGGCGGCTGTGGGGCATCCGTGTCGGGAGCAGGTCCCTTCTCCGGGTGGGCTGATCCAGGGCGCCTGCCGGGCCGCCCCCCTGTCGCGCGCGCCCCCCACTCAGGAGCGCTGATGTTTGTGTCCTGTTCCTCGCAGGGGGCGGTGTCTGGCTCGGTGCAGGCCACTGACCGGCTGATGAAGGAGCTCAGGGATATCTACCGGTCACAGAGTTTCAAAGGCGGTGAGTGCGGGGCGCCGGGGGGCGTCTGAGTCTTCATTTCGGCTCGGGTCACCACCTCATGGTTCGTGGGTTTGAGCCCCACGTTGGGCTCTGCACTGACAGTGTGGAGCCTGCTTGGGATTCTCTCTCTCTCTCTCTCTCTCTCTCTCTCTGCTCTTTTCCGACTCGTGCACGGGTACTTACTCTTTCTCGCTCTCAAAATAAACAAACTTAAAAAGAAAAGTCCTGGGATATGTGAACATTTATGAACTTTTGAGTCCCAGGAATGCAGCTTCTCAAGCCATTGGCTTAGACGGGGTGTTTGTGCATCGGGGTGAACCTGGAGTCTTTGATCTGTGTTCTGTCGGCCCGGGAGGGGGGTCTGCATCGGGGACCGTCCCCCAACCATCCTGACCGCACCTGTCGTCTTCCCTCCTTCCAGGAAACTATGCAGTTGAACTCGTGAATGACAGTCTGTACGATTGGAACGTCAAACTCCTCAAGTGCGTGGGGGCTGGGCAGCCAGTGGCGGGGCGGGGGGGGGGGGGGGCGTGGGCATCTCTGGGGTGCGGAGGGGCTCATCCCCGAGCTGCCAGCGGTTGGCCGGGAGAGCGGGAGCCGGGACCAGGGGTCTGAGCCCAGGCTCGTTGCCTCAGAGTCGACCAGGACAGCGCTTTGCACAACGATCTCCAGATCCTCAAAGAGAAAGAAGGAGCCGACTTCATTCTACTTAACTTTTCTTTCAAAGTAAGGCTTCTGTTTGTGCGGCTCCCCCCGAGCCAGGCTCCTTCCCTGCCCCGCAGAGGGCGGTCCTGCAGGCACTGGCCCCTCTGATTTCTCTCTTTTCCTCTCAGGACAACTTCCCCTTTGACCCGCCATTTGTCAGGGTCGTGTCCCCGGTCCTCTCCGGAGGGTGAGTGGCTGCTCGGCAGGGGCGGGGGGTGGGGAAGGGGTGCGGAGCTCTTGATGGGCAAGCCGCCGACTCACCTCCCTCCTGCAGGTATGTTCTGGGCGGAGGCGCCATCTGCATGGAACTTCTCACCAAGCAGGTGAGCCTGCGTCCCGCGGTGGCCCAGGAGGGGCTGCGCTGACCGCAGCGCACGCTTGACGCTCGGGTGACGGGCAGGGCTTGCGCCCGCGACCCACACGGACAGCCGAGGGCTGGCCCCGAGGTGCCCCCGCCGGTGGAGGGGGGCGGTGTCAGGCGTCGGGGCCCTTCGGACACCCTCCTGACCCGCGCGCTCCGGCGCCCCCGTCCCCAGGGCTGGAGCAGCGCCTACTCCATAGAGTCTGTGATCATGCAGATCAGTGCCACGCTGGTGAAGGGGAAGGCGCGAGTGCAGTTCGGAGCCAACAAGGTAAGCGGCCCGGCCCCGGCTGCTCGCGCCCAGGGCCAAGGGCCGAGGGCAGGAGGCCTCCGGCTGGCCGGCGGGGCGGGCGGTGGGGCCGTGGTCCCCAGGCAGAGGGTCCTGGGGCGGGAGCCGGGGTCTCTGGGGGGCAGCTGTGGAAGGTGGCGGCCGTCGGGCCGCGGCCGGCCGTGCTGACTGACGGTGGCGTCCTGTCCCAGTCCCAGTACAGCCTGACGAGAGCACAGCAGTCCTACAAGTCCCTGGTGCAGATCCACGAGAAGAACGGTGAGGCCCGGGCCCGGGGGTCGCACTTCCCGCCACAGCAAGGACCCCTTCCTTGGGTTTCTAAGCCTTTACCGCCCATCACACGGCGCCTGCCCCCGTCCCACTGTTCCCCCCATTCCCCCCATTCTCCCCCGCCCCCGTTCTCCGGAGAAGGGCCCAAGGGGGTAGCATCCACACCCCTGTCCCGGAGAAGCACCGCCCGCCCAGCGCACGGGTGCAGGCCCTCCTGACCACCCTTCCAGAATGCTCATCTCACTGGGTCATCTCAGGTCGGGCGCCTCGTTCTCCCCGTCTTCGTGGCCTCCAGTGGGCAGTTTCCCAGCTCCCCGACACCACCTGCGTCCCGATGACCCCGGAAGTGCCCTCCCTCGGTATTGGGGCCAGGAGGGGGGGCTGGGGCCTCCACCCGGTGACTGTCCCCTCACTTTCTCTGCAGGCTGGTACACACCCCCGAAGGAAGATGGCTAAGCCCGGGGAGCCGCCCTCCTCCTCCCCAGGCGCCACTGGACCAATTACCTTTGAATGCTGTGTTCGGATCTCACGCCGCCTCCGTGGTCCCTCCCTCACTTTTCCCGGACGTGACATAGCTCTGCCTCTCGCGGGACAATGACGGCTATTGTAGGCGCTAAGGGAAAACAGAACTGTCAAGTACTCAAGACTGACTTACAGACCAACCAACCACCTGGCTGGAACCCCTGCTAGCAGGCACTCTTATAAAAGAAACTTTCGAGCCTCCTTATATTGCTGGAAACTCAGCTGTGCTCCAGACTAGAGCCTCCTTACCTATGCTATGGATTTTTAATTTATTTTCTCTTATTTCATGTACACTGCTTTTTTTGGTTACAGTGTATGATGGATGTGTATGAAAAAAATGTATCTTTGGGAAAACAATTACAGTTTGTTAATTTGAAGATGCTGGTCTTGACTCCTCTTTTTCTTCCTGCCTCCTGCCCCCCCCCCCCCGCCTCCCCCCCCCATGCCTCCCCGGCAGTGGGGGGGAGGGGCAGGGCCCAGCCGGCTAGGGGAGAGGCTGGAGCACTGGGCTCGCCCCCAGGTCTCTCCCCGCGGCCACCAGCACTTGCCGCCACCACCTCCCCCCCCCCCCCCCCCCCCCGGTGAAACGCAAAGCCCAGCATAGCTGCTAAACCACAGTGGAGCCAGCCGCAATGATGACCTTGATTCTTAGGACTTTTCTTCCCTAGTCGCAGATGTTTCCAAATTTCTAAGAAAAAGATAGATTTTAGAGGCCGCTTCAGAGAATTGCTTCTACGTGAATCGAGGGGGTGGGGGACGAGGCCCTCCCTGGGGAAGGTGGCTTCGACTAGCTCCCAGTGGCTGCGGATGCCCCCTCACTCCGGCCTCCCACCTCATCTGGGCTCGGCCCGGAAGCACGTCGTCTGGCCGGGAGAGTCCGGGTTCTCTGAAGCCGCTCGCCTAACGGGTCCTGCTGGAAGGGTTAGCTTCGGGGGCTCGCTCTGGACCCGGGTTCCCACCCGGGCTCTGGACACTGCTGGTCTGGGGCGTGGGGTGGGGGGGAGGCCTGCCTCTGGCCCCGCTCACGCACACTCGCCTCGGGGCTGCGGTGGCCTCTGCGGACCCCTCGGCCTGCAGACTGGGTGCCGGGCCAGGCGAGGCCAGCGCAGCCGCTAGTGTCAGGAAGCCCGGACCCAGGACGCCACCTGCGAGCCTGCAGCCTGCCAGCACCCCGCCCTGTCGCGTGGGGGACCCGGCCGGTCTCCGTTTCCTCGCACGGATTTGAAGTCCCGCCGCGGCTGGACAGCTGCCCACTCCGCCCGGGGCTGCGCTGACTGCCCACGCCCACCTGATCTGGGTGCTGACAGACGCGGAGGGGCCCCCCGGGGTGGGAGGGGGGCGGGGAGAGACCCGCCAGAGAGCGGGGGAACTTACACCAGCCCTGAGCGGGGTGTAGACTGTGTTTTTAGTAACGTGTGCTGTGAGCTGTCCTCTGTATAATGAATTTTGTAATGTGTTTTCCTCACCTACCAAGGGATGAAACAAAATTATTTAAATAGTTTGGGTCTAATAAAACTATTTAATTACTTTTTTATTTGTAAATATTTATTTAAACAATGTCTGCACCCAACCTGGGGCTGGAAGTCACAACCCTAGGGTCAAGAGTCACGTGCTCCACCAGCCACGGGCCCCACTAATACAATTATTTATCTTTTTTAAGTCTGTTTATTTTAGGAGAAAGAGTGTAAGCACAAGCAGGGAGGGGCAGACAGAGAATCCCAAGCAGGCTCCGTGCGGTCAACAAAAAAGAATCGACACGGGGCTCAAACCCACAAACCGTGACCTTGTGACCTGGGCAGAAATCAAGAGCCAGCTGCTTAACGGACTGAGCCACCAGGCGCCTCACTAATGAAATTACTTGAACAGCGCAGGGGCGCCTCGGTGGCTCAGTCGGTCGAGCGTCCGACTCTTGATCTCAGCTCAGGTCTGGACCTCAGGGTCATGAGTTCAAGCCCTGCACCGAGCTCCACGCTGGGCATGGAACCTGCTTAAGATCTTTTAAAAATAAAAATAAAGGAACAGAGGGGTCCGTGTTCCCTGACATGAGGGGGAGCGCCAGCTCTGGTGAGCGGAGACCAACTCGAAGGGAGCCCTCCACCTTTCCGCTCAAACTCCACTCCCCCTTCCTGACCTTGAGTCGAGGGCTCTCTTGAAGCTGCAAAGCACAGAAGAGAAACGAGGCTGTACCGTCCTGAGCACGGAACGCCCAGGGCTCTTCTCTGCACCAGGACCAACGAGCTGCTCAGGACGGCGGGGTTCCGGGGGGCCGCGGGGGGCAGGCACACCACAGCGGCTCTGGTCTCACAGGGCAGGGCCGGGGACGGTGGCCACACAGAAGGATCAACACCCAGGTTCACGAAACATGCCGGCATTTATTCGAGGTGACCGCTCGGCGCTTAAGTGCTCCCCAACCCCACCCGGGAAGGCCAGGAAGACCCGACGCCGGGCCCCTCTGTTCCTCAGAACCACAGGGCAACAACGCCCGTCCTGTCATGCTCCGGGTGCACAGAGGACGCGTGGGGAGGGCCCGCCGGCTGCCTCAGGCTTCAACCTCACGGAGGCTCCAGACACAGGACACACGGAGACGTCTGCCTCTTCTGAGGGGTGAGCTGGGGGCCAGGCCACGTGCGAGTGGCAGCAGCTGTGGGTGCCGGGGCCTCTTCGTCCCAAGGTCTCGAGAGTGCAACGCGTCTGAGGACGGGGCAGGCAGACTGGGACGGGGAGGGCGCACGGTGGCCGTGTCATTTAAACTCTCCGAACATCAGGATGCCCGACTGGAAGAGAGAGAGTCGGTCTTCGTGGAAAGGAAGGACCGCCCGGCCCGTCCACCCAACCCCTGGAGAAGTTCAGTTTGTTTCTTTAGGGGAAATGCCAGGTGACGGTGCGGCACGGGAGGGCGCACAGACAGACACGGGGCAGGTACCTCCAAGTTCAAAACACCAGTGACGGATCGCCTGGTCCAAACTCAAAATGCCTGCAGAACACAACAAGGGCACCTTGGTGGCACCAGGTCGGGTCACGGAGAAGGAAGGGGAGGCTGCGGTGGCTGCGAGGACATTGGGTGGGGGGGCTCCTGCTACAGGGCCCGGAGAAGATTGCTGGGGGCGGGGGGGACCATAAAGAAAGAGCATGTAAAAGTAGGTCTATTATCGTCGCTAAAATTATTGCCGGGATCTGGGATTTTACACCGTCCGGTGGGAAATCCTGGGGACAGAAGGCCGTGTTTGTTCAACTCTGCTCTCGGGGCTCTGGCACCAGGGTGGACGCTGGAAGGCAGGGAAGCCTTCACCAAGCGGGGCGGGCGAGCGAGGGCGCTTGCCAGAAACCCACCCTCTGGGAGCCCTTCCCCCACTCAGAGCCCGCCCACCCGCGCCCAACCCCGGGCCTCCTGTGTGTGTGAACTGGCCTCACGGAGGGGACCTCGGGTCTGTCCCCAGCTGTGCTGTTTCGTTTTTACGAAAGTGAGGAAGTTCCTTTCACCTTTCTGAGCCTTATTCTCCTCATCCTTAAAGGGGGACGTCGTACACCTGCCGTCCTGGGCCTGTGACTCCCCAGCCTGGGCAGCAGGGGCCCTGTGCATGCAGTGACCCGAGACGACCTCTGGGTGGAGCCCACGCCCCGGGGGCGCAGGCGTCCGAGGCCCCCTGGCCGCTGCTCTTGGGGGAGCGCCTCTCCATCCTCCTTCCTGTCCTTCTTCACCGCCGCTTCCCCTCCTGAACCGCACCCCCCCCAGCATTCTCTCCCCCATTCACACTTCCATCTAACCCGACCCCGACCCCGACCTCGACAGAAGCACAAAGGCCGAGAAGAGGCGTCTCCATCCTGTGGAAACCGAGGCCCGACAGGTGTCTGGCCCTAAAGAAACCACACGTCAGGAGACCCCGTGTCCGGTGCTCACCTATCGTGGCTTTCAGATTCTACTTTTCCTCTGAACAGAACCCTTTCCCAGGGAAATCAACACACATGAACCAGACAAAAGCTGAGCAGCTCTGGCAAAAGTTGGGGGGGGGGCCCTGTGCCCACAAGCAGGCCCTGCGGTCCCTCTCAGGCACCCAGCAAATACGCCAGGGGCAGATCCGGAAATTGGGGTGAGATCACAGAAGACACCCCGAAAGGCACCCAGAGGCCCCGGCCCCCCTCAGCTGCCCCCTGGTCACCCCTCTGGTCGCCCCGCAACCCCCCTCAGCTGCCCCCTGGTCTCCTGGTCACCCCCCAGCTCCCCTCAGCTGCCCCCTGGCCGCCCCTCAGCTGCGCCCTGGTCTCACCCCTGGTCGCCCCCGGCCGCCCCTCGGATGTCCCCTGGTTGCCCCCTGGCCGCCCTCCGGCCGCCCCCTCCCCGGCTGTCCTGCTGAGGCCCCTTGCATCTCAGGAGGGTGGAGGGCGGCTCACCTTTGTCCAGCATGAATGGCTGAGTCAGAGGGGGGATGGCCCTGAAGTTGTCACTGTCCAGGCCGCACAGGGACCGCATGGGGAGGGTGGCCGACCGGCCGAGGTCAACGAACATGACCACAGCCCAGGCGCCTGCCCTGTCCAGCACCCAGCACCTGGCCGAGGGAGGGACGGGCGAGGGGACAGTGTTCAGCCACCACGGCGGTCCTCGACGGGGCGGCTGGATGTCAGGGCCAGGAGCACCTTCCCCAGCCGCGAAGCGTGTCAGCAGAGGGACCTCGAGAGGATGCGGCAGTGGAGAAGCCAGAGTCCAGGGAGGAGGAAGGAGCCCCAGGGCGCTCGCCCGACCCTGCCTGGCTCACACCTGTCCCGGGCCGCCCCGAGCCCCCGAGGTGGCACTGGGCCGCACGGCGGAGTCAGGCAGGCAGGGCCAGCGCGTGGAACAGCGTCTGCGTGTTCAGGCGCCGGACCCGCAGGCCGCACGAGGGACACACGCGTGTGTGGACGCCACCCCTCCGCCAGCACGGCTCGTCTGCCCTGCGCGACCTCCCCGGGGAGGCCCCGCAGCCCGAGGGGGCGGCCAGCAAGCCCAGCCGAAGGGGGTCCGAGGGACGATACGGGTCACCAGCAGCCCCCCCTCCCCTCCCCTCCGACGTGGCGATGGCGGCCGGCCAGCCCCGGTCCCAGAAGCATCCCCTCGGCAGCAGGGCGAGGAAGGAAGGAGCCTCTGGGGCAAGAGCCGGAGCAAAGGGCGGGGGGGTGGGGTCTCCGCCAGCAGGAGCCCCCCCCCCCCGCACGGCACGACAGACAAGTGCCCGACGCCGAGCAAGACAGCGCCGTGCTGGGGGCACGCCAGGCCGGGCGACGGAGAGGGCCACGGCGACTCCCCGTGACCCAGGACACAGTCCTCGCCCCCAGGCACTGCCCCCCGTGTTCAGGTGCACCCCAAACCTCCCGCCACTCCGCCAACCACCGCCTCAGCCACACGTGCTCAGCAAGCTTTGAAAAGCCCGCCAACCGCTCATCCCGCAGCGTTTCCGGTCACACTCTGGCGTCCCCGCCCGGGGACCCACACCCACCACGCCGGCCACAGGCCGCCACCGCACAGAGCGGGGGACGGCCTCAGAGCCCGGATCTGCTGGCAGAGTTCCTGAAAACGGCCCCCACCCCTGCCCCACCTGCCAGGGGCCAAGTGACGTCCAGTCACATTTCCCTGGGGGTGGCGCCGCATCTCGGCGTACCTCGTCTCCACGGGAGCCGCGTACAAGGCTGCCCCCCAGGTCTCGGTCGCACAGGGGTCACGAGGAGCCTTACGAGTGAGCTGGGTACAAGCTGGAAAGCAGACGGTGGAGTCCTGCAGGCCCCGGGACCATCGCTCGACCACCGCACCCCTGCCCCCCTCAGACGCCGGCCCTGCCCTCGGAGGCGGAATGACGTGGGGGTGAAAGTACTCTTTCCACACCTCAGCCTCCGGACCCTCAGCCGCGTGCGTCCCTCTGTGGATGGGTCTCCGCAACCCAGAAAGCACCCAAGGGGAATAGGAAGGGATTCCTCCTACACTGGCACAAGCTGGGGGGGCTGCTGGGGTGGGGAGGTCGGGAGCTGCAAAGACATATCCTGGGCACAGAGGGCAGCTGGGATCTCCCTCGAGCAGAAGCTTTGTCCAAAACCTACAAAGAGAAAACGTACTGGTCAGTGTTTGTTTCCCTCCGGGCAGACCTGGAGACAGAAGGCATCGATGGCATCCGACTTTGGGGCTCCCCCACATTCGTGCATGCTAGGACCCTGAGCCGACCCAAGGAAGGACATCCAGACACAGGGAGGTGGGGAGGGCAGCGGCCGGCAGGGCTCCACCAGGGTCACAGGATCCGGGACGGCGGAGGGAGAGGGTCACGCTGGAGGCCAGCTGGTGCAGAGACAGGCCGGGCGCCCCTCCTCTCACCGCAGCCCTGCGCCCCCCAAGCCGCGCTGGCGTCTCCGGCCCCGGGCGAGCCCACGAGCTGACCGCTGCCAGAGAACGCAAACGGCCACCGTCCCTAACGGCCACAATGCCACAATCCCAGCAGACGTTTACTTCGTACTCTCCAGACGGACACCCCTCACCCACTCCCTTGTCCTCAAACTCACAACACGCCCCACTCGACCTCTGATGCAGCAAATACACCTCAGACCCCGCGTCCGGGTGTCCGACCCGAGTCACCGTCGGGGACTCTGCTCGGACGTGGAGGTGACGGCCACACAGGCGACGCTCAGCCTGTCAATGTCAGGAAATGTGTCACCACCCACCTACTGGCCCAGGCCAGACTCCCCTCTCTCCCCAGCTGCGGAAGTCAAATCCATCCACAAGCCAAGCCAGCAATTGCTCCAGCCCCCCTCTGCCCGCCCTGCCCCAGGACCCCAGCAGCGGCGCCCATCGCGGCGGCCCCCCCCCTCCCCCCCAGGACCCCAGCAGCGGCGCCCATCGCGGCGCCCCCCCCTCCCCCCCCCAGGACCCCAGCAGCGACGCCCATCGCGGCACCCCCCCTACCCCCCCAGGACCCCAGCAGCGGCGCCCATCGCGGCGGCCCCCCCCTCCCCCCCAGGACCCCAGCAGCGGCGCCCATCGCGGCGGCCCCCCCCCTCCCCCCCCAGGACCCCAGCAGCGGCGCCCATCGCGGCGGCCGCCCCGCAGACTACTCGGCCCCTCACACACGGAGCTCAGATCCCATTACTCCGGATCAAAACCTTCCAACAACGCCCCGCTGTGCTCACAAATAAAACCCAGAGTCTCCACTGTGACTCAGGAGGCCATGATCTGACCCTCCTTCCCACACACCTCCCCTGTGCCCGCTCTCCCCTCACCCCTGCCAAGTCACACTCTGCAGCATCTGCACCTGCTCCCTCTGTCTGGAATGTTCTGGAATGTTCTTCCCCTGGTCTTCACACGCTTGGCTCTGACCTGTCATCTAGACCTCGGCAAAGGTGCCTCCCTCAGCGTCATCTAAAGAAGTGACCCCCCCCTTCATCACAGCGCCTCACTTTATTTCTGTCTGGCATTTTCCTACTTATTTACTGGTTGACTGTCGGTCCCTTCCCGCAAGCCCACAAGCATGGCGAGAACCTGGGTCATATTTGAGGTGGCCCCGCAGCCGAGAACACGGTCTGCTCGGCACACACACAGACGGAAGGGTCGGAAGGGACGGAAGGGACGGAAGGGACCTGGGGCCGGGTTCCCTCTTGCGCAGCGTGAAGCTCACCGATGCGAGGGTTTAGCGGGCTGGCATCGTCTCAGTCCCGGCCCCAGAGCGGACGGGCCCGTGCCGGCAGGCTGGGTACCAGTGCAGGATGGGGGCCTCGGCAAGTTGCACCTGCTGCTGTAACACAACAGCTTCCCACGGCAAAGCAGCTGGAACGAGGCCCGCAGAGCCTGCGCTCCACGAGACCAACCGCTGACGCGGAGCAGCGAGACCAGACCGATCCTGGCCCGGAGCCACCTGTCCCGGAGCTGCAACGGCCCCCGGTGCCAACGGCCCCCCAGCCAAGCCCGGGAGGCGCCTTCTTAGAATCTCCTCAGCTCCCAAGAGCCAATTACCGGCAGTGACTCCAAGCTGAGAATCGTTAACATAGAAACATGTGAAGCCGTTCTTGGCCTAATTATTATTCCCCAACAATTTAAGAGAGAAATACAACAATCCCATTTTGACAGGTGGTGAAATTACACTTCAGGAGAAAATCCACAATTATCATCTGGCCGCCAGACCAGGCACGTCACCCCAACAACCCTCAACGCCTCGGGGTGTATTCCTGAGACAGAAGGGGCCCACTTCAATTCACCACAAGCACAGTGACCCTCATGCCCAGACCCCTCGACAGCCGCCAACAGTCTTCCCTTTGTTCTGGGCATTTCCACCAGCTGCTCGAGTGCCCTGGGAGCTGTCGCCTGCCCCCGACTTAAGCCGGCGAGTCTGAGCCGTGGGACAGAAGATGCAGGACACAAAGGTCAGCGACCACAGCTCTGGGGTGGAGGGGCGTCCAACCCGTCTCCGGACACACCCCAGGGAGAAGCGCTCACACCGGCACGTGCAGGGGTGCGGCCTCACATAACCCTCCGAACAGCAGAGGCCTCTCTGCGGCCTCCACGTCCCCACGGGGCCACACACTGGGCCAGTGCTGGTCACTCTGTGCCGTCTCTTCCTGGGGACCCTGTTTGTATCCGGGGAGCTGATGGGCACATCCTGGTGGAAATTCACACCTACGGCGGTGACCCCCGAGCCCCGTCACCCACGCACCACCCCTCGCATGTCTGCTGTGAGCAGGTACATAGCAACAGAGATAAAAGACCCCAGACCTTGCTTGCTCTCGGGGACCCCACACGAGGCACCCCGCAAACGCGGATGAGGCGTGCGCTCGGCCATGAAGCCCACAGTTCAGTAGGTACAGTAAGTACACAGGGGGTATTATGTCCGCTGAGCGTAGGGCAAGGAGGGGGACAAAGAGCGCCCCGAGGGACAGGGGTCACAGTCCTGAGTGAAGTGAGAGAGCAAACCCCGCACACATGGGGCCAGAGCTGGGGACGCGCTCGGCACGTCAGGACCAGCGCTGGACCTCCTGAGACGGGTCTTCCTGCCTGGACTCGGGCCCCGACTCGAACCCACGGGGCCGCCTTGAATCTGGGGGGATGTGCGAAGATGGCGGCACGTCCAGAGGGCAGAATGTCCCGGAACCACCCGGAGGGATCTCAGGCGCATTCTGAGAGAGACGCCAGCCACGAAGCGTGCACACAGCAGGACCCCATGCACACGAAACCCTACGACAGATGAACCTCACCGAAAGTGACAGGAAGCAGGCGAGTGGTGGCCTGGGGCCACAAAGGGGGACAGGAGAGCCTTCTGCAGACCCAGAATGTTCCATATGCACCACCGTCGACCCAACTAACAGTACACCTGAAACGGGTTCATTTGATTCCGCGTAAATAATGCTTCAATTAACGCATCTATGTACTTTGTGTACTTTAATGCTCCAATAAGGTTGTTTTATGTGAATTGATTAAACCTGCTCGTCTTGCTTTCGCCAGCCCTCCAGCGCTCCCATCACTGTGTGACTATGAATCAAGTTATGTGCTATGAAAAGAAAAAAGCTTCAAGATTTTTAGGAGTTATGTTATGATTACTTTTGTTCTTACACAACCTTCTCCAGGAATTAAGAGTTACTTTTTTCTTTCTCCATTCACTTGAGTTTGCTTAAATCCCTGGCTAAGATCTCCCACACCCCCAACTCACAGCCTCTCTCCACCCTGGTCTCCATTTTTCTTCATAGGCCATCACCCTGGAGTCTCACTCCTGCTCCGTCTGGGACTGGCTGTTGCACGGACATTCCCCAGCGGTGGGAGGGCTCTGGTCCATTCTACTGGAGCACATCCCTCCATAGTTTTTTGGTTTTTGAGGTGGGGGAAGGGTGAGAGAGAGAGAATCCCAAGTAGGCTCTGCACGGTCAGCACAGAGCCCAGAGCAGGGCTCGAACTCACAAACCACAAGATCATAACCTGAGCCGAACTCAGGAGTCGAATGCTGAGTCACCCAGGCACCCCGCCCCACTTTATGGCTCTTTGAGAACACGGGCGTGGGCCATACATCTTTTGAGACCCTACCTATCAGAACAAGTCCCAATTTTACCTTCACTCTAGAGTAACTTAAGAATAGATTTGGGGGGCGCCTGGGTGGCTCAGTCAGTTGAGCGTCCGACTTCGGCTCAGGTCATGATCCCGCAGTCTGTGGGTTCGAGCCCCGCGTCAAGCTCTGTGCTGACAGCTCAGAGCCTGGAGCCTGCTTCGGATTCTGTGTCTCCCTCTCTCTCTGCCCCTCCCCTGCTCAGGCTCTGTCTCTCTCTCTCTGTCAAAAATAAATAAACATTAACAAAAATTAAAAAAAAAAAAGAATAGATTTGGGTTGGGAATGCAAGCTGGTGCAGCCACTCTGGAAAACAGCATGGAGGTTCCTCAAAAAACTAAAAATAGAACTACCCCACGACCCAGCATTTGCACTACTGAGTATTTATCCAAGGGATACAGGTGGGCTGTTTCGTATATGTGCTGCCGAAGCGAGCACTGGGTGGGCTGTTTCGAAGGGACACATGCACCCCCACGTTTACAGCAGCGCTATTGACAACAGCCAAAGTATGCAAAGAGCCCAAATGTCCCTCGATGGATGAATGGATTAAGGAGATGTGGTGTATATATATAGAGAGATAGATAGATATAGATATAGATATGCAATGGAGTATTACTCGGCAATCAAAAAGAATGAAATCTTGCCATTTGCAGCTACGTGGATGGAACTGGAGGCTATTATTAGTGAAATTAGCTAAGTGAAATTAGTCAGAGAAAGACAAAAATCATAGGACTTCACTCATAGGAGGACTTTAAGAGCCAAAACAGAGGAACATAAGGGAAGGGAAACAAAAATAATATAAAAACAGGGAGGGGGACAAAACGGAAGAGACTCATAAATACGGAGAACAAACTGAGGGTTGCTGGAGGGGCTGTGGGAGGGGGGATGGGCGAAATGGGGGAGGGGCACTAAGGAATCTACTCCTGCAATCATTGTTGCACCATATGCTAACTAATTTGGATGTAAATTTTTAAAAATAAAAAGTTAAATTAAAAAAAAAAAGAATAGATTTGGGTTCGGACATTACGTTCTTCCAAAATTCAGTGACACGACCCAATCCTCCACCCGCCAACGTGGATTCTCTTCCTGAAGCTTTATCCAATATTCTAAAATATTTCCACAACACGTCTTGGTGTAGCTCTTACTTTCCCATTTATTATCATGGGTACTTGCTGGAGGCTTTCCGTCTGAGAGCTCACATCCTTCACCTCTGGGATATCTTGTTCTAACACTCAGTGCTTCCTCCCTGGTGCTGACCTGACTCTCCAGGGGGTGCGGCACCCCGCCCCCCACCCCGTGGCCGAGCCTTTAATTGTCCCTTTTCTCTTTTCTAAAACAATCCTACTACAAAAGATTTTAATTGACACATCCTGTTCCCAAAAAGCAGTAATAAAACTTGACAGAACTGTTAAAGACCAGCATCTCAGGATACTGGAGGTTGACCAGAAGCCTTCAATGCACGGAGAGCCCTCGTCGGGCACAAGACGGAGCTCCTCCCGGCCGCTGGCCAGCAGGTGGACGAGCCTCGAGAGTCGGGCTGTCGTAGAACTGGCGGTCCCTGGCGAGTAGATGGGAGGGCCGCTCGGCAGCCCGGGGACGCGCCCCTGCGGCTCTCATGCCTCCTTGTCTAGGAAATACCTATTTCCAGCTCTTACCTAACCTTCTATCAGGTTGTTTCCTTTTCTCATCGATCTTCAGCTTTGACTTTTCTTTTTTAGAGAGTGAGAGCAGGGGAGGGGCAGAGGGAGACAGAGTCCCAAGCAGGCTCCACGCTCAGCACAGAGGCCGACACGGGGCTCAATCCCACGACCCTGGGATCATGACCTGAGCCAAAATGAAAAGTGGATGCTGCACCCACTGGGCCACCAGGTGCCCCTCTTTTTGCTTGTTTTTAAAAAACATTCCTGGGGCACCTGGGTGGTTTGTTCCGTTAAGCGTCTGACTTCAGCCAAGGTCATGATCCCGTGCGGTTCAGGAGTTTGAGCCCCACATCGGGCTCTCTGCTGTTAACACAGAGCCTGCTCAGATCCTCTGTCCCCCTCTCTGCCCCTGCCCCGCTCGCACCTGCTCTCTCTCAAAAATAAACAAACATTAAAAAAAATTCTTTTTAAATGTTCTAGATCTTAATCCAGAAAAACGTTTTGCTGACAGTAAATACTTCAGGCTCTTCGACAACGTGGTCCCTGCTACTGTGTAGAAGTGGAGACAAAGTGTAAATGGGTGAGGCTGTTTTCCAATAAAACTTTGTAGACACTGAAATTTGAATTACATATAATTTTCATGTGTCATAAAATAACAGTCTTCAAAAAAATTTTCCCCATTTAAAAATGTAAAAACCATTCTTAGAACTTGTACTCTGGGAAGATGCTATAAATGTACCTTTCCCTATTCCTTCTGCTAAACACCGGACCTTACACATAAAACAGACAGAAGGCAACTCTGACCTTGGGACCAAAGGACAACATGGTGATGAATTCCCTGGGTTTTCTTCCCGCCTCCCGTGTCCTAGACTTAGAGCCAAAGAACCCACGAGCGCCAACAGGCACAGACCGGAAAAGCCCCAACGAAAGCCTGCTCTCTCCTGCGACGGGACCAGAAAAGGGGAAGCCTCGCGTGGCAGCAAACTTCAGAACAACAACTGTTGTACTCCAGCCACACACACACACACACACACACACACTAGCCCCGAGTCCACGCACCCAGCAGAGACAGCAGGGAGCCCGCGCAGCCGGGACAAGTGAGCCCACGGCTCCCACCCAGTTATGTTGCAGAAAGCCGACGGGGCAGGTGGAACTCTGTCCCCCTAGCCAGTAATGACACGGGCCCCTGCCACTGGGACCGGTGACGGCCCCTGGGGAAGTGGACACCCACAGCACACAGCACTAGGCGCCCCTGCCCCGAAGACCGGCAGTGTCAGAGGAGTGCTGCTGGAGAGTCAGGACTCTCCTGAGTGGTGACCAAGCCACCTACGGCGGGTACCAGGGGAGACCCCGTGCAGAGCCAGACCTCCCAACCCCACGACAGTAAACGGGGCCTCATAAGGGGAACCTGAATTTCTACGTCAGCCGGCAGTATCGACGGGGCACCCTGCTGGAGCCGAGTCAGGGAAAGCCAGGTGAAACAGAAGGTTTGCACAAAAGCTCAAGTCTCGGGGCGCCTGGGCGCTCAGTCAGTTCGGCATCTGACTTCGGCTCAGGTCATGATCTCGCGGTTCGTGAGTTCGAGCCCCGCATCGGGCTCTGTGCCGACAGCTCAGAGCCCGGAGCCTGCTTCGGATTCTGTGTCTCCTTCTCTCTCTGCCCCTCCCCTGCTTGTGTGCGTGCTCTCTTTCTCTGTCTCAAAAAGAAATAAACATAAAAAAAAAGCTAAAGTCTCATAACATAGTAAGAAAATGTCCAGGTTTCAACTGAAACTCACTTGTCATACCAAGAACCGGAAAAGTCTCAAACCAATGAGAAAAGACAATACCTGCCAATACCAACATCAACAGATGTTAGAATTACCCGACAAACATTTTATTTTTATTTATTTTTTAAACATATATATATATATATACATTTAAATTTACATCCACATTAGTTAGCAAACAGTGCAGTAATGATTTCAGAAATATAATCCAGTGATTCCTCCCCCACATACAACCCCCAGTGCTCCTCCCAACAAGTGTCTTCCTTAATGCCCCTCCCCCATTTAGCCCATCCCTCCTCCCACCACCCCTCCAGCAACCCTCAGTTTGTTCTCCGTATTTAAGAGTCTCTTCGGGGGGGCGCCTGGGTGGCTCAGTTGATTGAGCGTCCGACTTTGGCTCAGGTCACGATCTCTCGGTATGTGAGTTCGAGCCCCACGTCGGGCTCTGTGCTGACTGCTCAGAGCCTGGAGCCTGTTTCAGATTCTGTGTCTCCCTCTCTCTCTGACCCTCCCCCGTTCATGCTCTGTCTCTCTCTGTCTCAAAAATAAATAAAAGTTAAAAAAATTAAAAAAAAAAAAAAGAGTCTCTTCGGTTTTGTCCCCCTCCCTGTTTTTATATTATTTTTGTTTCCCTTCCCTTACGTCCATCTACTTTGTCTCTTAAAGTCCTCATATGAGTGAAGTCATATGATTTTTGTCTTTCTCTGACTAATTTCACTTAGTACAATACCCTCCAGTTCCATCCACGTAGCTGCAAATGGCAAGATTTCATTCTTTTTGATTGCCGAGTAATACTCCCTTGTATATATAGACCACATCTTCTTTATCCATTCATCCATCAATGGACATTGGGCTCTTTCCATCCTTTGGCTATTGTCGATAGCGCTGCTGTAAACGTGGGGGTGCATGTGTCCCTTCGAAACAGCACACCTGTATCCCTTGGATAAATACCTAGTAGTGCAATTGCTGGGTGGTAGGGGAGTTCTACTTTTAATTTTTTCAGGAACCTCCACACTGTTTTCCAGAACGGCTGCACCAGTTTGCATTCCCACCAGCAGTCCGCACCCTCACCAACATCTGTTGTTGCCCGAGTTGTTAATGTTAGCCATTCTGACAGGTGTAACGTGGTATCTCATTGTATTTCCCTGATGATGAATGAAGTTGAGCATTTTTTCATGTGTTGGCCGTCTGGATGTCTTCTTTGGAGAAGTGTCTATTCAGGTCTTTTGCCCATTTCTTCACTGGGTTGTTTTTTGGGTGTTGAGTTTGATAAGCTCTTTATAGATTTTGGATACTAACACTTTATCTGCTATGTCATTTGCAAATATCTTCTCCCATTCCATCAGTGGCCTTTTAGTTTTGCTGATTGTTTCCTTTGCTGTGCAGAAGCTTTTTATTTTGATGAGGTCCCAGTAGTTCATTTTTGCTTTTGTTTCCCTTGCCTCCGGAGACGTGTTGAGTAAGAAGTTGCTGCGGCTGAGGTCAAGTAAGTTTTTGCCTGCTTTCTCCTCGAGGATTTTGATGGCTTCCTGTCTTACGTTTAGGTCTTTCATCCATGTTGAGTTTATTTTTGTGTCTGGTGTAAGGAAGTGGTCCAGGTTCATTCTTCTGCATGTTGCTGTCCAGTATTCCCAGCACCACTTGCTGAAAAGACTGTCTTTATTCCATTGGATATTCTTTCCCGCTTTGTCGAAGGTTAGTTGGCCATCCGTTTGTGGGTCCATTTCTGGGTTCTCTATTCTGTTCCATTGATCTGAGTGTCTGTTTTTGTGCCGGTACCATACTGTCTTGATGATGACAGCTTTGTAGTACAGCTTGAAGTCTGGGATTGTGATGCCTCCTGCTTTGGTTTTCTTTTTCAGGATTGCTTTGGCTGTTTGGGGTCTTTTCTAGTTCCATAAAAATTTTAAGATTGTTTGTTCTAGCTCTGTGAAGAATGCTGGTGTTATTTTGATAGGGATTGCATTGAATGTGTAGATTGCTTTGGGTAGTATCGACATTCTAACAATATTTGTTCTTCCTATCCAGGCGCATGGAATATTTTTCCATTTTTTTGTGTCTTCTTCAATTTCTTTCATAGCTGTCTATAGTTTTCAGTGTATAAATTTTTCACCTCTTTGGTTAGGTTTATTCCGAGGTATTTCATGGTTTTTGGTGCAATTGTAAATGGGATCGATTCCTTGATTTCTCTTGCTGCTGCTTCATTATTGGTGTAAAGAAACACAACCGATTTCTGTGCGTTGATTTTATATCCTGCAACTTAGCTGAATTCATGGATCAGTGCTAGCAGTTGTTTTTTCTTTCTAATTTCTTTAATCTTTATTTATTTTTGAGAGAGACAGAGTGCGAGGGAGGGAGGGGCAGAGAGAGACACAGACACAGAATCTGAAGGAGGCTCCAGGCTCTGAGCTGTCAGCCCAGAGTCTGATGCGGGGCTTGAACTCACAAACCATGAGATCATGACCTGAGCCAATGTCTGACAACCAACGGAGCCACCCAAGTGCCCCAGTTCTAGCAGTTTTTTGGTGGAAACTTTTGGGTTTTCTATATAGAGTATCACGTTGACCTGACAAACATTAAAAAAAAAATTTTTTTAATGTCGATTTATTTCTGAGAGAGACAGAGTGTGAGATGGGGAAGGGCAGAGAGAGAGGGAGACACAGAATCCGAAGCAGGCTCCAGGCTCTGAGCTGTCAGCACAGAGCCCGATGCGGGGCTTGAGTCCATGAACTGTGAGATCATGACCTGAGCCAAAGCCAGACACCCAACCCACTGAGCCACCCAGGCGCCCCAGACCTGACAAACATTTTAAAGTAGCCATGATAAAATGCGTCAACAAACAATTACAAATACCCTTAAAAAGAATGAATAAATAGAAATGCTCATGAAAGAAATAGAAAGTCTCAGGGAAAAAAAAAAAGATATAACAAATGGGGAATTTAGGGGTGTGTGGGTGGCTCAGTCAGTTAAGCATCTGACTCTGGGTTTCGGCTCAGGTCACGGTCTCACAGTTCATAAATTCAAGCTCCACACCAGACTTTCTGCTGTCAGCAAGGAGCCTGCTTCAGATCTTCTCTCTCTCTCTCTCTCTCTCTCTCTCTCTCTCTCTCTCTTTCTCTCTCCCTCCTCCTCCTCTCTCTCTGTCAAAAATAAACATTAAAAAAAAAAAAAAAGAAAGAGAGAAAAACAATTTGAATGACAGTGGATTTCTCATCAGAAACCATGGAGGCCAGAAGGAAATGACATGCTATTTTTCAAATGCTAAAAGAAAAGATCTGTATTCTTAGTGAAAATATCCTTCAGGAAAGAAGGGGAAATTAAGACATTCTCAAATGAAGGAAAACAAAGAATTTGTCACCAGCAGACCTACCCTTAAAAAAATGGCCAAAGGAAGTTCTCCAAACACAGAGGAAATGATAAAAGAAGGAGCCTTGAAACATCAGGAAATAAGAAAGAACATGGTAAGGAAAATATGGGTAAATACAATAGGCTTTCTTTCCCTTGAGTTTTCTGAATTATGTCTGACAGTTGGAACAAAAATTATAACACTGTCTGAGACGGTTCTAAATGAACACAGAGGAAATATTTAAGACAATTACATTTTAAGCGAGGAGAGTAAAGGGAAGTAAGGTTTCTATACTTCACTTGAATAATGTCAACAGGCATAGACTATGATAAGTTATGTGCAAATAATGTAACATCTTCAGTTTTTTTAATGTTTATTTTTTTATTTTGAGAGACAGCAGGGGAGGGGCAGAGAGAGGGAGAGAGAGAATCCTGAGCAGGCTCCGTGCAGTCAGCACAGAGCCCAATGTGGGGCTCGATCCCACAAACCACGAGATCCTGGACCTAAGCTGAAATCGAGTCGGACGCTCAACTGACTGAGCCACCCAGGCACCCCACATCTTCAGTTTTAAGATACACTTAAAAATTCTACAGATAAATCAAAATTGAACTGTAAAAAATGTCCAAGTAAATGACAGGAAAACAGAGAAACAAAAAAACAGGAAAAAATAAATAAAATGGCAGACTAGAGTCCTAACATATCAATTACATTAAATGTAAATGGTCTAAAAAATTACCAATTTAAAGACAAAGACTGTCAGTGTGGATTAAAAAACATGATCCAGGGGCGCCTGGGTGGCTCAGTCGGTTGAGCGTTCGACTTCGGCTCAGGTCACGATCTCGCAGTGTGTGAGTTCGAGCCCCGCATCGGGCTCTGTGCTGACAGCTCGGAGCCTGGAGCCTGCTTCAGATTCTGTGTCTCCCTCTCTCTCTGCCCCTCCCCTGCTCATGCTCTGTCTCTCTCTGTCTCAAAAATAAATAAAAACATTAAAAAAAATTTTTTAATAAATAAATTTAAAAAATTAAAAAAATAAAAAACATGATCCAACTATATGATGTCTACAAAACGCTCACCTCAAACATAATGATATAGTCAGGTTTAAAGTAAAAAGATAGGAAAATAATAAAATAAAAAGACAGGAAAAGATATGTCATGTAAACGTCAATCAGAGAAAAGCAGACATACCTATTTAATATCAGATAAAACACATCTCAGAGTAAAATCACTAAGAAGATCATAGAGAGGGATACTAGATTAATCCATCAAGAACACATCACAATCCTAAATATATATGCAGCAAACAATATATGATGTGAAAACTAATCGAACCGAAAGGAGAAATACACAAAACCACAATTATAATTGTAGACTTCAACACCGTTCTCTCAACAACTGACAGAACGTCAGCAAGGAGAGAGAAGAACGCAAAACTATGAACCAACAGCGTCCAGTCGATGGGGACAGGACACGGGGCCCAACAGCTGAATACACATCTTTTCAATTGTCCACAGAACATAGGCCACGAAGGCAGTAACCTGGGCCGTGAAATTCAAGTCATATGCAGTGTGCTATCTAACCACAGCAGAAGTAAACCAGAAATCAATAGCAGAAAATATGTGGAAATCTCCAAATACTTGGAAACTAACATACTTCCAAATAACCCACAGAATGAAGAAATCAAAAGGAAAACTAGAAATATTTTGAGCTGAGTGGAAATTAAAACACAAATTAAAATTAAAAACAATATGGGGCACCTGGGTGGCGCAGCCGGTTAAGCGTCCGACTTCAGCCAGGTCACGATCTCGTGGTCCGTGAGTTCGAGCCCCGCGTCGGGCTCTGGGCTGATGGCTCAGAGCCTGGAGCCTGTTTCCGATTCTGTGTCTCCCTCTCTCTCGGCCCCTCCCCCGTTCATGCTCTGTCTCTCTCTGTCTCAAAAATAAATAAACGTTGAAAAAAAAATTAAAAAAAAAATTAAAAACAATATCAAGGAATGAGATGTAGATAAAGCATCACCTAAAGACACATTCATAGCATCACAAGCCTGTATTGGGAAATAAGAACGCTTAGAAATTACTCACGTCAGCTTTGACCCTAAAGGAAAAACAGAAGAAGAAAAGCGACTGAAACCCAGAACAAAGGAAGTAATTGACAGAAAAGCAGAAGTCAAGGAAAAACAATAGAGAAAAATCAGTGAAACAAGGACTAGTTCTTTGAAAGGATCGACAAAATTAATACAAAATTAATCCAACAAGACTGAAAAAGAGAAAGAGGGGACAGATTACCAATGTCAGGAACAAAACAGTACAGACCCCAGGACATCCAAAGGACGTGAGTGAAGGGAGTGCTGAGAACAACTTTGCAGGGACATCCACAGGCCAAAACGTCAAGCATGCAGTTAGACAACTTAGGCAACACTTACCCTTCCTCAAAAACTCAAACTGTCACAACCCACCCAATCTGAAACAGATCATTGGAATTAACGATTAAAGAAACTGAACTCGTAATTAAAAGCCTTCCAAAAAAGAAATATCCAAGCCCAGATGGTCTCAGTAGAGAATTCTAGCAAACAATTAAAGAAAAATTAACATCAGGTCTACACAGTCTCTTCCCAGAGGAGGAAACACTTCACAATTCATTTTATGAAGCTGGTATCGCCATAATACTAACACCAGAGACGCTACAAAATAAAAGAAAACAAAATGAAAACAACTACAGACCGACATCCTTCATGAAAAATGCAAAAATCCTTAACAAAGTGTTAAAAAGTAATTTAATAGTAGTATTAAACGTTAGAAATTTGGGGCTCCTGTGGGCTCCTGGGGGCTCAGTCGGTTGGGCGTCCGACTATGTCAGCTGGGCTGACAGCTCAGAGCCCGGAGTCTGCTTCGGATTCTGTGTCTCCCTCTCTCTCTGCCCCTCCCCCGCTTGTGTTTTTTTTTTTTCTCTCTCTCTCTCTCTCTCTCAAAAACATTAAAAGATGTTGAAAAAAAGAAAAAGCAATCACTATTATCCACCATATCAACCAGCTAGAGAAGAAAAATCACATGATCACATCATCCAATACAGAAAAAGCATTTGACAAAATTCAACATCTGCTATTGGTTGAATTATGTCCCCCCAAAAGCATATGTTGCAGTTCTAACTGCCAGCACATTAGAATGTGGCCTTATTTGGAAACAGGGTCTTTACAGAGGTATAACTTAAAACAAGGTCACTAGGGTGGTCCTAATCCAGTATGACTGCGTCCTTATGCAAAGAGGAAATCTGGACACACAGACACAGAGGAAAGACACAAGACTTGAATGATCCACCCGTAAGCAAAGAACACTGAAGATCACGGACAGATCGCTGGGAGCTAGGAAGACGTGGGGACGAGTCCCCCACAGGTTTTAGACGGACACCTTGACTTTGGACGTGGAGCCTCCAGAATCATGAGAAAAGAAATACTAGTTTATGGGTTGTTTTTTTTTATAGCAGGGCTAAGAAACTAATACAAACCCCATTCGTGATTAAAACTGTCAAAGATTAAGAATAGAGAAGAACTTCTTCAACTTGATAAGGAACATCAAGAAAAGAGCTATGGATGACATTGTATTTCATTGTGGAAGACTGAACAGTCCCTACCCTAAGGGACTGAGCCAAAGGCTCCCAGACTCCCTGTTCTAATTCAACACAGTGCCGGAAACTCCAGCCGGTACTAAGGCAGAAACGTAACAGAAGGCATATAGGTCATAAAGGGAAAACAAGAAAACCAAAAAACCGGCCCTGTTTGCAAACGATGTGATTGCCTACATAGAAAAACTGGGGCGCCTGGGTGGCGCAGTCGGTTAAGCGTCCGACTTCAGCCAGGTCACGATCTCGTGGTCCGTGGGTTCGAGCCCCTCGTCGGGCTCTGGGCTGATGGCTCAGAGCCTGGAGCCTGTTTCCGGTTCTGTGTCTCCCTCTCTCTCTGCCCCTCCCCCGTTCATGCTCTGTCTCTCTCTGTCCCAAAAAATAAATAAACGTTGGAAAAAAAAAAATTAAAAAAAAAAAAAAAGAAAAAAAGAAAAACGAACACAGGTATAACGCAACTCCTATCGGAATCCCGGCCAAAATTTTGTAGGCACAGACAAGATTATTCTAAAATGTATAGGCATAGGCAAAGGAACTAGAACAGCTAAAACAATTTTGAAAAAGAATAAAGTGGGGATGGGGCGTCCATCTTCCAAGTTTCCATACTTCGTAGACAGCCACAGTAGCCGAGGCTGTGTGACCCTGATGTAGGCAGAGATCCACGTATCAGTGCAAGAAACTGAGAATCCCGAAATAAAGCCACACAAATATGCCCCCACTGATCCTCGATAAAGCTGCAAAGGCAGTTTAATGGAGAAAACGGTCTTTTCAACAAATGGTGCTACAGCAGTTAGACATCGACAGGCCAAGAAACAGAAAAGAGAAAAGAAAAAGAGGAAGAGAGGAAGGAAGGAACGAAGTTACCCTAAGTTTCACAGCTTATACAAAAATTAACTCAAAATGGATTGTGGGCTTGGGGCACCTGGGTGAGTCACTTAGGCGTCCGGCTCTTGGTTTCCGCTCAGGTCATGACCTCACCGTTTGTGAGTTCGAGCCCCACGCCGGGAAGTGTAGAGCTCATCATTTCTTTTGCCCATTTTCTAATTGGATTGTTTGGGTTTTTTGTTGTTGAGTTTTGAGAGTTCTTTATATATTTTAGATACTAGTTCTTTGTTGGATATGTCATTTGCAAATATTTTTCTCCCACTCTGTAGCTTTTCATCCTCTTGACAGGGTTATTTTTATAGACTAAAGTTTTTAATTTAAATAAAGTCCAATTTATCAATTTTTTCCTGTTTTTCCATTTACGAATGGTGATTTTATTGTCACGACTAAGAGGTTTTCGGCCAGCCCTAGATCCCAAAGATTTTTTGCTGAAAAAAAAAAATATATATATATATTATATATATATATTTATTATTATTATTATTATTATTATTTTAGGGGCACCTGGGTGGCTCAGTCGGTTGAGCATCTGACTCTTGATTTCAGCTCAGGTCACCATCTCATGGTTCATGGGATCAATCCCCATGTTAGGCTCTGTGCTGAGCATGGGGACTGCTTGGGATTCTTTCTCCCTCTCTCTCTGCCCCTCTCTCGGCTCACTTGTGCCCTCTCTAAAAATAAGCATTTTTTAAAAGTTACATTATTTTACATTTTTTAAAGCCCACAATCCATTTCCTTAAGTTTATTTATTTATTTTGAGACACAGAGAGAATGTGCACCCCCGCAGGCACTGTCGAGGAAGGGGAAGAGGGGGAGAGAGAGAATCCCAGACAAGCTCCGTGCCGTCAGCGCAGAGCCGGACTCGAGGCTCGATCTCACGAAGTGTGAGACCATGACCTGAGCTGAAATCAAGACTCAGACGGATGCTCAACTGACTGAGCCAAGCAGGGGCCCCATTTCTATAACCTCCTTGAAGTCCTGAAATTGTACAGAGAAGTTGTTGTTCAGGGGTTGGGGGGTGGGGGCGGGGATGGGAGCGGAAGTGGGCGTGTCTATAAAAAGGCAACAGGAGGTAGCCCTGCGGTGTCAGAGATGCTGGTACCTTGACTGTATCAATGTCAGCACCCTGGTTGCAATACTGTTTCAAAAGATGTTACCATTGGGAGAAACCGGGTGAACAGCACACTGGGCCTCTCTGTACTTTCTTTTTTTTTTCTAATTAAGTTTATTTTTGAGACAGAGAGAGACAGAGCATGAACGGGGGAGGGTCAGAGAGAGGGAGACACAGAATCCGAAACAGGCTCCAGGTTCTGAGCTGTCAGCACAGAGCCCGACGCGGGGCTCGAACTCAGGGACCGTGAGATCATGACCTGAGCCGAAGTCGGACGCCCAACCGACCGAGCCACCCAGGCGCCCCACCCTGTGTACTGTTTTGTTTTTTTTTTTAATTTTTTTTTTTTACGTTTATTTATTTTTGAGACAGAGAGAGACAGAGCATGAACGGGGGGAGGGTCAGAGAGAGGGAGACACAGAATCTGAAACAGGCTCCAGGCTCTGAGCTGTCAGCACAGAGCCCGACGCGGGGCTCGAACTCACGGGCCGCGAGATCATGACCTGAGCTGAAGTCGGACGCTCAACTGACTGAGCCACCCAGGCGCCCCTGTGTACTGTTTCTTAAACTGCGTGCGCATCTCCAATGACCTCAAACGAAAAGTAAAACTGAGAAGGAAAAAAGCCTTCCTCGCTTGCCAACAGGACAAAGCCGGGCGCCCAAGGGTGCGGACCTCGCTCCCGATCCCTCGCTGGCCGTATTACCGCAGTAGGTTCTCCCAGGTTTTGGCTTGAATGTATCTTCCTTTACGTTATCTTTCAAAAGATAAGCTCTTAACCTTAATTCGTGCATCTTTTCTTTTTCACTGACCTCTACATCTTAACGAATCTTATCCTACTCTGAGGCCATAGAGATTCTTCTACATTTTTTTGGTAAAGGTTTTAAAGTTTTGTCTTTCATATTAACTCTAGCCAACGTAGTGCCTACTCTTGTGCAGGAGGGAAAGCAGGATATAGTTTCGCGTCCTTCTACTTGAATACGCAATTGTCCCCGATCCGTAACGGGCACGTGCACCCTTTCGCCTCAGACCCACAGCTACAGGAATACCGACGGCTGCTGCATTTCCCTGAGCCTCTTTCTGGGGCTCTCTGTTGTCTGGTATTGGTCACACCGTCTACTCGGACCAACACCGCACCTGCCGGCAGCACAAGGCCTCCCACCTTCCTCTTCAGGAAGAAGGGTCTGAAATACTCTGGGCTTTTGCTCTTCCGTACAAATCGTGGAACCCGCCTGTCCCATTCCTGAGAAAACCCTGTGGGAACTTTTATTGGAATTCTACAGAAGCCAGAGGTAGTTTGGGGACAGTGACTCTGTGAAGTAACTCTTACAGCACCTTCCTAGCCACAGACTAGGAAGGAATCAGCTTTGCTGATTTAAGTCTTCCTTAGAAAGACTTTCGGTAGGGGTGCCTGGCGGGCTCCATCGGTCAAGCGTCAGACTCCTGATTTCAGCTCCGGTCATGATCTCATGGTTCATGGGCTCTGTGCTGACAGTGCGGAGGGCTGCCTGGGATTCTCTCTCTCTCTCTCTCTCTCTCTCTCGCTTGCTCAAAATAAATAAAAATAAACTTCTTTTTGAAAGAAGACTCTCAGTCAAGTTCAGGGGCACCTAGGTGGCTTAGTCGGTTAGCTTCCGACTCCCACTCAGGTCACCATCTCTCTGTTCATGAGTCTGAGCCCTGCATCAAGCTCTGTGCTGTCAGCGTGGGGCCCGCTTGGGATTCTCTCTCCCTCTCTCTCCCCCTCCCCCTCCCATAGCTGCCATTCTTCCATCTGTTAGTGAAAAACATTTATGGTTTCCTTAATAGTAAACTACTTCTGCATTTGTGGTGGGGGGTGGGGGGAGAAACCACTTGTCATGATGAACTACCTTCATTAGCCAATTCTGACTGTGATCATTTGGCCAACGACGTGTTGAGAGACGTTGCCTGTGTATTCATGAGTGAAACTTGCCGACAATGTTTCTTTCTGATGCTATCCTGTCTGGTCTGGTTTCGGGGTTATCATTCTGGCCTCACAGAATGAGTCGGGGAGTGTCTCTATTTTATTCTCTGGAAGAAGTTTTGTAATACTGGAATTTGCTGTCCCTTGAAAATTTGGTAAATTTGCCGCCCATAAAACAACTGACCTGAGTTTTCTTTGTGAGAAGATGATAACGTAGGTAGGATTCAACTACTTTGCAGACCATCAGGGTCCTTCTGTTAGTTTTAAAAACGGTACTTTCAGAAGTATGTCTATTTCTGGGGTGCCTGGGGGGTTCCGTCGGTTGAGCGTCTGACTGCGGCTCAGGTCATGATCTCACCGTCCATGAGTTCGAGCCCCACGTCGGGCTCTGTGCTGACAGCTCGGAGCCTGGAGCCTGTTTCGGATTCAGTGTCTCCCTCTCTCTCTGTTCCTCTCCCTCTGTCTCTGTCTCTGTCTCTCTCTCTCTCTCTCTAAAATAAATAACACATTAAAAAATTTTTAAAGAAGTATGTCTATTCTAAGTTTTAAAATTACAGCATCTTACATTTTAGTTCCTGCTGGATCTATAGTTATGATCTCTTTTTCATCACTAACTTATTGACCTTCTCCTCTTTTCTCGATTAATCATGCTATTTTTTTTTTTTATATTTCACTCATTTCTTTAAAGAATGACATCTTGGCTTTACTGACACCCCTACTGCAGCTTGGTTTTTATGTGCCCCACTCCCCACCCCTGGTTTTATGGGGCTACGACTGGCATAAAACTACAGCTTTGTTTACAAAATTTTAAATTAAAAGCAAACATTTTTAAAATTTTTGTCTGCTCCCTACTCGGGTTTGTTCCCTTTTTATCTACTTCTCCAATCAACTCTTAGCTTCTGAATTTTCAACCTGCCTTCTTTCCGCGTGAAGCGCTCAGTGCTGGGCGTGTCCTGCTTCACCGCATCCCACAACTTCTGACGCTAAGTATTCCTGTTCAGCTCTAATTTATTTTTAAATTTCTGTTAGGATTTCTTCTGTCACTCGTGCTGTTGACTTGGGGACGTTTTCTCTAAATTTCCAAATGTACAGATATTTGCGTTCCTCTTTTGACTACTTATTTCTAATGTCGAGGTAGCTGGAGTGGTCCTGGGAAACCACGTCATCCCCACGGAAGCCACGCCAGCCCGTGACACTCGTTCCTGGTGCCCGACTCTAGCGTGACAGGCCTCACTGTTCCACCCAAACAACTCCAGACTTGGAGAGAATATAGGAACTGACCGTCTCTGGCCCACGCTGGCAGCTGTGGGCAGAAGAGGGCAGTCTGTCTGAGGGAAGGAAAGTGTGCCGGGTGGGCACCACCTCTGCTCCGGCCTGCTGCCCGGGACAAGCGTGGAAAAGCATGGAAAAGGGAAGCAGAGAGGGCAGTTAGTGGGCGTCTCTCTGGGCAGAAGAAACATAGGTAGGAGCGTGGGTGCCAGGAATCGTGGGACGGGGTACCGGACAGGAAGGAGCCCCAGAAAAGCCCCAGACGCGTAGGGGCCCCCCTCAGACCCTGAGCCCTGAGCTGCGGGTCCGGAGAGGTCCCGCAGGGGAGGGCGCTGTCGGGAGGGGACAGGGAGCCCGGACAGGGACACGATCAGCTCCAACAGAACCAGAGCAGGGAGACCTCGGTGAGCACCCTGAGACCCTCCCCTGAGACCCTCCCCTGGGACCCTCCCGAGACCCTCCCCTGGGACCCTCCCCTGAGACCCTCCCCTGAGACCCTCCCCTGAGACCCTCCGAGGCCAAGCCAGGTCCATCTGGAAGAGCAAGAGAGCCAGGTTCAGCTGGGAGTGGGGTCTGCAGGATCAGCCCCAGGGGGTTAAAGGAGATAAGGGCCTTTGAACTAAGGCGTCCAAGCCACCAAGGGAGAGAAGGGTGGAGAGTGTCAAACAGGGAAGGAGCGGTGGGGGTAGCGGATCCAGGGCCTGACGCGCCCCATCGCTGGACTGGGGGTGTAGAGCCCTGGCCTCTCCAAATGCGGGCCCACCTGGCACTGGGGCGGGTCCTCAGGCCTGGACACAGGGCCCGCGTCTCTGCAGCCCAGACTCAGCCCCTAGGCTGTGTCTCCTGCTGCTCAAGTCTGAGAACCACTCCCGCAGAAGGAAAGCACGGGGCGGGGCGGGGGGGGGGGGCACCGGGCCGAGCCACAGCCAGGGGAGGGCAGGACTGTGAAGGGGGCAGTGGTCTAGGAAACGAGGGGCTGGAGGACGGGTCATCCACACAGACGCCGAACTTGAGTGACCACAGGAGAGGGCGACAGTGAGCCAGATGCCGAAGTCACCAGCGAGCAGGGGCGTGACACAGGGACAACCCACGGGGCCAGGCTTCGGGAGAAAGGGAGACTTGTAGTTTGAAGTCCTCCTGTGCGGCCTCCCACCCACCGTCTGCTCCCACCTCCGGCCGCCCCGCCCCACTCGCCCCTGCCCTGCAGACAGGCCTCGGGTTCCGCAACCGCGTGCCCGATTTTAAAGCCACGTTTCCCAGCCTCCTCGACTTAAGGCCAGGAGTCACAGTTCTGTCCAACAAAACAGAAGCGCGGTCGTGGCCCAGGCTTCCGAGAGGTGCCTCTCATGAGGACACAGGCACTTTGCCGTGCCTCCCCTTCCGCGGGGACCGAGCCTCCCGCCGCCACAGGGAGGAAGGAGGAAACGACAAATCTCACAACCAGTTCCCCAGGTCTCAGGTCACCCGCCTGCTGATCTGCCATCACCTGAACGCACACACAACAAAACCGTGCAGGGCGCGGGCTCTGTGCAAGGTGCCGGGGGTCCAGACACGAGCCTGGCCTTCGGCTGGAGCTCAGCGCCCAGGGGGCCGCAGGCGGGTCAGGGTCAGAGGCCACCGCAGGGCAATGGGTCAGACCCAGAACTGGAGGGAAAGGAGGTGGTCCAGACAGGCTCCCAGGAGGAAGTGGCTTTTGAACGGATGAGGAACGCAGGCTAGGTCCCTCTCATCTCTAGGCTGCAAGGCCACCGCGGTCTGGTCTCGTCCGTGTCCCGCACACACGCGAGCCTTCTGCCGAGTGATGCCGCACAGGCGGCCCGGCACCTGGGCCTCAGGGCCCAGCGGGGGACACACACAGGCGGCGCAGGGGAAGAGGAGGCTGCTTCTGGGCCAGGCCCCCCCGCCCCACTGCCCCGGATGTGGCCTGGCCTCCATCCCCAGGGCCCCCGGGCCCCTCCTGCCCCCTCCTGTCCCTGGGCCCCTCCTGCCCCCTCTGGCTCTGGCCCTTCTTCCCCAAGGCCGGGGGTGCTCCGCCGCCCACGGTTTGGCTTTTCCCGGACCTCCTCTCCACTCTGACCAGCGCCCTCCACCTCCACCTCCTGTAGCTTCCGACCCGCCCGGTACCCATCTCCTCACCATGATGAAGATCAATCTTTCCCTACAAAATTTCATTTTGGAAAAATGTATATTTATACCATCTTTTTATTTTATTTTTGATGTTTATTTATTTTTGAGAGAGAGAGAGCATGAGTGGGGGAAGGGCAGAGAGAGGGGAGACACAGAATCCGAAGCAGGCTCCAGGCTCTGAGCTGTCAGCACAGAGCTCAACGCGGGGCTCGAACCCACGAACCATGAGGTCATGACCTGAGCCGAAGTCGGACACTTAACTGACTGAGCCACCCAGGTACCCCATGGTATTTCTATTTTTAGTATTTTTCTTTAAATTTTTTTTTTACATTTATTTATTTATTTATTCTTGACAGACAGAGGGAGACAGAGCACAAGCAGAGGAGGGGCAGAGAGAGAGGGAGACACAGAATCTGAAGCAGGCTCGAGGCTCTGAGCTGTCAGCACAGAGCCCGATGCGGGGCTGGAACTCACAAACCGCGAGATCATGACCTGAGCCCAAGTTGGATGCTTCACCGACTGAGCCACCCAGACGCCCCATCAACCACCTTCTTTTAAAAGCAGCTCTTACCCACCTAAAATCACTCTGCTGGCTTAAGAAAGAGAAACACATCATCTAAAACTAATTTTTCTCAGTCTGCATGCTTATATTACATTTAAATTCAGCGTTTCTCATTTGCTTCAGTTTTAAATATTTAACGGTTATTACACACGAATTTATAAGATGAGGAGCACCAAGCACGTGTGCCCAGCATTTACAACGTGTGAAAAACGTGTTCACGTACCTTATCACGCTCGACTTTACAATCGTGCTGCACGGTACGTTATTACTGTCCTTTCTCTGAAGCACAAGGACTGGAGAGCATAAGTGACTTCCCTCAGGCCACACAGCAAATTTAGAGCAGAATTTGAACCCAGGGCTTCTAACTCCAAATCCTACGCTCTTTTCATTGTATCACACAAAACCACAGCGCTCTTCTCTTCAGATCTGACCATTAGTAAGTGAAATAGGAAACTAACATCTTTACATCTTCTACAGCGAGTGTCAGGAAACCACAGCCTTGAGCCAAATCCGACCCACCAGCTTTCTGTAACTGAAGTCTTATTGGAACAGAGCCGCACGCGTTCCCACACTTACAGCGGCTTCCACGCGGCAGAGGAGAGGATGTGCCGGCAGAGCACAGAGCGGCCACCATCTGACCTCTGACCCCTTACGGAAAGAGCCGGGCAGCCCGCGTCGCGAAGCCTTGGCTCTCACTCTGATCGTGCGTTCAGCCGAGAGTCGCTTTTTCTTTCCTTCTTAAACCACCAATGCAATGCCTGGCCCGTCCCAGAGGGACAGAGCGAGAATCTCTGGGGCTGGTCTTACAGCATCAGTGTTTTTTAAGAGCTCCCCAGGGGGTTTTAATACCAGCCGAGGTCAAACACTACTGTTCCATGGGATCGTGCAGATTCAGAAACACCGGTTTCCAGGAAGTGTGCTTGAGGGTGGGAGGAGAGAGGAACCACCCCCACTGCACACGCCCTCTGACCCCACTGTCTTTCCACCTGCGAACTTCGGCCAGGGTCATCACCAAGGTCGCCCATCCGCAGGTGCTGTGCACGGCGACTGTTGGTCATTAGAACTCCTAGAATCTGAAGGCAGGCCCCAATGGTGAGATTTTTTTCGGCCCCGTACTTTATTTTAAAAAATTTCTAGTGTAGACTTGACAGGAGGCTCAGTACACTGGAGCTAAAATTGCCTCCTGTCTCCTACGCAATCTTTTGCACCTCATTTTAAATAATGAAAATAACTTATTAGAATCTTTTAGTTACGGGGCGCCAGGGTGGCTCAGTCGGTTAAGCATCCACTCTTGATCTCAGGTCACGATCTCACGGTTCATGAGTTCGAGCCCCGAGTCAGGCTCTCATGCACTCTCTCAAAATAAATAAGTAAACATAAAAAGTTATTTGAAAATAAGATGTTTTTGTTATAAAAGCACTGAATGCTTATTACAGAAACATAGAAAATACAAAACGAAGTTAAAAATATACGTACTTTCCGCTTCGTAACCTACTTCGCTTAATGATATATTCCTTTCAATCAATCACTACCAAAAATACCACTTAAGGGATCTCCAGTCTGCTACTAAGTCTGGCCCCAGCATTTACGGACCACTGACTTCATACCAAACAGGTGGAAGGTTATGCCGTGACCTTCACGGGAAGTCCGTCCACGCCATCGGAACGCAGCCAGACAACGGAGGAGCTGCTGAGGCCGCTGGGGGCGTGTGGACCGAGTGGCCCTGATCCCACACCCGGCATGCATCCTGGAGACACTCACATGTGTGCACGTGGACACATTCAAGCCAGTTCCCTGAAGCTCTGGTGACAGCAGAAAAAACTGGGAAAATACTAGTTTGAACCATGCAAAACTGAACAGACGTGTTTGGTAACACCAGCCATTTTGTCCCGTACAACCTAGGTGTGTGTGTGTGTGCGGACACAGACGTGTGGTTATGAGTGTATCGGGGGATAAAAGCCACAGACACACACAGACGAGGGACTGCCAGCGTCCCCACGGCCTGTGTCCCCGCCTCGCCAGTGGCCACGCTGCCCCAGATGCCTTCCCAGCCCGCGCCCTGCACCGCCGGGACCCTCCCGGGCTCTGCTGCTCCCGCCCAGCTGGCCACCCGGGTTCCGATTTCACTGGAAACAGAGATGAATCAGAAGGGAACTCTGCACGTGGCCAGCCCCACATCGGTCACCTCCCTGCACCCCGGGATGCACCCCCACCAGGAAGACCTGTCCTTGCTCTGGACGCCGCCTCTCCCAGCCTCTCAAGGCCTTGGACACATCACTCCTCTCGCCTGCCTCAATTCACCTGCTCCCTGGACAGCAGGCGGAGGCACACTGGTGCCTGCTGTCCCCACACTGATACCTAACGCCCTCCGCCTCACCCAACACTTCAGGTGCCGTGAACAGAGCGCACAAACCCCTCTCTCCCGGGGCTTCTCTTCTCTGGGGAAGACAATCAACAGGACGAGTGAGTAGCGCGCCTGGTGAGTCTGTAAGTGAAACACACAAAGTCAGAGAGGGGACGGGAGGGACGGGACGGAGGGCTCGGCAGCGTGGCCAGCCAGGCCCTTTGAGAGACTGACAACTGAACAAAGAGCGTAAAGGGCATGGTCAAGTGGGGAAGGGGCGGGGCAGCAAGTGCAAAGGCCCTGGGGCGAGGAGGCCAGGGAGGCTGACACAGAGCAAGGGATGGCAAGGAGGCGCAGGCTCAGGGCTGCAGGGGACGGCTCAGGCAGGGGCCCAGGGTGCTCGGCTCTTCCCAACAACAGGGTGGCAGCAGAGTAAAGACCTAGGACCCACCTCCCGACACGGGGTCGCCGCGGCTGTGGGGACCAGGGCAGAAGAGAAACACGAGGAGGCCGTGGCGACCCAGGTGGGACGATGGTGACGTGGGACAGCGCGAGGCAGCGGGGGGCATGACAGGGTTCGGATGCTGTGGATGCCGAGCTCTCCGTGACAAAACATTCCGCAGCCACGGAGAAAGAGAGCACGATGAGCCCCCACGAGCCCATCCCCACGTCTCAAGAACCATCGGCATCTTGCCGGAATGGTTTCCCCCACCCGCCCCCCCCACTTGCCGAAGTTTCACATCCTCTCCCCCGAACAGCGTGTGTGCATCTCAAAAAAGGGCATTTTCTTTTTTTTTTTTTTAATTTTTTTTTCAACGTTTACTTATTTTTGGGACAGAGAGAGACAGAGCATGAACGGGGGAGGGGCAGAGAGAGAGGGAGACACAGAATCGGAAACAGGCTCCAGGCTCTGAGCCATCAGCCCAGAGCCTGACGCGGGGCTCGAACTCACGGACCGCGAGATCGTGACCTGGCTGAAGTCGGACGCTTAACCGACTGCGCCACCGAGGCGCCCCAAAAAAGGGCATTTTCTTATGTAAATAGAATGCCGTTACCAAACTAAAAAAATTAAGGATGACTTTTTATTATCAAATAACGGGCGAATTTCACCAAGTGTTTCAGAAATACCTTTTCGTGGTCTTGTCCAAACGTCTACTCGTTGTCATTTCTCTTAGGTCTACATAGGTCTGCACCAGACCTCTCAGCCCCCCAGGCCCCTGTGTTTGGAGGCAGGTCGGCCGTCCTTAGACAGGGGTGCTGTGGCAGGGGCCGCACGAACCCCGTCTCTCCTTCAGACTGGAAATTCACAACTGAGTTTTAGATACGGGCTATTCTTGGCTAGAATACTTTAGAGACGGTGTGATCTTCAACAACATTGAAGGGAGCTTACATCCGCTCGTCTCACTTTTAGCGATGCTGAAGTAATCAGCAAGTGTAGATGGTGATGGCCTGCTCCCTCCATCATAAAACGGCCATCAACATCTGACCCAAGCAGGGGCTCCTGGGTGGCTCAGCCGGTTGAGCCCCTGACATCAGCTCAGGTCATGATCTCGATGTTCATGAGCCCGAGCCCCGTGTCGGGCTCTGTGCCGACAGCTCGGAGCCTGGAGCCCGCTTCGGATTCTGTGTCTCCCTCTCTCTCTGCCCCTCCCCTGCTCACGCTCAGTCCCTCTCTGTCTCAAAAATAAGTAAACATTAACAAAGAATTGTTTTAAATATCTGATCCAAGGAGTTCACGAGTCTGAAACAGGCATTTTATTACGGCTTACAAAATGATTCTCTACTCCCATGGTTTCTTCTGCACCTACGAGCTGGAGTGTGGCTTCAAACAGCAACTGTGCTGGAAAAGAGTACTTATTCATTCCCTTTAATGACCAAGTTTTATGTTAACGAATTATTGTCTTCCCACTTTCAATTTTGTCCAGTGAATTTTATTTCCTTCTCCTTTCTTTAGCTGTCATTACAAATGATTGCTTTGCCACCATCAGGGAGTTGTAGTTCTTTTTTTTTTTTTTAACGTTATTTGAGAGAAAGGCAGAGAGAGGGGGAGAGAGAATCCCAAGCAGGCTCTTTGCCCAACACGGGGCTCGATCTCATGAAACGTGACATCCTCACCTCAGCTGGAATCGAGAGTTGGCCGCTCGACTGACTGAGCCACCCCGGGGCCCTGCCATCGGTGAATTTCAACCAAATGCAGTCATTTGTAGTTCTGGTGCTCGAAGTATCCCATCTTCAGCCCGCGGGGCCTCCCCTGTGCTAGATGGTGTGTCTCCTGACTTTATTTGGAAACTTTCAAACACGTACGGGAAATTGTGTGACAAACCCTAGTTACCGCCTCAACTTTAGTGATTCTCGCGGACGGCCCTCGTTCACGTGCACCCTCCTGCCACCAGGCCTCAAACACCACACCGCTTCACGTGCAAACGCGCTGGCATACAGCCCCAGGGAGCAAGCACCCCGCCCCTAATACAACCTCCCTGTCCTTTCCACCGAAGCCCAAAGCTCTCTAGTTGTGTGGCATAGCAGCTCAGGCCTAGAAGCTTCCGTGAGAAGGGCTTGGTTCCTCTCTGGAAAATGGTATTTCAGAGCGAACCACGTAGGAAACAGCAGCACTTGAAGGTTTTTAGTCCATTTGGCATCGTGTAGGTGACCTGTATTCTCAGCCAGAAACTCAGAAAACTAGTGAAGGGAGGATACGGGGCACCTGGGCGGCTCAGTCGGTTGAGTGTCCGACCCTGGCTCCGGTCACGATCTCCCAGCTCACGGGTTTGAGCCCCACGTCGGGCTCTGTGCTCATAGCGCGGAGCCTGCTTGGGACTCTTGCTCTCCTTCCCTCTGCCCCTCCTCTGCTTGTGCGGTCTCTCTCTCAAGATAAACCAACTTAAAACAAGTTTGAAAGTAGAAAGCACACCTGTGGTTAACAGAGCAAGCGGGTGATGGATTTCAACGCTCACGATGAGGCTGGAGTTGGCAGACGCAGCGACGGCACAAAGACAGACGTCGTGATCGATGTGGGAGAGCCACGGCCCGGAAATCAACGGAGTTTTAACCAGCGTGCCACGAGGATTCAACGGACAAAGATGGGGACAGCCGGATGTCCACGTGAAGAAAGAGGCTGACCCCGACCTCACACAACAAGAACACGTTCAAAAAGATCACAGACCTAACTATAACAACTAAAACTATAAAACTCTTAGAAGAAGACAGAAGTGGGGCGCCTGGGTGGCTCAGTCGGTTAGGCGGCCGACTTCGGCTCAGGTCACGATCTCGCGGTCCGTGAGTTCGAGCCCCGCGTCGGGCTCTGGGCTGACGGCTCAGAGCCTGGAGCCTGCTTCGGATTCTGTCTCCCTCTCTCTCTGCCCCTCCCCCGTTCATGCTCTGTCTCTCTCTGTCCCCAAAATAAATAAACGTTGAAAAAAAAATTAAAAAAAAAAAATAAAGTGAAATCCTTGGGGCACCTGGGTGGCTCAGTCAGTTGAGCGTCTGACTTCAGCCAGGTCACGATCTCGCGGTCCGTGAGTTCAAGCCCCGCGTCGGGCTCTGGGCTGACGGCTCGGAGCCTGGAGCCTGTTTCCGATTCTGTGTCTCCCTCTCTCTCTGCCCCTCCCCCGTTCGTGCTCTGTCTCTCTCTGTCCCAAAATAAATAAACGTTGAAAAAAAAAATTAAAAAAAAAAAAAAAAAAGACAACATCTCAGGGCGCCTGGGTGGCTCAGTGGGTTAAGCGTCCGACTTCAGCCAGGTCACGATCTCGCGGTCCGTGAGTTCAAGCCCCGCGTCGGGCTCTGGGCTGATGGCTCAGAGCCTGGAGCCTGCTTCCGACTCTGTGTCTCCCTCTCTCTCTGCCCCTCCCCCGTTCATGCTCTCTGTCTCAAAAATAAATAAACGTTAAAAAAAATTAAAAAAAAAAGACAGAAGGATAAATCTTCCTGATCTTGGATAAGGCAACGGATTCTTAGACAGGATGCCTAAAGCATGAGCAAACGAGGAAGAAGAAATCAGAATCCCTCAAGGGGCACCTGCGTGGTTCAGTCGGTTAAGTGTTGGACTCTGGACTTTGGCTCCGGTCATGACCTCGCAGTCTGTGGGATCGAGCCCCGTGTCAGGCTCTGTGCTGACAGCGCAGAGCCTGCTTGGGATTCTCTCTCTCCCCCTCTCTGCTTCTCCTTGGCTCACACGTGCACATGTGCTCTCTAAATAAACTTTATAAAAAATTGGAATTCACCAAAATTAAACACTCCTGCGTACCAAAGGGCACTACAGACCGTGACCTGACAGGAGTATTTGCAGAGATTTGCATCCAGAATGTACAAAAACGCTTGCGAGTCAGTGATAAGAAGACAGATGAGTCAGGTCAAACGTGGACAAAGAATCCGAGCGGATATTCGTCCAAAGAAGATTCGCAGACAGCCAATAAGCACATGGAGAGATGCTCCTTAGTTCTTAAGGAAATGCCGGAGGCAACCCTAACGAGCGGCCAGTTCTGACCCACTAGGTGGCTGGAATCGGAAGACAGACAAGATCTTGGCGAGGAACTTGGGGGACGGGAGCCGTCCACACCGCGGGTGTAGAGCGTAAGGCAGGGTGGCCGCCGGAGACCACGTGGCCTGGAGTTGTCACGTGACCTAGGCGCACACCCAGGAACGTCGGGACGTGTCCACACACACGCCTGCACACCGACGCTCACGGCGTGATTCGTGACAGCCAAAAAACTGCCAGTAACGCAAATGTCCACCAAACGGTGAACGGACACACCGTAACACGCCCACAGGGTATCGTTCGGCCATAAAAAGGAACCAAGCCCCGAGACACGGGGACGCAGACGAGCCCTGAGAACATTACACTAAGGGAAAGAAAACAGAGAAGGCCACATGTGGTCGGATTTCACTTACAGGAAATGCTGGGATAGGTGAATCCACACGGAATGGACATTAGCGGCTGCCAGAGGCGGGGAAGAGAAGGAAGGGGGGGAGGACTCAGGGCTTATGTGAGGTGACGAAAATTTCCTGGAATTAGTGGTACTGGTTGCACATCCTCGTGAATGTACTCGAAACCACGGAATTGTACATTTTTTAAAGGGTCATTTATTTTGAGAGACAGAGAATCCGAAGCAAACGCCACGCGGTCAGCAGAGAGCCCGACGCGGGGCTCGATCCCATGACCCTGAGATCACGATCTGAACCAAAATCAAGAGACGGACACTTAACCGACAGAGTCACCCAGGTGCCCCCTGAATTGTACATCTTGAGCAGTGGCTTCTACGGACGTGAGGTCGATCTCAGTTTTAAAAAGAAAGGTTAGGGGTGCCTGGGTGGTGCAGTCGGTTAAGCATCCGACTTCAGCCAGGTCACGATCTCGCGGTCCGTGAGTTCGAGCCCCGCGTCGGGCTCTGGGCTGATGGCTCAGAGCCTGGAGCCTGTTTCCGATTCTGTGTCTCCCTCTCTCTCTGCCCCTCCCCCGTTCATGCTCTGTCTCTCTCTGTCCCAAAAATAAATAAACGTTGAAAAAAAAAAATTTAAAAAGAAAGGTTAATTTGGGAATGCAAGCTGGTGCAGCCACTCCAGAAAACACGAAGGAGGTTCCTCAAAAAACTAAAAATAGAACTACCCCACGACCCAGCATTTGCACTACTGAGTATTTATCCAAGGGATACAGGTGGGCTGTTTCGAAGGGACACACGCACCCCCACGTTTACAGCAGCGCTGTCGACAACAGCCGAAGGATGGAAAGAGCCCAAATGTCCCTCGATGGATGAGTGGATAAAGAAGATGTGATACACACACACACACACACACACACACACACACACACACACAAATGGAGTATTACTCAGCAATCAAAAAGAATGAAATCTTGCCGTTTGCAGCTACGTGGATGGAACTGGAGGGTATGATGCTAAGTGATATTAGTCAGAGAAAGACAAAAATCCTATGATTTCACTCATAGGAGGACTTTAAGAAACAAAACAGATGAACGTAAGGGAAGGGAAGCAAAAATAATATAAAAACAGGAAGGGGGACAAAACAGAAGAGACTCATAAATATGGAGATCAAACTGAGGGTTACGGGAGGGATGGTGGGAGAGGGAATGGGCTAAATGGGTAAGAATTAAGGAATCTACTCCTGAAAACACTGTTGCACTCTATGCTAATTTAGATGTAAATTAAAAAAAATAAAAAATAAAATTAAAGACAACAAAATAAAATACAAAATAAAAAGAAAGGTTAATGCAGTGAAAACCAGAGAGAAAACGAAAAGGCCAGTGCTGTTACTGCTGTGAGCAATTAATTGCCTTTTATCCCCGACTGAAGCTTTCCACGTTCTGCCAGCACCTGGAAAGTGTGCCACTGGTCAGTTCACCTGCAAACAGTGAGTCTCTCTCACTTCACAGCTCCTGATCGGGCAGGGGGCTACAGTCAGAAACTTCTCAAGGGGCGCCTGGGGGGCTCGGCCAGTTGAGCGGCCAACTTCGGCTCAGGTCATGATCTTGTGGTCTGTGGATTCGAGCCCTGGGTCGGGCTCTGTGCTGACAGCTCGGAGCCTGGAGCCTGGAGTCTGGAGCCTGAAGCCTGAAGCCTGGAGCCTGCTTCGGTTCTGTGTCTCTCTCTCTCTGCCTGTCCCCTGCTCATACTCTGTCTCTGTCTTTCTCTCAAAAAAAAAAAAAAAAAAAAAAAACCCATCAAAAAAAGCCCCAGAAACTTCTCCTTAAAATCCTACTTCTTGGGGCGCCTGGGTGGCTCAGTCGGTTAAGCGGCCGACTTCGGCCCAGGTCACGATCTCGCGGTCAGTGAGTTCGAGCCCCGCGTCGGGCTCTGTGCTGACAGCTCAGAGCCTGGAGCCTGTTTTGGATTCTGTGTCTCCCTCTCTCTGACCCTCCCCCTTCATGCTTTGTCTCTCTCTGTCTCAAAAATAAATAAACGTTAAAAAAAAAAAAAAACCATCAAAAAAAGCCCCAGAAACTTCTCCTTAAAATCCTACTTCTTCAGGGCGCCCAGCTGGCCCAGTCGGAGGAACGTGTGACTCTTGACTTCAGGGTTGTGGTTCGAGACCCATGGTGGATGTGGAAATAAATTAAAAAAAAAAGTTTTTTTTAGTCATAAAATCCTACTTCTTTAGCTCAAGTGTTTCCTCCTCTCTGGGGCTGCACTGAGTTTGCAAGTTGACAGAAAGCACTGTGGGGGAGGCTACTGCCCTCCTGTGAGGCGACAAGGACCACAGGTCCCCTCTGCCACCATGTGGGACGGCAAGGCCAGGAAACCCCAGTTAATGGAGCACTGGGGACAGGGGACGAGGAGCACTGAGAGAGGGGACAAGGAGCATGGGCACAGGGGATAAGGAGCACTGGGGGAAGGCAGCAGAGCCCCTGCCCAGACGCCACAGGAGCTCCCGTCCCATTTCATTTCAAGTGACAGGTGGTACCAGCCCTCCAGGAACGGAGGGGACAGCCCCAGTGCCCCATCAGGCGTCAAGAATCCCCCAGCCCGCCCCTGTGACCCTGTGACCGACTAGGATTTCACGGGTTACGAAGTCATTAGTCCTGACCCACTCAGCGCTCCAATACCAGTTGTCTTCTCGGTCACATAACTTGATAGGCCCATCCTCTGCTATGACAGGTTACTTACATAGCTCATCGGTCACGTGGTTTGGTGCCTGGCGGCGACGGGGGACGTGCATTCAATTGTTGGCCGAGGGATCCAACCTCCAGCTTCTTCGTCCCCAAGAGGGAGTCGCCACCCGCCGCCCAGGGTTGTTCTAAGAACGTGACAGAACCACGCTGTTGCAGCATTCAGCCGACTTCCTGGAGCATTCCTGATAATTAAAACAGAGCGGGTGGCGCAGAAGTCAAGTACAACCGGGCAGGCAGCGTGACTTTCACTGCTTGGCAAGGAGGCGCGCAGGCCGGCAAATCCCTGAGAGACGCGTGGCCTGCGGCGGACCCCCAGAGGTTAGCTGCTCTCCTCTGTCGTCCCGGACTAAGCTGCAGTGCGAGAGCTAGGTCACCATCTTTAAGCGTGCTGCGTCTCAGGCTCGTTATTCTGCAGAATGTACAAACACCCCACAAAAGGCCAGGGGCAGCTTAAGTCGGTAAATTACGCTTCGTTTTCCACCGTCTGTCCTTCCGATGCACCATTTCAGGCAGGGATGGCGCTCCGAGATTTTCAGGCTGTCGCCCGCCTCCCCGGACAGTACGATTCGTGGGGTCAGACTCCACTGTTCGTGTTCTAGTCTCCAAGTGCACAGCCAACTGACCGAACCGGTTCGTTTCAAAATCATATGGTGCAGCTTTTTGGCTGAAACCCACCCCTTCCTGGGACCGGGGGGCAGGCACTTACACCCTGGCGAGCCCCCTCCATCCAGAGCAGCAGGCAGGGTGACCCCCACCCAGGGTCACGTGGGGCGGGAAGGGGAAGCGTGCAAGGCACAGAACTTTCTGGGCCAAACTGGCCACGTCCAAGGCAGACGGGGGGAGCCGATGAGCCTCCTCACCGGCACGTCCGCGTTTCTAAAGTGTCTTTCGGCCCTGGTGACATCAGGTGACCGCAAGCTGCTAAGTCATAAGGGGGGGCCAAGGACAAGCAGCGGTGGACAGAAGAACACCTCAAGGTTTCAGGGGAAGTTGGCCGACGCACACCTCCGTCTCTCTTCTCCGACATCCTAAGGAGAAACAGTACACAGAGGTGTAAGTTTAGGGGACTTAGGGGGTCGGAACAGGTGATAAAAGTCCCCGCCTCGTGAATAATAAATGCCGACATCGCACGCAAGCCCCCGGCAGACACCTGTGATACTGCATCGTGTGGACATGACCGCCTTCCGTGGCCCTGGGTGGGGGGCACACTGGGAGCAGGGGGCTGAGCTCCAGAGCTCCCGAGGTGCCGAGGAGAAAGGAGGGGTGCAGGGCAGGAGGGCGGTGGGATGGGACTGGCAGAGGGAGCAGCTCCTGCCCAGGCTGGTGTGCAGGCAATATTCAGGCAGTGTAGGGAGAGGAGGGAGGGAGAGGAGGGAGGGAGAGGAGGGGGGAGAGGAGGCGGGGGGAGGGAGAGAGGAGGCGGAGGGGGGGAAGGTGGGGTAGAGGAGGCAGGGGGAGAGGAGGCGGGGGAGAGGTGGGGGGAGAGGAGATGGGAAAGGGGGAAAGGAGGTGGGGGGAGGGAGAGAAAAGGTGGGGGAGAGGAGGTGGGGGAAGGGGGAGAGGAGGTGGGGGAGGTGGGAGAGGAGGCAGGGGGAGAGAGGAGGCAGGGGGAGAGGAGGCGGGGGGGGAGAGAAGGTGGGGGGAGAGGAGGCGGGGAGAAGGGGGAGAGGAGGTGGGAGAGGAGGCAGGGGGAGAGGAGGTGGGGGGAGAGGAGGCGGGAGGGGGGAGAGGAGGCGGGAGGGGGGAGAGGAGGCAGGGGGAGGGAGAGGGGAGGCAGGGGGAGAGGAGGCGGGGGGAGAGAGAGAGAAGGTGGGGGAGAGGAGGCGGGGGGAGGGAGAGAGAAGGTGGGGGAGAGGAGGCGGGGGAGGGAGAGAGGAGGCAGGGGGAGAGGAGGCGGGGGGGGGAGAGGAGGTGGGAGGGGGGGAGAGGAGGCAGGAGGTGGGAGAGGAGGTGGGGGGAGAGAGAGAGAAGGTGGGGGAGAGGTGGGGGGAGAGGAGGCAGGGGGAGGGAGAGGGGAGGCAGGGGGAGAGGAGGCGGGGGGAGAGAGAGAGAAGGTGGGGGAGAGGAGGCGGGGGGAGGGAGAGAGAAGGTGGGGGAGAGGAGGCGGGGGGAGGGAGAGAGGAGGCAGGGGGAGAGGCGGGGGGGAGAGGAGGTGGGAGGGGGGAGAGGAGGCAGGAGGTGGGAGAGGAGGTGGGGGGAGAGAGAGAGAAGGTGGGGGAGAGGTGGGGGGAGAGGAGGCGGGTGGGGGGAGAGGCGGCAAGAGGTGGGGGCAGGAGAAGGGGGAGAGGCCCCTTTCTGCCCCAGGAAATCGGGGCTGCCCCGCGGCACCCGCCTCTCCCCCCCCCCCCAGTGTTCTCCGCCTGCGGTTTGGAGAAAGACGGGTCTGGAGAGGGTGGAGGGTGGCGTGGAAGAAGGAGGGGAGTGAAGAGGCAATGGCGCCAGGACCGCAGGTGCACAGCGAGGGGGGTCTGCGCAGTGGCAGCGGCTGGGGACACGTCGCCAGGCGAAAGCAGCGCGCCGCTGATGGGGGCGAGACACGCTGGCCGGCCCCCGCGTCCAGGCCCGAGCAGACACGGGGTCGGTCACTAGGACCCAGGTTAGGGATGGGGACCCCCAGGCTGACCCACCGAGGGATCCCTGCCCCTCCAAGGCTCCATTCTTCGCACGCTTCCGCGGAGGCCGCGAAGTCACCGCCGCTCCAGGACCTGCCACACACGGGTCTCAGCGTCCCACTCGCCAAGCCCAGACTCCAACAGAAGTAGCAGAACCCTGCATAAGCCGCGATGCCCGCCTCCTCCTGCCAGACTCGGGTCCCAAGCGCTCCACTCAGCTGCCGATGGTTACAGCACTTGAGGGAGACGCCGGGGTGATTCCGAGCTCCAGAGCTCCGGCCAGGTGCCGCAGGACCGGGGGAGACCAAAGGCTGTGGGGCAAGAGAAGGATGGCTTATCAGCGAGAGGAAGCAACTCACACACTGCCGTTTCTTCCAGAAGGCTCTCCCGCAGAGCCAGCCACAGTCAGAGGTGCCAACACAATTCGCCATCACACAAGTACTAAGCAGGTCCTGTGGCAGGCAGAGTAACGGGGCCCCAGGGTGGTCAACGTCCTAGTCCCTGGAGCGTGTTAAGGGTCCCGGTCCAAATTCCAATGTGGCGGGAATGGGGTTCACCGCACCAGGCAATTCTCCAGATACCCAGCTTGGTGTCCAAAATTCAGTTCGGTTCTGGCACTGTCTCTCCAGGGACAGCCTCAGATCTCACAGACTAAGGGCTCAGCCCCCCAAGTTCAACTTCAGACGCCAGTCAAGGCAAGTCTAGACTGTCACCTGTGCTTTTGACTGACCAGCTATAGATCGGAGGTTCCCATGACCCCCTCCTTGGGTTCAGTTCATTTGGTACAGCGACTCCTGGACCATTTTCCTACACCATTTTCCTTCCTGGACTACAGGTTTATTTCGAGGGACAGAAGCCCGGAACAGCCAGGTGGAAGAAACGCAGAAGGGAAATGGAGGTGGGAGGGGTGCCTGGGGGGCTCAGGCAGGTGAGCGTCTGACTTGGGCTCAGGTCACGATCTCGCGGTTTGTGAGTTCGAGCCCCATGTTGGGCTCTCTGCTGTCCGCACGGAGCCTGGAGCCTGCCTTGGATCTTGTGTCTCCCTCTCTCTCTGCCCCTCCTCTGCTCATTCTGTCTCCTTCTCAAAAATAAGTACACTTTAAAAAAAAACCTTTAAGAAAAAAAAAGACATACACGTAGAAAAAGGCACAGAGCGTCTGTGCCCTCCAGGAGCACCGTGCTCCTCAAATCCCTACGAGTTCACCAACCCTGAGGCTCCCTGAACCCCGTCCTTTGGGGTTCTGTAGAGGCTTCGTGACACACGCTCGGTTGCTTAACTCATTGGCCGCTGGGGATGGATGGCCCCTCTCCCCTCCCTGGAGGAACTTCCAGTCCCACCCTCCAGTCCCTGGGTTCCTTCCCGGCACCGGCACCGGCCAGCATCCTCGTCACCTAGCGGCTTCCCCAGCCACCTCATCAGCATAAGAAAAGACACCTTTGTGGCTCTCACCCCAGGAACTTCCAAGGGCTTTCCGAGCTCCGTGCCAGGAACAGGACAAAAACCAAGTACGCATTTCGTGTAAGCCACACTATCACACCTCCAAATCTGCTGGGTCACGTGGCAAACAGAATTGGAGCTGCTTATCAGCTGATCTTAAAATAGACTCTCGGTGGGCCTAATGCAGTCAAGAGGGGCCCTGGAGAGTGCTGGGGGACCAGAAGAGGGTCGGTAAAAAGATGTGACTGCAGAAGCAAGAGTAAAGCAAAGCAGGCTGGGGAGAACTCTGCCGGCCCCTCCAGCCACTGGCGAGGCCAGGAGCTGGGTTCTCCCCTGGGTCCTCCGGACAGAACGGGGCCCCGCGCACACCCTGATTGGCGCTCAGCCCCCCGTGGCAGACCGCAGGACTGCGGTGCCGTAGCTGGGGTCAAGCCACTAAAAAGCAGGTAATCTGTTACGCGACAGCAAACAGGAAACTATTCCCGGGACCGTGAGCAATTCTGAAATCACACCCCCCGGGGCGCAAGGGCCAGGCTGCGACACAAACACAGAACCTCCGAAAGGCGCCTTTCGCAGCCCCAAGCCCAGCGCGGGGGCCCTGGGTGCGGTTAACCTGTCGAGCGGGAATCCAAACACCCGTGCCATAGTCCCCAGGGTGGATGACGCCCCAAAGCACTCCACCTGTGAAGAGCCGCCGCCGCGTCCATCCGCTCGCACTTCCCTGGCGCGTTCCCACGAACGCCGTGTTCTGTGCTATTACTTTCGCATTTGACGGACAGAAAAGGCTGATTGTAAAAGATACTGAGGGACCTCAGGTCTATGGCTCTGAAGACTGGGTTTTTTCCCTATAAGTAAGGAGACGCTCAAAGTCACCTTAAAGGGATTTTTTTTTTTTTAATTTTAGGAAAAACACAAATGAAAACATTAAATTTCGGAAGAAAATGGTAATGCCTCCAAATCGTCCCCAGCTGTGGGTCAGCTGCAACTAAATTGAAACCAACTACAAGTAATTGAGATCATTAGAAGACGCAGGTATGGACGAACAGAGAGGTTTATGGGCGCATCAGGGTTACGGTGTCACCGTCCCAGGAATCCCTGGAAAAGTCTGTGGGCTGAACAGGGCGGGCACCCTCACCTCCAAGCCAAGGCCCTCCCTAAATCTTTCAAAGGTACCTGTAGGGTCTGCCAGGTGCAAATTCGCAGTCTCATTTAACCCTCACGGAAACCCTAAAAGCTAGGCAGCAATACCCACCGTGCAGGTGAAACCCCGGAGCCCAGAGACGACAACCTGGCAGGTCTGTCCAAGACCGCGTGATCTCTGCTCGTGAATGGAGAAGCCTGCTTTGAATCTGGACCACAGAACTCCAACGTCATGAACTTCCCCTCCTTGTTTGCTCTGCAGTAGGATCTTATTTGCGTGTTCGAAAAGACAAAGAACTTAGGGGCGTCTGACTTCTGCTCAGCTCACGATCTCAGGGTTCTTGAGTTTGAGCCCGGCGTCGGGCTCTGTGCTGACAGCTCGGAGCCTGGGGCCTGCTTCAGATTCTGTGTCTCCCTCTCTTTCTGCCCCTCCCCTGCTCATGCTCTCCCTCTCTCTCAAAAATAAACGTTAAAAAAAGTGTTGTTTTTTTTTAAGACAAAGAATACATAAAAAACTCATGCAACTCAATAACAAAAGAATAAACCAATTAAAAAGGGAGCAATTTGGGGCGCCTGGGTGGCTCAGTCGGTTAAGCGGCCGACTTCAGCTCGGGTCATGATCTTGCGGTCCGTGAGTTCGAGCCCCACGTCGGGCTCTGTGCTGACAGCTCAGAGCCTGGAGCCTGTTTCGGATTCTGTGTCTCCCTCTCTCTCTGACCCTCCCCCGTTCATGCTCTGTCTCTGTCTCAAAAATAAATGTTAAAAAAAAATTAAAAAAAAAAGGGGGGGCAATTTGATAGACATTTCTCCAAAGATACAAAAATGGCCAAGAAACACATGAAGACACCCGACCTCTCCTCCTTCCCGGACGAAGGGAAATGCAAGTCAAGGCCATAAGGATACCAGCCCTACGCGCCTGGAGGGCTGGAAGTAAAGAGACAGACAACAGTAAGTGTTGAGGCTGTGAAGAAATGGAAACCCCCACACCGCTGGTAGGAACGTAACCTGGCCACAGCCACTTTAACAATTTGGGAGTTTCTCAAAAAGTCAAAGAACTCCCTATGCCCCAACAATTCCACTCCGGGTTGTCTACTCAAGATAACTAGAACCTACCTGCGCACAAAGACTTGTACGTGGCAGTCCTGTTCACCAAACCCCAAACTGCAAACAACGATGAATGGATGGACTGGTTAAGTCAAACCACTGTATACGCACACAATGGAATATTATCTGGCAACATAAAAGGACACAAGCATTGATAAATGCTACTACCTGGACGAATATCAAAAACATGATGGTAGGAGGGGAAAAAGCCGGAGGCAAAAGGCGGAGTACTGCATTGTTCCATTTCCAGGAAGCGTCCAGAACAAACTTGTAGAGACAGAAAGTAAATCAGTGGCTGCGGGGAGGGATCGCTACTGGGCACGAGGTTTCCTTTCGGAACGGTGGAAATGCTCCAAAATTAGATTGTGATGCCTGCACCGCAAATACAATAAATACCTGTGAAGTGTACACGTAAAACGGGTGAATTTTACGGTGCGTAAATTATGTTTCAATAAAGCTGCTTTGTAAACAGCCACGACACATTTCCAAGAACGGCTGGTGTCGGCAGGCATGTTTTTGTCACCCATAGCACAGAGCCCCGTGGCCCCTCCGCCAGGACTCAGGACGTAGGGCGTCGCCCTCGGCAGCAAGTTTACTCTTAGGCTATTAGTTTTCCGAATTGCTTCTCAACGGGAGGGGGCTCGCGGGGCCCCCAGTCAGGTGAAGTGCCCCCGGGCGTGCAGACGCCCCACCGCAACTTCCGCAGACGCAGCCAGCGCGAGCAAGCGACTGCCCCGGGGGTGACCGCGCGCGCGCGCCCCGCCACCCCGGAGTGGAAATGGGGGTGCGGCTTGCGCAGCCGCCTCCCAACGCCGCGGGCCCGGGGACCGCCACGCCGTACCTGCCCGGGCCCCTCGCGTCCACCTGCCGCCGCGACGCCGCGACGCCGCGCCCGGGTTGCGCGCTCCGCCCACCCACCCCCCGAACCCCCCCCATCCCCGCAGCGGCCGGCGGGGCGGGGCCGGAAGGGAGGGGGTCGGCTCCCGCACCGGGGGGCCCCCACCCCACCCCCACCCCACCCCCACCCCACCCCCACCCCACCCCCACCCCACCCCCACCGTCGACGGCCCACGCGCAGAGCGGCTCGTGGGACCGCGCGGGGGCCGCTCCGCGCGGGTGCGGGGCGCTGCGCGAGCGCGGGGGGGGGCCCCGGGCCGGCACGTGCGCCCCCTCTCCTCCCCCCCCTCCCTCCTCCCCGCCCCGGGCGCAGGCGCCGACCCCGGCGGATCTGGGCGGGAGGCGCCAGCCGCCGAGGGAGGGGCGCGCCGAGGGTGGGCGGCCTGTCGTCGGTCCCCCGGTCGGTCGCGGCGCCGTCCCCTGTCGCCCCGGCGAGCGTGGGCAGGGCTGTCCCGCCGCGGGGGTGGTGGGGAGGGAAGAGCAGGGACGCCCCGCAGGGCCCGGGCCCGGGCCCCCGCCCCGCCCCGCCGGGCTGCGCGCCGGCCGGCTGGGGACGCGGAGCAGCCCCGGGGAATGCGGCGGCCGCGACCCCTGGCGCCCCTCCGCGAGTGCGCCGCGCCCCTCGGCCGCCTGCCCCGCGGGCCCCCCCCATGGCGGCGCGGTGGTTCAAGGAGTTTCCGCTGAACCTGAAGACGGCGTCCGAGCGCGCCCGGCCCGGTGGCGGCGGCGGCCGACTGCGCAAGAACTCGGAGGCGGGCGGCGCCGCGCCGGCCCCCGGCAAGGGCCGCAAGAACTCGGCGGCCGAGCTGGGGAGCGGCCGGGCCGGCGGCGGCGGCGGCGCCCCCAGGGACAGCCGGCCGCCCCGGGACAGCCTGCAGGGCCTGATCCAGGCCGCCGCGGGCAAGGGCCGCAAGAACTCGCGGGCCGCCGAGGACGAGCCGCACCGGGGCGTGGCCAGGAGCGCGGGCTGCAGCACCTACATCAGCAGGCTCATCAAGGTGGACGCGCAGGAGAAGAACTGCGGCGGCGGCGGCGGCAGTAGCAGCCCCAGCTCCAGCGCCTCTTCCTCCGCGTCCTCTTCCCCTGCCCCCCTGGGCCCCGAACCGGACAAGGGCAAGGTCGTGAGGCAGCAAGACACGGTAAGAATGCGGCCTCCCTGGGACCACCTGTCCCTGCAGAAGCGAGACGGCGAAGGGAGCGCGGAGCACCTGCCGGGCGCGAGGCTCCTCTAGGCCGCGGGGCGGGCGCGCGCGGGGCGGGCGAGGGGGGCTCCCCCCCGACATCTGGGGACGGTTAAGACACCATTTAAAGTCGTTTCGGCCTTTTTATCGCCTTGAGAAAATCTTCGTTTTCAGGAGAGGGAACTTTGCGGGAACGTGCTCTCCGTTTAATTTTGTTGGCAGTTTGGGAGAGTAACTGAACGAGACCTTCCTGCTTTGTTGAATGTGACCCCCTTATAGATGTGCTGTGATTTTAAACCCGGGGGGATGTGCAAAGCTAGACGCGTTCAGACGTTTATGGTCTGCGCCCCTCAGGTAACGGGTTTCAGAACCTGGGGAACAGGCAGACCGCACGCCCCAGCCCGTCTGCTGGTTTGGAAGTTCCAGGCACAGTTCACCCAGCACCCCAAGATTGCAGCCCTTTCGTTCATTCCGTGAACGTGTGATGTGCAGCCGCGCGTAGCACGAGGGGCGCAGGGCTCCAGGGGCTGCGGAGGGTAGAGTGGGACCCGGAAACGCCCGTGAGGAAATCACAGCCTGGGAGGGAAGGTGTTTCCTGCTTCTCGGACCCCCCCCCCCAGGGCTTCTGGGCGCTGACCCTTGTGAGGCGCTTAACGGAGAGGGACCCTGTGAGGAGACCCCCTCCATTCTTACAGCGATGAGTTGGGGTTTTGTTTGCTTGTTTTTTAAACCCACCCTTCTGTGTGGAAAGGAAGAGAAGAGCTCAGCCCCCAGCCCAGGCTGTCACTTCCCGTCATGGGAACTTGAACTTTCTCTTGCGGCCAGGCAGGCCGCAGTCAGGAGCCCGGAGCCCATGCCGTGCGTCTGCCCCGGGCACTCTGTTCATCCCCCCACTCATTCCTCCCACAGACACTCACAGCTTGCCTCTGGCGCCGGGCACGGGGGTGGGGACCAGGTGGAAAGATGATCAAGGACCCAGCTGTTAGCCAGTGGTGCCCCTGACCGTTGGACTTGACGGGAAGCGCCTTGCAGCCGAGGGCCGAGGGCCGAGTCGTCTGTGTTCCCGGGAATGGGGCTCGCGTGGCGGGCAGTGAGAGGACGGAGACGGGGGTGCTGTGCAGCGGTGCGAGGGCCTCCCTTCTGGATGCCCCGAGTTTCTCAGGCCGCCTCCTCCAGGCAGGCGGCCCCCGCCCTCCTCGTCTCTCCCTCTTGGTGTCACTTTCCCTGCCGGCCCAAGCGATTCCCTGCCGCGAGTTCTGATGCGATCAGAGACCGTAGCGGGTCTGGGGCCTCCCCTTAGTTGGATTCACCTTCCTTTGCCTTTTGGTTCTTATTCCCCTCTTTCTCTTCCGCTGGAGCAGGTAGCTTACACGGTCCCAGCTGTTTACTCTGGAGCCACACTGACAATAGGGCAGGGGCTGTGCTTTTTGTCCCCCCCACTCTCCCTGCAAAACTGTTCCCCCCTGAGAAGAAAGAGCCTGTCAGGCTCCGGTCCCCAAACCTCCCGCGTGGTCCCCGAACCTCCCGTGTCGTCAGCCAGCAACTGCAGCCTAGAACCCATCACACACGCCACCTCTCCGGGCACCTTTCTGGTTTTGGAAGATTAGATGTTTTTGTGCCAAGTACGGACCAGAACTCTGTCGCTTGGGGAGACCTGTGTGCCTGTGAGTTATGGAACCTAGACCTCCCCAGTGCTGTTCAGTTCTGACCGCGTCTCAGACTTCTGAAGCCTTCTCTTCGGAGGTTCCAGATCGCTGAAGGACGAGACCCAGGCTTGGTTCCACTTGGTTCCGTCACAGCGCCTCGCCGGTGCCGGTGGACGCTCAGTGCTCACTGGGCGACTGGCTGACTTTCGCCTGTGTCGCCCACCAGATTGGCATTAAGGACCAAAGTCAGAGGGAAGGTGCTAGACCAGTCCAACAGTCACCTCTGTCTTCCACCAGCAAATGCGTCACCGCCTGGGGAGACAGCAGACCTCGAGACGAGCTTGGGGTCGAGCAAGGTTTGGGTGACTTGTTGCCGGTCAGTTTTGCCACCGACAGATCACATGGCTGTCCACCTGTGACACGATCCAGCACGACCAGATCCATTCGGAACTGGCTGGGGATCTTTCTGGCTCTGCAGATTTTCAGTAGGTTTTGATCCCATGGCCGCCTGGTGTGTGATCACCCCCGGCAGCTCTCCTCTCTGGTTCTTTTAAGGTCATCATTTTAGAAGACTACGCTGATCCTTACGATGCCACGCGGACAAAAGGTCAGAGGGACGCAGAGAGAGTGGGAGAGAATGACGGGTACATGGAGCCCTATGACGCACAGCAGATGATAACAGGTTTGTGGGCAGAGCGCCGGGCGGGCGAGAGGCGCTAACCTGTGCTTGGGGGGCAGGTGATGCGGTTCCATCGGGTCTGTTGACCAGGAAAACAGAAGTCGGAAACAAAAGCAAGCTCAAAGTATCTGGTTCACTGTCTTTATGGTTTCGTATCTTTCGGCTTTAGGGTCTGCAGAGTCTTTAACATCTTTCTAATTCTGTGCAAAGTGACACTTGTGAGTTTGCAGATGTGCTCAGGTCGTGCCCTTCAGGGTTGAGGTGGTTGACATGCATTTCTTGGCCGCTTTGACGCTCGCGAGGGGGGTCAGGGATCTCTCCCAGGGACTGAAACACACCTCGAGGATTTCACGTGGTTAGAAAGCACGGACGTGACACGGTCCCCTGTGTCACAGCAGAAGGTTGATCTCTCGACAAGCTCTGCAGCGTGGGAGCAAAAAATTAACCACCAGTCACTGTTGTGAGCCAGGCCGTGTGGCTCAGACCTCCCGAAACCACAGTCCGCTGCTCCCGTGACGTCGCGGGCAGAGCTAACGTGTGAGCTATGCAGTCCCTGTCGTCTCCAGCACCCAACTTTGCCCTTTTATTCACGGTTGTCTCAATTTCCTGTAAGTGATACTTAAAAATAATATGAGCTGGTTGTTTAGATTTATTTGTGAAACTTAAAGTAAAATAACCTATTCACCGTTTTCCCCTAAATGCTCTTTAATCCGTAAGGAAAAATGTGTTTCTAAGGGCTGACCCCAGGCACCCTTGTTTGGGCGCTTCGTGCCTGGGGAGGGACGCGTGGGCCACACGCAGAGCCTGTGGCTCCCGTTTCGGGACAGACTGGGAAGCCGGCAGCCCAGGCGCGGAGCCACGGCCCGGAGGGGGGAGCACAGGGAAGCCGGCACCCTGGACGGGTCAAGACAGGCTTCAGGATGAAAATGAGCTACAGCAGGAAAGGGGGGCCGCGTCCTGTTTGCCTGCTTACAGAGATAAGGCTGCGCTTTGGGGAGGGTGTACCCTGGCCGGGCTGCGACCCCGAAGGTCACTGGACTGTGACCTCTAATGAAATCTGTGAATGAAAGGAAGTGAAAATGAACTTAGTCAGAATTTTAAAAAATATCAGAGGCTTGAAAGGAATAGAGGAAAAGATTTACATAAAATTGAGGGAAAAGATTTTTTTTTTAAGGCTTAATTTTGATTTCTTTCTTTTGTCTTTTTGGTTTTTATTCGTTTCTTTCTCTTTAACCAGAATAGGTAGTTTATCTGTACTTGTCCCCAGTCGGTATTTGTGGAGCCACACTAACGATAGGAAAATGCCATGATCCCCACAGGACTGTGCTCAGAGACCCCAGCCCTTTCCCCTTTTACAGAATCAGAGATTCTGACTTTGTAAGAGACAGAGCAGAAATTAGCGCCTAGATCTCCTCCGGGTCGGGTGGTCAGCTTCCCCCACCACGTGGCCTCGGGACACGTTTGAAATGACGTAGGAAAAGCACTTTAAATTTTACACATAATTGGGGCGCCTGGGCGGCTCAGTCGGTTAAGCGTCTGACTTCAGCTCGGGTCGTGATCTCGCAGTTCGTGGGTTCGAGCCCCGCGTCGGGCTCTGTGCTGACAGCTCGGAACCTGGAGTCCGCTTCGGATTCTGTGTCTCCCTCTCTCTCTGCCCCTCCCGTGCTTGTTCTCTGTGTCTCTCTCCTTCAAAGATAAATAAACATTAATTGTTTTTTAAATCTTACTCATAAGTGAGGCACCTTTCCGCTCAGGCTCATAAAGAAGGTTGTATTGAAAAATCAGAATTGTCCAACATGAAATAAACGTCATAACGATAGCTAACATTTAATATTCAAGTATTAAGTGCCAGGCTCTGTTCTACAGTTTATGTGAGTACGTTTATTTAGGAGTACAAGATTAATATATCCAATTGGAGAATAAATTCAAACTTACTAAACATTTAAATTACTAACTGTTCAATATTAGTAGCTTATTTTGTCTTAAGAAAATCCGTGAATTTTAAAACCTCATTTAAAACGTGTATCAAAACACCTTGTCAGTCAGTGCAGAGAATATACCTCTGATTCTACCCGTGGGCTTCACAGCTGGACGGAATAACAGGAAGTGAGTTTATCGGAAGCTGGAAATAAAAGATTTGCTGCTGGTTTTTTTTTTTTTTTTTAAACCTTCTGCCTTTTTGTTCAGTTTGGTCCTTATGTGCTTGGTTGTCCTGTGCAATCTCAGAAACGGCTCCTTTTTCTTGAAAAACGTTAGAGAATTTTCTTTAGTTTCACATTTTCAGGAGATGGTGAGGACACCAGCCCCTGTCCTTGCTGTCCTGTGAGATGGCGGGACCGCGCCCGGCGTTAACGCCCTTTGAGATGTCAGCACCTCCAGCAAGTGCTTCTCAGGCAAGTACTCGAGCCTGGCCCCGTGCTGGGCTCCGGGCTTACCAGAAACAAGACCACGTGACCCGTGTCCTTATGGACTGACCTCGCCTCCCAAGAGGCAGACAGACCCGACACCAGCAGACAAGAAAACGTGTCATTGAACGCAAGTGAAGTTTATAAATAAATCCTCCCTTAGACGTACCCAAGGATTGTTCAAAAAAGTTAGATTACGAACGGTGGTATCGGCGTCAGTCTCTCCGTCGTTCGGCTAAGGTGACAGCAACATTTTAGCTACATAATTGGCAGAAATATTCTAGCTGATTTAGCACGATGCGTTCAAGTGAAACCTTTAGCCCAGGAAGGGTGTTCATCCCCGAGACCGCCCGCGTTCCGTGTGGGAACTGCTTCCAGTGGTGGTGCTCTGGTGCCCGGCCCACGAGTTACCTGGCCAACCCCGCAGCCCGTGCAGTGGTGTTGGAAGTCTGGCCGGCAGTGAGGACACGAGAGTTTGGAACCATTCAGCAACGTGTCTGCGTGGCTCGGCGGGAGAGCGGAGGCACCAGGCTATTCACCTGCACTGGTCAGTACCTGTCTGCCTAAGTTTTGTGCTCACTGTGGGGCTTGAACTCACGACCCCAAGGTCAAGAGTCACTCACTCCACCACCTGAGCCAGCCAGGTGCCCCTGAATAGTCAAATCTGAAGGAGAGCCTCATTGTTGGGGTGTCCATTAAACCCTCTATGGAGGGGTGCCTGGGTGGCTCAGTCAGTTGAGTGTCCGACTTCGGCTCAGGTCACGATCTGGTTTGTGAGTTTGAGCCCCGCGTCGGGCTCTGTGCTGACAGCTCGGAGCCTGGAGCCTGCTTCGGATTCTGTGTCTCCCTCTCTCTCTGCCCCTCCTCTGCTCGTGCTCTCTCTCTCTTTCTCTTTTTCTCTCTCTGTCTCTCAAACATGAGTAAACATTTTTAAAAATCCATTCTGGAAAAAAACAAAAATAGAAGACTTTGATTTATCTAATTTGCCTATACTTTACTTGTGAAACCTAAAGTTCAGGGTTCCTCAATTTTATGTGCTTTTGTTCAGGTATTTAGACTTATTTGATAGGGAAATATTCAAATCATTTTATCTTTTTAAGTTTTTTAACTTAGGTTTTTAAGTTTTTTATTTCCATGTTCCTTTATTTATTTTTTTTTTGCATTTTTATTTTTACTTAGTTTTTTGTTTTTTTTTTTAAGAGACAGAGCGTGAGCGGGGGAGGGGCAAGGAGAGAGGGAGACACAGAATCCGAAGCAGGCTCCAGGCTCTGAGCTGTCAGCACAGAGCTTGACGTGGGGCTCGAACTCCCAGACCGCGAGATCATGACCTGAGCCGACGTCGGACATTTAACTGACCGAGCCCCCGGGTGCCCCTAAAATATTCAAATCATTTTAAATCAAAAGCTTGAGCACTAATAAAACCTGTGCCTAAAAACATCTTTGAGGGGAAAACAGTTTGTAAGCGTATTTGAAGGCATTGGGAGATGGGTTGGGGGACAGGTGCGTTACAGAAATGTTGTGAACATTCTGCATGAAATCTTTGGGGCACAGAGTGAGCATGCAGTGCCCAGGTCCACTGAGGCCACGCGGCCTCGTCTACGTCCCTGCGAGAAGGGGCTGACCTGTGTATCGCCGCTCACCGGGCCTCACGGACGTGCTGCTGTAACGCGCCTAGTGCGCGCACGTCCAGTAAATTCGGCCGTTATTTAGACACTCTGGAGAGAGAGTTGCACCTTCACAGGGAGTTCTGGACCCGCGTAGCGGACTGTTCACCGCCAGTTGCACTGCACTTAGTGAAGGAAAGTCCTGGGCCTGTTCCTGGTCCTGAGCCGTTGAGCCAGGGCGGGCAGCCTGGAGGGTGGGGTGGATCTGCAGGCCCCGAGGTCTGTTGTCCGAGGTAAAGGCCTCTATCAGCAGGGCCGGGGCGTAGCTTCCTCTCGCCGTTTCCTCCTTCTCAGGCCCGTTTCCTCCCGGAGCCAGCCCTGCACGTCAGGGCTGTTCTCCAGCGGGAAGGTCGGCCTGCTGGGTGATTGTTTCTGTTTCTATGGCGCCTCAGGCTGGGGGCAGCAGGTGCCGGAATGGAGTGCAGGGCGACTCCCTCGCAGGGCCACCGCTCAGGCCCTCGTTTCCCCTAATTAAATGGTGCTTCTCGGATCTCCCCGCCCCCCGGGCCACCCGGGAAGGAGCGCTTCCCAGGGACTCCGTGTGCCCCGGCCTCACTCGAGACCCTGATCATTGACATCATTTCAGCACAGGCACTGAGATTTCCTTGTGGGCAGGGCTGAGCTGAGGCGAGGACCTGGGGCAGGGTCACCGTCTAAACTGACGGTAAGCCTGGGGTTTGGTCAGAAACTTACGGTTTCTAGGTTCATGCTTTGAATTCCGTCCTGCCTTCTCTTTCCTTCTTCTTAGCTCTATAGAAACGTTGTTTTAAAAAAATTCCAGCCCGATCTTCACTGAACCAGGAACGGAGTGGGGATGTTGTTCCCCATAATTTCATCTAGAGCAGTGAAAACGAGGCGCGGTATTGAAGGTCGAGAGGCTTGGATGGAGACGCACCTGCGCCAGCGCCCGTCCCGGCCCCAGAGCCGGAGCCTGCTTGCTCGGACACGGAGGGCTTGGCTCCAGGAGAACCCCAGGACGGGGACAGGCAGGAGGCGCTCGGACGGGGGGCACGGGGACCGGAGGCGGGCCCGTGCTCCTCAGGCTCAGCCTCCCCTGAGAACCCCCACACCCCAGACCCATTACGCCCGGACCCCCGCACGCGGGGCTGGAGCCGGATGCGGCCGGGCCCTGGGAACCGACACCGTGGTCCTGACCGTCACTCGCCCTTCAAAGTTTCATTTGTTGCTCTCGCTGTGATACGAGTCTCTCCTTCAGTGACTCTTCTCCGAGTGTCACCGTGCCCGCGTTAGTTGTGGTCGTCCGACCCTCCCACTTACCTGGCCCTTCTCCGCCCCTGTGGGCACGCCGGGGGGGGGGGGGTGGGGGGAGGCACCGCCCCACCCACCCTGAGCTGGGAGCCCCGGCTCTGCCTTTGACCCTGTCCTTGTCTCCGGGGTTCCCACGGCACTAACAGCCTTCGTGTGTGTGAGCGTGCACCTGTGACTCGGAAGGGAGGTGGGCAGGAGAGAGGAGGGGACTCTGGGTAAGGTTTCCACACGTGAGGGGTCGTGGCCGAGCAGCTGGCCCTTTGTACGCAGACCGTTGAGAGCCCCCGAGCGGGTTCAGGCGGACTGAGGTGTGCGCACTTGGAAAGGCTCCTGGCGGCGTCCCGGCGGGCGTTCGGAGCAGCCACCACATGGTGCGTCCACGTCACCGGCTCGGGCTGCCCAGACGCCGCCTGCCGAGGCCTCTGGACCTCGAGCTGGTCGGTCCCAGACACTCCTGGCTCCTTCCCACGTGGCTCGTAGCTTCTGCTTGGTTTTTGCATCCTTAGTTTTGAACGTAATTGTTATCACCTGCTAAGAAAACGTAAGCTGAGTCGCGTCCAGAACGACCTGAACTGTGTATCCTTGCCTTTAAAACTCGTGTGTCTGGGGCGCCTCGGGGGCTCAGCTGGTTAAGTCTCCAACTTTGGCTCGGGTCCTGATCTCACGGTTTGTGCGTTCCAGCCCTCACGTCGGGCTCTGTGCTGACAGCTCAAAGCCTGGAGCCTGTTTTGGATTCCGTGTGTCTCTCTCTGTCCCTCCCCGCGGCGCGTGTGCGCTCTCTCTCAAAAGTAAATAAATAAAACTCGTGTGTGTGGAGCCCAGCGTGCCCACTGTCCGGCCCCCCACCGTCTCCCCTCTCCTGCCTGTGTCCTTTGAACTTCCCTGTCAATTCCGCGCTCCGGGAACAGGCCCTCTGCGGTCCCCACCTCCCTGTCTCCCCTCAGGCAGCTTCCTCCCTTGGGCGTGACCTCCTCTGTCAGGTGAACCCGTCTTCCACGGGGAGTGTGTCCACGTGCAGTGGCTGAGAGCACGGCTTCCAGAACCCAGCTTCCTGCTTGTGTGTCCAGCGCGTCCCGGCTTTGCCACGTGCTGCTGAGGACAATTGCCTTGAGTTTGTGGCTAGCTTTCCCTTCTGTAACATTAGGAAACCACAGTACCCGTCTCACAGGGCTGTTGTGAAAGCCACAGAGTGCACCGTCCGTGGCGTTAGTGGTCGTTTTTACTTATTAGCCCGCCACATACTGTTTGCGAACGTGTCTAGCTTCCTCAGTGTTCTGAAACCGCCTAGAAGTCAGGAACTCTGTCCTGCACACGTAACTGTCTTCCCTCAGTGCGTGTGGCCCAGTGCAGAATGTAACGGCCCGTCGACTTTTATTAAAATACTGTGGTCTCAGCCCTCCACGAAGGTGGACCCTGGGCTGTGGGGCAGGTCTCCTGTGGCCATTTCTCCTTCCACAGGCTGCACGTGGCCCCGAGATGCCTGTCCTCAGGTGATGTCTGGTTGTCGGGCCGGATGGCGCGCCCGCCCGGGTGCCCGGAGAGGAGCCGTAGGTCCTTGCACGGACAGGCGGCCCCTTCGCATCTGGGCCGGGAGGCAGTGTGGCTGTTCTCTGCCGCCTTCCCCGGACAGCAGGAGGCTTCCGTGGCACCCCGCCGTCGAGGTCTTACGTACGGGTGTTTTCCAGAAATCCGACGCCGAGGTTCCAAGGATCCCTTGGTGAAGGCTCTTCAGCTGCTGGACGGTCCCTGCGAGGCGGGCGACACCGGCACGAAATCGGAGACGTCAGCCAAGAGACGGAGCTCCAAGGACCTCCTGGGGAAGCCCCCCCAGCTGTATGACACGCCTTACGAGCCCACGGACGGCGGCCCCAGGACAGAGGAGCGGAGGACACGACTGCCCGCGGGGGACGAGAGGCCAGCGGCCGAGTACGAGCAGCCCTGGGAGTGGAAGAAGGAGCAGATCGCCAGGGCCCTGTCAGGTGAGGGCTGCCCCCAGGCGCCGGGAACATCTCATGTGGCTGGAAGGCCACGCGAGGCTGAGCCCCGGAGGCCCGAGACTCTGGGCGCCAAGTGCCTTCAGTGGCTTGAAACGCCCACGTGGCCACTGCTCTGTCCCCACACGTCTCAAGCCGTCAGGTCGGGAGCGGCTCCTGCCCGGGGCCGCCCCTCACGCCTGGTGAAAGTCCCACTGAGGAAACGGCAGCACTGGGTGCGGTGCGCTGCAGGGGCCCCTCCTTGAGGCGCGAGTGTGCAGAATAGCTTAGGAGACGCGGGCGATCGGGCTCGGTGTGAAAGGTGGTCTCCCTCTGTTTGGCCGACAGCCTCTTTTTCCTTGGATTGGGAAAAGTCGGGGGTGTCTTTTTCCCTCCACCAGCGAAGCCAGGCTGGTGGTGCCGGTGTGGTCCACCCGCAGGCTCAGTGGAGTTCGGTTTCCGTCCTGTTTTCCGCCGACCCCGTGGCCACCCGCTGTGCTGCGTGTCGCTCGTTCGTGTCTCTGCTCCGTGTGGCCCCGGTGGCGTAGCGTCCAAGGCGCCGTTCGTAGTTTCTGTTTCCAGGTTGATCTGTGTATTATTTCATAGTAAAAGCGGCTTATTTGGTTTCCTAGAATGATACGCTCTTATCTTGTATTCTAAATTTACTGAAAGTTTTTAGAAGTACACGCTAGGCGCACTCTGGAGGCCCCCGGGACGCACCCCACCCTGGGTGGTCGGCACGCGTCAGCCCTGGCGCAGGGGGCTTCCTTCCCGAGGCGAGGCTGCCGCTTTGGCATCCGCCCCGGCCGCCCCTGTGGCCTCCGTGTTAAACGAGCCTTCTTTCCAGTTCAGTTTGAAGGCTCTGAGCGACCTTCCGTCAAGGAGGACGCGGTGAGGCCGCACCCCCGTCAGAAGAGCTGGACCCCCAAGGTCTTGAAGCCGGCCGCCTCCGAGCACGGCGAGGGCGAGAAGGTGGACCCAGCCCTGCCGCTGGGGAAGCAGCCGTGAGTCTCTTCGGCACTCGGGGACGAAGGGTGGCCGGAGCTTTTGCGGGCGGGGGGAGCGCTTTGCACGATGGGTTTTGCTCGTGAATACTTGGTGGGTGGGGCTTCACGAACACCTGTTTTCAAGGCCTGTTGCATTTGTGCAGAGCGGAAAGGGCACTGCATCCCGGAGCCGGATTTCAAATTTCGTTCACCCGTGTGGACTGAAAACCCTTCAGTGACACCAGCCCCGTTAACTCCCTCTCACGCCTGATCCGTTTTGTGATCCACGTTTACCCAAATCTGTGTCTCGTCTCTTCTGAGCGTGAAGCAGAATCTAGTTCAGGCTATGCAGCTCCCACCAGAAGCGCATTGCAAATGATATGTTTTGGGGGCGCCTGGGGGGCTCAGCGGGTTCAGCGTCCGGCTTCGGCTCAGGTCATGACCTCGCGGTCCGTGAGTTCGAGCCCCGCGTCGGGCTCTGTGCCGACAGCTCGGAGCCCGGAGCCTGCTTCGGATCCTGTGTCTCCCTCTCTCTCTCCCCCTCTCCCGCTCTCCCTCCGTGTCTCTCTCTCTCTCTCTCTCTCTCTCTCTCTCTCTCTCTCAAAAGTAAATAAAAACAGTAAAAGAAAATTTTAAATGATACTATTTTATGGAGCGAGGCCCTGTCCGGATTCGTTCTCTGATGTTGGTGCCCCCTTTACAGTTGGTACCATGGCGCCATCACCCGTGCGGAGGCCGAGAGCCGGCTGCAGCCCTGCAGGGAAGCTGCCTACCTGGTCCGCAGCAGCGAGTCCGGGAGCAGCAGGTATACCATCGCACTGAAGTGAGTACCGAGGCCGCGAGCGCTCTGCTCGGGAGGCGGGCGGTGCGCCCCGCGGCCCTGTCCCGTCGCGGGCAGGTGCCTTCTTCAAAGAGGTACAATTTGAAGGCGGTGCGCAGGGGTGCGCCGGCTCGGACGACGGGGTGTGAGGGCTGGGGCTGGAACGCGGGGCTGGGTTGGGGTAGATGCGCCAGCATCTCCGGGGACGGCGAGCGCCTCTGCTCTCACCCGTCGGTCGGTGTCCGCCTCGCCCTACCGGATCCCACGAGGCCCCCCCGTGGGTCCGGCAGAGAGAAAATCCCCGACCAGAAGAGGAATTTCCAGTGGGACGGTTCAGTTGTTTTATTTCCTAGTGTTGGAGACTTCAGTACATCAGGTCCCTTGATGTCAAAATGCCAACTGCAGTTGCACACCAGCTTCTCGTGGGGAAGAGGGAGACGCTGGCCGGCTGTCCCCCCACCCCCCACCCCCCCCCCCCCACCGCCACCGTAACCGAGCGCTCGCTCTGGCCCAGCGGAGCTCCTGTCATGGAAATTCTCGCGGCTGCGGGCCCAGTGCTAGAGGATCATTGTCAGAGTCCCTAACAGCATTTCCTTCCTGAGGAAGCGGAGCCCCTGAAACAATCAGGCTGGAGGGAGAGAGGCTGGGCTGGTCGGGCGACGCGGCCCGGAGCGGGCCGGCCGGCAGACACACAATGGCAGGAACAGCGCCACTGCGTTCCTGATGCGGGGCTCGCGCGCACATCTCGGCCTGGGTGCCGGCTGTCGTCCTATTCAACCAGGGACAGTCTTCCCAGTTTGGGGGGTGGGAGGGAAGGAAGGAGGAAACTGGGTTTTTCTTCTTCTTCTTCTTCTTCACCTACTCTGCGGGGAAGAAAGGAGGAAAGGACCTCGCGTCCTGGCCCCGTGACGAGGAGGGGGCTTAAAGGGGATTTAAACCTCACCTTAGCGGCTTAAGCACTAGCCTGGCAATTTGGGGACTGGGCTTTTTTTCCCCCCCTTTTGTCTTTTTTGGTCCAGTCCCTGATGACCTGTGTGTTACGGACAGACAGCCCAAGTCTGACCCACCTTTGGCCGAGGCCTCGAAGCCTCCCAGAGCCCCTGGAGAGCGGGATACGTTTCTGTTCGCGTTTGTAACGGTTCCCGGCACGAGTGAGAACGCGTCTGCCTGTGACCCTGGCCGGGATTGTTGTCCGTGGGGGACGACCCCCGGCTCGCTCGGTCCCATCTCCTCCTCGATTCTGTCTCGTTTCAGGACTAGCCAAGGGTGCGTCCACATCATAGTGGCCCAGACCAAAGACAGCAAGTACACGCTGGACCAGACGAGCGCAGTCTTTGGCAGCGTCCCTGAAGTGGTGCACCACTACTCCAGCGAGAAGTTGCCTTTCAAGGGGGCGGAACACATGACCTTGCTGCACCCCGTGCACAGCAAGCTGCACTAAGGTCCGGCCAGCAAAGCGCCGGCCAGGCCCCTCCTCCCGCGACGTCGGCGCCCAACCAGCATCCGGGGGGCGAGGCGGGGACCGCACCCCGGGACTTGGTGCGAAGTGAGTCTCCGTCCAGAAGGCAAAACCTGGGGTCCTGAATCCATTCCGTGACACTCGGTCGCTGACCTGTTGCTTTTCCACAATGAGAAGTCATGATTTACCAGCTGCCTCCGCTCTCTGGGGTAGGTGTTCTGTTTTGGAGAGGGGAGACTCTCAGGAAAGGTGAGTCAGGAGTCCAGGAATATTGTTTTCCAAAAACGTGCTAGTTGTCACATGGAGGACCTGGTCTCTAAACAAACCAACGAAAATGCGATTGGCATTAATACGAGGCAATAAAAATGGTCACGTGGGCCCAGGGAGCGCAGGTTACGGACCCCTTTTTGGGGAAACGGACGAAGAGTGGAAAATGAGTGAACAGCAGGTGATCTGGAGAAAGCTGTGGAGTCCGTGAAGATTCACAACTCTGACAAGATTGTTGCTCAGCCTTCTAAGAAAGTTGTGCTTTCTCAGTCTCTGGGGACTTTTTTATCATTATTCACAGAAGCACACACAGGCAGGAAGACGCCCCTGACTTAAGAATCAGCAGTATAAATTAAGCCTTGGCATCGTTTGAATTCTGAATTCTAGAATGAAATACACAACAAGTCTGAAAATTTGAAAAGCTCAGCAGCCTTGAGCTGGATGGTTTTTGCTGGATGATTTTGCAGAACCCGAGTACCTTCGTTCCATCCTCGGGCATCTCGGCTGTTGGGGCTGGTTTTTAATATTTGCTCCCTAGTTTGATTTGCTTTGTGTTTGGGAGTAAATGCTAAGTATGTGCATATGTGTACCTCTCTCCGTCCGTCCCTAGGACGTGACTGCCCGTGCTCCCCTCCGAAACGTGCAGTGTCTCCTGGGCTATGCAGAGCAGGCCAGCTCCCGGCATAAAAATATGTCTAAAGAGACCAAGGTTTCCCTATGAAGATATTAAATTAATATTCCTAGTCCGCTTACCTTCATGGTTTATTGGGAACTTACATTGACCGTTGACTTACTGTGAAAAAATTATGTAAAAAACCACGAGAATGGCTTCCTGTGAGGAGACCCCGGGGACGGCCAGCGGTTAGAGCCGAGCAGACGCTTCTGTGTTCCGGGTCTGCCGCGTGGACCTCAGAACTGGCCCGCGTACACGTGCACCGTCATCCACGAAAAGCTCCTTTTTTGTGGCTCCTTTTAAATACACGGAAGAAGTTGATTCGGTTAGTTTTTAGGAAAGCACATCTTTCTGGTTAGTCGTTCCCATTCTGTCACGATTTAGAGGTTAGTAGATCCTTGCTTTTTTATTCAGTTAAGGTTGTCGCCAGCGGGTTGTGCGATCTTGGATTTAAAAACTTGAGAGGAACCTTTTCTTACCGAATCTCAGTGATTTTATTAATAAGAGTCTCCTGTGTTTTAAATACTGACAGAATGTTTCCAGTGTGTATTCACTGTGTGTGACATCTTTGGCACAAGATTTTTTTTTGTTACTTTTAGCATCTACAGTTCCAATTCCAAATCAACAAATATTTATTATCTTCCATATACAAATCACTTATTAAACTTATTTTTAGTTCAACATTCTAAAAGTGAAACCTTATTTTCTACTTAAACTTATTCTACAGAATACAGCGGTTATCCTGATTGTAATAAATGCTAAAAGCTTTGTACAGTTTTTCCTTGTGCACTAAATGGTTTCTGTCGCCCCCGCCCCCCAACTGAGGAGTGTGCAGCGAAATGACATTTCGACAGCAAACCTGATGCGTTACGTGTTCATGAAGCTTCGATCACACGCTCGGTATTGTGCTTTCTCTGCAGTCGTGACTCGTGACCTCCTTCGTGCGCCTGGAGGTAGACGTGTGGGCTTGTAAATGGTCCAGCTCCCTCAAACCAGACGGGAGGTTGTAACAGGAAGGGACGGAGTAAGTCAGGAGGGGGCTCGCCTGCTGGGCTCTTCCCCGGCGGAGGAAAGCCAGGGGCTTCCCGGCTTCAGGGCACCATGTGCCCTGGAATCACTTCGGCCCCGCAGGTGTCGCTAGCGGCTTCCTGGGGCTGGGGGCGCGGCTCCCGGGCCCGCTGATCCGAAACCCTGTGACGCGTTTCCACTCCGGGCTCTGAGTGCTTGGGTTTTTTGTCGTCTTGTCTTGATGCAAGTACTTGCCCATAGTCTTCATCCTTGTGCGTTACCCCGGTCTCCCAGGGTATTTTCCGATTCCTCCTAAAGAGGATCATGTCCTCTAGCAAATTTGTGCTCCCTGGCCTTGAATATGGCATCCTCGGGCTTCGTCCGTCTGTGACCCTTCTCCATCACCGGCCCATTTAAAAAATGATGAATTTAGTAACTTCATTTCCGGCCTATAGGACATTCCTTTTTACTTTGCTACCACAGCTGTTTCTATCAGGATGGATTTCAACCAGTGGAGTTGCAGGATTTCAATAAGTAGGAGTAGAATAACGGAGCGTTACCATGTGTCCAAAAAGGAGAGTATTGGTGTGCCGCCTCTGTCGGGGAGAGAAGTGTCCTTTTAAGTTTTCCGAAGTACTTTCTTCTTAAGTGTTTAAAAAAAGAGCCTTTATTCTTTGCTGACTCGTCCGTCATTTATTGGCCTCTGCCAGAGGCTGGGGCCGCGAGTAGAAGTTGGAACGGGTGGGGAAATCGTTCTGGTCGTTGCAGGGATTATTTGACCGTAATATTACTCGTTAACGGTCACTGTTAGTAAACCACACTTGATTCCGAAGAACTGAGCATCTGAGATAGTCTTTAGTTGCTTTGTGAACAAGGGCAGCCTTTCTGTTCTGTTAAAATGCCCTTTTTCAGTCGGAGGTCCGTGCCTCCTGTTTCCTTCCGTTTAGGGGAGAAGGCAGACTGCCTTGTCCGCCACGTGCACCAGTTCGCGACACGTCTTTGGCGCCTGCCTCACAGACTGTTCTCTGGCTTCTGTGCCGGCCACCCGATGACCGTGCGTCCAGGTGGCGCGTGCCCGCCGCCTAGCGGAGGGAGAGCGAACTGCAGGCGGCCCGATGGCGCGCCTCGCTTGCCGTCTGGAAACGTGGCCTTTCCTGCCGCCTCGGCGGTTTGCGGACTGTGACTGGATAACGTCGTCTAGAACCTGAGCCGTGTTTTCATGAAGCTGCAGGCGGGCATCTCATTGGTCGAGTCCTTGACCGTCCGGCTACCTTGTTGGCGGGCTTTACCGTTTTCCCACAACTAACACATACGTTTAGCTTTTGAAAATGCTGTTAGGACGTGTGTGACCCCAGCACCCACGTGTGGCACTTGAGTCATTTATGCCCGAGACATTGTATAAAATTCCAGCCCTCCTGAAGGTTTTACTCTCAGATGCCGCTTCAAATAAACACCGTTCCAAGAAAACTAGTGTTTCTGCTCTCGGGTTAGTTTTGAGAATCCCGCCCTTTGTAAGCGCCTCCCGCGGCGAGGGCAGCAGCCCGGGGCGCCTTCCACCTGCCGTCATTGCTGACCTGTGGCAGGGAACCGCTGGACCCACCGGCAGACCCGATCCTACTTGCTTCTCCCGGGGCACCTGTCTGGCTTCTTCCCGCACCAGGCGTAGTGTCGTGAGCCCCCCCCCCACCCCCCGTTTCCTCGGCATCTTGTGCGTGGACAGCTGTGGCCTGTGTCCCCACCTCTTACTCGGCTGTAATCGTACAGGTGCCCCTGTCCCACCCATGGGAGGTGATGCTTCAGTCTGTGGTGAAGCTTGAAATGTATAGTTTTTTAAACTTGTACCAGGTGATCCTGATACCCAGCCGTGGCCGAGCACCCCCAGTGGAAGGTGCTGTTTAGGACAAGTGCGCAAATACATCCACTGAGGTTCTAGAAGAAGGCTGTCGTGTTGAGTCCTTCAGGATCAAATGTTTTTTTTTTAAGTTTACCTATTTTGAGAGAGAGCACGAGCAGGGGAGGGAGGGAGAGAGAGAGAATCCCAAGACTCAGCACTGTCAGCACAGAGCCCGACGCGGGGCTCGAACTCCCGAACTGTGAGATCGTGACCTGAGCCGAAGTCGGACGCTTAACCGACTGCGCCACCCAGGCGCCCCCAGGATCCAATTTTTAATTCCCGTCGAACGTTCACATAATTGGCCTGGCGGTACAAGTGCCTGTCGTGTCTTCCCATCTGTGTGTAACGAAAGGAAGCTCGCGTTGGAAATGAGGTCCCCACCCCCCAGCAGTCAGAGTAACGTTTTTCGGGATCCAGGTTGAACACGCGTGTGAGAGCCCAGGCCGTGGCCGCTGAGTGTCGGGCTCCGACCCTGTGGACCGCCAAGGTGAGGACCCGGTGTGTTGCTGAAGTGCTTCCTTGCTACCTTCCCGCTCTTGGGTCCCGCGCAGCTCGCCGAGCCAGGCCGGGGCCCCTGTCTCCAGATCCGCGGCGGAGGCCCTCCCCTCCCGCAGGGAGAGCAGGCCAGGCCGCAGAATCCCCCACCTTTGAAGGACACACACTAGCGGGGTGACGGGTGTGAGCCAGCCGCGTGGTTTTGGTTAACAAGTGACGCATCAAGTTAAGAGCGACACCAAGCCAACAGCCAAGCGTGGAAGCAACTCGTGAGCCCACGGACTGACGAGCGGGCAAAACCAGGTGTGCTCACGACAGAACGGGACGGCAGTCGGCCTTAAAGGGAAGGAAACGCGGACGCGGGCTTCGGTGCGGGTGGGCCCGGAGGGTGCGTGCAGAGAGACGAGCCAGGCACAAGGGGACACGTGTGGCAGGACTGCACGGATAGGACCCCCAAGTTCACAGAAACGGTGAGGGGGATGGCGGGCGCCAGGCTGGGCACGGCGGGCAGTGGGGGGCTCTTTAATGGCACGGGGGACGGGCTCTGCGAGACGAAATGCTCCCGAGGCCGTTAACGCCACGGTGCAAAGATACGTACCGCCTCCACCGAACTGCACGCACAGAAGTGGTCCAGTGAAAATTTTATTATGTCTTTTACCGGGGGATAAAACCCAAAACGGTGCCGGTCTGTTCGACGTCCAGAGACCAATGGGTTCTCTCCCTGTGTGTGAGCCTCGTGGGCTCGGGCCGGGAAAGTAGGGATCGGGTGTGAGGTATGGTCTCCACCGCCGGACCGGTCAAACCCGTGCTGGGTCTGGCAGGTTGGCTCTGAGGGCCTCTCCTTTCCCCGGCTTGGGAGAGGCTCTCCTCGAAGGAGCGACGGTCTGAGGCCCTGACAGTCAACGTACTCTTAGGCATTGAGGGGATTCGGGCTGCAGAGTGCAGGTTATCACCTCCAGACCCACACGGGGCCCCGGAATTCGGCCCCCACGCTGTGAATCGTGATGGGATGAGTCACCAGGCCGTCTCGGTTCAGACTTACGGTGCTTCCCACGTGATGTTTTCTTAATGATTCAGATTGCCTTCTGATTTGCGTTCATAAACGGGACTCCTGAGTTGGATTCATTGAGCGAAACATACGTCACTTGTGCCTACAAAAGCTAATCAGTTTAGGGGCACCTGGGTGGCTCAGTCGGTTGAGCGTCCGACTTCGGCTCGGGTCATGATCTCACAGTTCGTGAGTTCGAGCCCCACATCAGGCTCTGTGCTGACAGCTCAGAGCCTGTTTTGGATTCTGTGTCTCCCTCTCTCTCTGCCCCTTCCCTGCTCATTCTGTGTCTCTGTCTCAAAAATAAACATTAAAAAAAAATTAAAAAAAAAAAAGCTAATCAGTTTATCAGGGTATCAACCAGCATGTTGTTGACCAGCGTGCATCATGGTCTCGGTGAATGACAAGACAGACACGTCGGTACTCATTTTGGGCTGTTTTCAATGGCATGTTTGCAAGTGAAACATCGCCCCTCAGATCCTTGCAGTTTTTAGAACGGAGAATGTCGGGGCTTTGGAAAGACTCTCACAAGCAGCCGCCCCCACCAGCCTCAGCGCCGGCCGCCTCGTCGCCACCTTTGTTTAACCCACGGCCGCACCTCCTCACGCTCCGGGAACATTCTTCGTACGCAGCGTGGCTCCGCTCTTCCGCACCAGGGGGATTATAACTGCTAAATGAAAAGCTTTCTTCCATTGTGAAAAAACATACATGCTCATGAAAAAAAACCCAGTGCGTGAAAGAAAACAGGAGCATCCGTCGTCTTCGTGACTTCCCAGGCTCTGGAAAGTCACAGAACTGCTCGGCTAGCGCGTGTACCGGGCACCCTTGGCAAGCCTCTCCCTGCGAGGCCACAGTCTGCCTGTCCGCCTGCACCTCACACCGGACTGGCCACGCGCTCCTAGAGATGGCATCTGCTCAGAACCGTGGTGGGCACCCAGCATCCTCCCGTGTCCCCGCGGCCGCGTCCTCCCGTGTCCCCGCGGCCGCGTCCTCCCGTGTCCCCGCGGCCGCGTCCTCCCGTGTCCCCGCGGCCGCCCCCCTCCCGTGTCCCCGCGGCCGCCCCCTCCCGTGTCCCCCGCGGCCGCGTCCTCCCGTGTCCCCGCGGGCCGCGTCCTCCCGTGTCCCCGCGGCCGCCCCCTCCCGGGCCGCCCCCTCCCGTGTCCCCGCGGCTGCCCCCTCCCGTGTCCCCGTGGCCACATCCTCCCGTGTCCCCGCGGCCTTCCCCTCCCGTGTCCCCGCAGCCTCCCCCTCCCGTGTCCCCGCGGCCGCGTCCTCCCGTGTCCCCGCGGCCGCGTCCTCCCGTGTCCCCGCGGCCGCCCCCTCCCGTGTCCCCGCGGCCGCCCCCTCCCGTGTCCCCGCGGCCGCCCCCCTCCCGTGTCCCCGCGGCCGCGTCCTCCCGTGTCCCCGCGGGCCGCGTCCTCCCGTGTCCCCGCGGCCGCCCCCTCCCGGGCCGCCCCCTCCCGTGTCCCCGCGGCTGCCCCCCTCCCGTGTCCCCGTGGCCACGTCCTCCCGTGTCCCCGCGGCCTTCCCCTCCCGTGTCCCCGCAGCCTCCCCCTCCCGTGTCCCCGCGGCCGCCCCCTCCCGTGTCCCCGCGGCCGCGTCCTCCCGTGTCCCCGCGGCCGCCCCCTCCCGTGTCCCCGTGGCCGCCCCCCTCCCAGGCCGCCCCCTCCCGTGTCCCCGCGGCCGCGTCCTCCCGTGTCCCCGCGGCCGCCCCCTCCCGTGTCCCCGCGGCCGCGTCCTCCCCGTGTCCCCGTGGCCGCCCCCTCCCAGGCCGCCCCCTCCCGTGTCCCCGCGGCCGCGTCCTCCCGTGTCCCCGCGGCCGCCCCCTCCCGTGTCCCCGCGGCCGCGTCCTCCCGTGTCCCCGTGGCCGCCCCCTCCCAGGCCGCCCCCTCCCGTGTCCCCGCGGCCGCGTCCTCCCGTGTCCCTGCGGCCTCCCCCTCCCGTGTCCCCGCGGCCGCATCCTCCCGTGTCCCCGCGGCCGCCCCCTCCCGGGCCGCCCCCTCCCGTGTCCCCGCAGCTGCCCCCCTCCCGTGTCCCCGTGGCCGCGTCCTCCCGTGTCCCCGCGGCCTTCCCCTCCCGTGTCCCCGCAGCCTCCCCCTCCCGTGTCCCCGCGGCCGCGTCCTCCCGTGTCCCCGCGGCCTCCCCCTCCCGTGTCCCCGCGGCCGCCCCCTCCCGTGTCCCCGCGGCCGCCTCCTCCCGTGTCCCCGCGGCCGCATCCTCCCGTGTCCCTGTGGCCGCCCCCTCCCGTGTCCCCGTGGCCGCGTCCTCCCGTGTCCCCGCGGCCTCCCCCTCCCGTGTCCCCGCGGCCTCCCCCTGTGTCCCCATGGCCAGTGCCCTAACGCGAGGACACAGCACTGGTCAGGCAGACCGAGTTGGCGGCCTCGTTCAGCCTCTTAACTAGCCCGGAGTCTTGGGCCACTGCCTTCACCCCCGCCACCTCGTCTGTAAGCTGGCGAGAACGCTCACCTTGCCGCGCCATGAGGCCGAGAGAGACTACCCCGTTTGTGCAGCATGTGCGGGACGGTCCACAAATGGCAGCCGCCATCATTAGCCAATTGTAATAGGTCCTTTCACCGAAAAGGGGCCGTGAACTTCCCGGCGGCCAGTGTGGCCGGTGCCCTCTCTGCTGTCCACAGAGTTTGTTTCCGGTTAATATTATACGCTGCCACAGAAGCCCGCTCCGGCCTCGTGGCCTCCGGCACAGAGACCCTCGCTTCTGGCTGCACAGAGGGGGACCTGGGGGCTCCCACTCAGGCCCGGGGACTCGGCTATCGTGAGTCAGCGGTCTGGGACTGGGGCGGGAGCTCCTCAGACCCTCGGACCCGTCCCCGGAAACGACGGGCTGAAGGACGCCACGTCCCGAAATGTGAAGCCCCCGCAGCACCCGCCTCCTCCTAGAAGTGGCCACATTTCAGTCACCCTGGGGCTCGCGACCACCTTCCTCAGAACCACCTGGGGACCAACTTACCTTTCTGCGCCCACATCAGACCCACCCACGGAGTCCCTACAGTGCACCTGTGCGGGTCTGGGCCCGGGCGGGCCAACACAGGGTGCCATCTGTCCCCCGGCCTCTCCCTCTTGCTGGGCACACACCCCAGGAAGTCACACAACACCGAATGGTGCAAGGTCCCTGTTGCGCAGAACAGAAACTCAAAGCCCGAAATAGAGTAGAGTGTCCTCCTGACCAATTCCATTCTTCAAACAGGCGTAACGAAATGTTAAAATGCAGCTTCCGTGACTCAGTGAGCGATCCGTGAGCCCTGAGCGGCCGTGTTAAGCAATCTGAAGTTGCCTTAGAGCACCCTTAGCCGAGGATTTCATGCGTCTATGGTATGAACCTTTCACGATTTTACTGAAAAAACTCTATTCGTGTGGATTGTCGCCTAAAACTTGTTACGAAACAGGACGTGGGTGAGGTGGTGTTTTGTTTTCTAAGTGACACGTTTGCGGAAGGCAGGGGCTCCCGCAACGAAAACGCGGACCGGCCCGCATCTGGAGGACGGTACGGGGCTCACGGTCCCTGACTGTCACTGCTTGTGCACCCGCCCCACGGCCAGCCCGCCTGCCACCACCCCGCACTGCCGGGCCACATCGGAAAGCTCGGGGCCTCAGGGCGCCCGCGGGCTCCGTCGGCGGGGTGCTCGGACTCGATCTCGGGGTCGTGAGTTCCAGCCCCACGTGGGGTGTAGAGATCGCTTTAAAGAAAAAACTTTTTGAATTAAAAAGAAGGAAGAAAGCTCGGGGCCTTTGAGGAGCACACAGGCCGGCGGCTTCCCGCCTGTGGCCGGTTCTGCTCGCGGACCCCGAGAAAGGCCGGGCGTCCTTGCGCCTCACGAGCAGGGAAGGGCTTCCTAAGCGGCTCCAACAGCTGCGTGTCTTTGGCCTTCTCTCCGAGACTCGCCCACCGCTCGCCCGGGTCTCGCGGAAAAGAGCACTGTGACCGACAGCGACGCCTGGAGAAGAGCAGGGCACCTCCTTCTCCCCCCTCCCGCCCCCCGCGGACATCTGCTTCCTGTGGCGCCTTCTGCCGGACCGGGACCAAGGGACCAAGGGACCAAGCTCGAAGGAGGCGGTGGCGCCCTGGAGGCGGTGGGCCGGGCAGGCGCGGCCGTGGCTTCCGTGGCTTCCGTGGCTTCCCTCCGGGCGCCCCGCGGGGCCTCGGCTCGCAGCCTGAGCCACCCAGTCTCTGGGCCCCCAGCCTGGCGCTGCTGACACAGAGCTGCTGCGGGATGGCTCTCGTCCGTCGGGGAGGCGCGGGCGGGCTGCGGCCCGGGTTTTCCTGCCAAAGACCCTTTGCGAGAGGGGACGGTTCCAGGCTGCCGCTCAGGGGGCCGCGGAGCTCTGTGATCCCGCTGACGCCCCCTGTTCAGTAAACAGCCTCCCGATGAGCCGCGGCCCATCCCCTTCCTTCCCCGCCGGGACGGTAAACGTGGCACCGGCACCCACACCCTTCCGGAAGCCCCGGGATTCGTTTGGGGAAACATTCGCACAATTAAAGTCTTTCGAGAAATTGCTATTGTTTCTTGGACTTATCTGATTCTTTCTAGAGGCGACTTGGTCCTGCACGGGGCGAGCGGGGGCGAGGGCTCCACTCGCTTTTAAGCCCTTGTCCCCTTTCATCAGGCAAGTCCTTCCTCTAAGCAGCCCGGTGCCCGAGGCATAACTGCATCTCAAGCATATTTGTAGAAATTATTTATTTCAGACACTTACAGTTTTCACTTTAAACACAAAATAGCTGATAAAAAGAAAAAAATATTGAAAACCATCATACTGACCCTTTGCCCCACATACAGACATCAGCGTTTGGTGATTGCTTTCAGGCAATTAGGTAAAAAATAAACACAAAAATTAAAACTATTATTTCTCTCAAAAAAAACCAACCACATTGTAAAGTTGAGGTATTGTGTTTAACAGACACGTGACGCCATCCAGGTGTGGTTTCTGCACGCACAGCCTTGCTACATGCTGTTCCTTTCTAAAGCGGGGACGTTCGCAGACTGGCAGTATTTCCTGATAATCATTAAGGTTGTCATAGAAACTCTGAGGCCCTCTGAGGCCCTGCGGGGGACGCTCAGAGGCTTCTGGCGCAGAGCCCGAACCCGCTGGCCCACCTGCCAGCAACAGCCCCGTTGCAGCCGGGGAAGCCAGGAAGGGCCACCCGGTGCCCGTGTCTCCAGATTGAGACGGCAACTCCCCCTGACGCCGGCTGCCAGCCTCGTGCCCAAGTGGGTCGGGCTTCAGGGCCTGTGACGAGGCGATACAGCTCAGCTGGGCAAGACATTCTTGAACATTCTGCAGGAAACCCACCTGGCATGAGCACTCCCCGCCTGCTCTGTTCACCCCCAGGCGGGCTCCAGCAGCCGACGGCACGCGTGATGATGGTGACCCACCCCGGGGCGGGGGGCAGGGATTCTGTGAGCCCGGAGCCCGGCAAACGGAAGGGCAAGGCCCCATCTGAGCAAGGAGCTCTCGGAGTTCCCAAAAGGCTCTGCAGACACATTCATCGCTACCCCCCCGGACATCGCCAACGGATTTTCATTAATGCTACAGGAATTACTGACCACGTTAACTGACCTGGAACCGGGGCATTTTCAACTTTTCCCACCCGGCAGGATGGGCCGTCATTTCACACGTGACCGCTGCGGCGGCCGGTGTCAGGTGGGTAACATCGCCGTGGAGGCGTCACGGGGCCGGGAGGTGGCCGTCGACTGGCACAGAGAGAGAGCTTGGCAGGGGCCCCTGTGCCCGCCAAGCAGCCTACAACCCAGAGGAAAACGCTCTTCCTTCATTTGCGCTAGCTTATAAAGAAAGAAAGGGAGAAAACCCTCTTCAATACACACACACGAAAGGCAGTTTCATTACAATAATAACGAAAGCGGTAACAGCGTGGGGATCACAGCGGCACTGGCGCCCTCAGCAGCCCAGAGCTCCGGATCGCCATCTTCCGCCCACGGCTCAGCCTGCCACCAGGGTAGAGCCCCGTGAAGAGTCAAGGACTCACAGACACAGAGTCACCCTTTCTCATGCACACACTGGCTTTTCGTATTTCCCGTTCACAGCGTTTCTGCTGTTCTCAAAGAAACGGTACAGAAAAACAACAACAACCAAACCCCTGCCTAACTTCTGTCGGCTTAAGACCAGTTGCCAAAAGCAACATCAGGGCCTGAGAGCTGCCCACAGCATGGCAACGAAACCCGCCCACCGGGGCAGGGACAGTGTGAGCCGGCGAACAGCGAGCGATTCGTGGTCATTCCACCCCGCTGCCGCCTGTCTGGTGCTGGTGGTTGTTTTTCTAAAAAGGTAGCTGATGAGAAAAGTCTGTGGTTCCTAAGTTTTCAGCCGTGGCCGCAAGGCTGACTGATCACAGCTGCATCCTGGGACAGCCCATGCTGCTGGAGGGCACTTGCTGGGGAAACCTTGAGCATCCCCCGGTTGTCACGGCCGGACGCACGGCCGCACGCACGGCCGCGGCCACGCGCTCCGCGCTGCTCCCATCCCATCCCAGCTGAGCTGAACCGAATTCAAGGAACTGAAGAAGGCTCCACAGAAGCAGACTTTGTAAGAAGGCCACCGCCCCCCGTGCCCCGGGCTGGGGTGGGGGCTGGACAGCGTGTCCCCTGAGGCTGCCTGGGGGAGAACAGCTGCTTCGCCCCAAGTTCGAAAAGAGGCAGTTGTTTTAGGACAAAAAAACAAGACGGAGAGTGAAACCTGACTCTGCTCGAAAAGGAAAATTGTCTTTTCTCCTCCTTTTCCCCTTGACGCAGTTTTGTGCTACACGAGCGTCCTCGTCCTCACCGGAGTGACTCCTGTCCCGACACGGGGCGAACGCGGGCTCTCGCGCCCTCTCAACATCAAACAGCAGTTCTCGTAAAAAGCAGGTTAACATACATTCTTGCTTTCTGTCTTTTCACATAAATACCATCTTCCCTTGTTTCCTCGGGCTCAGCTGAAAACAAAGTAGACGGAGGCGGAGCAAAGCGGGTGTGAACCCCTCACCGCCTTGGAGGAGGCCCCCGCTGCCAGTTCTTGGGGGGGCGAGGAGGCCTGTCCCCAGCACCTGCCCCTCTTTTCGTCTCTCCTCCTTTAGTCCTGGGGTCCAGACGGGGAACTGGAGCCAGTGTCCGGGATCACCCTTCCCACGCAGCACGATGCGAGTGAGGAAGGGAGTACGATTCCACTTCAGACCCCCAGGCCCTGAGACGCTCTCCGACCCGTCTGTGCTGTTTTCAGGTGTGGGGAAGGCAGGCGAGCTCTCTCCCGCCCTCGGACCTGAGAAGACTGGATTCTGAAGGCACTTAGGACTCCAGCTGGGAGGTGGCTCGGTGCAGGGCACCAGGGGGCCGGCGGCTGGGGTCCCACCTGCCGCAGGGTGCAGCTGGTGGAGGCGAGCGGGGCGTGCGGACGGCCAGCAGGTCAAGTACGCCAAGCCTGCACAGCCCACACCCGGCTCTGCTCCCCCGAGCGTCCAGCACGGTGGACCCACGAGCCTGCGTGGGCTCGGGCCCCTCGGGGGCGTGTGGGAAGGGGCGGTTCCCGGACACCAGTAGGGGCCGCACGCCTGTTCCAGGAAGCCAAGCGCCTCCTGCGAGGCCGCCCCGCGCCGCCGGCGCCCGAGAGGGGCCGGCTGGCGCTCTGTCCCGCACACGGCAGGGCCGGCCTGGCCCCCGCCTGCCCCGCGCGCCCAGCCAGCTATCTGGGTAAGAAGTAGTCTCTGTTAGTGACGTCGTAAGCGCTCCGGGGGCCCCTGGCGTCCGGCCGGCCGTGCCCCGACGTGTCGTCAGACCCGAGGCTGCCGGGGTTCACGGGAGGAGAGAGGAGGGGGACGAGCCCCGGCCTGGGCTGGGGCCTCTCGGGGACCAGCTGCCCCAGAGCATACGGCGGCTGTGTGCTGGCCTTGCCTTCCTTCAGGGCCGGCAGCTTCCACGTCTTCCTGAACCTTCACGGAGACAGACAAAGACAAAGCACACGGCCGTTAGTGCCCCGGGGACGGACCCGAGTGAGAAACGCCGGCCGCTGGCTCCCCCGGGGGCCCGGCGCCGGCCTCCCGCTCGGAGGAGCGAGAGCCGTCTACCCCATCACGGGGGCTTACACGGCACGGCGCTCTGAAGAGCTGGGGGTTTCAAAAACACGCCAAGGGACACGTGTGTACTGTTGGTCCCACTTACAAACGGGGAAACTGAGGCACACGTGGCCAGGCGTGTCCCTTCACTGCACTAAGCACGTCATCGGTCCTGTGCCACAGGCTGCGCACAGGTGCACCATGGGTCCCAGGCCCATTCGCTTGGAAAAGAGAGGAAGGAAAACGGCCCTGTGGGTCAAGCTCCGGCCGGCGGGGCCGACGGCTGGCAGCCTCCATTCAGCAGGGGCAGGGCTGCCCCTCCGTCCGCAGCCCTGCTCCTCTGGGCCACTCCAGCCACGCTGGTGAGTCCGCACAGACCCCGCCGTGGGCACCGTCGGGCACAAGTGACTCATCTGACAGGAAAGCAGATCTTCAGCAGGAAGGAGATAAGCATCTCCGATCACGGCTACCCTCAGGCCGCTCTGCGCCGGGCCCACGGCCAGGGCGCAGGGGCCGAGAAAGTCACTCGCGGGCCAGAGTCTCCAAAGATACATCAGGCCCCTTCCTGAGGGGCCCCGTGACCACGCGGCCGGCACCCCCGCTGCCACCGCTGCCCCGCTCCCCTCTGTCACCTCCCTCGGCCCCACCTGACGTCAGCTGCTCCAGGAAGGGCTTGGAGGGAAGAGGGAAACCAGTGTCAAAAACAAGGTTTGGGGATTTTCCTTGGGTTTCTTTTTATATCAACAGGCTATTCCTGTTCTGGTGACGATAAATCATTGAGAGTTGGCTCCAATCTGCCATTGGCTGCTAGCCTGTTACCCAAGTGGAATAAACAATCTTCAGAATGTTCCTGAAGGCTCCGCCATTCAGGCACCGGGCAGGGAAGGCAGCGGGGCCCTTGGGGGGAGTTACCCTCCCTCAGGGGAGAGCCGAGGGCAGGCATGACACTCTGCGTTTCAAAATATTCAGACCCTCTGACCCAGGAGTTCCATTTCTGAGAAAACACCCCAAGGAAATAGCAGGGCTGGGGGAAAAGCGTTCCGCGCGAAGACGTCAGACTCGGCGTCGTCTGTGAAAGCAAACCCACCCGAACACCCATCGAAGGCTGCTGGAGCGAGCCTGGGCACAGCGGCCCGACAGCGGCTCAGGAATTTCCCGAAGTTCAGGAAAGTGAGGTGTAACAGCAGCGAAACGATGCGGGAAAAGCGCTTAGGTTGTAACTGATGCCAAATTCACAAGGCAGGACTCACGGCTGTGGATACAGGACAGTCACGGCGCCGTGAGGACAGAACTGAGCTGAGGACGAGGCTCGGGAAACGCATCCAAACGCCACGGTTCTTGATCGGGCTGTGGACCACACGCTCACTTCGCGCAAGCTCGTGGGCCTGCTGGCTTGGGACGTGTGCGCTTGTCTGTATCGGCCAGACTTGGACCGCATTCACGTTTTAACAAGCAAAAAGGCCGTCTTTGGATACCGTGGGATTTTTTTCTTCCTTCTACTTATCACCATTTAGCAAACAAATTTCTTTTGAAGCCTCTATCGACATTATTTAACCTACAGGGAGAGCAGCGTCTGACCTCTTGTTTCCAAAGCAACTAACTGGATGGGTAACTAAGAAAGACAAGCTTTTCTTCTTTTGAAATGTTTTAAGCGAATGAGACGCTTTCTACAAATGACTAGACTCAAAGGGACTTTGGTTGCAGCCAGCCTGGGGGGCGTCCACGGCAGGCACTGCTCCAGCCTGAGCGGGGGGTCTGAGCAGGCCGGGGGCTGGAGAGGTTGGGACATGGGGGCAAAGAACCAAGCTGAGCGGCCAGACTTCACGCACCCCAGTAGCTACCTCGTGTCTTACATATTTGGGCTTCATAATGTTTTAAGAAAAGTTTCTGCAGCTAAAAGAAACATTTTAAAACATTTATAACAACTGTCACGCTTTTAAACAAGTAACCCAGTGAGAAGCGACACACAAGGTGGTTTTAAAACATTGGGATGAGGGGCGCCTGGGTGGCTCAGTCAGTTGAGCGTCCGACTTCGGCTCAGGTCATGATCTCATGGTTCGCGGGTTCGAGCCCCAAGTCGGGCTCTGTGTTGACGGCTGGGAGCCTGGAGCCTGCTTCGGATTCTGTGTCTCCCCCTCTCTCTGCCCCTCCCCTGCTTGCTCTGTTTCTCTCTCTCTCTCAAAAATAACCATTTTAAAAAATTAAAAAAAAAAAAAAGAACTGGCCTGTTTCCAAATAAATTTGCCTGAGACGAGAGAAAATGGAAAGTCACCAGGCGAGGAAATAAATTACTGTGTGTTCTCAACACGAGGCTCGGAGCAACCACCCAGCGTCCAAGCACCATCCGCAGGTGAGCAAACAAGCTTTATGACGAACGGCAGGCGGTTAGCGCCCAGCCTAACGCTTCTCGCTCAGTGGTGAGCGGCACAGCGAGATGGGGCTGCCGGTCAGTGAAGCCACCGGCCAGGAGCGGACGGGCCGCACTCCCCGGGCCCACGTCGGCCACAGCAGGCTAGCCTGGTGGGCGGGGACTCTCGGGGCTCGGGCTCTAGTCCTGGCTCCAGGCGCAAAGTCAAAGTCACCCTACTTCTCAGGTCCGCTCCCTCATTTGTAAAAGTAAAGAACTTCCCTAAACGACCGTGACGGCCACATCCACAGAACATGGGCTTGGGGTTTGAATCCTGGCCTTTGCAGCCGCTGTCTCCCACGCTCCCCCAGCTCCAGCCTCCTCGCGGGCCAAGTGGAGGCCCCGACGGTTCCTCGGTGGGGTCCGTGGCGGGCCTGCAGGCGGCAGGAGAGGGGCGGCGAGTGCTGGCAGGGCCCCTCTCTGCTCCAAACGTGTAAGAGCTGGTGAGACCTCGGCCTCCCGCGCTCTGACCTCACCCACACACCCTCCACACGACCGGCTCGCCACTGCGCTGGGCGTCCAAGCGGACGCCACCCCGAACGCAGTCTGAGTCGTCACCCGGACCACCGTGGTGCCACGGCCGCTCCCGAGACTGCGCAAGGGCCCCGGGAGCGTGGCGGTCGCTCGCCCCCAAGCCTCCCCTCACGATCACCAGCGACAACCTGGACAGCCGCCACCAGACAAGAGGCAGGAGGGACAGGCTCCAGTTCGCCCTGCGCTGGTCCAGCCACCGGCCAAGCCTCCCAAGACCTCAGCACAGGCAACACCGTGAGCTCCCGCCAAGGCCACGAACACGCCTCCTGGCCACGCCTCAGGAGCACTGCTGGCTGACGTGTCTGCAAGCTCGGTGTGAGTGACAAAGCCGACGGCCACCCGGTGGGAGAGGCCACGTGAAGGGGGCACGGTGCCCATCGGCCTGTGTGTTTCCTAACCTCAGCTGGAGAGGTGCGAGGACACAGCACTGAAAGGTGACCCCTGCAGGTCCCCGGGAGGTGTGGCCAGGCCCCTCGGACTCGCCCGGGGACAGACTTCCGTGCTGATGCCCGCGTGGCACCCTCCCCATGTCTGTACACGGCTCCCGTGGGACAGACCACATGGAACGGCACTGCAGCCCCAGGGCCTGACGCCTCACTTCTGTGTCTCGCACACACCCCACCCCCCTCTGATCCGTCAGCACGGTTCCCGGCTCCCCTTTGCGTCTACACAACCTTCCCGTGTTGGAATTCCACACGGATTGTCCTGGCCTTGCCCGCATCCTGTCTACATGCTCGAAGTCTCCGCGAGACTGACAATCCGCCACACGCCCAGCTGCTGAGCCAAGAGACCTAAGGGTCACACTGGACCCTTGCCCCTCCTCCTGCTCATCTGATCTGTCTTCAAATCTGGCCAGTTCTTCCTCTAAAACACATGCTGCCACCAGCAACACAAGCTAGATGAGGAGGGGGAGGCCAGCACGGGCCCCCCGGGGCCCCACTCACCACGGGATGAGGCCACGGTCCCCCAGGCCCCGCTCACCACGGGACGAGGCCACGGCCCCCCCGGGCCCCGCTCACCACGGGACGAGGCCACGGCCCCCCCGGGCCCCGCTCACCACGGGACGAGGCCACGGCCCCCCCAGGCCCCGCTCACCACGGGACGAGGCCACGGGCCGCCAGGACCCCCGCTCACCACGGGACGAGGCCACGGGCCCCTTGGACCCCGCTCACCACGGGACGAGGCCACGGTCCCCCGGGCCCCACTCACCACGGGACGAGGCCACGGGCCCCTTGGACCCCGCTCACCTTGGACGAGGCCACAGCCCCCCGGGCCCCACTCACCACGGGACGAGGCCACGGGCCCCTTGGATCCTGCTCACCTTGGGACAAGGCCACAGCCCCCCGGGCTCTGCTCACCATCGGATGAGGCCACAGGCCCCCAGACCCCGCTAACCACGGGACGAGGCCACGGGCCCCCCGGACCCCGCTCACCTCAGGACGAGGCCATGGGCCCCCCGGGCCCCACTCACCACGGGATGAGGCCACGGGCCCCCCAGACCCCGCTCACCACAGGACGAGACCACGGGTCCCCCGGACCCCGCTCACCTTGGGACAAGGCCACGGGCCCCCAGGGCCCTGCTCACCACAGGAGGAGGCCACGGGGCCCCCGGACCCTGCTCACCTTGGGACGAGGCCACGGCCCCCCTGGGCCCCGCTCACCACGGGACGAGGCCACGGGCCGCCAGGACCCCGCTCACCACAGGATGAGACCACGGCCCCCCGGGCCCCACTCACCACGGGACGAGGCCACGGCCCCCCCGGGCCCCGCTCACCACGGGACGAGGCCACGGCCCCCCCTGGGCCCCGCTCACCACGGGACGAGGCCACGGGCCGCCAGGACCCCGCTCACCACAGGACGAGGCCACGGGCCCCTTGGACCCCGCTCACCATGGGACGAGGCCACGGCCCCCCGGGCCCCACTCACCACGGGACGAGGCCACGGCCCCCCCAGGCCCCGCTCACCACGGGACGAGGCCACGGCCCCCCGGGCTCCGCTTACCACGGGACGAGGTCACGGCCCCCCCGGGCCCCGCTCACCACGGGACGAGGCCACGGTCCCCCGGGCCCCGCTCACCACGGGACGAGGTCACGGCCCCCCTGGGCCCCGCTCACCACGGGACGAGGCCACGGCCCCCCGGGCTCTGCTCACCTTGGGACGAGGCCACGGTCCCCCGGGCCCCACTCACCACGGGACGAGGCCACGGTCCCCCGGGCCCCGCTCACCACGGGACGAGGCCACGGGCCCCTTGGACCCCGCTCACCTTGGACGAGGCCACAGCCCCCCGGGCTCTGCTCACCATCGGATGAGGCCACAGGCCCCCAGACCCCGCTAACCACGGGACGAGGCCACGGGCCCCTTGGATCCTGCTCACCTTGGGACAAGGCCACAGCCCCCCGGGCTCTGCTCACCATCGGATGAGGCCACAGGCCCCCAGACCCCGCTAACCATGGGACGAGGCCACAGGCCCCTTGGATCCTGCTCACCTTGGGACAAGGCCACAGCCCCCCGGGCTCTGCTCACCATCGGATGAGGCCACAGGCCCCCAGACCCCGCTAACCACGGGACGAGGCCACGGGCCCCCCGGACCCCGCTCACCTCAGGACGAGGCCATGGGCCCCCCGGGCCCCACTCACCACGGGACGAGGCCACGGGCCCCCCAGACCCCGCTCACCACAGGACGAGACCACGGGTCCCCCGGACCCCGCTCACCTTGGGACAAGGCCACGGGCCCCCAGGGCCCTGCTCACCACAGGAGGAGGCCACGGGGCCCCCGGACCCTGCTCACCTTGGGACGAGGCCACGGTCCCCCGGGCCCCGCTCACCACAGGACGAGGCCACGGTCCCCCGGGCCCCGCTCACCACGGGACGAGGCCACGGGCCCCCCTGGGCCCTGCTCACCACGAGACAAGGCCACGGGCCCCCCGGACCCCGCTCACCACGGGACGAGGCCACGGGTCCCCCAGACCCTGCTCACCTTGGGACGAGGCCACGGGCCCCCCAGACCCTGCTCACCACAGGACGAGGCCATGGGTCCCCGGACCCTGCTCACCTCAGGATGAGGCCATGGGCCCCCCAGACCCCACTCACCACAGGACGAGGCCACGGGTCCCCCGGACCCCGCTCACCTTGGGACGAGGCCACGGGCCCCCAGGGCCCTGCTCACCATGAGACAAGGCCATGGGCCCCCCGGACCCTGCTCACCTCGGGACGAGGCCAAGGGCCCCCCGGACCCTGCTCACCTCGGGTCGAGGCCACTGCCCCCCCGGACCCTGCTCACCACGGGACGAGGCCACTGCCCCCCCCGGACCCCGCTCACCACGGGACGAGGCCACGGGCCCTCCCGGACCCTGCTCACCTTGGGACAAGGCCACAGCCCCCCGGGCCCCGCTCACCATGGGACGAGGCCACGGGCCCCCCTGGGCCCTGCTCACCACGGGACGAGGCCACGGGTCCCCCGGACCCTGCTCACCTCAGGACGAGGCCAACGCACAGGAGCGTTCCGAAGGCCAGGCTTCCTCCGGCCACCAGGAAGGTGGGCAGTGGCACCGAAGAGTCTTGCACTAGGAGGAGAGAGAACAGGAGGAGGAACAGGAAACCAGGTGCCGTCAGGACCCGAGGGAACCTCGCCCTGGAGGCCTGCCCTGCTAGCCCGCCAGAGCCGGCTCCAGAGGACTCGGCCCAGCCCAGTGCGACCCCGGGGTCCCAGCCCTGGCGAGAGAGGCCCCCCCCGCCCTCCCCCTGCTGAACAGCTCTGGCCCGGCCCCCGAGGCACGGGGGTGCAACAGCCTGGAGGCTTTGGGGACCCCGTCGACGCAGCTCCACTGAGGACGGTGTCAGGGGCTCAGGCAGGTGAAATCAAGCTTTCTCCACTGGGGTGTCACCTGTCACCCCACTTGGTCCTCAAGCCCCAGCCACGTGGACCTCGTTTGTCCGCCACGTGCCATGTTCCTGCTCCTTCCGGAGCCCCCCCGCCCCCAGTCTCCTTCCCTTCCAGAGTGCTCTTCCCGCCTGAGCCATCCAGCCCCAGCCAGACCTTTGGCGTCACGAGAGGTGATGCCATTTCCTCTGCGGAGCGACCTCGCTCCGGGCGCCCGCGGGCACCTCTCCAGCTGCAGCTCGAGCTCCCGGCAGTGGGACCACAGGTGTCCCCGCGGTCAACCCCCCCTGCTCAGGCGGAGCCCGCACACAGCAGGCTCCGCGGGGACCGAAAGAACAAACTGGTTCGTGGGCAACCACGTCCCCTCCCGCAGCCGCCACACGGAGCTGGTGCCCGGAGTCCACGCTCTGTGGCTGGGCCCGCACACCCTCGCGGCTCCCGGGCTCCTCCAGGCGTGTCCGCCACGGGCCGCGATGCCTCCTGACGCTCATCACTTCAAGCGCCCGCTGGACGCGGCTGTCAGGAGCCCAGACCGGGCACCGGCTGCAGGACGGGTGTCCCCGCACCTGGCAGAGACGGCCGTGTAACAGAGGCAGTATGACTGGCTTCCTCACTAACACTTCACCGTCTTTGATATTTGTTCCTTCCCTCATTCAACAAATGTTTATTGACTATTTATCGACAGAAGTCTCTGTTCGGAGCCACAGGGATACAGGCTGACAGGAAAGCTCCCGCCTTCCTGGATCTTACATTCTAATCAACAGAGAGACAAACAAATAAATGTCACGTGACCTTAAGCAGGGACAAGGGCAATGATGACAAAGAAAGCAGAGGAAGGTCAAGGAGTGACAGGGGTGGGGGCTGGGGGTGGGGCGTCAGACGTAGGACAGGCCCCTAGCAGAGGGCTCTGAGCAGAGGCCTGGCTGTGTAAAGGAGCTGGCCAGGTCAGGGGAAGAGCACACGGGCAGAGCAGGCAGCGCGTGCAAAGGCCCTGAGGTAGAGAATGTGAGTGCAGGCAGCGCGTGCAAAGGCCCCGAGGTAGAGAATGTGAGTGCAGGCAGCGCGTGCAAAGGCCCCGAGGTAGAAAATGTGAGTACAGAGCGAGCGACAGGGAGAGTGGACGAGGTGAGGTCTGAGACGGGCACTGACCCCACAGAGACCAGAGCCCAGATCTGTGACTGCACAGTCGCTCTGGCTGCTGGCTGGAGAGGGTCTGTTGGGGGTTAGGAGGAAAAGACGGGAGACCCGCACCAGCTCCTGAAGTCCTGGCAGAGGGGACGAGTCCCTGGGAACAGCAGGGCTCAGGGACTGGACGTGGGGCAGGGGTAGAAGAGGACGCGCGCTCGACCCCCTCCGCCCGCCCCCGACCGCCCTGAGCGGCCCAGTGCGTGTGGCACCGGTTCCCAAGACGAGGAGGATGGAAAAGAAGAGACTGGGGCTGGAAAGGGCTGAGGGCATCAAGTGCTCAGTTTCCGACATAAGTATGAGCATCAGGCCACGGGCACGTGCCCACTGGGCACTGGGCAGGGAGCCCGGCCATCGATGGACCCACGGACGGCCTTCCCAGAGACAGGGCTGGAGGGGCTCCTCGCTGAGGCCCCTCCCCACCGCAGCCCCTGAACTGCACCCCACCCCCGCCCTACCACTCGAGGCCCGTTCAAACGGCACCTCCCCCAGAACGTTCTGTGATCCCAACTGCACACACCCTCGGACATCTCCAAATTCCCCTCACTTTATCGATGCCTCTGCTTTGGCCGTCTCCACACCGCTCTCCCCCGCACTCCCTGCTTTCCTCCATCGGAGCCTGACCCCGGGAGGGTGGGGTGGCTTCGGTCCCCCCGAGCCCCCAGCTGTGCAGAACTCAGGCCCAGGTAGTCAGCAGGTCCTTCCCAGGTGCATTGTAGCAGGGCCTGCAACCGGGATGGGGCCTGGGCAGCCAGCATCCGGTGGGGTGAGGGCTTCCACAGAGAGCCAGGAGCCGTGCTGACTGACGCCCCAGCCTGCGCTCCGGGAGCCCCGCACGTACGGCGGACCCGGGTCCTTCCTGACGCTGGTGAGCTTTCCTGCTCTTGCAGGTACACGAGAGCGGAGCACTGAAATCCAGGCTCCCAGAGAGTTCCGCCAGCCTGCATTCCGTGTCAGACTCCAACCGTTTTGTTTGTGTTCTAGGCGAGCCGGGGCATATTTCACTGATCTGTGCCATTCTCCCTGTGGTTCCCTCACCCTACGTCAGCCAACGGCCTCAGACGGGGGCCTGCAAAGTAGCGTCTCTGTCACAGCTCCTCCCCTTCAGCAGACTGGCCTTCTGCCAACACTTCCGAATGAGAACGGACGTGATGCAGAGAAGTCCCTGTGCCCCTGATATCACCGGAGTGTGACTACACCCAGTCCTTACCTGGGAGGCTGGTTGCATTTGCAGGATCCTTCAAGAGATTATTTTCATCGTCTCCATTAGTCGCCGGTGCCTAAAACAGAGATCCCCCCTGTAAGCGCGTTTCTGCAGATTCCGCCATCATCTGGGACCAGCTCAGACCTCCTCCTCAGCCCTCTATGGTCCATCCATGGCATCCTTCCCTGTGTCTCAGGGACCTCTCCACTCCTGACCTGAGCCTCTCGACGTCTGCACTGTCATTTCGTTATTCGTATCTGTACCTCGCCAGCAAGAGGCAGGACTCCTCCCCAGCTGCCTCTCCACCAGGGCTTAGGGCACGGCACCTCTCCCAAAGGAGAGGCTCCCCGGACGGGCTACAGCAGCACTGTCCCCCACGTCCCATGCCAGGGTGCGGGTGCCCCCATCTCCTGGGAAAACCGCGGGCCAGGATCCTGGACCCCCCACCTACCAGCTCTGTGACCTTGGACAGATCCTGTAACCCACGTGGGTATCTGTTTTCCTCCCTCGCAGGCACCACCGCCTTAGCTCTGAACCCCGGCTAACGACAGGATCAAACGAGACTGCGGGTACAGGGCTCAGCACCGAGCACATCTGGGCTGGCCCTCAGCCAGCGCCCACCCCGCACCTGGCCACACGGCACAGGCTGTACCCGGAGCCTCTTCCGCCGGTGCCTGGGAAGCCCTGCATCGGCCACGTATGAGGTGCGAGGCCGGGGCTCCTTCCCTGGGCTGCTGGCTCCAGGAGGGGCTGAGCCTCCCAGTTTAGCTGGCTCTCAGGGGATTAAGGACCACAGGACAGGCAGCTGGGTGGGAAATTGGATTACCCAAAGATTTGTTAAGCAGCTTCAGAGGTAATCCTCTTTCCAGAAAATTATGACACCGGGAGCCCACAGAGGAAAGGCTCAGATGCACCGAATTTGATTCCGAGCTCAGTGGCGTCTCTCAGATCAGAGACGAGACTTCGGCCACGAGGCACAGGGCGTTCTTTGAGCCAGGCCAGCCAACTCCACAGACCACCGTGGCCGCGACCATCCTGGGACAACCGAACTGCTCTGACCCCGTCGTACAGAGGCTCGAAGAGAGCACGTGACCGGCCCGTGGCCACATTTCCAGTAAGTGGCAGGGCTGGGATCTGAACCAAGTTCCCTCCGGTGCCAGCCCACAATCCCCAGCCCAGGTGCTGCTGTCCTGGCCACTCACCTGCGTGGAGGGGGGCGCCTCCGTCTTGGCTGGGGGGCTCCTGGGTTCTGCGGGCGGAAGAGTCACAATTAATGATGGACAGACCCCGAACTCTCCCAGAGTAAGCTCGTTGCCGTGTTGGCGAAAAGAACGTTACGCTAGAATAAGCTGGTAGCCAGACCTAGACAATTAGTTACGTAAGTATATATAAATATTACATACAAAACCATATATAAATATATAATTAAATTCGTTACATAAATTAAATAGTTATATAAGTTAAGAGATAGCCATAGGTTGCAACAGTCTTTAAAAATAAAGGAGAAAAACGTGGAGAATATAGTTATACGAAAAATACAAGACAAGGGAGGCTCATACGGTCTGATGTAAAGTCCCTAAAGAAAGAGATTTAGTCCACGGTCATACCACCCTGAACACGCCCGATCTCATCTGATCTCGGAAGCTAAGCAGGGTTGGGCCTAGTTAGTACTTGGATGGGAAGAAAGAGATTTATATCATTGTTTATTATACATTATATACATACGTATATATTTACACACAGGGAGCAAACAAACAGAACAAGTCGCTGGAGGGAAGCACTATTGACATTAAAATTTTTTTTTTAGGGGTGCCTGGGTGGCGCAGTCGGTTAAGCGTCCGACTTCAGCCAGGTCACGATCTCGCGCTCCGTGAGTTCGAGCCCCGCGTCAGGCTCTGGGCTGATGGCTCGGAGCCCGGAGCCTGTTTCTGATTCTGTGTCTCCCTCTCTCTCTGCCCCTCCCCCGTTCATGCTCTGTCTCTCTCTGTCCCAAAAATAAATAAACGTTGAAAAAAAAAAAAATTTTTTTTTAAAAAAAAAATTTTTTTTTAAATTTTTTAAATGTTTATTTTTGAGAGAGAGACAGAGACAGAGTGTGAGTGGGGGAGGGGCAGAGAGAGAGAGAGAGAGAGAGAGAGACAGGATACAAAGGAAGCTCCAGGCTCAGTGCTGTCAGCACAGAGCCAGATATGGGGCTCGAACCCAAAAACCGTGAGATCATGACCTGAGCCCCCCAGGCACCCCGACATTTTAATTTTCTTCTATTCACCTTTCACAATAAAAAATAGTTAAGTTCTCATCCGCCCGGGTGGGTCTGGTAGGCTTTGCCCAGTAAGGGCCATGGTCCAGGCACACAGGAGGCCCCCCTTCCTGGGAACAGTATTTCTGCAGAACCCCGCCCCCCCACCCCCCCACAGGAGGCCAGGCATCGAAGCACGAGCACCAACAAGAGGACAGGCCTTGCGGCAAGCGTGGGCCCGAGGGACCAGGGCCTGAACTGTGACAGGCCACCGGTGGAATGCTCTGGGGTTTAAATATTTTCTTTCCAGCCCATCGTTTTTCCGTTGAGAAGTTAAAAACACTACGGAAACAGTTTACACAAAGATACGGAGCCTAACCTGAACCAGGAGTAGAATAAGGGGACAGAGAAGGTGACCACGCTTCTGCTCGGGAGGGAATGTCCAGCAGGACAGTGCTGTCCCCAGGAGGGGAGGAAACACACAGCAGCAGCCCTGGAGGGGACACCAGAGCATGTTCACCATCCCATTGTGCAGAGGAAACAGAGCCCAGAGAGGGAAAGCAGCTAGTCCAAGATCACAGACGGGGAGGAGCCAGTGCCTAGCGGAGAGCGTGCAGGTGCACAGCGGGTGACGGCCGGCCGAGCACAGGGCACGGGGCACTAACGAGAGCTAAAACCAGGAGTCGGGGCAGCCCTGCCGGGACATACAGCTGACCGCAGACGGTCACTCGGTCCAGGGCTTCCCAAACCCGGCCACGTTCCCTTCCTGTGTGGCTCTTTAGATCCCATCCTTGGTCTGTGGCCTCAGAACCTCGGGGCTGGGACCCAGATATCGGGGGTTTTAAAGGCTCTACAGGCGCGCCTGGGGGGCTCGGTCGGTTAAGCATCCGACTCTCGGCTTCGACTCGGGTGGTGATCTCAGGGTCCCGAGTTCAAGCCCCTCGTCAGGCTCTGTGCTGACAGCACGGAGCCCCCTCGGGATTCTCTCTCTCCCTCTCTCTCTGCCCCTTCCCAGCTCGTTTTCTCTTTCTCTCTCTCTCTCAAAATAAACAAACATTAGTAACAAAATACCTTAAAATTAAGTCTCACATAACGAGACTTTTTAAAAGTCTTAGGTGACCTTGATGACCATGGGGCCCTGATTCAGACCATTGTGTCCCCAGAGAGAGAAGGTAAAGTCTTTTGCGTTGTTCTGAATAAAAACCATTTCCACTTTACAGACGGACGCACCGGGGCTCAAGGGCAGTCAGGCCAAGACCACCAGTAAAGTATCACAAACGTTGCCGGGACCAGCCTTTGCGGACGGCCACGACGCACCAGCCCCGAGGCGTCCAGGCGCCTGAAGTTCTGTCCCGTTTTACACCCAGTGTCCCCAGGAGGCAGGCACCGTGAGCTCAGGTTTACAAAGACACTGAGGCTCAGAGAGACGTCGCCCACCTCAGGGAGCGTATTGTGTTTTCCTGTTTAGGCAAAAGCATTTCTATTTCCTAACGTCTCCCTCCGGCCGGCGAGTTGGCGAGAGAAGGAACGCACACCCGTGTCCCCCGTGTCCCCGCAGCTCCGTATCCCCGTGTCCCTCGTGTCCCCGCGGCCCCGGAAGTGGCTGTGGCGGTAACGAGAGCCTGCATTTACGGAGCACCTACCACGTGCCAGCCTCCTACTTCACATGACTTCACAAGTCCAGGCTTCAGGACAGCACTCGGTCACTCTGTCACAGTCCCGTTACTCACCCCCATTCTACAGACGGGGAAACAGCCACAGGGACGTTCAACAACTTGCCCAGTTTTGTAAGAAGTGACAAATCTTTCTGGCTCTAAGAACGCACTTTTTTTCTTTATTTTAAAACCATCTCTAGATTGAACATTTCTCAGATTCAGAGTCTGTATCTTGCTCATCTCTGTGAACCTAGTATTTAACACATTTTTCTCAAGAACCGTGTAGTTAGTAAAATTTCGATTATGGAAAAGCGCTTAGGAAAAAGACTACTCGAAACATGAAGCGTGTTGCCACTGCGGGTTTTCCTTGTGTGACTATTTCCGAGACGACAGGAGGCACTTTCACATTCCTAACAAAATTAGTGAACACACATGAGTTTTGGGCGTTTTTTTCACACGAGTTCTTAAAACAAGAAACTTCTTTCCGTTAACTTGAGGGCTGGTCTGAGTCTATCTGCTCGGGTTTTGGAACAGAGAAGTCCAGGGTAAAGAAGGCAGAGGCCTTCAGGACCGATAAACAGATAATCTGGTCAAGACACCAAACCTCTCTTAGACACCGTCTCCTCACTTCTGAGCGAGGCGGAGAGCTTCCTCTGGGACGGATCACCTGAGATCACATGCGCGGAAAGTACCCCAGCCTGGTGCACGATATTTGTTTTAAAACGGACCTGGGGTGCCTGGGGGGCTCAGTCAGTTGAGTATCCAACTTCAGCTCAGGTCATGATCTCGCAGTTTGTGGGTTCGAGCCCCTCGTCGGGCTGTGTGCTGACAGCTCGGAGCCTGGAGCCCGCTTCGGATTCTGTGTCTCCTTCTCTCTCTGCCCCTCCCCCGCTCACACGCTCTCTCTCAAAAATGAATAAACATTAAAATAAATGAATGAATGAATGAATGAATGAATAAATAAAAACTGACCTCAGAATTGGAAACAAAGAACGTAACAAGTCCTAGGGGCGGGGGTTGCCTGGCTGGCTCAGTGGGTTAAGCGTCCACCTCTTGATTTCAGCTCAGATCACGATCTCTCAGTTCGTGAGTTCGAGCCCCACCTCAGGCTGTGTGCTGACAGCTCAGAGCCTGCTTGGGATTCTCTCTCTCCGTCCCTCCCATGCACTCTCTCAAAACAAAGAAACTTTGTAAACATTTTTTACAAAATAACAAGTCCTGGGGATGTGACGCACGGTACAGCGACCACAGTGAACAGTGCCCACATTGCTTATTTGAAAGTTGCCGAGACTGGATCTTAGAAGCTCTCATCACGGGGCGCCTGGGTGGCGCAGTCGGTTAAGCGTCCGACTTCAGCCAGGTCACGATCTCGCGGTCCGTGAGTTTGAGCCCCGCGTCAGGCTCTGGGCTGATGGCTCGGAGCCTGGAGCCTGTGTCCGATTCTGTGTCTCCCTCTCTCTCTGCCCCTCCCCCGTTCATGCTCTGTCTCTCTCTGTCCCAAAAATAAATAAAAAGCGTTGAAAAAAAAAATTAAAAAAAAAAAAAAAAAAAGAAGCTCTCATCACAAGAGACACACTATCTGTAACCATGTGTGGTGACGGACAGACGGTGTGATCATCATTCAGCAACATATACAAATACCAAGTCATTAAGTTGTACATCTGAAACTAATGCGACATAATATGTCAATTATATCTCAATAAAACCGGGAGGTGCAGAGAACATACATTTTTTTCTAAGAAAATATTTTTAAATTGCATATTATGACCAGTTAAGGGCAGGGCTCAGGGGTAGGAGTACAGAGAGCGAAACAAGTGGGCCAAGAATAAAAAGCGGAAGAAGAAAAAAGGAGGCCGAGGTTGCAGAGAGGTGAGGGGACAGGGACAGGGAGACGAACCACAGAGCCAGACGCCCGCAGGAAGGGGGCCAGGGGACAGCTGTCTGCAGGGCCACCCACTCTGGGCTCAGTCCCTGCCTCCCACCTGCCTACACAGGCCACAAACCACCAACCAGAAAGTCAATCACTGCTCCTCCCGTGGTGCAAACACCAAAGCCCTCACGGAGGCGCTGACAGTCCCCTGCGGCCGGGCCCCAAGCACCCCTGGGTGGTCTGCAGAGAGCCCCCTAGTCTGAGGCCACAGGAGAAAACCTCGGGGGAGCAGCTTGGCTGCCGAAGCGTCTCACCCCTTCTTTATGACACGACGGAAAATGGCAACATGGCAACAGCTACATTTTACTTAACTATTCACATCCTTACTGAGCAAAATTAAAAGTTGGCAACCACAGGGCGCCTGGGTGGCTCAGCCCGTTGAGCGTCCGACCTCGGCTCAAGTCATGATCTCGCGGTCCGGGAGTTCAAGCCCCGCATCAGGCTCTGTGCTGACGGCTCGGAGCCCGGAGCCTGCTTCGGATTCTGTGTCTCCCCCTCTCTCTGCCCCTCCCCTGCTCACACTCTGTCTCTGTCTGTCTCTCTCTCTCAAAAATGAATGAACCTCTAAAGGTTGGCAACCTTATATGGCCCTAAAGCTCTCTTCAGAAATGTCACAGCCGGTGGAGGCCCAGCGCGCAGGAGTGAGTGCACCGGGCAGCGTGCAGGCAGGGCTCACCGGTGCGGCCCCCCAGGTGGTGGGACACACGTGTGCGGGTGCCTGGGGCCGCTGGAATGGGGAGGTGAGTGAGCGGCCAGGCGTGGGGGTCAGCTGGCGGCCGCCCTGGGAGGCCCCTCGGGGCACAGCCTCTGCAGAAACCTGTGCCCGACGGGCTCCTGAACCCCGGCCGTTCCCACCTGGGCCCGGGGAGGCCCTCAGCTCCGGCCTCGGGACACCCCAAGGGCTCCTGTGCCCGCAAGCCCCAGCACCCGCCCGGGGCCAGGCCACACGCGGTGAGCATGCCGTGGGAGCGGGTCCGAAGGGCTGCCCGGGCCCCCGCCCCACGCTCGCTCTGCAAAGGGGCTCGCTCGACGCCACCCTGTCGGGGCCGCGGGAGGAGGGGCCTGGAGGGCGGCCTCCCACTCGAGAGGGGCTGACCGCCCCTCTCACTTGGGGGGCTCACTTGGCCTCCCGGAGCAGCTCGGGGGGGGGGGGTCCAAGCCGCACGGGCCCTCTCCACCCTGCACCAGCCCCCCCCCGCCTGGAACAGGCCTTCCGGCACCTGCCTCATCCCAAGCCACCTTGTGCAGGTGCTGGACCTTCTGCTCGCGGCACGGCCGGCCTGCTGTCCCCTTCTCTGTGGGGACAGTCCCACACACCCTACAGGACTCGACACAACCCCTCCCCCCACCCCCGTGAAGCTTCCCCGGCTCTGTCTGGGCCGCCCCGCGGCCGCCGCGGCCCCACAACGCCCCGTGTGCGGAAGGACGTCTCCTCTCCGGCCTCGTGCAGACCTTCACCAGGGCTCTCGGTCCCGGCCGGCCTGGCGGCCGCACAAGACAACCACCGGACCTCCAGGCTCCGACATGCCAGGACAGGAGACAGTACGTGCCCGGCCACGAGCAGACAGGCAAAGCGACACTGGGCGTGCTCATCGACACCCGCCTGCCCTGCGGGACCCGGGCACAGAGCACCGAGCAGGGCAGCCGGGACCCACGCGCACAGAGGACACGCCGGGCGCACGCGTTGGCTCCCCCGACCCACGCGGGTGTGACGGCACCGGAAGCCGGGACAGACTGGCAGAAAGTACGTCACCAGGAGCATTTCCTTCGGAAAACAGGCTGCAGCTCGTTTTACAGACGACTCCCCGAAGGGAACGAGACGCGCCACAGCGTCCCCACTTTCCCCACGGCCCGGCCGAGGCTCTGACGGGTCACCAGCCCTGACTCCGTGCTCCGCCGTGCTCCCCACGACCCCCGCGTCCCCAGAGGTCAGCACCCCCAGGCCGAGGCCAGGGGGCAGGCGCGGCCTGCACGCGGGGGTCCTGCGCTTGGGGAGCGCCCTGGTGCCAGGGCACAGACAAGCCCAACGGCCCTGGGACCGTGCTGGCGGTGGGGCGCTAACCCTCACTCCCACGGCGCTCCCTGGTGTCCAGCCCAAAGCCCCTGGCACTTCCCCTGGCTCTGCCCTCCACAGCGGGGGAACAGCTGGCCGTCTCTCGGCGTCTTTACCGCTGGGGCTCTGGAGACCCCCCGAAACCACACACGCACAGGACGGGGTCTCCGCGCTTCCGAGGCTGATGCGAGAAGCAGCCAGGTGCGGTGCGTGAGCCCCACGCTCGCTCCAGCCACAGGAACGACGGCGAAAACGTCAGAGGCTGTCCTCGGGGCTGGCGCTCCCTCTGCGGGGACGGGCTCAGTCATTTAAAGAGGGACATCCGCAAGTGAGACCCGGTGCAGGAAAAGGCAGCCAGACGGGGAGCCCCGCGGGTCGGGCCGGCTGCACCACAGCCCGGAAAGAGAAAGGCAGGCGGATGCGGGGCCCGGAGGCCCACAGAGCAGACCAGCTGACGGGCTCGGGTTACCCCGGAGGGCAGCGCTGGGTTGACACGAGGAAGAACTTGCTTCTTGAACAGACACTCCTCCAAAGAAGATGCACCCGTGGCCAGAAGCACACAGAAAGTTGCTCACCACCACTAATCATTACGGAAAAGCAAATCAAAACCACAGTACTGCCTCACGGCCAGTGGGACGGCGAGTCTCAAAACAAACAAACAAACAAACAAACAAACAAACAAAACCGGAAAATAACAAGTGTCATGAGGATGTGAAGAAACTGGAACCCTGTTCCTTGCTGATAAGAACGCAAAACGGTGCGGGGGGCGCCTGGGTGGCTTAGGTGAGCAGTTGAGCGTCTGACTCTTGATTTCGGCTCAGGCCACGATCTCACGGTTTGTGGGTTCGAGCCCCGTGTCGGGCTCTGCACTGCCAGTGCGGAGCCTGCGTGGGATTCTCTCTCTCCCCGTCTGCCCCTCCCCTGCTTGCACCTGCACACACGCTCTCTCTCAAAATAAACTTAAAGAAAGAAGAATGCTGGGGCGCCTGGGTGGCTTGTTCGGTTAAGCGTCCGACTTCGGCTCAGGTCATGATCTCACAGTTTGTGGGTTCAAGCCCCGCGTCGGGCTCTGTGCTGACAGCTCAGAGCCCGGAGCCTGCTTCGGATTCTGCGTCTCCCTCTCTCTCTGCCCCTCCCCTGTTCATGCTCTGTCTCTCTCTGTCTCAAAAATAAATAAACGTTAAAAAAAAATTAAAAAAAAAGAAAGAAGAATGTAAAATGGTGCAGCCACTATGGAAAACAGTCCGATAGTTCCTCAAAAGAATTAAAAATAGAGCTACTATATGATTCAGCAATTCCACTTCTGGGTCTGTACTCAACAGAACGGGAAGCAGGGGACCAAACAGATACATACACATCGTGTTCACAGCATTTTTCACAACAGAGATAAGGTGGAAGGAACCCAAGTGCCCGACCGCAGAGGAGCAGTTACGCAAGACGCGGTGTCTTCATACGATGGAATATTATTCAGCCTCAAACAGGAAGGAGATTCTGACACGTGTTACACAGATGAACTCGACGCTACGGAAACAGGCCAGTCACGAGGACAGACGCGCGGTGTCCACTTATATGAGGCCCGGCACCAGCGAAACGCATAGAGACGACGGCGACACCAGGGGCGGGGGCAGGGGCGCTGTTTAACGGGGACAGAGTTCCAGTTTCGCAGGATGAAGAGTTCTGGGACATGGACGGTGTGACAGCCGCACAGCGGTGTGGACGTGGGGACGTACTTTCTACCATTTTAATACACTTACAAACGGTTACCATGTAAATTTTAAGTTATGTGTACAAATTGCACCACGACTAAACATTTCTAAAGAGAAAGAACTTTCCAACAAAGCAATTTCTTGGAGCCGTTTGCGACCATCTGAATCCAGTGGTTGAGCGAAGAGGTGTGCGTCCGAAGCATTTCCCGCACACGGGGCTGTGCACAGCTCTCTCCCCTCGCAAAGGCTCCGGGGCCCCGGTCAGGTTCAGCACTCGGAAGATGAGCGTGTTTGGGCTCCAAGTGTGTACAAATCGAACCGTGGACAGGTCACCACAATCTAGCCTGAGGGATGTCCCAATGGATTTAAACGGTCCCCCTAAGTAAGAGAGAGGACCCAGGCCTCCCTCCCCACCCAAGTCTTTGCGGGAAGTAGGCTTTGGGAAGAGGGTCCGGCAGAAACCCCCCTGCTGCTGCCCCTGACGGACGGGTGACGGGAAAAGGGCCGGCGAAGATCTGAGCCTGCACCGGACGTTAAGCGCATCCAACTAGGAAGAGCCCACGGCGACTCGTCCGGCTCCCCCGGGACACGAAAGGCACGGGCCTCATGTGGCAAAGCAGGGGGGAAGGGGGATCGCCGCGTCTCTTCCGGGGGAAGAACACCAACCTCTGTGTGCGAGCCTTCCCCCCGGGGCTGCGGTGCGAGGACGTGCCAGCCAGGTGGGCCCGGGCAATCGCCTTTTTCCCCTCATTTCTACCTTTTCCTCTTTCTCCACGTGTCTTCAGTAAGCCAACGGGTACCGTATTCCCTTTTTTGTTTTACTTGCCTGGCATTTAAGAACAACTCATTTGTTTCGATTGTGCTTCTGGGGTAATGAGAGCTCAGCCGGAAGCCCGTGTGGAAGCCGTTCTATAATGGAAACACTGCGAACGATGGCGTGGGCTGCTGCAGTGGGTAGTGAGCTCTCCACCTCTGGAAGCATTCAACCAGAGGCTGGACGGCCTCTCTACGCACCGCGATCTGAGAAGTTCCTGCGCTGGCTCTGGGTCTGCTGAATCCTAATCGTTCACAGCAAGGAATCAAGATGTCTCAAGACATCTCAAATCGTTTCCTCAGGAAAAAGGCAAGGCAGCTGTGTCGGCCTGCTGCTCGGAGTTCGGGAGCACCAGCAGAACGAGGAGCACCAGGCCAAGCAGCTTCCTCTGCAAAAGCAGGACTGGAGACGGCCAGCGGGGGACACGGGCCGCTGTTCCCAGAAGCGCTGCTTTGCTCCTTCGCCGCGAGAGCGTACTAACTCGATGGAAACTTCGGAAGACAAGACAAGACACTGGGGGCACCTGGGTGGCCCAGTGGTTGAGCGTCCAACTCGTGATCTCGGCTCAGGTCGTGATCCCAGTGTCATGAGTTCCAGCCCCACGTCCTGCTCTGTACTGATAGTGTGGAGCCTGCTTCCGAGTCCGTGTCTCCCTCTCTCTGCTTCTCCCCCACTCTCTCTCTCTCTCTCTCAAAAGAAATAAACACTTAAGAAAACATTAACCATGCAGTTACTACACAATACATTCCAAAAGTATTTAATGTGAGAATGCTCACAGTATTCTCCCCCCCACTCACACACATATTTCAGGAAAGGAAAGAAACCTATGAAAATGTTCTCTCTCACTGGTTTTCTCTAGGTGGCAAAAATACTGATGATAATTTTTCTCATATTTTTGCAGAATTTTTCATGGTCTATCACAACCACAGTAATTTCAATCATTCCCCAAAGGCAATTATTTTTACCTGTAACATCTTTTTTTTAATGTTTGTTTATTTTTTTTTTAACGTTTATTTATTTTTGAGAGAGAGGGAGACAGAGCATGAACGGGGAGGGTCCGAGAGAGGGAGGCACAGAATCTGAAACGGGCTCCAGGCTCTGGGCTGTCAGCACAGAGCCCGACGCGGGGCTCAAACCCACAAACTGTGAGATCACGACCTGAGCCGAAGGGGGACACTTCACCGACTGAGCCACCCAGGTGCCCCCTAATGTTTATTTTTAAGAGGGAGGGAGACAGACAAAGCATGAGCTGGGGAGGGTCCGAGAGAGGGAGGCACAGAATCTGAAACGGGCTCCAGGCTCTGGGCTGTCAGCACAGAGCCCGACGCGGGGCTCAAACCCACAAACTGTGAGATCACGACCTGAGCCGAAGGGGGACACTTCACCGACTGAGCCACCCAGGTGCCCCCTAATGTTTATTTTTAAGAGGGAGGGAGACAGACAAAGCATGAGCTGGGGAGGGGCAGAGAGAGAGGGAGGCACAGAATCTGAAACGGGCTCCAGGCTCTGAGCCGTCAGCACAGAGCCCGACGCGGGGCTCGAACCCACAAACTGTGAGATCACGACCTGAGCCGAAGGGGGACACTTCACCGACTGAGCCACCCAGGCGCCCCCTAATGTTTATTTTTAAGAGGGAGGGAGAGACACAAAGCATGAGCTGGGGAGGGTCCGAGAGAGGGAGGCACAGAATCTGAAACGGGCTCCAGGCTCTGAGCCGTCAGCACAGAGCCCGACGCGGGGCTCGATCTCACCGACCGCGAGATCGCGACCTGAGCCGAAGTCGGCCGCTCAACTGACTGAGCCACCCAGGCACCCCTGCCTTTAACATCTTTTTAAAAACAGGAAATATTAGTAACTGTGGTTCACTAGCTACAGCTACAGATTCTCTGAGGCGCCCCAGCTGTGGGGCCATCCCCCCGCCCCCCGCCACCGCCTGCATCCCAGTGGCCGCAGGACGGCAGCACGCGTCGCCAGGGACCCACGGGCAGCACAGGAGAGGCCAGGCTGGCCCCTCTCCAAAGTGGCTGCCGTTTCAGCACTGGTTTGGGGCTGACTTTGCTAAGACCGGGGTACCCGCCCAAACCCCACTCGGTACCTGTCCACGGGGCGCCCGCGGCCTCCGGGCTCCACACGCTCCAGGAGCCGTGCCCAAACTCCTCCCGGGCCCGGACCTGCACCCTGTGCCTCGCGCCTCTCCAGGCGTCGTGGATGATGCAGTGATGCTGGAGCTCCTTGACCTGGGGTGGGGGGTGGGGGGAGGGGGCTCGGGTCGGCAGCTCCCCGGGGACAGCGTGCCCTCGGCGCCCCGCGCCCCAGCTGCACCGTCTCAGGCCCCGTGAGCGACTCGGCCGCACCGTCACCCCTGCGGCCCAGAGCGGGCCGGGCCCCCCGCCCCTGCAGGCGGAAGCTGTATGTCGTGCTCACAGAAGCCCGCCTGTCACACCCGCGGCACACCTGCCTCCCCCGGTCACACTCACCCTCCCACACAGAGCCTCGAAGAGGAGGGCCCCATGCCATCATTCCTGCCTGACAGACGGGACGACGGAGGCTCAGAACGGCTCAGGGACTCACCCACCCACAGCCACTCGGGCGGCGACTCACAAAGCAGGACCCGGAGCCGCGTTGTTCTTTCCAGAACCTTCCCACTGCCCCCGAGGACCCAGTGCCCTTCTCCGTCCAGAAGTCGAAGGAGAACTTACCATCCACGTTGTGAACGTCTTCGACCGCTCGGCCCGGTATCGGAGCTCAAACTGCAGCCTGTAGAAGTAGGAGTTCCAGGACGGGGGGTCCCGCCAGGTGACCCTGAGCCAGCGGGGGTTTCCGGGCACAGCAGTGACGGTGACATTGACAGGCGGGTCAGGCTGCACTGTGGGGAAAGAGCAGGCACGCTCGAGCCGAGCAAGGGAGCAGGCAGGACCCCAGCCCAGCCCCCTCTCCCTCCCCCCCTCCCCCAGCCCCCTTCCCCTCTGGCAAGTAAGGGCCCAGAGGCACCAGCTCAGCAGACCCCCCAGCCAGCCCCTCCCTGCCCCCCACGAACTCTCGAGGGGCCCTCGGTCAGAGGGGACGGAGGCAGCTGAGGGCGGGGGTCCCAGAGAGCCTACTCACGGATTCCGTAGCCCTCAAACGTTTGGGGATGGCTGGACTTGCTCCCAGCAGCGTTGCTGACGCACAGGGACACCACGTACAAGGAGTTGTCCCCCTCAGGGACGGCCAGCTGGCAGGAGAAGGTCTGCGGCCCCGGAAAGTACTGGCACGGCTCCTCCGAGTCTCCCATGGGGCTGGTCCCGCTGCACACAGGACACGCAGCCTCACCACCAGCTCCTGCCCCTTCCGGGAGGGGGGTGGGCAGCCGGGCACACCGCCTCCTGCAGGCCGAGTGCTCTTGACCCTTCCCCCCCTCCCCCGCCCCCGCCCCCGCCCCCGCCCCTCAGGGACCAGGACAGCCTTCACGGTCAGCGCGGGGATCCAGGCCAGGCCCGATCACGACCACTATCACCATCACGAGGAGGGAGAGAGTTTCTGGCAGGCTGACGAAACATTCACATATTCGAGGTGAGTCAGATCGGGGCCTACCTGGCTCGGAGGGCTGAGACTTCCCCGCTTACGACACGTGTGGGCACGCAAGGCCCCAGCAGCCACTCGCCCTGCCTCAGGGGGACAGATCACTGCTGATTCAGGTTTAGACCCCCGGCCCAGGGCAAATTCTCTCCTTCTGGGGAACCTGCTCCTGCGTTCCCAGTGGGAGTCATCGCCTCTTTCCCTCCAACACGATCCTACCTCCATCCGGGGTGGGGGGGTGGGGGGGGGGGGCTCTAGTAAGCGCCTAGCCCAAGACTCTTGCTGACCTCACCCAGCACTCGAGGGAAGGACCGGGGAGACAGAACAGGGGGTGAGGGTGTCCCCACGTGCACGTGCCTCTTCCCAGGGGCCCGTGTGATCCCCCCAGGCGCAGGGCCCTGTGGCGGCTCCCCTCCCCCTTGGTCACTTCAGGAGGGGGCCCAGGGGCCAGCAGCTGCTGGAGGGAAGCGTGAGCCCCCACGCAAAGTCCACCAGCTCAAGCGCCACCTGGGTCAGCCCTCTGCCCCGAGCAGGCTGCGCACGAACACCTGCCAGGCCCCAAACTGTCACCCGAACCACCCGGCTGTAGGTTCCAGATGGTCCCGATTCTCCCTATGGGCCGCGGTGCCTCTGCAGACAGGCAGTCTACACAGCTCTACGTGGAGCCCGAAGCATTAACATTAGCACGCGACACTCTGCAGACAGACCCGGCAGAGACCAGTCCCCCGGTGCAGTCACTGCTTGGATTTCCTGAAAACTCAGCTCAGACTCCCTTGCAAACGCCCGGAGCAAGGGCTGAGGCTCTGGGACCGAGAGGGACGAACCACAGGGTCATCTTCCACCTCCTGCCCCAGCCCCGCTCCCCCAGGCCCCAGCCTACTCCTCTCCAGGCCTTTCTAGTGGAAGGAGCCCGATAAAGGCTCCCAGTCAAGGCCGATAAGGAGCCGATAAGGAGCCGGCCGGCCGCTCTCCTGGCATTGGGACATCTCTCCCTGGGGGCAACGCCCAAGATCTGGCATTTTGAATAAAACCAGACAGGCTGGGATGTGATTCCTAGCAGAGCGACTACCAGCAAGATGGCCTCAAACAAGTTAATCAGTCTCTCAACCTCAGCTTCTCCGTCTGCTAAACAAGGAAAATGACCCCCACTGGTGGCTTGGCTGGAAGCGCGGCCCTGCCCCGCCCCGGCCAGTCCCCCGCTCCCTCCTCCCCACCCAAAGGATGACTTTGCATTGACGACAAGGATGTCTGGGAACCGCTGGCCGCCAGTGCCCCCCCTGGGGCCGCTGTGGGGGGGGGGGGGCAGTGAGGATGCAGACACACACCCCGACCCAGATACTCACAACTTCCTCACCAGAAGCGTGGCCCTGGTCGTCCCAGAGGGGGGGCTCCGAGGACCCCACTCACAGGCCACCTTGCTGAGGGGGCTCTTCCGGAAGCAGGTGATCTGGGGCTCCTCGGGAGGGGCTGAAGGGAAAGGGTGGCCAGCGTGAGGGGGGCACGGCCCTGAGGCCAAACAGCCCCCCCCACACACTCACTCATTCAATCTCTGCAACAACTCCAAGTAAGTAAAAAATTAACCACATTTGGGGCGCCCGGGTGGCTCAGTCGGGTGAAGTGTCTGACATCAGCTCAGGTTCTGATCTTGGATCTCGCCGTTTGTGACTTCGAGCCCCGCGTCGGGCTCTGTGCTGACAGCTCAGAGCCTGGAGCCTGCTTCGGATTCTGTGTCTCCCTCTCTCTCTGCTTTTCCCTCGCTCATTCTCTCTCTCTCTCTCTCCCAAAAATAAATAAATATTAAAAAAAAAACTAAAAAGGGGCGCCTGAGTGGCTCAGTCGGTTGAGCGTCTGACTTCAGCTCAGGTCATGATCTCATGGTTTGTGAGTTCGAGCCCCACATCGGGCTCTGTGCTGACAGCTCAGAGCCTGGAGCCTGCTTCAGATTTTGTGTCTCTCCCCCACTCCACCCCGCCCTGCCCCTACTTGTGCTCTGTCTCTGTCTTTCAAAAATGAATAAATGTACAAAAAAAAAAAAATCCCTCTAACAAGACAATCTCTAGCATTAAAGAAGTCTGCATGAGATCAGTCATGAAACATAATGGCTCCTAATATCAAGACAGTTGCCTGTTCCCAAGCAAGAACACCATTCAACAAGAACTAGATTCTCTACTCCACTTAGAGCAGTAAGATAATCTGAATCAAAAAAGGAAAGCAGGAGGGACCAAACAAAACAAAACACAGAATGACTTGTAGGTATTTCTGTTGACAGGAAAATTTTCAGACCAAGAAAGCAATTTCCTTGGGGCACCAGGGTGGCTCAGTCAGTTGAGCGTCCAACTCCAGCTCAGGTTATGATCTCGTGGTCTGTGAGTTCGAGCCCCGCATCAGGCTCTGTGCTGACAGCTCAGAGCCTGGAGCCTGCTTCGGATTCTGTGTCTCCCTCTCTCTCTGCTTTTCCCTCACTCATTCTCTCTCTCTCTCTCTCTCTCTCTCCCAAAAATAAATAAATATTAAAAAAAAAAAACTAAAAAGGGGCGCCTGAGTGGCTCAGTCGGTTGAGCGTCTGACTTCAGCTCAGGTCATGATCTCGCGGTTCGTGAGTTCAAGCCCCACATCGGGCTCTGTGCTGACAGCCTGGAGCCTGGAGCCCGCTTTGGATCCTGTCTCTCTCTCTCTCTCTCTCTCTCTCTCTCTCTGCCCCTCCCCCCCTCAAAAATAAATACAAAACATTAAAAAATTTTTTTTAATTAACCACATTTGCCAGCGAGGACACCGAGGGGACAGAGGTGAAGCCGTGAAGGAGGAGCGCTCCAGGCCTCCGGCTGTCAACCCGGCCTCGGGCAGCAGGGTGGGGTCCCTGTCACCACGAGGAGCCTCCTGCAGTCTCACTGCTGGCGGATGTCAGTGGGTCTTCCCCTGTAGGTGTCGGGCCAAAGAAGTAACAGCAGTTGGAAGGGACAGCTGGGGCGCTCTGAGCACACAACTGACCTTCCACCAGCAAAGGCACAGTTCCAGCCAGGCTGCCGTCGTCGCGGTAACAGGAGTAGTTTCCAGAGTCGCTGAGCTGCACCGACCTCAGGAGAAGCCTCCCTCCCACGCGAGCACCCCGTTCCTGCTGTGAGCCTGGGACCCGATTCCTCAGCAGCCAGTGAATCGTGGCACTGTCTCCAGGCTCCTCGCCCGGGCAGGTCAGGGTCACGTTGGCCCCAGGCCGGGCGGTCACCACATCACTCAGCACCTCTGGGGACGGAGAGGACACCCCGTAAGCCCACAGCAACCGGGAAGGACTCTGCTTCTGACCCGAGAAACCACAGGAGTCAGAACTGCCCACCTGTTGAGACCGCCCGCCGGCCGGCCCCCCGGGCCACAGCTACCTCGGCCCAATTAGGGCAACGGCCTCCCGGCCCCCACCCCCCGAAGCCGCCCGGCCCCCGACTCCCCGACTCCTTCGATTAGAAAACCCATCAAGGCTTGGTTTCTCCCGGTGTGAGTCCCCAGCGTGAGGCCGGGCGCACAGGGACTTTTCTGCCTCCTGGTCCCCCCCCCACACTCCCTGCGCGACTTCCTGTGTCAGGTCTCAGCCTGACTATCCCCTCCCTGAGGCCGTCCCTCAGCCCCCAGCTGGACTAGCCCCCCGGCTGCTGTCTCCCTCACGCTATCTCCCATCCCACACTGAGGGCGGCGGGTCCTTTCCAGGGTTTTCTATGTCGCAGCGTGGCTCTCGACTTTCTCACGTGCGGCGCTGGGTCATTTGCCCAAGACTCCCCCCGAGAGGTACTCGGACGTGTCACACGTGTCCTTTTGCTTCAGGACTGAACACACAGTCCAGTGTGTTTAAGCCGAAGGTCCCCCGACGGGCATGTCCGGTCCACATGATGACTTGCACGTGCGCCCGAATGAGGTTATGCTTAGAAGACCAGACCCACCCAACACTTTTTTTTTAAGACTTACTTCATTTTTAAGTAATCTCTACACCAAAGCGGGGCTTGAACTCATGGCCCTGAGATCAAGGGTCACATGCTCCAACCAGGCAGCCACGTTCATTTTTTTATTTTTAAGATTTTATTTTTACCACTCAACACTTTTCATCACCACATCCACAGTTCTACTTTTCCGTTTTCCACCGACAACGCGGCTCTGGGGATAAAACTTCACACGGACGTCAAGCTCACGCACAAATCGCCAGCACTGTGGGAAGGAGGACGAGACCCTGCCACGCGGACTGCCTGCTGGTGTGCGTGGTGCTTACAGCACCCTACAGACAGGAGGCCGCGTGCGGGACCAGGTGGAGGTCAAGGGCTCACGCTTTCACCGGCACCTTCACAGGACACTGTCCCCATCCCCAACCATGACCGCGAGACGGTGAGCCCCCGCTAGCACTCATCAAAGAACTTGGTAGGTGCTTAGTAAACGCTTAATGTAGGGTGCCTGCGAGGCACCCTCGGGCACAGGGGCTCCGCACGGAAAGCACCCCCCGCCCCCCCCCCGGTGCTGTGTTCCCACGTGCCCTGGGAAGCCCCACGCTGGGCAGCGGGGAGCCTGGCACAACCAGGAGACGCTGTGGAGCCGGAGGGAGCCCCCTTCTGCACTTGCCGGCTCTGGGGGTCACCTCCCCCCCCCCGCCCACGGAAGCTCCTGCCGCGTGTGGGACCAGCCTGAACGACAGGCTGTTCCTTCCCCGCTCGCTCTAACAATGGCAAAGCACTGGCAAGCTCAGAGAAATAGCAAATAAATAGGCTTTTCTTCTCGTCCACAAAAACAGAGCTCTGGGAGCAGCGTGAGGGCCTCCCTCTGACAAGGAGCTTGAGTAATGGTTTTCTGAATCTTTAAAACTGAGTCACTGGTTTGTTTTTTTTTTTTTTTTTTTTTTTAACGAGGGTGATTAATCATAAACCAGCTATTGGCAACTATTGCTTGTTCCAGTCCTTCTTCAAAAGATGTCTCTTCTAGGGGCACGTGGCTGGCTCAGTAGGTACAGCCTGCGACTCTTGATCTCAAGGCCGTGGGTTCAAGCCCCACGCTGGGCAGAGCCTACTGAAAAAAAACTGTGCGAGGTGTTAACTATGCTTCTGAAAGCAGTACGCACTGGACGGACAGACAGACAAGAAAGACCGACAGGAAACAAACATGCTGAAGCCAACCCAGCCACCCACTCAGCCCCACGCCTGACGAGGCTCTGAGCCGGGCCGTGGCACTGCGTGGCCGAGCGGCAGCCTCGGGGCCCCTGGCCTCCTGCCACGTCCACCCAGCCCTCCAGGGGCTGAGACTAGAGTGATCTCCTCCCGTCTTCCTGTACTTTGGGGATTTTCTACGAGCCGCGTCACTCTCAGAATGAACGTGTGCGGGTGCTTAAGACAAAGAAGCTGCGTAGCCTGGGTCTGTCCGAGTCATTCAGCCTCAGGAGGAGGGAAGGTGGGGCAGAGAACAAGGGGACAGGGGACAGGAAAGGGTGACAGTGGGCTCCTTCAGGTGGGGGAGAGTGCGTTGCCCGGCCCTCGGGCCCTGTGCTCCCTCACTGCCCTGGGGCCCTCAGCCCCGCTGGCCCCATCCCCTGGGCCACTCAAGGTCACGGTCCCTCCCCGTGTGCCTCTGTTTGTCTGCTCCCTGGAGCAGTCAGGAACCCCCCCCCCCCCGAAGCAAGTCTCCCTGAGAGGGAAGGGCCAAAGGAAGGAGACACAGCGGGTGAGCAGAGCGCCCCCGAGAGTCCCTTCTTGTTCAGTCGCTCCCCCTGCCCCCCGGCGATGGGGCGCCAGGCGGAGCTGACCCTGCGCACCGACACCGAACAGGCAGCACCCCTGTAGCACCTGCCAGCTGTGTGGGGCCAGGGCCCGCCCTCCTGAAGAACTCAGGATGGTTGTGCCTGTCCTGCGCCAGGCCAGAAGTGCTCAGGGAGCACTCACAGCAAACACCTACTATGCACCAAGCCTCCTCTTGGTCCACACTGCCATCCTCGAACCCCACACAAAACCCTGCAGGGAACCTACAACGGCCTGTAATACAGGCCGCCCTGACATAAACACCAGGATGTGTGGACGGATCCAGGGAGGGGACACTGAGTGGGGGGGGTCTGACCAGTGGAGCCGCAGGGAGGGGCATCCCATCAGGACGCAACAGCTGGAAAAGGCACCAAGCAGAAAGGCCACAGAGGGCAGCAGCTGGGGTCCTCAGGGGCCGAGACAGAAGCCAGGAGAGCAGGAGACTCCAGCCCCAGCCCCTGACGGGAGCCAGCCCTGTCTTTCCTTCTGTGTATCCTCCAATCACCTGGAGAACAAACCAGCTGTCCCCCCCCCTCCCCTCCAGCTCCACCAGGACGTGCCACAGAGTCAGGGGAGGGGAGGCGGGCAGTCCAGGGCCGGGAGCTTTCTTCCTTCTTCTCACGCCTAGTGTCAGACGCACGACGGCACCCTGCTCCCCAGCTTCCTGTGAAGGAAAGGGTCCCGCAGAGGCCACAAGACGTCACCGGGGCCCAAGATCTGAAGAGTGTCCGCTCCCGAAAACAAGCTCCAACATCTCCTCCCCGAATGCCAGGCACTTGTGGGCCGACGGGGGCAGCCCGGCGTGGAGGGGACAGGAGGCCCGAGCCCATCCCTGGTCTCATCAACGATTCACAGGCCCCGGGCCAAGCCCCAGGCTCTGTCTGTGAAGTCTGAAGGTCCCTCCCTACTGCCCCCACTCCTGCCTCTGGCATCTTGCCACGTGGGGTCGTCAGCTCTCGGAGGTCAGGAAGCACGTCTATCATCTGTCTCAGCTTGAAAACACACAATTGATAGATTTATTATTTAATAGCTGATGACTTTGCTGTGGACAGGGATGTAGCCGGACCCCTGTGCCCTTAGACAAATGCTTGTCTTCTCCCCGCGAAGCCCTAAGGGAGGGGGTCCACAGCCTCCCTGCCTCCCCTTCCTCAAGAGGAAGAGAGCTGAGGCCCTAGAGCCCCACGCAAGCCCACTCCCCGGGGCACTGGAGCCCCCTTGGGGAGGGGGGGGGGCTCTACGGCACAGCTCCGGGAAGCGGGGAGGAGCCCCATTCCAGACCTAAGGTCAGGTGCCAGAAACCGAAACAGCTTTGCTGTTTTTCTACTTTTTTTTTCCCTCCTCAAGTAAACTTGCAAATGTCAATAATCAGAAAAACATGCCCACGGAGATAAATTTCTCAACTCTGTTGCAGCTCGCGGCCGCTCTTGCCAGCAAAAACAGGCTCGCTTCCCCGCCCCACTTATGCAAGCGGTGAACCGGCTCCCCAGCGCACGGCCGCGGAGGACCCAGGCTTAGTGCACGCCTGCGAATCTCACCCCTGCTTTCTGAGCAGGGACTCGGGTCTGGCTGACCAGCCGGCTGGCACCACAGGACGGACTCCAGCCTCTCCGGCTGCAGAGGCCCAGGGTCTCAGAAGGGGTCGCGGAGAAACCAGGTCCCTTCTCGGCAATAAAGGCCTTGAACGGGAAGAGAGTGGCTGCTGCGAAGTCTCCAGAGGAACGTGGGTACCTGTGTCCAGAAGCGGAATTCAGTCCCGGGGAACCCAGAAGACGTCCCCAGTGCTCTCCGTCTACCAGCTGGAACACACGTCCTGGTCTCCACGTGACAATCGTAACGCTCACCACCGATCGTGAACTCAGCGGCTCACCCACAAGCCCGCTGCTCCTCACGATCACCTCGCTGGGAAGGCAAAGCCCGTCCCACATCACGGCTGAGGTGACACAAGTTCAGGGACGTTCAGGAACTTGCCCGATTCGCACAGCTATCGAGGGCAGCAGTCTGCATCGGCTCCAGGTGTGTCTGGCCACGCGTCTCTCTCCTCCGGGCAGGGGCCTCTCTGGGCCCCCCCCGGCTCCCCCTTCTCCGGGCTGCCTGCCAACCGTCTCTCCCCACTCTTCCCGTGCCTTTCCACCCATCACGGAGGCTGGTGGAGGGGAGCCCTGGGTGTGAGGGACCTGAGGGCAGCAGGACCCCTCGGCAGAGCCCCCCACCGGAGTAGTGGGTGCAGGGCTCTTACAGGAGTCAGGGGCCAAGCACCCTGACCGTCCCCCGGGGCAGCAGCTTGTGAGACCCTCCACGCACGCACACGCACACACACACGCGCGCGCGCGCACACACACACACACACACACACACACACACACACACACACTCCTGCTCTCACAGGGCACCCACTCACTGGCCTAAACTCCCCGGGACGCAGGGAGAGGCCAGCCACCTTCTCTAGCTCAGCCCCCCACCCCGCCTCTTCCCCTGCCCGCGGCCGCACCCCTCCTCTCTCTCGTTTGCGGTGCTGTACCTGCTTGTATTTGCCTTGTATCTGGCAGAGCCCTGTGTACCTTGGCTCCGCACTGTGACCACGCCCTGCGCGGGGAGAGGAGGCTCCTCAGGACCCACACAAAGGTGCTGCTGAACGCCTGGCCCGCGGACCAGCACCCGGACCAAGTCCTCCAGAGACAAGCCCAGGACCCTGCCCCGGCGGCCTCGGAGGGAATGTGCTGGCCCTGCCCAGGTCTGGCCCGGTCACCTCTCAGAGATTAGCACCCAATTAGAGGAAAAGATACGGAAGGGCCGCCCCTCAGGCCAACCGGGGCCTGGTGCCCACGGGCAGCAGCAGCGTGGGGGGGACTGGACCCTGCCGTCCGCCCCCCCGCCCCGGTCGTGTCCACCCCTCGGCCGGCCCAGAGCACAGCCAGTCCTGTCTCCGAACTCGGCCGGCTCGCGGATGGCACCACCAGGCGCCCCCCAAACGCTGCCCACCGCCCTCCACTCTAGACCTGTGGAACTAACGGTTTGAGGCGCCACAGCATGGTGGGGGGGGGGGGCCTGGTCGTGTCTGCTCCTCGTGTGAGGGGCAACCGCAGGGGCACGCCATCTGTGACAGTTCACCAAGCTGCAGGTTTACGCTGAGCACGCTGGTCTGTGCGTGAGGCACGGCCACGCACATTTTAATGAAGGCCCCAAGTCAGCTCCCAAGGTCCCACCGCTGCCTGAGCCCGGGCCTATGACCCCTCCCCACGCGGGCGCGCACACGCACCACGCACCTGCACACACACGCACCTGTGAGCCACAGCCATCGGTCCAGCTTGCCCCGCGTCCCCAAGAAGGAGGCGGCTCCGAACCGGCAGCAGGCAGCCGCAAAGCCAGGAAGGACCCCGGCCCCCCAGCCCCGCCATGTGCTGAGACAGGAGGACGCGGCATCGTGAATGGCAGTGCTCCCTACACCCATCTCCAAACTCCACGTGACCCTAATAAAAATACCAAGAGGAAGGTTTTGGACTGGACACACGGATTCTAGAGTTCAAGCGCAGCCAGAAGGATTCTGAGGAAGTGGAGGGAGGGGATGGGAATCAGCCCACCACACCTGCAAGCCACAGTTGTGAGAGCAGCAGGCACTGGCACTAACGGACTGAAGCACGAAAAAGACTAGAAGTGGTTCAGAAATAACAACCCCAAACAGCTTAGTCTGTCTGCACTAACGAACCGCACACTTTAAAATGGCTAAGATGAGGGGCGCCTGGGTGCCTCAGTTGGTTAAGACTCCAGCTCTTGATTTTGGCTCAGGTCATGATCTCTCGGTCATGTGATGGAGCCTCACGTGGGGCTCTGCACTGACAGCACAGAGTCTGCTTAGGATTCTCTCTCTCCCCCTCTCCCCGGCTCACACTCTCTCTCTCAAAATAAAAAAATAAACTTTAAAAAATAAAATGGCTAAAATGATAAATTTTATGTGTACTTTTTTTTTATAATTTTAATTTTTTTTTAACGTCTATTTATTTTTGAGACAGAGAGAGAGCATGAACGGGGGAGGGTCAGAGAGCGAGGGAGACACAGAATCGGAAGCAGGCTCCAGGCTCTGAGCCATCAACCCAGAGCCCGACACGGGGCTCGAACTCACCGACCGCGAGATCGTGACCTGAGCTGAAGTCGGACGCTTAACCGATTGAGCCACCCAGGCGCCCCAAATTTTATGTGTACTTTACCACAATTTTTAAAAATTAGTTCATGGGGCACTGGATGGCTCAGTCGGTTGAGCGTCTGACTTCAGCTCAGCTCTTCGGCTCAGGTCATGACCTCACAGTTCTTGAGTTCGAGCCCCGTGCCGGGCTCTGTGCTGACGGCTCGGAGCCTGGGGCCTGCTTCGGATTCTGCGCCTCCCTCTCTCTCTGCCCCTCCCCCACTCACACTCTGTCTCTCTCTCTCTCAAAAATAAACATTAAAAAAATTTTTTAAAGTAGGATACAAAACCTAGACATCGTAAAAGAGATTGATAAATCTAACTACAGTAAAAATAATCTGCACGGCAAACACCATCTCCCCCCAAAAAGTCAAAAGACAAATGACAAACTGGAGAAAAATATTCATAACTCACATCATAACGTCCTTAACATATGAAGAGCTCCCATAAACAATAAAAGACCCACAGCCCAATGAACGCGAACACACAGGCCACAGAAACAGACGAGGCAGACGTCTGTCAAACATGAAAACACCTGCACAGTCTCACTCAGATAAAGTGAACGCGAATTAATTCCACAGACACCATTTTCCACGGAGCAACCAGCTCAGTAACACACTTGGCAAAGGTGCAGGGGCCACAGCCGTTCTCCCCTCGCTGCTGGGGGTAGCTGCTATCCTCTCTCAGAATTACAAACGCACACGCCCCGGGACCCGCGTTCGCCCCGCGAGGAGTCTGCCCTGCGTGTCCCCACACGCCTGCACCAGGAGGGGCGGGGCTCGTCCCCTGCAGCCCTGCAGACAGCAGCACAGCGAGGCCGGCCGTAAGCAGGGGCCTGCGAGAGGGACCCGGCAGATCCACACAATGAAACACCGCAACATTCACGAGCAAGTTCTTTGTCTGAACTCTCTCCTAGTCCACCGGGTGCGGGCTCAGGGGCCAAGCCCCAGCCCCGGCCGTCACTCACAGCCGTGAGCCTCCTCTTAGCCTCTCCATAAAATGGAAACATAAGAACACCTCCTTCAAAGGCCGCGTCGAGGATTACACTAGATGACTGCGGTGAGAACCTCAGCGCTATTTTCCAGATGCACCTGATCTCTCCAGAAACGCAAGCAGTGGTAAGTGCTACACCCGCTGCCCGAGCGTCTCTCCCCTCTTCCGCTGCAAAGTCCTGCTGTGGCCTCCCCTCCTCCCAGCCGGGTGCGCTCTCAGAGACACCCATCAAGCCCCACTTCCGGGTGAGAAGTCTCGTCCGCCTCGGCTTCAGGTGCCCTGCCCCGAGTGGGCAGCAGCAGAAGGCCCGGACCACCGGCCCCACGCAGACCAGCTGCCTCTCTTCGGGAAAGCTCGCCGGTAGGGACCACGCTTGCAACGGTGTGGGAGAAAGTGACGCGGACGCCCACGAGGGAGGGGGCGCTGTGCACCGTTCAGTCGGTGAGAGGAGGCAACGGGACCCTCCCTCTGGGCCACAGCGCGCTGTCTCCGCCACACCCACGGCATGGTGTTGCTGAGTCTCTGACGAGGATGCCGTGAAGAGAAGGTGACCTTGGCATCCTTGCACTTCGGGGGCCGGCGGGGGTGGAATCGGCAACACACACGATTTAGTGCAAAGAGCAGGGTTCGGAGTCTCGCCTGCCACTTCCCTGCTGTGTGAGCTCGGGCAGGCTGCTAACCTCTCTGAGCCCTATTTCCTCCCACCCACTCAAGGATACTGCTTCAGCAGCTCCTCACCTCTGTCCACTTTTGGTCTGTGCCGCATCACTCCCGTGAGCATGCAAGCGGGCTGACAGTCCGGTCATCTTTCTAGAAATCCTTTTGCTGGATCCCACTCGTCCGGCTAAGGCGCACTCCATTTCTTCACCCCCTTTACAGCTAACCTCCTCACAAGAGGAGCCTACGCCCGCGGTGCTGTTTCCCCACTCCCGTCCGCTCATGAATCCACTCCAGGCTTTCCGCCTCCACCCAAGTGCACTACTGTCCCAGCCGTCCTCACAGGGCTTCCAACTCTCCTGGCTGCCCCTCACCTCCTGGGTCCCCTCCTCTGCCAGCCTCACACGCTCGGCCGCTCGGCCGGGCCTCTCCTCTCCAGCTACGCTCGCCCCGCGTGAGGCCGGCCACTCTCAAGCCTGGGTAGAACACGCGCTTTTAGAGACTCCCACATTCACACCTCGAGCCCGGTCCTCGTTCCCAAACCGCAGGTTCCTGCATCCCATCTCATCGGCGTCCGTCATCGGTTGTCTGATAGACGTCTCCATTCCGGCGCGTCCAAAACCGACCTCCGGATCTCCCCTCCAACGAAACGCGCCGTCCTGCGGCCCACCCCACGTGCGCCAGGGGTCCAACCCCGGGGTCCAGCGCCTTCGGCTGCCGTGAGGGGTGGAACCGCGCACACCTCTCTGTGTAACCGTTACTGTAACACATTCGGAGGAGAGACCGAAGCATGCTTCTCAGGAAGGGGACTTGGGAGCTGGAGGGAAACCGAGAGCAGGTGCGGGGGAGGCAGCCTGGGTGCAGGGCCTCGGGGCCCCAGAGCAGAGCCAGCAGAGGGCAGGTGAGAGCGGGGGGCCTGCTAGGGGCAGAGACGTCAAGCCTGGACCCGGCACCACCTGGCACCACCTGGCCCTGCCCGGGGCTGCAGACCTCTCTGGATCTCGAGCCCAGAGAGCAAAGCACACAGGTTAATCATCCACAGGAAGCTCCTGGGGCTTGGTGGGGGCGGGGGGGGGGGGGCCTGAGAGCTAAAAGCCTTCCTCCATCACTCCAGGCCTCCAGGTTCTCTTCTAAAGACTCCTGCCACGATGGCAGTTAATGATGCGACATTTAGCACTTCCTGTCCAGCTAGTGTCCCCAGGGAGCCCTCTGCTCCAGGCCCTCAGGATCAGAGAGCATCACAGCGCTAAAGAGGACGGACTTTCCCTGCCAAACTGGTGTCTAAGGGATCCCTGAATGCTTTCGTATTCCCTTCAGGCCCTCATCCAAATATCATCCTCTCCGTGAGAACTTCCCTGGCCTTCCCTCAGAAAGGTCCACGCTATAGGCCCCTATATCTACACACAGTTCCAACCCCCTCTTACTCTTCCTCCTTGGCCCTAGTAACCATCATATTATGTATTAAGCTCACATCTCCATAGGATGAAGCCCCAGTGAGCCAGGATTTTTGTCTGTTTTGCTCATTTTAGCATCCACAATTCTGAGAGCAGCATCTGGAACAGACGAGGAGCTCAAAATACTTTTTTCAAGGGGCGCCTGGGGGGGCTCAGTCGGCTGAGCATCTGACTCCTGGCTTCGTTCGGCTCAGGTCGTGATCTCACGGTTCATGAGATCAGCCCCAGGTCGGGCTCTGCGCTGACAGTTCAGAGCCTGCTTGGGATTCTCTCTCTCTCTCTCTCTCTCTCTCTCTCTCTCTCTCTCTGCCCCTCCCCCGCTCTCAAAATAAGTAAACATTTTTTAAAAGCTTTAAAAATACTTTTCTCAAATGTGTGGATTATTAGCTATATATTCTTCAGCACTTGCTCTGCATTATGGACTGTTCTATACACTCTGCATAATATCTTCTTTCCTCTTTACAACCACCCGCTTAGCTGCTACAATGATTTCTATTTTCTAGATGAGAACAGTGAGTCTCCAAGAGGCAAATTCACTCACACAAACTCACATCATCTCTACACGGCAGGGCTGGGCAGAGATCTGTCCCCACGCCTGAACCATCACTGGTGACGGTGGGCTGTGTTCAGGCGGAGAAGAGAAGGTCCAGAGAGGGGTAACGGAAGAAGCAGCAGAAAGGGTCCGGAAGAAACTGTTTCGTGGTCCACAGCAGCAGCACGTCCCGCAGAACTTTCTGCCGTGATGGACGTGCTCTGTGTGCAAGACGTCGGCCACTACTCACAGGTACCACAGAGCACCTGACACGTAGCTAGTCCAACAAAGGAACTACATTGTGTGTGTTATCTTGTTTCTGTTTTTGTTTTTTTGGTGGGGGGGGAGGGGAAGCAAGCACACACACGAGCGGGGGAGAGGAGCACAGGGAGAGAGAGAGTGGAGCTTGGTCCCAGGACCCTGGGATCATGACCTGAGCCAAAATCAAGAGTTGGCAAAAACAGAAACAAAAAGAACCAAAAAAAGAGTCGGACACTCAACTGACCGAGCCACCCAGGCACCCCAAGGAACTACATTTTTAACTGGACTCCATTGTAATTAATTAATTTAGTTTATTTTTTTATGTTTATTTATTTTTGAAAGAGAGAGGGACAGAGCGTGAGCAGAGAGAGAGGGAGACAGAGAATCTGAAGCAGGCTCTAGGCTCCCAGCTGTCAGCACAGAGCCCGACACAGGGTTCAAACCCACGAACTTCGAGATCATGACCTGAGCCAAAGTCAGATACTCAGCTCAACCAACTGAGCCCCCAGGCAGCTTCAGTGTCACTGATGTAAATATAAATAGACACACCTGGTAAGTGGCTGCGGGACAGGGGAAGGAGGGGAGAGGCGAAGGGGGTGCATATCTACAGCAGTGAGCTCCCCGCCCCGGGCTGCTCCCGGTTTGGTTTACCCACCTGCACCTGCTGCCTGGGGTCCCCTCGCCCCTCAAGGAGCTTCCTCTCTGCACCCTCCCCCACCCCAGACAATCTGTCTTTGGGAAGTTGGTACCAAAGGCCTTTAGGCAGCTGGATTTTCTCAGCCTCTCTCTGGGATTTACATTTGGCCATTTTCAAGCTCCTTTTAGGGTGGAGTCTGGGTAGCTGGTCCCACACAGGCCCCACAGGGCTTTACGCGGACTCAGCGTCTGCTGCGACGAATAAACAAGGGCAGAGGGAAAGCGGGGAGAGATTTCTGGCAACTAGAAGCCTGGCTTCAGCTCCTCAAGCACACCCTTCCGTGGGTCATCCTCAGACCCGCGACTCACAAACAGTATGGGTTGGAAAGGACTGTTCCTGAGCCTCACTTCCAGATACTTCTCTTCAATAAATCTAGGGTGGGGAACGGGACTTGGCCAACGCGCGTGCACACACGCGCGTGCGCACACACACACACACACACACCCCAATTCTGATGCAACCAGCCCCAGTGCTACCCTTCTGAGAAATACTGATTCAGGGTGAGGCTGGGAACGGGGGGACACCGGGGGCAGGAAGAAGGCGCCCTAAAGGGGAGTTCAGCAGTTGAGAAAGGACTTTTGAGAGACTTGGAGTTGTACGTGCTTGTTTTGTGTGCCAGCTCGCTCTGCAGAAGGCGGAGGGAACCTGAGTCACCCGTGTCCAGGCCTTCCACGCCCAACACCTGAGTCCCCGCCTGTCTGGGCCCCAGGTTCACCTGAGCGGTCCTGTGGGCTCCGGGCTTAGGCTCGCGGGGGCAGCGCTGGCTGGCGGGGGAAGCACGCCTCCTGGCTACAAGAGCCGCTCCTGGAGAAGCAGCGGGGCTCCCCCTCTAACTCCGCTCCCTCCAGCCTCTGCTGCCCCCTCACTTCCCCAAAGCCAGCGCTTCTCAGCCATCTGCTGTGCGCTTCCTGTACGGTGTCTTTGTGTCTCCTCTCCAGCTCGCGGGCTGCGTGGGTGTGGGAGGAGAGCTGGGTATTTTCTACTTCTCGGCATTTTCCTTCTGAGCTGCGCTTTCACTTCCTCCCCCAGTTCTCAGTTCTGCCTTTCGTGGGCCGCCCAGGCCTGGAGACCACCCCGCCCGTCCCTCTGGAGCACCAGGGGATAGAGACTGACTGCAGCGGGCGGCCCTTTGCAATGCCCAGCGGCCAGGCCACTTAGGAGCCAGAGGGCACAGAAACCGCAGCAGGAAGCTTCCCCGGGGCAGGTGCCGTGGGGTGTGGTGTGAGGAGCCAGACGCAGGCGGGCCGGGGAACCTTGCTCCCCCCCGGGGGTGGGGGGAGAGTGCGGCCTCAACCCTGCCCGGCACACCTCTGGCACCACAGCGGACAAGCCCAGGCCTCACTTCCCTTCCCTTGCCCCTCCTGCCCCCGTCCTCAGCCAGCAGGCAGGGCTCTCAGCTCAGCTCAGGCAGAGGACTGGCTCTACTGTTGGGAATCTCGGGCCCGCCTCCACCAAGGGCCTGACCGCATCCCATCCCAGCCTCTCTGAGCCTGTGTCCGCTTTGGATCGAAGTATATCATATATATATATGTATATATATGTATACATATATATATACATATACACGTGTGTATATATATGTATATGCACGTACACGTGTAACGTGTATATACATACATATATGTATATACACATGTATATATATATGTAAATATATGTTTACATTTAGTTATTTTTGAGAGACAGAGAGAGAGCACAAGTGGGGGAGGAGTAGAGACAGAAGGAGACACAGAATCCAAAGCAGGCTCCAGGCTCCGAGCTGTCAGCACAGAGCTGGACGCGGGGCTCGAACTCACAAACCGTGAGATCATGACCCGATCCCCAGTCAGATGCTTAACCGACTGAGCCACCCAGGAACCCCAGGAACCAAGTATATTTCAGATCCAGCAGAGAACCAGAACACATGTGGAAGGTACCTGAAGCCTCGGTCAGCAGTGGCTGCCACCTGCAGGGGTTCCCAGTGTGTGCTGAGAAGGGGGGCCCCTCCATTCTCCTCTGTGCAGCACAAGGGGCACCGCCGTCCAGAAAGCAAAGCGCTCACCCCCCTATAGCTTCTGGAGTCCCCTCTCCCAGCAGAGAGACGGCTGGGCTGAGGATGTCTGCCCGGGACAGGACCCACCTGCTCCCAGAAACCTGCAAGCCGCTCCTCAAAGAGGCCCCCATACCCGAAAAGAAGTCTCTGGAGAAGCGGTGGCCGGAGAGCCCGGACACAACTGGGCGCGTGGCCAGAACCCATGGACGGGCTTGGCTGCCAGGGGCCGATTACAGTCAACAGGAGCAAAAGTGTCCGCTGCCCTCTGCCCCGCCCCTCCTGTCCTCTGGCCAGGGAGCCCAGCGTGCGCCAGCCCCAAGGCTCCCGACTCCCCTCCCGGGCCAACCTCGCCACCGGGGTTAAATTCCCGGGCCGGCGGCCGCGGGAGGTGCCAGCCCCCTCGCAGTCGGGGCTGTGACTGACACACACACACACACACACACACACACACACACACACACACGCGTGCACCCGGGACCGAGGCGGAGGGGGAAGGGCCAGCGACGCGGCCCCCAAAGCCAACGCCGAGAGCGGCGCCGGTGCCCCGGCCGCCCCCGCGGGAATGCGCCCCCCTGGGCCTGCGCCGCCCCCCACCCCGCGTCAAGACCCCCGGGGGCGCAGAGAAGGAGGTTCGAGACGCGGCCCCCCGACCACACGCCAAGTCGGCGGCCACGGAAGAGGGGTGCCGCCCCCCTCCCCCGCCCCGCCGGCCGCCCCCGCCCTCCAGGTGCGCGCGAAGACCTTACCCGGCGCGGGACAGCCCCCGGGGGTCAGGGCGGCCCCTGGCGCGGCCAGCAGGGCGGTGAGCAGCGCGCAGCGCAGGGCCAGCATGCTTCCTCCGCGGCTGACGCGCCGAGGTCCCGGGGCGGCGGGGCCGGGCGGCCGGGCGGCCGGGCGGCGGGGCGGGGCGGGGCGGGGCGGGGCGCGCGGTGGGGCGGGCTCAGGCCCCGAGCGCGGCCGCCGTCCCCCGGGTCCCCGCGCTCTCCCGGCCCGGGCTCCGCGGCAGCGTGACTTCCCGCTCGCACATGACTCAGCCGCCGACCGTGCCGGCCGCGAAGGGAAGCCCTGGCGGAGCGGGAGCGGGAGCGGGAGCGTCCCCGCCGGCCCGGGGCGCTGTTGCGAAAGCCGAGCGCGCGCGCCGCCCGTCGGGGAGCCGCTTCCGGCCGCGAGCGCCGCACCTGGGCCGCGGGCGACTCGCCTGGGCCGCGGGCGCCGCCCCAACCTCCCCAGGGCCCCCTGTCGCGCGCGGTTTCGACTTTTGGTTTGGAGACCGGGACCGGGACTTTGCCGTGAAAGGAGCACCTGGACGAGGCGAAGGGACTGAGCGTGCCGGTGATGCCGTTTCACGGCCCCGGGGGGGGGCCCCCTTGGAATCACCTGGGGAGCCCTCATAACCACCCTCAGAGATTCCGATTTGACGGATCTGGGATGAGGCTTGGGCAACCGAACCCTGCATTCTCTTACTGCCCCCTCCCGCCCCGAGCGTGCAGTCCCGGCTTTGGAGGCAAGCACAGCAGCCCCCGGCCCGGGCAGACCTCCCCCTACTGTTTCTGCCACTGCTGTTCCCACTCTGGGTTTTCATTTTCCTCATCCGTCAGACACAGATAAGAGCGGCTAGCCTGGTCAGGGAGATTGTGAAGATCCCAGATGATGTCTGCACATCTGGACAGGTCTGGGCCATAGGTGATCAGAGAGGTCAGAAGCTGCACATCCGCCCTCCCGATCTGACGGAAACTGGTACTTGACTTTCAGGAGCAACCGCAAAGAGCTCTTGAAAGGCCCCACCAGTATTCCCCAGGGAGCCTGAAGCTGCCAGGGTGGCCTCAGAGCTCAGCTTGAGGGGGTGGGTGGGGGTGGAAATCCTGAAATAAGGTCTAGGCGGAGAAGTTTCTGGACAACCAGAAACAACATGCTAATTAGAACGTGCGTTTCCGCTTTGGGCTTCAGGCTGGTCCTAACCCAAATCAAGGTCATGGGACAGCTGGAGTGGGCCTGTGCTGACGGGAGCTCCCAAGTGGATAGGACCTGACAGGAAGGGACGGAGCTCCTGAAATGCAACCTGGCAGACCCCATGCATCTAGGTCTCTCTGTGGGAACCACCCACCTGCAGGACCAGCTCTCACCAGGAGGGAGCCACGGACACAGGACAAGGACACTCCGTCACACGCAGGCACTCCAGGATAGGCAGGCTGGGGACAGGGGAAGAGTAGGAGCTGGCACCGGGGATGCCCTTTTTTGGGGTCCCCCAGCCCCCTGTCCCCAACCAGGGCGTGTTCCTGCAGTCAGTCACCCTTTGTCTCCCCAGGGAAGCTAAGGGCTGGATCACTTTTATCAGACGCTTCCTGCCTGCCAGCCCCCTCTCACCTTGGACCTGGAGGCTAACCTCTTAAAGTTTGCCACCAACAGGGCCCCATTAGAGACCTCCCAGAATAAATAACACGATGGTTTTGAATCCAAAAGGTACTCATTCACGTCTGTTCCTCCTCCCTTGGGCCTCAAGAGGTAGAATGGTTCCCCAAAGGGGCCGGCCAGTCAAGACCCCTAGACCCTAACTCAAAGAGGGTGTGTTTTCTCTTTTCAGTTGCCCCACCCCCACCCCTCAGGCTTGGGCTGAAGTTGCCTGGGAGAGTTCAAACAATACCCTTTGTTCTCTGTCACCTACAGAGGCTATGACCCTAAGTGCTGGGTGGGTTGGGCTGACGAGCAGACCCCTCCTCTGGCCTCTGGCCCTAACACATCAATAACTGCCAGAAAGTGCCCTTTCTTTCCCGAAACCTTCCCCTCCCTTTCTTGTCAGCCTGGGAGGAGGCTGACTGTGTGGCCAGCTGAGGTATCACACAGGGTCCCTCTGATCAGCAGAACTCAGTGTCCCAGGTCAGTGGCACCCCCTGGAGTCAGGCCCCAGACAGGGCCCGGTGCCCTCAGCCTTCCTGGGGACACCTGTCCACTTTCACCGTCAGGGGGTGCGGCATCCCCGGTCTGGTTCACCCCACGCACCACCTGCAGCAGAGTTCTGCCTTCTGCTGACTGGCCAGCTGAGTTTACCCCCAGAGAAGGGATTTCTAGCACCGTCGTCACAAGGGGGTTATAACGTCTCCCCTTCTGGTAGTATCTACAGAATGTCGGGATTTTGTAACCCTTCAGAAGCAACAGAGTTAAAATTAAACATAGACTTATCATATGACCTAAGCTCGTGATTTGGGGCTTACATACAAAAGAACTGAAAGCAGGGACTTGAACAGGTATTTGCGCCCATGTTCATGGCAGGATTGTTCACAATGGCCAAGGGTGGAAACAACCCAAGTGCCCAGCTACGGATGACCGGATAAACAAAATCCGCGATCTCTATACAAGCGAATATTATTCAGTCTTAAAAAGGGAGGCAGTTCTGACACACGCTCGAACATGAATGAACTTTGAAGACATTATGCTGAGAGAAAAAAGTCAGACACGGGACAAACACTAAATGACTTCGCTTGCATAAAGAAGCCGGAGTGGTTAACTCATAGCGACACAGTCCGGCAGTGGCCGCCAGAGGCTGGAAACAAGAATCGCATTATTGTGGGGTGTGCGTGGAGCTTTACTTTTGCAAAATGAAAAGCGTTATAGACATGGGTGGCGGTGATGGCCGCACAGCAGTGTGAGTGTGCACGCTGGACTGTGCACTTAAACGTGGTTCAGACGGAGCTTCCGGGCTGGTGGCGCGTTGGGGGTGGGGGTGGGGGTGGGGGGAGGGGCACCCGGAGGGCTGGGAAGTCCACGCCCGCCCCTCTTCTATCCGACTTCTCAGTTACATCCTTTTAAAATGAACCTGTGGCCTTGCGGCAGATTTGTAGCATGTGGCATCCAGAAGTCACTGTAATTGTGACAGCATCTCACGCAACTGTGGAAGAGTATTCTCTGTTCAAGGATTTAAAAACACTTTTCTAATGTTTTTAGGACTCCCTTTGTGTTACTGAAGGTTCATTTTTCTAGATCATTCCTAATTTTCATGGCATATACTCTTGGCCAACTTTTATTTTTTTGTTTTTAATTTTTTTCAAGTTTATTTATTTTGAGAGAGAGAGACAGAGAGAGTGAGTGGGGAAGGGGCAGAGAGACAGGTAGAGACAGAATCCCAAGTAAGCTCCTCACTGTCAGAGTGGGGCCCGATGCAGGGCTCGAACTCACAAACCATGAAATCCTGACCTGAGCAGAAACCAAGGGTTGGACGCTCAACCGACTGAGCCACCCAGGCGTCCCAACTCTTGGCCAACTTTTTAAAAAGAAGACCCACTAGTCTGTGAGCAGAAGCACCGTGATGCACAGATAAAGCATGTCGTGGGGCGCCTGGATCGGCTCAGGTCATGATCTCGAGATTCCTGTGTTCGAGCCCCTCGTGGGTTCAGGCTTTGCGCTGACAGCTCAGAGCCTGGAGCCTGCTTCAGATTCTGTGTCTCCCTCTCTCTCTGCCCCTCCCGTTCTTTGCTCTCTCTCCCTCTCTCTCTCTCTCTGCCTGTCTCTCTCTCTCAAAATATATAAACATAAAAAAAAGAAAAAAAAGCATGTCCTGATTCCATTGCTCAAAAAGAAGGTGCGATCTTACTGCTAACTGGCCAAGGTCGCTCCAGAAAAACAAGGGCTGAAGCACAGTTGCCGCCCCTGGGAGCCCAAACCTGGGGTCCTGGTGTTTGAAGAACACAACACCATTGACTCATTGCAGCTGTGTCAGAAATCCAATGGGCATGAACTAAAGTGACTTCATTTGCTTGAAAATTATCTCTACTAAAATGAACTCAACCTTTGTTTCTGTTTTTAATACTTTTTTTTAGTTTACTTATTTATTTTGAGAGACAGACAGAGAGAGAGAGAGAGAGAGAGAGAGAGAATCCCAAGCAGGCTCCAAACTGCTAGCACAAAGCCCGACATGGGGCTCAAACTCACAAACCATGAGATCATGACCTGAACTGAAATCAAGAGTCTGACATTCAACTGACTGAGCTACCCAGGCACCCCAGTACTTTTTTTTTTTAATAGGCTACATCCCCAACATGGGGCTTGAACTCACCACCCTAAGATTAAGAGTCACATGCTCTACCAACGGAGCCAGCCAGGCACCCCTCAACCTTTTTTTTTCTAAAAATAATAAATAAATACCAGCACACTATTTCCTAACCTGTGTTCCCCTGAATTAATTGTAGTGGGGTAATGGAATACAGTGTATGTCTTCTTCTTCTTCTTTTTTTTTTTTTTTGAAATAGTGTGAGCAGGAGAAGGACAGAGAGAGAGGGAGAGACGGTCCCACGCAGACTCCACACTATCAGCACAGAGCCAGATGTGGGTCTCAAACTTATGAACCCTGAGATCGTGACCTGAGCCAAAGTCGGATGCTTAACCGACTGAGCCACCCAGGTACCCCTAATTCAGTATGTGTCTACTCCCTTGCAAATGTTTCTTCTCTTGTAAGAAAATGACAAACGTAAAAATTATATATTTTAACGTGGTAAATATTCCATTATGTATATTTTACCAACTTAAAAAAAGCCTCACTATTTTAAGGTTAAACAAATTAGGAGCTTGAAAATGCAGATATACAAAATTGATGCATGTGAGCTGTAGAGCAGGGGAGGTGACTCATCTCATTTGAAGGGTGTGATGTGACATTCCTGTAGACAGCAGATTTCCTACATGCAATATACAGTGTAATTCTGTCTACACGGACTCTGAAACCAGATTGCCTGGGTCTAAATTCCACTCTGCCACTTAAGTAGCTCTTTGTCCGAAGACAAGTGACTTGATGTCACTGTGCTTCAGTGTGTACATCTGTAAAACAGGGGAAATAGAAGTAACTTCTTAAGATTCTTATGAAAATTAAATTAGTTAGCATATGTAAAATGTTTGTAACAATGTTTAACACATGGTAAGTTCTAGATGAGTATTGTTTTTTTTAATTTTTTTTAATGTTTATTTGTTTTTTTGTTTTTTTTTTTTTTTTATTTAAAAATTTTTTTTTTCAACGTTTATTTATTTTTGGGACAGAGAGAGACAGAGCATGAACGGGGGAGGGGCAGAGAGAGAGGGAGACACAGAATCGGAAACAGGCTCCAGGCTCCGAGCCATCAGCCCAGAGCCCGACGCGGGGCTCGAACTCACAGACTGCGAGATCGTGACCTGGCTGAAGTCGGACGCTTAACCGACTGCGCCACCCAGGCGCCCCAATGTTTATTTGTTTTTGAGAAAGAAAGAGACAAGAGCGTGAGCAGGAGAGGGCAGAGAGGGAGAGGGAGACACAGAATCTGAAACAGGCTCCAGGCTCTGAGCTGTCAGCACAGAGTCCGATGCAGGGCTCGAACTCACGAACCATGAGATCATGGCCTGAGCTGAAGTCAGATGCTTAACCGACTGAGCCACCCAGGCGCCCCTGAGTGTTTGTTAAGTGTGTGTAAACATGTACTCTTCCCAAAACACATTCTTGCCAGGCAGGAGACTCCCTGGATGTCTTTAATCACAGCCCATTGTATCCCCTGTAAACTGAACAGGTCGAACTAGAATTTGGCCACGAGATGCCCTGGGAGGCCCCTTCCAGCTCGTGGGTTTAACAGTGTTCTGGATCCCAGAACAATTTACCAGCCGACCTAACAGCTCCAGCCAGGTTTGCTGCCGACGCCAACAGTGATCTCGTGTCACCTGGGGCCTGCCGGCCCCGTGTCCCCTCTCCTGGAAGCTGCTGTGAACTCGGACCCGCCGTTCGTTTCTGCACTTCCCCGCGGGGGCTGCTTTACACTCCGAGGCTCCGCGGACGGAGGCGCGAGGAACAGTCCCCTTCCCACGGCCAGTGTCCTGCACGCACCGCGGTGTCTGCGCCCACACGCACGTGCAAGCGGATTCCAGAGCCCAACCGCCTGAGTTCAAATCCAGCTGTGCCACTAACCAGCCCGGGACCCTTGCGCGCTGCTGGGGGCACGTAAAATGGCGCAGCCTCTGTGGAAAAGGCTGGAAGTTCCTCGGAAATTAAACACAGAAATACCATTAGAACCCAAAAGAAGCGAGAGCAGGGACTCAACACGTACTTGTATACCCGTGCTCATAGTAGCATTCATTATTCATAATAAACGGCAAGAGAGAACTCTTCCTGCCGGGTGGCCTTCAAACCGGACTTTTTCCTGCCTTTGGGCTTGAATGAGAACGTCATCAGCTCTCCCTGGGTCTCCAGCCTGCTGGCCTTCTGAGTCTCAGGCCTTCCGATCTGGACAGAACTACACCGCTGGCTCTCCTGGGCCAACGGCCAACTCGGCCTGCAAATCTCAGCACTTGTCAGCTCCCCGAAGCCCGCGAGCCGATTCCTTACAGTAAATCTGTTATGGATTGTAATAAATTATATAATAAACATACGTATAAAGAGATGTATAAATTTAAAAAAAAAATTTTTAAGCGGCACAAGATGCCTGGGGGCTCAGTTGCTTAAGCGTCTGACTTTGGCTCAGGTCATGATCTCATGGTTTGTGAGTTCGAGCCCCGCATCGGGCTCTGTGCTGACAGCTCAGAGCCTGGAACCTGCCTCGGATTCCGTGTCTCCCTCTCTCTGCCCCTCCCCCATTCACACTCTGCACTCTGTCTCTGTCTCTTAAATAAATGAACATTACTTAAAAATTTTAAAAACATGGCAACAGAAATAAAAGAGTTGAGGTGAGAAAGTTAAATATAAATATAAATGGAAGTGTTGAAAGATCAAGAAATGTCCCAGAAAATACAACAAGAAAACCCAAAGAAATGAAGAAATGATAAGAAACGTAGAGAAACAGTCCAGGAAGTACACTACTTGAATAATCAGAGAGGAGAAAAGAGAGGAAAAGAAATAATTAGTCATTCAAGAGGATTTCTGGGAACTCAGGGACCCGAGTTTCTGCTGGGCCCAAAGAACCAGGTGAGAGCCCCTCGCAAGGGACGAGTCTAGATACCCACCAAGCAGGACAAGGAATGACTGCAAACTCAGAGACAGAGAAAATAATCACCACAAAGGACCCATGTGCCCCTTGACAAGGTCCTGCCGCACAGCTTTTAATGCCTCCTCAGTGATGGCGTCCCGGATTCTGCCAGCATTTCTGCCTCACTGTGAGCGCGTGCTAGGCTTTCCAGGTCAAGGCGCTGAGGGGCATGGGGGGAGGGGGGAAGGGGCTTTTCCTGCGGTTCCGGCAGCTGCGCCCCACGTCAAGGACGCGCTGGGGTGCTCTGCCCCTGCCCCGCCCCGCATCGTCCCAAAGCTGCAGCCCTTCCCACGGGGTGCTGTTGCACCAGACCGTCCCCCCCCAATACACCCGGCCACCTGTGTCCCGAGGGCCTTGCTCCCAGCTCCGGCCCAGCAAACCACCCAACTTCTCGGCTGTCCGTCCCGGGGCCACAACCACACGTCCTCCGGGGAGCTCTGAACCCCTGCCTGGGGGAGGGCCCCTCCCAAATGTTTCCTTCCCTGGCTCTTCTCAGCCCTCTGGGACCACGAAGCCGTCCGCGTCTTGGAACCTTTCTTTCGTCCTAGTCCGATGCTTCTCTACAGTAAAATGCCCCGTTTCAATCCCTGAGGGATTCTGACCGCGGGCTGGACCCAGACCCTCGCCCAGGAGGCAGAGCGACTTGCTCTCAACAGCACGACGAGAAGCCACCCACGGAGCAAAGCTCTCAAATTGGATGGAGAAACACGTCCAGGCCAGAATTCTACACCCAGCCAGAGTGCAAGCCACACTGGGGGACATAGGGTCACACTGGGGGGGGACACAGCGTCACCCTGGGGGGACACAGAGTCACCCTGGGGGGGCACAGAGTCACCCTGGGAGGATGCAGACTCACGGGGGGGGGGGACAGAGTGACACTGGGGGGGACACAGAGTCACACTGGGGGGGACACAGCATCACACTGGGGGGGCACAGAGTCACCCTGGGGGGGGACACAGAGTCACACTGGGGGGGGACAGAGTCACCCTGGGGGGGGGGACACAGGGTCACACCGGGGGGGGACACAGAGTCACACCTGGGGGGGAAAGAGTCACACGGGGGGGGCACAGGGTCACCCTGGGGGGGGCACAGGGTCACCCTGGGGGGGGGAACAGAGTCACCCTGCGGGGGAACAGAGTCACACTGGGGGGGGGACAGAGTCACCCTGGGGGGGGGACAGAGTCACCCTGGGGGGGGACACAGGGTCACACCGGGGGGGGACACAGAGTCACACCGGGGGGGGGGGACAGAGTCACACGGGGGGGGCACAGGGTCACCCTGGGGGGGGGACAGAGTCACCCTGCGGGGGAACAGAGTCACACTGGGGGGGGGACAGAGTCACCCTGGGGGGGGGACAGAGTCACCCTGGGGGGGGACACAGGGTCACACCGGGGGGGGGACAGAGTCACACGGGGGGGGCACAGGGTCACCCTGGGGGGGGGGGACAGAGTCACCCTGCGGGGGAACAGAGTCACCCTGGGGGGGGACAGAGTCACCCTGGGGGGGACACAGAGTCACGCTGGGGGGACACAGAGTCACGCTGGGGGGAGGCACAGAGTCACACTGGGGGAGGGACAGAGTCACCCTGGGGGGAAACAGAGTCACACTGGGGGGACACAGAGTCACGCTGGGGGGGACACAGAGTCACACTGGGGGGGGACAGAGTTACCCTGGGGGGGAAACAGAGTCACACTGGGGGGGGGACAGAGTCACCCTGGGGGGGGGACAGAGTCACCCTGGGGGGGGACACAGGGTCACACCGGGGGGGGACACAGAGTCACACCGGGGGGGGGGACAGAGTCACACGGGGGGGGCACAGGGTCACCCTGGGGGGGGGGACAGAGTCACCCTGCGGGGGAACAGAGTCACACTGGGGGGGGACAGAGTCACCCTGGGGGGGGCACAGAGTCACCCTGGGGGGGACACAGAGTCACGCTGGGGGGACACAGAGTCACGCTGGGGGGAGGCACAGAGTCACACTGGGGGAGGGACAGAGTCACCCTGGGGGGAAACAGAGTCACACTGGGGGGACACAGAGTCACGCTGGGGGGGACACAGAGTGACACTGGGGGAGGGACAGAGTCACACTGGGGGGGGACAGAGTCACCCTGGGGGGGCACAGAGTCACCCTGGGGGGGCACAGAGTGACACTGGGGGAGGGACAGAGTCACCCTGGGGGGACACAGAGTCACACTGGGGGGACACAGAGTCACGCTGGGGGGGACACAGTCACTCTGGGGGAGGCACAGAGTCACCCTGGGGGGCACAGAGTCACGCTGGGGGGGCACAAAGACGTTCGAAAGGAACCCCTGAGAGTTTGGCGCTCGACACAGACATGTGGCCTGTGACAGCGGAACAGAAGAGGCCTGTGGGATCCACGGGAGGGAAGGAGCAGCGGAGCCCCCCAGGGCCACCTGGGAGGGGGTGGGGGGTGCACAGGCCTGGGTCTGCGGTGCCCGTGGGTCTGCAGTCTGCACACAGCCCACCATTTCCTCCTGGCTCTCGCCTCCAGACATGCTTAGCCCTGGGGCTCGTGGGGACTTTCCAGCACCTTCCTTTCCCTCCCCACTCCCCTGTCCTCAGCCCTCAGAGTCCCGAGTTAAAAAATCAAAGATGCACACTTCTGCCTCCAGGCACCACGCCCTGTCCCCTTCCTGCCAGGCCACCCCCACCCGGAGGGGGGGAGGGGGGGCGGGGAGCGGAGGGAAGACTCTAGGTTCACTTGAGAAAAAACAAACTGGAAGTTGACCTCCCGTCACCTCTGAGCCACAGGAAAGGGCAGGAGGGCCAGAAGGACCCGGAAAGCTACTGAGCTGGGTGGAACAAACTCTCCCCCGTAACGCCCCCAGGGCTCTGGCTTATTCTCAGGACGAAGCTGAGCGCCTTGGGCGAGCAAAGGGTCCGCCCCACCTTCAACCACCTCGTCTCTGGCCGCTCTCCCTCCACTGCCTGCCTGGGCTCCAGCCACAGCAAACCGTGTTCTCGAACACCCACGCGATGTGTGTGGGGTGGTTCCCCTGGGCCCCGCACTCAGAACGCTCCGCACCTCACGCACACGCACACGCACACGCACACGCACACGCACACGCACAGCACCTCCCTGGGGAGGCCACGTGCTTCGGTCTGAACACAGACAACATGCACAGCCCGGGAGACCCCTCCTGTCCCTTGCTCTGGACGGCCGAGTGCAGTCGTGAGGCCTGGGAAGTGATGTGGCCCCAGGAGGAGCCGGGCCCCTGGAGTCGCCGCCACCCGAAGGACACCCACAAACGGCCGGGCTGAAGCCCGCCCGCCGCAGTTTGGACCTTGCCCACTCCAGCCCGGGGTCGGCCAAGCCCGGTCCTCAGGCCGCGTCGGGCCGCCCCGTCTTTTAACAGCACGCGATGGATGGCTCTCCTGAATAGAAAGGAAGCCAGACGCAAAATTGTGCACCGTACACGATTCAGTTTGTATACAATGCAAAAACTGGCCGAACGGGCGTGTGGCGTCGGGGGCGGGGGGGCGGGGTGAGGACAGGGGTCGCCTTTGGGGGAGTGGCGGGCAGTGTCTGCAGCAGGACACAGGGGAGGCTTCCCTGGCGGTTACATGGCAGGTCGCTTCTCGGAATTATTTCCAGATATTTGTCTTTGAAGCCTGTCATATATCGCATTTTTCTTTCTAAAGTACCTTTACGGAAACACACATAGTCACAAAGCACACCAGACTTAAGTGTACAGCTCAGTGAATCTTTACAGAGCAGTACATCCGTGGGAGCCCCACCCAGATGTTGGTTAGATATTGCAGACGTCCCAGAAGCTTCTTGCCCAGCCCCAGCCCCCACAGGAGTAACCACTACTTTGAGAATGACTGCTGATTGGGTCTGCCTCGTCCTCGTTGTGGCATCGGTGAAATCGTACAGAATGCTGCCTTCTGGGTCTGGCTTACTCTGTTCAACCTGACGACCGTGAGGTTGATCCGTGTCGCCGGTCGCGTCCATGAGTCTGTTCTCGTTGCCGCGTAGCGTCTTCCCTGGCGAACGTGCGATTGGTTCCCTAGTCTATTGGTAGACACGTGGACGCTGGGTTTTTCTGCCTTTCTTGCTGTCGGGAATAAAGTTGCCGCGAACGTTCTCGTACCTGTGTCTTTGATGGATTTCTACGCACACACTCCCCTCACCCGGAGCGGGGCCTCTGGTCAGCGGGCAGGCACGCATTTGGCTTTAGCTGGTCGTAGGACATACTGCAGTTTTCCGGCTGAGAATCCTGTTGGCGAGACACAAGAGTTGCGGTTACAGCCTGTGCTGGCCCACGGCCGGGATGTCACCTGCCCTGCGCGCGCCGTTCTTGTCCGCGTGCAGTAGGACTTGGTTGTGGTTGTAATTCCCGTTCTCCTGTTGTTGAACATGGTGTGTATGTCTGTTAGTCCTTCGGGTGTCACCTTCTCTGGAAATGGCCACTCAGGTCTCATGCGTGTTTTAAAATTGGATTATTTTTCTCTTTTCTTGTTTGTTCGTAGTTCTTTACGCGGCCTGATGTAAGTGGTCTTGTCGGATGTGTGTGATGCAAATGTTTTGCCGGGTGAGAATGTACTTTCACTCTCTTATTAGTGATGTTTTGGTAAACGGAAGCTCTCCATTTTAATAAAATTTATAGTTTATTGATATTTTAGTTTTATTGTTAATATTTTTTGTGCCCTGTTTAAGGAATTTCTCTCCACCTCAAGGCCATAAAAGAAGTCATTGTTTTCTTATAGAAGTTTTATTGCATGATTCATTTTGAATTAGTGTTTTGTATGTGGTGTGAGGTAAGGGTTAACACGTATTGTTTCCATATCTAGCACTATTTTTTTTTATTTTTTTATTTTTTTAACGTTTATTCATTTTTTGAAAGACAGAGAGAGGCTGAGCATGAGGAGGGGAGGGACAGAGAGAGAGGGAGACACAGAATCTGAAGCAGGCTCCAGGCTCTGAGCTGTCAGCACAGAGCCCGACGTGGGGCTTGAACTCACGAGCGGTGAGATCATGACCTGAGCTGAAGTCCGACACTTAACCGACGGAGCCACCCAGGCGCCCCTCTAGCACTATTTATTTAAAAGAACCTCTGTTGGGGCACCTGGGTGGCTCCGTTGGTTAAGCGTCCGACTTCAGCTCAGGTCATGATCTCACAGTCTGTGAGTTCGAGCCCCTCATCGGGCTCTGTGCTGACAGCTCAGAGCCTGGAGCCTGCTTCAGGTTCTGTGTCTCCCTCTCTCTCTGCCCCTTCCCTGCTCATGCTCTGTCACTCTCTGTCTCAAATATAAATAAAAACATTAAAAAAATTTTTTTTAATAAATAAATAAATAAATAAAAGAACCTCTGTTGATTGTATACAGAAATACAATCAATCTTTTATTTGACCTTGTATCCATAATCTTCCTAATTCATTTATTAATGTTAATAGTGTATAGATTCTTTGGGGGTTTCTGTGTACACAATCACGTTTTTTTCAATGACTGCTTTCTTTTTTTCTTTCTTTCTTATTTATTTATTTATTTATTTAGAGTGTGTGTGTGTGTGTGTGTGTGTGTGTGTGCAAGTGGGGGAGGAGTACAGAGAGAGAGAGAGAGAGAGAGCATCCCAAGCAGTCTCTACACCATCAGTGCAGAGCCCGACTCAGCGCTGTATCCCACAAACCGTGAGATCATGACTTGAGTGGAAATCAAGAGTCAGACGCTTAACTGACTGAGCCCCCGGGTGTCCTGCTTTATTTCTTTCTTTCCAATACTTGAAACTTCAGTTTCTGTTTCTTACCTATCAACTTGGTTAGAGCCTCCAGAAGGACACTGGGAGTGAGAGAGCGTCTCGTTCTCAATCTCAGGAGGAAAACTTTCCGCATCTCACTGTGAAGTAAGGACAGAAGATGAGGTTTTATTATTTTGCTGTCAGAGTAAGAGTGTCTCCTTCCATTCCCAGTTTCCTAAGAGGCTTCGTTATGAATGCTAGAACGTTACCGAGCATTTCTTCTGTATCCATTGGGATAGCCATGTGTTTTTCCCACTTCCTCTGTTAATGTTAATGTGATGAAAATTATACTGATAAATTTTCAACTCCTACACCAGTCTTGCTTTCCTAGGTAAATTCAAATTTGTCATGATGTAGTTGGCTTTTTAATTTTTTTTTTTTCAACGTTTATTTATTTTTGGGACAGAGAGAGACAGAGCATGAACGGGGGAGGGGCAGAGAGAGAGGGAGACACAGAATCGGAAACAGGCTCCAGGCTCTGAGCCATCAGCCCAGAGCCCGACGCGGGGCTCGAACTCACGGACCGCGAGATCGTGACCTGGCTGAAGTCGGACGCTTAACCGACTGCGCCACCCAGGCGCCCCGTAGTTGGCTTTTTATATATGGTTGGAATTGATTTGCTAATATTTTGTTTAGGATTTTTATATTTATGTTCATAAGAGAGATCAGCCTGCAATTATTTTCTTATTAATGTTTTTGGCAGCTTTTTTTTTTAACGTTTTATTTATTTTTGAGAGAACAGGGACAGAGTGTGAGCGGGGGAGGGGCCGAGAGAGAGGGAGACACAGAATCCGAAGCAGGTTCCAGGCCCTGAGCTGTCAGCACAGAGCCGGACTCGGGGCTCGAACTCACGAACCGTGAGATCATGACCTGAGCCGAAGTCAGACGCTTAACCAACGGTGCCACCCAGGTGCCCCTTGGCAGCTTTTGTTATCAAAGTTATACTTCTCTCACACATGAATTGGAAGAGTTTGAGTAAATGTGATGTTACTCTTTCCCTAGATGTTTGAAGGAATTCATCAGTGAAGCCACCTGGGTCTGGAGTTGTCTTTGTTGAACGGTTTATACTTTAATGTAATTTTTTAAAATTTTACTTAAATTCCAGTATAGTTGCTCTGCAATGCTATATTAGCTTCGGGTGTACAATATAGTGATTCAACACCTCAACGTCTACTCAGCGCCCAGCGTGATGGATGTACTCTCAATCTCCTTCGCCTGTCTGCCCCGGTCCCCCCACCCAGCTCCCCTCCAGTGACCATCAGCGTGTTCCCTATACTTGAGTCTGTTTCCGGTCTGTCTTTGTCTTCTTTTTTCCCTTTGTTTGCTGTTTTGTTTCGTAAATTTCACGTATAAATGAAATCCTATGGTGTTTGTCTTTCTCTGACAGGCTGATTTCGCTTAGCGTTATACTCTCTAGTTGCATGCACGTGGTGACAAATGGCAAGATTCTATTCCTTCTTAAGGCTGAGACTCCAGGGTATACACACCACCCCTTCTTTATCCATTCACCTATCCACGGAGACTTGGGCTGCTTCCGTAATTTGGCTATTGTAGATAATGCTGCTATAAACATACAGGTATCCTTTCAAATTAGTGCTTTGGTATTATTTGGGTCAATATCGAGTAGTGCAATTGCTGGGTCGTAGGGTAGTTCTATTTTTAATTTTTTGAGAAACCTCCATACTGTTTTCCACAGTGGCCGCACCAGTTTGCATTCCGACAAAGGGTTTTTAATTTTAGATACAATTGCTTTTTTTTTTTTAATTTTTTAAAGTTTATTCATTTTTGAAAGAGAAAGGGACAGAGCGTGAGCAGGGAAGGGGCAGAGAGAGAGAGGGAGACACAGAATCCGAAGCAGGCTCCAAGCTCTGAGCTGTCAGCCCAGAGCCCCACGCGGGGCTCGAACCCATGAGCCATGAGATCATGACCTGAGCTGAAGTCGGACGCCCAATCGACTGAGCCACCCAGGTGCCCCTTAAAAAGTTTTAAAAAAAATTTTTTAATGTTTATTTATTTTTGAGAGAGACAGAGACAGAATGCAAGTGGGTTAGGGGCAGAGAGAGATGGAGACACAGAATCGGAAGCAGGCTCCAGGCTCCAAGCTGTCAGCACAGAGCCCGACGCGGGGCTTGAACCCATGAACCGCAAGATCATGACCTGAGCTGACGTCGGACGCCTAAACCGACTGAGCCCCCAGGCGCCCCTAGATGCAATTTCTTTATCAGATATAGGACTCCAGATTCCAATTTTCTTCTTGTTTCTGGTTTGAAAAGTGTTTTTCAAGGAATTTGACTACTTCATTGAAAATTTCACATTTATTTGTGTAGAATACTTCACAATGTCCCTTTGTTATCTTCTTATTGTCTATTGTGATATTTCCCTTTTCATTCTTGATTTTGCCTTTTTTCAAAAATTGTTATCAATCTTGCCAGGGGGATCATTAATTTCACTAGTCCTTTCAAAAAAACAACTTTCTAAACAACTTTTGTTTATTTTCTATTTCATTAATTTCCATTTTTAGTTTTCTTATTTCCTTCCTCCTATGTTCTTTGAGTTTAATTTGCTGGAGTCTTTTCTAATCTTGAAATTGATTTTTATGTCATTAATTTTTAGCCTTCTTTTCCAACATATGCATTTAAAGCTATAAATTCTCTCTAAGCACGGCTTTATCTGCATCCCAGAAGTTTTGGTATGTTGTAATCTCTATGTCATTTAGTTCAAACTATTTTCTCATTTGCGTCATGATTTCGTCTTTTGTTCATGAATTATCTAATTTTTTTATTTTTTTATGTTTATTTATTTTTGAGACAGAAACAGAGCATGAGTGGGGGAGGGGCAGAGAGCAAGGGAGAGACAGAATCCGAAGCAGGCTCCAGGCTCTGAGCTGTCAGCACAGAGCCCGATGCAGGGCTTAAACCCACCAAACGTGACATCATGAGTCGAAGTCGGACGCTTAACCGACTGAGCCACCCAGGTGCCCCTGTTCATGGGTTATTTAGAAGTGGATTTTCTAATTTCCAACCATTTGTAGATTTTCTACTTACAGTTTTATTATTACTATCTTAAGTACACTGTGGTCAGAGAACATACTCTGTTATACTAATCCTTTAAAATGTGTTGAGCGCTGCCTGGGTGGCTCAGTCGGTTAAGCATCCAACTCTTGGTTTTGGCTCAGGTCGTGATCTCACAGTCCATGGTTTCAAGCCCCACACAGGGCTTTGTGGTGACAGTGTGGAGCCTGCTTGGGATTCTCTCCCTTTCTCTCTCTTCCCTCCCTTGTTCATAGTCTCTCTCTCAAAAGAAATTAACTAAAAAACTTTAAAATGTGTTGAGACTTACTGAATGGTTTAACATATGGTCAACTTTGTTTCGTGTTCCCTGTGAATTACGTAATTATGGGCGATAGTATTCTAGACATCACATTCTATCAAGTTTCTTAATTGTATTTTTCAAATTTTTGATATATTTATGTTTTTATCACCTTTTCTAGTTATTACCGAGAGAAACGTGTTAAAGTCTGTCATGGTTGTGGATTCGTCTTTGGCTCCTTTTAATTCTGATCATTTTTGCTTTGTATATTTTCCGGCAATGTCTCAAGTACATACAATTCAGAATCGTCACCTGAATCTTTCTGGCCTTTTTAATATGATGAAATTTTCCTCTTTATTTCTGGTAATACTTCTTGTGTTATAATCTGCTTTCCGATAGATGTGCAGCCTGCCACCTTCCTTTCGGTCACTATTTGCATCGCACGTCTCTTTCCTTCCTTTCCTCTCAAGCTTTCTGTACCTCACACTTAATATATGCCTTTCATAAGCAGTACACAGTTGAGTTTTGTTTTGTATGAAATTCAACAGTGTTTGTCCTTTAATTGGGGTAGTTCACTCTTTACATCTAGTTGAATTACTGAGGTATTTAGATTTGGATCTTACCATCTTATTTCTTCTCCATTTAATCTCACTTCTATTTTTGAGACAGGCAGAGACAGTGTGAACAGGGGAGGGACAGAGAGAGGCAGAGAATCCCAAGCAGGCTCTGCTCTGTCAACCCAGAACCTGATGTGGGGCTCGAACTCACAAACCTCCAAATCATGACCAGAGCCGAAACCAAGAGTCAGACACTTAACTGACTGAACCAATGAGCCCTTGTTTTATTATTGTCGTTTATTCCATTTTTCCCTCTATTCAATTGTTTTTTTATGTTTATTTATTTATTTCGAGAGAGTAACAGAGCATGAGTGGGGGAGAGGGACAGAGAGAGGGAGAGAGAGATTCCCAAGCAGGCTCAGCACTGTCAGCACAGAGCCCCCCGCAAGGCTCAGTCCCATGAACCACGAGATCATGACCTGTGCCAAAATCAAGAGGTGGATGCTCAACTGACTAAGCCACTCAGGTGCCCTGCACCTGACTCGATCTCAGCTCAGGTCTTGATCTCAGGGTTGTGAGTCCAGGCCCTGTATTGGGCTCTGCACTGGGTGTGGAGCCTACTTTAAAGAAAAAAATGAAAGGGCTGGAAAAGAAAAAAAGAAAGAAAAAAAAATGAGGAAAAAAAAAGAAGTCCTCCAACTCAACAATGAAAAGACCAAAACAAAACAAAAACAAAAACAACCCCCCCCAAAAAAAAAAAACAAATGGGGAAAGATTTGAACAGGCATTTGTCCAAAAAGATACAAACAGCCAACACGCACATGGGAAGGTACTCAAGGTCATTAATCGTTAGGGAAACACAAATCCAAAGCACATGTAATAGGATGGACCTAGAGTGAATTAGTGAAATAAGTCAGAGAAAGACAAATACCATGTGATTTCACTTAACGTGTAACAGAAAGCGGAAGGCAGACCTGTAAATACAGAGAAGAATCAGAGAGTTGCGGGGGGCCAACTGGTGAAGGGGAGGGGGAGGCCAGTTCCGGAAGACACGTAGCAGGTGGCGCTGTGATTGCACGTGTGGTGACAGACGGCGGCCGCAGGTGTGGCGGGCACGGACCAAGGTAGGGACGTGTGGCGTCGCTCTGTTGTACACCTGACACGAATGGAACGTTGCGTGTCAGCTGTACTTCAACGAAAACAAAAGCCGCCGTGAGATACCACTTCACGCTCACAGTAGGCGGCTGTACTGAAAAACAAAAAGCAAATTAAGAAAAAAAGGAAAGAACAAGTGTTGGGAAAGAGGCGGAGAAATCAGAGCCCTCAGACGCTGCTGGCGGGAACGCAAAGTGATGCGGCTGCGGCCAGGGACAGGCGGGCGCCTCCTCGAGACGGTCAACGGGGAGTCGCCCCCGTGACCGCCCAAGTCCACTCCCAGGAGGTACTCAGAACCGAGCGTAGGCGTTCACACACAAGCTTGCACATGAATGTGCACAGCCGCCCTGTACACAATCGCCAAAAGGTGGAAACAACCCAAATGTTTATTGACAGAGGACTGGACAAACGTGCTTTCACACGATGGGCTATTATTTCGTCCCCCGAAACGGAATCGAGCACCGACACCTGGTACAACGTGGATGAGCCCTGGAAACATTGTGCCGAGTGGAAGAAGCCAGGGACACGAAAGGCCACACGTTATTTGTTTCAACTGATATGAAATATCGAGACTAGGCAAATCCATAGAGACGAGAAAGCAGATTAGTGGTCGCCAAGGGTGCGGGTGGGGACAAATGGGAGTGACTGCTCCATGCTACCAGGTTCTGTTGGGGTGACGAATGAGTTCCAGAACCAGCTAGTGGTAATGGTAGGAATGTACTTGATCCCACTGAATTGTGCGTCTTTAAATGTTCACAATCGTAAATTTTATGGTCGTCTGTTTTACTGCAATGAAGTTATCGAGCTGTTCTTTATTTGGATTATATCTAACACCAGTTACCATTTAGAGATTAGAATTGGGGGGCGCCTGGGTAGCTGAGTCCATTGAGTGTCCAACTTCAGCTCAGGTCATGATCTCGCAGTTCGTGGGTTCGAGCCCCATGTTGGGCTCTGTGCTGACAGCTCAGAGCCCGGAACCTGCTTCGGATTCTGGGTCTCCCTCTCTCTCTGCCCCTCCCCCACTCGTGCTCACACACACTCTCTCTCTCTCTCTCAAAACTAATTTAAAATTTTTTTAATTTTAAAGAAATTAAAGGGGCGCCTGGGTGGCGCAGTCGGTTAAGCGTCCGACTTCAGCCAGGTCACGATCTCGCGGTCCGTGAGTTCGAGCCCCGCGTCGGGCTCTGGGCTGACGGCTCAGAGCCTGGAGCCTGTTTCCGATTCTGTGTCTCCCTCTCTCTCTGCCCCTCCCCCGTTCATGCTCTGTCTCTCTCTGTCCCCAAAATAAATAAAAAACGTTGAAAAAAAAATTAAAAAAAAAAAAAGAAATTAAAATTGGGAATTTAAAGATATGTATACATTAATTCATTCTAAAACAATAAAAATTACATCATTACCAAACACATATTAAAAAAAAACATTTTATTTCTGTCTTTTTAAAATAGAAATGAGTGGCATTTACATTGATTTACTTTTATTTTAATATCTCATAAGCTTCTGTACTAGGTCCTGTGCTATATGATGTTTTAAAGGATATGATGAAAGTTTGGCATTACACAGATTTGTAGCTGGAAAATGGAAAAGTATTTTAATAGCTTTTTAAGATAATTGTGAATATTCTTTTTTCATATAGAACTCACGAAGTGATAGTTTCTTAAATGTGGAATTTGAAACCATAATAATAGAGTGTCCATATTCTTTTTGTACATGAAAAGATTTGGGTCTATCTTATTCCATACACGCACACACACACACACACACACACGTATTTTTTTAAGAGACAGGGCTCAAGTGAGTGAGGGGCAGAGGGGCGTAGAGGGGAAGCAAGGCTCACCCGACACAGGGCTCATGCTTACAAACTGAGATCATGACCTGAGCCAAAGTCAGATGCTTAACCGACTGAGCCACCCAGGCACCCATCTTTTACTTTAAATGGGCTTTTGACTGTGTAAATTTTATAACATTGTGCATTGGTCATGGCGTATGATTCTTTCAATGTGCTACTCGTGGAATTCAGTTTGCTAGTATTTTGTTGGGAATTTTTTTTTTTTTTTTTTTTTTTAGAATTTTTACATCAATATTCATCAGGGATATTGGCCTGTAGTTTTGATGTTTTCTTTTTTCCTGTGCTGCCTTTATCCAGTATCAGGATAATGCCAGTCTCGTAGAATGAGCTTTGGAGTGTTCGTTCCCTCCTCTTCCATTTTCTGGAAAAGGTTGAGAAGGATTGGCATTAATTCTTCTTTAAATGTTTGTTAGAATTCTCCAGTGGAGACATCTGGGCTTTTCTTTGTTGGGGGAGTTTTAATCACTGATTCAATCTCCTTACTTGTTATTGGTCTGTTCAGATTCTCTACTTCTTCAAGATTCAATCTTGGTCGGTTGTATGTTTCTAGGAGTTTGTCCCTATTTTCTAGGTTGCCCAATCAGTCGGTGTATATCTGTTCCCAGTTGTCCCATGATCCCTCGTAACACTGTGGTGTCATAGTGTGTGGCGTCTTGCATTCTGTAAAGCCCATGCTTCATCATATGGACAGCTTTCTACCAATCAGTTTCTCCTGTCATATAACGGATTTTGTTTAGAAAATGTCTCTCTCTTTGATCCTCTTGTCTATCCTTGGCCCATGGCACTGGAGGCCTAATGCCATGATAGCGCATAAGCCATTTTGGACTTTCTGGCAAATAAGCAAGACCTCCACGCAGCTCAAGGGTCTTCCCAAAGTAGAAGCCAGTATGACCCTATGCCACTGAGACTCAGGCAAGAAGAGTTGATTTAGAGCCTCCGTCACCACCACCACCACCACCACCACCACGGTCCTCACCTGGGCTCCCCTCCCGTGAGACGATGCATCAGAGATGCTCAAGGAACTGGCCTTACTAGAACCCACCTTGACCCCTTCTGGCGCTATTCTGAGTGTGGTTGTCCAAACACCCCCGGTGTGCAGACTGCTTGTGGCCAGCCCGCCTGGTGCTAAGTACACAAGTTGAAAACAAGCATTTAGAAATTTTATTGCAACATGGTGGCAGAGAGGGAGGACCCTAGGCTCACCCTGTCCCATGAATATACCCAGATAACTATCAGATCCTCCTAAACACCCCCAAAAACCGACCCGAAGACTAGCAGAACAAACTCCATAACTAGGGGTGGAAAAGAAGCCATGCTGAAGAAAATAGGAAGACATGGTTTGGGAGGGAAACAGATCGTGGCCACTGTGGTGGGGAGGGAGCCACAGTAAGTCACGGAGAAGGGTGAGAGACAGACTAGCGTACAGGGAAGTACAGGGAGACAATGATTCCCCATAGCAATTGGCTGGGAAAGCAGAAGGTGAGAGGGGCTGAATTTCGAGTACTTGCAACCTGGGGCTTAAGGCCTGGAGTTTTAAAGGTCGATGGGCATGGGAGGGGAGAGTGTTGGGGGTTGGGAGGAGGGGGCATTGAGCAGCTCCTGGACAGAAAGCAGAGCAAACAGCTTGCAGACACACAGCATGGAAAAAGAGATCTGAAGAGCATCTGGGACACACAGTGGGGAGGTTATCTGCTCTTCTCCAACTGCATCCCAGAGAGGCGGCATCCACAGAGAGACCCTTCCAGAAACAAAGGCACTGGCAGGCACCGTTTCCCTCCCCTGCCTCTCAGGGTAAGTACAGGGCACCTGTGGGAACCGGTGCAGTGCCCACACTCGCTACCTAACTTGCTTACACCAAGCCCCGCCCCCTTGAACTCCAGAGGAACCACCGCTGCCACTTACGCTCGCCCCACTCCCAGCACAGCAAGCTCCCAACCCCAGAAGAGCGGTCCAAACTCCTGCCCACACCACATCTTTCAACCCAGGAGTTTTGCAAGGCCTGGGTTCTGGTGGTGGTGGCAACAGGTTTCATCTCATAAGCAGACCAGAACACATCCACTTAAAAGTTGCCACATTCAGGCCAGGGACCAAACACTGCCCACAACAGGCAAAGAGAGCCTCTGCACACGACCGGCTTGAAAGGTAAAGCAGCCAGGACACGACAGCAGAGTACACGCAGGCAGCACACACTGGAGATACTCCCGGAAGCGCCAGGCCCTGGGCAACAGGGACACTATGAAGCAGGGCACTACAGGACCTCTTTTTCATAAGGCCATTACCTTCAACAGCAGGAGATGTAGCTGACTTTCTTAGTACACAGAAACAGGCACAGAGACTTAGACCAAATGAGAAGACAGAGGAATCTGTCCAGTGAAAGAACAGGACAAGACCACAGTCAGAGATCTAAGTGAAACAGATAGAAGGAACAAGCCCGATGGAGAATTTAAAGTCATGATCATAGGGGCGCCTGGGTAGCTCAATTGGTTAAGCGTCCGACTTCGGCTCAGGTCAGGATCTCATGGTTGGTGAGTTCAAGTACTGTATCAGACTCTGTGCTGATAGCTCAGAGCCTGAAGCCTGCTTTGGATTCAGTCTCCCTCTTTCTCTCTGCCCCTTCTCTGCTTGCACTCCATCTCTCTCTCTCTCAAAAATAGACATACATAACATACATAAATAAAAATAAAGTAATGACCATAAAGATACTCGCTGGACTTGAGAAAAGAGTGGAGGACACCAGTGAGACCATTAACACAGAGATAAGGAATAACATAGCAGAGATAAAGGACTCAGTAAGTAAAATGAGAAACATGCTTGATGGAATGAACAGCAGGCTAGAGGAAGCAGAGGAACGAATCAGTGACCTACAAGACAGAGTCATGGAAACCAATGAAGCTGAACAAACGGGAGAAAAAAAAGAATTACGTAAAACAAGAAGAGACTTAGGGAACTCGGTAACTCCATCAAGCGTAAAAACAGTTGTATTATAGGAATCTCAGAAGAAGAAGAAAGAGAAAAGGGGCCAGAGAATTGCTCTGAAGAAATAATAGCTGAAAACTTCCCTCATCTGGGGAAGGAAACAGATATCCAGATCCAGGAGGCACAGAGAACCTCCAACAAAAGCAGATCCACACCAAGATATATTGTAATTAGAATGGCAGAATAGAGTGGTAAGGAAAAAATCCTAGGGACGCCTGGGTGGCTCAGGTGGTTAAGGGACTGACTCTCGATTTCGGCTCAGGTCATGATCCCACGGTTCATGAGATTGGGCCCCACGTCTGACTCTGTGCTGACAGCACAGACCATGCTTGAGATTCTCTCTTTCTCTCTCTCTCCCACCCCTCCACCGCTGTCACATGCTCTCTCTCTCAAGAATAAACATTTCATTTATTTTTTTGAATGTTTATTTATTTTTGAGAGAGAGAGACAGACAGAGAGAGACAGAGCATAAGCAGGGGAGGGGCAGAGAGAGAGGGAGACACAGAATCCCAAGCGGGCTCCAGGCTCCGAGCTGTCAGCACAGAGCCCGACGCGGGGCTCGAACTCACGAGCCGTGAGATCATGACCTGAGCCGAAGTCGGACGCTCAACCGACTGAGCCACCCAGGGGCCCCTAAATAAACATTTAAAAAATCATTTAAAAAAAGAAAAAAAGTCTTAAAAGCAGTAAGACAAAAGAAGACAGTTACCTAGAAGTGTCATCACAATCCCCCTTTGCTGCAACATCCAAGCTCCTGATCACTTTCCTTCTTCCGGTAATCTAGTGTAATACCTTGTATTGCTAGCACCAATGCTAACAAAAGACATTATTTTTTACAGAAGTAGGAGTCCATTGCAGACCGGAAACTGAAAAGGCTGGCTGTTCACCAGAAGCACTGTTTCATCTGGCATTTTCTGCCCAAATAGCCCTGAGCCCACTTCTAGGGTCTCTGCAGGCCTCTTCCTCTGCTGTCCTTTGTGTCCCCTCTGTCACTGTGTACACCTGGCCCTCCCCTGGTACAGGTGGAGCCCGGACTCGTGAGCTCATGTGTCTCCTTGTGTGCACCTGAGGCCCCTCACAGTGCACAACAGGGAGGGGAGGAGATGGGAAGGAAACGGGGGAGGCTGAGGGTCGGGGAGCCACGGACAGCAAGTTGTTACGCAGACGTCTCTGTTAAGGTAGGGGATAGAACACACTTTAACAGTCTGTTAGCCTGACCCCTTGACTTCCTCAGCGCTTAGACAAGTGGTGTGTGGGCCTCCTTGTGTTACTTGCCCCCAGACCCATAAAGGCTCCAGGCAGGCCCGCCCGGAGCATCCCAGACGACTGCTGGGGAACTGTGTGCGCCCTGTGAAGGCACAGCAACGTTTTACCGCGTGGCCTTCAGGGGACCCTGAGCCCATATGACTAAGAACCATCTGTGGAGACACCGCAGAACATTTGACTGAACTTCCGGACGCAGGGCAAGGGCTGCTGTGGGCTTAGGCCTACAGGACGGCCGTCATCGCTGACGATGTCTGTTATGTCTCCACAGAGCAGACACTCCGCTCTGCTAGGGCTCATCCCTTCCCCTCCAATAAAGGCCCGAGCTCCAGCTCCGGCAAACCCACCTTGAGTGCCTTTCCCGGGCCCCGAGACAGCGGCTGGCACCCATCGGTTTCCGGCACGGGGCGGGACGGTGCCCGGGAAGGGGGCGCCTTGGGCTTACCGCTGTGGGACAAGAGCGTGGCATGCACGAGGGAGTGGGGAGTAAGCCCTGGTCCTTCCCTTTCTCCTGCAGCTCCCTCCTCACCCCTGCAAGACCTCAAGTAAACCTGGTGTCCCATCCTCCTCCTCCCCATGCGGGGGCCCACATGGGTCACTGCTGGGCCCCGAGGGACAGAGACAGTGTCCTTCCCAGGTGTTTTAACCCCGCCCCCTGTCATAGCAGGGTGGACGATTTCTGCAGTATCTCCAGCCCAGGAAGTCCTAGCGTAGGGGACTCCTATGTTCTCTGTCCAGAAACATTTCTTAAGGGAAAACACCCCAGAGTTTTGTTTGTTTTTATCGGTTCTAGGCCCTAGGAGATGTTTGGGAAAGGCCTCCCCTCCTTGTCAGCCCAGCAAGACGGAGTACCGGATCCTTCTGCGCGGAGAGCTGCACGCCCCAGCAGGTCTGGGAGTCTCTCCCTGGGGTCGGACACCGAGGCCGCAGAGGAGGGCCCGCACTGGATCTGGACCTCTCCTGTCCCTGACCTTAGGGTCCAGCACGCCGAACTCACACCCCCACACAATGGTAACACATGGGTGTAGGCTTTCCCGACTTTGTTCTGGAAACAGAGATAAGAGGGAGAATTCAGCCCCTCCCTTCAGCTCCAGAGCTCAGCTGTTAGTGCTGGGACTCCGCTGAGAGGTCCCTCCTCGTGGAGACCACAGTCCACAGCCCTGGGTCTTCATGGGCTCTGGCGGGCACGCGGCTGGACGCGGCAGTCTGTCTGGTCCCCTTCCCCTGTGTGACCAGGGAGGCCAGCGTGAGACTCTCTGTTTTCAGGCTCCTCCTGCAGGGGCAGACAGGTACGTCGTGACCCTGACTCGGTCTCCGTCCCCGGGAAACAGCAGCTCAGGACATCGGTTCAATTCGTCCCATGCTCCGCATCAGGGAGCATAAAATGTACGCACGACGGCACCAGAACAGACGCGCTGGGCTTTCCCCCAGGACTTGTGTGTCTGGTCTGGTTCGGGTGACTGTGGACATAGTTTGCCCTTCACCGAAGTGCGGGACCCAGCAGGAGAGGAGCGGATGAGGAAAATAACATTCGACCTGGTTCATGCTGGATGTGAGCGGCTGGCGGGTCATCGGAGTGGAGACGCCTGAGGGTCGGTCAGATACAAAGGCCTAGAGCGTGGGGGGCGGGGAAAGAAGTCCAGTCCGGAGGTGAATGATAGGGACAATCCCAAATCTCACTTATTTTTACTTGTTTATGTTAAATGTTTGTTTGTTTATTTTGAGAGAGAGAGAATCCCAAGCGGGCTCCACGCTGCCGGCGCGGAGCCCAACGCGGGGCTCAAACCCACAAACCGTGAGATCACGACCTGAGCGGAAATCAAGAGTGCGACGCCCGGCTGACTGAGCCGCCCAGGCGCCCCTCCCAGATCTCATCTAAACCCCGGGTTTCAACGGAGCCGCCTAAGGACCTTAAGCGAACCGGAAGAGCTCGGAGCCAAGAAGGAGCCCTGGTGGCAGAGAGCAGAAGAAGATCTCCCAGAGCAGCCAGGGGCAGTGATGACCGTGGCCAACAAAGCCAGATGCAAGTGCGAGACCGCAAGCAAGATCAGACCTGGAAATGTCCGCTGGACAGCCGCCGAGGGTCGAAGGCGATCCTAGTGGAAGCATGTAGGGGGTGGGAGATGGGCAAGGGCCGGGGAGTGGGGGGGGGGGGGGCATTGGGCTGAGCTCAGGGAAACAGGTGAAGGGAAGGTCAGGACAGGCAGAGCGGCCCCTCCAGGGGTGGGCAGCCGAGGCAGGGTGGCGGAGGAAAGAGGTGAAATCCCAGTAGCCAGAGGGGCCTGCTGGATGGGGGCCGTGCCCTGTTCTGCCCGCGGAGCAGGGGACTGTGGCCTGGGATCTGGCAGGAGAGCGAGTGAGCAGCAGAGGTCAGAGGCCATCTGTGTGCGGGGAAAGGACGGCTGAGCCCCAGGCTGCAATCTGGGAGGACACGGCTCCAGGCACTTGGGGTGCCCGTGGGAGCGTGGCGCCCTCAGACCCATCTGCCGAGTCCGGGTGGACAGGCAGGAGAGCGGTGGCAACAGGGACATGTGCCCAGGTCCACAGCGCGTGCAAGGAAGTGGGAAGTCAAGGGGGAGCAGTGGGGGCCTGGCGCCAGGCGCCTCATTCGGTTCACAGGGTGGAAGGTGTGTCGGGCGGCCGTGACGGCAGCTGGTCCCCACGTGCACCTGGGGAGCAGGGGGAGACAGTCCCTCCATGGTTGAGCAGGACCTCCTCTCCCCTCCCATCCCCCCCCAAACCCACAGCATGGGAGGGTCTGGCTCAGGCGGGGGTGGGGCTGGGAGCGTCGCCAGAAGGGTGACCCAGACAAGGAAGCTGGGAGCCCAGCCAGCCTCAACGGATTAAGGCCTGTTTCCCTGTCCTGGGGGGGGGGGGGTGGTTGCCGGAGGCTCAGGGTTCTGGAAGGACCCAGGGAGAGGCTGCAGGCAGGTGCCAGCGTGTGTGCAGGGCCCTGTGGGGGCCACACCACCCTGGACGATTTCTCCTCGAGGAGAAAAGCGATCTGCTCTCCACTCCCCCTTCCAGCCCATTAGCAACGAAAAAGAGGAAGATTGTCACTCGTGACGGAAGGCTGGTTAGGTCACAGGGGAAGGGGGGGCGGGAGGGGCGCCCCTTGGCCCCCAGGGATCCAGGGCCTCCCCCACTCCCCCCGCCCTGCAGGAAAGCTCACTTTATCTGCTGACCTCAAATTCCTGCCCCTGCCAGGACGACAGGAGACTGGAGGGCCAGGCCAGTGGGAAAGGCTCCGACTAGGGGCTAAAAAAAAGCAACTCACACTGTTTACCTGTTTCTTTCCCCACCCACTCGGCATGTGTTAGGAAGGTGCGGTTGGCTTCTGTTTGGAAAAGCAAATGGTTCAAGGCCCTAAGCACCCAGCCGTTGGCCGCGCACAGTCCCCGAGGTCTGCCCACCTTCTAGCTGACACATGGTCCCAGAAGCCTGCAGGGGGCACCTAGGACCCACCAACAGCCCTCCTCACCAGCCGCCCCCCCCCCCCCGCCGGCAGCCCCCACCACCAGCCCCCACCCCGCGGCCCTCCCCATAGCCCCACCCACTCAATTCCTCTAAGAAAGCTGGCCTTTACCACCAGCCTTGATGAAACATTAGAAAACACACAAATGACACACGTCTCAGAAATTGGAATTTTATAAAAAGGCATTTTTTCTCTTATGTCCATAAAATGATAGAATTCTTGCAAGTATAGAAATGTGCCATAAATTATACAGAATGTTCCTTAATTACAGCTCAATGCAACTTGGTACTTTCCTCCCTCCCTGAAAAACGAGAGAGAACCAAAAAAATAATATATATATAACTGTATATATATATATATATATATATTTATATATATATTTATATAATATAGACAAACCAAATATGAAAAAAAATCATTTCCTCTTTGGTATAAAAATCAGACTCTCACCTTGAGAGACACACAAACAGACATGATGTTGGGTTTGTAAACTGTGCGGCCAGAAGGGACCCCTGCCCTTTCCCCCCTGCCCAGTGCACCTCCCAGGAGGCGCCCACATCGAGTGTGAGAGTTGCACACCCCTTCCAGCCACACGCCATCCCTCAGCACCCCCACCCCCCCACTGCCAAGACTGAACTGGTACCAAGCAGCCCAGGAGAAGCCTGATGGGCGGTGTGGACGGTGGGGAGGAAGGACAGGCGCCTGGGCCCCCCTCCTGTGGGCTGCTGGCGGGAGGGGTGGGACCCCTTGTTTACCAGAGGGAGGAGCGTGGACCCCCGCCGCACGGCTGGGTGCCGGTGCAGGAAAATGCCGGAGGAGGAGGAGGAAGGGAAGACAGGACTCTGCAGGGAACCCAAACCCACATTTAAAGAAATCTTTGTTTTTAGGACAACATCTTACACCCAGCTTGACGTCACTGAGAAGGACAGGCCACCCTCCCAAGGCCCCAGCCCAATACCAGCAGGGCTCAGGACCCAGGAAGGGACGTGTGTTCGGGGAGGGGTAGCACTTCACTCTCAAGGTGAGGAAGGAGACTCCGATGGGACCAGATCCTCCTCTGTGCTCCACCAGCCCCAAGGGCCCACCAGCAGCCAGAGGCCCGGGCAGGGGCCCCACCCCAGCCACCCCGTGCAGCCCGGTGGCTGGGGGGGGGGGGGGTACCCTCCTGTGGACCAGCCCCCCCTCCTACAACATAAAAGTCACTCAGAGGCCCCCTCCACTTGCCAAATAAAAAGACAAAATGGAACCAGACACAAACACAAATCAAGGAGAGACGCACACGACGTGAGGGGCACGCGGGCCCCAGCAGGTCCCTGGCTTCCCGGCGATACATTCTCGTGTAATTCAGGAACAGGGGCTCTCGGCCCCTGGGGTGGGGGTCGGAGGGAGTAAAAAAATACAGAGATTTGAGCCTCCCCACGGGCCCCGGGCAGGGCAGGGGCGGACCCAGCCTCGGGCCCTTCTGTTTTCGGTTCTGCGCCTGAGCCCTGTCTGGGCCGGAATCCGCAGGGAGGGGTGCGGGGGGGGGGGGGCGTCACCCCTTCAGGGGCTTGTCGGGGGGGCTGCCCGGGCTGTCGCTCCTCTTCCTGCGCAGGCTCTCGATCCAGCCGGAGCCGGAGCGCGTGGCGAAGCCGGCCAGCCCCAGGGAGCTGAGCCGCATGTTCTTGCCGGACATGATGAGCTCCCCGAAGCCCTCCTGGTGGGCGAAGGCGTAGCCCGAGCGGCGGGAGCTGGTGCGGCCGGGCCTCCGCGTGCAGCGGTGCTGGGCCCTCTTCTTCCTCACCAGCTGGCTGTAGCGCACCTGGGGGGGGTGGCGAGGGGCCGCGTCGGGGGCGGACTCCTTGGGGAGGGGGCCCGGAGCGCCCAGGACAGAGTGGGGGAGGGGGGATCTCTCGGGACCACCACGCGGCCCGGAGCGCGGGCGCTCGAGCCCGGGGACTTTCTGACACGGGGTCCCACCCCCAAGCAGACAGCCGGGCGCTCACCGTGTCAGAGAGATCGGGCTTCAGGCTCAGCTTGAGGAAGCGAAAGGCGACCACGGGCAGGATGCAGACGACCGTGGTGAGCGCGATGGTCAGCCACACGGTGGGCTGGGCCAGGCTGCTCTGGGCATTGCCTGCGGACGTGGGGGGCCACAGGCGGACGAGGGGCAGCCCGCGTCAGCTCCCGAGCCGTCCCCGCCGCCCAAACGTGTTTCCCCAGAACCTCGGACCTCTACCGGACGCCTCTGCTGCCGTCTCACGGCCCCCCTGCACCCCCACCCCTACTCCCTGCTCCAGGGCCTCCCGGCTCAGGAGATGCCACCACCCGCTCAGCTGCTCCAAAAGCCCCGAGTCAACCCTGACTCCTCCCTCGGACGCCCCGTCCACCTGGGAAGGAGGCCGCGGCCGCCTGCCTCCCTCACGCCGTCACCCAGATGGTCACCAGAGCCTTGCTAACTGGTCCCATCTCCGCCCTTGCCCTCTGTCACCCACAAACCAGTAAGAGCCGCCCTTCAAAGCACCATTGGGTCTCTGACGCTTCCCCGCCCCTAACCCTCCAGTGACCTCCTGCCATATTTCAATTATAATTCAAACTCCTGACCCTCAACTAGAAGGGCTTAACGATCTGGACCCATTCTTACCCCCTGACACACACAGCCAGGTCCTGCCCGCCAGCCTCCCCTCTGCGGCGGGGACCCCTGGGGAAGCCCCCTCCCTTCCGGCTTCCTCATCCTGGCTCTCTCCCCCCAGCTCTGCCCCCCCTTTATTCACACTTCTCTGTGCCGGTGTCCCTTCTCCAAGGTCTTCCCTGACCGTCCCTGTCCCTCTCCACCCTCTTATGGTTTTCATAAAACTCACTACTTCTACATGTTTTATCTGTTGATGTGTAAGCTCTCGTGTCTCTCACTGAAACCATGAGAGAAATCCTGAAATCCAGAAATCTCACTGAAATCCATGAGAGAAAGGATGTTGCCTGTTTCTGTCAATTCCTACAGCAGGTGCTGACTAGATGCCCCCGGGACAGACAAAATCCCCAGCACCCGGGAGAGTGGGAGGCATACAGCAGGTGCTGACTGGATGTCCCTGGACAGACAGACGGACAGACCCCCACCACCAGGAAGAGTGGGAGGCATACAGCAGGGGCTGACTGGATGCCCCTGGGACGGACGGACAGACCCCCAACACCCGGGAGAGTGGGAGGCATAGAGGAGGCGCTGACTAAATGCCCCCTGGACAGACAAGATCCCCAGCACCAGGAAGAGTGGGAAGCATATAGCAGGGGCTGACTGGATGCCCCTGGGACGGACAGACAGACAGACCTCCAGCACCCAAAACAGCAGGAGACATACAGCAGGTGCTGACTAGATGCCCCTTGGACAGACAAGATCCCCAGCACCTGCGAGAGGGGGAGGAATACAGCGGGTGCTGACTGGATGTCCCCGGACGGACAGACGGACAGACCCCCAACACCTGGGAGAGGGGGAGGCACACAGCGGGTGCTGACTGGATGTCCCCGGACGGACAGACGGACAGACCCCCAACACCTGGGAGAGGGGGAGGCACACAGCGGGTGCTGACTGGATGTCCCCGGACGGACAGACGGACAGACCCCCAACACCTGGGAGAGGGGGAGGCACACAGCGGGTGCTGACTGGATGTCCCCGGACGGACAGACGGACAGACCCCCAACACCTGGGAGAGGGGGAGGCACACAGCGGGTACCACTGGCCACCACACTGCTGTTTCTACAGTAACCCTTTGACACCACGCCCCTCTCTTTCCTCACAAAAACAACAGAAAAAAGCTCTTGGTAAGTCAGAAGCACGTCTGACAGCCTGACGATCCATCCGACGCCTCGGATGTCCTACCTTTCCAGCCGTTTCCGCTTCTGACATTCCGGCCTAGGATCAGAACCCACAGCCCGGGCTCCGCTCTAACCACAGCAGCCTCCTCCGTGGGGCTGCCCCTGACCACCCCGTGCAGTCGTCTCACTGACCTGGAGGTCGGCCCCTGCTTGACCCTGACCTCCCTCTGAGCCTGACCCCGCGCGGCCTGGCGGGACCACTCCTCACTGTCACGCCCTCTGAGGGCCGGGCCTGCGTCGGAGACGCCTCGCAGAGCGCCTCGCGCACAGGAGCTGGACAGACGCCCCGTTAGTCTGGAACAGCCGGCCCCCCCCGGACTCCGACAGCAGCCCCGGGGACTCACCCACGAACCGGAACTGGTTCGGGAACATGCGGAAGAGCCCATCGCTGTGCATGGCGAAGAGAATGGCGAAGTAGACCGCCAGGCTGCCCCAGATGAAGAAGTGGTTGATGGCCGTCCAGTAGCCCGTGTCCAGCCCGATCTGCGGCAAGCAGTAGTCACAGGCAGGCGGAGCATGCCCCCGGGCCCCTCCCCGCCCAGGGCAAGCCCCCAGGTGGGAGCGGGAGCGGGGGCGGGGGCGGGTCCCGGGTCCCCCCCCCCCACCTGCACGCTCACGACGATGACCAGCGAGGTGGCCACGGTGACTGCGAAAGACTGATAGTCGGCCAGTTGGGCGCCGTCATCCCGCGCGGCCTCGGCAAACACCCCGTAGGGGAGGAAGAACACGAGCACGGATGCGTAGATGCCCTGCGCGATGCAGATAAAGAACTCCCGCTTGTTGAAGAGGAGGTTGAGCTGGCCCGGCTCGTATAGCTTAGGGTACTCCATGCTCCGCTGCTCAGGGACGTCCTGCAGGGCAGGCCCGGGAGGCCTCAGGACGGGCGAGGGCACAGCGCGCCTCGGCCCCCGCCCTTCCAAATTCTTCGCCCGAGAAACTCCACCTCGAGCCAGCTGTCCCCCGCCTGTCTTCGTCCGGCACCCCAGGGGGTCACGGGCCACTGCGGCCAAGCGCGAGAGCCGCCTCCCGAGGCACCACAGGCAGTGGGGACACGCGCCGCCATCCGCGCAGTCCCTCCCCACCCCGCTGGATCCCCCGGCCCCCCTGACCTGGTCGAAGACCCCCATAGCCAGGACCGGAAGGGAGGTGTACACGATGTTGTAGAGCGTGATGAAATATTGGTCGTAGACGGTCTGCAGAGAGAGCAGAGGGCAAGAGAGGCGTGAACAGTAGTCTCTCTTCAGCACAGATCAGGCAGAAACAGCATGCTGAGCGGCACGCGGCGCCCATGGAATTTTCTGGAACCTGTCTCTCTTCCCTCGACAAACGTCGGTTTTTGTTTTAAGTAGGCTCCACACCCAATGGGGGGGGGGGCTTGAACTCACGACCCCGAGATCAAGGGTCGAGTGCTCCGGCTGAGCTGGAGCCAGCCGGACCCCCCCCCCCCCCGACAACCAGACGTGAGCCAGACAACAGCCGGGCCCTAGGGGGACTGACCGACGGACAGGATGGAAGGCCTGTGCCCCGAGGAGCTCAGACAGGTGAGCAGCAGGCCCCTACCTGGGCTGAGAAACCACAGAAGAAGCCAAACCAGAAGTGGACCATGGTGAAGGCGAAGTTCTTGTAGAAGAAGTAGCAGAGGAACTTGCACATGCGCAGGTAGGACCAGCGCCCGTGCACCAGCAGGAGGCGCTGCAGGAACTTGAACTGGGAGAAGGAGTAGTCGGAGGCCAGCACCGCCTGGATGCCCTCCTGTCCGCTGATGCCCACGCCAATGTGGGCCGCTGCAGGGACGAGTGGGGACGGGGCGGGGGGCAGAGGCCACACGTTCAGAGTCCCCGTAACGGCGGACCGCCCCCCCCCCCCCCGCCCCCACCCCGTCTGCACATGCACCCTCACTTTTGATCATGCTGACGTCGTTGGCTCCGTCCCCAATGGCGAGGGTCACGGCCTTCTTGTGCTTCTTAACCAGCTCCACCACCTGTGCCTTCTGCAAAGGGGTCACGCGGCAGCAGATGACGGCCTTGCAGGCACAGGCCGTCTCCAGGAACTCCAGCTCCATGTCTGCCTCCAACGCGTGCGCCTGCAACACAGAGCCTGAGAGAACGCCGTCCTCCCCGGGGGACCGGGAGCCACTCCTCCCAGCCCATAAAGGCCATGGCCCTGCGGTGAGGTCAGGGGCGTGACAACAAGGGACAAGGGGAGACAAAGCAGGCGCAGCAGCCGTGCGGGGAGAAGCGCTCTCTGGGAAGGCCTCCCCCACGACGCACGGGGACGCTCACCAGGCTGTGCCCGTTGATGACCAGGGCGTACTCCCCAGCGACAGCCTCCAGGACAGACGTGAGCTTGGAGGAAGGACGTTTCTCCTGGCAGGTGAAGCCGTTCCCCACGGTGTGGGGTGAGTCCATCATCTTCTCCCGGGCTTTCCTGGGGGGTCGAAACGCAGCTGTGGGCTTCCGGGACCGGGGCGGGGCCTTGGAAGTGGGGGACATCTGCCTGCCGCGGGCCTCTGGCTACCTGAGCTCCTCCCGCACTTCCAGAACAGTGTGGCCGGTGACGACAAACACCTCCGTCACATCGTCCGTCAGCATCTTGCAGGAATAGCCGATGTTCACAGCCGTCTCTACCAACGGAGAGGCCGACGAGGTCAGCACCCTGTCCGGCCTGAGGTCTGACTCGCGACAGGCCCGGTGCTCCCGACGTAGTTTCCTATGCCTCTCACCTTGCTTGTCCCCAGTCAGCACCCAGATCTTGATGTTGGCCAGCGTCAGGAGGGCAATGGTCTCCGGAACCCCTTGCTGCAGCCTGTCCTCAATGGCCGTCGCACCCAGCAGCTGCAAATCCCACAAAGGGCCCTGACGGGACAGTCCCAGGCACGAGCCCTCCCCGACGCCCCCCCCGGCCCACGCGGCAGCCCGTACCATCATGTCGCTCTCAACCTCCTCGTACACGCTGGCCAGCCTGTCCTCCCGGCTGTCCTGGGCCAGGCTGGCTTGGAGCCGTCGCTGGGCCCACTCCTCATAGTACTCTTCGTCTAGGTCCTTGTAGGCCAGAACCAGGGTCCTCAGCCCTTCCCCTGCGTACTCCTGGGGACGGAGCCAAGGTCACCCTGGCCCCGCCCCTCCCAGCACACTGAGTTCAGAACCGAGGCCCTGCTCCCCACACCTACGTTCAGGTGGTCAGTGGTGGTGTTGAGCAGCTCCTGGGTAGAAGGGTGGAGCCTGTCCAGCAGGATGGTGTCAGCCCCTTTGCAGTAGAGTCGGATCCTCCCCTCTGGGTTCCGCACTATGATCCCCACAGGAGGAGAGAGTCCCAGACTCAGGCAGGCAGAGACCCCCAACCTCAACACACGAACAAGGACCACCCAGCACACCTTACCCAGTCCAGGCCAGGACGCTGCCCCGCATGCCCCCAGCAGTCCACTCCCGGCCTCACCGACGAACCCCGTCCCGGCCTCACCTATGACCGACATCCGCTTGCGGATATTATTGAAGTCCAGGATGGCCAGCAGCTGGTAGGTGACGGCGGTGCCCATCTCGTGGACAGTGATGGTTTTGGGGGTGCGAGAGCGGAACACGAAACCGAAGTTCCTGGCCGCGGTGACCAGGGCCCCCTCATCCGGGGACTGGGCTTTGTAGTACAGCTCTCCTGAGTGGGCGGGAAGGACACACACGGTGCGAGTGGCCACCTGGAACCGCACGTCCCGCCAGGACACCCCTGCCTGGCCGCGCCCCAGGACACACTCGAGGCTCCGAGTCAGCCCGACTCACCCTCGTTCTTCTCTTCCGACATGACGGTATGACACAGGGAGAGGAGCCGGAAGAACTCATGGGTGTGGGGGTCTCCCATCTTGACGGCCTCCAAGAGGGTGGGGTCCCAAAACAGGAACTTCTTGTCAGCCAGAGGATTGAAGGAGAAGTCGACGGGCTGTGGTCTCTGCAGAGGAAAGGGGGCAGCGAGCAGAGGCTGGGGGCCAGGCTGCGTCTGGGGGGGCTGCCCCCACCCTGTCTCCTGCCCAGAGGATCCAGATGCTGCCCACTGTGAACCCCCAAAACCCTCACTTCTGCTACCAGTTCTCCCTGCAAACACCCGTTTCTCCAAGCAGCTTCCGCTTGTTGACCAGAGAACGCACCCCACTATCTACACCCGCCGCTACAGGTCAGGCGACCCGTACTTAATCAGCACGGAGAGTAACCCTGGAGGCTGGACCTTACCTCTCCCAATTCGGCTTTGTGTCCCAGGACATCAAACACGTCCCCTACACGCTCCGGGACAGAAGGAGAGACGCGGTCAGAGCTCTCTCAGAGCAGCAGAGAAGCCGGCACAGAATCCCCACAGCGTCGGGGACCCTCAACCCCAAACCCTGAGCCAACTAACACAGATTCGCACCCCTGACTCCAGGCACCCGGGCCTGAGGGTCACGGCCCCCGAGCCCCCCATCCCTGACCCCACCCGCTCTCCTGCCAGGGCTCCCCGGTCCCCGCAGGCGCTGGTCACCCTACAGGCCTAACAACAGACCAAGCCCCACACGCCAGCCGCGGGCCCGAGCCACTACAGAAAGCAGAGAGGGGCTCACTGTAAGAGCCAGGTCCCACACACCCTGTCCCCAGCCACCCCGTGGCTCGGCCGCCCCGAAGACACAGTCACATTCCAGAGACTCACAAGGGCCCTGAGCAGCAGCACGGGGAGCCGCACGGACGCCCAGCGTCTCGGGCTTCACCTCAAGCAGCCGGGGAGCCCCCTCCTGCCTGCCTGGGGCCAAGACCGGGGAGAGGGCATCCGCAGAGGGCAGGGGAGGGGCTCCGCGGCCGTGTCCTGACCGGGGGTGCCAAGCGCACGCTCTCCTGGCCCCCCAGACCCAGCAGGACGGAAGCGGGACGGGGGCCCCAGGCCCTCGCCGCGCGCCCTACCGTAGCTGCGGCCGCGGACGGAGCACTTGTGGAAGACCATGACGTTCTGGGTGAGCGTGCCCGTCTTGTCGGAGAAGACGTACTCCACCTGGCCCAGCTCCTCGTTCAGGGTGGTGGTGCGGGCCTCGGCGGGCGTCTGCTTCTTCACGCAGAACATCTTCCTGTCCCAGTTGATGAAGTAGCTGTGGCCCAGGCGGATGACCTCCACGCTGCAAGGGGCGCGGGGGCAGGGCACGAGGCTCAGGCAGGAAGCCGAGGAGGCCCCCACCCACAGGGGCCTTCGCCGCAAGCCCCCCGCCTGGGGACGGACGGACGGACGGACGGACGGACAGAGTGGACGCCTGGGTGGGAAGGGCAGGGACGGCCCCCGACCCCGACCCTCCGGCGCTCTCCGGACAAGAAGGTGCACGGGGCCTGGGCAGGCAGGACACACAGTGCAGGCAGACAGAGAGGGACCGCGGACCAGGCTCTCGGCGAGCTCTTACCTCGGCGCTAGTAACACAGAGCCCGTGCGGAGAAAACGAGAGAAAGTGTGTGAGGAAAGAAGAGAAGACAGACAGACAGGAGGGCCCTGGCGCTCACTGCCCACGGCGAGCCCTCTCCTTCCGCCCGGCTCAGGCCTCTGGCTCTCTGAAAGGGCGCAAGGCGGCCGCAGACGCCCACTCCGTGTGGGGAAACAATGCCGAGCGACGGGGCACTTTCCACATCCCAGGGTCCTCCCCGTCCTCTTGCCTGCAGGGCGCTGCCTTTGGGGTACGGACTGCCAGCGCCCCAGGGAGGCGGCCGTCGGGCCAGCACACATCGGGGCGCGGGGCGCACCCGGAACCCTGCTTCTGACCCGACCGAGGCTGGACCAGGACCCAGTTACCCGGCAAACGCGCAGCTGGCTGGAGGGGTCTTCTCGGCCTTCTCCCCACCGAGCGGGTCGTGCCCCCCAACACACCCTGGAGCCTGACTCAGCAAGAGGTTTTCTCAGGCCGCAGCCAGGGGCACTGGACCCGAAACCCAGACAGCAAGCCCAGAGATGGGGGAGAGTCCGATTGCAAAGGAGAAAGCATTTCAGCAGAAACGAGGAACCAGCGATGGCAGCAAAGCACACACGGTCCACGTGAGGGCTCACAGGAACCCCCTTCGAAAGTTTATTTTCCAGTCTAGTGTCTCCTGTCAATGGAGTATCAAGGCGTCCCTACAAAGAAGGTGGAACCGGACTGTTCCCGTTTTACGTGTGGCCACGCCGCCGCTCAAGGACCTAGAAAAGCCCCCACTCTACCCCCCAGGGCGCGTCTTCTCCCACTGCCGTGGGGGGGGGGAGGGCAAGGGAGGACTACCTGGGGGAGCCTGTGAACCAGACACGGCACGTGGGAAGAGTCCCGAGCACATGGAAAGTATTTCCTTCCCAGCGTCTCTGGCCCCCTTATCTTAAGCGCAAGGCTCGAAGAACAAAGGGAAATTTCCTCCTTCCTCTCTTCCTACTCCTTCCTCCCCGGCGGGTCCCTGTCAACATTCTCTTCACCTCAAACACCCTAGAGATCTGCTACATCCCGGTCCGGCTGCTGGCCACCGACAGCCAGCGCTTCCCGAAGCATTCCTGGGATCCGCTGTAAAGAATCTTCCGATGGTTTACTACGTACCAAGTCTACCGGCACAGAGCCAACACCCTCCGGGGCGAGGACCGAGACCCTGGGCCCCGGGCTGCCCTCTCACCGCAGCGCAGCGGCCGAACTGTGGCCACTCCCCGGTCCCACCCGCATGCCTCCCCGCTCGGGCTCCACCTTCCCTCAGCCCAGCCGCCTCCTCAGACGTGTCCCGACCCACTGCCCGGCGAGCGATGCCCTGCCCGCTCCTGGGGGACTCTGTGCCTCCCACACGGCATCGCGGCGGGAGGGCGGCATCTCCCCTGCCCCCAGCCGCCCTGGAGGGCGCCCACAGCTGCGCCCCATGCCGGCCTGCAGGTAGACTGACTCCGCGGCACTTGCTCCCATCAGGGTTCAGATGGCTCCCTCCCCAGACCGACACTCGGAAGGAGGCCCGTTCCTAACACGTCTCTGGAGGCGGCACGGTACAAAGGTGGTGTGCAAACGACACGTGCCCAAGAAATCCACACAGATCTTGCTCTGACATGGTCCAAAGTGCCGGGAAGCCGCGTGAAGTTTGCTCCACGCGCAGAGGATCAGAGGGCAAGAAGCTCGAGGCACAAACAGCAGGTGTGGGTTCCTCCCCCAAAGGGCTCACCTTCACAGAAACGTTTGCCTGGGGGCCACCTGGGCTGCCCGGCAGACTCCAGGGCACAGCAGTGCGTACCTGACATAGAGCGATATGGGCACGACGGTGTTGAGGATGATGATGTAGGACCAGAAGGAGAGGAAGCCAGAGAAGAAGGCACTGTCCACCGCCTCGTCCCAGGGCAAGTAGACCTGGAAACGCGTCCCGACCTCGTGCTCCCAGATGGCATTGCCGATGGCCAGGATCACCCCCATGCAGACCAGGAATCCAAAAATCTGGCGACAAATGAGAAACAGAGGCTAGGCTGCTACTTAGGAACCCTCCGAAATCAAGCACCTCCCTGAAGGTCACCACTCCTACGTCCACACACTCAAAAGCTCAGACATCTTTAAAATGGCGGCATGCTCCAGCGGCAAGCGGCCAGAACCGGTGACCATCACGCGGCCTCTCCCCGAACATCTCGCTTAACTGTATGATGGGGAAGCCCCAACAGCCGCGCAGCTCCCCAGTGTGCCACCACGGAACCTTCCGAGATGGCGAGAACGGGTGTGAGCAACCTGCTCCCAACGTAACGAGGCAGTTTGGTGGAAACCACCCATTTACTTGGGCTAATTAAGCTTCCACAAGCCAACAAAAACGTCCAGTTTCTGTGATGTTCGCGATCTCGTACGGAGTACCAAAAAGCTTTTTCAATCAGGGAAGCAAATGGCGTCTTCACAGATGCAGATTACCGTGAATAGAAAATCTTCTAAAGATTGTAAAAAATTCTTTTGAACGTCTGAATCTGGGGAGTGCCTGGGCGGCTCAGTCAGTTAAGTACCCGACGCTTGATTTCAGCTCAGGTCATGGTCTCATGGTTCATGGGATTGAGCCCCACATTGGACTCTGTGCTGACAGCGTGGGGTCTGTTTGGGATTCTCTCTCTCTCTCTCTCTCTCTCTCTCTAAATAAACAAATAAACATCTAAAAAAAATAAAAATGTAAATCTTGGAGTCCCTGAAAAAGGATCATAAAAAAGTTTCAGTGGCCAGAAGAAAAAACTGACACCACTGTATTTCCAAAGCAGCATCCACTGACAGGAGCCACCCAGGTGCCCAAGGACCGCCAGGGGGCGATGAGAGCCTTCGTGCGACAGAATGAACCACGCTCCCAGAGGCTGGGTCTCCACAGACCCTTTGAGGCCAGAGCAGAACCTGGCCCACTGGAACTCGGCCCAGCCTTTGCAGGCTGGCAGGAGGGCAGGGGCTCCAGAAGGGGAGGAGAGCCCAGCAAGGGGCTCAAGTTTCTAGCCAGACAAGACGAGAATTCAGGAAGTGCCAGAAACTAAAACAGAAACTTTTCCTTTGGGGTCCTCCACTCTTAGAAGTCGGGGAAAAGGCCTAAAGGAACCTTTTCTTTCCCCTCCCTCCCCACCGCACGGAGGCCTCCCTGTCCCTCTGGCAAAAGCAAACAGAAGGTCACAAGCTGCACAAAGTTACCACCGTGACTGGAACCCAGAGAGGGGAAGACGTGATTTACTCCCTTCAAGTTCTTGATTCACACGCCTTCCTGCGGGTTTTTTAAACAACATCCTCCAAGCCTGAAGGGGGCCCGAAATCAACGCTGCCCGTGAGTGGCTGACCTGCCGGTGGCTTTAAAACCAAAACCTAAAGCTCCACTGCTGACCAGGCAGGCCAGGCGGGAGCACCGGCCCGGGCACCGGAGGCCAGGGGCCCGTGTGAGGACTCACCCAGAGCACCAGGGTGTTCATTAGGCGATCGATACTCGTTCTCTTGAACTTCGTCCTGCCGCTGTTCTGCATCAGCTTAGTGTCGGGACCTAGGAAGCAGTGGCAGGGGCTGCGGAACGAACAGCCCATCTGCCCCTGGGCTCCTGCCCGTGGACCCCGACTGCAGCACGGGAGTGGAGGAGACAGAGGCTATCCCGAGGCGCCTCCCACGTGCCTGAGGGCGGCCGAGGCTCCCCCGCTTCCTCTTCTTCCCCTGCGCCCCAGGAGGCTCACCTGCGAAGACCACCAGCCCGAAGCACCACTCGGTGTTACGCAGCACGCAGCCCCGCAGGAGCATGTTCTGGTTGCTCAGCGGGAACTTGCTCTCCTTCCAGTAAAGGGCCCCACTGAACTTGTCCAGCTTGTTGTTCGGAGGCTCGCAGACCACCTCGCCTGAGCGGAACGCGGAGCACCGTCACCGCCGGCGCCGTCCACAGCCTGACGGCGAGGCGGCCGGCGGCCAGACAGGTACCGCCCCACACGGCCGGGAGCACGCGGACCCGGGCAACTTTGGGGGAGGAATGAATGGAGATCGAAAGTCACGGACCTCGGGCCCAGCGGTCCCACTCTGGGGACCGTGTCCTACGGCAAGCACGGCACAGGCCACAAGTTTACCGAAGCATTCTTTGAGCGGCAAAAAACTAGAAACAACTGAACAGTCGAGGGGCAGTTGAATACGATACGATACGTCAATGGCGCAACTTGACGCAGTTGCTACATCGAGGTACGTTTCTATAAATAACGGTAAGACACAGACGACGAATTTAATAGCTGAAACAAAGGCAGGGCGTAGAGATCTGGGTACAGTAGGATCCCACTGCTCTGTGCTCACAGTTGCGTGAACACAGACAAAGCGCGGACGGATACAGTGTGCCTGGCCGCCTAAGGAGGGTGGAGCTGGGTGGTTTTTCCTTACACCCACTACGGCTCCTCTTGTTAGAAGGACTACATATCATCATTTGGAGCTGAATCAGAAGAAGAAAAAGAAACTGAATTTCTCTCAACATACACAGCCAGGAGGGAGCTATCAGCCCTGAGGACCCCCGGAAATGGCCATGAACTCGGGAGCCGCGTGGCATCCTGACCCCCACCCCCCCGCCGACCACCACTGCGACAAAGACCAGTCCCGGGAGCTGCAGCACAGCAAAAAGGAGAACGTGCAGGTGAAACCTCAAAACCCAACCCACGTCCCCCACCTGAAGGCCGCTCCCCCAAATCACTCACCGTCAAACTTGGCGAGCCTGCTGATGTCCCCCAGCTCCGAGGTGACCGGAATAGCCTGCCGCACTTTCATGTTGGTCTCTCTGGAAGGACAGCATCCCTGAGTCCTGGTTCTCTTCCCTTCCCCCACATTCCACCTGGGGGCACCTGACCTCAGGGCATCACCCTCCTCCACATTACTGAGTGGCTCAAAGCCTTCGACCCCTCAAGTTTCCAATGGGTATAGATCCCAGACCTGGGAACCTCTTCCAAAACACAAGCCTCCTACCCTTAAGGAGGCAGAAGAGGTGTGACACCAGGCGTCCGACTTACCCATCAAGCTCCGCTGTCTCGATGTAACACAGACCGTGGGGCTCACTGCTGGAAAGGAGGAGGAGATCCGCCTGGGGAGAAAGCCTGGTGAGGAGCCTGAAGACCATCCTGCATCACAACGCAAGCTTCCCTGGTCCCTCCCTTCCCTCAGTGTTCTGGGTTTGCTTAGTCCCAAGCATGAATGGCCAGAAAGGAGTCAGGCCCAGGTGTGCTAAGAGGACAAGAAGCTTCCCACTCAAGGAAGTTTCCTTCCATAGGTGTTTAAGAGGCAGTAGTAAACCGTGAGAGACTCGCTTCTTTCTGCCAAAAAAAACCAAAAACCAAACCAAAGGGAAGAGCCTCGTAGGCCTAGAGGGGCACCTGTCCCTTACCGCCACAAACTGGTTATTTTCTAGTTTGATGATGTCGCCAACACGGACGTTCATCCACTGCTCTTGCTGGAGGCTGAAGCAGTGACCAGACAGAGCAGAGAGGTCAGGAGCTAGAGGAAGTCCCGGGGGTCCCTTCCTCCCGAGGGCCCTCGGTGTCCAGCAGGCACTCACCTTCCATCGATCAGCACTTGAGACTGCCGGTTATTCACCTGGTTGTCACTCTTGTGGCGGAACTGAAGACGAGACAACGGAGACAGTGAGACACCGCCCCCGCCTTCGGGGACCGAGATGACTGCGGGATGCAGAGAGCGCGGCCTCCACCTTGTGTGCACCTGTCCACAGATCTACCCCCGCCCTGGCTCCGCCCCTGTCCCTGGCCAAGATACCAAGGATGTGGAGGACAGCGAGGCGGGAGTGGAGGCGAGGAAGGGGCGCGGGGACAGGAGCGACTCACGTAATCGTCGGTGGCATCTTTCACAGCTGTGATGGCAAGGACAAGGACCAAAGGCACAATGGTGGTGAACCAGGACAGGGAAGACACCTGCGGAATCAACTACAAGGGCAAGAGGGCTCTGAGGCCCCATCCACGCCAGTGCTCCCGCCCGACCTCTCTCCCCCCGACTTTACTCGGCTTCATGAGCTGCAGAGGGTCGGCTATAGGACACTCACCTGCAGAATGAGAAGGAACAGGAAGTAGGTATTGGCCACTTCCTGGAACTGCTCGAAGAGGTTGACAGGCAGGAAGGTGAGAATATTGTACTTGGAGGTCTTGATGCAGTTACTCTACGGCAGAAGATGACAAGGCGGCTTCTCACCGTGACCCAGAACCAGAGGGAGGCTGCACCCTCCACCTGCACTTCCCAAACCTCTGCCCCCAGAAGCCAGCCACCACAGGTGTGGGAGGAGGAGAGGGCAGAGACCAGGGCGTCTCATGGGCTGCACGTGCCCTCCTGCGCTGACAGGCGAAGGAGCGAGAAGTTAGGTTCGGCGGTCGCAGGTGGAGAGGTGCCAGGAGGCTGCCTGCCCCCCCTACCCCCCCAACCCAGGCCTCTGCCCTTTTGCACGCAGGAGGGGAGCAGGCGGCTACTCACTTACCGCGTACTGGAACTTCTCATTGTACTCTCGGTCGTTGGCTCGCGCCCTCCTCTCTTCTTCTGCAACAGAGTGACGCGGCACTCAGCGGGGGCTACCGGCCGCCTCGTCAGGGCCTTCCACTGAGGGCCCGTGGCTCTTTCCACAGTACACAGTTTGAGAGAGTCGATCCCACGCCTGAGGTGTCGCTCAATTCTTCCCTCTGGTCCCTGTCACCACCAGCCTGGCCACGGGGCTCTGCGGGCATTTGTTCCCAGGACAAGACAGGCTCTCCCTCTCCCTTCCTCGCCGACAGCAGCAAGGCTGCTAGGGGCACTCAGGTCCCCTCCCCCGTCCCTTTAATTAACACCTTAGGCTTTATGGCCTCAGGAATCCCCAGAGAAATAGCAGCTGAAGACAAAAAGCACCCTTCTCCTGGGAGCACCGCCCCCTCACCCCCCCAGATCCAGCCATGGTGGCCCTGCTCCTATGCTCCTAACCTGCGGGGGGGGGGGGGGGGAGACAGCAAGACAGGGTCACCGTGCTCTACAACCGCTCTGCCTCTGCGGCAGCATCCCGGCCCACGGTCCCACGTGTGTACCCCCTCCAGGAGCCTCTGCTTGTCACATGTCACCAGCAGCGCCTTCTGACTGGCCCACAATGACATCACCTTATTTCAAAGCTCCTCTTCAAGTAGGAGAAGGGGGGTCAGGGATACGGGTCATGCAGACCAAGACAGGGACGGAGGAGGCAGGAACGGGATGTACTCTGAAGGGCTGTTCCCGAACTGTAACCCTTCCTGTGCCATCCGCACTTAAACAACACAGTTGCCACTAACCAAGTGACAACTGAGCAACACCTATGTGGAACATCCCCCGACCTGGGGCTGCAGGCAGCACGTTTGGGTCCCGGAACACGGGGGCGCCCAGTGAAGGGCTCCCCAGCCCACCTCTGTCCCAAGGGCCAGAGGCTGAGAAGGGGGGGGGGTGTCTTGGGGCAGTAAACACCGCATCCTCCCCGGGCTGGAGCCAAAGGCAGCATTCCAGAGCCTGCCCCTCCCCTCTCCCCCCCTCACCCCTCCGAGCCCGCCTGCAGCAAAGCCTCAGACCACAGCATCCTCTCTCTGCCCACTCGGCGGTCCGTCCCGTCCCCGTCCCCACAGGGACACTTCACTCCCAGGAACTGCCGCAGCGCAGAGGGGGCCCCTCGGGCGGCGACTCCTGCCAGGGAGCGGCAGGGACCTCGGGGTCTGGAACGGAGAAGCCCAGGAAAGGCTGGGGGCACCGAACGGGAGGGCGCAGAGGGGAAGCACGGCTCGGGCGGCCGCCAGGCGCAGCTCCCGTTACCTGTCCCCCAAGAGGGCTTCTTTCTGCTCCAGGAGGGGGGCGCCCCGGCCCGGGCCCACTTCTCGGGCATCTCCTTGGGGACCGTCATGATCCCGGTTTGAACGGGGGCAGAGCGGGCAGTCTGTCGGTCTGTCCTCGGCCTCAGCAGCGCCGACGCGGCGGCCCCCCCGGCAGGCGCAGGAGCCCCGGCCGCCGGGCGCGCGCCCCACCTGCAGCCCCGGCCATCCCCGCGACCGCCGCCGCCCCCAGGCCCGGCCGCCCGCGCGCCCCGGCTCCGCCCCCCGCCCGCAGGGCAGCGCCTGCCAGCGCCGCGTAGGCGATGCCTCCGAGCCCCGCCCCCGGGGGGGGGCCCTCCCCGCCAGTGTCGTCCGGGCAACCGCTTTCCTCCCGCCCCCGCCCGCAGGAAAACCCGGCGGGAGGGGGCGCCGAGGGAGCGATGCGCTGACAAGATGGGAACACAGCTCCCCAGGCCCAAGAAGAAGCCTCCCGAGACGAGGGGCAGGTGCCCCCGCGACCCCGCTAGGAGCGCCCGGCTCGGGCATGCAGGGGAAGAATTCGCGCCCTAGGCGCCCCCCCCCAGGATGGGCGGGGCTGTGAGCCACCCTCCTTCACACCCAGCCAGTGGTCCCTGTTCCCTTTGCTCCCTGAGCCATGGTAACACCCAATCCCCAGGATCCCGCGATTCCCCCCCCCCCCCGCCGTCTTACCTGGGGGGCGCTTTTTTGCACACAGCGCCATTTCACCCAGCAAGGTCCCAGCAATCCCATGGGAGACCCTGCAGGAAGGTGACACACGCGTGAGGTCAGAAAGCCGGGGTACCTCTTTATTCCCCTCTTCACACTCCTCGGAAGGTTCCCTCCCCCAGCTCTGACCTTCCCCCACTGCCTCCCCCAGGCCTTGGCCCTGGAAGGGGGTGTGCGCGCGCGTCAGGACTGACGCCTAACAGAAGCCAAGACCTACAGGGAAAGGAAGTGGCCACACAGGAGGGCACAGCTCCCCGGAGACCCATCCCAGGGGAACGGACGCCGGGTGCCCTCCGCGTGCCCTCCGGGTGGCCGCGCTCACTGGACAGCAGAATTTCTACCAAGGGTGGGGCGAGGGAGCCCGGGCCAGGAAACACCTGGCAGAGCCTCAGGAAACGGGCCGCAGCTCCGCCCTGCTCAAAATTTACACCCCCGGCCCCCACCACTGGGGCCTCCATTCTCACCTCCTCCAGTGCTCACACCCCCAGCCCATTCTCACCTCCTCTAGTGCTCACACACCCCCAGCCCATTCTCATCTCTAGTGCTCACCCCCCCAGCCTATTCTCACCTCTAGTGCTCACCCCCCCAGCCCATTCTCACCTCCTCCAGTGCTCACCCCCCCAGCCCATTCTCACCTCCTCTAGGGCTCACACACCCCCCAGCCTATTCTCACCTCTAGTGCTCACCCCCCCAGCCCATTCTCACCTCCTCCAGTGCTCACACCCCCAGCCCATTCTCACCTCCTCTAGTGCTCACACACCCTCAGCCCATTCTCACCTCTAGTGCTCACCCCCCAGCCCATTCTCACCTCCTCTAGGGCTCACACACCCCCCAGCCTATTCTCACCTCTAGTGCTCACCCCCCAGCCCATTCTCACCTCCTCCAGTGCTCACACCCCCAGCCCATTCTCACCTCCTCTAGTGCTCACACACCCCCAGCCCATTCTCACCTCCTCTAGTGCTCACACACCCCCAGCCCATTCTCACCTCTAGTGCTCACCCCCAGCCCATTCTCACCTCCTCTAGTGTTCACACCCCCCAGCTTATTCTCACCTCCTCCAAGGAGCTCACCCCAGAGGCATGGCCTTCACTTCCTGAACACAGCCCCCAAGCCACTTCCTCTCAGTGTGGGTCAGCTGCCCTTTTGGGCCAGCAGCAGGGCCTTGCCAACCCCGGTGGGGAGTCGCCCTCTGTTGCCCCCACAAGTCCAGCCCAGTCGGGGTGGCAGGAGACGCAGGCTCCGGGAGCGTCAGTCACACAGCCCCTTGCTTCCTTCCATCTTCCCACGTCCCTCCCTTCACCTATAGAAGTAAAAGGCCTGACCTATAAGGCAGGGTCACAGAGCCTCATCCCTATCCCCAGCATGACCCACAGGAAACTGCCGGCCAGGCTCCAGGCACTCTTGTGACCCCTGCCTCTGTCTGGATAAAAATTCCCCCCCCCCCACCCCCGTTCGTTCCCCTGACTCCAGTCTCCTGTGCACAGCCTGCCTGCCTGTCAACCCGAAAAGATACTAATTGCCTGTCTGCCCAACCTCTGTAATTACAGACTCAGGCCACAGCCGGGGGCCCACACCAGCCTCCGTCCCTTCACTAACCCTGACTCCCTATCTGAGCCCCAGATCAGGCAGAAATCCTCCCAGACCCTCCCCAAAACCAGCCTCCAAGGGTGCCTGGCCCGGGAGGAAAAACCTCATCCTCGGTTCAGGGATGCCAAGCCCTCCTCCAGGGGCCCTGGCCAGGGTCTCCACCCAGTCTGGAGAATGAGTCACAGCAGGGTGGGGTGTGGACGGAGAGGGTAAAGGGGAGGATGGAAGGGTGGGCACCACAAGCTGCAGCCCCACCCTCGGCAAGGGAGGCAGTCAAGAAACACCACCGGCCTGAAGATGTGGGTTTGGGACCCTATGAAGGAATTAATAAAGGAACCACACACCCTTTTAGGAGTCAGGAAACTGCTCGCGGAGCAGAAAAGTTGTTTTACGCCTCAGACCCTGGGAGGAACCAAAGTGAGACTTGGTCCCAGACCTCCTCCTGGGGGGGGGGGGGCGGAGGGGCGGGCTCATAGGGAGAGAACAGCAGTGGCCACCTGGAACAGGGACCCTCTCACTCCCCCCAAGCCTCACACAGCCTGGGTTTCCTGAACCACCAGGCGCACCGGCCACGTCGTCCTGCCTGTCGCCCTGCCCCAGCCCCCTCTGCAGCCACATTTGGGATAAAAATAGCCAGTTCTGGGAAGAAGGCAAGATCCATGGAGGAACACGGCTGCTCCTGGGGGACTGGTCCCTGCTGCCTTCCAGCCCAAACCTTGAGAGGCTGAGCCCTTCCTTCCGAGGAGGCAGGCAGGTCAGGGGGAACAGAAGGAAGAGGAATCCTAGACCCCCCGGCGACCCTGCCACCTTACATCGCCAAGGACACAAGCCAGGACGGGGCCCCTCGCCCCGGCACCCCTGGCAGTCCGTACGCACAGAGACCTCCTCCACCCGCAGAAGACCAGCCCGAAACCCCTTCTCAGGGCGCGCAGACCGTCGGCCCGGGGTTACCGCGCCGTGCCCCCGCCCTTAAGCACCCCACCCTCCGCCGGGCGCCCAGCTCCCGGGCCCCCATCCTCCGCCGGGCGCACGCACCCCAGACCCCCAACCTCCCGGGCCCCTCGTCCTCCGCCGGGAGCACGCACCCCGGACCCCCAGCCCCCAGGCCCCCCATCCTCCGCAGAGCGCAAGGCCCCCGGACCCCCAGCCCCAGGCCCCCACCCTCCGCCAGGCGCATGGCCCCCAGCCCCCCAGCCCCAGGTCTCCGGACCCCCATCCTCTGCCAGACACACGGCCCCCGGACCCCCAGCCCCAGGTCTCCGGACCCCCAGCCCCAGGCCCCCCACCCTCCGCCAGGCGCATGGCCCCCAGCCCCCCAGCCCCAGGTCTCCGGACCCCCATCCTCTGCCAGACACACGGCCCCCGGACCCCCAGCCCCAGGTCTCCGGACCCCCATCCTTCGCCAGAAACACGGCCCCCGGACCCCCAGCCCCAGGCCCCCCATCCTCTGCCAGGCGCACGGCCCCCGGACCCCCAGCCCCAGGCCGCCGGACCCCCATCCTCCGCCGGGCGCACGGCCCCCGGACCCCCCAGCCCCAGGCACCCACACCCTCGCCCCCGCGACGCCCCGCCCGCCCCGCCTCACCTCTCAGCGCGCCGCGCCCGGCGCCCGCCCCGGCCGCCCCGTGCTGCCCATGCCGGGGGCTGCGGCGGGGGGCGCTCGGCTCGGCTCCCCGCGGGCTCCCGCCCCCAGCTGCAGCCCCGCTCCCCCGGGGCTCGGCCCGCTACTTTGTGTCAGTTTCGGCCACGGCGGGGCGGAAGTGACGGAGGCGGCGGCAGAGGCGGGGGGCGGGAGGGGGTTTTGGGGAGGGGGGAGGGGAGGAGAGGCGGAGCCGCCATCTTTATGCGGGGCGGCGGAGGGGTCTTAGGCCTTCCGAGGCCGTGGCCCCCACCCCAAAAAGCCGAGTCAGCCGGGGATAGAGAGCCGGGACGTTTTTATTCGGAGGAGAGGGGCCCGGGGCGCGTGGCGGGGCAGCGAGGACCCTCCCCCCAGCGCGCGCCCCCGGGCCGGGGCCCGCACCCCCTCCGGGAAGGACGGCCGGAGCGCCTGGGCACTGGGCCGTGCCTCAGTTTCCCCCCTTGCGCCCCCTCCCCATGTGGGGGAAGCCGCCCCGCGAGGGCAGCGCGGCCGCGCCGAGGTTCTGGGGCCGGGAGCCCGGGAGGGGGCCGAGCTCCGCGGGAAGCGCCCCTCCCCCGGCCTCCCCCAGGCCTCCCCGGGCGCACCCTCTGGCGGCCGCTTTGAGGCACTGTGTGCGCGGAGGCCCCCAGGGTCCGAAGACCTGCCGGGGTGTGGAGGGCGGCAGGGGCCTGGCCCTCCCAGCTCGCCCCCCCAGTTTGGGAGGAAGCCGTCCTCTGGCCACCGTCCCGGATCTGCGGCCCCTCTTCGGTGTCCACAAGCGAGGCGAGGGCTCCGTGTCGGGATCAGAGCTCCCGCTGCGGCAACAGGGCAGAGGCAGGAGTTTCCAGGCCTCAGGCTGTATGTTGGGCAAACTCTAGATCCTGAGCCGGCTCTGACTTCTCCTCGGGGTGGTGGAGAGCCACCAGCAGCTGGTACGTGGCTGTGCCAAGAGTCGCCCCCACCAGAGGGGCCACCACAGGCACCCACCACCAGCCGTTACCAGCACTGCAAGAGAGGGACGTAAGGAAGGCTTCAGGGGGAGTCCTCTAGCCTCTCCCTGAAGGACCAGGGGCGGTAACAAGAGAACCTCCCTAAAGCAGCCCCAGGGGGGATGGACGCCGCTGGGAAGACCAAGTCTTGGCAACAAAGCACAGCGGTTAGAGAGGAGACCCCAGGAGAGCTTGGTCCAGCCTCTTGCCTCAGGGAATTATCCGAATATACCCATCTTGTGATGCGGTCACAATGCCAAAAGGTAACAGGACAGACGTGCCTGAGAACACAGCCTCTACTGTTTCCGGAGAAAGGGTGGAGGAGAGAAGAAGGGGTGAGGGAGAAAAGGAGAAGCAGGACTTAGATGAGGGGCATTGTCCTGAGTCCGCGAGGACTAGGGAAGAGGAGAGAGCTGGGGACCCGGACTCGGAGGTATCAGGGGAGGGGCGAGGCTGTCTCTCACCTGAAGACTTCAGGGCCCCGGCCAGCCACGTAGGTGAAAAGCCGTGGGCCCAGGTCCCGGGCAGGGTTGAGTGGGAACCCACAGCTGGCACCCGGGGCTAGCCCGACGGCCACAGGCTCCAGACCGGCAGGCACTCCCTTGTTCCGCGTGCCCAGGATGGCCAGGATCCCCACAATCAGGACCCCCATGCCCAGCACCTTGGCGTCCACAGAGGCAGAGGGGCCCCCATAAGCTGTCAGATGACCCAGCTGCCCCTTCTCTCCCAAGAACCCTAGGCCACCAGCTCACGTCCTCTGACTTTGTCCAACGCAGGCAACTGGGGTGGGGGTGCTACAAAGACAGACTCAACCCCATATCCCACCCAGAGCCCGAACAACAAGGAGTCTGGGAGCCCAGGGGACAAGGGCAAAGACTGGGGCCTTCCCAGGTCTCCCCCTCACACCTACCTGATCCAGGAAGCCATTGTTCAGGGACAGGTAAGGGGCAGGATAGGTGGCAAAGAGGGAGGCTGTCTCCTTGGGGCCGGTCACCGTCAGGTTCCCGCCTGTATGGTTCTGTAGGGCATCTGCAGGAGGCAGGGGCGGCTCAGGACTTCCATCTTTGTCCATTCAAAACCATTGCAAGGCGGTCCCGGCCACACCCAGACGGCCCCGACCCTGTTACCGTAGTAGACGGCATAGGTGGCCCCAGAGGCACAGAAAGCAGATAGAAGCTGCACCAAGCAGTAAACGGGGAGCTTGGCCCAGGGGAGGCGTCCCAGCAGGCACATGGCCAGGGAGAAGGCTGGGTTCAGGTGGGCCCCTTCGAGGATCGGGAAGAGAAAACCAGCATCCATTAGGTGTGGCCTCCTGGTGCTCACCAGGTCCCGCTGCTGTTGTGTCACAGCTGTCAAGGCAGATGTTACTTGTCCCCACCGGGTGAGCGGCTCAGCTCTGAGACGTTCTGCAGCTTGCTGAGCTCACACAGTAAAGCCCAGGGTCTGCCCGCTCTTTCTACTACGTGTTTGTGTCTTGTGATGGGGCTCAAGGCAGACGCACTGGCCACTGGCCACTGGCACAGCGTGTGTCTGGGGCACGAGAAGGTGAGGCCCCGGGGCAAGAGGACACCGAGGCCTTCAGGCGGGGGACACAGGAAGACAGACTTACCCTACAGCCTTGCCACAGCTCCCTGCCTAGGCGAGTGGAGGAGAGAGACACGGAGGGGAGGGGCTGGCCCGGGCCAAGGCATATCTGGGTCCAGGGCACTAGTCAAGCTCAAGGAGACAAGTCCATGAGTCACCGTCACCACACACTCACACATGCACGTGGCCAGACCCCACCCTCCTCACCTGAAACGTTACCACCCACGTAGATGGCTATGGTCACGGCCAGAGAGCCAGCCAGAAACATGGTGAAGAAGTTGCCTTTCGTTTCTCCACTGGTGACAGCCTGGGCTCCAGCCCCCTGGGTGAGCAACTGGTGGGGAGAGGGAAGATGAGGAGCGGAGGACCCGGCATGGGGAGCCTGGAAGCCTGGAGCAAGGCTGGGAAGGGGAGCAGCTGAGAGAGAGGGGGCACCAAAGTAACGAGGGGTCAGCAAGAAAGGGGGAGGAGCAATAGAGGGAAAGGAAAGAGAGGAGCTGTGGGGGAGGAGTGAAGACTGGGAAGGGAGAGACGGACGGGGGCTGGAACCGAAGGGACAAGGGCAGGGACAGAAATGATGCACAGTTGAATGAAGTGAGACACCAGGACGACGAAGAGATAGAGGCAGAAACGTCCGCCCTCCTCCCCTCTTTCCTTCCCCCGTTACCCGGCCTACCATGAGCACAAATACACCCAGAAACTCTGCCAGGCACTGCCGGGCCAGGTGGCTGCGGATCTGGAGCCGGCTGTGCAACATGGTGGGGACGCCTGGTCTCTGGCTGCTGCCACACAACCACAACCACTGCCTGCCAGGGAGCGGGGGAATGATAAGGGAAAGACTTTAAAACCGATTAGCGCAGCGCCTGAACAGCAATGTCTGCACACGTGTGTAGGCTAGCGAGCGTAGAGATAGTAGAGATAACAGGAGAACGTCCAAGGGCCGGCTCTTGGACCAGAGCCTGGAGTTTGCCCAGGCTGTGTCTCTTCCATCTGTCATCCCCGTTCCTCCCAGGAGCAGCCCCCTCCTGTGCCGATGGGTCGGAGGAAGTATCCTGTGCCAGCCCTTGGCCTCAGCAACCGGCTCCCGCCGCCCCGCCGCCCCTGGTGATCTGGAGAGCCTCAGGACTCGCCAAGGCCGCGCAGCTACTTAAGGGAGACGTCTGAATTCAGATCCAGACCTTCTGACTCTCCGTCCCCTGTTGCACAATGTCACTCGTGTGGAACATGAAGCTCTCCCCCCAACCATTTGGATGCTTGCAGAACGCCACGGGCGTCCAGAGAGGCTGGGCCGGAGGCCGGAGACTGCAGAGAGAAAACCCACTCATGCGATGCTTGCGCTTCCCTCGTGCGGAGTCCTCCTCGGTTAGAGTGCCCTAGCTCTGCCTTGGCTCCGGAGGAGCGCTTCACGCTCGCACCGAGCCCCACCTCCCTTTCTCTGGATGCTTGTCACCCCCAGATTCCGCCTAACACACAGCAACTTCCTGGTTCTCATTGCAAGCCTCCAGTTAGGTTCATTCAACGAGGAGTCAAATTCTGGACGCTGGAGAAGCGGCGGTAAGCCAATACATTGCCCGCTCTTCTAGAGCTTATGTGCCGGTAGGTGGAAACACATTCGTTTACAAAATCCCGTATAGAGTTCACGAGGTTCTCGAGCACTGGGCCACGGGCTCTGGCACGGTCCTGGGCACGTCTGTTCACGATACTCCTTCACTAGGTTTCGTGGGTAAAATGCTCTACCCGGATGCCCTGTTTGGGACCAATGCACCCATTTCCCAGCTGCTGGGAATATCAGATGCTGATTGCACACAGCTGCTTCCCTCACGGCGATGCCTCCCATGGCAGGAGACAGCCTCACCCAAGGTCACACGCCCTCCTGCAGGGCCTGTCGACGACGGTTGATGCAGGATACAAAGACCTGGCCTCTCTGTCTCAATATGGAACGACCCTGAAGGGGCCACTCCAACTTCCAAGTTCCCCACAGGATCGGCCGAAGCCTCTCTTGTAACCTCATTGCGTGTCAGTTTCCCCGTTTGCCTAACCTTGCCTTCCTCACTTCCTTACAGGTGCATCCCGCGAGCACTAGCACTTCCCAGTAAACCTTGTTCACGTAGCTTCTCGTTGGAGTCTTTCTCCAAGGAACCCAATTTAAGCCTGTTGGTTTCAGACGTGGTTCCACAAATTCTAGAACGAATCTGGGTGACTGTTCACAGTCTGGCTGACAAGAACCCACGGTAGTAGGTAGAATACTGATAGTCTCTAGCTTGCTGAGGTGGGACAGTTATTAAAATTGTCAGCAGTGGCCGGCTGTGAGGGGTCACTGGTTGAAAGGATATGCGTTAATGGTCTCTGCAGCAGTTGAGAGCCTGAAGGAAATAGAAACTAAGTCCACAGAACTGATCAAGTCCAGGCAGACTGTGAAACCAGGTGGCCCCACGACAGCCCTTAAGGGAAGCCTAACCTGTATCCAGTGGACATCAGAGTGGAGGGCCAGCTCCAATGTTAATTGTTGAGAAAGAATTCTCAGCCCCAGGCTTCTTATGCCAAGGCTGGGTATTTTAGGACCCTAACCTTGAGGAGGTTAGGGTAGGATCCCGACATTTGAAACAGGGACATCTGGGTAGATGCAACTGAGAATCTTGAATCTCGATTCCTCTGAACCCTCCCTTATTTAGATTTTTCCTTTGTCTCGAGCGTTCTGAAATAGTGGGTTTATTTTCATCCTTGGTATTTAGCATATGGTGGGTCTTTCAGGTTAGAAGTAAATATTCTTCACTTCTGGGATATTTTCTTGGTCTGTTTCATTGATGGTTTGTACCATTCCAGTTTTATTTTTTTTCCTATTTTCTTTGAAAATAATCTTTTTAAATTGAAGTATAGTTAACATATAACATTACTTTCAGGTGTGCATTGCTGCCTGTTTTCTATATATCTATTACTTGGTCTACCTTCCTGGAGAGTTTCTCAACTCTGTCGTCAGAATCATTTTATAGATTTTCATTTCTGCCAACACATTTTTTTTTAACTCCCCAAAGTTTATTCCTTTTCATAGGAGTATGTTCTGGCTGTATGGACGTTATCATCTTATATTTCTAAAGACATTAAAGACGTATCCTTGCTAAATTTTCATCTCTCTGCAGACTGTTTCTCCCAAGTTGCTTCTTTAGTTTGTATGCGTCTCCAGCTTTCAAGCTGTGAGCCATCCACAGATGTCCGCTAGTCTCCAGCTCCGTGTGTTTCTGTGATGCTCTGAAAAGCTGATTAGAAAAATCAATCGCATTCTTACATGTTAGAAGTTAGAGAGGGGAGAAACAAAAGTGGGAGTATATGTTCTACCAAATACAACTACACAATTTTAAGATGTGATATGGGCACAGAGGTACACAAATAGATTAACAGAAAAGATAGACCCAGCACAACGATCTGTGTATAAAATATATTTATAGTATTTGTATATACATATGCATATGTATTTTTCCAACTAGAAAAAAACAAAGTTGGTCCCCTGATTCATAGATTCATAGCAAATAGGAAGATACATTACAGGTGGATTTAAAACCAAAACGCAGGGGCGCACGGTGGCTCAGTCAGTTAAACGTCCGACTCTTGGTTTCGGCTCAGGTCATGACCTCACAGTTCCGTGGAGTTGAGCCCCACATTGGGCTCCTTGCTTTAGCTGTCCCTCTGCCCCTCCCCCACGCACTCTCTTTCCAAATAAGCATTAAAAAACAAACAACACCTAAATGTAAAAAGCAAACCTAGTAAAATCTGTGAAGGAGAAATAAAGGAGAGTGTCCTTTCAACCTTGGGTGGGGAGGTGTCTAAATGACACAAAGAGCACTAAACATAAAGAAAAATACAAACTTTGCTATGGTAAGTCAACTTCTGTTCACCAAAACATATAATAAAAAGACAAAATTTCATCAGTGTATATCTTCTTTGTTCTTGTGATATGTCTCCTTAGAAAAATCCCTTTATCGTGTGTCGTTTTAGTAAAGTTTTGAGGAAACAGAGATAAACATACAAAATCAGCCCCTCCCAGCCACAGTACTAAAAGAGTTTTTAACGAGAAAAAAAATCTAGTAATGTTTGTGCTAGTTATATTTTCTCCAACATACGTTAAAAAAAAAAAAAAAAAAAAAAAAAAGAACATAGCCAGTAAAGGAAGAAATATTTGCCAGTGTATTCCCTCAAATTCTCTCATGAACTGCCCCATCCTAGGGAAGCAGCCATCACCCATTTCCACACAGGCTTCCTCTTTTGAGAATTTTTTTTTTTTTAATTTCTTAAATGTTTTTATTTATTTTTGAGAGAGAGAAAGAGAGCGCCAGCAGGGGAGGGGCCGAGAGAGAGAGAGGGAGACGCAGAATACTAAGCAGGCTCGAGGCTCTGAGCAGTCAGCACAGAAACTGACGCGGGGCTCGAACTCACGAACCGCGAGATCCTGACCCGAGCCAAAGTCAGACGCTCAACCGACTGAGCCACCCAGGTGCCCCCTCTTTTGAGAATTTGTGCATTCCCCGATAGAACTCTTCCTGGAGTTGTCTCTATAGTTATCTCTTCCACAAGAATAATCTACCGGGGACCTGACCCTATTTATCAAATCAGGTTTTGGAAGCAGAAAAAAGTTAAAGAAGGCGGCGGCCGTGGGCCAAGATGATCTGGGAAACCCTGGATGGTGCTAGAAAGTGGAACAGCCTGGACAGAACTAAGACCAAAGAATTAGCATAAATAAAGGTTTTATTGGTCACTTTGGGTGAGTCACATACTGACATACCCCCAATTCACTGCTCCGCACACCCCAGGCCGAGGTGGCAGGAGGAGACACGGATGGTGAGCGAAGCGTGGAAGGGATCTGAAGGCCGCTGAGGCTTAACAAGGCTACCGGGGCCGGAACCAGCGTCCTAGGAACAAATCCAGGATGGAATAGGTGTCATCCAGGGCTGGAGGTGCTGGTGATTCTGGATCTAAGGAAGAAAGTGATACACACGGACACACTAGATGAAAGAGGATGAGCAGAGGACAAGGAGAGGAATAATATTAAAGGCTAGAAAAGTAAGGGTTCCCCTTTCCCAAGGAACTAAGAGACAGACCCTTTTGATTCACACTCTTCACTCACCATCTCTAGGGCTGCCGTCCGCTTCTCGATGGGTTACTGTGGTCTCTGTCCGGCCCTCGCTGTCCACCACAGTTCGGCGCTCCTCTACTGTCTACAAGGAGAAGCCCCAACCAGATCTCTAACATCAATAAAGGTGAGCCCACTGGTTTCTTTACCTAGATCGCGCTCTCCATGGCATCCCCTGGCCACAGTTCCTTTTACCCCTCTCTTCCAACTCACCCCATCTGGCTTAGTGATCTTGGTCACAGAGACGCTCTTGAAATAGGATTTGGGCTGGGGCTGCAGAACTGGACCGAGGCCCTCCTGGGAAACCTGGGAATCAAGATCTAGAAGGGCAGAGAGAGGAAACACAAAATCAAGAGTCCAAGGGAAAGAAGGGCTCAAGTGTGGCAACAATAACTTCAGAGGAGAAGAGAGGGCAGGTTAAATGTCCTCTACCTCCACACTCACCGTTGTCTTCTCTGGCTCTAGAATGGGGGGGCATAGGCCACAAATCATCAAACTGCAGAAGAAGGCAAAGGAGGTGAAATGCTACCTTTCAACCTGCAATTTGAGAGGTCGTAACCCAAAGGTTCCAAAACTACCTTTCCCTGGGAGAGAGAATCCCACCTAGGACAGCTTTTGGTTTACTCATCTCTTCCTCCTTCTCTCTTCTTCTACCAAGAAAGCTTTCCTGAATGGACGCTTTCTATCCTTCCTGACAATCCTGCCTTGTCCCAGAATTGTAACAGACCAGTGATTTTTTTTTTTTTTTTAGAGAAAAAGCAGAATCCCCATCCCCTCTCCCTCAACCCCCCCCCCCCCCCCGCTGCCAAAATCCTACAAGAAGCTTAGTATAGAAAACAGATAAACACACTAAGTGGAGAGCCTGGGATCCCACCCCGTTAGATTCTCGCACGGCTGCCAACCCCTGCCCCCCATTAGCTGTCTCCCACAGGCTCTCACTCCGCCCAGAAGCACTCACCAGACCAAATGGCCTCTGGGAGCCCCAGTCTGGCGCTGGTTTGGGGGATTCACTTCTTGCATCACTCTCCAAGCCCCCCCCAAAGATCCTGGGCTGGTGACTATCTGGATACTTAAGCATTGAGTCCCGGAGAGTCTGTCCCTCCTGCCGTCTCTCACCAGGGATCTCTGACTCAGGACCAGGACCAGGAAGTTCTGCAGAAGGTGGCAGATCGGTGCTGGGGGTGGGACAGGACTTGGGCTCTTTGAAACCTCAATATCATCCATCTTGTCACACCCCCTCCCCCCCAACCCCCAGCGAATCTCGGCAGGCTAATGTCACCCTCCAACCCAGCATGGAACCACAGGTTGACCGGGGACAGCCACACACCAGGAGGGCGGGAAGGCAAGGTCCAGGCCCCCATCTCGCTGAAGATGTTGTTAAAATCCTGTATTAGGTCATCAAAGCCGAAGTTCTCGTGGAAACGCATCCCTCCTCCCGGGCTGAAGCTGAAGCCGAAGCCAAATTCCTCCGGGGGCTGCGGACCCTCAAACCTCGAGCTCCCACGGCCCCACGCGGCTCCTTCTTCTTCCTCTTCTTCGTCATCCTCATCTTCATCTCGAGTCATCCCTCCAAAAAAGGGGTCTCTGTGGCTGGGAGTGAAGGCAGATCGACCAGCAACATTTTAGTACTTTCAGCCATAAAGTCAGCTCGTGGGCGGCAGAGCGGGACGCGAATGGGGTGTGCAGAACGGAGGTGAGGGTTGGAGGGCTGGCCCTGGGTTTTTGTTCGCTTCGTGGGTGTGGATGTGTTTTCTACGGGAGGCCGTCGGCTTTTTGCTTTGTTTTCGTTTCTATCAACGCCAGTCCTCACCTGGCGGCCCCCCGCAGTGACCCAGGGCCCTGCTCACCTGCCCACTGTCCCCCCGCCCGGGCCCCTGTTGCATCACCCCAGACCGCGGTTCTCCCCGCCCCCGGCGGCCGCCCAGCGCGGCGCCCTCAGTCCGGCCCGCAGCGGGTGACGGAGGGCGGAGGAGTGCGGTTTCCCCTGGGCGTTAGGGCTCAAGCTCCCCTCAGAAGACCCCACCCTCGTCCGATCCCGACCCACTCTAACCTCCGAGGTGGAGAAAGGCCGAAAAAGCCCCGAAAGAGATCAAAGAGGCTCATCCCCGAGTAGGGACTCGAACCCGCGGACCCCACCGAGGCCCATTCGCACCCGGCGGCAGCCTGGGCCCCGCGACCGGAAACTGAGCGAGGCGTCGGGCCACTTGCCGGAAAGCAAGGCTGCGAACGAGCACACTGTCGCAAAACGGCCGTCAGCGCGGCGCGGGCGGGGCGGACAGCGCGACTCGGTCCGGGCGGCGGGCGAGCGGGCGAGCGGGCGGGCGTCCCGAAATCGCGTCTCCCGAAGCTCGCCCGCCTCACGCGCCGCCTCCCCCCGCGCCGCCACCGGATGGCCTGGGCGCTTCGACGGCGTGAGGCTGCGTGGGGCCGGCCGCCGCCGCCAGGGGGCAACCGCCGCCCGCGTTTCTGGTCTGAGTTCCCGGGCCGGTCTCGGTCGGGGACGCACGGACCTAGCGCTCTCCCGCTAAAGTGGTGTCGTTAAGCGGAGTCCTGAGCCCACCGGGCAGGCTCTGCGACCAGCAGGGCAAAGGCTCGGTGAGAGGGCGAGGGGAACCCAGGGAAGGCTTGCGGGGGGAGGGGGGGAGGAGTTTGGAGCCGTTGAGTACCCCCTCTCCTGTCTCTGAATTTTCCAGCCTGCCCTTCCCTGCACCCCCGCCCCCCACCGGGCCCCGGCCTTGGTCTCCAGACCCCTCCCGTACAGAGAACTGCCGAGAACTGCTGCGCTGACCTCCAGGTTCCCAATCTGACAGCTGCAGGTCACCCTGCCTTCTCTGCAGCTCATTTGCCCGGACCCATCTGCATTACACTTGGGTTCTTCAAAGCCGTTTTTTCCAGCTCCTTCTTAATCCTCTCCCTTTCCACCCAGTATCTGCTCCCACTCCCTCCACAGCCCGAAATCTGCTGCAGATGAGCAGCTTCCGGAGGAGATGCGAATTTGGGTGGTTCTTTCTAGGCTGTGAAGTTCTTGGGGGGAGGAGGGCAGGGAATTCCCTTAGAGCAAAATACTAGCAGCACTTTTAAGGGCAAAGAGCTCTTTTTATTCCATGGCCTTCGGGGAGCCTGGAGCCCGCTAGAGGCCCGGCTGGTGTGTGACGCTCATTCACCAAGCTGGTCACTGACGAGACTGAGGAAGTCCTAGACGGAGCAAGAATGGGCAGAGGCTGAAGGTAGAGGTTTTCTTTTTATATATACAAGACACATTAATCCATTAAATTTGAGGACACAGTACAAAAAAAAAAAAAAAAAACACTTCAACTAATTCATCTGACAATGCTGTTCATATTCATGACGCCATTTTTTGTTGTTGTCTTGTTTCCTAATAATAAAGGAGGAGACTTAGGGCTGTTGGGCTGATATATATTTGGGGGTCCCCCCTCCCCACCTCATCCATACACCACCAGGGTGAACAGGAGGAGAAGGAAGGCAGGGCCCACAGCAAAGTTTCATTAATCTTGAATGCAAGGGGGGAGGAAGAGAGGAAAGGGGGGAGGGAAAGGAGAAAATACAAATCCTATAATACATACAACAGAGTGGGGGGTGGGATGGGAATGGACAGACATGAAGCTGAGGCATGGGGTGGGCTGCTGGGGGTGGGGGGGCAGCAGAACCCCCCCCCCCACATTCCTTTCTTTGATGCCGTTTCCGTAGTTGCCAGGCTGAGAAGCCCTCTCAGAAGATGGGACCAGGAGAAGAGGCTCAGGGCCTCAGTTGGCCCCCCAGCTGTAGCTGTTGTAGGCAGACTTGTTGGTCTGGGGCTTCTGCGGGATGGAGCTGGTCTGGCTACGTTGCCCGCTGCCCGTCTGCAGGGAATGGGACGATGAGGAGGAGGAGAAAGGTGTCTAGTTAGTGGGACAGATCTGTGACATCTTCACATGCAGATCTGGAAACTCTTGCTCTCCCCTTGCTTAGAGAAACTGCTCTGAAGTTTACTTCCAAACCACAGAACATTTAATTTCTATAGCTGCTAGGGTGCCTCGGACAGGGAAGAAAGCATTTCCGGCCTTTAAACAGGGGAACGATGACAAGACGGCAGGACCTTTTAGAGACAAGACTGTGAATGAGTTCTACCCACTTTCCACCCCACCTTCTCCCCTACCCCCACTGCTCTGAGAAAAGGCTACTCTCTCTAGAGAGTTATGGCCTCTTGGAGATGAGTGACCACAAGATGACTTCGTTTTCGTTGATCCCACGAATACCTCAACTGGGAAGGCTGTCTCTGACAGCAAGGCAGCCCTTACTTATCCCAGCTCCCCAGCTCCCTGGGACGCAGGAGAGGTCACCTGTACCAGCCCATGCCCCCCCGCTCCCCCCGTTGCACAGCGGAGAGCCCATTTCAGCCAAAAGGCAGGAGAGACAGTCTGAGGCCCCAGGCTCCAGACGCTGCCCCAAGAATCCGTTCCGTTCCAGTAACCAAGTGTTTCCAGAGTCGCGGAAGGGCAGAAAGAAAAAGAGGGCACTGGGGAGGGGAGGGCAAGAGAGGAACAGGAGGCCAGAGAGCTCAGCAAGGTGTCTGTGTCTGTGTGTCCTGATCTGTGACGGTGCAGCTTTTTGTCTTCGAGTTCCCTGAGGCTGTGGAGGTGAAGTGGGGGCCGGGAAGGAGTGGGTTCAAGCACATCATCATTCAGTTTCATTACCTGCTCCTCCTGCTGGCGCGGGCAACACAGAATCATCTGCAAATATGGTAGCTGAGGCAGAACCAGGATATATGGAAAATAAAGGGACAAACTTTGACAATAGAACTCCACCATTAGAAGGGAAAGCTACAATGTTGGGAAGGGGGGAGGCCGGGAGAGGTCAGAGGGTAGGTGTGACCCAGGTCTGATGGGATGAGGGCAGCTGTGCTACAGGAGGTAGAGGAGAAAGGCACCGAAGGAACCGGGCAAAGAAGGTTTCAGCCCGGCCCCTTCTCTGACCGCTCCTCTGCCGGCAGCTTGTGTCGTGTGCGCTTGTGTCTGTCTGTGCTGTGTGCCCATGGCTGGCGCTGGGAGGGGTGGGTGAAGGTGGTGGTGAGGAAGGGTAAGAGAAGGAAAGGGGGGAGTTTCAGGGGACAGGAAGGAAGAGGAAGGGAAAGGAGAGGGGAGAGCTATTACCTGGCCGTCCTGCTGCAGGTGGTGGTGGAGGATCTGGGAGTGCGGCTGCTGATGGGGGGTCAGAATGTGCATGAAAGGGGCAGGTGGGTAGGCAGCAGCTGTGGCTGGATTGATGGGCCCCCCACTTCCTAGGGCTGAAGGCAAGTTGAAGGAGGCAGCAGGAGTGCCGGAATGAAAACCTTGTTTCTCGAAGGACTGCTGTCCAGGGGGCGGGGAGAGACAGCAAAAGGGGTCAGCAAACCGAGCCCTGGACTCTCTGAGCCCAAGCCCTCCGCCCACCGAGAGCAGCACGCAGCAAAGGAGGCGCACCGCACCTGCACCAGGTGCCCGGGTCTGCCTCCGCTGTGCTCTTTGGGAGCCGTGTGATCCTGACAAAAGTACTCCCTCTCTGCCTCCGTCCTCTCCTACGTGAAGCAGGGGTGCCGTGGACTCCCTAGCCGTGGGGACCACACGACAGGACGGGTGTGAGGCTGCCCTGTGACTCTACGGTCGCAGACCATCTGCAGCTGCTCCCCCACTGCCACCCAGGAGCTTGGCCACGAAGCGCTCCGCCAGGACTCCCGATACTTCACGGTCGCTCCCACTGTGTCTTTACAAAGACTGGATCGCACCAGCTTCCCTTCAGTCCGTACTCGTCATCTTGGAAAGTTACAAGAAGGCTGGCGGTGGGCAAAGTCAGGACAGCTGCACAGTAAATCCCGCATCACAGCGACCGGCCACACCTCCCCTTCCTGAACACTTCTCTTGCTTGTTCTCAGAGGGCTAACTCCAAACTTCTAGAAATTGAAATCTAGAGACCACTCATTTTCTGGGATGGGCTTCCTGACATCTCTCAGGTTGTTCTCGTTCACTGAGCTTCTGTCACTGCAACGCCACCTCCTCTGCGTCCGTCATCTTTCCACCTGTACCTCGAGCAAGGCACCTACCTGGGTCTTGGAGTACACAGAACCCGAGATATCTGGCACGCCCGTGTTACTGGAGGTGACTGACACACCTGGGGGAGGAGGAAACAGGAGTTAGCTCAGCTGGCTGCCTGGCCCCCGTCTTGGGGGGAGACGGTGTGCGCAGCCTCTAGCTAGAGCACTGCAGGGGGTCCTGCTGTGTTTCCAGCTCAGGTCAGTCCTGAGAGATGAGGGTTCACGCCCCAAGTCTGCCCTTTCCAGGTGTGTACTGAGTATGTATGTGAGGGGGCGAGTGAGGGGAGCTGCTTTTTGTGGGGCAAGGCTACAGGCAAGCCTCACCAGCATATACCTTTCAAGACGCTTTTGTGCCAGAGCCCAAAAGAAATGTATTAAATGTTTAACATCCGTTTCAAATCAACGCACCCACACTCCACTCAGTCCTGCTCCTGAAGACAGGTAGTCTGGGATCTTCCTGTTCACAAAGAGACACTTTTGGGCTCAGGACTGCATGCTTTCGCAGCCTAAGGTAAGCACCCAAGGAGCATTCCAGTCCAACCCCAAGAGCACGGCCCGTTGTCAGTCTTGGCTCACCTGGCCCCGCGTCTCCAATTCTGGCGCTTCTAGGCCACGTACTTAGGATTTAAAGAGCCCACACAAAGGTGCATTTCCAGCTAAGTAACTGAGGCCCAAGCACGGGGAGGTGGGGAGGGTAAGGAAGGGAGTGGAGTATGTTGTCTCCTCCAGTCCAGGTGGAACACAAAATCCGACGTCCTCCTGCTTTACACCCTGAGCTTCTCCCGGGGACACAGGCTCTCATCCATACTCCCAATGACTTGTGTGTTCCCCGGGTAAAAACTCCCTGCCACCAGGGCCACTCCAAGGAAACCAGGACAGCATATTCCTCATCTCGATTTCTAGTCCTTAAACTGAAATACACACTGTACCCTGGGGTATGGGGCAATGGATCGAGAAAAAGCCATCAGATAAAATAATCCAGCGTCTTACTAAACAAATTTTCTGCAAAGATTTGAGGAAAAGCAATTCAAAATTAACTCAGAATTTAAAACACACTTAAGATATATTCGATCTCATCACGTGAGATAAAATGAAACTTCAGAAAAACTGCATTTCAGCCTGTGTCCCTGGATCCTTCTCCTGCTGTTCGAGGCCCTCGGATGCAAGAGCTTCTCAGAAGCACCGTGCCAAAGTGACCAAATCACAAGTCCCCCCACAACTCAAGAGCAATTCCCCCGTCAAGGTCCAGAACCCAGCTCCTCCCAATGCCTAGGACGGAGGCAGCCTCCCAAGGTGGAGTCCACTTTGGACAACCACTTCAGGATCTTCCCGGTACGTGTGGTGTCTTCACCCGGAAGCCCCGCCCGTAGCACAAACCCAGATCACTCCAAGAAGGTGCCAGAGAAAAATCGCACAACTGCAGAAACAGCATGGAAAATACCACCCCTTCTCAAGCAGCAATTCTCCCCTCAAAGGCCCTGAAGGAGAAGAAGGGATGATACAGGGACTAACGGGGTAGTGCCTTCCCTTCCCTTCTCAAACCCCAGGTGCCCGTGTGCCAGTCACTGGTGGTGGACCTGACTTTAAGGACAGTTCATCTGCTACAGCACCGAGGAGGTTTGTGCGGAGGGCCGACCGTGAGGTGGGACGGACGGGATACAAACGTCTTTGAGGGAAACGAGAGACGATGATTGATCTTTACTGCCAAGGTTCTAACACCTTGTGGACACCCTGGGCCACCCCGTGCAGGACAGGACAAATGGCTGACTGGGTTCTCGAGCTGGGTGGTAGGGAGCAATTTAGCTCCGGAGTGCCCCTGCCGCACACACCTGGGCTCGGTCTTCCCAGAGGCTGGACCAGCTAAAATCCAGCTTCTAGTCCTGAGGCCGTGTTCCGGGCGTTGGGCGAAAGGACCGGAGACGCGGGACACGAGAGAACACCGCAGCAGCCCTAACAGCCCGAGCGTGAGCACTAGAGGCCCCAGACGTGACCTGTGTGGCTGCCCCACTTCCCCTGCACCTGCGACAAGAAAGCTCCTCAGACTAGAGTTCTCTGGCTTTCCAACAGTCAACGCCCCGCCTATCCGCCCCCCTCCCCGCTCCCAAGCAGCTCCGAGCACACTGACAGGAGGCGGACAGCAGGGAGGAGAGACGAGAACCAGTGCCTCCCGGCATGGCAGCCCCGGAGGGCTGGGGACAAGTACAGAGGAAGTGGAGCATCCAGGTTTGCGCTTAATGAAGGATGATGCTCTCGCCGGACGAGTGAACTCTGTGAACAAAGGGGCGACGGTGTGCCAGCAGCCGGGCCGAGTGGGGAGAGCTCCCGTCGTCACGGAGAAGTGGAACGAAACCTCTCCCGCACATCCTTAGCTACACCCACAAGTGCAAAGCAACGAGTAGTCCACAACCCCCGAGCGGTCTCAAGGGACTGAGAACAGTGCTGCAGGCCAGCACGGTTGTCACCGCCGGAGTCATCAACTAGCTGGTCACTAAAGACCCAATCAGCTCTCAAGCAGCCATCTGGCCCGGGGCCTTGGAAGCCACTTCCCTAAACCAGCTCCAAACGCCACCTCTTTCTGCCTTTCACCATGACATGACACTCCAAGCTGTTTTTGTCCTTTCCCTCTGCTTCCGTCAGAGGCACAGGAAAGATCTGAGTGAAAAGTGAAGCGCTGTACTAAGCATGGAGAATCAGGGATTTTCTGCAAATAACTTTCTTTACCATTCAATCAAAGGGCTGAAAACTGACGCTGCCTCCCCCTCTCCCACTTGATAAAATCACCACGCCGAGAAGGTAACAGTTCTCCATCCTTTGGCTACGCTGGGGTTTGATTGAGAAGGCCCCCCTCCACCCTTCGTCCACAGCACAACATTGGCTCCTAGTGTCCAGAAAGACATGCACGGAAAGAACGCCAGAGTTAGCTAAAGAAATACCACAGTTTATTGAAGACTACAAATATTTTGTTACAAGGTGAAACTACATCCTTCCAGAAATCAAGAGCAACGGCAGGTGTGTGCATTGATGCTTCGGAGGCGCTGCACCGCTTGGACTCGGAATGGGTAAGACAGGGTCAGACACGTGGGGGAGAGGGAAACGGGGGCAGGGCAAGTTCAAAGCCCAGAAGGTATCCACCAACTCATTTCCCCAAGCCACGCAGGCCATGGCCTCAGCTCGGCAGGCTCTCCTCAGTGGTCTGGTTTCTGAAACAAGACTTCAGTGCAAATTTATACACACACACAAAACACAGCCCCCAGCCTTGGGCCAAATTAGCTCTCTGCCGTCCAGAAATGCTTGTAAGGGGGTGGATATTTTCTTCCTAAAAGGAATCAAATACATAAAAATAAATGAATTTAGAGGTTGATGAGGCACGGGATGACAAGAGCCCTCCGTGGGGTTGGGAAGTGGGGCTTCTCAAAAGACTGTTACAGCGGATTTCTGAACTCTTAAGGTAGATAAGAGCCTTGGATTTCCAGAATCAGGTAATGCCATTCTCTTCTATTACCAATCACCTACCTCTTAAAATTCTTGAACCTGGTCCAGCTAAAACCTAAATCTAATGTTCTCAGAATGGGGCCGCGCCAAGTCAGAAAGCTGACAATCGTCCCCACCAAGGATTAGGGTGCACCTCGCCCGGTGAGAGGGGCAGCCACGAGGAGCGGGGCATCTCAGGATTTCTCCAGGTTGAATCCGGACTCACTCCAAGTGCTCCAACAGTTCAAAGCTCCATCTGGTTATTAGTTCCCAGACCTACTGCCCTCTGTGCTCAGCTCAGAGTTCCCCGATGATTGAAACCCTCGGGCAATTGACCCACCTGGGGCCCACACAGTGGTGAAGAACACAGATGCAGCCCCCTCCACACCACCATGACACCACACGTGAGCTTAGAATTTTGAAGAGCCCTCAATCCCAACTCTTTCAACTGCAAAATCCTCCTCCCCACATTCATCTACAAGTCACTGAAAAAAGCCGATGGAACTGTCCTCCACAAGTGGGGTACAGGCCTCACTAGAGGAGCAGGGGACAGACTAGTTATCTTTCAGGTCAGTTCCTACATCTCTGCCCTGCCATCAGATATGCAGACTTTGCCAAGAGACCAGCCATACAAACGAAGGACCCTCTCCCTCTGTTGAGCTCTCGCACCCCACACCTTTCTCTCCATACCCTAGGGCTCCCAGCTAGGGAACGAAAAGGGGCTGTGTGAGAAAAGCAGTGCTACCGAAAGGTTTAAGCCCAACCCGCCGGGGCACACTGGCTAAGAACCCACCCAACGCTGCTGGGCAGTGATTCTCCTTGAGAACTACCGGTACCAGACGTTCTCACGCCTGTCCCCACTGACAGCACAGTAACGTCTTGGGGCCCCTTGTCCTGCGTCCCACCCGAAGTTTAGGCCAGCCAACATATTCTGACAGCCAATGCAGGCCCAGGGGCACTCCCATCGTGAGGGCTGGACACATGTCCTGACACCAAGCACGTCTGCTGGTGCCGCTCGGACACCCGTGTCGGTCAAACGTGGACAACCCTACGTACAGATGCTAGCACGCACACCTCACCAACCCCGTTCTCTCAAGCACATCCTCCTCCCCCAAAACTCCTTTAGTCACATCCTGCAGAAACCACGGACAGCTGGGGTCAAGGGGTGCTTACCAGTGTTGTATCCGTGAGACCCATATCCACTTGGCTGTTGGAAAGGGGTGGCTGATGCGTTCACACTGACATTCACACCATGCTGCTTGGAAGAGGTAGGAGCCACCTGGAGAGCAACAGGGCCAGAAGGGAGGTGAGATAGTGACGGAGAACCGTCACCAACCTGCCCCAGGAACTAGGCACTCAGATGGCTATGGTCTTGAGGCAAGCTGACCACAGTCTGCTTAGTAAAATGGGTTCCCTACGGAGCTTTAGAAAATCTCCCAGTGAAGTCAAGAAATGGTAGTTTGAAGGAAGGGCAAGTGCCAAGTGGCAGGAGGGAATGAGTGACAGTCTAGGGTCCAAAGCTGGACTGTATCATCTCCCCTCTTTAGAGAACTCTAAGAACAGGTCATCTCTATCCCAGTACCTCCAATTCCAGCCCCCACCTCTCCCAGGACAGAGGGGGAATGGTTTTTCCTCATCCATTATTAAAAAATCATTTAGCCATGAAGGCAGCTAGGATAGGGTCCAGGGGCTGGGCTTCTTCACCAAAAGGAAGCCAAACCCAGGTACTCACAGGGAACACAGCAGGCCCATACTGGAAGGTGCTGGGGAGGCCCGGAACCCCTGTGTAGTATGGCAGGCTGGTGTAACTGTAGCCAGGAGGCAGCGCCGGGTTCAGGAATGTCTGCTGCGTCGTGTGGTGAGTCTGCGTCTGGTTCTGTTGGGGTTGGGCCAAGGTTGTGGCCGGGGCTGGGGAGGAGGCATCCCCGCGGCCGAACTTCGTGAGGTCACCTATGACAGGAAAGAGTAAATATACCTGCTGTCTATTTCACCCCCGACCCCAGCGCACAATTACTTCTCCTGGTTTCACAGGACTCCAGAAGACCCCGATTAAAGACTGTTAAAGGTCAATTCTTTGAATTACGTTTTCTCTCCGGCTCCATCTGGCATTGCTGAGCACACACTCCGCACTGTGCTAGTCAAGCCTGATGTCAAATGCCTGGGCAACGATGTGGGAGACAGGTTCCCACAGTAAAGCATTATTTCAGCCCCACCCTCCCTGCCTTCCCCTGCTTTCCCTCCACAAGGAACACTCCATGCTACACTCAGCAGACAAGGACAGTTCAAGGAAAATGATACGTCAAAGAGGTCAGGCATAAAAAGAAGGATCACAGCCTAGTGAGGCAACCAGATTGCCGCTGTGAGCAGGGAACAGGAGCAGAGACAAGCGGAGGAAGGCCATTTCAACCCCTGCACTTCCCGGAAAACACTGGAGAATGGCAGAGAAGCCTGTCAGGGGGTCATCTGGAACCACCGGGAGACAACAAAGTAGGACGAGAAGAAAATGTCCGTCTTCAGTAGCATCCCAAATCTACCAACCCGGATTCATCACATCTGTTCCAGACCTTCCGCCAAAGGTCTTCATTAAAGTGAGAACTGGGTCCCTGCTCGCCATTAACCAGGTTTTTGCCACCAGTCCCAGCACACACTCCTGTCATCTGCACCACCCCCCCCCAGCCGTACCAGAGTAGGGGTTGCTGGCCAGGCTACCGTCCCTCCCCGTCAGCGGTGTGGTGGGCGTGGGAAATGGGATGCTGTAGTAATCCTAGAAGAGACAAAGGGCACAGACTGGATGCCACTCATCTGCTCAGCGCAAGGTGAGAAGCAGAATGTTGGGAGCGCTGCATTTATCCAGCCGGCGAGCGAGCTGGCTGGAGCTGGTAAGAACTCCCCGTGACTCTTGCACACACTGTCCCCCTCGCCCGGCCACGGGCAGAGTCAGGCGAGGTCTACGGGTGTGCCCACCGGGAAACAGGTCGGGACCATCGGAACAATAATGCTCTCAAACCATTAGGTGTCGTCCCCAACAGTCCACTGCTACCAAAAAATAGATTCTCTTTCTGTAATTCAAAGTGTCTGACGTATCAGAAAAAGCATCCAGAGAGCTCTAAGGTATTCTGAGCTATTTTCAAGGTTAAAATTTGTTTACTTTAAAGAGGTCACAACTGATGAAAAAAAAAGCTACCTGAGAGCTGACCCACTCCCCCAGTCCCTGATCTTGAATCAGGGTTTGCATCTGGACGTATAGGTTGGGAAAGAGCTAATGGGGGGTACTTATCAACTGAGCACCTGAAACAACCCCCTCAAGGCTGTAAGGTCGCTCTCTCCTCCTGCCCTAAGCACACACTCACCAAGGGGAATCTCGTCTGAAGCATCTGTAAGTCATCGTAACCATATACTTGCGGCTGGAAGACACAAGCATGTAACAGTGTTCACAGGGATTGGCTACCACAGAAGCCAGCCAAGGTGCCAAGGGACAAAGTCAGTCAACAGAACATCCATCCTCATTCTTAGGAAGAACAGAACATAGGTTACTTCCGGCAGTTCCCTTTAGGAAGAAAGAAGTGAAGTACAGACTGGGTGATTTATGAAAGGTCTCGAAACTTGCCATGAGCCACATACCACCGATCCAACCCAGAGGCAGCGGTGGGGCAACAGGAGCCAGGTAGGAACGGCGGTCAAATACACAGCTTAAGACTCATCTCTTTCAGAAAGGATTCACATCTTACTTGTTTTCTCTAACGTATGGGGACTAAGACGTTATGCTGATTGTTAAAAAATGTGCAAACCATTATTGAACGTTTCCTGTGTATGATGCTCGCTTAGACACTTTCTGAGAGGCCAGAACGGGTGTCTTTTTAAACATTTCAAATAAATAGCCTTTACCTTAATTGGCACCAAATCTATGAATTTGACAGAAGATACACCGGGACACAAAGCTACCACTTGTCAAACCACCTACTCTCCAGCAGTCCCAGATCAGGTCAGGGAGCTCTGTTCTTCCCAGGTCACAGCCAGCTGAGAACCTCACAGACAGGGACTCAATCCTACCCAAGAAAATAATTCTCTGAGAAACTGAAAGGGATTCCAGGTGGGCACTGTGGCCTTTAGCTTCCGAAGCCTAGAATTTGTTTCACACAGAGAAAATATACAATAGGAGGAGTGGCCTCCGTTTAGTCCTTCCCCTCTAGAAATGACGATTTTTGCCCCGAACTACGAAGATCAAAAACTGGTTTGCTTACATGCGACAACCACTCATTTATTCTCTGTTTTAATTACAGTCTTCCACCCGAAGCCGGAGCCGTAAAGAGTAGCCACACCGTCTTCATCTTTTGCAGAAGCTGCTTCAGCCTCACTTACCGGGTAGGCGTGTAACAGCCCTGGAGCCATGATGTACGGATTAGGCAACAACGGCGGGACCCCAGGAGGGAGGTTGGGAGGAGCTTTTCCTAAAAGAGAGATCCCATTTTTACCCAGTCACACGATCACTCCTCTCCTCTATCCCAGAGGAATGCCGTCCACCTTCTACCTGAAGTCGTAGCGACCGAGCTCCGAGTCGAGGCTGTGACGGTGGAGTTGCTGCTGAGGCTGAGGCCTAAGCTGCTGCCGCTGTGGAGACTGGAGGAGACACTGACCACTGGGGGAGGCGCAGAGACCGTGCTGGACGTGGTGGAGAAAGTGCTGGAGGAAGAATGGAGGTTCGCCTCACTGTCCACGCTTGTGTGCTTCAAAAAGGGGGAGCAGTGGATGAGAAGAGGAAATAGCGATCAGCGAGACAGGTCAGGAGAGAGGCACAGCCCCTTCTGCAGGCGAGAGCACATCAGCCTCCCAATTAAAACGGCCGAGGCAGAGACCTGGGTGTCCTCCACCAAAGGAGTTAGAAGAAATCACGAAGTTTGCTCCGGCTGCCTGTTCCCCCAGATGCGGCGTCAGGCAGGGATCTAGTTAACAACACCGGCTGCACGCCCTCCCGTCAGAGCACATGCGGACAGACACGCCAGGAACCAATGCTGGCTGGCCAGCGAACAGTTCGGGTCAGGGAAATACAGCCTAGCCTTCTCTCCCACGTTCTCCTTCAGTAGTTCAGCAAGTTCTAATGAACTTAAACCAGAAACAGTATACCTGAGGAAAAAGAGTCTTCTAGGGAAGCCTGAGCACTCCTCTTCCCCCGGGTTTCTGGCAAACTAGACACCTTTGCCCCAAATGGGTCTTCCTCACCGTCTCAGCTTAACCCCACAAATGCTTGTCCTAAATCACCGTAGCGAACTTAATTCTCGGATCAAAAGCTTTCCTCTGGCCTTAACTTTCAGAGGATACCCGGACCCTGATTATCTTCAGCAGCCCTGTCCAACATACCCCCCACCACGGAGTGAGAACGGCTGTACAGAGGCCCTCACAGGCTCTATCAGAGCTATGAAGCCCTGCACACCTCAGTGTTAAGAAGGAATAAAAAAAGGCAAAGCTTCAGGAGTCACGTCCAGGGCTTTGAGAATTGGCCCACAGCTCAGCAGTATCTCTAGGTTCTTCTGCCTCTCCTGCCTTCCAACATCCTTTTAGTCCATTCCTGCAACCTCAGGTCAACGATCACTCCGCCACCGCACGAAGGGATTTCCAAGAATCTCTTCTCGGGAGTCTCGCCGCTAGACTCCTCTAAGTGTAAGAACACCGCCCTTCCTCTTCAGCCGCATCACACTTACCAAAAGAGTGGATGTAGAAGTGCGCCCAGAAGACGTGGATGACGAGAGGGTGTTCTGCTGCGTCGATAACGTGCTGCAAAGAAGAGGCAGCCATCAGTCACGGTGCTGTGGTGACTGACCTGGAGCTTCCATCAAGAACACTGACGAGGACGTGCGGCGGTATATGGGACCAGGAAGACCGGAGACCGGGGGGAGCACCGTGGCCGGCCAGGGTGGGGAGCAGACACAGCGAGCGGGGCTGCTGAGAAGAGAGAACAGGCCTCTCTCTCCTACCCCACAACTTGCAGGTCGTGCCCGCTAACACGGCCCCTGGCAGGCAGCAGGGACGGGGCGGAAGCAGAGAACTCTACCTCTCCTCCCAACCCCAACATCCACCTGTGACCCGAATCACCTGCTGTGTTGTGTGGTGGGAGCATTTGCACTCTCCTCACCGTGGCTCAAGCCACCCAGGGGGGATGAGTGTTGACTGGCCGCTGTCAGCAAGGAGGCTGCGGACACCGTCTCGCTGAGAGGGGAGATGCCGGAAGTGGAAGGTGAGTCAGACTTCACTGCAGAGCCTGTAGCACCTGGAAATAAAGAATAATTATCTATCCCATCAGCGGAAAGGGAGTGTCTCTGACAAGTGAATAGACGACTCCAGTCTCGGCCGTCCCCGAGACAAGAGAGGAAGTTATTTAATAAGGGACTACTGTGATTACATAGACTCTCTTATTATTTAAAATTTTTTGGACATTTATTTTTGAGAGAGAGAGAGATGGACAAAGACAAAGTGTGAGTGTGGGAGGGGCACAGAGAGAGGGAGACACAGAATCCGAAGCAGGCTCCAGGCTCCGAGCTGTTAGCACAGAGCCTGACACGAGGCTTGAACCAACGAATCGTGAGATCATGACCTGAGCCGAAGTCGGGACGCCTGACCGACTGAACCACCCAGGTGCCCCTAGACTCTCTTATTTCCAACATTTCAGAGCACTGATCTCACTTATCCAGCGATGGGAACCGAGGGTACCATCACTCTTCTAAGTCAGAGAGCCCTGAGACAGGTCTGAGAGAAAACAGCAGGGCAGGACCACACGAAGACTGTGACCAGAGAAGCCAGGGCGCTTCCCACTATGATCGAAGAAACGCAAACGTATGAAAAGGAGAGGAAAACCACTACAACATAGAGGAAAAAGCCTCACCTTCAACAGATTGCGTGGTCTGTAACTGTGTGGCCTGCACAGAGCTGAAGCCATTCTGGAACAAAAAACAGAAGAGTAAAAAACAAACTCAAGTGAAAAGTCGAGTTAGCACAGACTCAGCTTAACTTCAACCAACAAATCTTTCAGAGACATTCTGTAAGCTAACCAAAGGATTAACATAATGCAGACGATCTAAACAAAACGAATTTAAAATGGCAACAAGATAGACCAACCCCGTGTGACCCAAAGCAACAGAAGGCAGCGCCCCCAAACCGCTCAAGAGATCCCAAACCCAGAAGAGACACAGGAAAGGCCTGGGGGTCCCTGGGGGAGGTTGGGGAAGGAGGACCGTTCAGCCAAAGCACCCACTGTTCTAGCTGCACGGGACTGTCAGTCCGCTCCACAGCACCTCTGGCATATGCTGTCCCCTCCCCGGGCCGAGACACGGCAAGGTGTCTATCAATACAGACCCAGAAGTCCAGCACTCAGATCTTCGCGAGAGAGAAAACAAGTACTTGACATTGATCCTACGACAAAGAACGAATCTCTAGTGCTGGCTTTAGTTTTCTGACTATGAATCTCCAGGCTTGCTGCAAAGAACTTTTTTATTTCTCCAACCACAGAAATGTGTTTTTTTCAGCTTCTCGGTCAGTACTTCTGTGGCATCCCAGCACCATTTGTCAAGAAGGGAAACACTAACACTGGAGACACTTTGCCCAATATTGTCTTAAACAGCACCCAGGGACTCTCAAAGCCACACTACCTTTGCCTGAGTCAGGTCCTTTTGGGGTGATGAGGAGATGGAGCTGGGGTACCGTCGAGTCTGTGTGGACCTCTGTTCATACAGAGGGCCCTGAGCATTATTTGGGGAGGTATAGGTTGTCGACTGAATTGGACCGCTCTGATAACCGGACTCCTGACTCTGGTTAGATGAAATTGTAGATGAAGATTCACTGTGGGGAGCGCAGAAGGAAAATCTCAGAAAACCAAAACAGAACAGATCCATGGATACTAAGGACATGCTGGAGACCTACTAGAGTAAGTTGATTATAATCAAAAGGAAAATTCCCAGCAGCAAATAAAAGACAAGTTTCTCTTGACAGCAATAGGAATTTCCACATCCTACAGAGTCAGGGGTCTGAACTCAAACTGCTCGCCCACATTCTGTTTTAAGAGAAAGAGGCAAAAGCAGAAAGGATAGACTTTTTTGATCCTTCTGATATATCCTAACATGAACCCTAAGCACAGGGAAAGTCATCTGTTTCTCACATTCATTTCAAGGAATTCTGGGCTCCTGGCTCTGTCAGAAACCCTATTAACTATAAGGTACTGGGTAGAAACTCTGAGAAAAACTATGAAAACATTCACATGACTTAACGGCAATTATAATCCAATAGATTAGGCAAGGGCCTGATGCTTATATTTTTAAATTCAAGGGACTGAAGAAAGTAGCCTAGTCCCTTAAACTCTGCCAGAACTTTTTCTTTAAATATTTATTTACTTTAAAAGAGAGAGAGCACACGTGCACACAAGGCAGGGGCGGTGGGCAGAAAGAGAGGGAGAGAGAGAATCCCAAGCAGGCTGCGCGCTGTCAGCTGACGAGGGGCTTGACTTCACCAATCGTGAGAACATGACCTGAGCCGAAATCAAGAGTCGGATGCTCAACTGACCGAGCTGCCCAGGTGCCCCATCCTCCAGGGTTTTCTACTGCTTATGTTGGCCCTTCGTGACACTTACCAGAGAAGGTAGGAAAGGCTCTTTTTTACTTGTGTCATCTATTGATGCTACTACCTCTTTCTTAGGAGGCCAGAGTCCTACCCTTCATATGCATAAGGCCCACACCAAAGGACCAAAGATGTCAAAAGCATTTTTAGCTGGATGCCAAGGTCCTCCTGTTAGAGGTGCTATACGCACCTCTTAAGAACTGGGCGTGGGGACGCCTGGGAGGCTCAGCCAGTTGTGCGTCCGACTCTTGATTTTGGCTCAGGTCATGATCTCATGGTTCAAGAGTTCCAGCGTGGAGCCTGCTTCGAATTTTTCTCTTTCCCTGCCCTGCCCCCCCAGCCCCCCCCCCCCCCCCACCAAGGAACAACACACGGACATGTGCTCTCTCTAATAAAAACTTAAAAACAAAAACAAAGTGGTGGATGCTTCTGTTAAAAAAACAAAAAACAAAAAACAAAAAACAAGAACTAGGCGTGGACACTCCAGAAGTATGCAAGAGGTATATTTCCATCTGTTTAGTGTTACAGATAATCTTAGTAACAGTATTTTGAAATGCTTAACAAAAATGCTACAATCGGCTACTTTTCCTTCAATCAGAGGCTTGGGCCTCTTTGGAGTTCTAGGAATCGGCAAGAGACAGAAAAAGTGGTAAAAGCCTGACAAAAAAAGTCTTGATTGAGGTTTCCCCTCTACCTGGCTGTGCTGGTATAGAGGCTACTTGGAGCCTGGCTTGAAGAGGCGCTCGTGGTGGGGGTGGACTCGTAATCAGAAAGGACAGGCTCTGACCCAAACTGCAATGCCCCAAACTGCAGGTTTAGCCCTGAGATATCTGCTGAGCCAGGCATCTCCACAGCCAGAGCAGGAATCTGTAACGAGAAGGTAATGGTTTTATTACAATCTTACTATAAGACTGATAAAAAAAAAAAAAACCTGTTTCAAATTTGCAAACTATCCCCTCACGATCTTGATTCCCAAATCCCGCATCCCCTTTGCCCTAAAATGACACCCATCACAAAGTTCAAGTACCTTAGAAGTCAAGGAGGCCTTTTTCTTCTGCTGTTTCAATTTCTGCTGAGCCGGCTGAGGGCTGGAGGACTGGTTATCTGAAGACCCGGGAGACATCTGTGGGGCCGAGGTGGATTTGCTCGGCAGAGGAGAAGAGGGCGGTGGAGGTGCAGCGGTGGAGGTGGCCACCGTGGGCGGCTTCTCCTGAAGGAACACCTCCATCATGGCTGAAGACGGGGTGAAAGCCTGGCGTTTGCTGAAGGGGCTGTGTACTGTGGAATCGTCTGGGTTCTTCAAATCTGCACGGAGAGTCCCGGTATGTATAGGGTCAGGGATGCTGATGAACGTCAGTGAAACGCTATTATCCTCTCTTGAGCCATAAACAAGGCCCTCAAGAATCAGCACGTCACATAAACAAGTCCTCATCTAGGACTCACTCTCATTTCTAAAAGTGACAATCACACATCGTATCTGTTCCAAGTACAGCCTAATCAAATCAGCACTATTAGCCTGCTTGTGTAAGACAGGAACCTACAAACTGTCCATGTTTAGAGCGAAAGGTCCTACATAATGCCAAGCCCACAAACCTCCTAAGGCAACGTTTTTTCAAACACTGAAGACCAATCTAGGGAGAGTCCAAACACTCCGTGGTCAACAGAAGACTGCAACTACGATGTAGATGTCTAAACTCGGTTAAAGAGACACCGAGCCTCAAACTTTTTACTACTTCCTAGCTTTCTGAACTCAGCCTGTGTGACTAGAGGGTATCAGTCATGGGAAACTAGCCAGGTGGCTGTCCTCCTCCTGACTTCAAGAAACCTTCTCCACCCCCGACTCCTGCAAGCTCCTGGTGGTAATGTTCCAACACGTCACTTTCCACCCTTCTCACCGTACTGCACCAGCGATGGGGACTGTGAGGCGGAGCCCATGTCCCAAGAGGAGGTGGCGGTGGTTCCAGGCTGAGAATGCTGTGCCGCCAGCTGGGCCAGGGCCTGAGCAGTCTTGAACTGCTCCAAGAACTGAGAGCCCGTGGTGCTGCCACCTTTGGCTTCGCCGACATCGCCAAACCCTTTTCCCAACATGCTCACCTGTAGACCGACACAGAGAGGGATGAGAGAGACCTACGGCAAGCAGATGTGTTCACCACTTAGAAACACCTGGAAAGTCACTCAGACACAGGGGGAGCCAGGAGAGACCCGACAAGTAAAGAATATCACCAGACTGAGTACACAGTCTAGTCCATTAGAGCACAGTCTCTGGAGTCAGACTGCCTAGGTCCAAATCCTGGCTATGTAATTGTGGAAAAACCTATTTGTGATTTCTCTGTACTTCATTTTCCTCACCTGAAAGCAAATGAAAATAGTATTGCATAAAGCTGTAGGGGGATGAAGTAATGTATTAAAGCATTTAATATGTGTATGGTACATAATAAGCATCATTAAAATTTACACCATTACTTCCTCCCTCCTCAGGTATAAAGATCTAATGACTGGTGGAATTTTTCTCCTTTAAAAATTTTTTTTTAATTTTTTTGTAAGTTTTTTTTTCAAATGCTTATTTATTTATTTTGAGAGAGCAGCAGGGGAAAGGGAGAGGGAGAGAGAATCCCAAGCAGGCTCCACACTCAGCATGGAGCCCAATGTAAGGCTCGATCTCACAACATGACCTGAGCCCAAATCAAAAGTCGGACACAACCAATTGAGCTACCCAGGCACCCCGGAATTTTTTTCCTTTTAAAGGTTTACATCAGGCATCTAGGTGGCTCAGTTGTTAAGCATCTGACCTCAGCTCAGGTCATGATCTCACGGTTCATGAGTTCGAGCCCTATGTCGGGTGAGCAAGAGCCCCACTTCGGACAAACACAAACCCTACTTCGGGTGAGCCCTGCTTCTCTCTTTCTCCCTCTGCCCCTCACTCACTTGCACACGCACACTTTCAAAAATAAGTAAATAAATAAAAAGGCTTACATCAACCAGTATTTGATTATTTTTTTAAACTGTTTTTTAATGTTTATTTTTGAGAGAGAGACAGAGTGTGAATGGGGTAGGGGCAGAGAGAGAGGGAGACATAGAATCCAAACCAGGCTCCAGGGTCCGAGCTGTCAGCACAGAGCCCAACGTGGGGGGCTCAAACCCACGAACTGTGAGGTCATGACCTAAGCTGAAGTCGGACACTTAACTGCCCAGGCGCTCCAAGCAGTACTTGATTACTAAATTAATACGAAGGCTAATACGAAATTTCAGTTCAGCCTTTAAGGCTCATTTTGCCCTTCCACTAAACAGCTCAAAAGTAACAAGGAGAGCTAACCGGAGCCTCACTTCAAGACAAAGAAAAGAAAGCTAAGGGCCTGTCAACATCTCTGCACCACACAATCAAATAATGAGTCCGTATGATTCATTTTCTCTGTGTGTATCCAAGTTCTATAGGACAATCACGAATAAGAAAACAAAATTTACTCTTATGCTTTTGGGGGATTTCCCCCACTCCCTACTGCTAGGTAAGACCGCCAGCCTAGTCCAGCAGATGAACCACATGGCCTTGACTACTCCAAAACATCTTCAGGGAGATTCGATCTAGTTTCCCTTAGGTTCTTATTCAACCATATCCTTCCTCATCACCATCAATGAGCAGCGCTCTCTTAAACGAAACCAGTCAGTCCAACTCAAGGGAAGACATTTTTCCCACTTCAGTCTATGTCACAAAATTATACGAACAAAAACACAAACACCCGAAGTTGAGTTAAAAGTATCGGACTATGGCAGGGAGATGATCCCACATGGTAACGATTATCAGATATTCTACAAGTGCAAAGCTTTAAAGATACAGCATATTATGTAATGTCCGTGTATAGCGAGCTCCTATGTTATTTATATTAAAATTTTGTTTTACATCTATTAAATTTTAGGGAAAATTGGTTCTCTAATGTTTCTTTCTTTTTCTTTTTTTAAGAGAGAAAAAACACAAGCAGGGGAGAGGGGCAGAGGGAGAAAGAATCTTAAGCAGGCTCCATGCTCAGCACAGAGCCTGACATGAGGCTTGATCCCACGACACTGCAATCAGGACCTGAGCCAAAACCAAGAGTTGGACGCTCAACTGAGCGAGCCACCTAGGCGCCCAAGCATCTGACTCTTAGTAGCAGCTCAGGTTGTGATCTCAAAGTCATGGGATCGAGCCCAACACTGAGCTCTGCGATGACAGTGTGGAGCCTGCATGGAGTCTCCCTCTCTCTCTGCTCCTCCCTGCACAGTCGTGTGCACTTTCTCTCAAAATAAACACACATTAAAAAATAATAAAAATGGAGTAATCGTTATAATCCTACTACTGGAAAAATAAAATTATATGCAAAAAGAAAAAAAGAGAAAGTTTTTCTTATGATTTGTTAAAAAAAAAAAACACTGGTCCTTGCATCACTGTTTACCCTTAAATGATTCCTTTGCTTTGGTCGTTAACTAACCACCTTGAATTTCTTAACTGAGTCAACAATTCACATGCCTGAAGTACTCTAGGTGTTAATAACTAATACCACTGCTGCTCCCCCATTTGTGTGGCCTTATCCACAATCTTATTTCATGTTCCTACAGCCCTGTATGACAGGCAGAGCAAGCGCTCTTATCCCCGCCTACAGAGAAGGGGAGGGGCAGCTAGTAAGCAGAAACATTCAGTAAAACCCCAAGTTTTTGGAAGCTGAGTCCAGAAACATCTGGTTTAAACAGATTTATATGGCAATTCTGCTATCGAGAAATAGGCAAGTGCTACAACTTCCCATCAAAGTTTAACTAGAATTGAAAAAGGATTAAAATTTGATGTCATTTTTTTTCCTCTTCGACAGCAAATTAACACTTGGCACAGTAAGTGTCTGGTAAGTGATATGGACTCACTTTTAGAGGAAGATTCAGTCTGTCCAAAACTAAGCCCTCCTACTGCACAGCACCCTACTACCCAACTCTGTGTCCCTACCACCAAGGCTACTTAGCGGGGGCTACTTAAGGCTACTTAAAGGGGATGTTTTACCCCACCCCAAACCTGTCACCGGAAGGCAGTACTCCATGTACGTGCTGGAGTTAAAGGGCACTGGGTCTCTTACTTACCATACTGTGATGCGAGAATGAGTTTCCTGAAGCAGGCTGTGTTATGGCGCTCTGCTTTGAGTTACTGAACACCAGAGGCTGCGCAAGAGAAGGAGCCTGAGATGGATCCAGATTAGAGGAATCATTCTCCATTGAAGATGGTGTCTTCCCCAACAGAACAGCAAGGTCGATTCTGGTGGAGAGACAGAGTATACTCATGAATAATGACAGAACATTCTAGCATTCCCAACTCCCAGAGTATGGTCAGATCAAAATAAAGTCACTCATCAAAAACACAAACACCAGAAATGCTTAATTGACCAAAATAAATGATGTGTGAGAACCACTACAGGATCTAGCTGTGTTCTAATGGCACTGTCAACCATAATGTTAAATATTTCAATTTAGTTAAATTAATTTAATGGAACAGCAAATGTTAGTTTTAATGCAACAGCTTCACATTTGGGCCAAAATTTACAAAATTTTTAATGAATATTTTAATAATGAATACCTGCCATTACCAATACCTAACACACAAAACCTTGCCAGAGCACCGGCACCTTCAAGTATCTTTGGAATTGACCCCCCAACTTCCGTAGAACTTCCCAAGTCACCTGTGGTCTAAGGAGCACTCTTATAGTTCCGCTTTGCCTCTAGTTCTCAGCACAGAGCTCCTAAAACCCTTAAAATTTCCTAAGTGTCTCTTGTTATTTGTAATGAGCCTCTTTCAACCAAAGTCCACGCTAACGAGGTTACTCAGGGTGGGAGCCCCACCCCCCCAGAGCTGCAGGAAGTGGGCTGCCACCAGGAATACCAGCAATGGGATTAGAGGGTTAGAACTTTCCGCCCCAGCACTCTCTCTTTACCCACTTCTAGAATCAGAACGAGCTTGGAGACTGCCTTCGACAGCCAATGGCTTAGTCAATCAGGCCTATCTAAGTAATGAAACTTTGATTAAAACTCTAGAACAGGGAGATTCAGTGGATGCACTGAATGTTGATGAATGTACTGGGAAGGCACCCCACCCCCTGCCCTGTGTGTGCGCATCTCTTCCAACTGGCCACTGTACCTGAGTACTGGTTATAACAAACCAGTTATGGCAAGTAACTCTTCCCTGGGTTCCGAGTCATTCTAGCAGATTTCTGAACCTAAGCAGGGGGTGAAGGGTGGGGTAGGCTGTGAGAATCCCCAAATCTGCAGTCAGCCAGGCAGAAGGGTGTGGGCAGCCTGGGCACTCATCTGCAGTGGACCTCACACCTCGGAAGCAAGGGCAGTCTTCTGGGATGGAGGCATCAATCAGGGTCTGTGCTAACTCTGGCAAGTGGCAGAACTGAACTGAATTACTAAATACCTTGTTGGTGTTCAGAGAATTGAAGGACTGATGTCAGTAAAATGGGATACTGGTGTCAGAAAAACAACACACATCGCCTCTGATGCCCCTAATGTCCTATTCCTAGCATGCTTCGGGCTTCTGAGTTATCAGCTATCAAACCCAGGTCTAGAAATAATCCAAGAGGCTTTCTGGGAATAAAAATATTCCTAGTAAGTGCACCTCCCTCTACTAACCCCAATAACTAAGGTTCAAGTTCTAAAAAATTCATTAGCCAGATCCTAGGGGAAAAATGACCATTTTACTCAGTAGGCTTGGCAGACAAAGATCATTATTATAAAGCAAGAGAAGCAGCTACTGAACAGTTCTGCAAACTGAAATAAATGAAAACATTTCCATGTTTAACTTTACCTTACTACCAGACAAGCTCAATCGTGCTAAGTTTTAATTCAGGTTGACCTATGTAATTAAAGGGGCTATTTTGGAAAGAATCATCTTTAAAATTGTAAAAAACGGACTCCCATTCAGTAGACCAACTCTTATAACCCGATCAGCCTCACATGCTTGCTTCCCGTTACTGCCAGCACCATGGGAGCTCGAGAAGGCCCACTGCTGCTCTTCCTTACAGCCCCTTCTCACCAGGCCCATTTGGGAAAGGACACTGAACTTTACCACACACTTGCCTCTGACCAGCAGTGATTGTCACATTCTCCGCAGGCAGAGGCACTGAAGACACATTAGAGGCAGTGAAGATCTTGGTCTCAGAAAGCTGGAAAACAGAAGGATTAGTCACTTCTGGTGTTAAGTGGACTACAGTCAGAAACCTGGCTCAGGTAAGGGGAACTTACCAAGGAAAAGGGAAAACGCTCAGAAGAGAAAACCACCTAGCCGGAGGAACCTACATGGACTGACCTCCATTACCCTTCTAGATATGACTTTATCAAAAGTGTAAAATCAAGAAACCCTATGAAATACAATGGGAGTCACATGATATGCACACTGAACTTACAGAAAGCTGAATACACATGCTACAAAAAAGAGAGAAAACCCTTTTATACTTTCCCATTAGAGTTCCCAACTCACACCCTTACCCAAACCAAACTTTATCTTCCACTGCTCCTCTCAAAGAAAGGTTACAGCCAAGACAAAGACAAAATGAAAGAAATTCATTCCTGGCTTTTGAGCAGTAAGGACCCAAGTGCTGGTGAATTAGGGTCTCTGTAGGGATGATTTCAACTATATGCAATTTTTGCCTTAATAGTGACTTTATTACACCTACCCTTTGCATTCTAAGACCCTAAAATTAGGTAAACAATTGTAGGGAATAGCTCATTCCACCATTCAAAACTTGCTTTGGTTTTGTTTTCACTTTTTGACTAAAATCTCTTCTCCAAAAACAGGGAATCCACTTCCCCAAATATATCATTCTCTGAAAGTTGCTTAAACAGACCAAACCAAATCCTAGAAAGTATTCACGAGGCAGTCTAGCTCAGTTACAACAGAAAAGAAATCATCCTCTAATGCTGATGCATCTGAAATTTTAAACACTCAGGTCTGGCAAACCCAAAGTTTGGTCACCATGTCACCATAAAAGCTGCCTTGCCTAAATATATATAAGTATAGAAAACAGACTGAAAAAATGTTAAAACAGGATTTACTCCATGATCACTAAAAACTACAATTCACAACAAAATCCTGACTGTGACCAAGAACGAGCAGAATTCTTTTACTCAAGTGCTACTCCAGTGAGCTCAGAGTGCTGGCTGATGTGCCACCTCTGTGACACCCATGACTGAGCTGTCCACGTTGAGTCACGCTGGAAGATCTATACTTTCATCTCAACTATGAAGCTGGGCTTCAGAACGAACCAGATTGTGAATTCGAGGACGCGGTACTCTCTCACTTCGCACCCACCTCTAAGCCAATCACAGGACCAAACACCAGTGCCCGAATAGGAACTAAATAGCCGAACTGGCTCAAGAGAAGTCATGGGCCACCAGCAGCTGTTACTCAAGGCACTACCTGCCTAACTCCATTTCTGGTGCTCTACCCAACCACCATCTCTTGCTGGGATAAATCCGACAATCAGATATTGGACTTACACAGGTGCACTTGCCCTTTCCATAGTCTGGTTCCACAGAGTCCTGTTCATGCCCAGTCTCCTTCATATAACATATGTGAAATGTTCTGGCTCAGAACACTATTTTGGATGTAAAAGTTTTGGGTCAGAATCTTAAGGGTGAGTTTTGAAGGGGTAGAAATATACCCATTTTCTATCCCTAAACACCACTAAGGGATAGAAAGCACTAGCGAGGAGTGACCCGGGAATACCTACGTCTTCATTCCAGTCTTCAGTCCCCCACTCCTCTGCCGCGGTCCTCCACGCACCTGGCAATAAAGGAAAAACAGTGAAGTAACTTAAGTGCCAGTACACAGCATGTGCAAAAACACTAATGTATTAATAGTTCTGGCAGCCGAAAGAGTAACCAGATTTTAGTAATCAGAAGAGGTTCCTAGGTTCCAGGGGGGAGGAAAAGACTATTTAGAAAGGGATACGTCAGAAGACCAGGGTTTTTCATAAGATTATGACTTCACACCTACTTCCAGGCTTTGTTACACAGCTTTAACAGCAGAGATAGTGGGGAGTGGGGGAGCGAGGGGCAACAGGTCCAATGCTCCAGGCAACCTCTGAAGACCCCTCAAGCCCTCTGCCTTGGTGGTCAACTCAAGTGACAGCAGCAGCCAATTTACACCAGAACGTACACTACGCCTTCTCACCTGGTAGGAGACAGCATGACAGGCAGAGAGAGAGTGGCGGTGACGGGGGGAACACGAATGGCTGCCATGTGGCAGTGGAAGGGCAGCGGAAGACAGGCTTCCAAACTGCGGGCACTGACAACTACCTGCTATCAGAACTCAATGCAAAAATGCATACTCAGCAGAAGTCAAGTGTATCGATCTCACTGGTCAAACCGTAAGAAACCCTCATGAGTCTGTTCTTTTCCACGCCTTTTCAGAAGACATTGGACAAAACTGAAAAAGCAAACATGTCTGTTATTATCCTAGTCCTAATCCTACAGAACGTGACCTCTAACCTGCCAAGGGCACAGCACAGACAACGCAGTCATATACTCGCCCCATGTTGGTCATAACAAAGTCAGGATGGTTTCTATAGGAAAGTTCCATCAGCAGTAAAACCACCTTTCCACACTCCCCTTGTTTTGCTTCATGTGTACGTATATCCTCAGAAAAGAAAACTGTTCTACGAGAAGCAGGATTCTTCCCTTCAACTGAAGGACCACAGTAAGAAGTAACACCTGACTACTGCAAAGGACAAGAACACTCCTTATTTTCTTCTCTAAAACAATAGTACATGTTGATCAATTCTTCAAGCCTTCTCTCCAAATGGAGAAAACTTCTTTTAAGAATTACAGTCTGGGGCTCCTGGGTGGCCTAGTGGGTTGGGAGTCCGATTTCAGCTCAGGTCATGATCTCGCAGTTCACAAGTTTGAGCCCCTCATTGGGCTCTGTGCTGATGGCTCGGAGCCTGGAGCCTGTTTCAGGTTCTGTCTCCCTCTTTCTGCCCCTCCCCCACTTGCTCATGCACACTCTCCCTCTCTCAGAAATAAACATTAAAAAATTTTAAGAAAATGAAAAAGAATGAAAATCTGGCATTCAGATATTCACTGTCACCGAAGAGAAATATTCTAATACCTATATTCCCATATGAAATTCTTCTAGGGGCCCCTGGTAGGCTCAGTCAGTACAACATGAGATTCCTCATCTCAGGATTGAGTTCAAAGCCCTACATTGGGTGTGGAGATTTCTTAAAAATAAAATCTTTAGAACCCTATTTCATAAAGAAAAAGACAGTCATTATAATGCTTCTTCCAGGACCACTTATAACCGCACAAGGGAAATTCCGAACCACTTAATAATGGCAACGTTCTCCAAATCACACTAAAGTCCAATTTCAGTTCAGACAAATTACAAACCATATTCTTCTCTCCCTCTTTGGTGACACTACTCTTCCTCTCCATTGACATCCAACCTGCCTTGGATATATGGAACCCAAGATCTGGGTTAACACATATACATAATCCTGGAGTTGGAAGTGACCTGAGAAGTTATCTCCTATTGACGGGCTCTCTGTCAAGGCAGCAATGTTCTCTTGCACTCTCGTGACTAGTCTGAGACGCAAAGGAAGAATGCAGATGCCTACTTGATCCAAGACAAGATGCACAGTCATGGCCAAGAAGGCTGTACTGAAAAGGCACGAAAGAACAGTAGGAGTGCTAAGGCTCTGAGCGATAGGTAAGGGTTTCCATTCTGTCAGCAGAAAGCAGTCAATGTAAATGTTAAATAGTCATTAAATGATCAAAAATTTTTAAGAAAAAACAGGCACAGAATATGAGAATAAAAGGCAGAAAAAGAAAAAAAAAAAAGCAGGGAAACAGAAAAATGACATATCCACAGATATTCCAATTCATAAAAATCTATAAAAATATCCGGGGCAGTTAGGCACCTGGATGTATCATACCAGGAGCAGTCTCAAATTTTCGGGGATAATTTGACCCCTCAACCCCACTGAAATCAAGTCCTGAAACAAAAAAGAAAAAAAACACAAGCAGTGAAATTTTGCTTCTGAATGAGAACATTTGCCCCAAACAATTCCCACTGTACCTGTGGATATTTTAAGGGTAGGTTTCAATTTCTTTTTAAATAAAAAAGGGAATTTGAAGTTTGCTATCATGAAAACACAAAAAGAGATCATGCACGAATGTCACTGCATATTGTGAAATTAACAACAGCTGGAACGCATGAAGCTACACCCAACACGTTCACACGCACAAGACGAGATCAGCATCACACAGCTTTTCATTCAGCCACAAATCCGATTTCGGATTCTAACCTCCCAAATCTGCTATTCTCTCCTCAGTATAAATAAACACACACCTCATCCTTCCTTGCTTTCCAAACCAGATCCTTGCTGAAAACAGCTAAGGCTTGCAATCTAGGACTGGGACTCCATGCCTGATTTTCTATCCACAACTGAAAACAAATCCCTTAATGTCTATTATCTTTTCTGCCAATGAGAAAAAAGCCAAATACCCAAAAACTAGTGCTCAAAAGCAGTCACTTCTGGTATTCAGACTGCTACCACACTGCCTCTACAAGCCATCAAGAGTGGCGTTATACCTCCTAAAATAACAAAAAGTTCATAGCCAAATGGTCTGGGAATTAAAACAGATTTCCATCTTGTCAATAACTCAACTTCAGCCTCCATCAATGGGATAACTGTATTTAAAACGAATTTGTAAAATAGCTGGTAAATTAAAAGCACATAACATTCAGGACCTGAGGTATAACGTCTTGTGGGCAATAGATCAACTGTTTGTGCCAGAGACCCTCCTAAAGAGAGAGAGAAACATCAATGATCTTTGAAAAGGGGCAAAGCAAATAAATAGATAAGGGGTTAAAAAGCTGAATTCACACTCTACTATTAACTCATTCCCCCCTTTATAAGGGAAAAAAGTCTCAAGTTTTTCCTGTGCTGGCTCAGCCACAAAGAAGCAGGGGCTCTCGTAAGAATACAATACTCTGCAGCCCAGGGACTGTTCTTACTTAAAGGGGTAAAAGTATCTTTCACTCCCAAACACATTGTGGGTTGTCTGTCCCACAAGCCTAACATACCCTTAAATATATATAGCCTACTCAGACACAAACACCAAAAGTCAGCTAACCAAAAAAGCAACCTTATTCAAATCCCATAATATTCTTCCACACCCAGAAAACTATTCAATAAACAGCTAGAAAGCTGCGGCTTCCTTCTTGCCCAGATACTGAGATTTTTCCAAAACTGAAGGTAAAAAAGGTATTATCTCAGTGCCAGAAAACAAACTGACAGTGGGCTTTGATTCTGGGCCTTGTTCATCTCTACAAGTGGTGACATAATTAACTAATTAATTAGTTAAGAATACTTCTTCAAAAGGCAAAGCTAGAAACCCTAACAGAAACACTAGGAAACGCACCTGGAGCTAATGGCAGCCACACGGTGTAACAGAAAGAGCATGGGCTCTTAGGGTCAAACAATTCTGAGTTCAAATACTAGCAAATTTCATGACCACCCTTTGAGTGTAAGGTTTGGCATGTGGAGATGACGAACAGTGTCAGTTTCACAAGTGAGTGATGAAGACCAAGAGAACCAGCACGTGTAAAGTGCCCACAGGCACACAGTCAGCAAGGAGAACACACAGTATTTCGATCGCCATCCCTTCCTCCCTTATCTCTGCACCAAAAACTATTCCTCCACTTTTTAATATGACCATAACCTCAAAATAGTTATTTCCTTAGGTTTTTAAAGACCAGAAACAATAAGCAGTCACTCACTCGTCCCATCATCTGGTTCGAAGTGGCCAGTGTTGTTCCACGTATTCCCGCTATTATTGCCATAGTTGTCATCGGTATTGGCCGGTTCTGCATAATCAGCTGGGTTAAAGGTTCTGAGGGTGTGGGGAAAAATAGCTTAAAAGAGTCTGTGACCTCCAAGCAGCACCAGCAAAAATGAACAATCCCATGGAATAATCTCAATTTATGTCTACTACCTATTTTGGGTTAGGACATCTATAATCATAATAAAATCCACACTGAATTTTGGAAAACAGCAGATACATGCATTCAAATGAAGTTATGAGCTAGAGGTGATTCAAGTAGTAAATGCTTATCTCCAGCACTACATCTACACACTCATCTGATTAAGTGGTCTAGAAATCTTTCTGATCACATTTTGGTTAAGGCTGCACATTATCCTCAGGGTATCAGGACGCTAGCCGCCCTAGGATATTATGGTAATGATTAGGGGGAAAAAATTTAAAGACTGTGACATCAAATCAATGAAACTTACCCCATTCCTTGAGCAGAAAACCTTCCTCCCCGTCTACCAGAGCCACCTTAAAGGAAAAAAAGACACAAAGAGAGGAAGAGAGAAATATTTTAAAAGTTGATATAAAAAGTACCTTGCCAATTGAGGCAACTCTGGAATAGTAAGTGGTTGATATTATTACATGTTCTTTCTTTCACCCTGTAGTATAGTTAATATAACACAGTAGGCAATCACTACTATTGACAGATTGTTCCTTTGCTGACCAAGCTTCTGGGTCCTTAAGCAAATACATTAACGTAAACGACACCTATCTTCTTTCCCACTGCTCACTCAGCAATCTCTAGAATTTGCATGATTTCTCAACAATTTAGGTAATGAGATGTCATGTGAATTTGTTTTCAAATAAAGACGACCCCTACAGAACTAATAAGAATACCCTGCCCCCAATATCCAACCCCCCAAGAAACTGATCACCTCTGCCTCTGCCACGTCCTCTTCTGCCTCGTTCAGTGCCTCTTCCAGAAGGTCCTCCACTCTTAGTGCCATCTAATCCGTTTTCCTGACCCCGAACTAAAATTAAAAACACAAATAGCCAAAACAGAGTCAATGGAATTTATGTAAATATGTAAGTGGCACATACAGATGGTGGTGGGGAGACAAAACCAAGAGGAGATAATGAGATGGAAGGATGGGACATGATGGTTACCAGGGGAAAGGTGATGAACCACAACAGAGAGCTAGAAGTCAGACAACTTTATAAATGACTGCAAGGTAATTTCATGCCAAACTGGTAGCTGTAGCTAGAAAACGCTACATGTAAGAGATACCAAGGTCTCAGAATAAATGGTGGCAAGAAAAAAATCAGAAGGATGATATAATGGTTACTAGGTCCAGCCTACCAGGGCCCTGACATCCCTGAAATCCAGACATTACTGACCCACAGCTGGTTTTGTTAAAGCCCCATGCATACACTCTCGTCCACGGCTGGCACCTCTCCCCCGTCTTGGTGGCCCACCACGTCGCCGACTATAGTCTCTGTCACGGTCTCGATTTTCTTTGCCTTCCTCGTTGGATTCCGTTTGGCCACCATCCTTCTGTCCTGAGACTCCCTTCTTCTTCCCGACCATCTCCCACGAATGCTAAAGAAGGGCAGAGCATTCACATCTAATCAATATGGATTGCTATCGGGAAACCACAGATAAAAACTGGGAAACTGTTAACCATTCTCCTCTCATCATCCAAATCTAAGATACTTCCACTAACTTATGTCTGCTTAAATGGAGGGTACAGACAGAACCTCAAAACAAATTCTATACCTATCACTGAAAAATTGAAGTCCTTCTTATAGGGGAGGTGCTTATAGCTAATGGACTGCAGGGATCGCTTCCAAAAGGACTGCCAAGATCTGGATCCGGTGCAGTCACGTGGCGTATCAGGCAAAGGCCTAGTTATTGGTCCCTATCTTTCAAGTGTGTTTCCTGGGCTGAAAAAATTAATTTCCTTCAGATTCAGTGACTCCTAACTTTTTCATACACAGTCTTATTCATGTCAAAGGAGAAAAGGAAACTAAAAGTTTCTAAAGGTTAACTTTGAATTCACAATGAATCAATAGCATTTGACTCTTGGGCACATTCTCTAATCAAACAACCCAGCATTGAGAAGAATAAGAACTACACCTAGTCCTCACCACCATCCCCCAGCCCCACTCCCTGACACACACACCAATTGCCTTTGCTTTAAAGACGAAGTAACAGCCAGGAAGGCATAGCCCGGGCCCGGACACAGTGGACCACAGGGAGCCTTCTGTTCCAGGTTTTACATCTGTATTCTCCTTATACTCCCTAAAGTGATATAACCCAATTAAACTTTCCCCAAAGCAGAATAATCTATAATTCATTCCAGACTGCAGAAGGGAAAATTCGTGGTAAGGAAAATAAACTAAAAAGTCCTGCAAAAAACCTCATTCCTCAAAAAATGAGTTTTATAAACACACACACCTTGATTCACAATTATTTTTGCAGAAAATATGTACAAAAATTCCCAAACACCGAGACTACCATATCTTTACTATCCTAGTTACCATCTTACTCAAACAACAATGACCCAGTGCTCCGCAACAGCTAACTAATATCTAAAGACTTCCAAGAATATGGACCAAGTAGAATACAAAACGGCTATTAATTTTTCCAGGATTGATAACGTGGTCATACAGAAAAATATCCTTCTTTAAGGGAAGCATGCTGCAGAGGATTTGTGATGTCTACAACTTACTTCCAGCCAATTCCAAGTGTCCATAAATGGATGAATAAACAAAATGTGGTATACACATATAATGAAATATTTTTCAGCATTAAAAAGGAGTGAACTTCTGACACATGCCACAATGTGGACAAACTCTGAAAACGCTATGCTAAGAAAGACGCAAAGAGACAAATATTGCATGATTCCACTTACATGAGGTACCTAGAATAGGCAAATTCATAGAGACAGAGAATAGAAAAGGTTACTAGGAGCTGGGAAGAGTTACTGTGTAATGGATACAGTTTTTGTTTAGGAAACGACAAAGTCCTAGAGATGCATAAAGCTAATGACTGCATAACATGGTCAGTGTACCTAATGGCACTGAATTATATACTTAAAAATGGTTAAAATTATACATTTTAAACATTTTTTTTTTAATTTTTTTTTCAACGTTTATTTATTTTTGGGACAGAGAGAGACAGAGCATGAACGGGGGAGGGGCAGAGAGAGAGGGAGACACAGAATCAGAAACAGGCTCCAGGCTCCGAGCCATCAGCCCAGAGCCCGACGCGGGGCTCGAACTCACGGACCGCGAGATCGTGACCTGGCTGAAGTCGGATGCTTAACCGACTGCGCCACCCAGGCGCCCCCATTTTACACATTTTTACTACAACTTTAAAAACTTAAGTTAAAAACTACATTTAAAATTATACCAAAATCATACCCACACGTTCTAAAGAGCCTACAATAGTTTGCTAATAGTTTTTGAAAAAATTATCCACCCAGGATCCGGTAGCTCCTTGTTGCCTACTCTTCCAGTCCAAGCTCATTCCACATTATAGCTCCTGAGTCTTTTTATGCTCACAGTAGCATCAATTCTTAAGTAACAGTGCCACTATTACAATTAAATCTGCAGCAGGAACCCTGGAAACCACATTCAAAATAGTTAGCTTATAGGGGCAACTGGGTGGCTCAGCTGGTTGAGCATCCGACCTCGGCTCAGGTCATGATCTCATGGTTCGTGGGTTCAAGCCCTGCATCAGGCTCTGTGCTGACAGCCTGGAGCCTGGAGGCTGCTTCGGATTCTGTGTCTCCCTCTCTCTCTGCCCCTCCTCCACTCGCACTCTGTCTCTCTCTCAAAAAAGTAAATAAACGTTAAAAAAAAAAAAATAGCTTATAGACTTTTCAGCTGGTCTATCTCAAAACCTGTCAAGTTTCAGAAACCTGTCCCCTTTTCCGTTCTCTATGGTATGCACAGCTGCTGGAGCTACCTGGGTTCTATAAGGAAAAGGAATTACTATGATCTTCCCAAGGGTGGTGCCACTTTCTGATACGATCTCATCTACCCAAATACATCCAACACCCCCTGGCAGCAAATATTACTCCCAACTGGTTTCATTAGCAACTTATTTGTGGCATAAGCCTATGTTCTCCAGTTTATTTTCCTTTTTGACACCATAGAAGGTTAGATTTGTAGCACTAGGCAGAAGACGGTGAAAGGTGAAACAAAACGTGACTTTTGCAAATTAATTAATTTTAAAAAATCCAGCTCAGTTGGTTAAACATCAGACCCTTTAAATATTTTTAAAATGTTTAGTTCTGAAAAAAAAGAAAGAGAGAGAGAGAGAGAGAGAGAGAGAGAGCAGGGGAGGGACAGAGAGAGAGACGGACACAATTTCGAAGCAGGCTCCAGGCTCTGAGCTGAGCTGTCAGCACAGAGCCCAATGCAAGGCTTGAACTCTTGAACCGTGAGATTGTGACTTGGGCCAAAGGTGGATGCTTAACCAACTGAGCCACCCAGGTGCCCCGTCAGACTTGTGATTTAGGTTCAGGTCATGATCTCACAATTTGTGAGATGGAGCCCCACATCAGGCTTTGCACTGACAGCAAAGAGCCTGCTTAGGATTCTCTCTCTGCCCTCCCCTGCTCATGCATGCACTTTCTCTTTCTCCCCTCAAAAATAAACTTCAAAAATAAAAAATCTAAACTTTTAAAAGGCGTAAGTACTCCTACATCCACCCCCTATCCCAAAATCATGCACAATTATTCTAAAGTAAACTCAAAATAAGCCAAAAAGTCTATTATCTGATTATCCAGGCAGTCATCTTCAGATAAGGTCAATGATGGAAAATCTAAGACCACACTTTTTTTTTTTTTTTTTTTTTTTAAGTAAAGTCTACGCTCCGAGATCAAGAGTTGCCTGCTCTACTGACTAAGCCAGCCAGGTACCCCAATACATTTTTGAAGAGAAAAATCCACAAATTTAAATTCAGTGGTTACAAAAAGTTTTCCAATGGGGCACCTGGGTGGCTCAGTCAGTTAAGCATCTGACTCTTGATTTCGGCTCAGGTCATGATCTTGTGATTTGTGGGATCTGTACTGACAGCACAGAGTCTGCTTGGGATTTTCTCTCTCTTCCTGCCCCTTTCCTGCTCCCAAGGTTTTCCGTTATTATTTCATATTGTCTCAAGGAAAGTGACAAACCCCCAACATTTAGTTAATGTGATACTCTAAAACTAGTAACCTGACCTCTCTAAGGATAAACTCTGGGTATCTATCCCAACCAAAGATCCCCAATGTAAGACCAAGGAAATGACAGTTAGTTCAAAATGATACACTGCTCATTGAAACAAAACAGTTCTCTATTAAGCACCACGGGAACACCCCGAAGGTTAGTAAGGCAGAATCCCTGTTCTTAAAGGACTTGACAATTTGGGACAATGATAAGACAAGCACAAAATTATAGGGATCTCATTAAGTAGAAAAGAGAAGAGGTGAAATAAGTGAAATTCTAGGTTAAGCGCTCCTCCAAGATGATAGGAGCCCCTATCATCTCCAGGGTGGTCAACAGGCCGTTAACTCTTTTTCTGCCACCTCAACAGAAATAAGTTCAAGCGATGAAAACGTACTGTAAAATGTAAAGGTGGTATTGATGAGAATGTCTTGAGTTCAGAATCTACCAGTTTGTGACTCTGTTCAACAGCAATAAAACAGGTGAGCAGAATGTTCTCTGATTAGTAACGAAGGCTATTATATACCATTTCTAATTCAGACTAACCCAGTCTTGAAAACAGTCACTAGCCTGGAATGAATAATTTACTCTGGGCTAATTAAAAGAGATGGATTTGGGGGTGCCTGGGTGGCTCACTCGGTTGAGCGTCCGACTTCAGCTCAGGTCATGATCTCACACTCGTGGGTTCAGGCCCCACGTCGGGCTCTGCACTGATAGCTTGGAGCCTGCTTCAGATTCTGTCTCCCTCTCTGCCTTTCCCCCACTCGCACTCTCTCAAAATAAACAAACCTAATAATAAAAAAAAAATTTTTAAAGAGATGGATTTTATCTGTTTTCTATTTATTGTACATAAACTTTAGGTACTTGCCACCTGCAGAAAACAACCTCCTCGACTGTTCTCTGCTCCATTTGGAGAATAAGGTACTCTCCTTTAAGTTGAGTTACTCCACTTGCTATTTTTAGAATATTCTGAGCTTCTCAGCCAGGGACCCACTTTCCAGAACGCTCTATTAACACTCTACCGTATCTGGGTTTCCTTCCAGTAGGACATTGATGGCTCTGTTGACATCTCCATTGCAGTCATGTAAAGCAATGACACATTCATCCTGGTTCTTGCCTGTGATATCAATCAACTGAAAGAGAAAAAAATCAGCAACATGAACGAACTTGCACTCTTCATAAAAGGAAGCCAGGTGAAGAGAGAAGACACCAGCTGAATCCGAAAGAACCCCAGACTTAAAAAAGCAAAATATGCAGAATTCTGGTATTCTAGCTCAATAAGCAAAACATTAACACCTGTGATTACAGATGATGTCAAAAGTATTTACACAATAAAGTAGCTTGTAGAGATCAAACCCAGAAGCACACAGGTTTCAGCATACCATAAATTTCTACATTTCCTAGATGCCACAACTGCTCAAAGTTGCTATAAAAATGGCATCAACAAAATCATCCAATAAACAAGAAGTGAAAATTAAGATAAAACCTTTTCGAACATGGTAGCTGTTTAAAGAAGTACGGGAAATCAGACAACAAGAGCATTTATTTATTGGCTTAACCTATTATGTTTCAGGTCATAATTCTTTTAATATCTGCAGGAAAAAGTACCCTAACAGACACCTATGATGTTAAACTATGCTTTAATCCTGATGTCTTTTTCCATCACTGCCAGCAATTAGCAATACACTCACTTGTTTCACCTTTTCCTCAAAGTCAGCATCATTATGGTCTGAAATCATCTGTGCAAGTCGAATCTGTTCCGCAGTGGCCTAAGAATGGAGATGAGTTCAAGAAAGCATGATCAAGAGACAACAGTTTAGAGAAATAAGAGGGACCTATGTAGTCAATAATCCACCCCACCTCTCAGCCCAATGTCCTTCTCCTTGTTACAATGACCAATAAAGTGCTAACACCAGTTAAGATGCTTACCTCTGCAAAATGACAAAAAAAATAAACAATGAACCTGTCACCATTCCACTCTACAATCCCTAAAAAAGCAGGGAGCTTTTTCACCAATGTTCACAGTTAAAGAAGCTCCCATTGTGGGATCATAGCACCTCTTTTAAACATCCGTGCCTTAAATAATTGACAATATATTTGCAAAGTCATGTATAAACCCCGTTCCTGTTTCTGCAAGGACCAATGCCACCCTCTTATATCTGGCCTGACGATAACCTAAGATTTAGTCTGAGGAAAACGCTACCTTAGAGATACAAAGTACAGGACCCCTTCTCTCCAAGTCTCATAATACAGCATCAAAAAACAAAAAGCAAGCATGCTCATCATGGCCTACCACAACAGTCATCAGGCCCTAAGTAAAGAGGAGAGGCAAGGACTAGAAAAAAAAATAAAAAATGCAAACCAATAATCCAGAGGAGAGAATGATGCTGCACTGGATGGGAACCAGTATCAATCAGCAATGCTGGCAATGCATCCCTTGGGTTCTTTACCTGTGGCCGCTGCTTGTGCTGTGTCTGGTTTTGGTTCTGAGGTTGTTCCCAGTTTCCCCGGGCTCGGTTCGTGCCCACCGACGTCATCATTTACAGTATATACAAATAACAGTATTTACAAGGTAGAATACTGAAAGATTAAAAAAAAATTCAGATATTAAATATGGGCAAAACAGGTTTTCAACCTCTTACATCAGCACCTTCACCAAACATGTTCACCAACCAAGAAGAGTCATCTGTTCTTGAGACATACTCAGTTTGATAAATTCCTTAAGGAACAATTGTTAGTAGTCCATTTTTATAGAAGAAATATATAAAGCATAGGTGACTGCCGGTTTAAGTCATGCGCATGGTTTGGTTACTACTCCCTATATGCAGCTTTGTGAAGTTTCGCAAAACAATGTTAATAATCAAAAGCTTTCTACACACAAATATCTAAAGTCCCTTTGACAAAAGGAAAGCTAATCAGCAAAACCTGGAAACAAAAGCCTTCCAGGAAGGGAACTTAATCTATACTCCAAACAAATAAAAACAATTTAAAATAGAGAAACTCAATCTACCTATGAAAACAGCCCTACCTCCCTTACAATATGTAAATTGCGTGCAACCCCCATCACTTGGGAAAGGACAAGCTCAAGTCTAGATTTCCTCCCTCAAGCTCGTGCGTGCTCTGTCTCTGTCTCTCTCGTCATGCAGTGGGTGCTTCCATAACCTTCAACAAGGCAAGTATTAGCCCCAGTGACTGCTCAAGAATCTCAGTTCCCTGGATAATTCCAACACACTATTTTTGCAACTACTTTCTGTTGCTCTCCTAGTCCACTGTTCTGAGGCACCAGAATTGCAATTACCCTTTACCACTCACCTTAATATACAGAGAATTCCAAATCTGTCCCAAACCAAAAGGGTCTGGCACAAAGTTTTTATTTGCAAGAAAGGGCTTCTAGGATATCACTTTAAACGAGACATTACTGCCAGCAAGAGGACTTTGTTGAGACAGAAAATACACAGGGCCTTCTCAAAACTAGAACGGTTTTTATTATTAACACTTCCAGCAGGCTACGATTCTCCTGAACTTAAGTTCCTTCCGTTCATACTTTGCTTTATACCGCAACCTCAGCTGCTGCGGTGAGTAAACAAAGAAAATACTCATCCTACGACACAGTGGCTCAAAATCAGATGTTAATCTGCATGGTTTTATTCCCTTCCAAAGAGGGTACGTTTATATTTTCTGCTCTACGTGTAACTTTTTTCATTAATGAAACTTTATACGGGATAATTCTAGACTCCCCAAAAGCCATTGCTGGATTTGAGAGACATAGGTTGGGCCTCTAAAGAAATACAGAAGGATTAATTATTAGGGAAGTGAATCTTACTGTTTCTCAGGTCTCAAAGAAAACGAACTTCCCTGAAGATAAATTCTTCACCAAAGCGGATCAAGAGGCTGCAGAGGTCTCTCTTTTGATGCAGTCATTCAGACTGAAGAGTTTTACATTCTCTATCACCAAAATTTTTAAGAAAATTTCAGAGCTAATTCTTTAACCCTTACCTCTTTCTGCTACATATGTGCACACAAAGGCCTGTAAATATTTCTAGCTACTACAAAACTATTTGCTACACAAATAGTCCATCTTCCCAGACTAGTCAAGTTTCAACACTCACACACATACCAAAAAAACATGTGTTCTTTAACCAGTACCCCTGGATTCAAATCAAAGAAAAAAATTAAAATTAGACGAAAACTATTATGCTTTTAAATAATTGGCTCTAAAATGAAATCTCTAATGGGAATAAACACTCCTGTAGCTTACAAATACTGCTTTCTACTTCTCGTGTGATTTCAAGTTAATAAGTTAATACTAGATATGAATGCTGTGACTAGCAATATGAACTCCATATACCATACCGGTCAATGTAGATATATTAAAAAGTCATCTTGAAAGCCACATAATGACTCAAGGGAAATAAAATGAAACAAAAAAAAAAAGAACAGTCCAGAAGACTCCCTCTGTTAACTTCAATTTCTCTCTTACAAGTGCTTTGAAATGTGCGACTAAGAAAATTTTACCACCTAGGTAGTAACAACACTGAGCAGCAGGTCAAAATTAAATGATCTGGGATGGATCACTGGAGGGCGCAAAATTAGTAGCCTTTTCGTAGCAAGCAGGGACACATACCTAGAGTTATCACAGTGGAGAGGAAGAATCTTGTTAAGTATTTTTCCTTAGAAAATAAAAATATTTACGAGCAACATGTGAGAAGTGTTGGAGACCCAGGGAAAAGTGCAGGAATACAGGTTTCAACACAGGAGTGCCTTTGACCATTTTTTGAAAACCAGCTACTTAAAAAAAATAGCCAAAGAAATTTTACAGAAAAAAATAAAAATCAAGTATTTATTGAGTATCTACTATGTGTCCAGTACTTTAGAAAATACAAAAGCGATAGGACTTGGTTGCTGCCCTCAGGGAGCTTACAATCTAAGTAGAGAAACAATTCAGACACTCAAGCTGGACTGGGGTAGCTACCTGTAACAGAACAGCTAATTCCCCTGGATGTTTTGTGGAAATGACCCCTGCATCCCCTCGTCCACAAACTTGAATCTCGTTTTAAAAAGCGTACTTGCCAGTTAGGGCACATTTAGCAAAAAAGGGGCTTTAGTAATCAGCAACAGTACATTTTAAGGTCTTTCATCCTCAGTTACATGACAGCAGTACTCGCTGCTCACAAGGGAAACGGTCACCGGCACGGTCCGCTCTTTTAAGGACAATGGTGTAGGATCTCAAACCCGTTGTGGCAACCCACACGTAACCAACACGTTCCGGTTCTCCGGTGATGCTGGCTGTCACGGACCCCCATCATCTGCCAGCAAGTCACACCACACATCCCCACGGCGGGATAAGGACGGTGAAAGGTGGACGGGGAGAAAACAAAAAAAGGATTTCTCCATCCAGTAATCAGGGGCACTCAGAGGCAAAAAACGGTAACAACAACAACAACAACAACAAAAGAGCCTGTTCCTGTGGCGTTTTTCCCTCCCCATCACCCTACACCAGAGGTGGCTACTTTTCGAGACGGGTGGCGGAGCGGTCTCCTGTTTGTGACATCAGTTTGCAAAGCCATTTAGGGACTGTCCACAAAGTGAAGGGTCTGAGGAAATTCCGGATTCCTGTCCTATTATGAGAAGAGTGGACCCGCACCCCAGTGCTCCAGTGACGTCCCTCGGGCGTAACACACCCTGTGGGGGTCGGCCCGCCCAGCTTCCCCAACAACATCCTAATTGTCCGGGGCCCCCCAAACTCCAGCGTGGGCCACGGCACGCTTACGACAGCGGCAGAGAAGCCGTCCCCCATGCCGGGGCGCTGAGAAAGCAGGACGGGCGGTAAGAGGAGCTGACAAAGAGGCTGGAAGCGGACAGGGGACGCGAGCCCACGCGTGGAGGATGGGAGGCTCGCCCCGCTCAGCGCCACATCGGGAGCTCCCGGGGCCAATCGCCGCCTCACCTCCCACCCGGAACAAATTAATCCTCCGCACTCCGAACCGAGGGCCACATGGGGGGGAGTTCGGGGCAGCTCCACCCCGCCGTCCTCCCTCCCCCCCGCCACCCCCAAACCAGGCCGGATCCGGATCCGAGAAGGCCCGCAGCGGGCTGCAAAGGGAGGCCGGCCCCCGCGGCGTCCTCACGGCAGCGGCCGGGCCGGGGAGGGCCCTACCTCAGGCGGGGCCCAGGCCGCGCTCGCTCGCGCTCTTCCTCGCTCTCCCCGCTCGGGCTCTAGCCGCATGGCCCCCCCCTCCGGCCGCCCAAGCCCCGCCCCGGCCACGCTCCCAAATCGAGGCCCCGGCTCCGGCGCGGCCCACTAGGCCGCAAATCCAACCATAAACAAAACCTCCGGCGGCCAACTAGGGGGGAGGGGGCTGGGTAGGGCGCCGGGCTCGCACGACCGGGAGGGGTGTCCAGTGGGGGAGCGCACGGGGCGGGGGGCCGACTGGGGTGGGGGGGGCCCGGCGGGGTACGGGAGAAGGGAGGGAGGGGAAAGGGAGACCGCGGATTTAAAGGGGCCGCGGACAATACCCGGCCCCGCCGCGCTGCCGCTGCCGCCGCCGCCGCCGCCAACGCCGCTGCGCTCCCAACTTTACCTCAGTCTCCTCCACACTGACACCCCGGGCCGCGCCGCCCCTGTCACGTGATGTAAGGTTCCCTCCTCCCCACCCCCTCCCTCCTTTCCCCTCGCGCGCTCGCTCTCGCGCCTTCCCCCTCCCACTTGCCTGCCTGCGTCCCCCGGCACGTGACGCGAAAAGGGACGCGCACGCAAGCGCGCGCGCACTGCCCGCCACGAGCCGCGGCGCTGCGGCTCCGCGCGTCCGCCCCGCCTCTGCCGCGTGACGCACTGTCGGCATCCGCTTCCTGTTCCCGGCGTCGTCCGGCGTCGTCCGGCGTCTCGGCGCGCGCCGGTGCGGGCCTGGGTCACGTGCTGGGGGCAGCGGGAAGGCGGCGTTCTTGTTTCCTGGGCCCCTGTCCGCCATGTTTTCAGGCCGGCTGAGCGTCGGTGTTTCCCCGTGAGGAAATGGCCGGGGAGTTTCGGGGAGCCCAGGCGCCGGGGCCTCGGCGGAGCCCAGGCTGACCCGGAGCGGTTGTGCGCGGGGCGGGAGGCCATGGCGTCCGGCAGTAACTGGTTGTCCGGCGTGAACGTCGTGCTGGTGATGGCCTACGGGAGCCTGGTGAGGAGACCCCGCGTCCCGGCCCTCCGCCCCCAGCCGCTCGCTCACCCACCTGCGCCTGCCCTGGGCTGGGACTCGTACCTGCCCCCGGAGCGCCTGGGGGCCGAGCGCCCTGCCCCTTCCCCCTGGCCCCCGGGCGTGCCCCGAAGCAGCCCTGAGCGCTTGCAGCTGGGGACCTCAAAGGAAGGCGTGCCCCCCCCCTTTTTAAAAATTACTGTGTTTTTGCTAAAGATACTGTCCTTTTTTCCTATCTCTTGGACAGGTGTTCGTACTGCTGTTTATTTTTGTGAAGAGGCAAATCATGCGCTTTGCAATGAAATCCCGAAGGGGACCTCATGTCCCCGTGGGACACAACGCCCCCAAGGTAGGTCCTTAAGGCACGAGGTCGGCCTGGTTCTGCAGCTCCGTCAGGGCCTAGAGTGAGATGGCCTTCGCCTTTGAGATGACTTTGGTTCCCGAGTTCCCTTGTCGCTCTCCCCGCGCTCGGCCGGAGAGAGAACGGTCAGCGTGGCTCTGGCTTCCGCTCCCCCTGCTGCGGCACAGCGTGCCCTTGGCGCAGAAGCAACAGTTTTTGCATCTGCGGAGTGAAGGATTTGGACTGAAATTTGCCAACTCTGTGGACAGAGTTCGCAAGCTCGACGTGCCGCCCAGTGTTTTCTGTTTTAAGGTTTGCGTTAGGGCGGCGGGTTAGCCCCAGGTCACGGAGAAGGATCTGCCGCTGCACTACCTTCCATTCCTGGGGGCCTCATCAATCCCCTAGTCCCCCTAGTCCTTCGTGTTAGGAGCTGAAACCTGAGAAGGAAGCAGCTACCCCAGGACATGCCCAAGGTGAATAGTCCAGGAGTCTTCACACTTTCTCCGGTAACTATCTTCCTTTCCTTGGCTTGTAGATCTCTACTGATGACATTTTCTCCGTCTCCCAGACCTCTTTCCTGAGTTCCCTGTTTTTATATGTACCGCCTTTGTAGCATTTCCACAAACCTAACCTGGAAATCAGAGGTCTAAATGCCACCCCCAGTCCTGCTTCTGTCTTCGGCTTCTGGCTCTTTCTGATCCAAGGATCCAGCCGGGATCCGGCTACACATGTTAGGTTTCCAGTCTTTGCATGTGCTGTTGTTGGGGCATAGAGTGGTCTTTGGTTTTCTCTTGGCTAGCTGATTTGCTCTGTATTTTTTTTTTTAACATTTATCTATTTTTGAGACAGAGAGAGACAGAGTACGAACGGGGGAGGGTCAGAGAGAGAGGGAGACACAGAATCCGAAGCAGGCTCCAGGCTCTGAGCAGTCAGCACAGAGCCCGACGCGGGGCTCGAACGCACGGACCGTGAGATCGTGACCTGAGCCGAAGTCGGACGCTTAACCGACCGAGCCACCCAGGCGCCCCTGATTTGCTCTTTAGATCTTAGCTCAAATGTTGTTTCCTCTGAAGAGAGTTTACTACCTGTTTTAAAGTAGGTGATCTTTTTTTTTTCTCATAGTATTCTGTTTTTCTGGATACAGTTTTATCACAAGTTTTCTTTTGTGTTTGTCTGCTTGTTTATTTTTATTTATTTTTTTATTTTTTAACGTTTATTTATTTTCGAGACAGAGAGAGACAGAGGGAGACACAGAATCCGAAACAGGCTCCAGGCTCTGAGCTGTCAGCACAGAGCCCGACACGGGGCTCGAACTCACTGACTGCGAGATCATGATGTGAGCCGAAGTCGGACGCTCAACCGACTGAGCCACCCAGGCGCCCCTTGTCTGCTTGTTTAATGCTTATCTTCCATGAGACCATAAGCTTCAGGAATGCAGGCACCATGCCAGTTTTGTTCACAGTAAAGCCAGGGCCTGCGTGTAGTGGGTGCTCAGTAACGTGTTACTGAGTGATAAACAGGTTAGTGGGAGAACCGGAGCTAGTACACAGTTCGCTCAACTCCTGGCTGGGTGTCCTTTCAACAACCAGTGCTGTCAATCTTCCTTTTTTTTTGTTCTTGGCTGATGTATTTCGCGAAAAGCCTTAAGGAACGTGTCATGGTGTAAAAACTCAACGGTGCTTCTTCTGTGTTCCCTCAGTTCTCCAGATGCCACCTGCCATCCAAAAGACGGTTATAGGGTTGGCCACCAGTACACCATGATCCAATCAAAACTTTGATTATTGGGGCTCCTGGGTGGCTCAGTCGGTTAAACGTCCAACTTCTCAGGTCATGATCTCACAGTTTGTGAGTTCAAGCCCCACGTTGGGCTTTATGCTGGCAGCTCGGAGCCTGGAGCCTGCTTCAGATTCTGTGTCTGTCTGTCTCTCTCTTTCAAAAATAGTATTTTTAAAAATCTTTTTAAAAACTTTGATGATTTTGGAGCATCCTGGACTAGATAAGATTCCTTTCCCTTTAAAAAATTCTCTCATTTAAATTTGTATTCAGCAGCTCTTCCTGCCCATGGGTCCTGTCCCCATGCTTTAATAGAATGACCTTTTTGCACCAAAAAATAAAAATAATAAAAAATAAGTTTGCATTCATTGCTGGTGGAAGTGTAAATTACTAAAACTTCTTTGGCCAATAACCAGGTATTATCTAGTAAGATTACACACGTACCTAATCCCATGGTGCAGGAGTTCCACTCTTACCATTCAGAAAGTAATTTTTGTTCGTGTTGTACCAGAAGACATGGAAGAATATTCGTGGGGCAGGGCCTGCCTGGATGGCTCAGTTGGATAAGTGTCCCAACTTCAGCTCAGGTCATGATGTCATGGTTCCTGAGTTCGAGCCCTGCATCAGGCTCTCTGCTGTCAGCACAGAGCCTGCTTAAAATTCTCTGTCTGCCTCTCTCTCTCTCTCTCAAAAATAAAACATTTAAAAAAAAATTTTTTTTAAGAATATCCATGGCAGCAATTGTGATATTTCCAGAAGAAATTCTTAGGCCAAACGTCTACTCAAGAATATATCTATGATTGGGGCGCCTGGGTGGCGCAGTCGGTTAAGCGTCCGACTTCAGCCAGGTCACGATCTCACGGTCCGTGGGTTCGAGCCCCGCGTCGGGCTCTGGGCTGATGGCCCAGGGCCTGGAGCCTGTTTCTGATTCTGTGTCTCCCTCTCTCTCTGCCCCTCCCCCGTTCATGCTCTGTCTCGCTCTGTCCCAAAAATAAATAAAAAACGTTGAAAAAAAAATTAAAAAAAAAAGAATATATCTATGATTTATTTGTATTTTGGAATACTAGGAGTGAAAGTAAGCTCAACAGCGCGAACATATGGACACACATGAATTTCTAAAGCATTTTTTTATTTGTAAAATTTTTTAACATTTATCTTAGAGAGAGAGAGTGTGTGCAAGCGGGAGGGGGGTGGGGGCAGAATCCCAAGCAGGCTCCAGGCTCTGAACCGTCAGCACAGAATCCAACGTGGGGCTCAAACCCACGATCGTGAGATCATGACCTGAGCCAAAGTCGGACGCTTAACTGACTGAGCCACCCAGGTGCTCTAATTCTAAAGCATTTTTAAAAAAGAAAAAGACAAACATGAGTGAATCTCAAAAACATGCTGAGTAAAAAAAGCCAGCAAGCCATTCACAAAAGAGTATCTGCCATTTTGTTCCGTTCCATTTATATGAAATTCTGGAACACACAACTGTATCAATAAAAAGTACATAATTATTGCCTGGAGCAGGGAAAGAGGTTGACTGCAGAGGGACATGGAGAACGTTTTGGGGTGATGGAAATGTTCTGTCTTGGTTGCAGTGGTGGTTGAGTGGGTGTATTTACTTGTCAAAACTCAGTCCACGCAAATTGGTTGCATTTTATTCCATGTAAGTTCTAACTTAGTAAAGTATTTAAAATTTTGAAAAGACAAGTTGCTGAGGAATTGAAAAAGTATTTTTTCATTTGTGTGAAGTTTGAAACCAGGCAAAGGTAAACAGCTTGTTCAGGTTGATATGTGATAAAACAGTGTAGAAAAGTAAGATTGTTGACAAATGAACATTGGGGTGTTGCATTTAATCAGAACTAGGCACACATGGCTTCAGGAGAGCAGACATAGATGTTCATCTTCACAGTTTTCATAATTATTTAAAACGTACATAGCGTGTATTTCACGTATGATCTATTCCACGGTGGCAGTTGCTAAAAAGTTACAAGAAGTGGGGCGCCTGGGTGGCTCAGTTGGTTAAACGTCTGACTTCGGCTCAAGTCATGGTTTCACGGTCCATGAGTTTGAGCCCCACATCGGGCTCTGTGCTGACGGTTCAGAGCCTGGAGCCTACTTCGGATTCTGTGTCTCCCTCTCTCTCTCTCTGTCTCTCTCCCACTCACGTGCTGTCTCAAATAATAAATGTTAAAAAAAATTTTTTTTTAAAGTTACAAGAAGAAAAATATGCTGGGGCTCTGGCAGCCCTTTTAAGTGAGAGAGATGGACGTGGACTTAACAGTGGTTGCTTCGGGGTGAGTGAGGGGTGACTGTAGTATCTTCTCGAAGTTTATATCGTGGATGTGAATTAACCTACTTAAAAAATTAAGTGTACTCCAGAAGAAAGCTTTTAGAAGTCCTGTGATCCACCAGGTAGGGTAGTCCCCAAACTATTGGAAACCACATACAGGTATTCTCACGGATTATTAGATTATGATTTTCACTTGCTGTCCAGTTTTTCTCTTCCTCCAGAAGTTTGTTAGAACACCTAACCAAGATCCTAAATTCAGTTGAGTCAGAAATCATGTTGATGCCATAGAACTTGAGGAAATTCTGGCAGATTAAAGGTCTAGCTCAGAGGGTTGCGTGCGTGGCTCTGTCAGTTGAGCGTCCGACTCTTTGTTTTGGCTCAGGTCATAATCTCACGATTTGTGGGTTCAAGCCCCGCGTGGGGTTCTGCGCTGCTAGTGCAGAGCCTGCTTGGGATTCTGTGTCCACCCGCCCCTCCCTTGCTCACACACTAGCTATCTGTTTCTCAAAATAAACTTTACAAAAATTTTTTTAAACGGAGCTAGGTTAGAGATGTGCCGTTGGGGGAAGTTCTTAGAGAACCTGAGCCTATCCTTATATTTTTCAGCCTGACCTGGCAACGTTACCAGCCAGATGAGCATTTTTTGTGCTGCTTTTGTCATAGCTGCTCGCTTGCTCTGCCCCATTTCGAGGCTGACGGGAAGCAGAGTACAGGATAAGTGATCGCACGCTCTTTTCTCTGTGTGAACAGGACTTGAGAGAGGAGATTGACATTCGGCTGTCCAGGGTTCAAGACATCAAGTATGAACCTCAGCTCCTTGCAGACGGCGATGCGAGACTGCTCCAGCTGGAAGCCCAGGGAAATCAGAGTATGTGGCGTGCTCTCGGAGGACGCTTGAGTGAGGAATCCCATGTGTTCCGAATTCCTTTGCTCTCTGAGCTGTCAGCATAGCTGCTGGGCACCTGTGGTTCCTCTGTTGCTGGGCACATGTGAGATGCGGGGAGGCGGTTTATTGGCTTGCTGGAGTTTGAGGAATCTGAGGTCATGCCTACGACCAGTCTCTTTCTCAACAGGCTGCTACAACTACCTGTACAGGATGAAAGCCCTGGACGCCGTCCGCGCCTCTGGTAGGGGCGACTTGATGGGAGGCTGAGGGCCTGGGCTGGGAGGGGGTGGGGGGGCTGTGTATATTAGAGCTTATGCTTTTTCTGCCCCCCGCTGGGAGGAATTTCCTGGAGTTTTGAGAATACTGGGTTATTTTGTCTAAGGAAATGATGGTGGCAAGTTATTTCTTCTTCAAAGGGTGAATTTGTTTTATTGTTTAGACCTTTAGTTTCGTGAACCGGATGGTGGTAATTTGCTTGTTTTTCTACACAAGACAAGTGACACCCACGCTTTTTCAGTAAAACCAAGATAAATGGTTCTTGAATTTTTTCTACCGTGTGACCATTGTCAAGTATGCTTTGTTTCTGCTGAAACGTGGTTTGTGTCTCAGAGCCGGAGTGAGTAGGGGGTAGATGGAAAGGAGACACTGTCGGTACCATCGGTGGAGCCTATGGTTGTGTTGCCAGCACCCCGTGACCGCTCAGACGCGGCTCTGGGCCTCTGGTCGTCTTCATTCCATTAGAATTTCCCCCCAATTCACTCATTCGACCCATTCCTAAATTTGGAAGGTTAACTAAAAAGACTAACAAATGGGAGAAGGGTTATCACTGTGCTGTGTGATTGTCTCCTCAGAGATCCCGTTTCATGCTGAAGGCAGGCATCCCCGTTCCTTAATGGGCAAGAATTTCCGCTCCTACCTGCTAGATCTCCGGAACACTAGTACTCCTTTTAAGGGTGTGCGCAAGGCCCTCATCGACACCCTGCTGGATGGCTATGAGACAGCCCGCTATGGGACGGGGGTAAGCCGGATGGCCACTTTTTCCTTCAGGGGACTAAAGGGATGCCCCAGCCTGAGGGAGCCCCACTCTTCCTTCCTCTTTCCTCAGGTCTTTGGGCAGAGTGAGTACCTGCGCTACCAGGAGGCCCTGAGTGAGCTGGCCGCCGTGTAAGTGTGGGGGGCGGGTGCTGGAGAGGACAGCGGTGGTGCTGGCCCACCCCCAGCAAGATGCCCTTCGTGAGCAGTAGTAACAAAATCACAATGACGAGCTGTCTTGTTCTGCCTTACTTGCCTCTGAAAGCGTGTGCTGCTCTATAAGAACACAGTAGGAGAAGCGTCTCCTACTTTTGTGCCCCCTCTTTTTTTTTTTTTTTTTTTTTTTTTTTAGTTCAGCTCAGTAAAACGTCAGAATTGGTGTAAAATGTAGACCGGTAAAGGGAATAAAGTTGGAGCACCTGGTGGCTCAGTTAAGCGTCCGACTTCTGCTCAGGTCATAATCTCGTGGTCGTTCGGGCTCTGTGCTCACGGCTTGGAGCCTAGAGCCTGCTTCCAATTTTGTGTCTCCCTCTCTCTCTGCCCCTCCCCTACTCACACTCTGTCTCTCTCAAAAATAAACATTACAAAAATTTAAAGGGGGGGACTAAGGTTCCTTTTTTCTTTTTTTTAATGTTTATTTTGAGAGAGAGAGAGAGAGACAAAGCATGAGTGGGGAAGGGGCAGAGAGAGGGAGACACAGAATCTGAAGCAGACTCCAGGCTCGTAGCTATCAGCGCAGAGTCGATGTGAGATTCAAACTGAAGAACCATGAGATTATGACCTGAGCCCTAAGTTGGACGCTTAACCGACTGAGCCACCCAGGCGCCTCCAGGGAATGAAGTTTTGTTTTTTGTTTTTTTTTAATGGTAACTGGATCCTGGACGCTTAAAAAAAATTTTTTTTTTGAGAGAAAGTATAAGCGTGAGAGGGGCAGAGAGAGAGGGAGACACAGAATCCAAAACAGGCTCTGAGCTGTCAGCACAGAGCCCAACACAGGGCTGAAACTCTCGAACTGTGAGATCATGACCTGAGCCGAAGTCGGATGCTTCACTGACAGCCCCCCAGGTGTCCCGGAATAAAGTTTTTCAATGCAGAGATTCTTCCTCTTTCAGGTTCCAGTGTTTTCCTTTCATGTCTTGTCTGATAACAATCACACGTGCCCCCCCCCCCCATTTTTATTACCATTCACAGCTTTAGGAACCTTGTTTGAAACTAAGGGCATCACTAGAGCATCAGCTGTTGAGTTTTTGTGTAATAGGAATTACGACTTTTGTCTGACAGTGTTTAAAACATGCGCTGGCGTGGTTTCATGGCGTTATTTATACAGATGTTCAAAGGGTGGAGAGGGAAAGCCCATGTAGAAATAAAAAGTTAGTTACCAGCCTTGAAAAGAACCGTGTCCATTTTCTGCCGTGTTGAATAAGGCTCTTTCTGAAAAGGTAAGGAGTATGTCTGTCCTGTCTTTTCTCTGTTCATAAAACTAAACTACCTTGTTCCAAAAACAAAGGGTTTGGTAAAAACTGCTCAGAAGAGGAGTGAAAGCAGGGGAAGACGAGGAAGGGTGCTTGTTCTGGAGGTCAGGCAGAAGGCGTGTTCAAAGCATGGTTTCTTTGAACCAGAAATACCTTCTGGTTCTAACTCAGGTGAAGTCTCTAGAGTCCTCAAATTCATAAAGATGGGAAGGTGACAGTGCCGGGGGTGGGGGGTTATTGCTTACTGGGGACAGAGCTTCAGTTTTGCAGCATGAAAAAGCTCTGGAGATGGGTACACAGCGGTGTGAATATACTTAATACTACTGGACCGTAAACATTTAAAAACGGTCTATTTTACCACAATTTTATTAAAAGTTCAGTCCTTGAGAGCACCTATATGACTCGGTTAAGTGTCCCGACTCTTGATTTCTGCTCAGGTCATGATCCCACAGTTCGTGGGATTGAGTGCAGTCAGCTCAGAGCCTGCTTGGGATTCTCTCTCTCTCTCTCTCTCTCTCTCTCTCTCTCTCTCTCTCTCTCTCTCTCTACCTCTCTCTACCTCTCCCCACCTCTCCCCTGCTTTCGCCGTCTCTCTCAAAATAAACAAATACGCTTTATAAAAAATCTTTAAAATAATAAAATCAGGGCACCTGGGTGGCTCAGTTGAGCATCCAATTCTTGATTTTGGCTCAGATCATGATCCCAGAGGTCATGGGATCAAGCCCTGTGTTGGGCTCTGTGCTGAGCATGGAGCCTGCTTCAGATTCTCTCTCTCCCCCCCTTTGCCCCTCTCCCCTGATCACATGTACTTTCTTTCTAAAATAAAATACATTCTTAAAAAAATAATTACAAAAAACTTTAGTCTTCGTCGGCATGTGGCTGGCTCAGTTGGTAGAGCATGCAACTTTTGATCTCAGGGTCATGAGTTCAAGCCCAACATTGGGTATGGAGATAAACTTTAAAAAAAAATAAAAATTCAGGGCACCTGGGTGGCTCGGTTGGGCGTCCAACTTCAGCTCAGGTCTTGATCTCACGGTTCCTGAGTTCAAGCTCCGCATCGGACTCTGCTGACAGCTTGGAGCCTGGAGCCTGTTTGGGGTTCCGTGTCTCCCTCTCTCTCTGCTCCTCCCTGCTTATGCTCTGTCTCTCTCCTTCGAAAATAAAAATGTTAAAAAAATTTTAAAAGAAAGGGATGTAACAGTAAAAAAGTAAATAAAAATTCACTCCTTGATTTCTGATTTCTAGAGCAATTCAGTGAGGTTAGTGAAGACGAGGCCCTGAAATCTGACAGATTCCTGTCCCAACTCTGTCACTTACTAGCTTTGTGACCTTAGGCAAGAGGGCCCTCAGTTTCCTAACTTGGAAATTGGGGATGTTACTGCCACGTAGGGATATTGGGATGGCAGTAAATTAGATGTTGGTAAAGGACCAATTTAATGTCGTAAGTACTTGATAGCTATTTCTGTTCTTATTTTTTGGTGTTCAGTTTTCAAGGGACTTTTTTTAGATTGGGAGTATATTAGTGGCATAGATGCAGGAGGTGAATCAGCAGAATTAAAAAAGTTTTCTTTGGGGCGTGTGGGTGGTTCAGTCGATCAAGCGTACAGCTCTTCATTCTGGCTTCTCAGGTCATGATCCCCAGGTCGTGGGACTGAGCCCCATATCAGGCTCCACACCAGGCATGGAGCTTGCTTGGGATTCTCTCTCTCCCTCTGCCCCTCTCCACGTGTATGCACGTATACTCTCTCTCTAAAACAAACTTTAAAAAATGATAACAAATAAAGGTTTTCTTTATAGCGAGATGAAAACGTTGAGCCAGGGGTGCCTGGGTGGCTCAGCCGGTGAAGCGTCTGACTTAGGCTCATGTCATGATCTCACAGTTTGTGAGTTCAAGCCACATGTCGGGCTCTGTGCTGACAGCTCAGAGCCTGGAGCCTGCTTCGGATTCTGTCTGTCTCTCAAAAATACACACTAAAAAAAGAAGATGTTGAGCCAGAGGCAAGGACTCTGGGAAAATTGTTTTCTCTGCTACTTCTATCAGATGGGCTTTTAGTCACTAGTTTATAAGATAGGACAAGGACAAGGGATCACTTGTGGCTACCGCCATGTTTATGGAGCGGTTGAGTCTTGCTTGAATTGCCTTCTTGTGTTAGTCGTCATTCTGTCCGTGACCTGCCCTCTCTGTATCCTCCAGGGTCAAAGCACGAAGCGGGAGCTCTCAGAGACAGCACCAGTCAGCCGCCAAAGACCTAACCCAGTCTCCTGAAGTCTCCCCGACAACCATCCAGGTGACCTACCTCCCTTCCAGTCAGAAGAGTAAACGTGCCAAGCACTTTCTTGAACTGAAGAGCTTTAAGGACAACTATAACACACTGGAAAGTACTCTGTGACGGGCTGACGGACACTGCTCCTGCTGCTGGTGGCCTCAGGTCATCTGGCCGGTGGGCGCCGGTCAGCCGAAGTCCCACTTCGTCCGGAGCTCGTAGGGTTCACGCCTAGAGGATCATTCTCCAACCTGTTCTTACGGCCAGTTTCAGAGAATTGGTTAGGACTTGATTTTCCCTTGGTAGCACTTTTTTCTGGAGTTGAATTCAGATGTTTTAATGTTTCCATCATGGCTTCCTTAAAAATCCTCACTTGGTTTTGATTATAGTTTGTTCATTGGCCTTTTTTCCCCTGTCCTCAGACTATAAATAGTCCTAAATTGTAAGAGTTGGGGGAGCCGGGCCTGGTGCATTCTATGTCTGCCCCTTCATACATAGGTGGATGGGAACCGTTTGTGTTTGAGACATCTTCGAGTTGATTGGTTGGAAAGGCAGACGTGAGCTGGTGGGGAGGTCTGGGGAGGCCGTGAGGTGCGCAGAACAACTTGCCTGGTGCTCCGTGGAAACCAGGCTGTGTGGAAACGTTAACCCGGCTTGGTCCCCGGAAATGCGAGGATCGGCCTCAGGCTTTCTTTACATGCTGTCCTGAATAGATGGGAAAGGGAATGTTGGCACCTGACACGATCCCACCCCCCCCTCATTTATTGAGGACGCTATATGGGACAGTGAAGCAACGGTCAGGCCAACGCCCTGCTCTGACGTTGGAACTAATAAAATGAACAATTAAAACACGCGATTCGCTCCTTTATAGGTGCCTTTTAATCAAACAGGCGCAGGATATGTTCTTTGGACCTAGGATCGTACGGATGCTCCTTGAGACCCCGCGGAAGAGACCCTAAAATTGGGGCTCTGGTCTTTGCTCCTAGAATAGCCCGAGAACTGGGACTCGCTTCTGGTCTCCGGGGCAACAGGCCAGGTGACCAATCAGGTCGCAGACCCGGGGTCATTGCGGGAGGCAGACGTGTTGCCGTGACTCCGGAAACCTGGGTGACTGGACGATACAGAGACAAGAGCCTGCTTGTGTCCTGGGCCGGCGTCCCGCAAGCGTGTGGACATGTCTGTGGGAAAGACCACGAAAGTAGAAGAGGTGTGCGGAGCTGGGGGGCGGGGCGGGGCCGGACGAACTTCCCAGACGGGTGACCCTCGGTTTCCTGAGGTGCCCTGAGGTGAGCGGGCGGGAAGAGCAGGAGACTGGGTGGTTCCACACCGGCTGCTCCCGGGCTGCTCCCTGCGCGCTTTCTGGACCCGGTGCCCTCGCTTCTCTCTCAGGAAAGGCCCTGAGCCCCCTCCGGGAGGGTGCTGGCGACAGGGCGCTGGACTGAGGGGAGGGTGCTGGGGATGGGGTGCCAGCCAGAGGCGGATCAGCAACTCCCTTTTCTTGCAGAGTTTTCAAAGGGTCCTGGGATTTAAGAAGATGGCCGACAGGTAATTCCTGCTTCTGTCCTCTCCCTTTGCCCTCAGCTTGACCCCTGCACCCTCGTGTCCTCCCCACCCCCCTGGCCACCTTGCAGACCTGCGTCGCCCTCCGGGGCTCCCGAGGGAGGACACTGTGGTGTGCAGGCCGCAGCACGGACCGGCCTCCCGGTGCTCACTCGAGCTCGCTCCCCGTGCCACCCAGATGGCTTTACTGTCCCTTTCTTCCCATCCTCCCAGGGAGAATTGGAGCAAGTTTTTGTTGTTGTCGTTTTTTAAGAAGAATGCAAGTATCTGTTGTATCAGTCGCGTGATAGGTGCACCGTATTTGTTGAATGAGCGAATGACGAGACTGGGCTCTGTGTCTTCACCTGGGGAGCTTTGTAAAACACGTCCGGACCTCAACCCAGAAGACGTCACCGCATGGTCTGGGATTGGGGAGGATAAGCCCGGTTTTTAAGGTTTAACAGGTGGTTATGCCCAGAGCTGGCAAGGATGTGAGGTGGCAAAAATGCATACAATTTTAGTGAGAGTCCAGATGGATGCAGCCTTTTTACAAACACAGTCTGATGGGGGTGCCTGGGTGGCTCAGTCCGTCAAGGGTCTGACTCCTGATTTTGGCTCGGGTCATGATCTCACGGTTTGTGACATTGAGCCCCGCATCGGGCTCTGTGTTGTCAGCCCAGAGCCCACTTTGGATCCTCTGTCCCCAACTCTCTCAAAAATAAATAGAAATTAAAAATATTTTTAGAGACGCCTGGGTGGCTCAGTCGGTCAAGCATCAGACTTCGGCTCAGGTCATGACCTCACAGTTGGTGAGTTTGAGCCCTGCCTTGGGCTCTGTGCTGAGAGCTCAGAGCCTGGAGCCTGCTTCACATTCTGTCTCCCTCTTTCTCTGGCCCTCCTCCACTCACACTCTGTATGTCTCCCTCTCTCCCTGTCTCAAAAATAAACATTTAAAAAATTAAAATAGTCAAACATGATCAGTTCTTCAAAAAAATATTTTTATAACATAAACAAAAACAAAGGTAAGTTTGATGAAATCTGTCAAAACTTAAGATCTCAAAATTCACATGTCCTTAGAAGTGGCAGCTGTACTCCTAGGGAGTTGACCTTGCGTATATATGCTTGCAAAAGCTCTAGAACATACATAAACAGCATTCTGGACAGCATTGTTTACAAAAGTAAACCAGGGCACCTGGTGCGCTTAGTCGAAGGGCAAGTGACTCTTGATCTCGGGGTCTTGCGTTGCAGCCGCGTGTTGGGTGGAGAGATTACTTTAAATTTTAAAAACTAGGAACAGCCTACCTTGTTAAGTGATGATATAAAAATACTAGGCAGCCTTTACACAGAATGAAGCAAGTGTGTATGTTGATAGGAAAATCCAACTGTTAACTACTTCTACTAACAAATGTATGAGTGCGTGGTAATAAAAAAATATACTTCCTAGTGTATGATAGAAAAACTTTCTGGAAAAATACACAAACTGGTAACTTTGAGAACTGGGGCAGAAGAACAAAGCTTTCAGTTTTCATTTGGTGTATATATATATATTTTTTTGTTTATCCCGAGAGAGAGTGAGCACATGCAGTAGGGCAGAGAGAGAGGGAGAGAGAATCCCGGCCAGGCTCCACGCTGTCAGTGCAGAGCCGCACCGAGGTCGAACCCCCAAACCGTGAGATCGCGACCTGAGCCGCAATCAAGAGTCGGACTCTTAACCCAGTGAGCTACCCAGGTGCCCCAGGATTTTCATTTTTTTCTTTTTATTTTTTTTTTAATTTTTTTTTTAAGGTTTATTTATTTTTGAGACAGAGAGAGACAGAGCATGAACGGGGGAGGGGCAGAGAGAGAGGGAGACAGAATCGGAAACGGGCTCCAGGCTCTGAGCCATCAGCACAGAGCCCAACGCGGCGCTCGAACTCAAGGACCGCGAGATCGTGACCTGAGCTGAAGTCGGCGGCTTAACCGACTGAGCCACCCAGGCGCCCCCAGGATTTTCTTTTTTAAATAGTCTGTACACCCAGCATAAGTTTTGAACTCAGGAACCCGAGATCAAGTCACGTGTTCCACCGGGCTAGCCAGGTGCCCCCCCCTTTTTTTTTTAAGCCCAATGTATTTGTTTACTATATTCATCACCACAAGGGCTCAACCAGAGACTTAAACCAAAGTGACCCCACAGCTTAAGATACACAATCCTAGGGGCACCTGGGTGGCTCAGTTGGTTAAGTGTCCGACTTCAACTCAGTTCATCACCTTGTAGTTCATGAGTTCAAGCCCCACGTGGGGCTTTGTGCTGACAGCTCAGAGCCTGGAGCCTGCTTCAGATCCTCTGTCCCCCATCTCTCTGCCCTTCCTCCCTCTCGTGCTATCTCTCTCTCTCTCTCAAAAATAAACATAAAAAATAAGATAACATAGAGAGGCTACACAGTCCGGGTGCTTGGCTAAGGACCAGCTTGGAGCAGCTTCTTGCAGATACTTGTTAAAGGCTGTGGGGGTTTCTCCAGGCTCAGCAGCGCGTGTGCTCAAAGGACTATCGGTGTTGAGTTCTCGCAGGCCCTGGGTGGGCAGCGGGATGGTGCTGATGTCATACAGGGCAGACCGCTTGTCCTTGAGGATGTCCAGGCAGATGTCACCCTGGGTGTCCAGGTCTGGGTGGCAGCAGGGCATGAGGACCCTCCCCCCGGGTGTGCTGTCAGCACTGCGGGACTCCTGGGGGAGCTGATAACTTCAGGTCTTGACATGCTGTGCCCACCGCTCCAGGGATGGCCCCACCCATGTGAAAGGTTGCCTGATTCAGGGAAGGCAGAAGTTCCTTTGTTGCCAGACACCACGGGGGTCATCGGCTCCTGCTGGGGCATCTTGCCCACAGGACCCCAGGCGGCACCCCCCCCCTCTGCCCCCGGAGGCAGCGACACTGGCAGCCACTGGGTCACGGCTCTGGGAGCAGCGAGGGCAGTGAGACAGGAACTTAGAGCATGATTGCAACTCTCATTTAGTATATGAGAGTCTTTTTTTTTTAATTATTATTTATTTATTTTGAGAGAGACTGCGTGCACACGAGCCGGGGAAGGACAGAGAAGGAGAGAGAAAATCCCACAAACCATGAGATCGTGACCTGAGCCGAAACCAAGAGTTGGACGCTTAACCGACTGAGCCACCCAGGCGCCCCGAAGCGTGTGACTCTTGATCTTGGGGTTGTGAGTTTGACCCCACGTTGTGTGTAGAGATTACTTAAAAATCTTAAAAAAAAAAATAAAACTCAAGGGTTATCTGAGCAGAGGACACGTGTGAGAGAGGTGGGGGGAGAGAAATGCATATTTCTCTCATGAATTAAAAAACCTTAAATGATTGCAGAATGTTGTCTAGCTAAGGATGAGAACCATGGTGTAACGGAAGGTATTAATTTTTAGACCGGATTTTGACACCCAGGTCTGCCATTAAGTGACCTTAGGCGACTCACCTGAACTTTGTTTCCGTGTGTGCCGTGCAAAATTAGTATCTCTGACGCACGGTTATGATGATTCGGCGGCCTGTGTATTCAACGCATACTAGGTTCTTAGTTCTAGTTACCCTTCAAGGAGCTGGCCGTGTTCTGACATGGGCACAGAGGTTCCGGTGATGGGGTTTGTGTCACCACTCCTAACTGACCCAGTCAGCTCCTTCCTCTGTGCCTGGGGCAGGTGGCAGAATTCACACACCCACTGTATGTGGCAGACGCCGCTGGGCCAGAGGAGAAACCTGTATGCTGCCCTAAGGACGCAGGACACCAGGGGACAGGAGTTGGCACTGACCAACAAGCAGCTGCTGATGGTGAGTTCTCGCAAGGGTGACCTGAAGCCTCACCCTCACTGCCCTGCAGAGTCCGCCGGGGTCCCAAGCTCTTCACTGCTGCCAGTACTTGCCCAGTGTATCTGCCTCTGAGGTTTTCAGCATTACACTGGAGCAGTACCGGGTCTCGTCAAGTGGCTCTTCGCGTCCGGCTGCAGGTGACCCGGCCTCCAGTCCCGGGGCGCGGACTAGTCCTCGCTCCCCTCGTGACCGTGCCCAGCACCTGCCTCTCAGAGCCCCTCTCTCCCGGGAGAACCCGGTCGCCAGCAGGTCGCCATCTGTGTGTCCCGGTGCCTGGCGGAGGTCACGGTTCATGGTGTTCTCAGCAAGTAATTGCTGAACGTGGGGTTTCATCCACGGAGAAAGACTTGCGTAGGCTTCCCCTGCAGTGCGCAGCCTCGATGCTACCGCCTAGCTTTGTGGCACAGCTAAGTCCAAAGCCAGGAGGACGCACGCTGGACTGCCATCGCGGGAGAACGAGGAAAGGGGCCAGCCTGACGTCACACTCTGTTCTGCCCCCCCGCCCCCCCCACACCCCCGCCAGGCCCGTCGAGCGGCCCTGCACCAGCTGCTTGAACAGGAGCATCAGCAGTACCAGCAGGAACTGAATCTGACGGGCAGAGCATTTTACGTGGAGAGACTCTGACGGCGCCCAAAACAAAGCTGGCTCTTAACGGCTCGAAGGCAGACATATGGCTCGTTCTACGGCCCTGAATCCCTATTGGTTGCAAAAGTGTTTAGCTGTACCCGTGATCTTAAAACAGCTTCCTGGGTTTTGCTCACTTGCCTCTCCGATCTCACTTCCTCTCGTCTTTTCCGTCTTCCTGGACAAATAGCTCTGAGTGTGGCTGTTCACCCATGGGTGCCGTGGCGCTTGGCTGGCAGGAGGCCTGGGGTCCCATGATGAGACCTGGGACAGGTCTCTTTCCTCCGGACCCGAATTCCCACCTCTGCAAGTTGACAGGGTTCCAAACTCCAGTGCAGTGAGGGGTGAGGCAGCTATAAGGAAGTAAGGAGCAGCGATTTATGTGAAGCTGCTCAGAGCGTGTACGATCTCACGGCCTTCAGATTCTCAAGAATTCTAAAAGGTACTGGTTGGTCACATGCATCTGTAGGCCACAGAGAACCTTACTTATGAAGATCTGCTTTGCATAAAATGACATCACAAGCCAGAGAGACCCCCGTTGTGCAGCCGGTAACAGGTGCCAGGACAAACTGTCACCGCCAGGCCAGAACAACTTCCTGGTCCCCTCACCTGCTGTCAGCATCCTCGTCGGCCACTCGTCCTGTCCACACGGAGCTTGTCCTGCCCTCTGCTCCGTGCGGCTGTGTGCGCTGCACAACTCTGGTCTCCCCGTCCCGCCGCCACCCCCTCCCCCCGTCTGGCTCCAACCCTCAGTGGGCATTTCTCCCCTCCGACCCCAGAGCCCCCTCCTTTTCTCCCTGCACGCCCCACCGATGGGCACAGAGAGAGACGCAGCAGTTATGGAGAAGGGTGTGGGCTTTGGAGTCAGGTGTGGGTTCTAAGTCTGGTGCCTCTTAATTGTTGTCAGCTTGTGTAAGTTACTTCTCTGAGCCTCAGTTTCCTCTTCTGAAAATGGGGACAGTGATGCCCATCTCATAGGATCATTATGAGGATTAAATAAAATCTCATAGCGAGCAAGCCTGGTGCTTGGCACACAGCCGGCGTCCTCCCTTTTCTCTCTCAGGTTTCACTGTGACCCTGGCCGTTCACAAGCCCCTCGCCACGCCCCGGCCACCCCCATGCACCCGAGATGCCACTTCACCCCACGCCTGTGTCTGTGCCCCCATGCACCCATTCGTCCTCACCTCCAACAGCCCTGCTTCCCGAGCATCTCTAAGTCAATGACTCACGAGTTCCTGTAGCCAACAAGGCATGGGGCTCACGGGCTGGGAGGCAGGCAAGGTGACACATTACGAGGGACAGAAGCAGGCGCATGCGGCCTGGATTTGACCTGCAGCCTGAGGCTGGGTCTCTGATCCTGCGGGGGACCCCCCCCTGCCCCCGCCGGTCCTTCATCTGCCCACAGCCGCCTCCCAGTGGGCCCTGCTGTGTACATTGTCCCGGAGAGCCTGGCCCCAGAGCATAGCAGATCTGGGTTTGAATCCTGCCTCTGTCACTGCCTGCCTGTGTGGCTTTGGGCCAGTTACCTTAACTTTCTGGGTCCCAGCTCCTTGTTTGTAAACTGGAGATAATACCTACCCCCCTGGGTCGCTGTGGGGATGAAATGAAGCACTTTGCAGAGAGGTGGCGCGTAAGGTCCAATAAATGGTGAGCCATAGTGTTTTCCTGCCCCCTGAGTTTTTTTCCCTTCTCACCTCCTCTCTGTTGCCTGGCTGCTCCCCAGCCACCCCCGACTCCTGCAGCAGCCCCTTTACTCCTCCTCATTCTTTCTATTGGGACCCACACAACACCCCACCCCTTCTGCCTTGGTCCCTGACCTTGGCCTCTCTCCCCAGGGCTTGTCAGAGCCCGGCTGGCTCCGGTATTGGCAGGCCGCCCCCCCTCCCATCTCCTGTGACCCCCCCCCCCGCCCCCCCGCCTGCTGTGTCTGCTCTGATCACATCAACTGTTTCCCCGGGTCATAGCCACCCAGCCAGCCCCTTTTCCTCCTGGAGCTGGCACCTTCTCCACCTCCAGCCCCAGAGGGTCCGGCCTGGTTCGAGATGGCCACACAGGAGGCACCGCCAGGAGAGTCAGATCCCTTTTATCGGGGCCACCTGAGGCCTGCCTAATCAAGCCCCGAGGTCAGTCTCCTTCTGAGAGAACTGCTCCTCTTCTACATCAATGTCCCCAAACATGAGGTGCTTTTCGCTCCTGTCACTTCCTAGCCTCTGGTTCACCAGGGCAGTTGAGGCTCCCAGAGAAGGGAGCTGAACATGGGGGTAAGGGTAAGGCTGGTGGTCACGAGAGCAAGCATTACACACACACCCCGCCCCCCCAGTAAGAGCCATGGGGAGCAAGGACACGAAGCGACACCACAGGGTTAGCGTGGGGCCGCGCGCCCTCTTGTCAGCCTTCCCCTGGAGGGCCGGAGGCGCACAACGGGCATCGACTGGGGCTTTGGACAAGCTATTGATCTAGATCAAGGGCACTGTGGAGTGGGTATATGTGTGGGGCAGGGTGGGGGTGGGAATCCGGACTAATGGGAACACGGACACACGGAACAGGCCTGGGGCTGAAGCAGGGCACCCCCGCCCACCCCCGCACGGCCACCCGCTGCAGCTATAACTCGGGCTCCGTTCTGCCACGGCGGAGACACACCCGCCTGCCGCATGACGGTCAACAGACCTGATCCTCCTCGGAAGAAACCCCCCCGGCGGGGAGCCAGGCTGGCCCCCTGTGAGGGAAGACGCTGGGAGAAGAGCACCGAGGCCTGTGGGCTTCTTCCTGGCCCAGGGGCTCCGCCCTCGATCTCCTAAAGTCTTCGTTTCAGTTCTGCCAGGCAGGGCAGGCCATATACCTTCTCCGGAGCCCAGGCTGGAGCCCGCCAGGGGCGCAGGTCCCTCACCTCTTCCGGACACCCAAGGGTGACTTCGAGGGTGCCTGGAAGACATGGGGAGAAGGGGAGAAGGAACAAGATGATGGAAGAGGCGCGCTGGAAGTTTCTCATGGCCACTTCTCTGTAGTACTTCAGAGCGGGAGGACTCCAAGATGCTGTGGGCTGAAAGGCCCTCGGCAGTCTGGCGGGGTGATCTGGAAGGTTAGGAGTTCCGTTCGAAAGGTAAAGCAGGGTGTACAAGCACCCCCCCCAAAAAGGCCCTCCCCCGGAAAGCCTCAGGGCAGCGGGAAGGAGGCCGGGGAGGGCAGGCGGCTGGGCCGGCCTTCAGTGCCATGGGCGCGCCATCAGGGCGAGAAGCTCTGCGTGGGAGCCCTTGGAGAGGATAGGTGTCGGATGTGGAGCCCTGCCAGACAGGCTTCCCGGTCTGGGCCAACGTGATCCAGCAAAGGCCAGGCGCTGGTGGGAGAGGAGCTGATACAGGGACAGCACGGAGGGCAGACGAGTGAGAGCCAGCTGTCTTGGGAGGCAAAGAGCAGGGGTCAGCGTCCTTCCCCAGGGAGATGGCTCTCCATGTAGGCAAGCTTGGTGGCTGGAGGGGAGGAAGGCAGACGACCACCAGAACTCTCCTGCCGGCTTCTGTGTGATATGTTTGATATTGGGTTGTTTAATCAGGAACCAACTAAATATCAAACATATTCTTACAGCAGTGGGCAATTTGGCATCAAGCTCTGGGGCCCCTTTACCGAACCGCTTACCTCCAGGGTCCCTTTGGAACACCGGTGGCTGCAACCTCCGTGAGTCTCACTCTTAGGCTGGAGAGCTAGTGCGGGAGTACAAGAGCAGGAACTGGAGTTTCAGTTCGTCCCGTATCTTTCCCTTTTACTGGAAGGGATGTAGCTCTGATCTCCTGTCCTTGTATTTTTTTCCTCCTTATTCAATACTGCCTCCACCCTTATTAACTGCTGCTTCCCGGCCCTGGGACTCTCTTGTTCACTAGTCCTGCAGCGAGGGTCTTTGGTTTCTCTGCTTCCCTTCAAGGGTCAATTGATAGCCTCTCTGCCCATCTACCTCTAGTGACTGGAAGACCTCCAGAGTGGACTCCAGTTTTGCCCCGTGCCCTGGTGGGTGTCTCAGTTACCCCACTGCTGGGGCTTAGTCTTAACGCTAGCCATCTTTCCTTGACATGTGACTAATTAGACACATTCGTGGTCTTCTCTGATAGCTCTGGTCACCTTGAAGAGTGCCCGCCTCTCCCCTGGCATATTCTCAGATTGTGTGGCACTGGTGTACTGGGATCAATTGCCACCTGTCAGTAACAGGCTCCAAGTGGAGGAATGAACGTGGCCTGGAGTCAAGCCAGGGAGAACAGAGCTGGCACCGATGAGGACTGTGATGTGTGGATGGCGGTAGGTTGGGTAAGGAGAGAGCAGAGGACAAGAGTGGAGAGCAGCACAGTGCTTGGTCAGCGTGGGTATGAAAGTTCTACCTAAAGACCACTGTGGGCAAACAGAGGGCATGGTCCCACCCAGATTACTCTGATCCTCCCCTGCTTCTCTCCCCCACCTCACTCGAAGCTCTGGGAGGACCTCCCAGGGACCGACGGTCACCGCTTACTGTGTCCCTGTGGCTCTTAATGGGGAGGAATGATGTCTCCCTGCCGATTAGAGACTCTTGAAATAGCACAGTAACTTGATCTGGGGACCCGGGGGAATTGTCAGGGATCATCACGAGTGACCCCTCCTTTTCCACTGTTGCTCAAGCTCCCTGAATGCTGGGAATCAAAAGGTAAAACTCAACCAGTGGCCTCTGACCAGCATCCAGCACAGAGGGGGGTGAGGGTGATGGGGAAACGGAAGGGCAACTAGGACCCTCCGGGTGAAAGCTACGCTCCTAGAATTGCCAAAGTACCCTCCTGTATTTCAGTGTTCTCCCCTCCCCTCGCTCTTTCCAAACACCCACAGAGCTGCCCAGAGGGTGGAACGTGCCAGGGTCAGGGAGAACCTCTCCCCTCCCCCACTTTCCATTGTCTAAAACCAGCCTCAGCTGTTCCCCAATTTTTCTTTGCTGGTGATGTCAGTCCATCAAAGTATCTCACCCTGCGCTCCCCCTGGGAGAACAATAATGGGATGGAAGGAGCTGGAAAGACCATATTAGGAACAAGAGGTGGAGCCGTGAGCAGAGATAAAAGGCCGCCTAGTCACTCAGCCAGCTGCCCTCCTCTCCTGCCCTGGCCTCCAGTTCTCCAGGTTTCACAGGCGAGCTCACCAACAGCCACAGCTCATGATGGAGGCCATCAAGAAAAAGATGCAGATGTTGAAGCTGGACAAGGAGAATGCTCTGGACCGGGCAGAGCAAGCCGAAGCGGAGCAAAAGCAGGCAGAAGAGAGAAGCAAGCAGGTGGGTGCTGGCACCGCTCTCTCTTGCCTGCTGGCGAGCAAGACTGTGAGACGGGAGAGGGCTCTCGTGGGAGAGGCAGTGACCACCAGCCCAGCTTGTTCTTCGGGCGGGAGGGACTCTCTTCTTCCCCAGCCGCACCGGACAGGCAGAGGACATCCAGCGTCTCGGCTCCAGAGCGCCTGTGTGACCTCGGGAAATCCGGCGGCCCCCTCTGAGCCCTGGTGTGCCTGCCAGATCTAAATGGGGTGGATCATGCTCTGGGAGAACCCAGTTTCTAGAGGAAGATGTGGGGGGGCTGGGCACACAGGATCTCTTTTCCCCTGATCTTTCTTGAAGATTTTACTTTTAAGTAATCTCTACACCCAACGTGGGTCTCGAACTTATAACCCCGAGACTAAGAGTCACGTGGCTCTACCGACTGAGCCAGTCTTGAGTCACAGGCATCTACGCCCTTACCATCCCAGGGTCTTGGATGAAAACCCACCATGGCTTGGTCATCTTAAGGTCAGAGATCCCAGGGTCACAGGTCAAGGCACAACTCCTAGGGCAGTCGGCTGGGAGTGGCTAGGGAGAAAGCATGTCTCTCTGGGAACGAGCACAGGGGTCTGTCGGGGCTTGGGAGCCCCCGGTCTGGGCCTGCTCCATTGTGTGTGACTCGTGGGGCTCCTGCAGCTGGAGGACGAGCTGGCGGCCATGCAGAAGAAGCTGAAAGGGACAGAGGATGAGCTGGACAAGTACTCTGAAGCTCTGAAGGACGCCCAGGAGAAGCTGGAGCTGGCAGAGAAGAAGGCTGCTGACGTACGTATGACAGAGTCGGAAGGTGGGTTAATCCGCATGTGCAGAGCGCCATGTTGATAGGACGAAACCCCACGCTTGGACACATACATACTTGTGGATTCAGGGTGTAGAAATAGATGCTCGCGTGCATTTTTGCACACAGTCACATGCTGACATACCCTCCTGATGGCATGTTCATTTGTTCTTAAATGTCTCATTTTGGTCTCACCCTCAACCCAGGAACTTCACTATGTTTCCCAGGACCCAGACAAAGGGAGGGGCCTCCAGGTCCAGACTGCTATCACTTTTCCCACCTCCTCCCCCATGCCACATTCCTCGCTTTTGTGTCCAAGCCCTGGCACGTAGATATGGATATTAATAGGGGAACTCTCATCTCTCAACCGCCCAGCAGAGCCAGCTCAGATTTCACAATGGGACAAAAGAGGTCACAATGACCCTGGCCCTCTATGGGTTTATTCATCTGGGCCACTGTGGGCACCTGCCCTTATGCCACGGAGACACCACAGCAAGCATTGCTCATGACGGGCTGGGTAGCAACAAGGAGTCTCACAGGGGAAAAGGGGTCACCAGACCTTACTCTGTGGCAATGACTCACTCACTCAGCTTCTCTGCAGTTGGGTTCAATTTTTCCATCTGAACATGAAACAAATTGTTTTTTTCCACTTCATGTTTATCCCGTCACCACCTACTTCCATTTACCCTCAAGCTTAAAGCTTTAGCACAACGGTGAATGAGAGGCGACAAAGGAAAGATGTTTGGAAGAAAAGTGACATAACAGCAACAAAAGAAAGTGTCGGATTGATGGAAATACAGTCAATTCTTAGCACGGAGTTAATAGGAAAATAGGAGCATGTATATATATATATATATATATGTATGTATGTATATACCCACACATACACATATTTTTAGGAGCACATATACTTTTTTTAATGTTTATTTATTTTTGAGAGAGACAGAGCATGAGCGGGGGAGGAGCAGAGAGAAAGGGAGACACAGAATCTGAAGCAGGCTCCAGGCTCTAAGCTGTCAGCACAGAGCCCGATGTGGGGCTTGAACCCACAAACGTGAGATCACGACCTGAGTGGAAGTCAGACACTTAACCGACTGAGCCACCCAGGTGCCCCAGGAGCACCTGGTTTTGGAAAATAGAGAGACAGAGTGGGTCATTCGCAGATGTTTCCAGACCCTCAAGTTTGGCCTCTTTGCTCTCAGGCCCATCATCTCCCCTTTGGCACTCTGCCACCTGCAGCGGCCAGGGAACGTGACGAGGGCTGTTGAACGTATCCTGCCAGAGGTCAGAGATACAAAGAGGATCATATACGTTATACATATTTGTGGTTTCCAAGAGTTTAGTCCCCTGCAAACTATTAATTCTTCCTTCTTGGAAAACTGCAGAAAACACAGGTTACCTCCAGAGGTTTGGGCAGATGCTTGATGGCCTGTTGGAACTACCTGACCAAGGTTCCGGGTCTAGATGGATAGATGATCTCTCTGGCTCATAGGGACAGAAGTTTTCGCAAACTGGCAGTGTCGGGTTAAGGGGAGTTTTATGAGATGTTGGGTGACGACTCTCCTGGAGAGTCTAAGGCTAAAGCGGCAGGTATGTGGGTTGGAGGAGGTGTGTCCAGGAGCAAGGAAAGAACAAACAAGTCTAACCTTCGATCTTGGGAGAGAGAAACACAGAGGCTCTAGATGATACCCCTACTTCACTGGGAAGATAAAGGAATTTCCTGGGGATGAATTGTCTGTCCTACGCTGTTGCACGTATACAGACACGCACTGTCATCCCCCACCCAGACAGGGTGCGTTCAGTATATTCACTCGAAAGAAGTTACTCATGTTTATATAGGAACCCACCAAAACCCATTTCAATATGTAGTATGTGGGTAGAAAAACTTGTTTAACTTCTCTCCCCCTGTTAGCTTTCCCTACAAGTCAGCGAGTACCCTCAGAGGTGTGCCCGAGGCCAAGAAGTGGGGGAGGAAGGCTGTGAGCAGCAGGCAGAAATACGTTAGGCTAGGAAGGAAGCAGGAAGAAAGGTTTTTTTTTTCTCAGAGCTGGGGTTAGCAACCTTCCACCTGTGAGCTAAATCCTGTCACAGCCTCATTTTGTACAGTTTTACTGCAACGACACCATGCCCATTCGTTTGCATATCATCTACAGGCTTTGTCCCATGGAGCTCAACACACCCTGTGGCCTGCAAAGCCAGGAAAACTGTACTGTCTGGCCTTTCCCAGAAAAAGTTGGGGGATTTCTGCCTCAAAGAATCAGAGAAGGAAAGTGAAGTGTTTATAGGAATTGGAAAAAGTGCTGAATAAGGAGGAAGCAATAGGTTTAAAGCAGAGAGCAAGGGTCAGAGTCACCAGCAACATGATGTCTGCATCTTCGGGGGGAGGGTGCGCGTCCAGTGCAAGTGTCCCGGGAAGTTCACAGCTCAGCTCCTACCCTCGAGGCTAACAGAGCAGATTACTCTGATGTGGATATAAGGGCAGGAGAGGGAGTGGAGGGAGTCAACGACTGCATGTTCACACAGGGAGTTCTGGTTATCTGAGCAGCTTTTCTGGAAAGCACAGGATTTGCTGGATTGCTTGAAGAAGGAAAAGGGCAAGGGTATGGCAAGGTCAGTACAAGCTTCACCTTTTCATCCCTGAATTGTCTGAAATCGTTTTCAAAAAATTGTAACAAAGCATACATCACGTTTGCCATTTTAACCACTTCTAAGGGTACAGTTCAATGGCAGTAAGAACATTCACGTGTGTAAGGGCTTCTCAACCCGAGGTGAAGTCAGAAGCTCATTAGGGTAAAGCAAGGGGAAAGAGGAGTGCAAGGTTAGGACAAAGAGTAATACCAGACGTGAGAGGGGTGGGGGGATGGACACGTACACCTGCTGATACATTGTTGTATTGTTGGTCACCAGGAAAACATTAGCACTGGGCCCTTTGCTGCCCGTCCATCATGCCTTTAAAGGGTATCAGGAGTCAATCCACCTGTCTCCCTGGATCAAGAGAAGATTATCTGTTCACATCTACCAGACTCAGGAATACAGCGGTGCTCCGAGCAGCCTTGGGTTGGTCTGCGTTGAGGGCGCCGGCCGCTTCACTAGGGCAAAGGGAGGTAAACAGCGCCCCCTGCTGATCATCACCCAGATGCCAAAGTCTCACTTCTGTTTCCATCTTCTCTCTGACCAGACTTCTCCGAGAGGAGCTGGAAACATTCTTAGGCCATCAGGGTAGAGTTTACTCCCTGTTCTTCCTTCCCAGTTCCAGGAGGGAAAAAACAGTACACAGCGTACTCTACCAAGCAAATTATTTACTGTTTGAATTGTTTCCTCTAAACAGCTCATTGCTCAGTATTTCTAAAAGGAAATAGGAAGAGGAAGCCTCTGGAGGGAGTTGTTTTCAGAACCAGGCATTGAGGGCAGCACCTGTCTTACCTCCCAGTCATTTCAGGGATCAGGAGTCTTAATCCCGAGTCCTGCTCCGCACCATAATTTTGAGGGGAAAAGAGAGTCGCAGCAGAGGAGACATTTGTTATGATGGCTTACAGGGAAGGTAGGCGTACAGTACAAACAAGTAGGAGAGAACAGGAGGTAAAATTTTCAAGTCCCTTTACTATTGTGCTTCCAGAAGTCCCACGTGGCAGGGACTGGGAGGCAGTTTCTAACTCAGGGCACCTGAAGGTAGAAGTGGCAGTGAAACTGTTTAGTTATCACCGAACAGAGGCTCGGTTCCACAGGACGTTTGCTAGGCACTCACGTGGCTGTTGCACAAAGGGTCTGGTAACAGTGATCTGTAAGAGAGGCCCCCTTCCTGATAAAATCTTTCTCACCTGCACAGAGAAATGTGACGACTGATTACCATACCTAAATTACTCAAGGTTCGGAAGGCCTGGCAGGTTGGTGAATCGCTGGTGCACAGCGACCCTCCAAGGTGACGGGGGAAGGACGAGATCCGTACCGATGCCGAGGGAACGAGAAGTCCGCCATCCTGGCCTTTTCTCTCACCCCCGGAATTCCCTGCCTTGACTTTCAGGCGGTGGGCTAGGGTGGGAGAGAACCTACCTGGGCCCACCCGGAGCGGAGCGGAGGCTGCAGAGCCGGGCTCTTCTGAGGCTGGGGCCCAGCAAGCCCTGGCCTGTCCCGGCACCCGAGTTTGGAGCCTGTGTGCGGTGGGCGGAAGCCGGGGCGGCGTCGGGTGCGCGGTGAAGGCGGGCGCCGCGCCGCCGGGCGGACCCGCTGCGGGGCAGAGGGCGGCCTGTCGCGCGCCTTCCGGTTGCCATGGTAGCCCGCGCCCGGCGCTGCCCCGCCCCCCTTTGCTGGGCTGGGAAAGGCCCCGCCCCGCGCTCGCGCCGAGGGCCGCCCGCCCGGGGTCTGTCGCGGCAGGGCGCGGCGGTGACGCCACATCCGGGCGGGTGGGCGAGTTCCGGTATTTCAGGGAGGAGCAGGCGGAAGTGGGGGTGAGAAGCGGCTGCAGCGCCGAGCGGAGGAGGCAGGAAGCCGAGAGCGAGCAGGGGCTGGGTGGGCACCATGGCCGGGATCACCACCATCGAGGCGGTGAAGCGCAAGATCCAGGTTCTGCAGCAGCAAGCCGATGACGCAGAGGAGAGGGCCGAGCGCCTGCAGCGGGAAGTGGAGGGGGAAAGGCGGGCACGGGAGCAGGTACGGAGAGGGCGAGGCGCGCGAGGGGGAGCGGGCGCTGCAGCGGCTGGGACCCCGAAGGGGGGGGGCCCTTGGTTTCGCGGCGGAGCGCGGGCCGCGGGCGCCGGCTGACTCGGAGATGAGGTTGGAGCCCGGCGGATGGGTGGGGCTCACCCGCGGCTGGACCTGAGGCGGACGAAGGGGGAACTGGGCGCTCGGGTGAGCCGGCTTGACCTTTGAAGGAACTGAGCCTCGCGGGGCCTGGAAAGTGGTTTTCCTCCTCCTCCTGTCTCCCCGCTCATTCATTCAGTCCTTCGGAGGCTGGCGCGGCCAGGGGAGGGGCTCAGCGGCCTCTCCCTCCCCCACTCCTCGGTGAAGGGCGGGGTGTGGGGGGGGGAATTCGCTCTCCTTAGAGGTTTCCGGCCCAAGGGGGGAGAGTAGGTGGGTGCTGCTCTGGCCTGGGAGGGGCAGGGCCGACTTACCGTGCAGGGGTGGGGGTGGGGGTGGGAACCGCCGGAAAGCCCCCGGCCTGGCCTGCTGGCAGCCTTTCCGCTCCCTCCTCCAGCTCAGGAAATGAGGCTGCAGTCGGCTGAGAGGAAGCGCGGTGCCCTCCCTGGAGGAGGTTAAGGCCACAGCACCGCCTCCCATCCTCCGGCCTGGGGCTCTTTCCTTTTGTGGGGGCAACTGCTAAACCCACTGTGTCAACCGCCGGCGAAGCCGCCCAGGAGGAGTTGGTACCTCACTCACTATGTTAGTGCAAACGTGCGAGCCAACAAAACTCGCCTGGCCCTACCCCTGACGACCTGGAAGGCGGGGACTTCTGCAGGATTCTGGCCTTTATTGCTGAAGTGTAATCAGTGCAGGCCCAGCCGGTTGAGAACACTTCTTCCAAGCGCAGCTGATAAGCCAGTTGGTGTGGCCGAGACTTGGATTGAGTGCCAATTTCTGTCAAGGTTTCTGGTTGACCTCGGCAGTGTGGTTCGTGCAGACAAAATAATGAGTTCCAAGGAGCCTCTAGTGACACTCTGTTGTTTCCCAGTTACCCGCCACGGTGTCTCTTTTTATTAAAGATAATACTGGCTCAGCTGGAAGTTGGAACATAAAATGATGATGAAATGAATGGTGATTCTCGAAACTGCTTTCTGCTTAGAGGAGGGCCAGTAATTTTAGTAAGCCACAAGACTTTCCAGGGTCTAGGGTACAGGCTAGTGGGTGGAACTGATCTCCTGACTTGGTTTTGGAGAATCTTGAGGCTGGAGAGAAAAGTAAGTGTTGCTAAAATTTGAAGACCTTATGAGGAACTTCTGTGGTTTATTGGTATTCCTTGTTGTTCTCTTGCCTGGTCAGGTTTTTTTTGTTTTTGTTTTTGTTTTTTGTTTTTTGTTTTTTGTTTTCCCTGGCTGGTCCTCTGGGGAGTGGCTGAGAATTACTGTTTTGGGGGGAGAGTGGGAGATTGTTAGAATGCTCTTGTTTTTCTACCGGGGCGTAGAAATGCTGGGGTCTTGTCTTCTCTGTCGTCTTTTTCTCAGGGGATTTCCCCCATGTTCGTGATATATATTTTTAAGTTTATTTTACCTATTTTGAGAGAGAGAGAGAGCGCGAGTGTGCCCACAAGGGAGGAGCACAGAGAGGGAGAGAGGGAGAATCCCAAGCAGGATTCACACTGTCAGTGTGGAGCTCGATGTAGGGCCCGAACTCCCCAACCGTGAGATCGTGACCTGAGCGGAAATCAAGAGACCGACTGAGCCACCCAGGTGTCCCAGTGTGAGTAGCTTCTAATTATCAATTCAAGTGAGATGGACTGGCTGGGTGACTCTATGGCTAGTGACACTTCTCGTCTCCTTTGTTCTGGAGACTAGATCCCCTTAAAGAAGGCAGGGTGGCTTTTAAAGAACCGGCCATGTGTTGAGCTGCAGAGTGTTAGGCTCAACATTGAAGTGTGGGCACCCTGGGGATAGTTCTAGGGTGGGTGCCGCCCCTTCGCCCCTCCCCTCTCCCGGCCGGATTCCTCGCAGGAAAACTTGGCCTCGGTTTTCCCCTGGTCTCCCAGGTGGTAGGCAGAGCAGTGAGCAGCTCCAGACGTTCCTTAAGGTTCCTTCCTCAGCGCCTGCCGGATTTGCTAACTGAGTTGAGGTCTAGTGAGGAAGTCTTCAGATGGGGAAGTAGGGTGATAGTTAAAGGTTGATGAAACCAGTTTCTTCTTTCTGTTCCCCAGCTTGAGGGAGCTTAGCCGTTTGGCTTTCTGCTCTGGTGAACTTTGAACTCCTCCTGAGGAGGGAGGGGTGCTTGGGCTTTGCCTGTTACCCTCTCAGGCGTTCTGGAGTGTGGGTTTGGCAGCCTCGTCCTTCCTCTGGAGCTGGAAGCTGGGCACTCCCTGATGGTATCTCATGCTGTTCGTGGGATGATCACTTAATTATTTTTCTGGTTGCTTTGTGTGACCCTTCGCTCTTTGTTGGGAAGCTGGGTGAGTCCAGAGCTGAGAATGCAGTTGTTCTGGGAGCCGCCTTTCTTTTCTGCTGTTAGTCTGGAGACTGGCCTTTCACAGTGTAGCATCATGGCAGGTATACTTTCGGTTTTGAACCTCCTTTGCAATTCTTGCTACACTTAAACAGGGGGCATAAACATAATGTTCAAATGCATGCTTTTTCCTTACCTGTTTGCTTTGTTTTTGATGGTGGTAACAACACACATAACATAAAATTTACTATTTTAACCATTTTTTAAATGTTTCTTTTTGAGAGAGAGAGAGACAGAGCGTGAGCAGGGCAGGGTCAGAGAGAGAGGGAGACATAGAATCCAAAACGGCTCTGAGCTGTCAGCACAGAGCCTGACGCGGGGCTCGAACTTAAAAACTGTGAGATCGTGACCTGAGCCGAAGTCGGATGCTTAACTGACTGAGCCACCCAGGCGCCCCTATTTTAACCATTTTTAAGTTTACATACAGTTCACCTTATTTGTTTTTAATACCTCTCTCTCCTAACTTACTCTGGTATTTTCCTCCTTTTTTCTGGTCTGAAAAATTGAGAAACACTATTGAAAAAGCGAGTGAGCTTTAAAACAGCAGGTTTTGGGGCGTCTGGGTTTGGGTGGCTCAGTTGGTTAAGCGTCTGACTTCGGCCCACATCGGGCTGTATGCTGACAGCCAGAGCCTTCTTGGGATTCGTTTTCATTCTCTGTCTCCTTCCCTCCCCCTCCCCCCCACCCTCCACCCCCCCATTCATGTGCACGCACGTGTGCGCTCTCTCTCTCTCTCTCTCTCTCTCTCTCTCTCTCTCTCAACACAAATAAAAGCAAAACTTAAAAAAAAAAAAACAAAAACAGGCTTTTGGCCCTATTCCCCATTTCCAATCTCTGGGGGGATTGGAACGCCTGTTGTGTGGCTCTCCTTTTGCTGGGTCGGGTGGACCCAGCAACAGGCTTTATCACCTTTCTTTGGTTTAGGTTTACTTTCCTGCTGATTACCTTTCTCTTTCCCTCCGGTTGGCTGGCGCACACACTCCTGGGGCGAGGCAAACAGCCCTTTGCTCTGGAGTCTCCACCTTTGTTTACTCTGTGGCAGATAGCTCTGCTCCCTTCCTCACACCTGCCCCCCCCCCCCCCCGTGACTTTAAAGTCCCTAAGGACACAGTGTCACCCCGGGTAGATACACTTGTGTGGACACCGTGAACCCCGGAGTACTCCTTTCTTCACAGGCCCAAGCCTCACTTTTCCATTACTGGTTTCCTTTGATCAAAATTTCAGCTGTGGCTTTTGTCTAAAAAGAGAAACCCCAGAGTGGCAGAATGCCAGATTTAGGCTAATCCCCTTCTGTCCTTGGCCCTGATTTGCCTCCGAGCACCAGCGCCCCGGCACTTCCTTGCCTTGAGGTGTGTGGCGCGCCTGGGGAATGTCTTCTGTTTGGAGGATGGTAGCACTTAAGCCACACTCTTTTCACAGCTGAAGCTGTGGCCAGCCTCCTCCTCCTCCCCCTTCTTCTTTTTGTTCTTCTAACATTTATTCACCTTTGAGAGACAGAGAAAGACAGAATGCGAGTGGGGGAGGAGCAGAGAGAGAGGGAGACACAGAATCCGAAGCAGGCTCCAGGCTCCGAGCCGTCTGCCCAGAGCCTGACGTGGGGCTTGAACCCACGAACGGCCAGATCATGACCTAAACCGGAGTCGGGTGCTTAACCGACTGAGCCACCCAGGCGCCCCGTGTGGTCAGCCATCTTCTAATGTGGAGGATCCTGTTATTACCTGAAGGAAAGACCTCAGAGTCTATCCCCCAGGCTGGGCAGAGGTGGATGGGCTGAAAGTTCAAGTTCAAAACCACATCTGGACGTGCTAACCCTTGGGTAATTAGAATAGCACAAGGTTTAATGTTTCCTGTTCTGGTTTGCAGAAGTCCGTCCCACCCAGTGTCTTGCGGGACTTGATTGACCCGGAAGGGATGAAGGGATGGGTGTTGTGCGTAGGTTCTGGCTTGAAGGAAAAGTCCTCCCTTATTCCCTTAGACATAGTCCTAGATCTTGATCCTGCAAACTTCTGTTTCTTTGTAAAGAGAACTGATCTTCTGTAGGAGGAGCAGAAAGAGAACAGTGACTGGCGTGCCCCCCCCCCCAGGGTCTCTGAAGCTTTGGTGGGGACACCCCGTGGCAGGTTCTGCATTTGATATAGGCTCCGTCAGTGTGTGTCAGTGTGTGTGTGCGTGCTCTTGCTCTCAGGAGGGCACCAAGAGGTGCCTTCTCCTCCCTCTTCAGCCTTGCGAAGAATTCTATTGTAATTGCTGATTCGTGGGAGAAACTGCCTGCCAGATTGTTGTCATGGAAACTGTACACCCTGCCCCCGTAGTCTGTTATCTTCTCCATTTGGGAACTACTGGTGAGCTGGATGGAGACTTAGATTTTATGAGCTTCCTCCAAATCTGGTTCAATTCCTTTTTATAGTCCTAGGCGTTTGACGGAGGGAGATGGGGTAAATCATTGCACCGGCCGTGATTTATTGGCCTTGCCTGATAGCTTGACTTGTTCTTGTTATCTTGAGTCGTTGACCTTTTTGGACTTGTGAGGTGAAACGTGTCCGAAGAGACATCTGTTTTCCTGGAGGAAACAGGATCAGGGAATATTTGTCTTTGTGGTATTTTGAACAGTATAGTTAGAGACACAAACGGGTTCTTGGTAACTTCAGCTTATGTGGACTCGTGACTTTTCTTCTGTGGGTTGGTGGTTATATAGCTCCAGACCCTACAGGACTTTGAATCTCCCATGTTTGTATTTGGAAATTTTTGTTAATAAGCTGATTCTTAACAGGAGTCTTTTGGGCTGTATCCCTCCCCATAGGGGCTGGTGACCCAGATTATTTCTGTAGCTGCTCCCACCCCTGACTGCCAGGAGGAAATCAGGGTAATGGAATTCAGGCACAATCTGGACTGTAGAAGAGAGATCATGTTAACCAAGCACTTGGATAAGCATCTGAACTGGGTAGCATGCAGAGCAGGTGGAGTCCTTGCATGGCTGAGGCAGTCAGTGTGCTTGCCACCAGGAAAGGTGTAGGGACGAGAAAGGCAGTCATGACAGGGGGGCTTTTCTGCCAGCGGAGTTCATCTACACGCAGGCTGCCTCCTTTCCCCGTTTCTTACTCCACTGCCAAGGAGGAGGCATGGGGCGGCTTGTGTTCTGGCCGGGCCTTTGTGTGGGCTGCAGTCAGGGAGAGGACTGACAGCAGCCGGGAGGAGGCTGAGGCTGAGGGATGACCGGGGCAGTAGAAGGGAGTCACAGTTCAGAAATCTGCAGGAGTCGGGGTGGACACGGAGGAAGCGTTCTCTTCGGCGCCGCCCCTCCTCCCCCGCTTTTTGTATGTCAGGCAGGTAGTTTTAGTTAGAAGAGCTCCTTGGTGTCACCTTTGAAAAGGTGGGGGGTGGGGAGCAGGTTGCAGGGATTGGGCGTGGGGTGGGTAGCCCAGCGTTGCATCCTTCTGCGTTCTGGTCTGGACCGTTATTCTGAAAAACGTTCTCTTGGCTGGTGAGTCCCCTGGTGTATTAGAATAAGGTCATTGGAGGGTTAACAATTTGACTTCGGCAAATTAATAGATAATCCGAATTCCTTCTGATTTTTCCACTTTACAAGACACTTGAAAGCAGACTGCAGAGAGGGCAGGACGCCCGAGCTCAGGCGGGAGGAGCCCTTCGCCAGACACCTTTCCTGATACCAGTGTGCTCAGGAACTTGACCCAAGTCCAGAAAGGAGGCGGTGCTATGTGGCACAGGGCTGGGCAGGGAACTGTGTTTTAAACCACTCTTCCTGTGGAGTGCACCGAAGTCAGCTGGTGGGAAAGGGGGAGAGGGGCGTGTGTGTATGGTGTCCGTGTCTGTGCTGGGACAGGCGTTGCCGCATCGGACCCTGCCTTCTGCTTGGCGCTCAGCCCCAATCTCAGTCCTACTTCTGTCCGTTCTCTTTCAAACACAGGCTGAGGCTGAGGTGGCCTCCTTGAACCGTAGGATCCAGCTGGTAGAAGAAGAGCTGGACCGGGCCCAGGAGCGCCTGGCCACTGCCCTGCAAAAACTGGAGGAAGCCGAGAAAGCCGCTGACGAGAGCGAGAGGTGAGTAGGGGAGCCTGTGGGGTGGGGCATGGGGTTCAGAGGGACCTGCAACACTCAGGTCAATGCATTTCACTTCAAGACAGAGTGAGGGTTCCCTGGACTCCATGGCCTTTTGCAATTGGTGTTACCCTATAAATTGATCTAATGGTTGTTAAAGAGGGCCACCAGGATGGCCTCCACTTAGTGGATCGTGGCCTTATTTGTGAGACGAGTTCCCCTAAAGCAGTGGTTCTCCAAGTGAGGTCCCCGCCCAACAGCACCTGGCGCTGGGTGAAAACTCAGGCAGACTCTCCGTCCCTCCCCTGATCTAAGAGTCCGAAATTCTGGAGATGGAGCTCAGCGATCGGTGCTGAATAAGCTTTCTTAACCTTGGCCTCACCGTTCGAATCATGGGGGTGAGGGGTGGGGACCGTTGGGGAGTTAAAAATACTGCAGTGCCTGGAGTTATGCCCAGTTCAGTTAGAGCCCATCGTGAGAGGGGTGTGGGTGGTGGTGATGGTGTTTAGATTTTTTGTTTTTGGTTTTTTTTTTTAAGTTTATTTATTTATATTGAGAGAGAGTGAAAGAGAGAGAGCACAAGCAGTGGGGGATGGGGGTGGGGGACAGAGGATCTGAAGCGGGCTCTGCACAGACAGCAAAGAGCCCAATGTGGGTCTTGAACTCACGAACAGTGAGATAATGACCTGAGCTGAAGGCAGACGCTTTAACCAACTGAGCCCCCCCAAGCGCCCCCTGGGTGTTGATGTTTTTAAAGTTGGTCTGATGATTTTTATGTGTGCCCAGGGTTGGGAACCAAATCACAGCTCACCTTTGTTGAAAATAGTCAATTGCCTTCTTGCCGCTGTGGGGTAAACCAGAACAAAGGTGTGTGCTGACATGCGTGGGGTCAGACGAAGGCTTTCAGAATCAAAAATGCCCTGTCGGACGGACATACGTTGACATCGTGCTGCTGGGAGAATGTGTCGCGTGGCTGTGTGCGCTCTATTACAGAGCAGGGTGCAAGTTCTAGAAAGGGAGGAAGGCCTGGTACACAACAGGGTAGCGTGTCATTCTGTTGGGGTTTTCTCTTCGTGAAACATTTCTGGAAACTTTATGAATAGAGTTTTCCTCTGGTGCGCAGGACTGGAAGGGCTTACTTTGTGCCCTTAAACCATACCCTTGAGTATTAAGTGTATATTATTATTATCATTTTAATTTTCACTTATTTATCTATTTACTTATTTTAGAGAATGAGAGCGCGAGTGAGTGAGGGGCAGAGAGAGGAGAGAAAGTGCAGAGCCCGATGCGGGCTCCAGCTCACCAACTGTGAGATCATGACTTGAGCTGAAGTCGGACGCTTAACCGACTGAGCCACCTGGGCGCCCCTTAAGTGTGTGTTATTTTTTTTTTATAAGAGAAAGCTAATTTTTTTGAAAAGGTTTTAAAGAAAACAAACTAAGATGGGGAGCTGTGGGAGTTCTTGGGTGGCAGGTAGAGAGGGGCTGGCTTCTAAAGGTGCCATTCAGGGCCCCTGAGGGTGGAGCTGGTGGCAGACCCATCAGGGCCGTGTCTGTCCTTACCGTTTGGCAGAGGCATGAAGGTGATTGAGAACCGAGCCCTAAAGGATGAAGAAAAGATGGAGCTCCAGGAAATCCAGCTCAAGGAAGCTAAGCACATTGCGGAAGAGGCGGACCGCAAGTATGAAGAGGTGGGCTGCCTCGTGTTTCCCCCTTCTCCCCAGCGTCCTTGGATTTCTGAAAAGAGCCACGGGGGAGGGAGATGGCTTCCTCTTTGCTTCACTGGGCCGTCCGGGGTCTTCTGTAGGTGGCTCGGAAGTTGGTGATTATCGAGGGGGACTTGGAACGCACAGAGGAACGAGCTGAGCTGGCAGAGTCGTGAGTATCTTGCTCCCCCAGTCTTGCCCTCCCGTTCGGTCCCTTCCCCTTTGGCTTGCGCATTAATGTGAATAAACTAGTGTTCCTTCCACCTTGTTAAACAGGGCCTAGAGAGTGGGCTTTTTTTAGGCCCTGAGAATGGCTACGGGCCCTTCTTACTCTGGACTAGTGACAGGTGCCAGATGAGTTTCCATTATTTCTCATAGGGGCAGTTTGCAAATTGAGGGAAAATAAGGACTAACGAGCAGATGGTGAGTGGTCACCTGGCAGGCCCTACAGGGTCCTCCCACCTGAAGTCTGCTTCTCCTTGACACACTGCCGTGGCCGTGCCGGCTCGAGATTTGTCTCTTTTGTACCGTGTGGCCAGTCTGGGGGGGCCTCAGGGCGAGGGCAGACATGAAGAGCTCCCCTGTCGGCACCTTCTGGGCCTTGTGTAACAAGTCAGTGCTGATGCATATATATCTGTGCCTCCTCTCCATCCCCTCCCAGACATGACACACCATGTCCATGGCGGTGTTGTCTTCCCATTTTTTGAAAAACAATTTTTTTTTTTCGTTTTGCTGCTTGTTTTCTTGCTGTGTCCTTTTTGACCTTTCTCCCTCCCCACAACCTGGCTTGTGCGATCCCCGTGACCGTCACTAACAGCCGTTGCCGGGAGATGGACGAGCAGATCAGACTGATGGACCAGAGCCTGAAGTGTCTGAGTGCTGCTGAAGAAAAGGTACTAACATTAGCCCCCACCCCCGGCGAGGTTACGTGCACGGCGTGGTTTCGTCGGGCTTGGTTTTTGTTCTTTGTTTTGCAGCTGCCTCCCCTCCACTGGTTGGTTTGTTGAGTGCCTTCTCACCTCTCCGTGGAATGCTCCATTCTGTTCCTCTTACTTGCCATCTTTCATGTCTTCTTTCCTAGTTGCTTTACGCCTCTGCGCAGGGTCTCTCCTTCCCTGGGGTGATCCGGGGGACTATTTGGGTCGGGCATACGTTCCCACCTCCACCCGAGGTAGACTCGTTCCTGTAGTGATTTTTCTCCAGTGTTTTATTAGTGTCCGACATCCTGGGTCCTAGCCCAGGAGGGCCCAGCGTCTGTCAGGCTCTGCGGTCCGGGGGAGGGAGGGCTGACACTTGCTCAGGTGACCTGGGAACTTCTCTTTTCCCCGTATGCCTTCCAGCTCTCTCTACATATAGGTTCAATTCACGTCTGTGTGTCTCTCTCTCCCTTTTTTTTTATTCTCGCCTTCTTCCCCTTTCCTCTCCTGCGGTATGTAAAACATTCACAGTAAGTGTTCTGAGCTGGAGGAGGAGCTGAAGAATGTCACCAACAACCTCAAGTCTCTTGAGGCTCAGGCGGAGAAGGTAGGGGCTGGTTGTGACAGTGACAGGCTCTGGGGCCTGGGCCCACCCAGCCCTGCCCTTGATGAGAGACTGGAGAAACCCAGTCCTTACATAATCTAGTGAGACATCCTCGTCATTCACATCCCGGGATTAACGCTAATTCCCGCGTGCTCTCGTTGCTTTAGTTCAGATTACTTCGTGGTCTCAGGTGCTTGGGGGTCATGTTCTCCTCAGGCTGATACTGATGTGCTAAATAGCAGTAATCATGGGTCCCCAGAAGTTTTCTAGCAGACCAGTGGGGTCAGCAAATAGTAGATCCGAGACCTAATAAGCGATCGAGACAGAGGACTCCTCTTTAGCGTCACGTGGGACTGTTTCGGCCATGTGGCTGGCCTTGGGGTGTTGCTGTACCTCCTCGTTAAACAGGGGGAAGGAAAAATGACCTCGTTGGGTTGATCGGAATAAGGTCAAAGCTTAGGTCCATTTTAAAGGTAAAAAATCCAGAGGATTCTAATTTGAGGGTATCAAGGCCTTAACGATGTTGACTTGTGGATTTTAATGATCTCTTGTCCAGAAATGGGCCTTGCTCTTTTCTCGTGGGCCAACCACACATTAAAATCTGAGAGGATTTCACTGGAAGAGGGAATGTGGTGGCAGATGGGGTGGTAGGATTGTCTGTGTGAGTACGTTCTACTCTGAAACTTGCATTCCGACTTCTCTTACAGTACTCTCAAAAGGAAGACAAATACGAAGAAGAGATAAAGATTCTTACGGATAAACTCAAGGAGGTGAGCTGAGGGAATTCTAGGGAAGGAATCAAAATATTTAGAGGTGTATGAGGCCCTAACTTGGACTTAGACGAGCTGGCTTTGATTGTGAAGGGTGTACAGGTAGAAGGTGGAGACACAGAACTCTTCTTGCTCATCTCTGACTCCGTCTGCTGTCACATTTCCCCAGGCGGAGACCCGTGCTGAGTTTGCCGAGAGGTCAGTGGCCAAGCTGGAGAAGACGATTGATGACTTGGAAGGTATGGAGCCTGGGAGCGGGATCAGAGCTACAGAGGAAGACCTTGCCCGTTGACCGCTTCCCTCCTTCCCTGTGCACCAAGGGGAGTCGGTGGGGACCTGGCACACGTCCCGTGCCCTGTCCTGTGCCACAGCTAGGTGAAACGGGTCAAGACCCGGAATTGGAGTTTTACACATACACCCTCTTCCTTTTAGTCAGACTTTACCTAGTATTCTGGAATTGGCATCCTTCTCTTGGAGGAGACTGGTCATGGCTGCATTTACCTCCAGTTGGCTGCTCTGAAATGGTGGTCTCTGGGGTGAGATGGGGGGCATACTTTGATGGCAGTGAGAGCACGTATTACCCCACGGCTACGTTCGGCCATCCTGTTCATTGCTTCAGCTGTGGGCGACCTCTCCAGGAGACACGGCTGTGGGATGTCCATGTCTCAGAGCTGGCCAGTCCGAGGGGCTTTCTAAATGCACTTTGTCCCCACGTTTTGGCGGCCGTGTGCTCTGTAAGAAAGGACGCCGTGCTTTGAGGACTCTGACATAAGCTCTGGGTAGCGCACCATTCTCTTACCTGGGGAGGGTTTGGGGGAGCAGCCTGCAGAGCAGGGGGGCCAAGAATACTGGTCTTGATCGGTGGATAGAGAAGAAGTGTCTGAATCTTAATGTGTGCTTTCTCCTTTCTCTGTTTTCATCCAATTAAGTGTTATCCCTGCTGGCAGTTGGATTAAGTGGGTGGGAGTGGTAGCCGCTTGAGTGCATTTGGTAGCAAGAGTGTCTAGTCACGGCCGTGCCTGGGTTCTCCACCCTGACTGCAGTGGACTAGAGGCGGCAAGAAGCCCAGTGGTCTGGGTGGGGGGCAGAGGATGTGGCCGCCAGGGTGGATGTCCTCCTAACCTGTGCTATTAGACCCACGGTCACACTTCTCCTGATTTCTAATGATTCCCTCTCTTCATTTGCTTCTGATACCTTTCACTCTGTCCCCTGGTTCCTCCCTGTGTTCCTGTGCCTGTCCAGATGAGCTCTATGCCCAGAAACTGAAGTACAAGGCCATTAGCGAGGAGCTGGACCACGCCCTCAATGACATGACCTCTATGTAACTATCTGACAGCAGAGCGGGGCTGGGGCCTTGGCTCGTGGGTGGTGGGGGCTCCAGGCTGTGCATAGTGTGCTTTGGTTTTATCCTCTGGAAACTGGGGTCTTCATTCTATCTTTAAACTATTGGTGCTGGTTACTTGTTGGCAAAAGCTGGGGTGGCATTTGATATTGAATCAGTTGTAGCACCCTGATCGATGTGTGATTTTTTTTTTTTTAAGTATATTTTTGTTCATAGTCCCTTCATTATAACCATGATTTTTCTATGTGCTTCTCAAATTTAGTCTTCTCAGAGGGGACACCGCTGAAGGTAGAATTATGTCATCAGATAACTAAGAACGTAGGGCCCAGAGAGCCAGTGACTTGGGCCCTAATGTTGATTGCATGACAAAATTCAGATCTCCTGTGTGTATGTAATTTGTGCCTGGTATTGAACTTCAGGAGAAACACCCACGATTGGAAATCTCAAATTCAGCCAAGAATTAAGCCGACTCCCAGACCAAGCCAGGCGGTAAAAAGCACCAACAAGAGTTACTGGGGACTTCATCCGTTTGCTGTGGACCCCTGACCCTTGATGCTAATCCACCTCTTTGTATCTGTCCTACTAACCCTGAGAAGAAGCCAAATGACTCAGGCTGTGGTATCTGGCTGTCTTTTCTCCTTCCTACCGCCTTCTCTTCCCTTTTCTCCCAAATCGCTGTGTGATTGATGCTAGTTCTTCTTACCTAGAGTCTCCTTACTTTTTCATACAGATAACCATCACCGTTTCTGCTCTGTTCTGGATCTGCCCCCTTTCCTCGGGGAACCCAGCGCCCCACTCTCGCTCTGGATTCCATTTGGGTCGGCCTGGCTGGTCCCCAAGGCATTAGGATGTAGGGGGGGCACAAAGCAACTTATGTATTCTTCCACCCATCCCCCCATCCCCCCAAATTAAAATGTTAAGCTGCTGGAAGCCTCCTGCCACCCTGCATTTGTGTCACTGACAAAGCTGCTGCTGTCCCTGAGGAGGAGCCTTGGGGGTGTGATGTGGGGAATAGCTATTGTAGGCTCTCTCTCCTCTGACTTATATAATCAAAGCCACTTTTGTGTGTGTCTATTCTTTCTTGACATTTAAGCTCAAGTGATTGGAGTCTGTCGGAGTGGTGGGCTAGCAGAGGTTCCGGGCGGGGCGCGTGTAGGCCGTGGGAGGTCTTTCACCTCCATTGCTTGGAGGCTCCCGTCCTTTTCAGTTAGTTCCTCCTCCTCCGATAGGGTCCCAGTGCCTCCCGATACGCTTTCTCGGCCCTTTTTTCAGTGGCTCACGTGGTGCATCTTCAGAACACCTGATGGTCTCAAATGTGTTACCACCAAACTTGACTTACTAGGTCATCCCAAGTCACGGAGAAATCCATAGAATTTTCAGCAGTTCTGTTTGTTCGTTCAGACCCTTCTAACACTCGAGGTATACTGCCGTTTGCCTGCCGGCATGTGGTAGTGGGACACGAGACGCGATCCACGGCTGTGATTGGGAAAACTAAACAACCAGTCCTACATGTTTCAAATGGTTTATTACATACATAAAAATGGTAAATTTCTGTTAGTAAAACTGTTCCTGGTTTACGTTGTGGAATTACATGACAACCTTTTGCAGACTCCTCTTCCAGTGTGCACAGCCGCGATGGCTCAGCCTGGGTAGTGCAGCAGGCAGCTGTACTTACCCAAGCACCTGAGTGGCGTTCACTCAGCACCTCGGTTTCTCAGCAGGTTATATATTTAAAACTTGCTTTTCTTTTGGCCAGTGAGAGCCCGGGGCAGAGGTTTTCCCTAATCTAAAACTTTCGGTTGTATTGAATTCAGGTTTCTTTCTGTTCATACCATTCCTTCTTGCTACACAGCCTTTGGGATTAAGGTATAGATTGATTTATTCAGCTAACGCTTAACTGGTGTCTTTTAGGCGCAAAGAATTACGGCGGGACAGAAATAATCAAAGATGGAGGCACCGTCCCTATTTTTAGGTTGCCCAGAATCTAGTAGAGAGAGAACATATATGAAGCTACAGATGATCTGTGGCTTAGCCACAAATACCAAACTGTGGGAATTCAGAGGGGACGAGGTTGGTTCCGGTGGGATGGTAAGGAGAGACTCACAGAACGAGGCACATAGTAGGGACTTAATAAACATGCTGAAACTTGCTTTTTCATTTCTACCGGGTTCTAGAAAATTGGATTCCTGACAAACAGATTTGATTGAGGGATAGTGGATATTGAGCATTTTGGTCAAGGACCAGCAGAGGAGTAGAGGCATAGATAGAGACAGGAAGGATGTAGCTGTAGAGGTAGATGTAGACAGTAGGGGCAGGCGTGTGCACGACTCGGGTGTGGAGTTTTAGTTTGTAGGCGACGGGGATGCCACTGGGGGTTTCGAACAAAGATACGTTCTGATCTGAGTAGCAAAGGAGAAGAACTGATTCTGCAGCTAAGTCAGTGTTTCACAAGGAGAGCAGATCATCAAAGTGGCCCCTTAAGACGGTGATTCCCAAGTTTCAGTCACTTGCGTGCTACTTGGTGGCTTTTGCCATATTCCTGTGCTCCCTACGTTATTTCTTACTTCATATTTACTCTTGTTTTCAAATTTGTCTTACTCTACATAATTCTAATTTGAAATCAAAGGTTTGATGTGTGCTAGTGATTTTTCCTGATGCACATTAAAGCAACACAGCAAATACGTTTTTTCATTTTTTTTTTTTTAACGTTTATTTACTTTTGAGACACAGCATGAACGGGGGAGGGTCAGAGAGAGAGAGAGGGAGACACAGAATCTGAAACAGGCTCCAGGCTCTGAGCTGTCAGCACAGAGCCCGAAGCGGGGCTCGAACTCATGAGCCGTGAGATCACAACCTGAGCCGAAGTCGGATGCTTAACCGACTGAGCCACCCAGGTGCCCCGCAAATACGTTTCTTAAAATTTTTTAATGTTTATTCATTTTTGGGGGGGGAGGGGCAGAGAGAGGGGAGACACAGAATTAGAAGCAGGCTCCAGGCTCTGAGCTGTCAGCACACAGCCCGATGTAGGGCTCGAACCCACGAGAGATCGTGACCTGAGCTGAAGCCGGACGCTTAACTACCTGAGCCACCCAGGCGCCCCGCAAATACGTTTTTTTGAAGTTCACAAGTATATGCTCCTAGAGACCTCCTGACATAGCACCAGCAGCGAGTATGCTCCCTAGTTGGAGAACAACTAGGGTAGGTTATTTCGGTTTTCCCAGAGATAACCCTCCATACAGAGACGGTGCTATGAGCGGCACTCAGCGTGAGGAGGAAAAGTCAACACTGACTGCTTTCGAGCCTAGGAACGTGGTGGCATTAAACATGTAGAGAGGTCACCTGGGCCTGGTTTGAAGAAGAAAGAGAAGGTAGAAGAGAATAGAAGTCTGGGAAACTGGCAGGCATCCAGGTGAAGACAGAATTCGGGGGTTGAGGAGACAGACGGACGTGAGAGAGACTTGGAACTCCATAAAGGGCGGCGGGCAGTTTAGAGCAGGAAAGTACGTCAGAATCCTGAAAGACCGCTGCACGTGTAAAAAGGAGAATGCAGCAAACAGGAAGCCCCGTGCAGAGGAGGAATGTAAATGGAACTGGGTGGAGGGAGGACGCAGGACAAGGTGTTGTGATGATATAAACATTTACGGTTGGATAATTGCCGGAGCGTCTCCACTCCAACGGGTTGTGAAGAAAGAGAACTCGAGAAGAGATGTTGTCATTGATACTTTATTAATTTGAGGGTGCGTTTTGAGCATTAAGGTCAAGGAGCAGAAGAGTGAACTAGTGGAAAGAAAGTAAAGGCCAGAAATTGAGCCTAGAGCAGTGATGGCCAGTACAGCAGCCGCCTGGCCGCATACAGAGCCTGCTGAGCGCTCAAGACGTGGCTTATGTGATTGAGGAGCTAAAATTCCGATGTTATGTGCTCTTAGTTCGTCTGAATATAATTAGCCACATGTGGCTAGCGACTGCCTGCTGTGTTGGATAGTACGATTCCAGGTGTTTTAGTTTGGGGGCAGAAAGAGTTGACTGGACGCAGGGAAAGGCTTCTTACAAAAGAAAGAGGTATGTGAGAATAGATAGATGTTCGGAGAAAAGTGAGGTCTTTTACTTCCGGTCGCCTATCTCTCTCCCTGGGCGTGACCGGTGTGAGGGAGGACGGAGCCAGCAGAGCGGAGTGAAATTTGAAACAGTGTGTGGTGCTCAGTTCAGTCTTCCGTGTAATACAGAAGCCATCCTGTTACTGGGGCCTGGACTGGCTATGGAAACGGGGTCAAGAAGCCGCATTGGTAATCCCAGAGCAAAGCTCTTGATCTCTTTAACTTTTCCCTCTTAATTCTTTTTTCTTTTTTCAAGTTTATTTATTTATTTTGAGAGTGAGAGAGCGCGTGCGTGCACGTGCATGAGCAGGGGAGAGGGAGAGAGAATCCCAAGCTGGCTCCATCTGTGCCGAGCCCAAGACCGGGCTCAAACTCATGAACTGTGAGATCATGACCTGAGCTGAAATCCAGTTGGATGCATAACCGACTGAACCACGCAGGGGCTCCCCATCTTAATTTCTAAGGTTGAATCACAGGCTGGTGGGTTAGAGTCCTTTTCTACCCTTCCTTACCCTTGTTCGGATGAGGCATGACACGGTTCGGGAGCGTTCACTGCCCTGTGGTTTGGGGCAGCCTCTTCTCAGCCTTGCCCAATCTCTTTCTTTCTCTATGGTACTGCTCGACCACTCCCCAGCTTTAATATTAGGGAGAAGTTAAAAAAAAAAGAAAAAAAGCAAAATCTGTTCTTTCTCATCTCTTGAACTGTGAGGCTTTAAAGCAGGTATTGTTCCCTTTTACTCTCAAGCATCCCCACTCCCCTTTCCTGGTACAGAATGAAATGGCCCTGATTCAGACCAGTGAGGCCTAGGGATGTGTAGCATCCACGGGATTGTTCCCTAACTAACTGGACGCGGCTAAAAGGAACATCAGACCAAATGGATCCTATGGCTTGCCTTTTTTGTTTGTTTTATTTTGCTGTATCAGGGAACCAAGAACTTTAATGAGCTGGTGTCTGATCCTGAAGTTTTAATCACTAGAGATTGCAGAGTTAGAACCCTTATTACTGTTACTGAGTTCAAGTTGAGAGCATGACCACACTTACCTTCTGGCCTCATACAGTTCTTAGGGGACTATGTGCTTTAGAGCTTAATCAGGCAAGAAAATGCTTCCACTTCTCTGTCTCTTTACTTCTTCCCTACATGGAACAAAACCCTCATTGACCAGGCCGTTTTGAGGGATAAGATTCTGATAACACCCTTCTTCCCCAAGACAGGAGTGGCAGTCGCACCAACGGTCTTGGATGTGGATGCTCCTGAGGAGTCAGGTGGTACTTCTTGCCACAGAAAGCTTAAGAAATGAGAGTTCAGGGGCATCTGGGGGGCTCAGTTGGTTGTGCGTCTGACTTCAGCTCAGGTCACGATCTCACGGTTTGTGAGTTCTAGCCCCGCGTCAGGCTCTGTCCTGAGAACTCAGAGCCTGGAGCTTGCTTCAGATTCTGTGTCTCCCTCTCTCTCTGCCCCTCCCCTGCTCACGGTCTCGCTCTCTCTCAAAAATAAACATTTAAAAAAAGAAAAATAAGAGTTCAATAGAAATTTGAACCCCTGCATTTGTCAGAGAAGCCCCAGTGAATAAGACAGGTGCAGTCGTAGACCTCATGGAGTTTCTGGGCTAGTGTGGTGGTTCTCAACGGTGGATAATTCTGGGATGTGCAGAACAGTCCCACTTAAATGCTGTCTCCTGCCCAACATGTGTGTGCAGCGTCCTCTAGTTACTGCCCCCATACATTTCCAAATTTCTTTCCAAGGGGAGAGGAGGGGCAATAATAGTATACGTATAAGAACCACTGCTTTAACGAGATGTGCAGTTCTAAATGTTCGCTCCAGTTCTGCCTTTTAGTACAACTATTATTTTGGTTATTCCCTCCCAGCATCATTTTGTGTGTATATGTACGTTTTCTGTTTTGATGGCGTTCATAAAGTGGCAAATCTTATTGGGACCATACTGGCCATCATCTTCCAGGTGGAACTGGAGAAAACCCTCCCGGAGGGCAGCGTGCCGAAGCACTGCACCTTGACCGTGGGCACAGTCAGCCCACAGATGCAATTGATTTTAGGACAGAAGAGTATGTCTTGGGCTTGCTTCGGCAGCACGTAACACTAACGTTGGAAAGGTGCAAGAGGGTGGGTCTTTATACTGAGGTCCTGAGACCATTTTGAAACAGACTGAAAACACTGGAAGAAACTTACTTGTGAACTTGAGAAACTGGTACTAGTAGACCAGGAAGGTCTGTCCCTAAGTTCCCATCACCCCTGTGCTCGTCTGATGGATTTGGTTTCTCTGTACCCCCTCTGTAAGGTGTGCTGCAGGGGGGGAGCATTCAGCTACAGTCAGTGTTTTGAGCACTTAACTATTTATATCAGGAATGCTTTCGGTTATAAGAAACAGCTTAACTGTAGCTTAAAAAAATATGGGACTGACTTTTTTTCTCCTGCAACAAGTCAGATTTGAGCAGCTGTGGCCGGGGGTAACTGTGTTTCTCTGACTCTCTTGGCCCTCTTGTAAGTTTGAAATCTGCAACTCTCATCCTCACATCTGTGTTCAAGGCAAGAAAGAAAGCTAGTTTCCCCAGAAGCTTTCCAGCAGATTACCCCTATATCTCATTGGCCAGAACTGGACCCCTAACAGCAAGGGAGGCTGGAAAAGAGAACAGGATAATCTCAGTTCACCTTCCCTGGGGCTAGACACACTGCTGACCCCAACGGGACTGAGTTCTTTTAAAATTTTTTGTTTTTGTTTATTTTTTTTTTTTTAAATTTTTTTTTTCAATGTTTGTTTATTTTTGGGACAGAGAGAGACAGAGCATGAATGGGGGAGGGGCAGAGAGAGAGGGAGACGCAGAATCGGAAACAGGCTCCAGGCTCTGAGCCATCAGCCCAGAGCCCGACGCGGGGCTCGAACTCACGGAGCGTGAGATCGTGACCTGGCTGAAGTCAGACGCTTAACTGACTGCGCCACCCAGGTGCCCCTGTTTTTGTTTATTTTTGAGAGAGAGAGACAGAACGCAAGAGAGGGAGAGGCAGAGAGAGAGGGAGACACAGAATCCAAAGCAGGCTCCAGGCTCTAGGCTCTGAGCTGTCAGCACAGAGCCTGACATGGGGCTCGAACCTAGGAACCGCGAGATCGTGACCTGAGCCGAAGTCAGATGCTCAACCGACTAGGCCACCCAGTCGCCCCAAATGTCCTTTTTTTGAAGAAATTTTTAAAATATTTATTTTTGAGAGAGAGAGAGAGAATAAGGGGGGAGGGGCAGAGAGAGAGGGAGACACGGAATCTGCAGGAGGCTCCAAGCTCTGAGGTGTCCGCACAGAACCCTATGCAGGACTCGAACCCACGAACTGTGAGATCATGACCTGAGCCGAAGTCGGACGCTCAACTGAGTGAGCCACCCAGGCGCCCCCGGATTGGGTTCTTTTAGAAAAGGGGAAGTGGGGTTTTGATTGGATAGGCTCCTATGCTGGGTTTACCACTGAGCGCCTATAACAAGAAGCATTAGAGAGTAGGATTGAATGGATGGTAGGGATATTGATCCCAATTTATCATTCACAATGCTGGATTGAATGCTTTTACAGAAGAATGTACCAACTTTTTACTTGAGTTCCTTTCAAACCCTGAGTGTTGTAAATATAATTCTTGTAAGCCAGCTGTGCTCCTTCCTTTGCCCTGGGTCCCTCGTCTGTTTTTTGAAGTAGGTAGATTTTTTCCTTCTTAAAGCGTTGTCCTTGCAACTTGTGAGCTTGGATTTTTATTTTATTCCTCTGTTGGTCCTCGCACTGCCTGCCTGCGTCTCACTGCCCTGTGTCTGAGTCCTCCTCGCATCCACAGATGCATGTGATGTGTACCAGCTAGTCAGAGGTTTCAGGATTTATTTCTGGTATTCCACTAACGTCCTTTTTCTCTTTCTCCTCCTGTTTCCTCTTCTCTTGTTTCCTCGCCTCTCTGTTGCTGCTGCAGAGCGCCTCTACAGCCAACTTGAGCGAAACCGAGTGCTCTCTAGCGAGCTGAAGCTAACGCTGCATGATCTGTGTGGCTGATGGGCAGGGCTCCCTCTGCCCATTAAGCTGAGCTTACCGCTCACACCACTGACCTGGACCCCAGCAAAAAGCTGATTGTTTTTTTGAAAGGCAGTTTTGCCCTGAGCAAATTGCTTTTTAATTGCTTTTTAATTGGGGCAGTGAGAGTATTCCTGACTTCCCCACCGCAGTGTAGTGAGAACAGTTGATAGTGTTTCCATCCCTTTTCAAGAGATAATGGATGAAGGAGGGAGGAGCCCGCGAGAACAGAGCAAGGAAACCTGGGAGAGTTTTCTGGTTTCCACCCTTACTTGCTGCTCTTTCCCTGTGTGCTGACTGTAAGCTGTGTTCCCCTTGGCATGGATGTTTTCTAACAATAAAAGGACTGATTGGACAAGATGTCGTGATTGCTTCATCTGCAGGCCCAGAGACGGGCCCTTCTGAGCCGGTGGACAGAAGGGGAGGGAGAGGAAGGGGTGCGGGCCATCAACAGATCTGTGGTTTTGCTTGCTAGGTGTTCAGCTGCTGCTTTTTTTCCTGACGTTTTCCTTCGTGTTCCTTTTTGCTGGTTTTATGTTTAATTGTAAGTAGCTATCGGAAGCTAGTTGTGAGCAGTAGCTCTACAAAAACCTCCGTTGAGGTTTGCTTACGTTTGGTAGTGTTCTTGGCTTCAGGGACTCTGTGATAGGCTCTGGGGGTCTTTCATTCATCCCACCAGTTGTTCCTCTCCTTTCCATTTTGGAGGAAGCTTATAGCGCATGAAGATCTTGTATTCTCAGGTTGAGACTCTGATGTTTTCACTGGTAGAAACATGCCCGGAACCATGTCAAATAAGTACCATCCCACGGGCAAAGCCCCGAAGGAAGAATGGCTGATGCTTAAGGCTGCCTCCTTCGGGGACTGAAAACTGAAAGCCTTGGTGGGTGTGGGTATGGGAGGAAATGACTGATAGGTCCCCAGCCCCTTCCCCCAGAGGTATAGCCACACCTGCAACTCCAGGGGGCACGCCAGAGCCCCTGCAGAAGTGGGTGGTGCAGTGGCTCAGGCCTGCCGCTGGGAAGGCGGTGCTTTGGTAGTCTGCAGCCTTCCTGCAGCAGGAGCGATTCTCACGGTGGGCAGACCTTGACCTTTACTTCTAGTTCTAGTAACGTCTCTCCTTTACACCCATTAGATAAGCTGAAATGCACCAAAGAGGAGCACCTCTGTACACAAAGGATGCTGGACCAGACTCTGCTTGACCTGAATGAGATGTAGAGCACCCCGGTCCCGCCCTGCCGCTGCTCCTCCCCCTGACCCTGACTCCGCCTGAGGCCAGCCTGCCCGAAGCTGGCCTGGAAACTGAGGGCTGATCTTTAACTGGAAGTCCGCTTTCTCCTTTTTGCCGCCTCTCCCACCCCAACCCCTGTATCTTTTTCGCCAAACTGTCTCTGCCTCTCCCCTGAGATTCCAGTCGGGCTTGAGGCCGAGCACCTTTGGGAACAACGTTTAAGGGAATGTGAGCACAATGCAAAGTGTCTTTACAAGCATGTTGTGATGTACACATTTTGTAATTACCTTTTTTTTGTTGTTGCTGTAGCGACCCATTTGTAAAACATTCCTAATAATTCCACAGTTCTGAAGCAGCAGTCTTAGTCCTTCCTCACTTGGAAGGTTTGGAAAGTTAACTTTTCAGCCTAACGCACACTGCTCTCTCTGCAGAGGAGGGAGAGCGGCAAGGCCTGCCTGCCTACTGAGGGCCAGAGCCCCGAAAGGTACCCACTCTGGGAAGCTTCGTTGCTCTGTCCAAAGTACCGGCCAAATTAGAAAGGTGATTCCAGGAGGAGTTAGCCAAAAAAGTGTGGCTCAGGGTTTCAGCTTTAAGGTATCTTTGAGCAACTTTAATTTCTTTTCATCAGAAGTGACCAAACAAATTAAGGTGTGAGACCTCTGTCTGAGACCAAATCCTTGTCCTATCCTCCTCACCCCTCTCTCTCCTAACCGCTCACAGACATGGACCATGTCCCCTTTATGTTGAGGTGACCACGTATTTGCTCTCCTGCCTCCTTGAAAGAAGAAAAGAAAATTACGTGTTTGCCACTGATTTAGCCACATGAAACAAACTTATCTCGTCACCCTTCTCTGGGACTGAAGCTGCTGTCTCTAAAAGTGCCACGTCATTGTGCTTTGTGTTAGTGCTGGAGAAATCTTGAATAGCTTACGTACAAAACCGTTTTTAAATTTTATATTATTTTGAAACTTTGCTTCTTTAGGGTTGGGGCACCTTGGCCACTCTGTCAGGCTGAGAACTGTACAGTCTGTGGGCTGACGGTGTGCTGATCTGTTAAAAGTTTCTTTCCCTGCCCAATCCCCCCTTTTGGTGAGGTTTCTGTGAGGTCTGTTAGGTGTGCATCCGGCAGCTTCTTGGCTTACAATGCACTCTCCTTTGGTGTGCTCTCTCCGGGGCCGATTGAGAGAAAGAAACCAATAGTGCAACTGTTTTGATACTGAAAATTGACAACTGTCTTTTTGAAATAAAGAACCAGTCCCTCCAATTCTCAGACCTCCTTGACTTTTATTTACTAATCCAAATGCGCTTTCTCCACAGGAACTATGAGGTTTGAGGTAAAAATCAGATCTTTGTGGGTGGTGGCAACAGGATTTCATAGAGAACACACGCTTTGGAAGCAGACCACCAAAACTGGATTCGAAACTCAGCTCAGATTCTTACTTCTATGTACTGATAGAAATAAGTTGTCAAGTAAAGATAATGTGTATTATCAGGGTAAATGCGAACATCAGAAATAATAGTTATACGCAAGGCCTCTTCTAGGTTACTTAAGTTAGCACTGGCGCATTCAGGGCTTTTCCTTCACAACTGTACTAGTTCCACACCACGGATTTATTAGGCTCGGTGCTCCTTAAATCACTTCAACACTGTGCACACACTGCCCTGTGACAGCCTTTGAGCCGATAGCCCGTCGGGTATTTGGAGAGCACAGGTTAGTTTAACCAGGAGTGTTTGCTCAGAGACCGGCTGTGCACGTGGACGACCTGAGCCTTCTGGTCGCTGGTGCCTGGCATTTACTGCACTCTGGCCTTGAGGCTGGACACGAGTCTGACTCCTAGTAAAAAAGACACAGCTCCCGGGGCGCCTGGGTGGCGCAGTCGGTTAAGCGTCCGACTTCAGCCAGGTCACGATCTCACGGTCCGCGAGTTCGAGCCCCGCGTCGGGCTCTGGGCTGATGGCTCGGAGCCTGGAGCCTGTTTCCGATTCTGTGTCTCCCTCTCTCTCTGCCCCTCCCCCGTTCATGCTCTGTCTCTCTCTGTCCCAAAAATAAATAAACGTTGAAAAAAAAAATTAAAAAAAAAAAAAAAAGACACAGCTCCCTTGACAAAGTCAGCTGTTTATGATAGAGACTGCAAATTTTTTCCATTTATCGGCACCGACCAATGCTACCTGGAAATTACAGCCCAAAAAAACCCACCCAAACTTTTTTCTGCCAGGAGCGGAACACAAGGTAGGCAACGGAAGAAATTAAACTGGGAGAAGTGAGCCCTTCCTCGACATTTTGCTCCTTTCTTTGCGGCCAAAATTTAGGGAACTTGCCCCCTGAGCACGTGGCAGGCTTCCCGCCTCCCGTTGCCACGTGCCCCCTCCCTAGCGCTCCCACAATTCCCAGCCGGGAGGAGGCACCGCCCCCTGTGGCGTCGCGCCCGCGGATTGGCCGGCGCCGGCGGGCCGCGGACTCAGTCGGGCTGAGGCGCGGAAGCGGCGGTCGCCATGACGGACTCCGGGGCCTCGAGGCCCCGACGGAGCCGGCCGTTTGTCGGCTGGCCCACGCCCCGCGTCACGCTGCTGCTTCAGTGTCTGCTTGGGACCCTGGCCAACAAGCTCAACGTGCCGCAGGTGTTGCTCCCCTTCGGCCGGGAGCCGGGCCGCGTGCCCTTCCTGCTGGAGGCGCAGCGGGGCTGCTACACTTGGTGAGGGGGTACGCGGGCTTCCTGTGGGGGCCCTGCCGCCGGGCCTGGGGACGACTTCCTGGGAGCGGGGCGCCTGGGGCGGGGGGGGCCCCGGCCGGCCACTCGCCCCGGGCGGCTCTCTCCGCGGGGCATCCCCGTGCGCCACTGCGTTACTGTATTCCGCGCCCGCAGAAGGGAGAACTTGGGGGACGGGAGGAGGGCCCCGGTGGGTGGCCAGGACCGCCCCCTGTGCGACGGCGTGTTTTCAGGGGCCACTGCCGCGCGGGGGCTGGGCAGCCGCGACGTCGCCGGGTGCGAGAGCCTCGCGGACGCGTCCGGGCTCCGCCGCGGCCTGAGCGGCGCCGAGGTTTGTGCAGTGGACGCCGCTCACCTCCCGCTGGGCGGCCCGGGGCCTTCGCGGCCTCGTCGAGGGTGAGGCAGGGCAGCTCGGCATCAGAGCCCCAAGAGGAGGTTTCTGGGTTTTGGTTTCGTTGGGTTTTGTTTCGTTTCGTTTTTTGTTGTTGTTGTTGGAGTTGGACTCAGACCTAAGTTAGGCAGCCTTTCTACCTTAGCAGCCCGTTTATATTGGACCGAAACACATTCCTCAGAGTAGGAGAAATCTACGCCTCTCATTATTGGGAACACATCAGTGTGTTTACAGACTGGGGGGACACTATAGCAATCTTATTTTATTTTGTTTTTAAATTTTATTTAGAGAGAGACAGCGGGGGAGGGGAGAGAGTGGGGGAGAGACTGAGAGACGGAGAGAGAAGGTCTCAAGCAGGCTCCACACTATCAGCGCAGGGTTCGTGGCAAGGCAAGAAACCCATGAACCTGGGATCATGACCTGTCCCCAGATCAAGAGTCGGGGGCCCAACTGACTGAGCCACCCAGGCGCCCCTGTAGCGATCGTATTTTAAATATTGAGGGAGGAATATAATACTTGTATAACTTTGCACGGGGGATCTTTGGGGAAGGTCCTCATCAGTCTCTCACTGAAATCTTGTGTCTCTGAACATGGTTCCTATTTTAAAGTGTCATTTACACGCACCTGATTAAACGTAACATGGAAAAACTGTAAGAATCCGTGTTCTGCTAAAAGTTCATTTTAACCCACATTCTTATCTCCAGCCCTTAAGTATTTTATTCTGGCAGGCATTCTACCCATCATGACGCAGTAACTGTTGAGCCTTTATATGAAAATGGCACCTTATGTTCCCAAAAAGCTGTGCTCATTGCTGAATCTTCCCAACCGATACGCCTCAGCAGTATTATTCTTGCTCGAGAGATAGGTACGTTGAGAGAAAACATTATGAAATTGTTCATCTGGAGTAGAATAATCTGATATCTTTTATACATGATTAACACAGATGGTGCTTCAAATATAAAATAGAAAAAAGCATTCTGCAGTGTAAACCCTAATCGTGGCATCCTATTCTGTGACTTTTTTTTTTTTTTCTTAAATCTAGCACCTGGCATGGTGCCTGATACAGAGTGGAAACCGTAGTTATTTGAATCAATAAAGGAAGGAATTACTAATTGGAACTAGCGTGATTGTGTTAAGGTCTGAGGTGGGTCTTGAATGAGACAAAAGGTAGTATGAAAACAAGTGCTTCTCAGTGTGGTCTGCGAACCTGTGCCATTGGCATCATCAGTATCGCTTGGAATGTTGTTAGAAGGGTAAGTCCTTGGGGTGCCGGGCTGGCTCAGTCAGTGGAGCGTAGGACTCTTGATCGTGGGTTGTCCCACGATTGATGTAGAGTAGAGATTAGTTAAGAATAAAATCTTTAAAAAAAAAAAAAAATGGAGCGTCTGGGTGTCTCGGTCGGTTAAGCGTCCTGCTCTTGGTTTCAGCTCAGGTCATGCTCTCACAGTTTGTGAGTTTGAGCCCCAAGTTGGGCTCTGTGCTGACAGCGTGGAACCTGCTTGGGATTCTCTTTCTCTCTCTCTCTCCCCCTCTCTCCCCCTCTGTCCCCCTCTCTCCCCCCTCTCCTTCTCCCCCCCTCCTTCTCCCCCCCCTCCTTCTCCCCCCCCTCCTTCTCCCCCTCTCTCCCTCTCTCCCTCTCTCCCTCTCTCTCTCTCTCTCTGCTCCTCCCCTGCGCGTGCTCACTCTCTCAAAATACATAAACTTGGAAAAAAAAACCAAAACGAATGAAATCGTTAAAAAAAAAAAAAAAAAAGGAAAAGAGGTGTAAATTCTTAGACCCCAGCTTAGATCTGCTGAATTAGAATCTCAGGGGTGAACCCAGGGAATTAACAACCTATCCAGTGATTCTCATGCACACTAAAGTTTGGGAGGCACCGCACCATTCTGTTTTAGACCAGAGCGGCTGGAGAAGTGCTATTTGTACCCAAAATCAAAGCAAGGCTTTTTGCATCCTAGAGTTTCTGGCACTTCATTGCTATATTGATAGGCCAGAAATATCTGTATAGTTTTAAAGTATTTTGATAAGTGTATGTCTGTACTGTGTTATTAAAGAGAAGTTCACATTGTTTGGCATATCATATTTCATATGATTGAAGATGCTGTCTATTAGAAAGCTGTTTTTTTTAATATACCACTAAGAAAAACATTGCCAACTAAACCGTGCTTTTCTTCACCTAGAATTTCTACTTTATGCCTGTGGAAGAACTCTGAGTGACTTAATTAGATTGTTATTTTTATTATGTATCACTATTATGCCTAATAAAAAGGAAAATATAAGTAAAATAGACTGGTTAAAATATTTCTTTTTTTTAATAGATTTTTAAAAATATTTTATTTATTTTTGAGAGAGTGCAAGCAGGGGAGGGGCAGAGAGAGGGGGACAGAGGCTCAGATGCAGGTTCCTCACTGACCGGCTGACAGCAGTGAGCATGAACCTCGAGATATGACCTGAGCCAAAGTCAGATGCTCAACTGACCTAGCCATCCAGGGGCCCCCTGGTTAAGATGTTTCTAAAACTATTTTAACATTTCTGCCTCAGATGTAACACTTTTTGGCTGGATATCTTCAACCTCTGTGTTTGTCCCCACAATATCATCTTCTGTGCCATGAAAACTGCTGGGGATGAAGTATTTCTTAAAAGAATCAATTAAAAACAGTAACACTTAAAAGCTGGGGCACATGACTGGCTCAGTTGGAAGAGCATGCAACTCTTTTTTTTTTTTTCCCCCTTAAGATTTTATGTTTAAGTCATCTCTATACCCAGCATGGGACTGGAACTCATAACACTGAGTTGCATGCTCCACCAACTGAGCCAGCCAGGTGCCCCAAGAGAGTATGACTCTTGATCTTGTGGTTGTGAGTTCAAGACCCACATTGGGAGTAGAGATTACTTAAATAAGTAAAACTTTTAAAAAACCCACAACACCTAAAAGCTTTAATATTGGCCTCTTAAGTTAGCTTTGCACTTACATGGAACTGATCTTTTTTTTTTTTTTTTTTTTTTTTGTCTCCAGTTGTGGAAAAGTGCCTAGTACATCTGAGTTACCACCTTTCTTATCCCATCTCCTTAACCAGTTGATTCCCAGGGGATTAAAGAGTGTACTGCCATTGGCACCAGCTTTTCTTCCTACTACTAATACCCATTCTACAAGTTTTGATGAAAACTTTTAATGTTTTCACATAGGGAATCAATGACAACTGTGTCATGACTGTCTGGCTGACAGCAATTATAACATGTCATCAGTTATAAAAATCTCAATTTCAGGGGTGCCTGGGTGGCTCAGTCGGTTAAGCGTCCGACCGGCTCAGGTCATGATCTAGTGGTCCGTGGGTTCGAGCCCCGCGTCGGGCTCTGTGCTGACAGCTCAGAGCCTGGAACCTGTTTCAGATTCTGTGTCTCCCTCTGTCTCTGACCCTCCCCTGTTCATGCTCTCTCTCTGTCCCAAAAATAAATTAATGTTAAAAAAAATTTTTAAAGATCTCAATTTCAGAGATGTTAAAATATCAAAAAAAGGAGTGCCTTAGAATCAGTGAAATATGGTTACGAGGATTCTCAAAGATGAGGATCTTTGAGGAATATGTCATGCAAGGCAGCTGCAAATGGATAGAGAAGGATCCCATGGTCAGAAAAGAATTGTTTTGGTCACATAAGCAATTTTTTAAAAAGTTTGTTTATTTAGAGAGAGAGAAAGAGCAAGTGGGGAAGGGGCAGAAAGAGAGGGAGAGAGAAAATACCAAGCAGGCTCCGCACCACCAGTGCAGAGCCCAACATGGGGCTTGAACTCACGAACCATGAGATCATGACCTGAGCCGAAGTCAGACACTTAACCAACTGAGCCACTCAGGTGACCCTTACATAAGCAATTTTTAATGTCATTACTCTTAACTATGTGAATTCATTCTGATATCAAAAGATTCGTTTACACAGTTGCTAGGAAAAATGTCAAATCTGGCTCTCACCTTAATTTTATCTGACTTGTATATATTCCAAAGTTAAGTATCTTTTAAATCAGTTTTCCCAAATTTGATATTAGTACAGTTGTGTACATAGATGATGAAATGCTCAATGATAAATGCTATTCTCAGTGTCCTACCAGGTACGTTCTCCTGTGAGTGGAAAAGAGCCCTCTGAATGGGGGAGGCAGAAGAAGGAGAGGACGTTGTGGAAGAAAAGTATATGCCTAAGAGAGATTGTTCATTCATGTTTAGGTGCTTAGAATTTTATGTTTTTGTTGACACTGTAGTAAAGCAAATTAGTGGCTAGGACAGAGATGATGGGTAGAGGTGAGAGACTTGAGGTGGGTGGGCGTGTTTTATTTGGTAAGAGTGCTAGATTTCTTTTGATTTTTGTTCTGTTTTGACTGGGTGCTACCTCCATTTGGTAAAACCTTCAAAGAATATACAAAGTTATATAGTGAAAAGTAAGCCTCTGATGTCATTTGTTCAAGAGGCAGCCACTTTTCTGTATCCTTCAGAGGCCGTCTGAATATATGAATATGCCTTTTTCTAGTGGGAAATCTAGATTTTTAACCTTAGGTAAAGGACAACTAGAGGAGTTTGAAGATGAAGGCATGATTTTAGCTTACTTGGAGGATAAAGAAAGGGTCAGGTAACTGGATGATTTTGGTGTGGGTAGAGAATATAGGGTGAGCAGTACTTTTTGTGCTATGCTCAGCATGTTGGTATTCTGTAAACTAATCAACTTACTAGTTGATTAGTTGCTGCAGTGGATTATAATTGTATAATCAAGAGGAATTGATTGGGGAGCTGGGATAAATATGAGAGTCAAGGCAGGAAATACTTACCGTTTCTGCTCCCTCTTTTTTTTTTTTTTTAAGTTTATTTATTTTGAGAGAGAGAGAGAGCACAAGCACAGGAGGAGCAGAGAGAGAGGGAGACAGAGAATCCTAAGCAGACTCCATGCTGTCAGCACAGAGCCTGATGTGAGGCTTGAACTCATGAACTGTGGGATCAGGACCTGAACTAAAAACAAGAGTCAGACGTTTAATCGACTGAGTCACCCAGGTGCCCCAACTCCTTTTTTTGTTCCTGGCTCTGCATCCCTTTGGTTCTTGAATACTGGCTTCATTCTCTTATTTTTTTCTTTCTCCTTCATCTCCCTGGGTCAATTCTTCTTTCTATCTCATTTGTTTTTCTTTCATTATTACCTTACTCCTGTGTGTACCTGAAGTAATATGGATGTATAGATAAGAATATTCATTATATTATCTAAAAAAGTTACTCATTTCTTTTTATATTTAAAAGAGGTAAGTTGAAGGTATGATATTTCTCTTAATCTCTCTAAATTTATCTATAAATCATAGAGGGTAATTTCTTTTTCTTTATGGTCAGTGGCCAGGTATTGAAAAGCTTTCTCCTATAGAAGTAGTCAGATGGGTAGTCATTGTGTGCATAAGGCCTTTCATATATTTTATGTACGGTCACACTGCTTTGGTCCTACCATTTCCCTACGTATTTCTCCATGGAAGAAAAGTATTTAGTTTCCCATTTAATTAGTGCTAGATTATGCAGTGCTTAATTATCTAATGTATATTACCTAAGGTCACCTTCTTTCCTTTGCTGTCCTTGGAACACTTCCTTAATGGTGTGTTTTTACCAGCAGATCCCATGACATTTCTGCTTTGATCATAGGTCCCATATCTTGGTCTTCAATTCTTTTAACATCAGATCTTTTCAATTAAATATTAGGTAAAAGATTAATCAATTAAGTTTTTAAAAATAATTTTAGTTTATTTATTTAAATTTTTCTTAATGTTTATTCATTTTTGAGAGAGACAGAATGCGAGTGGGTTAGGGGCAGAGAGAGAGGGAGACACAGAATCCGAAGCAGGCTCCAGGCTCCAAGCTGTCAGCACAGAACCCGACGCGGGGCTCGAACTCAGGAGTTTTGACATCATGACCTGAGCTGAAGTCGGACGCTCAACCGACTGAGCCACCCAGGTGCACCCCAGTTTTAGTTTATTTTTAAATGTCTGTTTACTTATTTTAAGAGAGAGACAGAGAGTGTGAGTGGGAGAGGGGCAGGGAGAGAGAATCCCAAGCAGGTTCCACACTCAGGGCAGAGCCCAACTATGGGGCTCAGTGCCACAAACCATGAGATGATGAGCTGAAATCAAGAGTGGGACACTCAACTGACTGAGCCACCTAGAGCACCCGTAAAATAATTTTAGATTTATAGAATCCATGCAAAGATGTACAAAGAGTTCCTATATACCCTTCACCCAGTTTTCTTTAATGTTCTACGTAATGTACTTTTTTTGCTCTAGGATTTAAGACACCACATTACTAAACTAAGTTGTCATGTTTCCTTTGTCTCCTGTGACCTGTGATAGTTTCTCATTCTTTCTTTGTCTTTCATGACATTGGCACTTTAAAAAAAATTTTTTTTTTCAACGTTTATTTATTTTTGGGACAGAGAGAGACAGAGCATGAACGGGGGAGGGGCAGAGAGAGAGGGAGACACAGAATCGGAAATAGGCTCCAGGCTCTGAGCCATCAGCCCAGAGCCTGACGCGGGGCTCGAACTCACGGACCGCGAGATCGTGACCTGGCTGAAGTCGGACGCTTAACCGACTGCGCCACCCAGGCGCCCCGACATTGGCACTTTTAAAGAGTATTAGGTATTTTGTAGAATGTCTTTCAGTTGGATTTATTTGATGTTTTTTCATGATTAGATTGGCTTATAGATTTTTAGGAGGAAAACAACAGAAGCAAAGAGCCCTTCCAATGCATTATGTCAGGGTGTACATGGTATCAACATGATTTATCACTAGTGATAGTAAGCTTGATCACTTGATTAAAGGTAGTGCCTGTCAGATTTCTCCACTGTAAAGTTACAATAAGTAACTTTCCATATGCTATTCATTAAAAATCATCACTAAGTTTGGTCCACATTCAAAAGAAAAGAAATTAAGCTTCACCTCCTAGAGGGAGGAGTGTCAAAGAATTTGTGGAAGTTATTAAAACCACCATAGTAACTAATAAATACTTGAGAGATGCTTTGATGTATCTTGTTTGTTTTTAAAGTTTCACGCATTAATTTATTTTTTAAAAAGTTTTTTTAACATTTATTTTTGAGAGAGAGACGTGGGGCCCGAACTCACGAACTTTGAGATATGACCTGAGCCAAAGTCAGATGCTTAATCAAATGAACTTTATTTATTTATTTTGAGAGAGAGCGAGCGCACAGTGGGAGAAGAGCAGAGAGAGAAAGGGAGAGAGAGAATCCCACGCAGGCCTGCGATGTCAGCTCGGAGCCTGATGTGGGACTTGAACTCAGGAACTATGAGATCGTGACCTGAGCCAAAGTCAGATGCTTAACCAACTGAGCTACCCAGGCACCCCTGATGGGGATTTTCTATTTCCCTCATCCTTTCCACACTTTAATAGCATTCTTCTGTAAGGAAAATAACCTACATCTTACAAACGAGTTCCCATTCGTTCATTCATTATTTATATAAGTATTGACTCATGGAAATTTATTTTTGGTTTATAATGCAATATTATCATAATTTATTTTGTTACTTGTTTTTCTGGCTTTGGCCATTGGGAACTCTTTCAGATTGACTCCAATGTCCTTTGGGCTTGCCCAATCTTAATTAAATAAGTAGTTTTAGTACTTCCTTACTTTTTAGCACCATAAGATGAGCCAGGCTCATCTTGTATTTCCCCTGACCAGCCATTTCCTGAGGAAGTTCTGGTTCTTTTTGTTAGAGAATTGTATTTAGAAACCAAGATCTTGGTGCTAATGTACTGGTTGCTACTGTAGTGTCATAGTTTCTAAACCCTCTCAGGGGACAGTGCTAGGAAATATATGTATATACACTAACCCACATATATACATAGATCTGTTTACTTCTGTATCCATTTATCTGCATATAAACTCAAACGTGAGTTATTGATATCTTTGGTTCTAATCCTGTACCACAGCATAATTTCTTTGCTAGTGAGAAACCTGCCACTCACTATCTACAGTATATTTACTTATTTATTGAACTTCGGTGTAAATATAGTTTGGGTGTGATTAAATCAAGTTTTGTATTTCTTATGAAAGGAAGGCTAACTTTGCCTGAAGTAGCATATTTTGATGCTCCTGGGGCTTTTTTGAAGGGCACTTGCCTGTGTTACCTAAGAAACATTTTCCTTTGATTTAAAAATTCCGTAAAAGCAGATCCACAACTAGGGACAGAGTTTACCCGTGATGTCCATTGGTAATTTTGGGTATTGCAGTGGTAGTTACTTTGCTTTTTGTTTCTTGTAGATAAAGCTGAAACTAAAAATGTAGAGTTAAAGCAGCAGAATGAGGGAGCTATGTAGGCAGTTCTCTAACACATGGTAAATATGAGAGGTGGGAATATTGTTAAAAGATCGTACAAAATAATTTTTGTTTCATTCTCAATTCATTCTGTACTGTTTCTATTCGTGTTTCTGAATTTCATTATGGCTGTATTGACTGGAACTGCGGTTGGGTCTAATATATTGTTTCCAGGCTTTTTAATCTCATAGTCTAGAAAAAAACACTAGAAATAGAGAAATTTATTGGCAGGACATATGGTTGTCACCCTTTTACTTTCCTAAATAAATACATTAAAAAAATCTATTACCATGATTTCATTAAAAATTTTAATACTTCAGAGCTCAGGTAGAATATAATAATAAAGTATATTCCTTTATTTTATTTTATTTTATTTTATTTTATTTTATTTATTAAGATTTTATTTATTTTTTTTAATTTTTTTTTTTAACATTTATTTATTTTTGAGACAGAGAGAGACAGAGCATGAACGGGGGAGGGTCAGAGAGAGGGAGACACAGAATCCAAAACAGGCTCCAGGCTCTGAGCTGTCAGCACAGAGCCCGACGCGGGGCTCGAACCCACGGTCCAAAACAGGCTCCAGGCTCTGAGCTGTCAGCACAGAGCCCGACGCGGGGCTCGAACCCACGGACCGTGAGATCATGACCTGAGCCGAAGTCGGCCGCTTAACCGACTGAGCCACCCAGGTGCCCCAAGATTTTATTTTTTTTTTTAAATTTTTTTTTTTTCCAACGTTTATTTTATTTTTGGGACAGAGAGAGACAGAGCATGAACGAGGGAGGGGCAGAGAGAGAGGGAGACACAGAATCAGAAACAGGCTCCAGGCTCTGAGCCATCAGCCCAGAGCCCGACGCGGGGCTCGAACTCACAGACCGCGAGATCGTGACCTGGCTGAAGCCGGACGCTTAACCGACTGCGCCACCCAGGCGCCCCCCAAGATTTTATTTTTAAATAATTTCTTACACCCAACATGGGGCTCAAACTCACAACCCCAAGATCAAGAGTCACATGCTCCAATGACCGGGCCAGCCAAGTGCCACTAAACTATATTCCTTTAAAGTGAATACATGTAATTTTATTACTCAGTATGTTAAAATTCGTACTTTTCTCATTTTTCCATGACTCAATGGAAACATCATTATAGATCAGTATTTGAGAACTACTGTTGGTCTATTGTCTCTTATAAATAGTGGCTTTTGTATTTTTTCATTGTGTTCTTTTCTTCCACAGGTTGAAAGCAACTGTTATAACCTTTCTTCTTTATAATATAGAATAAGCCTTTGTGTGTTTGAGACATTGAATAGGTTCATGACCTATTGAATTAAATTCTCAGTTTTTGGGTTCATCATAGTGACTGACCATGAACTGCGCTGCGATGTTAAGGTTGATGTGATTCACAGCATTGAAATTATATCTCGAACCCGGGAGCTCTATGTAGATGATTCACCGCTGGAACTGATGGTGAGGGCATTGGATGAGGAAGGTAAAGGACTTCAGAGGAGTCAAGAAAATTACCTAAAATAATGTAATACTTCCTCGTGTTTGGCACTTGGAAAAAAGCAACTTGAGACATAAAAGGAGATTAGAAATCGTATTTGCTTTTTATATGAAGCTCATGCACGTGAGTGTGGTTCAATGTATTTGCTACATACTTTCATAAAATGTTTTTGCTTATTTAATTATTGGTTATCTCAGAAGTTTTTTTAACAGTCCAGATTCTGCCACTGAGCTTCTGCTAGTGGTGCCTAGATCAGCCATTAAGAATATATAATTTTTCTTTTTTTCTTGGAATTTATTACTAGCTCTGTTTTGATTAGTCTACCTTCTATAGGCTATGGGAATTATGTGTAAACCTATGAAAAAGTCTTATAATTTTATCTTTCTTGAAACTGATTTTATATTGCTTTTAGTATACTATATTAATGTATAATATGGTATTTAAAACATTTAAATTTATTGCCACACTTTTTAAAAAATTAATTTATTCATTTTGAGACAGAGAAAGAGCATGAATGGGGTGGGGCAGAAAGAGAAGGAGAGAAAGAATTCCAAGAAGGTTCTGGGCTCTCAGCACAGAGCCCGACACAGGGCTTGATCCCAGGACTGTGAGATCATCATCTGAGCCGAAATCAAGGGTCAGACACTTAACCAACTGAGCCACCCCGGTGCCCCTATTGCCATGCATTTTTGTAAGAGTAATTTTTTAAATCTGAAAAATGAATGTATTATAAATATTTTGGAATCTAGTTTTTATAAAATGGAGGGACTGAGGGTTGGGGATGCCTGTCAACCCTGACATAGACCTTAAGGTGGCCTTTATGTAGAAAGGAACAGAAAAAGTGGCATAACTTTTGTCAGCCAGAAGTTGATCAGCTTGAGTCCTTTCTACATTCAGAAAATTTGTGTAGCAACAGCACTTTTGTTCATGTAGGGATCTTCCTGGTATATGTGTTTTAATTCATTATTGATAGTGCTTCTATTTGTTAATGGAAGAGGCCTAAAAATAATTTTAAAGTTAGATTTCTCTTTCTTGTTAAAGATACCTGAATATTTTTGAATATGTGATTCTGTCTTGTCTGCTTTTGGCTTGCTCTACAGGAAATACTTTTAGTAGTTTGGCAGGGATGATGTTTGAGTGGAGCGTTGCCCAGGATAAAGAATCAGCAAGAGAAGAATTGTCTAGCAAAATTAGGTAACATTGAAACCAAACATAAACCATCTGACTTTGAAGGAGGCATTTGCCTTTGGGTGGCACAGTGAGCAGCAGCCACTTGTACGGACTTTGATAATCCTGCCATCTGGGCTTTTTTGGAACAGATAAATTTGCCAGGGGGAAATGTCTTTGATACAATGACATATGGTGTGGGCATAGGTACTTTATGATCATTTAATTTGAACCACTGCAGAGGAACTCGTGAGCTTAGGACTATATAATTGTTTGAACCAGGTGTATCTTCTGGCGGTTTTGTTGAGCATGCTGTCTGCACATGCTGAAATACAGTGAGTGAATGGATGATAGTATGAAATTTTGTCTTTAGTGCTAAGAAATTGCTCTCAGACAGTCCCAATTGTTAGTCCCACAACAGTGTTAGCCACAGGCAAATTAAATACTTTTGTTCTATCTAATCCTATGGAAAACACAATTTAAAACTTTTTTACACTGTATAGACTTTGAAGAGACTGTTTAAAGTCTCTTAGGGGCTTTTGGAAGATGACTCCTTATTTGATTACACTAGAAACAAACTTTGTCTTATCTCTTAAGGATTCTGAAATACTCTGAAGCAGAATACTCTCCCCCAGTGTATATAGCTGAGATGGAAAAAGAAGAGAAACAAGGAGATATGATTTTGGTGTCTGGGATCAGAACTGGTGCTGCTGTTGTAAAAGTTCGAATTTATGAACCATTCTACAAGGTAAAAAGTTTGTGCCATAAACTTAAAGAACCTTGCCCGTGGAATATAATTTTTTTTAACGTTTATTTTTGAGAGAGAGAGCATAAGCTGGAGAGGGGTATATATAGAGAGAATCCCAAACTGTCTCCACACTGTCAGTGAAGAGCCCAATCCCACGAACCCGTGAGATCATGACCGGAGCTGAAATCAAGAGTAGGACACTTAACTGATTGAGCCACCCAAGCACCCCGAAAGCAATTGTTTCTTATATTTATCTATAGTGGAAGCCCTCTAATCTGATATGATTTGGGTCAGTAATTGGTCATTTAATTGAAAAGTCATTTGAGGGGTGCCTGGGTTGCTCAGTCATTTGGGTGTCTCTTTTTCTTAATTTTTTTTTTAAGTTTATTTATTCTGAGAAGTGTGTGAGTGGGGTAGGGACAGAGAGAGAGAGAGGGAGACAGAGAATCCCAAGCAGGTTCCGCACTGTCAGTGTAGAGCCCAGTGTGGGGCTTGAACTCAAAAACCGTGAGATCATGACCTGAGCCAAAATCAAGAGTCAGGCACTTAACCAACTGAGCCACCCAGGCACCCCAGGAAAGAATTTTTAAATATCTGTAAGATATTTTATTATTTTTAAAGTGTTTATTTATTTTAGAGAGAGAGAGAGATGGAACACAAGCAGGGGAGGGGCAGAGAGAGAGGGAGACACCAATCTGAAGCAAATGCCAGGCTCTGAGCTGTCAGCACAGAGCCCAGTGCAGGGCTCAAACCCATGGACTGTGAGATCATGACCTGAGCCAAAGTCCGATGCTCAAGCAGCTGAGCCACCTGGCGCCCCTCTATAAGATATTTTATTTTATTTTATTTTATTTTTTAACGTTTATTTATTTTTGGGACAGAGAGAGACAGAGCATGAACGGGGGAGGGGTAGAGAGAGAGGGAGACACAGAATCGGAAACAGGCTCCAGGCTCCGAGCCATCAGCCCAGAGCCTGACGCGGGGCTCGAACTCACGGACCGCGAGATCGTGACCTGGCTGAAGTCGGACGCTTAACCGACTGCGCCACCCAGGCGCCCCCCTATAAGATATTTTAAAAGAAACTTGTAAGAAGTAAATTTTTAACAAGCAAGATGACCTTCAGGATTTTGCCTATGGAACCTGTTTTTTTTTCCTTCCTCTTTTAGAACGTGGCAGCAGCATTGATACGTCTGCTGGTTTTGGAGAATATATTTCTTATACCATCCCATGATATTTATCTCTTAGTAGGAGCATATATTAAATACCGAGTTGCAAAAATGGTGCAGGGAAGAATGACAGGTAAGGTGATTTATCTTTTCCTAAGACTTAACATTTCCCAAATCCTTCCTGCTGACAGTAAGAGAAGCAGCTCCACCTTATGTATACACATACTTTGTGTTTTTAGATTTTGTGATAAAGTATTCCTAAAGTGCTATACCTGAGATAATATTGGATAGAGATGGTCCCCGTATCTTGAACAGGCTAATGCTTAGCATCAGTGCCTATGGGCTTCTGAATTCTGGTACTAGTTTGTTTTTTTTTTTAAGTTTATTTCTTTTTTTTTTTTGAGAATGAGAGCACAAGCAGGGTAGGGCAGAGAGAGAGAGAGAGAGAGAGAGAGAGAGAGAGAGAGAGAGAGAGAATCCCAAGCAGGCTCCACAATGTCAGCAGAGAGCCTGACATGGGGCTCAAACTCACAAACCGTGAGATCATGACCTGAGCGAAGTCAGATGCTTAACCAACTGAGCCACCCAGGCGCCCCTGTTACTAGTTTTAATAGGGCAAGTGAGGAAACTTTACCAGAGGGACTTGAATGATTTTTGCAAAAGTTTTTTTTTTTAATTTAAAAAAATGTGTATTATTTTTGAGAGGGAGAGAGACAGAGTGTCAATGGGGGAGGAGCAGAGAGAGAGGAAGACACAGAATCTGAAGCAGGTTCCAGGCTCTGAGCTGTCAGCACAGAGCCTGATGTAGGGCTCGAACTCACAGACCGTGAGATCCTGACCTGAGCCAAAGTCAGACGCTTAACTGACTGAGCCATCCAGGCACCCCACGAAAGTTGTTTCTTGAGAAGCTCAGTTCATTAACTGAAAACTCAACACTCTAATGATCCCAGAAGTCCCATTCAGTTTATAAAGTGTGCATTGGATCCATTAGCATTAGTCCTTTCCTTACTTAGTGGGGATCCTCCCTGCTACTTTCAGTTCACTGGTTTTTAAGAATGCAAGCAAGGTCAACAGTTAACTCATGTAGTATTCTCCCCCAAAATGGCTAAATGTTGAAATTCATCATAGTGGGAAGGAAATTAGAAGTAGATCATACTCTTATTTAGGCCTGCTTCCTGATTTTCCTCTTCTAATGCAACAGTATGCTGTTGTATGTATTTTTCTTGTCTTACAGAGGTGGAGTTCCCCTTAGAACACTACACACTGGAAATGCAAGACCACAGAATTGCATTTAATGGGTCTCTTTCCGGGAAGGTGGCATTACTGGATGAGAAGACAGCCACAGTGACTGGTGTCCAACTGGGCCAAACTAACCTTGTCTTTGTCCATAAAAGTATCCTTTTCAAGCTTTAGCTGCTGATCTATGTTTCCCTGAGCATACTAGACATGTTCCTTGATAAAATAATTTGGTAAAATTATACTTATTTTGTATAGTTTTATTTTTAACAAAGAACTATAAATTATTATCATCATAATTTCTAACAAAGGGTAGGTAGAGAAAAGAATAGTTGGAACTTGGGATCTGTTGATTTCAGTACTTATTTGCAACCTCAGTTAAATTACAATTAGGAGATGGGAGGAAGACAGTTTGAAGAAACTTGTGTGAATTTTACTTAATTTGTTCTTTCCTATTTCCACATGAATAATTGAGAAAAGACGGTATGGTATTTTCTGCAGTAGATGCTTAATTAATATTTGTTAAACTGAGTTGAGAGTAATTCATTTTTAATTTTTTAAATATTTATTTTGAGAGGGAGAGAGCAAGCACGAGTGGGGGAGGGGCAGAGAGGGAGAGAGAGAGAATCCCAAGCAGGCTCTGTGCTGTCAGCACAGAGCCCAAAGTGGGGCTTAAATCCACAACAGGAGATCATGACCTGAGCTGAAATCAATAGTCAGATGCTCAACCAGCTGAGCCACCCAGGCGCCCTGGCAGCTAAATGAATGTTAAAAGCATGAACCGTGATCTTTTTTCTATCATTCCATTTTCTTTAAATTTGAAATTCAAGAATACTTGATTCCTGTGATGACTGCGTCCCTCAGACTTTTCTCAGAAGTGTACACATTTAAGTTTCTGCTTTCCAAAAAATAATAAAAGATAGGATTTTTGTTTGTTTCTGTTTGTACATTTATTTTTTTCTTTGGTAGTTCACATCTGTCTTTTCACCCAACTCTGGTTCATATGATTTTCTTAAGAAGAAATTAAGATGTCCATATGAGATCCGTGTCTGGACTCCCAAATTGCACCATATATGTTGTAGAGCCTGGATTTTTAGGTATTTTTAGATAATAATTTTAAGAAAAATGAATAGCTTAAACTATTTCACTAGAAAGAGTGCATTAGAAACTAGAGTGCTTTTATTATTATTATTTTTATTTGAGAGAGAGAGAGAGAGAGAACACGTGCATGCATGGGAGGAGCAGAGGGGGGGAGAGAGAATCTCAAGTAGGTTCCACACTCAGCACGGAGCTCTATGCAGGGCTCAGTCCCATAACCCTGGGATCATGACGTGAGCCAAAATCAAGAGAGTCGGATGCTCAACCAACTGAGCCACCCAGGCACCCTTAGAGTACCTCTTTAACCTTCGAATTTAAACTTCTTTTGACATGTTTTCTCACACTGTTATGGTTACATGCTGTCTGCAAGAGTGAAGCATCTTGAAACAGATGGTGAAAAATAGGAAGATCCATGTGATACAATATTGGGTTAGGAAAAGAGACTTTATACAAAGAAAGAAGAATACTAATGTCCTTAGGTCATATGAATCTAATATTACGCGAAGAAGCTGAAATCTTCATTTTGAAAAAGAAGCCTGACACATTAGGAATGAGCAAAATTGTGGTTTGCTTGGTATGCAGATATAAGTGAGAGTGTTTCTTTATACCTGAGTTGAACTAAGTGAAGCCAGTTAGAACTCCAAATTATTATACAACTTGATGGAGGGAACCAAAAGGTCAACCTTGGAAACCATGTCCATCTGTTAGCAAATTTTGGACATTGAATCATTTTTATAAGTTTGTATTTTTTAATTCATTGTAGAAAAATGTTGGCCTCTTCTGATACCTTTGTTTCTTGATTTGTGTACAGATTTCACAGTCCAACCTGGAGACCGGTGGAGTCTAGAGGTGGGACAGGTGTATGTCATTACAGTAGAAGTGTTTGATAAAAGCAGCACGAAGGTCTATATTTCAGATGTGAGTGTCTTTTTTGTATTTTTCTAGCCCCTCTTGTGGATGACTTCTTGAGTGGGCCATCTTTCTGGCTAGGAAGGGGTTTTTTTCTTTTGCTTCCAGATTTTACTTTTAAAGTTACTACTTTATGGTTGTCATTAAATAGTTCTGTCCTTGAGAAATCCTAAACCAGAAGTAAAATATATAGTTCAGTGATAATTCTAGAAAAGAGGTGGAGAGGTCTCATTCACCGACTCCCTTAGAGCTGGTCACCCCCAGCGGTGTGGGGCGAGGATCAGTGGCGCCACAGACAGCAGTGCGGCACTCATGTTTCAGCGCCCTTTTGTTTTCCATGAAAACTGTCAACGTATGGAAAGGCAAAAATTATACCCAAATTTGCATAAAGTTTGACTCTTTCTATTTCTGATCACTTGCCATTAATGAATCTTTCAAAAATTAGTATTTTAAAATTACATCTTTCCGACTTTCTATGACGAGATACTTTCCATGATCAGAGCAAAGGTATTATTTTTATTTATCCCTAGAATGCATATCCACACCTTTTTTTTTTTTTTTTTTAATTTTTTTTTTTCAACGTTTATTTTCCATTTTTGGGACAGAGAGAGACAGAGCATGAACGGGGGAGGGCAGAGAGAGAGGGAGACACAGAATCGGAAACAGGCTCCAGGCTCCGAGCCATCAGCCCAGAGCCTGACGCGGGGCTCGAACTCCCGGACCGCGAGATCGTGACCTGGCTGAAGTCGGACGCTCAACCGACTGCGCCACCCAGGCGCCCCTCCACACCTTTTTTTAATGCTTTGGGGTTAAGATGGAGTTAGTGAAAAAACATCTCCAGTTTTGTATTGCTGTTGGGCTAATTTTCAGAATCTCAGGATTATGTTCCAGTTCCTACAGGAGTACTTTGAAGAGCAGCTCACTACGGTGAATGGATCTTATCATGTGGTAAAAGCCCTGAAAAGTGGTGTCGTGCTGATAAATGCATCCCTGACTTCTATCATTTACCAGGTAGGAATTTATTTTTATTTAATTGAAAATTTTTTTATTGGTTTATTTTTTGAGAGAGAGCGAGAGCAGGGGAGGGACAGAGAGGGAGAGAGAGAATCCTAAGTAGACTTCACACTCTCAGCCTAGAGCCGGACGTGGGGCTCGAACTCGTGAACCGTGAGATCATGAGCTGAGCCAAAATCAAAGAGTCAGATGCTTAACCGACTGAGCCACCCAGCCGCCCCTACCAGGTGGGAATTTAAAGGATAATCTTTAAATCCTGAGAACCCTGATGAGGCTTGGATAATTTGTTGATTTGCAAGCAGATACGTGGCATATTCCACCTGTATCTTTCAATAAAAATGAAAAAGAAGACGATAAACCGTATACTTGGTAGTTTATACCTGTACAGATTTCCTGTTACAGTTTTTGTTATTGCTCATATTTGCATTTCTGGTCATTGTGTATACATTCACCATTTGAGGTTCCTTTAAAAAATTATTTGGGTGTACCTGAATGGCTCATTCGGTTAAGCATCCAACTCATGATCTCAGCTGGGCTCTGTACTGGGCGTGAAGTTTGCTTAAAATAAAATAAAAAATAAAAATAAAATAAAATACATATTCATGTGCACATTTCTTTGTGTTGTCAGATCCACATAGAGTACTTTCTATTCCGAAAATCCGAAGGATTAATACGTCAGTGTATTTGGCCATGCCACCAACCTTAAACTTTTTGCATTGTTTCCATTTCTTATTCTTATAAATGCCATAACTGAATTTCTTTGTACATTTTTTTCTTTTGGTTAATTTTTATATGACATAATGCCAGATTTCTGATTAAGTTTCTGATTTTTAACAGCCTGCCAAATTTATCTCCATCTCCCAAACCTATTTGTTCTTCACAGATCCTTTCATCTGGTTATTTAAGACAGATCCCGAGTGGCCCTTGACTCTTCCTTCCCCCTCACCTGCTACATTCAGTACACTGTTGAATGCCATGTCAATTCTTGTGAATGTCTCCCAACCCATTTTTTACTATTCCCATGGTGATTTTCACCTAGACCTTCATTGCAATTTTCTTCCTTCTTTCCTTCTTTCTTCCTTCCTTTTGCAATCTCTAGGGCTTGAAATCATGACCCCAAGATCAAGAGTTGAATGCTCTACCAACTGAGCCAGCCAGGAGCCCCTCACGTTTTTTTTTTTTTAATGTTTATTTATTTTTGAGAAAGAGAGAGACAGAGTGTGAGCCAGGGAAGATCAGAGAGAGAGGGAGACACAGAATCGGAAGCAGGCTCCAGACTCTGAGCTGTCAGCACAGAGCCCGAAGCAGGGCTTGAACTCACAAACTGTGAGATCATGACCTGAGCCAAAGTGGGACTTCTAACTGATTGAGCCACCCAGGCGTCCCTAATTTTTATTTTTTTAAATGTTTTATTATTTTTGAGAGATAGAATACGAGCAGGGGAGAGGCAGAGAGAGAGGGAGACAGAATCCGAAGCAGGCTCCAGGCTCTGAGCTCAATCCACTGGGCCACCCAAGTACTCCAGTTTCTTTTTTCTTTCTTAACTTTTTATTTATTTTTTTAACAATTTTTTTTAACGTTTATTTATTTTTGAGACAGAGAGAGACAGAGCATGAATGGGGGAGGGTCAGAAAGAGGGAGACACAGAATCTGAAACAGGCTCCAGGCTCTGAGCTGTCAGCACAGAGCCCGACGCGGGGCTCGAACTCATGGACCGCGAGATCATGACCTGGGCTGAAGTCGGACACTCAACCAACTGAGCCACCCAGGCACCCCTTTTCTTAACTTTTTAAAAAATGTTTATTTTTGAGAGCATGCTTGAGCACGTGTGCAAGTGGAGGAGGGGCAGAGAGAGGAGGGGTAAGAGGACCTAAAGTGGGCTCTTTGCTGACAGCAGAGAGCCTGATGTGGGGCTTGAACTCACAAGCCATGAGATCATGAGCTGAGCCAAAGTCGGACGCTTAACCCACTGAGCCACCCAGGCACCCCTGTATAGCAGTTTTTTAATGGGTATTCCTACCTCTGGTATCACCCCTAGCTGGAACCATATTCTAAAAACTACAGAAATTGTGTGTTTACTGTTTAAATTCCTTTGGTGGCATCCCATTGGTTTTAAGGTAAAGTTAAAACTCCTTAATATGGTTTTAATAGGGCCCTCCATGACAGAGATCACAAAGGGGGTGATCTCTAGCCTATATCTTGGTTTGTGGTCTTTTTATTTTGGCGTGCAAACTTTCTATTTATTTATTTTTTTGACCTTTTATTTACCTACTTATTTTAGAGAGCAAGAGAGCATGAATGGGAGGGGGGAAGAGGGAGAGAGAGAGAGAATCTTAAGCAGGCTCCAGGCTTAGCACAGAGCAGATGTGGGGCTGAATCCCATGACCCTGGGATCATGACCTGAGCATCAGTTGCTCAACTGAATGAGGTGCCCCAAAAACTTCTTTTTAATTGAGAAATTTTATTTATTTTTTACTTATTCTTTTTATTTGACAGTTTCTTTTTTTTTATTTTAATTTTTTAAATGTTTATTTTTGAAAGAGAGACAGAGTGTGAGCCGGGGAGGGACAGAGAGGGAGACACAGAATCTGAGGCAGTCTCCAGGCTCTGAGCTGTCAGCACAGACCCCAACCATGGGGCTTGAACTCATGGACCAGGAGATCATGATCTGAGCCTGAGATGGATGCTTAACCGACTGAGGCACCCAGGTGCCCCTTAATTTAAATAAAACCTAGGATTTCTGCTTCTCTAGGTTATATGAAAATCTGAGAGGGGCATCCGGATGGGCATCCCCTCAGTTGGTTGAGCATCCGACTTAGGCTCAGGTCATGATTTCACTGTTTGTGAGTTCAGGCCCCGAGTTGGGCTCTCTGCTGTTAGCCTGCTTCGCATCGTGTGTCCCCTTCCCTCTGCCCCTCCCCAACTTGCACTCTCTCCAAACAGAAAAAAAGAATCTGACAATGACTAACTGGGATAGACAGTGGCCACACCATTTAGACTATGCTTTTAATTCTGCTGTTTCCCTCCATTCACTATTATTTCATATTCAGCTTAATAGGCCTGTCTAGGGGTGCCTGCATGGGCTCAGTTGGTTAAGTGTCAGACTTCCGCTCACGCCATGATCTCATGGTTCATGAGTTCAAGCCCCATGTCAGGCTCTGTGCTGACAGCTGGGAGCCTGGAGCCTGCTTCGGATTCTGTGTCTCCCTCTCTCTCTGCCCCTCCCTTGCTTGCGCTCTGTCTCTCTCTCAAAAATAAATAAACATTAAAAAAAAATGCTGTGGGAATTTAATTTTGTGACTCTACATGAATGATTGGCCCAAGACAACTTTTCCAGTTGCAGGTCTTGTCACTCTCTCTCCATTATGTATCAACCACACTGAACTTCCAGTTTCTAGAAAATGCATTCTTCCTTTTTGCCTCTAAGTTTCCTTTCCATTTGTTTGTTTTCATTGTTATAAACAAATATAGTTTCTTTTGTCTATAATACTTTGTGTACTCAGTGTGAAACATCACTTCTTCAGGCCTGTTTTCCCCTTTCATATATATTCTCAGAACTCCCAAACTTCCCAGGTCATAATATTCATTATATTTTACTGTTATTATTTGCTCCTTTTATCACATTATAAACTTTGAGGGCAATGATTATGCCTACTTTGTTCACAACTGTTGCCCTAACATCTAACAGAGTGACTAACATGTCGTTGGCAGAAATAAGTATTTGTTAAATGGTGTTTGGGTTACTTATATCGATTTTAGGTTTACATTCATTAGTAAAATATGTCCAGTTTTTTCAACAATATTTACTCAACAGTTTTTTTTTTAAGTTTACTTATTTATTTTGAGAGAGAGTGCAAGTAGGGGAGGAGCAGAGAGAGAGAGGGAGAGAGAGAATTCCAAGCAGTCTCTGCACTGTGCAGAGCCCAATGCAGGGCTCGAACTCAGGAACCATAAGATCATGACTTGAGCTGACATCGGACACTTAACTGACTGAGGCACCCAGGTGCCCCTCTTTTGTTTTCAATATTAAAAAAAATTTTTTTTAAGTAATCTCTACACCCAACATAGGGCTTGAATTCATGACCCTGAGATATCAAGAGTGACATACCCTGGGGCACCTGGGTGGCTCAGTCAGTTAAGTGCCTGACTTCGTTCAGGTCATGATCTCACAGTTCGTGGGTGCTGACAGCTCCTGGAGCCTGCTTCAGATTCTGTGTCTCCCTCTCTCTTTGCCCCTCACCTGCTCATGCTCCCTCTCTCTCTCAAAAATAAATAAACATTAAAAAAATTTTTTAATAAAAAAATGTGACATACTGTACCAACTGAGCCAGCCAGGCACCCCCTCAGTTTTTTCAATAATATTTAATACACAGTGATTTTTTTTGTACACTGTATGGCATTTCTGGCAATTTGACACTATTCTAGAATCATTCTTCAATCCCAAAGATCCTGCTTTTTAAAAAATAATATGTTTTAAAATGAGCTCTCACCATCACCTCTTTATTTTTATTTATTTTTTTAATGTTTATTTTTGAGAGAGAGAGAGAGCAAGAGAGGCAGAGTACAAGTAGGGGAGGGGTAGAGAGAGGGAGACACAGAATCTGAAGTAGGCTCCAGGCTCTGAGCTGTCAGCACAGAGCTTTTCGCGGGCTCAAATTTGTGAACTGAGAGATCATGACTTGAGCTGAAGTCAGATGCTTAACTGATTGACTCACCCAGGCGCCCCACACCCTTACTCTTTTAAAAATTGTTTTTATTTTGATATTTTTGCCTAATTATGCTGTTCATCAAGTTCAGATTTGGTGTGGAAATTGTAATTGACACCTACTGTACTCTTTTTTTTTTTTTAAATAAAGCTTCACTAAAAAAAATTTTTTTTAATGTTTATTTTTGAGAGAGAGAGAGCACGAGCAGGGGAGGGTCAGAGAGAGAGGGAGACACAGAATCTGAAGCAGGCTCCAGGCTCTGAGCCAGCACAGAGCCTGACGTGGGGCTCGAACTCACGAACTGTGAGATCACGACTTGAGCTGAGGCCAGATGCTTAACCAACTGAGCCACCCAGGCACCCTGACACCTACTATACTCTTAATTTGGTGAGGCTAGAGACAGTTCTTGGGTTTTCCTAGTTTCCTTAATACCTAGTCAAGAGATAGTAATTCATCTTTTTTGTGTTGGGATTAAAATGTGGATTATGTATGGTCCGAAATTGGAAAGTCTTCATTGAATATATTGGAGCACTTAACCATTTTGGAGGAAAAGTTATCATTAATAACTTTCTTAAACTGTTTATTTTGGAATTATAGATTTACAGGAAGTTATAGAAATAGTACATAGGACAAGATGTACAGATGGCCAATAAACATATAAAAACATGTTCAACATAATTAGTCATTAGGAAAATTCAAATCAAAATCATAATGAGATACCACTTGACACCCACTGGCTGAAAATAAGAAGGACAGACAATGACAAGTATTGATAAGCATGTAGAGAAATTTGAACCCTTACACACTCTTGGGGGGAATGTGTGTAAGTGAATAAATGGTGTTGCTGCTTTGGAAAACACCTGGCAGTTATCAACAGACAAAATACAGAACTACTGTGTTACCCGGCCATTCTGCTCTTATGTATATATGCAAGAAACGTGAAAACATTTTGACTCAAAAGCTTGTGCATGAATGTTCATAGCATTATTTATAGTAGAAAGTGGACACAACCCAAATGTTCATCAGCTGAGGAGTAGATAATAAATTATGGTACATCCATATTCCATACAATGGAATATTTGGCAATAGAAAACAAGTACTGATATATACTACAGCATGGGTAATTCTTGAAAACATTATGCTGAGTGAAAAAGCCAGACACAGGCCACATGTTGCATGATTGCATTTATGTGAAATGTCAAAAACAGGCAAATCCATAGACAGAAAGCAGTAAATGCGGTCGCCTAGGACTGGGGGAGGGAGTGGTCACCTAGGACTGAGAGAGGTAGTGGTCAGCTAGGGATGGGAGAGGGAGTGGTCACCCAGGACTGGGGGAGGCAGTGGTCACCTAGGATTGGGGGAGGGAGCAGTCACCTAGGGCTGGGAGAGGGGAGTGGTCACCTAAGGCTGGGGGAGGGAGTGGTCAGCTAGGACTGGGGGAAGCAGTGGTCAGCTAGGGCTAGGAGAGGAAGCGGTCATCTAGGGCTGGGGGAAGGAGTGGAGGGCTTGGAGAGTGACAGCTAAGGTGTAGGGTTTGGTTTTGGTGTAATTAAAATGTTCTAAAATTGATTGTGGGGATGGATGAAAAACTGAAGGTACTAAACATAATGCCCTTAATATTTATCTAAATTGTTACATGCATCAATATAGAATTTAAAAACTGCTGAGTTATATTCCATTGTATTGATACACTAGAGTTTTTTAACCATTCAGCTATTGAAGGACATTTTTCCCCCTAGTATTTGGCTATAATAAATAAAGTGGCTCTGAACCCTTTTTTTTTTTTTAATTTTTTTTTTCAACGTTTATTTATTTTTGGGACAGAGAGAGACAGAGCATGAACGGGGGAGGGGCAGAGAGAGAGGGAGACACAGAATCGGAAACAGGCTCCAGGCTCCGAGCCATCAGCCCAGAGCCTGACGCGGGGCTCGAACTCACGGACCGCGAGATCGTGACCTGGCTGAAGTCGGACGCTTAACCGACTGCGCCACCCAGGCGCCCCTGAACCCTTTTTATTTTTAAGTTATTTATTTTGAGAGAGAGAAAGGGAACAGGGGAGGAGCAGAGAGGGAGAGAGAGAATCCCAAGCAGGTTCTGTGCTCTCAGCGCAGAGCCTGACACAGGGCTTGAACCCACAAAACTTGGAGATCATGACTTGAGCCAAAACCAAGAGTTAGACACTTAACCAACTGAGCCACCCAGGTACCCCAATAATTCTAATAATTTATCTATAGAATCACTTATATTTTATATCATATCATCTGTAATTGACAGATTTGATTCTTTCCTGTCCTAATCCAATACCCACTTTTTCCAATCGTAATGCCTTTTTTTTTCTTGCCTTATTCACAATCTCCAGTACAGTGCCAAACAGACATGGTAATAATGTTTCTGATCTCAAAGGAAAGCCTTTTCTCTGTTAAGTGTGATGTTTAGTTTCTTTAAACAGTATGCCCTTTCAGGGGTGCCTGGGGGGCTCAGTCAGTTAAGTGTCCGACTTCAGCTCAGGGCATGATCTCACGGTTCATGGGTTCAAGCCCCGCATGGGGCTCTGTGCTGACAGCTCAGAGCCTAGAGCCTGCTTCAGATTCTGTGTCTCCTTCTCTCTCTGCCCCTCCTCTGCTCACACTCTGTCTCTCTCTCTCTCTCTCTCTCTCTCTCTAAAATAAATAAACATTAAAAAAATTTTTTTAAAGGTATGCCCTTTCAAATTACTGAAATTTCCTTTTATTCCTAAGTTCCCATATCCTAGATGAATGAATGTTATATTTCAGTGTATATTTCCTGCAAACGTTAAGATGATTCCGTAATTTTGGGGCACCTGGGTGGCTTAATCAGTTAAGCGTCCAACTTTGCAGGTCATGATCTCTGGGTCTGTGAGTTCGAGCCCCGCATCGGGCTGTGTGCTGACAGCTCAGAGCCTGGATCCTGCTTCGGATTCTGTGTCTCCCTCTCTCTTTGCCCCTCCCCTGCTCACACTCTGTCTCTATCTCTCAAAAGTAAATGTTAAAAAAAAAAGATGATTCTGTAATTTCTTTTTCTATTGTGAATTTCAGTAATTTTTAAAGTTTATTTATATTTAGAGAGAGAGAGAAAGAGCACACAAGTAGGGGAGGGGCAGACAAAAAGGGAGACTGAGACTCCCAGGCAGACTCCATGTTGTCAATGCAGAGACCAACTTGGGGCTTGAAGTCCTGAACTGTGATGTCATGATCTAAGCCAAAATCAAGAGTCTGACGCTTAAATGAATGAGTGATCCAGGTGCTCCTGTTACTTTCTTTTCTATTTTTTGGAATAGTTTCAGAAGAATAGGTTTTTAAAAAAATTTTTTTAATGTTTATCTAAGAGAGGGAGAGGGAGAACGAATGGGGAGGGGCAGATAGAGAAGGAGAGGGAGAGAATCCCAAGCAGGCTTCGCACTGCCAGCACAGAGCCTGGTGTGGGGCTCGAACTCACAAACTGTGAAATCATGACCTGAGCCAAAGCCAAGAGTCAGACACTTAACTAAGCCACTGAGGCACCCCCAGAAGAATAGGTATTAATTCTTCTTTAAATTTTTGGTAGAATTCACCTCTGAATCCATCTGGCCCTGGACTTTTGTTTGTTGGCAGTTTTTTGATTACTGATTCAGTTTCATTGTTGGTAATCAGTGTGTGCAGTGTTCCTATTTCTTCCTGTTTTAGTTTTGGTAGGTTATATGTTTCTAGGATTTAATCCATTTCTTCTAGGTTGTCCAATTTGTTGTCATCTAGTTATTCATAATATTCTCTTATAATTGTATCTCTGTGGTTTTGGTTGTTATTTCTTCTCTTTCATTTGTGATTTTATTTATTTGGGTCCTTCAACTTTTCTTTTGGATAAGTCTGACTAGAGGTTTATCAGTTTTTTCCCCCAAAGAATCAGCTCCTGGTTTCATTGGTCTGTTCTCTTGTTTTTCAGTTTCTATATCATTTATTTTTGCTCTAATCTTTATTATTTCCTTCCTTTTGCTGGTTTTAGGTTTTGTTTGTTCTTTTTCTAGTTCCTTCAAGTGTAAGATTAGATTGTTTATTTGAGATTTTTTTTGCTTCTTGAGGTACGCTTGTATTGCTATAAACTTAGAACCACTCTTACATCCTAAAGGTTTCAAACCATTGTGGTTTATTTTCATTTGTTTTTGTGTACTTTTTTATTTCTTTTATTTCATGGTTGACCCATTCATTGTCTATTTAACCTTCACCTATTTGTGGTCTTTCCAGATTTTTTCTTGTGGTTGACTTCTGGTTTCATAGCATTGTAGTCAGAAAAGATGCATATGACTTCAGTCTTTTTGAATTTGTTGATGCTTGTTTTGTGGCCTAATATGTGTGATCTATTCTGGAGAATGTTCCACATACACTGTAAAAGGATGTATATTCTGCTGTTTTGGGATAGAATGCTCTGAATATATCTGTTAAATACATTTGGCCCAGTGTGTCATTCAAAGCCATTGTTTCCTTGTTGATTTTCTGTTTTGATGACCTGTCCATTGATGTGAGTGGTGTGTTAAAGGCCCGTAATGTTATTGTATAGTAATTGTAATATCATTGTATATTGTATTGCATTTGATAATAGTCAATTAGTTCCTTTATGTTTTTTATTAATTGTTTTATGTGTTTGGGTTCTCTCATGTTGGATGCATAAATATTTACAATTGCTATATTTTCTTGTTGGATTGTCCCTTTTATTATTGCAAAGTGCTCATCTTTGCCTCTTGTTATGGTCTTTGTTTTAAAGTCTGTATTGTTACTTCAGCTTTCTTTTGACACCCATTTGCATGATAAATATTTATCTGTCCCTTCACTTTCAGTCTGCAGGTGTCTTTAGGTCTAGAACGAGTCCCTTGTTGGGATCCTGGCTGGCTCAGTCAATAGAACATGCGACTCTTGATCTTGGGGTTGTAGGTTCAAGCCCCACATTGGATGTAGAGATTACTTAAAAATAAAATCTTAAATAAACAAAATGGGTCTCTTGTAGGAAGCATATAACTGGGTCTTTGTTGTTGTTGTTGTTTTATCCATTCTGTGTCTTTTGATTGGAGCATTTAGTGCATTTACTTTCCAAGTCATTATTGGTAGTTATGTATTTTTGCCATTTGGTTACTTGTTTTCTGGTTGTTTCTGAAGATTTTCTCTGATCCTTGTCTTTCCCTCTTTCATCATATGCTGGTTTTCTTTTTTTTTTTTAATTTTTTTTTTCAACGTTTTATTTATTTTTGGGACAGAGAGAGACAGAGCATGAACGGGGGAGGGGCAGAGAGAGAGGGAGACACAGAATCCGAAACAGGCTCCAGGCTCTGAGCCATCAGCCCAGAGCCTGACGCGGGGCTCGAACTCACGGACCGCGAGATCGTGACCTGGCTGAAGTCGGATGCTTAACCGACTGCGCCACCCAGGCGCCCCTATGCTGGTTTTCTTTAGTGATGTATTTGGATTTCTTTCCTTGCATTCTTTGCTTATTTATTAGTGGTTTCGATTTGTGGTTGCCATTAGGTTTGTATATAACCTCTTCTGCATAAAGCAGTCAATATTAAGCTGATGGCTGTTTAACTTTGAACCCATTCTTTCTCTTCTCCTCCCCATGTTTATGTATATGTTGTCATATTTTAGATCCTTTTATTTTGTGAGTTTCTTGAGTGAGTTTTTACAGAAATATTCATTTTTACTTCTTTTGTATGTTCTACTTTACATACTCTCACTAATGGTCTTCCCTTTCTATTCATAGAGTCCTCTTTAGGTTTCTTGTAGGGCTGGTTTAGTAGTCATGAACTTCTTTAGGTTTTACTTGTCTGGGAAACTCTCTCTCTGCTTCTATTCTGACTGAGAGTCTTGCTGGATAGAGTATTCTTGGCTGCAGGTTTTTCTCACGTAGCACGTTGGTCATGCTACTCCCTTCTGGCTTGGGAAAAATCTATTGATAGCTTTATGGGTTTCTCTTGTATGTAACTGTCTTCTTTTGTCTTGCTGCTTTTAAGATTTTTTCTTTTTTTTAATACTTATTTTTAATGTTTTTGTTTTTGAGAGAGAGAGGGAAAAGAGCACGAGTGGGGAGGAGCAGAGAGAGAGAGGAGAACAGAGGATCCAAAGCGGGCTCTGGGCTGACAGCAGAGAGCCCAACATGGGGCTTAAACCCACAAACTATGAGATCATGACCTGAACCAAAGTCAGACACTCAACTGGCTGAGCCACCCAGGTGCCCCTTTAATAATTTTTTTAATGTTTGTTTATTTTGAGACAGAGTGTGTGAAAGTAGGGAAGGGGGAGAGAGAGAGAGAGAAAAAAAAAAATCTCAAGCCTGCTCTGTGCTGTCAGCACAGAGTCAGACATGGGGCCTGATCTCATCAACCATGGGATCATGACCTGAGCTGAAATCAAGAGTCAGACCCTTAACCGCCTGAGCTACCCAAGCGCCCCTAAGATTTTTTCCTTACCACTCTATTCTGCCATTTTAATTACAATATGTCTTGGTGTGGATCTGCTTTTGTTGGAGGTTCTCTGTGCCTCCTGGATCTGGATATCTGTTTCCTTCCCCAGATGAGGGAAATTTTTAGCTATTATTTCTTCAAAGGAATTCTCTGGCCCCTTTTCTCTTTCTTCTTCTTCTGAGATTCCTATAATACAAATGTTTTTACATTTGATGGAGTTACTGAGTTCCCTAAGTCTCTTCTTGTTTTACGTAATTCTTTTTTTTCTCCCGTTTGTTCAGCTTCATTGGTTTCCATGACTCTGTCTTGTAGGTCACTGATTCGTTCCTCTGCTTCCTCTAGCCTGCTGTTCGTTCCATCAAGCATGTTTCTCATTTTACTTATTGAGTCCTTTATCTCTGCTATGTTATTCCTTATCTCTGTGTTAATGGTCTCACTGGTGTCCTCCACTCTTTTCTCAAGTCCAGCGAGTATCTTTATGGTCATTACTTTATTTTTATTTATGTATGTTATGTATGTCTATTTTTGAGAGAGAGAGAGATGGAGTGCAAGCAGAGAAGGGGCAGAGAGAAAGAGGGAGACTGAATCCAAAGCAGGCTTCAGGCTCTGAGCTATCAGCACAGAGTCTGATACAGTACTTGAACTCACCAACCATGAGATCCTGACCTGAGCCGAAGTCGGACGCTTAACCAATTGAGCTACCCAGGCGCCCCTATGATCATGACTTTAAATTCTCCATCAGGCTTGTTCCTTCTATCTGTTTCACTTAGATCTCTGACTGTGGTCTTGTCCTGTTCTTTCACTGGACAGATTCCTCTGTCTTCTCATTTGGTCTAAGTCTCTGTGCCTGTTTCTGTGTACTAAGAAAGTCAGCTACATCTCCTGCTGTTGAAGGTAATGGCCTTATGAAAAAGAAGTCCTGTAGTGCCCTGCTTCATAGTGTCCCCTGTTGCCCAGGGCCTGGCGCTTCCGGGAGTATCTCCAGTGTGTGCTGCCTGCGTGTACTCTGCTGTCGTGTCCTGGCTGCTTTACCTTTCAAGCCGGTCGTGTGCAGAGGCTCTCTTTGCCTGTTGTGGGCAGTGTTTGGTCCCTGGCCTGAATGTGGCAACTTTTAAGTGGATGTGCTCTGGTCTGCTTATGAGATGAAACCTGTTGCCACCACCACCAGAACCCAGGCCTTGCAAAACTCCTGGGTTGAAAGATGTGGTGTGGGCAGGAGTTTGGACCGCTCTTCTGGGGTTGGGAGCTTGCTGTGCTGGGAGTGGGGTGAGCGTAAGTGGCAGCGGTGGTTCCTCTGGAGTTCAAGGGGGCGGGGCTTGGTGTAAGCAAGTTAGGTAGCGAGTGTGGGCACTGCACCGGTTCCCACAGGTGCCCTGTACTTACCCTGAGAGGCAGGGGAGGGAAACGGTGCCTGCCAGTGCCTTTGTTTCTGGAAGGGTCTCTCTGTGGATGCCGCCTCTCTGGGATGCAGTTGGAGAAGAGCAGATAACCTCCCCACTGTGTGTCCCAGATGCTCTTCAGATCTCTTTTTCCATGCTGTGTGTCTGCAAGCTGTTTGCTCTGCTTTCTGTCCAGGAGCTGCTCAATGCCCCCTCCTCCCAACCCCCAACACTCTCCCCTCCCATGCCCATCGACCTTTAAAACTCCAGGCCTTAAGCCCCAGGTTGCAAGTACTCGAAATTCAGCCCCTCTCACCTTCTGCTTTCCCAGCCAATTGCTATGGGGAATCATTGTCTCCCTGTACTTCCCTGTACGCTAGTCTGTCTCTCACCCTTCTCCGTGACTTACTGTGGCTCCCTCCCCACCACAGTGGCCACGATCTGTTTCCCTCCCAAACCATGTCTTCCTATTTTCTTCAGCATGGCTTCTTTTCCACCCCTAGTTATGGAGTTTGATCTGGTAGTCTTCAGGTCGGTTTTGGGGGGTATTTAGGAGGATCTGGTAGTTATATTCATGGGAATATATTCTGGGTATATTCATGGGACGAGGTGAGCCTAGGGTCCTCCTAGGTTGGGGTCTGCCACTACCTTCCCTAGCCCCCAGAACACCCATATCTTATAGCAGAATGATGTTCTCTTAAACTGAAAGACTTATTTTCAGTTTATGATCCAGCTACTTTAAAGACTGAGGAGAAAATTCAGGGCCGTTATCACAGATGTGAGAATGTTAATAAATATTTCAGGGGTGCCTGGGTGGCTTGGTTAAGCATCCAACTTTGGCTCAGGTCATGATTTCACAGCTCATGGGTTTGAGCCCCATGTCGGTCTCTGTGTTGACAGCTCAGAACCTGGAACCTGCTTCAGATTCTGTGTCTCTCTCTGTCTATGCCCCTTCCCTGCATCACACACTGTCTCCCTCTGTCCTAAAAATAAGTAAACATTAGCAAAAAATAAAATAATAAATATTTCATATTTCAGGGCTTCTTTAAAAACCAGATAGATAAAAAAAATTGATTGATTGATTTTTGCCTTTGTAGGGAAAATGCCAAGATAGTTGAGTGGGGGCAGTTGTTTTATCTCTATACATTCCCCCCAATCTTGCTGTTTCTTTAATGATGAACGGACTGTCTTAACCCTAGCACCTTTAATGTTCCTTTTATTCTGAGTAGCTTGGAATATCCCTTTGTCTTCATAGTTTACATATTTAACTGATGGTTGTTCAAGGGTCTTTCTTTCTGAAACTATGGTATCTCTTCTTATGTTGATAAAACTTTGTTATGTCAGGAAATTTTAACAATTTTCCCAGATGGTGATACTTATTTTAACTCTGATAAAAGCCCTTTCGTTATTATTGGAGTATAGAAGCTGTGGTTCTTCAATGAATAGGAATATTTATTTACTTCTTTTATAGAAAGAAACTGGTTGAGTAATTCATTAGCACACCATTTTGCTGATGTTTTGCAAATAAATGAATGTGGATTGTAAAAAAGTCCTTATAAAATCTGTTTTGCACCCTTTTCCCTATAGAATAAAAATATTCAGCTTATAAAATTTCCAATTGTACATCAGCAAGAAGTGAAGATTTATTTTCCTATCAAGCTTACACCCAACTTTCTGGCATTTCCTCATCATCCTATGGGAATATTATATCGTTATAAAGTACAGGTATGGTGTTCTATAATACGAAAAAATTTACAAAGAGATAATTCAGTTTCTCTGATAGCTTAATTTATTGAAATTTGGTTAATGTTTAAAAATTTTCCCCCTAATCCTAGTAACATAACCCAGTTTCTGGTGACAACCAAGTTGTTGTTGAATACTATCATCTTGATAAGATATGCTGTACTTTCTGTCTCTCTTCCACATGTTCATTACTTGTGACTTTTGTAAAGTTTTGTCAAGCTCCCTTGTGCCCTTTTTGACATTTTGTGATAGTGCCATTACATAAGCTCCCTTTGGTATTTCCCTACCCAAGTGCCTGCTTTCCTATAGCATCATATCTTCTTAGCATGTCCAGAAATAATTTCTTCTTTTTTTTTCTTTTGATGTTTATTTGTTTTTGAGAGAGAGAGAATGAGCAGGGGAGGGGCAGAGAGAGAGGGAGACACAGAATCTGCAGCAGGCTGCAGTCTCTGAGCTGTGAGCACAGACCCTGATGCGGGGCTCAAATTCACGAACCACAAGATCATGACCTGAGCTGAAGTCAGACGCTTAACCAACTGAGCCACATAGGCGCCCCCAGAAATAATTTGTTATATAGTTTTATTATTTCTTAAACTTTATTTCACTGGATTTTACTTCTTTGCTTAAATTTCATTTTCCTCCATTGGCAGTTAAATATAAATAGGGTTGTTATTTTTTCACAGGTAGAGGGTGGCAGTGGCAACTTCACTTGGACCTCTTCTAATGAAACAGTGGCTGTGGTGACCACCAAAGGAGTAGTGACTGCAGGCCAGGTCAGGGGGAACAGTACTGTTTTGGCCCGAGATGTACAAAATCCCTTTCGATATGGAGAAATTAAGGTAAATAACTCTCCAAAGATCCTTATTATCACCCCTGAGACACTGCTGGCTAAATTTAAGTACAGAACAAATAAAAATCATAAATTTAAGTACAGAACATGTTTTTTTTTTTAATGTTTATTTATTTTTGAGAGAGAGAGAGAGAGAGAGAGAGCGCACAAGCAGAGGAGGGGCAGAGAGAGAGAGGGAGACGCAGAATCCGAAGCAAGTTCCAGGCTCGAACCCACGAACCATGGGATCATGACATGAAGTGAAGTCAGATGCTTAACCGACTAAGCCACCCAGGCGCCCCAAGTACAGAACATGTTTAAAAATCTTTCTACTCCAAATTGGGTATTTGAAAATGAGGCTCAAATTCAATCTGAAAGTACATATTCCTTAAATATTTCTGGACCTTGGTTGAATCCTGCTTCACTTCACAGCCAGTTACTGAATGGGTATTCTTGTTTCCTTATCTCTCAAGTGGAGATAATGATAGTATCTACTTCAGTGGGTTATTGTCAGAATTAAATGACTTAAGGTTTATTTCAATGCTTGGAATATATTCAATAATTAGTTATCTATTTTTGTTACTGTATTTTGTTATTATCACATGACCTTCATAATAACTTTATTTTTAGTCTCATATTGCTTGTTTTGATTAAAAACTTCTTTTTACTATATAATCGCATTCTTGTTTTTCCTCCACTTTTGATATATGTTAACATGTGTTGTCCCCTGAAAGACTTAGCGTTTTCTTATCATTCAGTGAACATTTACTAAGTACTCTTAAGGCACTTAACTCCATACTAGATATCATAGGACATTCAAAGCAACATAACATATCATCCCTGCTTTAAAGAATCTAAATTCTATTTGGGAGATCTATTCACATGAATTTAACATTTTAAGGGAATGATGTGAGTTATTTTAAAGCAGTATATGATTGAGAGCTATTTGAATTGTGTAGTAAAAGTATTATTAATATATAAAAGAAAAATCCTTGTAGATTTGACTACTTAGAGATTGTCATGAAGAGATGAGAATTTGAACAAGACTTTGAAAGATAGAGCCAAACTAAGGCCTAAGGATCAAACTCAACCTGCTGCTTTTTTGATAAAGTTTTATCAGAACACAGCCACCCTCATTCATTTAGGTATTGCCACTTTCAAGCCACAACTAGAGAGTTGGGGGTTGTCTCAGAAACTGTGTGCCCCCCCCCCCCGCAAGCCTAAAATGTTTGCTGTCTAGCTTATTCCAGAAAACTTTTGCTGATTCCCATGGTAGACAGTGGAGAGCCATCCCAGGTTTTTAAGGTCAATAATATGGTAGAGCTTGTGTTTAGAAAGTACCTGATTATTTTTTTTGTCGGTCACAAGTATAATATTAAAAAAAAAAAAAAAGGAGGTGTGCCTGGGTGGCGCAGTCGGTTAAGCGTCTGACTTCAGCTCAGGTCACGATCTCACAGTCCGTGAGTTCGAGCCCCGCGTCGGGCTCTGGGCTGATGGCTCAGAGCCTGGAGCCTGTTTCTGATTCTGTGTCTCCCTCTCTCTCTGCCCCTCCCCCGTTCATGCTCTGTCTCTCTCTGTCCCAAAAATAAATAAACGTTGAAAAAAAAATTAAAAAAAAAAAGAATGGAAGATATTTGCTAGTGCTATGTACTAGTAGATTAGAATTGATCGAAGGGAGAAATGAAGGAAAAGTGTCCAGTTAAGCCTGACTTAGTAATATGGTATTGAGAATAGAGAAAAGGGGGAAAATGAAGTGTTATTTTGCAGGTAGACTTAGTCAGATTTGATGCCCAGTGGAGTGGGGAAGACTGAAAGATTTAAAGACAGGGGTTTTGCAGCTTTGGCAGCTGGATGAATATAAAATGCAAGAAAAGGAAAAAGGAAAAGAGGAAGATGATGAATTCAGTTTTGAATACATTTAGTGTGATTCACCTGCAGAGCATCTGGGTGAATATTTGTTATTGATAATAGGGTTCTGAAGTACAACTGAAAGATTAGGACTAGAAATAAACATTTGGAATTATCAGCATATGGTTGGCCATTGAAGTTTTGGAACTGGGTAAGGTTTCCGAGGAAGAGCATATAGGCAGAAGAGAAGGTGAACTCTAAGTAATATGTGTCATTTTAAGGGATGTAGGCAGAACAAGATGAACTAGCAGAAGGAGCAAGGAAAGTGACAGAAAAAATAGTCCCTTTGGGCTACCATAACAAAATACCACAGACTGGGTGGTGTGTAAACAACAGAAATTTATTTCTCACAGTTTGGAGCCTGAGAAGTCCAAAATCACGGCACCAGCAGATTTGGTGTCTGGTGAGGGAAAATTCCAGATTCATAGGAGGCTGTCTTTTTTGCTGTAACCTCACATGGTAGAAGGCCTAGGGAGTTCTGTGGGGTCTCTTTTATAAAGGCACTAATTTAATTTCATTCATGACCTGATCACCTCCCAAAGTCCTCACCTCCTAATACCATCACTTTGGGGAATTAGGATTTCAACATAGGAATTTGGGGGGGGGGGACACAAACATTTAATCTATAGCATTTAATCTATAGCAAAGACAAAAGATATTTTTTAAAAGATACTGAGAAGAGGAAGTGCTTTATATCTGAGGTTAGCAAAGGTTTTCTGTAAAGGGCCAGACAGTAAATATGTTAGCATTTGTAAACCACGTATATATACTCTCATATTCTTCTTTGTTGTTGTTTGTTTTAAAACCTTTTAAGGATGTGAAAAACATTCTTAGCTTACAAAAACTAAGAAAATTGGGCACTGGCCATCATTTGCCAGATTCTTGCTGTATGGTGTTAGATGCTTTAGAGAAATCAGTTGATGAAGGAATGAAATGAGTGACATGATTAACACTCCCTCCCCAGCACACAGTATATGATACATATTTTTGTACACAAAACATACATATGTGTTTACGTATGTGTGTATTTAAATACTTAAGGAACGCTTTCTTTTCTTCTTAGACTTTCCTGACATAACTTTCTTGAAAGATTAATTTTTTCCCTCTAGATATATGTCCTGAAACTGAACAAAATGGAACTGTTACCATTTCATGCTGATGTGGAGATTGGCCAGATTATAGAAATCCCCATTGCAATGTATCATGTAAATAAGGAGACCAAAGAAGTCATCGTGTTCACAGACTGCTCTCATTTATTGTTGCATCTGAACATGGATAAGCAAGGGGTCTTTACTCTTCTCAAGGAAGGTAAGAGTAAGCCTTTTATTTTCTCCTTCCTTTGTCTTTGAATGAAAGGACCAATCATCAATTCAGAAACTACAAACTATAGTATAAATTCACATATTACCTTTCTTTGTAGTACTTTTATTTATTCCATCAACTGCCTTGTTATGATGTAATTTAAAAACAAAGGCACAGGGGCGCCTGGGTGGCTCAGTCGGTTAAGCGTCCGACTTCAGCTCAGGTCACGATCTTACGGTCCGTGAGTTCGAGCCCCGCGTCGGGCTCTGGGCTGATGATGGCCCAGAGCCTGGAGCCTGCTTCCGATTCTGTGTCTCCCTCTCTCTCTGCCCCTCCCCCGTTCATGCTCTGCCTCTCTCTGTCTCAAAAATAAATAAACGTTAAAAAAAAAATTTAAAAAAAAACAAAACAAAACAAAGGCACAGAAATTGAATAGCATTTGCAGAGTCCTTGTAGCTATTCCTTCAATTCCTATGAAGATCTTTCTAATCTCAAGCTTCCTCTTTCTTTAATATATATATCATACATCTTTCTAAGATAGATGTAGTGACATTATTAAATTTATTCAAAAAAAGAAAGTATCTTTTTCTTTCTTTCTTTTTTTAATGTTTGTTTATTTTTGAGAGTGGAGGAAAGGCCAGAGATGGGGGGACAGAAGATCCAAAGTGGGCTCCGTGTTGTCAGCGGGTTTTGAATCATGAATGGTGACATCATGGCCTGAGCTGAAGTTGGACGCTTAACTGATGGAGGCCCTCAAGGCACCCCAAGAAAATATCTTTTTTTTTCTTTTTTTCATTTTTGAGAGACAGCGTGACGGAGGGAGAGGCAGAGAGAGAGGGAGATACAGAATCCGAGGCAGGCTCCAGGCCCCAAGCTGTCAGCACAGAGCCCGATCTGGGGCTTGAACTCACGAACCATGAGATCATGACCCGAGCAGAAGTTGAACGCTTAACTGACTGAGCCACCCAGGTGCCCTGAAAATATCTTTTTCTAATGAAAAGAGAATATGAAAAGAGAATATGAAGAAGCTATCCATAAAGACCAACATCATTTTCTCTTACCAAACATTATGTGTGATCCTGATTACTATTGTCTTTTAATCAGTAATAACAGTGGGTAGCATCCAACATTTACTTAGCTATTTGCTATTTGCTAGGCTCTGTTCTGAATACTTTTCATATATTAGCTCATTTAATTCTCACAGTACATCTATAATTTGGACTTCTCCCTTGCCAAGTGTACTATATAATATCTCTTTCGGAATACCTGGGTAGCTCAGTAGGTTAAGCATCTGACTCTTCATTTCAGCTCAGGTCACGAGCTCATGGTTCGTGGGTTCGAGCCCCGCCTCGGGCTCTGGGCTGACAGCGCGGAGCCTGCTTGGGATTCTCATCTCCCTCTCTCTCTGCCCCTCCCTCACTTGTGAGTACTCTCTCTCTCTCCTGTGTCTCTCAAATAAACAAACATTTAAAAAAATAATGTCTCTTTCCTCTTCTGTGTTCTCAAGGTGTGTCTCCTAATTTTTAGGCCCTCACTATCTCTCACCTAGAATATAACAACATCCTCCTAATGCTGCTTGCCTTTGATAATCCATGGCCACCACATGGAGTTTCATGAAACTCACTTTCATTACTTTTCCTGCTCAAAAATCGAGAGGCTTCTCACTGCTGGTGGAATAGAGCTGAAATCCTTAAAGTTTATGTTCAAGGCCTCTACAAGAAAACCCAGTGTGCCTTTTATAACTTCATATTTTGGCTTCATATATGTCTCTAGCCACACAAACTGCTTAAGTGAAAATTTCCCGTATAGCCACCCTTCACGTACTCCTGCGTATCTCATTTGTATTTCTATCTTTGCTCATTCATCACTTGAGATACATCTTATACATGTCTAAATCTTCCTTTATCTCTCCAACTAGAAGTAATCTTTCTGTTTTCTAGACTTCCATGTTTATCATTTTCTTTTTTTAACTTTTATTTTAGAGAGAGAGCATGAGCAGGGGAGAGGGGCAGAAGGAGAGAGAGAGTGAATCTCAGGCTCCAGGCCCAGCGCAGTGCAGAACCCAACCCGGGACAAGATCTTATGAACCATGAAATCATGACCCGAGCCCAAATCAGGAGTTGGACGCTTAACTGACTGAGCCACTTAGGCGCCCATGCTTATAATTTTCTATTAATACTTTAATTTATGTAAATGTTCACTTTCCCGTTCTAAACTATAAATGCCTTTGCTGATATATATGTTATGTTCCTCACTGAACATAAAATTGTGTCTTACCTGATACATGTTAATAGAAGGAACAGATTTTTATATAGATTTGATATAAACATTTGGGGCCTAGTAGTGTATGAGATCAAGATGTTTTTTAATGTATTAAAATTCTTATATTTCTATAGACTGATCCCCATTGAGAACTGACTGCTTATTACCCTAATGAAGTCATGTTTTTTTGATTTGCAGGTATTCAAAGACCCGGACCAACGCACTGTTCTAGTACACATATAGCAGCCAAATCTCTAGGCCATACTCTGGTAACAGTGAGTGTGACTGAGTATGAAGAGTATTTGGAGAGCAGTGCCACGTTTGCTGCTTATGAACCCCTAAAGGTGAGGCATTTCATGGTAAGGAACTGGCATATCTTTTCATGGAACCCACTGTGTCCACTTAGAGTCTTGCCAGCTGTCTGTGATTTCTGTGAAAGATCAGTTATATTTGTGTTCTCTTTATTTACCACTCCTTCACTCTTAGCTCTACAGTTCTGTCATCAAGCCTGAGTATCAGGGAGTGTACTCCCTCATGTGTCTGCCACAGGAATATCTTCAAGCTCTATCAGCAAGTTGTAGATCTTTTCATTTCTTTCTTCTTTTTTATTGAGGTATAAAATATGTATAGTAAATTACATTAAGTATGCTGATCTTAAGGTACTATTTGAATTTTTACATGTGCATATATACCTGTAAACATGACTCTGAACAAGATATTGAATATTAGTATGGTCTCTTTTAAAGAACTCTGAAAGAAAACTTGATTCTAGAGAGGGAGGTCGTCATCTTTTACCCTTTATACTTCAAGATTTTCAACAGAACAGTCATTATGGAGGGCCCTAAGGACTGGCCCGTTATAACTGGGACACTACGGCAGGTGGCAGTTCAAAACAAATGTAGAGCCTGGGATGCTTTCATAGTGGATCCCTTCAAGAACTACAACTGATGTCTAAAAGTTCTTGCTAATAGATACACATCCCGACTCAGTGACTCTTGGGACAAGGAGACACTCAATGGGGGGGAATTAACACTAATGAAAGAAGCAAGGTAAGTTGTTAATTGTAATTTTGCATTTTAACTTGGGCTTATTGCACATTATGCAGCATAAGTATTAAACATATGGTTCAAACATATTTATTTGTTCTCAGTGGATGAATCTTCCTACTTGCTTAATTAAATGAAAGTACTTGGCTGTGGTTCATTGTCATTTCATTAGGTTTTCTATTTTATGATTATTCCTAGCCTTATTTTATATTTATTGAGTCTCCACAAATCAGATCTGCATGGATGAAAACCATCGTTAAAGGAGAGGAAATAAAATGATGGTTTTCCTTTTCTTTCTTTTCTTTTTTTAATTTTTTTAGTGTTTATTTTTTTTAATTAATTAATTTATTTTGAGAGGGGTAGCACAAGCAGGGTAGGGGCAGAGAGGGGAGGGAGGGAATCCCAAGCAGGCTCTGCACTGTCAGCACAGATCCAGGTGTGGGGCTTGAACTAACGAACTGTGAGGTCATGACCTGAGCTGAAGGCAGATGCTTAACCAAATGAGCCACCCAGGCACCCCTTAATGTTTATTTTTGAGAGAGAGAGAGAGAGAGACAGAGAAACGAACATGAGTGGGGGAGGGGCAGAGAGAGAGGGAGACAGAGAATCTGAAGCAGGATCCATGCTGTCAATGCAAAGCTGGATGTGGGGCTTGAACCCATGAACCATGACATCGTGATCTGAGCCGAAGTCAGATGCTCAGCTGACTGAACCACCCAGGCACCCCTGATGGTTCCCTTTTCTGTGTAGTGCTTTGGTCATAAATTTTCCCCTTTACCTTCTTTTTTTTTTTTTTTTTAATTTTTTTTTTCAACGTTTTTTATTTATTTTGGGACAGAGAGAGACAGAGCATGAACGGGGGAGGGGCAGAGAGAGAGGGAGACACAGAATCGGAAACAGGCTCCAGGCTCCGAGCCATCAGCCCAGAGCCTGACGCGGGGCTCGAACTCACGGACCGCGAGATCGTGACCTGGCTGAAGTCGGACGCTTAACCGACTGCGCCACCCAGGCGCCCCCCCTTTACCTTCTTAAAAGAGTACATGTGTTCTACCTTTGTTATCAATATTACGTTTCAGTGCATGGTATAGTTCTCAATTTGTCCTTGTACATGGAATTTACATTCAATTCAGTTGATCTGGTTAATTTTGGACTATATATTTAGGAGAAAGGAATAGTTTGTCTTGCTTTCTCAAGGAGGCCTTCTGTGAAACCTTTGACTAATTCTGCTTCTCCTATTAGAGGCTTGTGTGCACACTGTAGTGTGCCTTTTTGTAATGCTCATTATTCTCTTTACCAACTTCAAATCTGTCTTTCTCAGACCGTGAGCTCCACTGTGAGGCAGGACCTCATTTGACTTTTTATTACTGTATCCCCCAATGAGCCATCAATGAATACTTGTTGAATTGACTTACAAATACATTATTTAAGAGAGTACTGCCATTAGACACAGGAATGTTTAATTTTAGTAATTTCAATTATCAGTATGATTGACTAATTCAGGAAAGAAATACTAAGACATGATTTGTTTACATTTTTAGAATGATTGCTCAACCCTGTGCTTCATTTTGCAACTTAGTCAATATTGTAGACACTGTGTGGCACAGGAAAATAACCTACACTTTGATAATACTTTATCTCCTAAAACTTTATTCTCCAAGTTTGTTCATCTCTAAATAGGATACCAATCTTGACTGTACCCCTTAAGTGAGAGTTCTTTGAAAAATAGGATGAAGTGTATAGATGTATTACTTTATATATTTAGGACAAAAGTTATTTGCTAATTTAATAAAATATCCATTTAATGGATAAATTCTTAGAAACATATAATCTTCCAGAGCTGAATCAGGAAGAAATAGAAAATCTGAACAGCATGATTGCTAGTAATGAAATTGAATCAGTAATCAAAAAACTGACAAACAAAAGTCTAGGACCAGATGAGTTCACATGTGAATTCTACCAAACATTTAAGGAGGAGCTTATAGTTATTCTTCTCAAACAATTCCAAAGAACAGAAAAGGGAGGAAAGCTTCCAAATATATCCTACAAGGCCACCATTACCATACTACTAAAACTAGACAGAGACACCACAAAGAAATAAAACTACAGGTCAATAGCACTGATGAACATAACTGCTAAAGTCCTCAACAAAATATTAGCAAAGGGCATATAACAATAGATTAAAAGGATCACTCACAAGTGGGCTTTATTCCAAGAAAGCAAGGATGGTTTAGTATTCACAAATCAATGTGATACACCACATCAACAAAACACATGATAAAAATCATGATTATCTTGAGGGTGCCTCAGTGACTCAGTTGGTTAAGTGTTCAATTCTTGATTCTGGCTCAGGTCATGATCTTACAGTTTTGTGAGTTCAGGCTCTGTGCTGATTATGTGGAGCCTACTTGGGATTAGCCCTCTCTCTGCCCTTCCCCCTGCTTATGCTCTCTCTCTCAAAATAAAGAAATAAAGTTAAAAAAAAATCATGATTATCTGAACAGATGCAGGAAAAGGGTTTGACAAAACTCAATATGCATTAATGATGAAAAATCTCAACAAAGTGGGTTTAGAGATAACATATGTCAACATAATACAGACCATGTATGAAAAAAACACAGCTAACACCATACTCAATGGTGAAAAACTGAGAGCTTTTCCTCTAAGATGAGGAACAGGACAAGGATGCCCACTGTCACCACTTTTATTTAACATAGTACTGGAAGTCCTAGCCATACAATCAGACAAGAAATAAGTGGCATCTATATTGGTAAAGAAGTTAAACTATCACTGCTCACAGATGACATGAGACTAAACATAGGAAATCCTAAAGACTCTACCAAAAAAATACTAGAAGTATTAAGTAATAAATGAATTCAGTAAAGTTGCAGGATCCAAAATTGATACCCAGAAATCAGTGGTGTTTCTATACACTAATAAGTAGCAGAAAGAGAAATTAAGAAAGTAATACCATTTACAGTTACACCAAAAAGAATAAAATACCTAGGAATAAACTTAACCAAGGTGGTAAAAGACCTGTACTGTGAAAACTATAGAACACTGATGAAAGGAATTGCAGATGACACAAACAGATGGAAAGATGTTCCATGCTTGTGGATTGGAAGATTTGATATAATTTAAAATGTTTTTAAATGTTTGTTTATTTTTGAGAGGGAGAGAGCATGTGCAGGGGAGGGGCAGTGAGAGAGGGAGACAGAGGATCTGAAGCGGGCACTGCACTGACAGCAGAGAGCCCAATGTGGAGCTTGAATTCACGAACCGTGAGATCATGACCTGAGCTGAAGTTGGATCCTCAACTGACTGAGTCACCCAGGGGCCCCTTATTATTATTATTTTTAATGTTTGTTTATTTTTGAGAGATACAGAGAGGCAGAGGATACAAGGCAGGCTCTGCACTGTCTGCACAGAATCCAATGTGGGGCTCAAACTCATAAGCTGTGACATCATGAGCTGAAGTTGAACACTTAACTGACCGAACCACCCAGGTGCCTCAGAATTAATGTAATTTTTTAAAGTTTATTTTTTTTTAATTTTTTTTTCTTTTTTTTTTTCTTTTTTTATTTTTTTTTAAATTTTTTTTTCAACGTTTTTATTTATTTTTGGGACAGAGAGAGACAGAGCATGAACGGGGGAGGGGCAGAGAGAGAGGGAGACACAGAATCGGAAACAGGCTCCAGGCTCTGAGCCATCAGCCCAGAGCCTGACGCAGGGCTCGAACTCACAGACCGCGAGATCGTGACCTGGCTGAAGTCAGACGCTTAACCGACTGTGCCACCCAGGCACCCCTAAAGTTTATTTATTTTGAAGAGAGTATCCCAACCAGGCTCCGCACTATCAGCATGGAGCCTGATGCGGGGCTCAAACTCATGAACTGTGAGATCATGACCTGAGCTAAAGCCAAGAGTCAGACACTCAACCAACTGAGCCACCCAGGCGCCCTGCCCCAGAATTAATGTTATTAAAATGTTTGTATTAGCCATGTAATCTACACAGATTCAATGCAATTCCTATCAAAATACCAACAGCATTTTTCACAAAACCAGAACAAATAATACTAAATTTATATGGGACCATACAAATGACCCTGAATAGACAAAGAAATCCTGACAAAGAAGAACAAAGCATGGAAGTATCACAATCCCAGATTTCAAGATATGCTACAAAGCTGTAGTAATCCAAACAGTGTTGTACTGACACAAAAATAGGTATGTAGTATGTAGATCAATGTAACAGACTAGAGAGCCCAAAAGTAAACCCAGGATTGTGTGGTCAATCTTTGACAAAGGAGGCAAGAATATACAATGAAGAAAGGAGGATCTCTTCAACAGATGGTGTTGGGAAACTGGACAGCCACATGAAAAAGAATGAGACTGGACTACTTCTTTCACCATGCATAGAAATAAACTCAAGATGGATTAAAGACCTAAATATGAGACCTGAAACCATAAAAAACCTAGAAGAGAACTGGGGCTCCTGGGTGGCTCAGTCGGTTAAGCGCTGACTTCAGCTCACGTCATGATCTCACGGGTTCATGAGTTCAAGCCCTGCATCAGGCTCACTGCTGTCAGCCCAGAGCCTGCTTCGGGTCCTGTCTCCCTCTCTCTCTGCCCCTCCCCCACTCATGCTCGCTCTCTCTCTCTCTCTCTCTCAAAAATAACCAAACATTAAAAATAAAAAGGGGCGCCTGGGTGGCTCAGTCGGTTGAGCGTCTGACTTTGGCTCAGGTCGTGATCTCGTGGTTTGTGAGTTCCAGCCCTGCTTTGGGCTCTGTGCGGACAGCTCAGAGCCTGGAGCCTGCTTCGGATTCTGTGTCTCCTTCTCTCTCTGCCCATCCCCCACTTGTGCTCAGTCTCTCTCTGTCTCTCAAGAATAAATAAATGTAAAAAAAAAAAATTTTTTTTTAAAACAACTAAAAATAGAAATACCATGGGGTGCCTGGGTGGCTCAGTTAAGCATCCGACGTCGGCTCAGGTCATGATTTAGTAGTTCATGAGCTCGAGCCCTGCATTGGGCACTCTGCTGTCAGCACAGAGCCTGCTTCGGATCCTGTCTCCCTCTCTCTCTGCCCCTCCCCTGTTTGCTTGTGCACATGTGCTCTCTCAAAAATAAATGTTTTTAAAAAAAATACCATATGAGGGGCACCTGGGTGGCGCAGTCGGTTGAGCGTCCGACTTCAACCAGGTCACGATCTCGCAGTCCGTGAGTTCGAGCCCCGCGTCCGGCTCTGGGCTGATGGCTCAGAGACTGGAGCCTGTTTCCGATTCTGTGTCTCCCTCTCTCTCTGCCCCTCCCCCGTTCATGCTCTCTCTCTGTCCCAAAAAAAATAAACGTTGAAAAAAAAAATTAAAAAAAAAATACCATATGATCCAGTAATTCCACTACTAGGTATTTAACCAAAGAAAATGAAAACACTAATTTGAGAGGATACATGCACCCCTATGTTTATTGAAGCATTATTTACAATAGCCAGGGTATGGAAGCAGCCCAAGTGTCCCATCGGTAGGTGAATGGGTAAGGAAGATGTGGTAAGTATACACATGCACAAACTGGAATATTACATAGCCATAAAGGATGAGATCATACCATTTGTGACAACATGGATGGACTTAGAGGGTATTATGCTAAGTAAAATAAAGAAGTCAGACTGAGAAAGGTAAATGATTCCGTATAATGTCACTAATGTGGAATCTAAAAAGCAAATAGATAAACAAAAAGCACAATCAGGGGCGCCTGGGTGGCGCAGTCGGTTAAGCGTCCGACTTCAGCCAGGTCACGATCTCGCGGTCCGGAGTTCGAGCCCCACGTCGGGCTCTGGGCTGATGATGACCCAGAGCCTGGAGCCTGCTTCCGATTCTGTGTCTCCCTCTCTCTTTGCCCCTCCCCCGTTCATGCTCTGTCTCTCTCTGTCCCAAAAATAAATAAACGTTGAAAAGCACAATCAGTCTTAGGAATACGGTGAACAAACTGATGGTGGTTGCTAGCTGGGAGGGGTGGGGGTTGGGCAAAATGGGTGAAGGGGAGGGGAGATACAGGCTTCTAGTTACTGAACGAATGAGTCCTGGGAATAAAAGTCACAGTGTTAAGGGAATGTAGTCGGTGCTGCTGTAATGATGTTATATGGTGACAGATGGTAGCTGCACTTGTGAGCACAGCACAACATACAGAGATGTCGAATCACTATGTTGTATTCTTGACACATTTAACATTGTGTGTCAACTATACTCAAAATATATATACATTTTAAATGCCTATACAGGGGTGCCTGGGTGGCTCAGTTGGTGGAGTGTCTGTTTGACTCTTGATTTTGGCTCAGGTCATGATCTCACAGTTTCTGGGTTTGAACCCTACGTCGGGCTCTGCACTGACAGCATGGAGCCTGCTTGGGATTTTTTTTTTTTCTTTCTCTCTCTTCCCCTCCTCTACTTGTGCTATTTTTCTCTCTCTCAAAATAAATAAATAAACTTTAAAAAAATAGTAATTCCTAAAAAAATTTTTTAAATGCTTATACAGCTATTGTTCAATACCTTTTATGTGCACAATATTATATTAAATCCAGCTGAGGGAGATAAATTCTCTTTTATTATTTTATTTTTTTTAATGTTTATTTTTGAGAGAGAGAGAGAGAGAGAGAGAGAGAGAGCACACGTGCACACACACAAGTGGGAAGAGGCAAAGAAAGAGGGGGACAGGATTGGAAGTAGGCTCAGAGCTGTCAGCACAGAGCCTAACACAGAGCTTGAACTCATGCACCATGAGATCATGACCTGAGCTGAAATCAACAGTCAGATGCTTAACCTACTGAGCCACCTGGGTACCCTGCATAAGACTTATTAGACTCATACGAAGCATTTGACACATTTAAACAGCATTAGGAGGGGTGCCTGGGTGGCTCAGTCGGTTGAGCGTCCAACTTCGGCTCAGGTCATGATCTCGTGGTCCGTGAGTTCGAGCCCTGCGTTGGGCTCTGTCCTGACAGCTTGGAGCCTGCTTGGGATTCTGTGTCTCCCTCTCTGCCCCTCCCCCACTCATGCTATGTCTCTCTCTCTGTCAAAAATAAGTAAACATTAAAAAAAAATTTAAAAAAAATAAACAGCATTAGGAGATGACTTAATGTACAAATGAATAGTACAGATGAATGCTGCAAGAACTTAGAGGATGTGGAAGTGGTTGTGGTCTGGAATGATTAGACATTAATGGGTGAAGTGACCCACAGGCCTGAATATATCGGTAGGATCTAAATTAGTACAGAGGTTCAGAAGCTTCCAAGTGAGAGGCATCATGTACATGTCTCCTGGTTTGGGAATTAACAATCTACGAGTTTTTCGCTTGAGAAAACTGTTGAGTTGACCAATCGAGGATAATTTCTTTGAATGTCATCAGGCTGTAAACCCTGTGGAAGTGGCGTTGGTGACATGGCGGTCTGCAAAGGAAATGGTGTTTGAAGGGGGCCCGTGTCCATGGATCTTGGAGCCCTCCCGATTCTTTTTGGAGTTGAGCATGGAGAAGACAGAGAAAATTGAATTAACACAAGTCCGGCTGCCAGCTAAGCGAAAACAGAACCAGTACATCTACCGGGTGCTGTGCCTGGATTTAGGGGAACAAGTAAGTAGAAAATATGTTTTCCCTAACATTTCTTTTAGCAATTAATACTCCAACAAATCTTTTGTGTTTCTAGCCATTCCTTTTCAGATTCTTTTTTTTTTAATGCTAATTTATTTATTTTTGAGAGACAGAGTGAATGGAGGAGGGGCAGAGATAGAAAGAGGGAGAGCATCTCAAGCAGGCTTCACACCATCAGTGCAGAGCCTGACATGGGGCTCAGACTCTCAAACCATGAGGTCGTGAGCCAGCCGAAATCAAGAGTCAGATGCTTAACCAACAGAGCCACCCAGGGGCTCCCTTTCCTTTTCAGATTCTAATAGATTTCATTTATACTAGATAGGAAAATTCTAATTACCAGTTAAAGGCCTTTTAAAAAAACTTTTGCAATCCTTTAAATGTACTCAAAGATTTTACTCATTTGATAATTCTGACAGTTCACTAAATGGTTCAAGATTCTTTTGTAATCATGAGCTTATTTCAGTCACTTTATCACTACAATTCAAATCTTTGTTGTCTAGACTAGATGTTATATGGTTCCTCACCTCCAAAGAATGCAAGGAAGGGAAAGTTAAAGTCATCTATTAGCAATTTTGATTGGTTAGCAATTGTGAGTGGTGAGCAGTTTTGAAGAACCAGTTAGATCTATACAGATAAGATAGTATATTGCCTTTTATCAGTTCAATTAGTTTTGTTATTTTAGAGGTAGTGATGAATCCGCCCAGCTATGCCCTGCTTCTATCAACACCAGAAACAAAGGTTTGCAGTTTGACTGGGGTTGAGAATTCAGTGTATGACTCTGTGTAACCAGCTCACAAGAAATCGATATGTGGTTTTAATTAATAAGAACTGTGCTTCTTTCTAAAGTCTCTCGTGAACTTTGTTGTGTATGTGGCTGGCTGTCAGCGTCAGAGTCATCACCCCTGTTGGAGCCCTCTAACCTTTTGTCTCCACGGTCTGTTACTCATTTGGTGTTCCGCCAGAGAAAGGTTGAAACACAGAATAGTTTTTCCACTTTTTACCAACTGATAACAAAAGATTTGGTGGAGGAAAAGACTGAAGTGATTGATCAGAATTAGATTTTTTAATGTTCCCTTTGCTTCCAAATTTCTGTGATACCTTTGTTTCTCTTAGCACAAGAACTATGTGCATAGATTAAGAACTATGATGATTATGATGTCCAGAGACACCCTGTACTGGAGATTGAATGATTCTAAAGTGTATAGATTGGCCCAGCTGACATCGAGTGTCTACTCATGGTTGCCTCTTGCTCTGCTGTTTCCTTAAAGGCTCTGACATTCCGAATTGGAAATCACCCAGGTATCCTGAACCCTAGTCCAGCTGTGGAGGCTGTGCAGGTACGCTTCATGTGTGCCCACCCTGCCAGCATGTCAGTAACCCCAGTGTACAGAGTGCCAGCTGGTGCCCAGCCATGCCCTCTGCCACAGCACAACAAGCAACTGGTGAGTACAGTGGTGCCAACTAATTTGGCACTTTTGTCTTCTGTGCCTTAGAGATAAATGCTCTGAAGTATGGCTTTTGTCTTATCAAAGTTACACTTGATCTTAGCCAAAAGGCCGAGAAGCAATTGTTGTCTTACTAAAGTTAAGGAGACTGGGGGCGCCTGGGTGGCTCAGTCGGTTGAGCGGTTGAGCGGCTGACTTCGGCTCAGGTCATGACCTCGCACTCCGTGAGTTCGAGCCCCACGTCAGGCTCTGTGCAGGCAGCTCGGAGCTTGGAGCCTGCTTTCGATTCTGTGTCTCCCTCTCTCTCTCCCCCTCCCCTGCTCATCTCTCTCACTCTCAAAAATCAATAAATGTTAAAAAAATTTTTTTTTAAGTTAAGGAGACTGTGTTATTTGTTATTCATTCCCTGATAGTGTCTGAAAAGAGATGATTAAACTAAGTTAGAATTGGCTACCCCTAGTGACATTTGATGACTTAATGACTTTGCTTACTGTACATAGGTACATAGCTTATAATTATGGCAACAAGCAATGGAGATGTCTCCAAACTTCCAGTTAGTTTGGTTAATATTTTTCCCTCACAGATGTTTTATTGGCATTATTGGTAAGTAATAGAATTTATCTCTACTCCAGACCCATGAAGAATAATGATAAGCAATAGCGTGGCTAGTAGGGAATGAGGAATAAATGAGTTTTCTAACCTTGAAACTAGAACATCAGACTATAAACTAAGTGAGGTGGACTTTAATTCCAAGCATAGGAGAATAGAAGTCATTTCTTAGGGGCGCCTGGGTGGCGCAGTCGGTTAAGCGTCCGACTTCAGCCAGGTCACGATCTCGCGGTCCGTGAGTTCGAGCCCCGCGTCAGGCTCTGGGCTGATGGCTCGGAGCCTGGAGCCTGTTTCCGATTCTGTGTCTCCCTCTCTCTCTGCCCCTCCCCCGTTCATGCTCTGTCTCTCTCTGTCCCAAAATAAATAAAAAACGTTGAAAAAAAAATTTTTTTTTTTAAAAAAAGAAGTCATTTCTTAGAGAACAGAACAACCAATTATTCCTGTTTAGAGATGGAGAAACTGAGGCTCCTGGGAGTTGAGTAACTTCTCCAAAGTCATAAAGCTACAAAGCAGCACATTCTGTCTGACTCCAAAGCTCTTGTTTTTTACTTTTATACTATTCTGTCTTTTTATTATAAAATAACAAGAATATGAGATGTTAGGGTTAGGAACTCATTTTTTTCAGAACTAAATTCCATGTGAAATATTATTCGAAGTTTATAAATGATTTACTTTTTAAAAATCCACTTAGATGGAGCAGAATAAAAGTTATCTGTATAGTTGTCATTCAGTGTCACATTTTTCATTTGAAATAATTTAAATTTATAAAAAATTTGCGGGGTGCCTGGGTGGCTCAGTCGGTTAAGTGTTCAACTCTTGATCTGGGCTCAGGTCATGATCTCATGAGTTTGAGTCCTACATCGGGCTCTGGGCTGAAGGCTCAGAGCCTACTTGGGATTCTGTCTCTCCTTCTCTCTGCCCCTCCCCTGCTTATGCTCTCTCTCTCAAAATAAACTTTTAAAAAATTTTACAGAAAATTTGCAGGAAAAGTACAACTTCTTATCTTGCAACCATTTAGGAGCAATTTACAAACATATTTCTCCATACTTTAGAATTTATTTTTTTGGAATTAAATATAATATACATACCGTAAAACTGACCCTTTTAAAAGTGTACAAGTGGTGCCTGGGAGGCTCAGTCAGCTGAGCATCTGACTTTGGCTCAGGTCGTAATCTGTCAGTTTGTGGGTTTGAGCCCTGCATTTCATTTTTCAAGGATTATTGTGCTCAGTATAGAATTCTGAGCTGGCAGTCTTTTTCTTTCATCATTGGCTTCTGTGGTTTCTTATAAGAAATTAGGTGTTAATCCTCTCTCTTTCTGCTTTTATGATTCTGTCTTTCTCTTTGACTTTGGAAAGTTTGATTATTATGTGTCTAGATGTATGTATCTTTGAATTTATCCTACCTGGAGTTCTTTGCACTTCTTGGATGTTTAATGTTTTTCATCAACTTGGGAAGTTTCTAGCCGTTGTTTCTTCAAATATCCTTTCTTCCTCTTTTTTCTCTCTCTTTTCCTTTTAGGACTCTCATTTTACATATGTTAACACACTCAGTGGTGTCCTGTGAGTCTCTGATGTTGTTCATTTTTCTTCATTCTTTTTTCCTTCTGTTCATCAGACTAGATCATCTCATTTGATTTATTTTGAAGCTTTCTGATTCTTTCTTCTGGCTGTTCAGGTCGGCTGTTGAGTTCCTGTAGAGAAATTTTCATTTCAATTATTACACTTTTCAACTTCATAATTTAATTTTGGTCTTTTATTTATTCTCTATATATAAGACATTATTTTCATACTTTCCTTTAGTTATTTAGACATGAATTTCTTTAGTTCTTTGAGCAAAATAGTTGACTAAAAGTCTTTTTCTCAGGGCACCTGGGTGGCTCAAAGGGTTGAGCACCTCACTGTTGATACCAGCTCAGGTCATGATCCCAGAGTCATGGAATCAAGCCATGCGTTGAGCTCTGCACTGAACACAGAGCTCTCTCTCCCTTTGCCCCTCTCCCCCCTGCACACACTCTCTCTCCTTCTCTCTCTTAAATTAAAAAAAATTTTTTTTTAATTAAAAAAAACCTCTTTGTCTAGTAAGTCCAGTGTCTGAGCATCTGCAGGGACAGTTTCTGTCAGCTGCTTTTTTTCCTATATATGGGCTGTACTTTTATTGTTTCTTTGCATCTCTAATAATTTTTTGTCGAAAACTTGACATTTTGTATATTTTTTAAATGTTTATTTATATTTGAGAGAGAGAGTGTGAGCAGGAGAGGGGCAGAGAGAGGGAGACACAGAAACCAAAGCAGGCTCCAGGTTCTGAGCTGTCAACACAGAGCCCAATGCAGGGCTCAAACCCACGAACCATGAGATCATGACCTGAGCCAAAGTCGGATGCTTAACTGACTGAGCCACCCAGGTGCCCCAAAAAGTTGACATTTTAAATAACATAATCTAGCAATTCTGAAACCATATTGTTCCCCTTAATAGGTTTTGTGGTAGTTACTGTTTTTTGTTGTGGTAGTGGTTTAGTAACTTTTTCTGAACTAGTTCGGTAATGTCTGTATTACTTCTTTGTCCTCTGTGGCCACCAAAGTTTCTGCTAGGTTAGCTTTGTGGTCAGCTAATTGTTGGATATAGGTTTCCTCAATTCCAGGTATATTTGTGGGGATTATGTTAAATTTATAGGTAAATTCAGAATAACTGAAATTTTTATGATGTTGAGTCATCCTTTCATATGATGTATGTATGTTATATATGTTTCATAAGAATATATATCTATCAAGATCAAATCTAGATCAAAAATAAAACACAGGTATAGAAGATACTTTGAGGGACATTGGGGAAAAATAAATATTGACTGTATAGTAGATGAAACTGAATTAATATTCTTGTGTGTGCTAATACTGTTTTTCTTAGAATATTCGCATTCTTAGAAAATGCATGCTAAATTATTTAGGGGTAAAGCGTCATGATGTTTACATCATTTAGCAAAAAATAACCCAAGGGCACCTGAGTGGGCTCAGTTGGTTAAGCATCCAACTTCGGCTCAGGTCATAATCTCGTGCTTTGTGGGTTTGGGCCCCCGCCTTGAGCTTTGTGCTGACAGCTCGGAGCCAGGAGCCTGCTTCAGATTCTGTGTCTCCCTCTCTCTCTGCCCCTCCCCTGTTCACACTCTGTTTCTCTCTCTCTCTCGAAAATAAATAAACATTAAAAAAAAAAAACCCAGACACACACACTTGGTTGGAGGGTAGGAAATTAGAGGGAGAGACAGATAACACAAGTGGTGAATCCAGGTGAGATGTGTCTCAGTACTCATTATACTATTCCTTCATCATATCTGTTGGTTTGAAAATTGTCAAAGAAAATAGATTGGGAGAAACATGAGCCCTAGCTTCAGGGATATCTTACTGCCTCCTGTGTTGTTTTTTTCCTTTTTTTATTTCTTTTTTTTTAAATTTTGAGAGAGAGCATGAGTGTGAATGGGGGAGGGACAGAGAAAGAGGGAGAGAAAGAATCCCAAGCAGGCTCCATGCTGTCAGCACAGAGACCAATGTGGGGCTTGAACCCACGAACCATGAGATCATGACCTGAGCAGAAACCAAGAGTCAGACACTTAATTGACCAAGCCACTCAAGTGCCTTGCTTTTCTTTTCTTCTTCTTTTTTATTTTTTTAATGCAGATTCCTGTGTCAAGCCTGAGGGACACAGTCTTGGAACTGGCAGTGTTTGATCAGCACAGGAGAAAGTTTGATAATTTCAGTTCACTAATGCTAGAATGGAAATCCTCAAATGAAACACTCGCTCATTTTGAAGATTATAATTCAGTAGAGATGGTAGCAAAGGATGACGGCAGCGGACAGACCCGGCTACACGGTATTATGGTGACTTACAAATCCTTTCGCATAACCTGCTAAAGTTTCTGCACGAAGTATTTCCCTTGAGTGATGGTTTATTTTATTTATATATTTTTTTTCATGTTTGTTTATTTTTGAGAGACAGAGCATGAGTGGGGGAGGGGCAGAGAGAGAGGGAGGCACAGAATCTGAAGCAGGCTCCAGGCTCTGAGCTGTCAGTACAGAGACCGACACGGGGCTCGAACTCACAAACCATGAGATCATGACCTGAGCCGAAGTTGGACACTTGACTGACTGAGCCACCCAGGCACCTTGGTGACAGTTTATTTTAGATTTTATCATACCTCTCCTTTCATCTTTGATTATTGTATGTTTTAGCAAACATAAATGTAGATTTCCTTGGTTGCAAAGCTAGGGTCTAGGATGCAGTATTTCTCACAAGAACATAAAATTACTTTTTAAAGTAAATAATATTGCCTGTTATTTACCTAATAATGAAAATTTCATTCATTTATTAGAAAATATTTATTGGGGTGCTATTAAATGTAAGGGCCTGTGCTAGGCACCTGAAGGTGGAGTGGTACGTGAGATAGTCGCAGCCTCTGCCTTAATAGACTTCAAACATTACAACTGTGTTAGGTGTTTTGATGGGCAACTATGAGGTGCTTTAAGATTTACAATAGGAGAACCTAACCTAGTTCAGAACAGAGAAGGCTGCCTGAGAAAGTAACATTGACACTGAGACCTTAACATTGCAGGGGCAATAGAAAGAGGAGACAGAAAAATGAGCCAAATAAAGTGAGTGAATCCTACAGAAGGGCCAGAGGAACAAGCAGAGGTCCTGAGAGGCCAGCGAGCCCTCATACGTAATTGCTTCTCAAGCCTCTGCTTGTATCACATTTGCCATTTCACCAAAGCAAGTCAACTGCCAAAACCAGAGTCAAGGTGGATGAGAACTACTCAAAGGCATGGATACCAGCAGGCACAATTGTATGGCAGTCTACCACAGATCAGTCCCAAAGGTGAAGAAAAAAGGGGTACAAAGGCCAACCTTTAAATTGCTGGCATGAGCATTTACACGGATGGTATATCCATTCATGGACTAAGAAACACTAGAGAAGGGGAAGTAAAGATTCAGCCTTCTCCCCACCCACAGGAAACTTACCCATAGGACAAGTCTAAGAGCTTGGGAACGTGGAAACATAGTGCTCAAGTGTATGTAATACTATAATGCTCTAATACCATAATACTGTAATACTATAACAGTATGGTATAGTGTAAAAAATGGTAGCAAGGAGGGGCGCCTGGCTGACTCCGTGGTTAACTGTCCAACTCTGGGTTTTGGCTCAGGTCATGATCTCAGTTTTGTGAGTTTGGGCCCTGCACCAGGCTCTATGCTGATAGCTCAGAACCTGCTTGGGATTCTCTCTCTCCCGCTCTCTCGTCCCTTGCCCACTTGCTCTCTCAATCTCTCTCTCTCTCTCTCTCTCTCTCTCTCTCTCTCTGTCTCTCAAAATAAAGAAGCTTAAAAGAATAGAAACTGTTTCTGTAAAAAAAATTTTTTTAAATAATAAAGAAGCTGAGAAATAAAGTGGTTGTCCAGGGTCCCTTAGGAATATAGTGGCAGAGTCAACACAAAAACTCAGTTTTCAGTTTCTTGTATATTTCCCCACAAAGTAGTTTTTCCTCTATGCAATAAAACATCATTTGGGAAAAATTAGGGCAAAATTTGGTTTTCTGGAGACATTTTTGTGTTCTACATGTTATTGTTTCTCCTATATTTCCAGGTCATCAGGTCCTTAAGGTACATCAGTTAAAAGGGACTGTACTCATTGGAGTCAATTTTGTGGGCTATTCAGAGAATAAAAGTCCAAAGGTAAGTGGAGACTATTATATTAGAAATAGAAATCAGGGGCGCCTGGGTGGGTCAGTCGGTTGGGTGTCCCACTTTTAGTTTCAGCTCAGGTTGTGATCCCAGGATCATGGGATCAAGCCCCATGTTGGGCTCTGCACTGAGTGTGGAGCCTGCTTAAGATTCTCTTTTTCCTTCTGCCCCTCTCCCCTGCTCGCGTGCACTCTCTCTAAAATAAAAAAAATAAAAAAAAAGGAAAGAAATGGAAATCACTGAAATTTAAGGCTTTTCTTTAAACTTCATTTATTTATAACTTAAAAATCATTTATAACTAACTCTGAGAACTATGCACCTCTCTGATTCTGTTATCTTTGGCATGTGAAAGAACATTGGGATCTTCTCTCAGCTGAGGAATTAAAAGTTTATACTCACCTTTGTGGTGCCTGTGTGTTTCTAGGAACTTTCCAACTCGCCCAGATCTGCGGCCGTGGAACTGCTCCTGGTAGATGATGTAACTATACTGCCTGAGAACGCCACCATCTATAACCACCCTGATGTGAAGGTAGAAGTTGGAGGGATCTAGTGAAATTAGATCTGGTTGGAGGGGAAGAGTATTAGGTTATTAAGGTTAATGTATGGCAATAAAAAAAAAAAGCTCCCTTACATATTGAAAAGCAGTGATAAGCATATGTAACACATGTGTAATACCTTGGGTAGTAATACTTTAATAATCATAGTTTGTCTTTGGTCCACTGACCTTAATCTTTTAATCTCATACTCTTCCTTCAGTAGCTAGGAATTACTTTCTTTGACTTATTTATAAACCGAATAAAATGGACTATTGTTTGTCTGATCTTTCCATAGGAAATATTTAGCCTTGTGGAAGGATCTGGTTATTTTTTGGTCAACAGCAGTGAGCAGGACATTGTCACCGTCACTTACATGGAAGCAGAAAGCTCTGTCCAGGTAAGTTCTAGAGATAGGTCCCAGGTTGATAGTCTCAGGTCAAAGCTCATTCTTACGAAAATGATCGGGAAAAAATGCCATTGTGTGTCTCGAACTTGTTATAAAAGTAACATTTGCGTCTTTTTTTTAACCTACATATATTCGCCAACCAAAAACAAGGTTTGGTTTTTTTTTTTTCCTTCAACTAGCTGGGCAATTTTTGCTTCTGGTTAAAATGAGACAGTATAGGAGACATCTAATTGTAAGATTTTCATTAAAAGAGGGTTCGTTTCTATAAATTTCAAAGGGTGGTTAATTAGATGTGCTGTCAACTTTATAACCTGAGGATATAATGTTTTTAGCCAGGATATGACAACTCAGTATATTAAGCTATCTTTGTAGTCAGTATGCCAAGGCATTTGCTTTTAGTTGACTTTTAGTAATAAAAATAATAGCTTACATTAGCATAAGTGTATATTTCCTTTCCTTCTAAAAGCTCAAAGGAATGTAACTTACCTTGGTCATAATGTTTGTTTTTAAGAGGGTGGATTCAGCACTGCGTGCAGGTGCCATGCTGGGCAGGACCCACAGCACAGGACAGAAAACCAGGTCTTCCCACTGCGTCCCTCCCGCCCCATGGCCCCCGTTGCACTGGTGATTTCAGCATAAATGGACTGGATTTTCTTCATGAAATCCTTTCCCCATTCATAGTTAAGAGGCTGGATATGTATGTTGTATTTTGCCTCAATTCAGTCAACTTAAACTTTGCTCTTTATCAGTTAGTATTTGTTAAGGGTGCATATTGTGCTGTGCCTAAAACATGTAATGTGACCTCTCAGTTCCCATCACAAAGGAAGTAAGTTGTTGTATTTCGTGCTTTTAGTGAAAATAGTTGTTTTGATTATACTCAGGGCACGTGTGCTTCTTTACCCAGCTACCATCTTCTTCCTTCTAGTTAGTTCCAGTACATCCTGGATTTCTCACCTTGGAGGTCTATGATCTGTGCTTAGCTTTCTTGGGTCCAGCAGTGGCCTACCTCAGGGTGTCAGACATACAGGAGCTGGAGCTTGACCTGATTGATAAGGTGAGAGACGTTTGCTGTGTTGCATGAGAGAAGCAGGCCTCGTTTTCACCCTGTAGCCTCATTCACATAGTCTATGTGGCTCCTGTGTGTCACCAGGACCTTCAGTGATGTTCATGGAAATACCTGTCCTTAAAGAACAATGCTCCGACATATAAGATAAACAGTACTCGCAGCTAAACCAGCACGTAGGGGTTAGGGCCATTCGATCAAAACCTGACCGGGAGCATTCAGCGCAACAAAACACTTTGTCACCCTCAAAGAGTTATTAGACTGTCCTTGGTGAATGACATACTCCTACTAAAATTACCTTTCTTTTTTAACAACTAGGTTGAAATAGGTAAAACTGTGTTAGTAACTGTGAGGGCTCTCAGCCCTTCCAAACGCCCATTCCGAAATAAGTACTTCAGAAACATGGAGCTTAAACTGCAGTTGGCTTCTGCCATCGTCACCCTGACGTGAGTGCCACCTCAATGCCTCCTCCCCATGCTGAGCACCAAGCACCCGCTCTCCCTGTGTTTTTCTCTCCTTTTCTGTCACAGGGCCTTTCAGCCCGTACTCTCCCCACATCCAGCTCTGTACAAAGTGCTCCTTCCACGTTCTCAGATATGTTTTGTGGGACAGATTGACACATCTCATGAATATTCCCATCTCATGAAACTTCTTGGATGATATCCCCTGGGGTGCTTCAGGATAGAGGACCTTCAGAAATCTCCCTAGAAGCAGAGGTGCCGGTACTCCCCTCTGTGAAAGGGGAGTACAGAGAATCCAGGGCGGCTTAGGATTTGAAGTTTTGCCAGCGTTTGCAACGTTGCCCTTATTCCTTTGGACCCTTGGAATAAATATTTGGCCTTCAGGAGCTTCCTGCCTTTGCCATGAACTTTGTCTTGACTCTGGAAATTAACTTTCTGGCTGTTCCCTCTAACTACAGTTAAAATGAACAGAAAATGTTAATTAAAGCATCTTAGAAAGAAGCATAACTTGCTGCTCTTAAAATCAAATCTTTCTCGGGTGGCTCGGTTAAAGTGTCCGACTTCAGCTCAGGTCATAATCTCACAGTTTGTGAGTTCAGGCCCCGCATGGGGCTCTCTGTGGTCAGCACAGACCCAACTTTGGATCCTCTGTCTGTGTGTGTCTCTCTCTCTCTGCCCTGCCCCCACTCACGCACACCCTCTCTCTCTCAAAAATAAATAAAAACATTTTTAAAAAATCAAATCTTTCTTACCTAAAAACACATGTGTCTTTGTAGGCTCATGGAGGAGCAGGATAAATACTCTGAAAATTATATCCTTCGAGCTGTTGCTATTGGGCAAACCACACTTGTGGCTGTTGCCAGGGACAAGATGGGGAGGAAATTCACATCAGCCCCTCGCCAGATTGAGGTAAGGAAACCGTCTCCTCCAGAATCCATACCTCAGCTCATTTACCTTTATTCATCTTTTTCTGTTTAGTTTGCACAAGTTAAAAATCATGTGATGGAAGAAAATGATAGTTGTCTGACTCTTAAAGCAATATGTAATTTACTTTAGGTTTTTGTTTTTCTGTGTAAAAGTAATATGCTTCTTGTAGAAAATTTGGAAAGCAAAAAATAAAGACACAGCATGAAAATCACCTATAATTCCACTACTTAGAGGCAACCATTATTAATATTTTGGTGTATTTCCTTCACTTTTTCCCCATGCTTATTTTAACATGGATGAATCATACTGTTTTTTTCATTCTAATCTTATGTCAAAAGTATTTTTTGAGGGGCGCCTGGGTGGCGCAGTCGGTTAAGCGTCCGACTTCAGCCAGGTCACGATCTCGCGGTCCGTGAGTTCGAGCCCCGCATCAGGCTCTGGGCTGATGGCTCAGAGCCTGGAGCCTGTTTCTGATTCTGTGTCTCCCTCTCTCTCTGCCCCTCCCCCGTTCATGCTCTGTCTCTCTCTGTCCCAAAAATAAATAAACGTCGAAAAAAAATTTAAAAAAAAAAAAAAAAGTATTTTTTGATGTCATTAAAAGCTCATTGTTGGCCATTGGTAGTTGTCGAAGCTGGGTGATAGATACCTGAAAGAGCATTTTACGATTCTAATGACCGCTTTTATTCTGATAAGTGGATATATAATTTTTAAGCATTCCCATTTATAATTTTTTGCTACTGTAAATAAAATTTATATTTATAAATGAAGTAAAATACATCTGTGTATAGGATTTTTTTCCTTAGAATAAGCTGCATGATCATTTGTTACAAAATTGACTCTAGTCCATCCCTGTTATCTTTGTGTTTTTCTTCTTCAAGGTGTTTCCTCCATTCAGACTTGTTCCAGAGAAAATGACACTGATTCCAACCAACATGATGCAGGTGATCTCAGAGACAGGAAATACAATTCACCCTTTCTCCTCACCCCACTCTGCCTCACTCCAACACAGAACACACCCTTCTTCCTATTGGCCTGCTCTTGTCTACTCCCAGCCAAGTACAGCAGGATCTGATAAAGAACAAAATTAGTTCTTTCCTGTCCCCTAAAGAACAGGGTGTAACCTACCTCTTGGAACCCCATAGATGTTGTGTGGCACTTGGATTTCTTCTGCATTTGAGTTGATGTGGGATATGTCTCTTGGGAAGTGGGGGAAGATAAGAGGTCAAGTTGCTTGGGCAAAACATTGGGAAAAGAGATATGATTTCTCCCCATGTTCCAGGCATTCACTGGCATGTTTAAATTCCAGGTAATGTCTGAAGGTGGCCCCCAGCCCCAGTCTATCATTCACTTCTCCATCAGCAACCAGACTGTGGCTGTTGTGAATAGGAGGGGGCAGGTTACGGGGAAGGTAGTTGGCACAGCTGTGGTCCATGGCACCATCCAGACAGTAAATGAAGATACTGGCAAAGTCATTGTGTTTTCCCAGGTATTTGTTCTTTGTTCTGCTCTGCTTCTACTTTTCCAGCTGGGAACCATATTGGGGGATGTGGGGTGGTGATGAGGAGGGTGTCAGCAACCCAGGAAAACCCTTTGAGTCCTTTACCTGACATCCTCTGAACCAAGCGTAGGAAATATGTAATCTTTAGTATATTAAAAAAAAAAAACACAAAAACACAGAGTATTTGGCATTGTTATAAGACATAGTCCCTATCCTTAAGAAATTGTTTAGGGGGGCGCCTGGGTGGCTCAGTCGGTTGAGCGTCCGACTTCGGCTCAGGTCATGATCTCGCGGTCCGTGAGTTCGAGCCCCGCGTCGGGCTCTGTGCTGACGGCTCAGAGCCTGGAGCCTGCTTCTGATTCTGTGCTCCCCCTCTCTCTCCGCCCCACCCCTGCTGTACTCTGTCTCTCTCTGTCTTTCAAAAATGAATAAACATTAAAAAAAAAACAGAAATTGTTTAGGGAACAAAAACAATCTATAGCATATTTTGTTGTTGTTGAATGCCCCAAATAAGCACAGAGTAGTTATCGTAAGCATCTCTGCCCACTGCACAGACAGCCCCTTGTAGTCCAAGCTTGCTTCCCTGTTGAACAGGATGAAGTACACATTGAGGTGGTTCAGCTACGGGCTGTTAGGATCCTTGCACCTGCCACTCGACTCATCACAGCGACTGAGGTCAGTCAGGTGGCTCCATTCTCAGTGCCTTCCGGAACACAGTGCCAGCTGGGCAGGGCTTACAGCAGTACAACACAGCCCCACTTCTTTTCAGATGCCAGTTTATGTTCTGGGAGTGACCAGTACCCAGACTCCTTTCTCCTTCAGCAATGCCAACCCCGGACTCACATTCCATTGGTCCATGAGCAAAAGAGATGTATTGGATCTGGTACCCAGGCATTCGGAGGTATGAATTTTTTAATAAAGTATTTTAATTAAGATATATATATTGTTTTAGACATAATGCTATTTATTGTACACCTAATAGACTATAGTATAGTGCAAACATAATTTTTATGTGTACTGGAAAACCAGAAAATTCATTTTCTTACTTTATTGCAATATTTACTTTATTGTGGTGGTCTGGGACTGAACCTGCAGTGTGTCTGAGGTGAGCCTCTACTTGGTGATAAATAGCTTTGATGGGACGCCCAGGTGGCTCAGTCAGTGATGTGTCCAACTCTTGATTTCAGCTCAGGTCATGATCTCACGGCTTGTAGGTTCAAGCCCCACATCAGGCTCTGTGCTGAGCGTGAAGGCTGCTTGGGATTCTCTCTCTCTCCCTCCCCCCCCCTCTCTGCCTCTGTGTGTGTGTGTGTGTGTGTCTCAAAATAAATAAACTTAAAAAAAGAAAATACGTTTGATGTGTTAATGCACATAGCATTAAGCCTTAATCAGAAACCTGAGAAAGAAAAAAAAGAAAAAGGTGGATGCTACTTTACCCACTGTCACGTGAGCATCAGTTCGAGAGAGCCTGCCCAAGGTGGTCTGGGCACAGAAGCAGCCACCCAGGTCCTTGGAATGAAGAGCCTGTGGCCAGGTTACCCAGTAGGTCCTGACTCAGTACCCACAAGAATGAAGAATCAGAGGTAGACTTGGGAGAGAACAGAGGGGTTACAGGAGCTACGATTAATAAGGTATTTCTGGAGCCAGCTAAAAAGAAAAGAGAAGTCTAAAAAACAGCTACAAAATCTGTTTGCAGCTCTTCTGAAAATATTCCTAGATCTGTAGTCTAGGGAACCTCCTGTCTGTCATGGAGTCCCCTGAGCCTAGTTATACTTGGAATGAGGAGAGAGGAAACTGTATGCAGTTGGGCAGAGTCCTGAACAGGGATTCGACTCTTCTTCTTGACTAGCAAATAGGGGTTGTGTGAGAACGGGGTGGCCTGGGCCTCTGCATCTGTCCTACATCTCCCTTCCTACAATTTTATCTAAAGGACCACTCAGGGACGCCTGGTGGCTCAGTCGGTTAAGTGTCTGACTTGACCTCAGCTCATGTCATGATCTCACGGTTCATGGGTTCGGGCCCCACATTGGGCTCTGCACTGATGGCATAGAGCCTGCTTGGGAGTCTCTCTCCCTCTCCACCCCTCCCCTGCTCTCTCTCCCTCAAAATAAATAAATAAAAACTTTAAAAAGAAATTTAAAAAAATTTTTTTTTTAAAATGAAGCACCACTGTCCTCCAAAAGAAGAAATGATTGAGAGCCGCACAGAGTCTCCCCTCCTTCCTTAGACCCTGCACAGGCGAACCAAGGGGTGAAATGGGAAGAGAAAGGTCTCCAGCGCCCCTCATGTGGGAGGCAGCCTGCACTGTGGTGTCACCATGTAGATCAAACAATTATAAACCACTTTGCTTTAGCATAAGACTTCCTTCCAGACAACTGATTGAGATCCGCATATAAGAAAAGGGAATTTTTATATAGGGGAGGAGGAAAAGGTGATTTTGGAACTTGGGACTCTGTGTGAGTAAGGAGAGCTAGAAGAAAGGTCTTGAGGGCTCTGGACAACAAAAAGGCAGGAGAGAGAGGATTGGAAGCAAGTGCCCGTAAGGTAGGCAGGTGTCCACTTCAACACCTGCCTTAGTGTCGGCCCTGCCTTCCCGACGGCCTTGTCCAGTCTGGGCCAGAATGGTGAGTGAAGCCGTGGGAGACAGTCAGCTAGTGTGAGCACTGCCCTAAAGCCCGAACTTTCCTTCTCATCCTCTTGCTTCCTTGCCACCACTCTGAGCTCCGGAGGGTATGTTGCCTCATTTCTCCCAATTCAGGCCCTACTGTCTGAACCTATTTAGGAACTCTTCCTTCATTCCATTCCTCTGTCCATGGATGAACTTCAAGATAACATGAGCTTCTCACAGGGGCTTGCCAGAATTAGGTGAGTGCTATACACAGAGTTCACTTTAGGAGTTCCTGTGTTGTTGGGAATTTGAAAAGAAATAACACTGAGAATAATCGTTGGTACCCTAGTTCTTTTCTATAGACGTATCTAGCATCTATTTTCCTTATTGTTACAACACAGAGGGAAGTGTGCAGTGATAATTAATGAATATTTCTTTTCTTTTTAATTTTTAAATATTTATATTAGAGAGACAGACAGACGGACAGAACACACAAGCGGAGGAGGGGCAGAGAGAGAGGGAGACACAGAATCCAAAGCAGGCTCCAGACTCTGAGCTGTCAGCACAGGCCCTGATGCAGTGCCGGAACCCACGAACCAGCGAGATCATGACCTGAGCTGAACTCAGATGCTTAACCAACTGAACCACCCAGGTGCCCTAATTAATGACTATTTCTTAATCCATCTCTGTTTTCTAGGTTTTCCTACAGCTCCCAGTAGAGAATAACTTTGCAATGGTTGTCCACACAAAAGCAGCTGGTCGGACCAGTATCAAAGTCACTGTCCGCTGTATGAACAGTTCCTCTGGGCAGCTTGAGGGGGATTTGTTGGAACTGTCTGATGAAGTTCAGATACTGGTAAGCTCCCAAACCTAAATCTTATTTTTACATGTCAAGGAGAAGAAGGTTCTACTCTCTTATCATCCATGAGGAGCTTGGTCTGGATAGAGGTAGAGAAATTGCTAGAGGGAGCCCTAGAACAGGCTTATAGTTTCTAGATCTTTGTCATTCTTGCTAATTGTGTCTATATAAGTATTGCTATTAGAAAGTGTAGAACATTCAGGGAGGGGGACAATACATAAGAGACTCTTAAATACAGAGAACAAACTGAGGGTTGCTGGAGGAGCTGTGGGGTGGGGGGAGAATGGGCTAAATGGCTAAAGGGCATTAAGGAAGACACTTGTTGGGATGAGCACTGAGTGTTAAACATAGGGGATGAATCCTCCCTCTCTGCCCCCATTTCTCTCTCTCTCCATCTCTCAAAAGTAAATAATAGGACATTTAAAAAAAAAAAAACCCATAGGGGATGAATCACTGGAAACTACTCCTGAAATCGTTATTGCACTTTATGCTAACTAACTTGGATGTAAATTAAAAATAAATAAAGAAATAGAAAGTGTAGAACACGCACTCTCCTCAACTCCCCACACAATGAACATGGGATATGAAACCATAATAACTAAAGAGGGATTCATTTCTGAACTGCTCTGCCTAACACGGATATTATGATACCATCCACTTAGCTATATTCACAGATTTAGAAGGAGATTTAAGCCTAACTTCCGGGAAGGTGTGGAAACACAGACAGTTGGTTTCTACAGGTGTTCTCAGGCTGAAAGCTAACTGGCCTGGTTGTTGTTAGAGTTCAAAAGAAAAATTGTCATTTATGGGGGGCGAATAAGTTTGTTTACCTCTCAATTTGGGCCTGATTTTTTTTTCTTTTTCTATTTTTTTCCTTTATTTTGACTTTGTTTCTCTGGTTCGGTGAGGGGCAGAGGAAAGAGCACTTTCCTAGGAGGTAGAAAACCTGAACAGTGTCCTTTGCTAATTTGTTATTATAGGTTTTATGTTCTCAAATCTGTATTCGGGTTACCGGAGCTAAAATTAGAAAATTCAGAATTATTTTATACTTAATATCTAAGTGATACAGGGAATGTGGTCCATGTGAATATTGTCGGAAGCAGGACTAATACTAGATTTGTGCTGTAGAATACCGAGGTATGTTTGAAGTGTGGCTCATTTGGAAAGGAGCGTCGTGGATGGACCCTTAGACTGTGCTGAAGTGAGGTGGATGTGGGTTTGTAATTGTCAGTTTGTGAGCAGAGGTCACCATTTGTCTTCTCCGGAAATGAGGGAGAACTCATTTTCTCATTATAGGTGTTTGAAAAACTCCAACTGTTCTTTCCAGAGTGCCAGCCTGAGCGAATTCTGATGCCCATGAATTCCCAGCTCAGACTGCACACCAACAGGTGAGGAGAATGGAGAAGGGCAGGCCAGGTTGTTAACCTTACCCTCGGGAAAACATTGAACATGGAAAAAACTGTTGCCTTCTAGGTGATTTTTCTAACACAAATAATAATTTTTTTTTAGTTGAAGGGAAATTCATGTAACATCAAATTAACCATTTTAGAGCGGACAGTTTGGTGGCATTTAGTGTATCACAGTATTGTGTAGCCGACACCTCTCTCTAGTTCCAAAATATTTTCGTCATCACCACAGGATCACCCATCAGCAGTCACTCCCTGTCTTCCCCCACCCTCTCAGCTTCTGGCAACCACTGTATGAATGTGGATTTCACTTACGTGGAATCATGCAGCATGTGTGTGACCTTTTGCATTGGCTTCTTTCAGTTAGCATGTTTTCGAGGCTCATTTCCCTTATAGTATGTATCAGTATTTCATTCTTTTTTATGACTAAGTAATACTCCATGGTATGGACATAACATCTTTAGTTTATCCTTTAATCTGTTGTCAAACATTTGGGTTGTTTTCACCTTTTGGCTGTTGCAAATAGTGCTGTTATGAGCATTCACATACAACTATTTGTTTGAATACCCGTTTTCAGTCCTTTTAGCTGAATAATTTTTTAATGATAAATATGTGATGGGATTTGATTTTTAAAGACATGGGCAGACCTAAAGTGTAAGACAGGAAGCCATCAAAATTCCAGAGGAGAAAGCAGGCAAAAACCTCTTTGACCTCAGCTGCAGCAGCTTCTTACTCAACACGTCTCTAGAGGCAAGGGAAACAAAAGCAAAAAGTGAACTATTGGGACCTCATCAAAATAAAAAGCTTCTGCACGGCGAAGGAAATAGTCAACAAAACTAAAAGGCAACTGATGGAATGGAGAAGATATTTGCAAATGACATATCAGATAAAGGGTTAGTATCCAAAATCTATAAAGAACTTACCAAACTCAACACCCAAAAAACAAATAATCCAGTGAAGAAATGGGCAAAAGACATGAATGGACACTTTTCCAAAGAAGACGTCCAGATGACTAATAGAAACATGAAAAAATGCTCAACATCACTCATCATCAAAATACAAATCAAAACCGCAATGAGATACCACCTCACACCTGTCAGAATGGCTAACATTAACAACTCAGGCAACAACAGATGTTGGCGAGGATGGGGAGAAAGAGGATCGCTTTTGCACTGTTAGTGGGTATGCAAACTGGTACAGCCACTCTAGAAGACAGTATGGAGGGTCCTCAAAAAATTAAAAATAGAATTACCTTACGACCCAGCAATTGCACTACTAGGAATTTATCCAAGGGATATAGGTATACTCTTTCAAAGGGGCACATGCACCCCAATGTTTATGGCATCACTATTGACAATAGCCAAAGTATGGAAAGAGCCAAAATGTCCATCGACAGATGAATGGATAAAGAAGATGTGGTACATATATACAATGGAGTAATACTTGGCAGTCAAAAAGAATGAAATCTTGCCATTTGCAACAACATGGATAGAACTAGATTGTATAATGCTAAGCGAAGTTAGAGAAAGACTTCACTTATACGTGGAATTTAAGATACAAAACAGATGAACATAAGGGAAGGGAAGCAAAAATAATATAAAAATAGGGAGGGGGCAAAATATAAGAGACTCTTAAATACAGAGAACAGAGGGTTGATGGGGGGGGTCTGGGTGGGGGCATGGGCTAAATGAGTGATGGGCATTAAGGAGAGCACTCGTTGGGATGAGCATTGGGTGTTGTATGTGGGGAATAAATCACTGGATTCTACTCCTGAAATAATTATTGTACTATATGCTAACTAACTTGGATGTAAATTAAAATAAATTTTTTTTATAAATAATAAAACCTAAAAATAATAAAAAAATAAAATAAAATAAAATAAAATAAAATAAAATAAAATAAAATAAAATACACGGGCATAATCCAAAGGCAGACTTTTGCTTAAGGAACAAATAAGCACATAACATGGAGAATGACAGGCATTTTCCTCAGAGTACAGCCTCTAATGGGGATCCTGGCAATCCCTACTCCTTTCTTTCTGGTCAGAGCCCTCAAGAGATGCTACTTGTTCCATTTGTTCCCTAGAGAAGGGGCCGCCTTTGTGAGTTCCCGTGTTCTCAGGTGCTTCCCTAATTCATCTGTCATCGAGGAGGATGGTGAAGGGCTTCTGAAAGCCGGTTCCATTGCAGGCACTGCCGTGTTGGAAGTCACTTCTGTAGAACCTTTTGGAGTCAACCAAACAACCATAACTGGAGTTCAGGTGAGTTCAAGGACTTACTCACAAAAATAGAAGTAATACCATGGCCTGAGAGGCAGATTTCCTGGTTTGAGAACTAGAAACTTCTCTGGAAGTCAGAACAAACTGGAAGATAAGACACTCTTGATGTGGGTACAAGCCATCAAATTAAAGTGGTCTTTAGAGGCCTTGCCACAAAAGGGATTAGCCTCAACTTGGCACACTTCTGAGCAGCTTTGGCAAAAGGATGTGGGAGAAGGGTAGAGCTATTGCTATCAAAATTAGGCTTTGATATTAGAATTTAAAAATTTAGTCTAACACACAAAAAAGTATTTTGTAAGCATCAAATACCTCCCATATTCCAGCCACTGTGTTCTCTCATGTGTGTTAATCTCTTCTGACTAGCACAGAAACCCTGTGAGATCAGCATCACTATCTGCACTGAGCTGATAGTAAATCTGAGACCTAGCATGGTTAAATGAGGCTCTGAAGGGTGGGGCGGGGGGTGCAAAGCTGGGCTTCTTCGCTGCTTCACACCTTATCTCGCACAGTGTGAAAACCCAAGCTACAGTATTCTCGGTAAATGATCAGTTCTGTAGCAGTCAGTATGGAGGAGCCCTCTGCACGAAACAGGTGAAGTGTCTGCAGTCTTTTCCTCAGGAAGCTCCAGCTTCTCTCCACACTCCTGCAGCTTTGAGAACTAAGGAGCCATTTCCTGTACTGTCCCATTTCTTACTACTCTGATTTAAGTCCTCTCACGTCGGGAGCTGCTTCCCGTGAAAGCAGCACACCGTTTATTGCGGGCTGTTAACTTCATCCGTCACTGCTCCCCTCCAATGGTCCTTCCCCCGCAGGTGGCACCAGTGACATACCTGCGGATGAGCAGCCGACCTGTGCTGTACACAGCCCGCGGGAGGACTCTGGCAGCCTTTCCTGTGGGTGTGTCGCTCGCCTTCACTGTCCAGTTTTATAACAGCATCGGAGAGAAATTCCACACACACAACACCCAGCTTCATCTGGCTCTGAACAGGTGTGGGGCCAAAGGAGTGGTGTGCATGCTGTGGTAGAAGTTGTGCGGATGGGCTAGGGTTATACGGTGTAACTCCAGTAAATTCCTCTCGTGCTCTCTACTCAGAATCTGATCTTTATTTTTTTCATTAGGATGGAAAACACCAGGATGGTGTTGGCTGGTTAATGAAGAATTTCAGGGTGTCTTGAATCTGTCAAGCCCTAATTCACACAAAGCTCCCATAGGGAGCTGGTTGGAGTATTATTACCAAAAGCTGTACTGGAGGGGCGCCTGGGTGACTCATTCAGTTGGGCGTCTGACTCTTGATTTTGGCTCAGGTCATGATCTCACCATTTGGGGGATCGCGCCCCACGTCAGTCTCTGTGCTAAGGAGCCTGCTTGGGAGCCTCTCTCCTCCCTCCTGACCCCTCCCCCACTTGCACGCACTCTCTCTCAAAATAAATAAGTAAACTTAAAAAAGGAAAAAAGCTGTACTGGAAAACAAATTCTTAATTTAAAAAAAAGGGGCTTACTGGCTACTCTGTGTATGAAGGTAATAGACCTGACCCCTGGCCACCCCTTGCTTGCCCTCCACCATAGAACTCTTTCTCAGGATCCCTGCCTGGCTCAGTAAAGCACGTGACTCTTGATCCTAGGGTTGTGAGTTCGAGCCCCATGTGGGGTGTAGAGGCCACTTAGATAAATAAAAAACTTAAAAAAGAATTCCTTCTGAACCTTTGAGCTGTTGAACAGAAAATGCTGTGAGCAGAGCTCTGCCACCAGAACTGTGTCCTAACTGTGATTTTCAGAGACGTCTGCCTTTCTCGTTTCCTTTCAGAGATGATCTGCTCCTGATTGGGCCAGGGAGTGGGAACTACACTTACATGGCTCAGGCCGTGAGCACGGGGGTGACGCTTTTGGGAATCTGGGACCGGAGGCACCCAGGTGTGGCAGATTATGTCCCTGTTGCTGTGGAGCACGCCATCGAACCAGACACCCAGCACACCTTGGTTGGAGACGTCATCTGCTTCAGGACTCACCTCCTCAACCATGACGGTCCGGACACCTTCCCTTTCTTAACTGTACAGTCGACAGGATGAGAAAGCACTCATTCCTTAGACAATTTTTTCAAAATGATTTAAAATTTTTTCTTAACGTTTATTTATTTTTGAGACAGAGAGAGACAGAGCATGAACGGGGGAGGGTCAGAGAGAGAGGGAGATGCAGAATCTGAAACAAGCTCCGGGCTCTGAGCTGTCAGCACAGAGCCCAACGCAGGGCTCGAACTCACGGACCGCGAGATCATGACCTGAGCCAAGGGCGGATGCTTAACCGACTGAGCCACCCAGACACCCCTCAAAATGATTTTATAAAAAAATTTTTTTTTCAACGTTTATTTATTTTTGGGACAGAGAGAGACAGAGCATGAACGGGCAAGGGGCAGAGAGAGAGGGGGACACAGAATCGGAAACAGGCTCCAGGCTCTGAGCCATCAGCCCAGAGCCCGACGCGGGGCTCGAACTCACGGACCGCGAGATCGTGACCTGGCTGAAGTCGGACGCTTAACCGACTGCGCCACCCAGGCGCCCCTCAAAATGATTTTAAATCTGAGGACCTAAGGGCGCCTGGCTGGCTCAGTTAGTAGAGCATACAGCTCTTGACCTTGGGGTTATAAATTCGAGCCCCACGTTGGGTGTAGAGATTACTTAAAAAAATAAAATCTTTAAAAATCTGAGGGCCTCTCTGAGAAATAAGAAATTGTGTACATGTTAACTGATCTGTTTACTGCCCATTTCTCAGAGGCCAGCCAATTAGAAATCAGCCAGGAATGTTGATCATGCACCTCCTGAACACATAACTTGCTATATTACCATGTAGACGTTACAGTTACCTTGCCTTCTCCCCCATTCCCAGCTTCTGAAGGAGGATAATTGATAAATTGAAGAGCAGTAAAGGATGAAATAAAAGGAAGAAAAGGTCAATAAGGCTTTAGTTCCAAGAACTGACTGAGCACACAGCTTTGTGAGGGACATTTGAAGGCCTAACTCTTAAATATATCATCACTCTAATAAGGTTTGGCCTTGTACTGGGCTGAACTATACTGGTCATCAGCAAAGCGTTTCTGTCCTCAGAAGTACTGTTGAGTTCAGGAAGATCAGTCTTTGGTTAGGAAGTGAGTATTGATTCTCTGGGTTTACAGAAAGCACACTGCAAAGTGGTGGACCCTGCCTGTGTACATTGAAATCATCCATCCAAGTTGGACCGGCAGGGATGGTATGGGTTTGGCTTTGTAAACTCTTCTGGGAACTGTGGATACATGTGTTTGAGTACTGTGATGTGATGTGGGGCCAGACTCTGTATATTTAGGGCTTGATGCAGGGGGCGGCCATTCAGCCCAGGTCAGGCCCCCCAGTCCCATAATGACTGATTTGCAAGGAATCACTACTAACACCTAATCCAGGGCCAGTGAGCTAACCCTGCTTTAGGATTGAAAGAGTTACAAATCATCAAGAGATGATCGTTCATCTCTTGTCAGTGAAACAACACTTTCACTTTACCCCTTTGCTGGGTTTTGTCAGGATTGTCCCTCTGTCTTCCATTCTGGAATTATTTGGGCATCCTGAATCTATACTGCCTATGGATGACCAAATGCCGGGATCTGTGATCTAACACAAACTCAAGGTTGTGTTCCTCTGCCACCTTGAGACTTAAGCCAAAGCAACAAAACTTCTCTCTTGCAGTCTTGCAGTCTTCTGCTGGTGTCTGTCCGCCAGTAACTGAAAGAGAATTACCCCTGTGTGTATAAAGAGTTTTTCTTTTTCCTAAGGAGAACAGTTAAGGTCTCCAACTAAGTAGCTCCTTCTATGATTCTGAAGGTCAGTAGTTCTTGTTTTATTTTGTGGGTTTGATGGTACATGAAGGGGAGCCTGATATTCAGAAAAAAAAGTTATCTTCAAAGCTGGATGTTCCTCCTAGGAAGAGATATCTGTGTGCTTGAATGGTCTACTGACTGGGAATCTGAATACTCTTAGAGTGACCACCAAGTTACATCCGAGTTTGCGGCCATGTGCTTTCTCTTGTTTTTTTCCTAGGTGAACCTGGGATATGGATGATTTCTGCTGACAACATTCTGCAGACAGACACTGGCACTGGAGTGGGAGTGGCCAGGAGGCCAGGAGTAGCAACAGTCTTTCATGACATCCCAGGAGTGGTGAAAACATATCGCGAGGTAACCCTAACAAGGCCAGGATGACTATTTCCATATTTAGGAATATGCATATAGAAAACACATCTGGTGGGGGGGGGATGCGTGGCAGGCTCAGTCAATAGAGCATGTGATTCTTGATCTTGAGATTGTGAGTTTGAGCCCCATGTTGGGTGTAGAGATGACTTAAAAAAAATAAAATAAGGGGCGCCTGGATGGCTCAGTCGGTTGAGCGTCCGACTTCGGCTCAGGTCATGATCTCACAGCTTGTGAGTTCAAGCCCTGCATCGGGCTCTGTGCTGACAGTTCAGAGCCTGGAGCCTGCTTCGGATTCTGTGTCTCCCTCTCTCTCTGCCCCTAACCCATTCACATTCTGTCTCTGTCTCTCTCAAAAATAAATAAATATTTAAAAAAAATTGTTTTGAATAAAATAAAATCTTTTAAATAAAAAAGCATCCTGGGAAAAGAAATACACTCACATGTCAAATATAAAGCCAGCTAGAAAATTTTATTGGAACACAAAGCTATTTGTGATTAGGATTCTTAACCAGGAAAAAAATAAATAAAAGGATTCTTAACCAGAAAAATGACTAGCGTGATCTTATACTTTAAAATATCACTGTAGGGTGCCTGGGGGCTCAGTCAGTTAAGCTTCCGAGTCTTGATTTTGGCTCAGGTCATGATCTCACCATTTGTGAGTTTCAGCTCCTCATGAGGCTCTGCACTGTCAGTGCAGATTCCCTCTCTTTGCCCCTCCCCTGCTCACACTCTCTTTCTCAAAATAAATAAACCTAAAAATAAAATATCAACTTTGCTATTGGTTGGTACTTGAACATAGGGGCAAGGGTTGAAGCTGAGAAGCTATTCTTGCAGTGGTCCAGGTGAGATATGATGGTGGACCAGGGACCAGGCTGTTAACAGGAAGGGTGAGAAGTTGATCAGATTCTAAGTGTACTTTATAGGTAGAGCCAGTAGGATTTCCTGACAGATTATATGTAATGAGTGCGAGAGAATCAAGAATGACTTCAGGTTTAAGAAAAAAAAAAAAATGATGTGGGGGGGGTGGACTAAATGGGGGAGGGGAATTAAGGAATCTCCTCCTGAAATCATTGTCACACTATATGCTAACTAACTTGGATGTAAATTAAAAAAATAAATTTTAAAAAATGACTTCAGGTTTTTGATTGAATAACTAAAAGGACAGAATTGCCATTACTTGAAATGCAGGTGAAACAGTTTTGGTGAGAAGAGTCTGTCTGAGGCATGTAAAGTGGAGGGTCTACTAGATGTCAAATGGATGTGTGACATAGCTGGATGTAAAGGCTGGGAGTCACTGATGCAGAGAGGACAGAGCCCTGTGATCGCTGAGAGAAGTGAATGTAAATAAAGGGAGGGTACAAGTGCTCTGGGAGCACTCCAATGAATTGAGAACTCTGAGAAAGGAAGAGTAACCAACAAGAGGGACTTAGTAAAAAAACAACTAGGGAAGTAGGAGAAAAACTCCGATATCGGTGTCCTGGAAGCCAAGTGAAGAAAGTACAGGTTTCCCCCAGTATCTGAAAGTACAGTGTTCTGTGAAACATTTTGTGGGGATTTTTGATAGTTTATTTATTTATTTTGAGAGACTGTGAGCGGGGAAAGGGGCAGAGAGAAGGAGGGAGATTGAATCCCAAGCAGGCTCCGAGCCGTCCATCTTGTGAATTATGAGATCATGACCTGTGTGGAAACTAAGAGTTGGAGGCTCAATGGACTGACCCACCCAGGCACCCCCATGTGAAACATTTTGTAAGCCAGAAATGGCATAAAGCAAAGAAGCAATTACCATTTATTTATATAGAAAAAAATTTTTGAGCATTCCCAGACCAAAAAAACAAAAACAAAAAAAAACCCCAATTCTCTTAGGCTTTTCTTTTTCTTTATTTTTTAATGTTTATTTATTTTCAGAATTTTTAATTTATTTTTTAATTTACATCCAAATTAGCATATAGTGCAACAATGATTTCAGGAGTAGATTCCTTAAAGCCCCTTACCCATTTAACCCATCCCCCCTCCCACAACCCCTCCAGTAACCCTCTGTTCTCCATATTTAAGAGTCTCTTATGTTTTGTACCCCCTCCCTGTTTTTATATTATTTTTGTTTCCCTTCCCTTATGTTCATCTGTTTTGTCTCTTAAAGTCCTCATACGAGTGAAGTCATATGATATTTGTCTTTCTCTGACTGACTAATTTCACTTAGCATAATACCCTCCAGTGCCATCCACGTAGGTGCAAATGGCAAGATTTCATTCTTTTTGGAATGTTTGTTTATTTTTGAGAGAGACAGACACTGCGCAAGCATAGGAGGGGCAGAGAGAGAGGGAGACACAGAATCCAAAGCAGGGTCCAGGCTCTGAGCTGTCAGCCCAGAGCCCGATGAGAGTTCCAACTCACGGACCACGAGATCATGGCCTGAGCCGAAGTCCGATGCTTAGCCAGCTGAGCCGCCCAGACGCCCCTCTCTTAGGCTTTCCTGATTGCTTAGCACACATCTTGGTGACGGATGCACAAAACACATTGAGATAAAGCAGAGACGCTCAGTTCAAAGCTACAGGGCTGAATGCTGAGCTGCTAAGTGTGGCTCCCGGGGAGGGCTTGTCTGCGGTAGCTCCCAGGGAGGGGCTTGTCTGTGCTGCCGCCTCTGCACGGCTTGCTGCAAAACAAATGCTGAAGGCTGTTTTTGCCTTTTTTTGTAAAAGCAAAAAATCCTCTTCAGATTTCTTTCCTTAGGGGAACCAGGTGCTAACGTCTTTCATAAAAGCAATAGGGCTTAAAGCAAATTTTCTAAAAGTGGAGGGGTTCTCATATTTCCAGGAGGGAGGGAGTGTGTAACTCTTGGTGTACAGCTTTAAAAAAAAAAAAAAATGAAGTGACATTTAAACTGAATCTTGAGATCTGAATCATGGCACACACAAAAATAAATAAAAACAAACTGAGTCTTGACAATTAGGAATCTGTCTGGCAGATAAAAGAGAAGGCATTTGATTTATATTTTAATCTTAAAAAATTGTAATTTTTTTATTTTTTGAAGAGAATGCATTTTATTCTTTTAAAAAAATTTTTTTTTATTTTAGAGAGAGGGAACACGAGCAGGGGAGAGAGGCAGAGGGAGAGAGAGAGAGAGAGAATCTCAAGCCTCCTCCCCACCCAGCCCAGTGTGGAGCCTGAGTTAGGGCTCTATCCCACAAGTCTGGGATCATGACCAGAGCCAAAATCAAAAGTCAGACAGTCAACCAACTGAACCACCCAGGCATTCAAGAAAAGGCATTTTAGACTACAGGCATAGATGTGCAAAGACAAAGATAGATGATGTTTGAAGACCAGTGAATAAATCAGGATGACTTTGGCAAAAGTTTATAAAGGTAGAGAGGGAAAATCAGATAACATCTAAAGAGAACTTGTATCATGGGCAGATAAGAGAGCTGGGACAGAGGCAGCATGAGAAGATAATTTGAGAAGGAGATTGAGAAACATCTCTGTATTAGGAAAGCAGAGAGAAAGGGTCACAAAAGGCAAGGGAGGGACTGGTCTGTGCTGTCAGAGGCTACAAAGAAGTCAGAAGATCTCGATATCCTCGTTTGTGTACTTTGAATAATCCTCACGTAATTATTCGCTAACAGACACTCATTGAGGCCTCTTCTGTGTCAGCCCTGTGTTGGGCTCTGGAACACAAAGATGAAAAAGACAAGACTTCTCTTACTGAGCATTTAATGTAACTAAGTTGGTTTCAAGGTCCTTGAACATTTGAAAAAACAAGAAACTATGGTGGTACTGAGGAGACTGTGTTAAAATATACATTTAAGATGATATAATGTCATAAATAATGACATATAATGACAAGATTATAAATCTTTAAGTTGAAGATTTTTGGGGGGAAGGGGTCATCTTTATCTTCTCTCATTGTAATCATTAAACATTTGCCTTAAATACAAAGCACAGTACAAGGATATACAAAGTTAAACTAGAATCTCAGTTGAAGAACTTAGATTCTAATAGGAGTGATTTTTAACAAAAATAAAAATACCTGCAGGATAAGACAGAACATTACACATATATTGAAAGAAGTAAAGGACTTTGAAGTTTCAGAAAAGGTTGAGATTATATGCAAGAGAGAACACTCTGAAGAAAGTTGCACTTGTCTTCAAAGGCATTTTATTATGTGTTTATTTTTAAGATTTTATTTTTAAGCATTCTGTATAGCCAATGTGGGGCTCAAACTCACAACCCCCAATCAAGAGTCATGCACTTCATGGACTGAGCCAGCCAGGTGCCCCAATTTTTAAAATATTTTATTTTATTTTATTTTATTTTATTTTATTTTATTTTATTTTATATTTATTTATTTATTTATTTATTTATTTGGAGAGAGAATGTGAGTGGGGGAGGGGCAGAAAGAGAGGAAGACACAGAATAGGAAGCAGGCTCCGGGCTCCTAGCTGTCAGCCTAGAGCCCGACGTGGGGCTCGAACTCACGAACTGTGAGATCATGACCTGAGCCAAAGTCAGACACTTAACTGACTGAGCCACCCAGGCGCCCCTAAAAATGTTATTTTTAAGCACAAAGGAATTTTAATAGGAAGTCCTACGGAGGGAAGATGTCAAACGGAATAATGAATAAAGATCTTTTAGAAAAAAAAAAATGTTTTTTTCTTCTCAAAAGTGAACAGATGTTGTGGTTCTCAGATATGTAATGAAGTGGAAGGGCAGTTTGCACTTGTGTGAACCAGATGCTTTTTGGCTGAATGAGTTATGAAAAGTGGAGGGGGAGGAAACAAGATTTTCTAAGAACTTAAGTACAGATTTTCCTTTGGTTTGCCGACAGGTGGTGGTCAATGCATCATCAAGATTGACGCTCAGTTATGACCTCAAGACCTACCTCACCAATAGCCCCAGTTCAGCGGTGTTTAAGCTTTTCATCACCACTGGCAGAAATGGTGCTAATCTCAAAGGTCAGGAGTCTCTTTATAGGTCTGGGTGATTGTTTCCATCTTTCCCATCCTCCTTCAATTCATTTACCCCTTTGACGAGTAATCCAGATTTCCTTCTATTTGAAAATTGACTCCACCTCAACAAATAAATCATTGATACCTATGACTGGGTATCAAAAAATGACTGGATATCAGGTTTTGAAATAGGCGCAGCCTCGTCTCTGTTTTCTTTGTAGTTATAATTGTGCCTGAGAATAGGAGGTGGCCTAAACCAGGGATTTCCAAACATGGCTGATTTTCAAGGTTACTCAAGGAAATTTTTCAAAAATAAAGTCTTAGGCTCCATCCCGAAATTTAATAAGTTTGGGATAAGACCTAGGACACAATTTTTTTCAATTTGTTACAGTTTGCTGTCAAAAAAAGGTGGGGTGGGGGGAGGGGGCACCTGGCTGGCTCAGTCAGTAGAGCATGCAGCTCTTGATCTCGGGGTCCTGAGTCCATGCCCCACCTTGGACGTAGAGATTACTTAAAAAAAAAATAGGGGTGCCTGGGTGGCTCACTTGCTTTAGCATCTGATTCTTGATTTCAGCTCATATCATGATCTTGTCATTTGTGAGTTCGAGCCCTGCATTGAGCTCCACACTGACTGCAGAGCCTGCTTGGGATTCTCTCTCTCTCCTTATCTCTGTGCACCTCCTGCACTCTCTCTCTCAAAATAAATAGATAAACTTAAAGTAATAATAACAAAAATTAAAAAATTTTTAAACAGGGTGGGGAGGAAAGAAAACTAAAATACAAGAAACTCCTAGTAGATTCTAGGTGCTGTGTTAGCAACTTTTATATATTTTTATCTCATTTAACAATTTTATGTAGTATTCATCATTTTTTAAAAGTTTATTTGTTTTGAGAGAGAGAGAATGCGCATACATGAGCGGGGGGGGGGGGGGGGGGGGGGGAGGGGGCGGCGGGGAGTGGCAGAGAGAAGGGGGAGAGAGGGAAAATCCCAAGCAGGCTCCACATTGTCAGCACTGAGCCGGATGTAGAGCTCAGTCTCACAAACAAGTCATGAGATCATGACTTGAGCCAAAATCAAGAGTCAGACACTTAACCGACTGAGCCACCCAGGCGTCCCAATTATCATCATTTAAAAAAAAAGTTTTGTTTTTTTTTTTATTTTTTATTTTTTTTAATTTTTTTTTTTTCAACGTTTATTTATTTTTGGGACAGAGAGAGACAGAGCATGAACGGGGGAGGGGCAGAGAGAGAGGGAGACACAGAATCGGAAACAGGCTCCAGGCTCCGAGCCATCAGCCCAGAGCCTGACGCGGGGCTCGAACTCACGGACCGCGAGATCGTGACCTGGCTGAAGTCAGACGCTTAACCGACTGCGCCACCCAGGCGCCCCTAAAAAAAAAGTTTTAACATTTATTCATTTTTGAGAGTGAGAGAGAGCATAAGCAGGGGAGGGGCAGAGAGAGAGGGAGACACAGAATCCAAGGCAGGCTCCAGGTTCCGAGCTGTCAGCACAGGGCCTAACGCGGGGCTTGAACTCACAGACTGCGAGATCATGACCTGAGCTGAAGTTGGATGCCCAACCAACTGGGCCACCCAGGGGCCCCTATCATCATTTTAAAGATGAGACATACTGGGGTGCCTGGGTGTCTCAGTCAGTTGAGCGTCTGACTTCGGCTCAGGTCATGATCTCGCAGTCCTGGAGTTCAAGCCCCTCATCGGGCTCTGTGCTGACAGCTCAGCCCTGGAGCCTGCTTCGGATTCTGTGTCTCCCTTTCTCTGCCCCTTCCCTGCTCACACTCTGTCTCTCTCAAAAAACAAACGTTAAAAAAAAAAAAAAAAAAGAGAAATACTGAGTCTTAAGAGCAAGTTACGTATATAAGGTAACAAGTCAACAAGTCGGTGGCAGAAGTGGTAGATCTGCTCCACTCAAAGTCCACGTAAATCCTTTCACTCTTTTCTTTGGGGGGGGGGGGCGGTAAGAGAACACTCAAAACCAAGGAGAGATGTCCAAAACATACTTACTGTCTATAAAACTTTATTAAATTTTTTTTAATATTTATTTTTGAGAGAGCACAAGTGAGGAAGGGACAGAGAGAGAGGGAGACCTAGAATTGGAAGCAGGCTCTAAGGCTCTGAGTTGTCAGCACAGAGCCCAGTACGGGGCACAAACCGTGCGATTATGACCTGAGCCGAAGTCCAGAGCCAGTTGCGTATTGCTTAACCTACAGAGCCACCCACCAGCCGCCCCTTGCTAAGTTTTGTTTTGTTTTGCTTTTATTTAATCTCTACACCCAAAACGGGGCTGTGACAACCCTGAGATTAAGAGTCACACACTCCTCTGAGCCAGCCAGATGCTCACCCCTTAAAAAAATTTTTTTTAATGTTTATTTTTGAGAGAGAGAGAGAGCATGAGCAGGGGAGTGGCAGAGAGAGAGACACACACACACGCGCGCGCACACACACACACACACACAGAATCTGAAGCAGGCTCCAGGCTCCGAGCAGTCAGCACAGAGCCTGATGCAGGACTCGAAGTTGTGAACTGTGAGATCATGACCTGAGCCAAAGTCAGACGCTCAACTGACTGAGCGACCCAGGCGTCCAGTTTTTTCATTTTTTTTTTAATGTTTATTTTTGAGAGAACACGTGAGAGCAAGGGAGGGACAGAGAGAGGGGGACAGAGGATATGAAGTGGGCTCTGTGCTGACAACAGAGAGCCCCATGTGGGCTTCGAACTTACAAACTGTGAGATCATGACCTGAGCCGAAGTCAGATGCTTAACCAATTGAGCCACCCAGGCGCACCGCCCCCCCCCCCCCACCCCAATCCCTTTTTAAAATCAAGCTACTGCTGGGGCGCCTGAGTGGCTCAGTCAGTTGAGCGTCCGACTTCAGCTCAGGTCATGATCTCACAGTCCGTGAGTTTGAGCCCCGTGTTGGGCTGTGTGCTGACAGCTCAGAGCCTGGAGCCTGCTTCGGATTCTGTGTCTCCCTCTCTCTCTGACCCTCCCCCATTCATGCTCTGTCTCTCTCTGTCTCAAAAATAAATAAAACATTTAAAAAAATTGTTTTTAATTAAAAAATAAATAAAATCAAGCTACTGCTTCTATATGTCTCCTCTTTTATAAATTCTTATGACACCTCTTTACCTCTTCTCTGCTTCTTAGGGTCCTGTACCTCCAGTCAGGCCTTGGCCATTACAACAATACTTCTTCCTGAGACCCTTGTGGTGTGCCATGTGCAGTTCAGTAATACTTTGCTAGACATTCCAGCAAGCAAAGTCTTCCATGTCCATGCAGGTTTCAGCATGGAAAGAGGTGGGTCCCATCCCTTGAGTCTGGTGCCCTTGTTCCCATCTTTGTACAGTCGTCACTTCTTATTGGATTGCATTTATACTTTACAGTTTCATCTGCTGTAGAACTGTGGAACCTTTCTCAAGCGACATTTTTGTTCACTCCATCCAATAATGTTCAACACGTCCCTAGAACACCCACCCTGTGCTTTTCTTTTGTCATTTACTGTTTTTTGTTCTTTGCTGGTCCCTGTTACTGCTGGGCTTTTTATCCCCAGCAAGTAGCAGTGTTTGAATGTTTATTGTTGAACTGAAGGATATTCCAAAGCAGAGTACATGAACTAGCATGAAGTAGAAATAGGCATGACATTGGAATGGTTTCATATAAATCAACTGATGTAAAATGAGGATTTGTGTCAAACACAGGCACAAGTAGGATAGTGCTACAGCCCAGGCGCCTGTCCTGCAAGGCCAGCATTGCCATGCGAGTAACAAGCAGCTACTGAAGGCAGGCTCACTCAGCACACCGGTGGGCACTGAGAACACCCGGTGCCAGGACAGGTGCTGGATGTACAACAGGGAGCCAGACAGGGCTTTGTACCATCACTAGTGCTGCACAGGGTGATCCATCACGGAATAGAGACCACACGGGATGCTGCAGAGTCGAAGGAGGAGGGGCGTCTGACTCCTTAGACGGGGGAGGGAGGGTTCGAGTTTGGTTTTACAGAGAAAGGGCCTGTGGAAAGGTGACGAGGAGTGAGCTAGGTATGAAGAGGCCAGGATATCCCAGGCAACAGAGAGCCTGGAGCTTGGCAGGACACAGAATGGAGACGGAGCAGTGGGAGGCAAGGAGGGGAGGCCGGTGAAGGGGCCACGGCAGTAACCCAGGCGTGAACTGATGAGGTGGCAGCCCAGAGTCACAGGGGGGTGCTAACAGAGGGGTAGGCGTCAGAGACGTTTCGGAGGATGAGTTATGGGAAGATTCGGAGAGCGACTGGATATAGGAATGAAGGAAAGGGTATCTGTCAAAAGACAACGGAGTTTGAGCATGGGTAACTAGAACAATACTATTGCCAGAAGTAAGGCCATCGAGATACGGTTTGACAGAGACATGCCTAAACCACGCACAAAGCGTCTTTCACAGACCCTCTCCTGATCTCAGCTGCTCTTGGTTATTACTTCATTCTATATCCCCTTAATGTCCCTGTTTGCACTGTGGCATTTACTACTCCCTGATATGTTGACTTATGCGACGAGTTCAGCTGTGGGTGCCGGGGACTGTGTTTTCCTCTGGCATCCTCCTCACCAGTGGCCAGTAGTCCGCTTAATAGCGGACAAAGTGGAGTTCACGTTTTCTTCTGAATTTGCTTCCTATTCTAAGTCAGCTCAGTAGAGCCTCTGAACCTTCCTGCCCAGTTTTTCATCTTTTTTTCAGGTGCTTATGTCTGCCTGATCAAGGTCCGACCCCAGTCAGAAGGGCTGCTCCAGGCCCTGAGCGTGGCTGACACCTCAGTCTACGGGTGGGCCACACTGGTCAGTGAACGCAGCAAGAACGGAATGCAAAGAACCCTCATTCCTTTCATCCCAGCCTTTTACGTCAACCAGTCAGAATTGGTTCTTAGCCACAGACAGGATGTCGGGGAGATAAGAGTGCTGGGGGTGGACAGAGTTCTGGAGAAGCTAGAGGTATGTGAAGTACCGATCCAAAACATAACCAAAATCAGGGTTTTGAAAAAGGAGTCTTTATTCCTAGTCCAAGAGCGAAGGAACGGTCATTCGATGACCTGATAAAACTCAACACAGGGAGTTCTTAAAGCAGACGGAAGAAAACCTGTCCCCTTCACAATGCCAGGGGACTCTGAGTGCAAAATTTAGGTCATGAGCTGCCAGTCTGGAAGAGAATGCCAGTGCCATCTGAAAACAATCTTTAGGATTCTAGTTTGAAACTTGTTTGAAGGCTATTTTCTCACAGTTGATTTTCTTCCCTCATCTGCTGTAACACACCTCAGTGAAAAAGCAGACGACTGGGGCACCTGGGTGGCTCAGCCAGTTGGGCGTCCGACTTCGGCTCAGGTCGTGATCTCACCGTTTGTGAGTTCGAGCCCCGCGTCAAGCTCTGTGCTGACAGCCCAGAGCCTGGAGCCCGCTTCACATTCTGTGTCTCCCTCGCTCTCTGCCCCTCCCCCGTTCACACTCTGTCTCTCTCTCTCTCTCTCTCTCAAAGTAAAACATTCAACAAAAAAATTTAAAAAAAAAAGCAGACGACTTACTGCCAGATTGCTAACTAGGAATACAGGGCTCTTACTGTATGTGTAAGACTGGAATGCAATACTGACACAAAACTGATTTTCTTCTGTCAAGTGCCATTTTATCTTTTCTCCAAGGTCTTCCCCAGCTCCCCAGTTCTAGTGGTCTCTGGCCACAGGCACTCTTCCGTCACACCTGGCCTGGTGGTCTACCCCGTGAGAGTGGTCAACTTCACCTCCCTCCAGCAGACGTCACCCGTTTTCATCAACATTTGCTGTGTGCTCACCAGTCAAAGTGAGGCTGTGGTAGTGAGAGCTCTGAAGAAGTCTGGTGCAGGTGAGCACTGGGGGGCCCTGCTTACAATCCAGAGGAGTTGGGACCATCTAAGTGTTTCTCAGTTTAGTTCATGAGAAACATTCAGCCACCTGAGCAAGAGTACTCAAACTACCTGGGGCACGGATCTTTAATTTCCAAATCTACACAAAATAGAACCTTCGCGCAGCTTACTTATCACCGAGAGATGTTCTATGTAACTTACATAGTGAAGAGTAGTTATGTCAGTTTAGCATGAGCTTCTCCGCGCTGTTAGATGTTTCTTCAAAAGTTGCTGGCAGGGGCGCCTGGGTGGCGCAGTCGGTTGAGCGTCCGACTTCAGCCAGGTCATGATCTCGCGGTCCGTGAGTTCGAGCCCCGCGTCGGGCTCTGGGCTGACAGCTCAGAGCCCGGAGCCTGTTTCTGATTCTGTGTCTCCCTCTCTCTCTGCCCCTCCCCCGTTCATGCTCTGTCTCTCTCTGTCCCAAAAATAAATAAACGTTGAAAAGTTGCTGGCAGATCTTTTTGCATCAGGCAAGAGACAAAGGATGATAAACCTAGAAGTCTTAGCTTTCCAAAATGCTGATTCTAGCCGTTACCCAGTTTGGAAACTGTGCCAGGTATGGCTGGGATGGGAACACACGTAGTCATTGAAAAGTGTTAGGAAAGCCAAAGAATCATCCTCCTTGTATCGTCACCTCTGCTTGCATATCCCTCCGGAGAAACTGGTCTTTGAATTACTGGGCGTGAATTGGACTGGACCCTACCTAGTTCAACTCCAGTGGGAGGAAGGTCTGTTTCGGCAAGCACCTGAGATGTACTGGTCATGTCCGAAGTGCATTTTATATGCATTTTACTCTCTCGTAACTCTGAGGTGAATGTTTTTCCCTTTAAGAGTTGAGGAATTGGAGATGTTCAAGTTCCCAGCACTAGAAACAATTCTCAACTCTAACCTGTGTTCGTTCTTGTTGTTTCTAAATCTAGAGTTAATGGGTTCCTGCAAAAGCCCATGGATGGAATTCAAGGTGCCGATGACCTTCAATGGGGGGAAATACTGCACCTTTATTTTCAATTAACTTCTAACTGAAAGTTAGTATTTCCACTGACTTTATGAATATAGGCAACAGACCACAGTAACAGCAGTACATGTGACTTTGTCACCAACAGAATTCAGATATTGTCATGTTCCAATTATTAAAGTTCTCTTCAAAATTACATGAAAATTATAGTTGTTATTAGGTCTGAGGTTAGATCTTTCTTGTTGCTGGAGCATGTTATTATATTACAAAAAGGCGTTATAACGTTTTTGTTAAGTGTTTAACATTGCTACGTTACAAAAGTTTTTTCCACCTTGGTTAACTTTGATATAATTGGTTTCTTTTTTAATGTTTATTTTTGAGAGAGTGAGGGAGAGAGAATTGGGGGGGGGGGCGGGGGCGGGCAGAGAGGGAGACACAGAATCTGAAGCAGGCCAAGGTTTGAGCTGTCAGCACAGAGCCTGAAGTGGGGCTCCACATGGCCCGAGCTGCGGGAGACGCTCCACCCAGGTGTCCCATAATTGGTTTCCTTTATTCCTACATATTTTGCTTTTTTGCATTTGAAAACATTCTGATAGGATCCACAGGCCAAGTTGTGCACAGCACAACGGTTAAGAACCCCTGCATTTCTCAGAGACCAGAGGGACCAGTGGGACTAACACAACCTCGGAGGTGGGTAGGAGTGGTCAAAGATCCAACCCAGCCTTCAGCTCATTCACACAAGTATTTGAGTGCCCACGGGTATATGCCAGGCATGGTACCTACTGCAGAAATCAGAGTTAAGACAGAGCCTGATTGGGGAGACAATTAGTTTGGTGTAGCCAGAGCAAAGAGGCACTAGAAAGGCTGTTAAATGTCACCCAAGTTTTATCTGGACTCTTACCCTGTAAACATTGCAAGCCAAAAGCTTTCAACAGTGGGACTTGATTAAGGGTTAGTATAGAGAATTTTGGTTTTAGTGCATCTATATTTAAGGCAATGTAATTGTTCTTCGGAGAGAAGCGGTTTGCAAACAGTTCTGAAACAAAGTCCCAGGAGAGGGAAGACCAGTTACAAGTCCAGAGGTTAGAGGGCCTTATACCAGGGATGCAAAATAAGAACCAGGTAGAGAAGACCTAAAGTTCAGGGAGTTTGTTGGGGTAGGAGTTCGTTTGTGGACACTGAAGAATTTGAAATAACCAAAGTCAGATGCCAAGTGTGCTTCAAAAACAGGTTTTATTGGGGACAAATCAATGTTCCCTAGAAAGATCCTGAGTAAAAAAGGACAAGGGGACCCATGGGATTTAAGAGGTGGTTGGTGATGCAAAGAGAGGTTTCAGGTTAGAGGGATCAGAACTACAAGTTCAGGGGCGCCTGGGTGGCTCAGTTGGTTAAGTGTCCAACTTCAGCTCAGGTCATATCTCACGTTCAAGCCCCAGGGTCTGTTCTGACAGCTCAGAGCCTGGAGCCTGCTTCGGTTTCTTTGTCTCCCTCTCTCTCTGCCCCTCCCCTGCTCATGCCTCTGTCTCTTTCCCTCAAAGTAAATAAACGTTAATTAAAAAAAAACCTACAAATTCAGTCGCCACAACCACAAACTTGGTGAAGAGAAGCAAGTCGCTTGGAGTTAAATAAAGTACACAGAAAAGGTTAACGGACATTTAAGGTAGCAGAGTATTTAAATGCCCGTTTGTAAGTGGAGAAATTACAAGGTTCATGGATTGCCATTTATTACCTAGGAGACAGGAGCAAGCCAAAAACAGGTAGAGGAGCCAAGTACACAACTTCCCTCTTTTTTGAGAGCTTCTGCTGGATACCCATGACCATGCGTTAAGTACAGCAACCTGCCTTGAATGCTTTTAACTGTGACCTTGTTTTGTTCTGACCAACGCACAGATCAATGTGAAGATTCCAGTGTCCTCCAGAAGTTCCTGGGTTCTCACCAGACCATCCTCTTTACCCTCTTTGCAGTGCTAGCATCAACGGCTTTTGTTTTTCTAGGTAAGGAGCCCTTACATTCAGCACCGTGGACTTTTGACTTAAAAAAAAAACTGCCTTCATTTAATTTCACCAACTATCGAGAATAAAAATCAGCTGCTTATCACGTCACTCATGACAAGCAGTTGCAACTCATTCAGCCTTCTCAGCGCTAGTCACCTAGCGGATGGGAGGTCCTGCTCAACTTCCCACCAAGAAGCAGTAAACTGCATGTGACACACCCCACCCAGAAGTGGAAACCACTGCTGAACCTGGAGAAAATGGCTCGTTTTGCTCAAATTCAGAGCTATTCTAGATGAAACAGAAAGTTAACACGCTATAGTCTACACCTGCATTTTCCTCTCACCTTTTTAAAGTTGAAATTTCTGAGAAAGAGTGCGTACACGCGCGTGCACGAGTCGGGGGGGCGGGCAGAGAGAGAAGACAGAGGCGGAGAATCCCAAGCAGGCTCTGCACTGTCAGTGTGGAGCCCACCTTGGGGCTCAAATCCACGAAACCAGATGACCTGAGCCAAAATCAAGAGGTGGACACTTGAATGACTGAGCCACCCGGGCACCCCTAAATTGAAATACTTCTAAAATCACTGGAATGAAAAATTCCTATACTCTTAATTTAAAGCATTATTAACTTTTCGTATAAGTACTTAAATATTTTGAGTTAAACTTGCTTAGTAGGGTCTTTTTCCAACAAAAACAGATCTGCCTCTGGTGACCTCTCTCTCCCTTGTTCTTTTTCTAGCATACAATGCCTTCTTAAACAAGATACAGACAGTTCCGGTGGTTTACGTACCAACCCTAGGAACACCACAACCAGGTAAACAATCAGCACCCTCACCTTTGAAAAGCTCAAATATCCATGTTTATTCATCTCTCTTCCCGCTTTATTTCTAGGTTTTGCCCCCACACGTTCTCCCCCACCTCTCACGAGTCCACAGTCCCCACCGGTCCAGAATCGGCTACAACATTGGCTGTGGAGTGTAAGGCACGAACGTCCACTTGGACACGTCCCCTGAACTGTAGACGACTGGAGATTTCTAGCCCCAGACCAGAAGCCATAAGCCCCCAAACAAGGCTTCTGAGAATTATAAAAGGTCTTAAGCTATTCTACACTAACGTGTGTCAGACTGGGTTTTTTTAATAGTTTATTTTGAGAGAGCACGCATGCCTGCAAAAGTGAATGGTGGGAGGAGCAGAGAGGAGAGAATCCCAAGCAGGCTCCATGCTGACAGCAAGGGGCCTGATGCCAGCCTTGGATCCATGCGATCAGGACCGAGTCAAGATCAAGACTCGGATGCTTAACTGACTGAGCCACCCAGCCGCCCCTGGGCTGTCTTTTAGAGAGCGACTGCTGGTTCCGAATTCTAAGAAAATACAAAAGTGGAAGAAATGCCTCATATATAGTATCTCAGATTTCTATCAAGCTCTTAAGATGGACTCAATGAGCCCAGCTGGATAGAAAGGCCCCAGAGGGACCTTTTAAGTGCTTGGTCACTTACTTGCCCCAAATAACTCTCAGCAGTCCACTCTTCCGGTTGCCCCTCAATACTTCACATAGGAACTTCCTAGCAGTAAAACCAAGACAATAAACAGAACGTATCCAAAATCCGTTTATTGGGATAGTTCCCCACTCATGTTGACTCGGGTGCGTTTAGTGCTGCTTCCGTCTAAAGGAGCATCCTGCAAGGAAAAGGTTCAGAGGTTACCGGACGGCAGCGTAGTCGCCGCCGCGCCCCCCTGGCTCTCCTCGGACGTCCCGCGGGGAGCTCGCAGTCGCTAGCTCCCGTGTTGCGCCTCATCCCCCGTCGTCCCCGCTTTAGACCGGAGTGTCCGAGACTAAGAAGGAACATGAGGTTCCCGAAACTTTTCCGGGGCGAGGCGGGTAGACGGAGTCGACTTTCAAGCAAGGAACGCACGACCCTCCCTCTAAAGCTCGCGACAAAGTGACGACACCGCGCAGCGGCTCACCTTCTGTGAGCCTTGCTTTTCCTCCTGTCGGCTGGCACAGGACGGTGGAGCAGCCCACACACAGCACCACCGTCTGCGCGTGGCTGAACACGGTGGTGATTTTGTAGCACCCTGCGAACCAACAAGCGGGGAGTCGAGGCCAGCCCGGCCCCCGGCCCCCGGCCCCCACCCCGCGCCGGCCGCCCCGGGACCCCGAGCGGCCCCCGCCCCCGGCCCTCACCCGGGCACTTCACGTCCATGAAGTAGGAGTTGGGGCTCTGCACCAGGCGCTTCTTCTTGTGCTTCCTCTTCTCCTCTTCCGGGGACGGGTGCAGGAGGTCCTTCGCGAGCTGCGGGAGGCAGACGGGCGCGGTCAGGGCGGCGGCGGGCCCCGGGCGGCAGCGGTTCCACTAGCAGCAGCAGCCCGCGCCGCCCGGCGTCCGCAGCGGGGCCGCCATCTTACCGCCGCCCCGGGCCGCGCGGCCCCCGCCCCGGGCGCCCCGGGCCCGAGCCCCGGCGCCCGCGGCCGGCCCCCGCTGCCCGTCCGCGGCGCAGGGGCGCGAGCGCGCGCGCGGGCGGCGAGGGCTCCGCCGGGACGCGGGCCGAGGAACTCACGGGCATGTTCTCGTGGGCAGGTCGTCACCGCCGGAAAGGAGCGAAAGCGGAAATCCTGCCGCTTATATCCGCCGCCCGCCGGAAGTGACGCGCGCGCGCCCGGCCGCCATGCCGGGGTCCGCGCGCCGCCTGCGGCTGGCTGGAGCGGACGCCTTCCGCCCGGCCTGCCGAGGGGGCTGCGGCGCGACCCCAGCCAGGCCCTGCCCTTCTCGACTTCCTCCGTGTTCCCCAGCTGGTTTCCTTTGCCATGTTAACACCGCAGGCATGTAGACACGGCGGAAGCCCTCGTCCTGGTTCCCACCTCCTCGCCTACCCTCTTAACCGCTGTGAGGTTTTTTGTTGTGTCCCCCGGCCTTTCTCCTCTGACGGCGGTCCCGTCAAGTACTCGGGTGCTCCCCGCGGCGAGTCCGTCCATGACCGCCGTCAGGTCGCCCCCTCCCCGTCCCCTCGCGGCCCGCGCGGTACCGCCCACCCTCTGCAGTGCGCGCGCGGGGACGGCCGCGTTGGGACCCGTGCGACACACAGACGTGCCTGGGACAGTGTTTGCTCCTGTGGCGCAGGTACCGCCCGCGGGGCGTCGTGCAGCCTGGCGCCGGTGAGGGACGGGCGCACTTTGTTCTCAGCGCCCCGCTCGCGGCCCAGAAAGTCCCGTGAGGAAGTGACATTTAGGCCGAAATCTGAAGGACGTGGAGTCCACCGTGCGACTGTCGGGGAGAAGCCAAAACCCGGGGCCGGAGGAGCGTGGCGTAGCTGAGCAGGGGGGAGGCGAGGCGGCCAGAGAGAGCTAAGGGCTGAGCGCACGGGCTTAGTTCCAGGGAGACCTGAACCCCCGGGGCTGAGGAGGCCACATCCCGGCCAACGAAAAAGTAAAAGAACGGGCAGATTTGTGTCCGAACAGTTCGGGGGGATGGCAGCGTGATTTCAAGGACGGGTGCGAGACGGCCCGGCCGGGGGAAGAAATAGGGAAACCGTGGAGTTTGTGGCACGGCCGGAAGGCCGACCGGGAGGCGAGAGGACGCGCAGAAGGGGGCTGGCAGGGGGCCAGCAGAGGCACAGCCCGGACACTGCGCGCGGACGGCTCGACTGGCCCCTGTCGGAGACGCAGACGCTTTGCATGCTGTGTTTCCACCGGCACGGCCAGCCTGTGCCCGGATCGCCGTGTTCCCACGCTCCAGCGCCCTGGTGGCCTCGTCACAGCCTTTCCGCGAGGGATGAGGGCGCGGCCTCCGCTGTGTTCTCAACATGCGCGCCTCGTCGAAAGAACGAGGCCAGGCATTTTCAGTCCTAAGCTCTGTCTTGCCGCACTGGCTTGTCGGAGAAACCGCACACGGTCCCAGTTGGAGGACTGTTGCTAACGAAACCCCGAACGTGTCTCGGTGGAGACGGAGGGAGGGGTGCGGCGGGGCGGGCGGGCGCTGCGTGTTCACTCTGCTCCACCAGGGGGCAGACCCGCCCAACAAGTAGCCTTGTCTTCCAGAGCATCCCGCTCTTTTCAAACGGAGCTGGTCTCCCAACTGAGGGCTGGGAAGAGCCACACCGGAATTCGCGCGCCGCCCCTACAAGGTTTCCGTCCCTTGAATCAGCCCCCGATTTTTGTCAGCTCCCAGGGCCATCCCCACCTCCACCCTTCTTCCCGCAAAACTTTCCCTTTTCCCCTAACTCCTCTAAAGCTCGTCCTCCTCTGCTCATTGGGGTTAAACCTCTGGTTCCATTCACCCCAGCCTCCCTGGCCTAAGACTGCCAGAGTGAGTGAGATCAAAAGAGGGGAGTGATGGCAAGCCAGACGCTGTGGGTGGGAAATGGCCTGGGAGACGGGCCAGCTCGGGCCCGGGGAGCAGAAGGCCGGCCGGGCCGGGCTGTCGCCGCCGCGGGAGGAAAGGGGTGGGCGGGCAGGGGGTGGGGCCCAGAGGAGTGCCGCCTCCCCTCTATCCCGGAGCTTGGGCGGAGAGGGAGGAAAACTTCCTGGCCTGGGCTCCGGGCAGCTCCGTCCGCCAGCCCTCCGATCCCGCCTACCAGTGCCCGGAGCTTCCCCACCCCTCCCCCGGCTCCCCAGTGTCCGCCATGGCCAAAGCCTACGACCACCTCTTCAAGTTGCTGCTGATCGGGGACTCGGGGGTGGGCAAGACTTGTCTGATCATTCGCTTTGCAGAAGACAACTTCAACAACACTTACATCTCCACTATCGGTGAGCCCGCTGGCCATATCCCAGAGCCCCTAATCCCCGCATGACCTCATCCTCAGGCTCCCAGATTACTCGTGGACCCACTCTTTACCAGCCCCCACCCCCCTTAGAGTGAGGCTTCTGAACTCTAGCCTCCCAACCCCTGACTCAGACCCATCCGTGGAGCATATCTCTGGATGGTACCCAACCTCTAAACTGTCTGAGGCCTCCCGGTAACTTCTCAGTTGTGCCAGCGCCTGGGGTTCCTGGGACCACCCTTCTCCCTCACCTCCCCAAATGCACATGAACCCTTCTGGATTTCCTGCTCCACTCCTCTCCCCCACCCCCACCCACCTCCCTGTATTTCCTGTAACCCCTCTCCCTGAAGGCGGCTTCCAGTTCCGCCAGCCTCTTTCTGCCTCGCTGAGTTTCAGACTCCCCCATTGCATCCCCACTGTACCAAATTACTTCCCCGTCTCCCTGCCCCTCAACTTAACTGGGGGTTTGGGGTGGGGGGTGGAACAAAGTGGCCGGGTGTGCTGGAGGATGGCCCAAGGACTGGAACCGTGAATATGCAGTCAGCCAGGCAAGGACGGTGGGAGTGGGGGGACTTTTGGGGGCTCTGAGTCAGCCTGGTGACTCAGGCTCCTCCCTAGGCTCCCAACCGGCTCTGGGGAGGTGCCCAAGTTTCCACCAAGAACACTGCCTCCCCTCCTCCCCTCTTGTCTTTCTTCATCTTCTCTGGCCTGGGAAATAAAACGAGGGGAATCTCAAGACAATTCTGGTTAGAGAAGGGAAGGAAAATCCTCTCTATCCTAGTTCAGTCTCAGGAGAAATCTTATTTATCCTCAGATTTCTTGCTTGCAAGCCTAGCCTACTAGTTAACTCACACAGACTGGCATCAGCTACCTTTTTCCTGGCTCTTCATCCTATATGGCTGGAGCGTAGACGGTGGTTCTAAGAAAACAGAAAGGAAAAGGAATCTAAAAGTAATATTCTGGGGGAGACACTGAATTCTGAGAGTTGTCACCGGGTTGGCTGAGTGGATCCAAGAGGTGCCTTAAGCCTCCCTGCAGAATTTCCATCACCTACCCCCTCCCACATCCATAAAATCCATGTAAAAACAAGATGCTTGCTACCCAAATACAGGTTTGAGAAAAGTCTCTTAGTTTTATACGTGCAACAAAGTTGCTTCCCAAGTGCACCCCTGCACAGTTTCTAGCCCTGCTGCTGCTCCGTGCCGGGTCTCCCCTGCACGCCCTCCTCGTCCCTGCAGAGTCTCAGCCTGAGTGATATATATATATATATATATATATATATATATATATATATATGCTCCACTCGTAGGAATCGATTTCAAGATCCGCACTGTGGATATAGAGGGGAAGAAGATCAAATTGCAGGTCTGGTGAGTGAACCCCCGGGACCGCTGGCCACAAACCCTTGTTTGCCTCCTGTCACCCTTTCCCTTCCATTTGCCTCATTTCTCTCCCTTTCCCCACAGCTCCTTCCGGTACTTCTCCATTTCCTGTCGCCTTGCTCAGACGTCCTTCCATCCCTCTTCCTGCTCACTCAACTATTTATTTTCAGCTTTCTTGTAACTGTCTTGCCTCTCCTGGCTCCAGAGCATTCTCTGAACTTGACAAATGTCTGCAGGGCTGCCACGTGGAAATGACATTAAAGCAGGTGAGCAGCAAATGGCAGAACTAAGACCTGACTCTGTCTGTGAGCTCCCTGAATTACCTCAAGCCCAGAAAGCTGAAGATAGAGGGCTGGGCTGTCACAGGAAGCCCGGGACTCCGAAGGTGTGCAAGTGGCTGGTGGCCTGAGAGAGGTGTTGGGATGCAACAGATAAGAGCAGGTTGTGGTTCAAGTTCTGGCTCTGCTGTGGAAGGACTTTCATTAGTTATTTAGCCTCTCCAAATCTGCGTCCCCGTTTGTAAAATAAGGACAGTAGAACGTGTCTCACAAGTGTAGGGTGAAGATTAGCAGTGCTTGCACAGAGTAATCCTGCAACAAATAAACCCGAGACCTTGTTCCCAGCTGTCTTACCTTCTTTTCCTCCTTTACTGTTTTCTGATGCTGTTCCTTTCAGCCCCCACTCTGTTGCAGAAGCTAAATTCTTAGCAGGGGGGATTCTCTCTTCGGAGAGCTGTTCCCTCTGTGCCGCCCCACAAACGTTCCGCCTCTTCAGGGACACGGCTGGCCAGGAGCGATTCAAGACGATCACCACCGCCTACTACCGCGGGGCCATGGTACGGGGTGTGGGTCTGGACAAGGGATGAGGCGGTAGACTGCAGGGTTCTGAGAACCACGGGCCGCAGGGTCGGGCAGGGACGGTGTCAGGGTTACAGTGTGGGATGTGGAGGGCCCCACCTGGACTAGTGATTAGATTCGTGGGTAGGACTTGCAGGGTCACTTGGAGGGGCAGGGAGCAGCAACGGGGGAATGTGGACCAAGGCTCCATGGTGGACTCTTGCCGTCTCCCAGGGCATTATCCTAGTGTATGACATCACAGACGAGAAATCCTTCGAGAACATTCAGAACTGGATGAAAAGCATCAAAGAGGTGAAAACCATCCTGGAGAGACGGGGGACTGGGTAGAACCTGGAGGGTGAGGGGGCCGTGAAGGTGAGCAGGACCCAACTTTACTCCTCCTGCCCTTTTGCTCCCAGAATGCCTCTGCAGGGGTGCAGCGTCTGCTGCTGGGGAACAAGTGTGACATGGAGGCCAAGAGGAGAGTGCGGAAGGAGCAGGCCGATCAGGTGAGGCCCGGCTGGGCGGCCAAGGCGAGTTCGGACTCCAAGGGCTGCCGCCACCTTTATCCACCCGTCTCATCTCTCCACCCCACAGCTGGCTCGGGAGCATGGAATTCGATTCTTCGAGACAAGTGCCAAGTCCAGCACAAATGTGGATGAGGTGAGACACACCCCATGCCTGCCCCCCACTCCCAGAGACGGCTGTTAGGCCGCCACCGTCGTCCCCTCCAACCTGCTCTGACCAGTCACTCCTTTCCCCCACAGGCTTTCAGCTCCCTGGCCCGGGACATCTTGCTCAAGTCAGGAGGCCGGAGATCGGTGAGTTGGTCGTGCTGGACTGAGCACAGCTGTGGGTGTGTGTCGTGTAAGGCGTGAACGCTGAGGAGGGGAGCGGTGCTAACACGGCCGGTGAGGGTGGGGCCCCTCCAAACAACGTACAATCTCAGACCCCGGCCAGCTGTTCTCACCCTGACCCCAGTGCGCTTCCACCTCTAGGGAAACAGCCACAGGCCCCCTGGCGCGGACCTGAGAGCTTGTGACAAGAAGAGCAGCAGCAGGTGCTCCCTCGGCTGAGGACCTGGGCCTGGACGCTGGGCCGAGGGCGGGCAGATGGGGCTCAGGGGGTGGAGGTGGGTAGATGGCAGATGGCCGAGCGGGGAGCAAATGCAGAAGAAAAGGAGGAACGCGAGAGGAGAGAAGGTAGAATAGAGAGGCAGGGAGAGGCGAGGAGGAGAAAGATGGCAGGAAGTCAGAGAAGGTGAGGGGCAGGAAGGGAGGGAGGAGGGAAGCAAGGGCCCCGGGCGCCAGGCCCTCCCTGGACTTGTAAGGCAGACAGAAGTGTAAATAAACAGTTGGCTCGTCGTCGTTACCGGATCAGGTTTTAGGGCCGTGTGAGGGGTGGGCTCAGTAATCCCTCTGAAGCTCTGATCCTACCACTCTGCATGGTCTTTCTCCGCATTAAAGGCCACCACCCACACAGAGTCCCCTGGTTTGGGTAACTTCCATCACCAGAACTGCTCTCTGCTCACCAACCTAATTCCTGCCTCTAAGGTGGCTGGGCTGCCAGAACCTGGCCAGGTTCCTGTGACACCAGGACCTGTGTGCAGCTGTCCCTTTCCTGCGACTTCATGGACAAGAGAACAGCAAGGAGGTTCTCTGAACCTGAGGGGCTTGACATCCTTTCCATGATGGAAATTAGAGGGTCCTCATGGGCAGAACCTCGCCTAGTATCCAGAAGGGCTCTTTCTTAGGCCTTCCCAGGGGAGAGACAGCCCTGGCCTCAAGGAAATAACAGGACCTTGTATTGTTTATCCCATGATTTCTTTAAGCGCCTTTGATTCTGCCAGCAGTCCTTTTAGGTGGCTAGTAGGTGTTATTTTCCACTTTTATAGAGGAGGAAAATGAGGCACAGAAGAGGCTCATTTACTCCTAAATCTTTATTGAGCATCTAGTATGTGCCAAGCACAACAGTCAAAATAGTATAACTTTTGGGTGGAACTTTACGTGATGGACAAGCAAATTTTAACACATACTGCTCCTAAATACTGCACAACAAAGAGGCCAAACTACTGGCATGCCAAAGAACTACCACCTTGACCCACAGCCCCCTTTTGACCCTTACACCACAGTATCGAAACAGCAAACTTCTCTCACAGGACCTTTTAACAGGATTAATGAACGTATCAGATTTGGTTTAGGCAAAATACCATTAGGAGTGTAATTCGCAGATCTGAAGTTCAAGGCATTTAAGAAATCCCCATGCCTGTGGCGTGGAAGTGGATGGCATGACCCTGCGGACAGCAGCAAGGCTTTCTGTGCTGCTGTTTCTTGTTGGTAAAACACAACACCAGGAAAGGGCCTGGCCATGCTGGGAGGAGAACTGTGGTGTGGTCGGATACGTGTGCTAGGTACCAAGCTTCCATGGGGTGAAGATCTTACCTGGATCACGTCTGAGCTCTGTAGTCAACGACCCAGCGAGTGTAATTTGCTCAAGGTTATGAGGAAAGACTTACATTTCGTGAATCCCAGGAAGAACACTGACTAACCTTCACCATACCCCGAGCAAAGATTTTAAAAGCCAGTTTCAGTGTGGAGGCTTATTGTTGCTTGGTAAAGCGAGTGGATGGGAGAGCTTTTGACCCTCGCCTGTCCAGAGACACGGTAGGGTTTGATAAGGAGTAACAGCATGCTAGAAGGTTTCAGCCAAGACTTCTCCTCCAGCTAAAAGCCACCGGAAAACACCCACACCTACTTTGGTAGCGCACAACTACTGATCCGCACAAATAGTAACGTTGGGGAATGAGCAAGTGGTCACAGAAAAGTAAAGCTCAGTCCTCACAGTTTTTTTGTTCAACTCCTGTGCAGTGGGCTTTCCAGTCTGATGGCTCCTGTTCCTGAGCAGCCAGCTTTACTCCCGATGGGAAGTCAGAATTTATGGGACATTGCACCCATAAATTTTAACCCTAAAATAAAGTACTGAAGCCCTGGGGTCGCGGGAGTAGCTGTTATATTTAGGCCAGGAACGCTTCTTGGGAGAGGAGAATGTGGGGTGGCGTTAACAAAAGTCTGGGGACGAGCCCTTTCATCTTGAGAAGTGGGGGACAGAGTACTATTAGTGACCTTCTTTATGTGAATTTAAGTATCTCCTTGAACTCACACGGTCCAGTTGTCTGGGAGGCTGTAGACCTGTATGTGTGTAAAACTAGGATGAAAATATGGGCAGAGTTAGATAATAACTAATGCCACACGGTAAAGCAAGAGTGTGGGTCAAGTCTCTGCGTCCTGGATACATATCCAGGGTTAACTCCATGGGGATGGAAAGCAGGGGTGAATCTTCGGCCTTGGAGCCGAACGTCTGGGGCTCACTCACGCCTTAGGTCTCCCACTCACTCGCTGGGTGACCTTGGACAATCCCTTATACTCTGAGCTTACTCATAAAATGGGACTGATAACCTACTCTGACTCCTCAGGAATACTGAAAATCAAAACGACCTAAATGTTGGATTCAAAAACTATGACAGTAATGTGACGCGATGCAATTAGAGAATAAAGGAAATACTTTACTACACATTTCATTTCATTCGTATCTCGACAAAAAACCCTAGAAAATGCACATTAGCGTTTCTGTTCTACAGAGAACGCCGAGAGGGTCCTAAAGTCCCGACTCCTCTCTGCGACTTACAATGTCCTCCCCGCACGAATGACGATCCCATCAGGCGGCAGCCGGGCGAGCTAGGACCCGAGGAGCTCGTTCAAAGCACCAACGCGGGGCGGGGTTGTTGTAAATTAACACGCGATGGGGCTGTAAACTGAGGCCGCGCGTCGGGCGCAGAGATTACTAAAAACAACTTAAAAAGCAATTAACACGCGCGAAGGCGACATAATTGATCGGTGCACCGTGGGTCTCGGGAGGAGAAAGTGCAGTGTCGCCTCCCTCCCGGGGCCACCGGGGCAGGACGGGTGCCAAGCGGTAGCTTGATGGTGAATCCCAGGCTTTTCCGAGGCGGCAAAGGCCTGGGAGGACGACGCGTTGTTCCTCCCGTGGCGCTGCTCCCCAGCCCAGAAGGGGCCACCAGGCGACAGACAGCCCGGGAGCCACGAACCTCGCCAGCAGGACCGTCAGGCCGCGGCGCGCCGAGCTCGACGCCGGAAGCCCGAGTCGCACGGAGCGGAGACTGAGGGCCACCTGCCCAGACGACGAGTCCCGGCGGCCACAACCCGCGCGCCTGCGCCGACCGGAAGAGCCGCTGGAACCCTCCGCGGTCCCGGCATCCCCCGCGGTCCCGGCATCCTCCGCGGGGCAAGATGGCCGCGGCAGGGACGGCCCCGGAGGTGACGGGGTGCTAGGCCGTCCGTCCCTCGGCCTCTCCCGAGGGCCGAGGGGGTCCGAAGAAGTGAGCTCACGGCCCAGCCCCGCAAATGCGTGTCGGCTTTTCTTGCCGTGGCCATGGGGACGTCCCAATAAAGCCTTTGCCCTGACAGGCAATTCCAGCACCTCTCAGCCCTGATCTGGAACCTCCCGAGGGCTGCAGTGTCAGCGCTCCGACGGGGCGCGAGGCCAGTCCCTCCGTCCCCACAGGCGCGACCCCGAGCACCCCATGCCTACAGGCGCAGGGAGGCGTAGCCTCCCCCAGGGCAGCCACCTGTGCTGGTTGCTCTGCGCTTTCACCTTGAAGCTCTGGTAAGGAGAGGCTGAGGGCTGGGAAGTGGAGGGGGCGGGAGGATCGCCTCGTCCACGCCCCTGGGAGGGACGGAGTCCGGGAGCAGGCTCCGCGGAGGTCGGGAGTTCCCTGTTTGCCGGCCTCTGACTCTTGCCTCCCCACCCCCACCCTTCCTCCCTCCCTGTCGCTGCAGCCAAGCCGAGGCTCCGGTGCGGGCGGAGAAGCTGTCAGGTGGGTGCTGGTGTGGTAACCCGACACCCCCATAGTTCTGTTTTCTTTTGACGTCCTCCCCTTACCGGGAGCACAGGTGGGAAGGGGTGGCGCCACGCGGAATGAAGGCTTTTAGCTGTGCTGGGAAGTCGGATGGGCGGAACCTTTGGGGGAAATACCTTCTGGGTCTAGGGCTGGCATTTCTCTCCCCTTTTAGTGAGCACCTCAAATTTGCCGTGCTGGCTGGTGGAAGAGTTTGTGGTGGCAGAAGAATGCGCTCCGTGCTCTAATTTCCAGGCTGTGAGTATCTGTTGTCCCGTTTTTGTCATATCTAGTCCCTCTCGGTTTTACGAAATGTGACTTTGCGTCGTCTTTGTGTTCTTGCACTTTCAGTGTATGTCCACATTGGAACTTGTTTCCCCCCTTAAAATGTGCCCTTAATGGCAACATTCACCTAATAGTCCTATTCATAAAAAAGAAAGAAAAGAGAAAAGAAAAGAAAAGAAAAGAAAAGAAAAAGAGGAAATCTCGATGCCCAACTTGGGGCTGGAACTCACAACCCTGAGATCCAGAATCGCAGGGTCCACCCACTGAGCCAGCCGGGTGCCCCAATCATGATCATTTTTAATCCAGCAGGCTCTGGAACCTGCCCCTGAGGTGTTCTTTTTAATGCATTTCTCATGCCTCCGGCACATCCAGCATCCCCATCAGAACCCTTGTTGGTTCTCTGTTGACCACCAGCTTGGAGCCATACCAGTTGGGCACCTGCCCCTTCTGAGTGACACTCCTCATGCTTTTGCTGCTGCCCTTTCGTGACCTGTTCTTTGGTCCTTTTCTCCTGACAGAAGACCACTCCTGAGTGTGGTTCCACAGGGTACGTGGAGAAAATCACATGCAGCTCATCCAAGAGAAATGAGTTGAAAAGGCAAGTACCGTTTCTCTTCTTGAAACCTAGGTCAGCTCCTTTGTTCCTGTGATTTTAGGTAGCTCACCCAGGTCTCTCTGTCCCTCTGGAGGTAGCCTGGCATATTGGAAGGGGGGCAAAGTATGTGAACCCAAGTCCCAGTTCTGTTTCTGGATCACTGGTCCTATTGTGCGGGTTAATGCCAGCTCTGTTCATGACCACACCAGAAAGAAGCCGGATGATATATTCGAGTGGGATTTGTGTGCGGTGAACACGTTAGAAGGCTTCCAGTAGCTTTCTCTTTTCCCGCCAGATGTGTCTTGGTGGGGCTTCAGTAGAAGGGCGATGAGAGGGAGAGGTTGTCCAGCGTTCCCTGGGAATAACTGTTTCTTCCTGCTCTTAGCTGCCGCTCAGCTCTGATGGAGCAGCACTTATTCTGGAAATTTGAAGGGGCTGTCGTGGGTGTGGCCTTGGTCTTCGCTTGCCTTGTCATCGTTCGTCAGCGACAGCTGGACAGAAAAGCTCTGGAAAAGGTCCGGAAGCAAATCGAGTCCATATAGTGACTTTCTGCCCTTTGACAGGGGTCTTTAGGGACCCTGCCTCAGACAGAGACTTGTGCCCCTTATTCTGGGAGACTGGTGGTGGCGCCCCTTTCTGCGTTTCCTGTCTAGATCATTAACCAGCAAAGTAAGTAGAATGGTTCCCTTCCCTATTGTAATTTGGTTTGGGACCGGAAGTCATGGCAGCAGGCATGGAAACGGTGGCAACTTTACGCCCCAGGTTACCGACTACCTATCTTCTTCTCCTGCTACTTATTTAAAACTTTCAGGATACAATTTCAGCAAAAAAGTTTATTTCTCAGCCAAAACCTGTTTCCCCTCAACCCTAACCCCAAAGAAGAAATAAAGTTGCAGATGTATAAAGTATTTGAAATGCCTCACGTAGCCTGTGCCTCAGGGTACAGACATTTAGGACGTCCAGAAATGATTCAGACCCCTGAAGCCAAAGAATTCTGAATGGGAAACCCAGGGGGAGCAAGAGCCACGAGGGATCCTGGATTCCTTCTTGTGGCCGGGAAGCAGGTGGGTTCACATCTCTTCTGCATGCAGCACAGCTCCTGCGTGCCCGTTGGAGCCTGTCTTCCCTCCCATCTTCTCGAGCAGTGTCCTTGTTGAGCCATTTTCACCCTTGGCCTTGAGTGGCCCCCCCGGTCTGGACTCTACTACTGTGGTCTCCAAACCTTCTGTCATGTCCTTGTGACTTAGGATATTTCTGGAAACCACTGTGGGTGGAGGAAGAAGGGCAGTAATAGAGTGTTCCCTTCGGTGGGGGTTCCTAGAGGACAGGACTTCCCTCCCCCATCTTGACTACCCCGAAAAACAGCTCCCCCCTGCCCTTGCCTCACCTCCATGAGGCTGGTAATCCTCAGGCCCAGCTTCCCGGAGACCCTGAAAGGGGCTGACACTGGGCAGGATGATTAGAGCCAGGGAAAAAAGAAGGATCTGGAGAAAACAAAAGGTCCTTTGGGCTGTGGGGACTAAAGGCAGGGAGCCAAGGGCAGAATGAATAGAGAGCGGTTGGAGTCATCAGGGATGGGAAGGCGGGTGTGGTCAGGGCTGGGGTGTCGGGATGGAGGCAAAAGATGGCGGACGTCAGGGGGTCGGGCAGCAGACTGACCACGACACAAGTGCTGGTCTGGGCAGCTTTGTCGGAGGTCCGGGCAGCCAGCAGCTGCAGCTGGCGGAGCTGAGCTACCAGGGAGCTGGGGAGGCAGAGTGGAGGGTCAGGGCTCCGGCACCAGCACCGAAGTCAGGGCGCAAGAATGGTAGCCCTAACGCCAACCCCCTCCTGCCTACCTGGGCCCCCCCCCCGGGGGGGAGCTCCCCCCAACCCCTACCTGGGCCCGCCCTCCCCAGAGGAGCAGGTTATGTATGCACTTACACGTTGCACCTCTCCAGCTCCTGGACTTTTTTCTGCAGTTCCTGGTTCTGTGCAGAGCAGGCAGCGGCCCTAGGGTGTGTGGACAGGTGGGACAAAGCTCTGCAATCCTGTGGGCCCTGGCCTGCCTGCCCTGGTAAGGAGGCCCACACAGGGCCCACGGAGAGCTGGACACCGACGTCCAGACATACCTGCTCTCTAGCCCATCGATGTACTCTTTCTTCCGCTGCCGACTGTCCTGAGCTGACTGCTTGTTCCGGATCTTCCTCCTGACCTTCTTGAGGACCCTCTCCTCTGCCTGGGGGCCCGGGGGTGTCAGTCCTGGGCCCTTAACCTCCCTCAGCGCCCCACTAGCCTCTGTGGTCCTGGCTCTGCAGAGGCCAGGATGGGGCTGCTGTGTTGGGATACCCTTTGGGGAAGCATGTTACCTTGGTGAGGGGCAGGTGTGCGGGCAGGGAAACCCCTTCCTGCCCCAGCAGACGCTTCTCCTCTTCTGTCAGGAACAAGGTCTGACAGGGCAGCTGGTGGAGAACAGGAGAGGGTGAGCGGACAGTGGGGGAGGGTCCTGTCTTTCCCATCACACAAGGCTGCTCCCTGCGTGCCTTCTGGAGAGGAATACGTAACGGTGAAGTGAGGAGGGGCGAAGGGGCCTTAATTCAGACGGGCTCTGTCTGGGGCCTCCTGGGGCTGAGAAGGGAGAGAAGAGGGGTTGTGATATGTCCTTTGCCCCCAGGCTTAGGACTTCAGGACTCTGAGCAAGCTAGGGAGGGCCGGTTCTGGTCCCCAAACCTTCAGGATATCTGAAGAAGGCAGGCAGTAACTCACTAAGGTAAGGTTTGCTTAGAATGGTTCGCTTTTGCCATTGACTTCCATCTGGCAGAGTGCGATGTCCAGTCAGGGTCAACCACCGGGAGCTCCCTGGGGCAGTGGCCCATTTTCCCCCAGGGTCTGAGCCCCACTTTCTAGATGGAAGCTCTGTCCCCTGTCAAAGAACTCCCCAAGGGCCACCAGACTGAACAACTTCTCCTAACACAGTCTGTGGGGAGGTAGGGGGCATCTGGTTAGCCTGAGCCCGCCGACAGAGTAACCCGCAGTTCTGGTACTCCTTGAAAGATTTATGCTTCACTTTGACTTAAGAGGAATTTGATTTTGCTTTTGACTCCTGATGACCTTTGGCTTTTAGCCAAACCATTTTTTGTCTTTCTGCCTTTTCCTGATTGTCCCTTCCTGCTCCCCTGAAGCCACAGACTCCCCAGTGTTTTGATGCGAATGCAAGCTTAGAAGCATCGGACTTCCTAAGGTCCCTCAGCCCGATTCGGAGATGTTTGGTGTGGATTTTGGTGCCAGCTTCGGCCAGGCTTGCAGGGAGGCCAGAACCCTTTGCCCACGTTTTGCACACAAGCAGCTCTGTCGTCAGACAGTGACTGAGCAAGACCCCTTCCTCGCCCCCCACTGCAGGAACCAGTCTAGCCAGCCTGGGGGAGGCAGCTGAGTGTTGCCCACTGTGCTGTGGCCCTGGGCTGTGGGTGTGGCCGCATGGCGCTTCCAGTGGGAACAGGTCACTTGCTGCCCCACACCCTGTGCCAGTCACCAGCTGGGATCCCAGGCAGCCTGCCCCCTCCATGTCCAGACCCAAGGCTGAAACAATGGCCATGCTGAGCAAAGTGCACATAAGTTCTGGCCTTTCTCCCGGACCCTGTCTCCAGTCTCCCTCACCCCACTTTCTCCTTAACTGAGTCATCGCCACCTTACCCCCAAGGGCTTCTGTCTTCCTTGCCCTTTTCTGCACTTAGAATCACCCATGCCTCCCTGGTCTTCAGGCCCAATGGCACAAAAACTGGGACAAAGAGATTAGCATCAGTTTCCCCCTCCCGCAGCCTCCTCCCCCATCTGTGTGGGTGCCTGTCTTTGTATCCAGGAGTACTGGATCTGGCTGGCCAAACTCACCAGGGTCGCAGGAGGCACTGGGTTTACAGTGCCTGCTCGGGGCACGGTGTCGTGAGCATCACAGGGCAGCTCGCAGACCACGCAGGCATCAGGCACCGTCAGTTGTGGGCTCCGCTGACCTGAGGGAGACACAGGTGGCTAGGAGTAAGGGAGACGAAGGCCACACCCCCATGGCAGCAGGGCCTGGCTGGAGGCACAGGCTGGGAAAACCCCTCGCCCCAGGACTAGGGCTGGGCCTGAAAGGCCACTGTCCGCTTTCCACCAGGAACACTGACCTGGCTGGAGACAGATGAACCCTACAGCTGGCCCAGCTTCCCCCTGCGTCCTCTCCAGGGCCCCTGCCTCATAGACCACCTCATAGAGAGCAGGGGGACTGGGTGCTTGAGGGGCGGGAGGCCTGTCTGGACGGCCAGGGTCCGCAGATGGATGGCCACTGTCGCTGCTGGCAGAGGCTCCTGAGCAGTACACTTCATTGGGGTCAATGAAAAGTTTCAGGAAGTCTTCAGGCTCACTGTCTCGAAGGCCCTGCAGTACCAGAGGGAGTCTATGTGTACAGAGAATTCCAGAGTGCTATGGGACGTCAAACCTGCATCTGGCCTCTTCAGTCCCTTGTGTCCTTGGACATGGGGATGGTTACAGATCACATGTCCTTTAGGGGCTTGGCCTTCAGACGTCTCCAAGTGGAGGCTGAAGCCCGATGGGCCCCCCATCACAGCTGCGCCTCCGCCCACCCCACCGGCGTCTCTCCCACTCACACAGCCACGGCCCCCACTGGGCTCCCAGCCTCGCAGCCCCTGTTCTTGGAGCTTCGTCCCCGGGGCCTCCGGAGGTGGGCCGTGCAGTCCCGGCTCCGGGAAGGTCCCTGTTGAGAAAACATCTTCTGGGGACTCCAGCCACGCATCCAGCAGGTCGGGGGTTCGGAAATCCATTCTGCAGAGAGAGCGGGACCAGGGTGAGGGCGCCCTCCCCCCAGCTCCTGGGTTCCCCGCTCCTCCTTCCACCCTCTCCCTGCCTCACCTGCCCCCGGGGATCTCGCCTCCGGCGGCCTGACGTCTGGCTCAGAGGAACGGCCCACCTCAGTGTTACCTGTTCCCAGAGGCCCAGCCCGCCGCCGGCCGCCCGGAGGGCCACCACCGCGCTTCTTTCCTCCAGGATCTCGCATCCTGGACCAGCCCAGCCAAGCCCCGCCCCCGGCCTGAGCCCGGACACGGCAGAGTGGCTGGCGCCCGGCCAGGGGCCACGGCGGGCCCGCGTCTTCGAGCTGGGGGCCGGGAGGCTAGGCGTCCGCAAACCGGCCTTGAGCAAGACCCAGACAGCCTCGCCCTTCGGGCCTCAGTTTCTGCTAGCGACAGCGAGTCTTCCCGAGGGTTGGACGGGCTCCTCAGGGGAGGACGGCGATGGCTGTGACCGGAGCACACCAAGCGCCAGCTCTCCGGCCGTGAGTTGCGTAAGACGAGAGCCCGGCAGGGTGAAGACCAGACACTGTGGGAAGGCCGCAACCCGACGGCCCGAGTCTCGCCAAGGGTTCCCCTCCCCCGCTCCGAGGCGCTCTTTCCACTCTGGACGCTGATGGGACGCCAGAGGTTTGAAGGGCAGGGTATCGAGCCAATGGGAGCGCCGACTCGAGGCAGGCTGCTCCCCGGGTGGCCAGAGGGCTGCCGGGGGGGCGGGGCACCGCGGAGGCGGGAGGGAGGCCGCGAGCCCGGCGCCGGGGCCGGGGCCGGGGCCGGGAAGCAGGGCGGTTCCGGGGCCGCGGCGGGAGCGGCTGCCTGGCTCCCGGGCCCAAGTTCCGAGCCGGGCGACGGGGAACGACCTGTTGGCCCAAGTAGGAGCTCTGAGCGCGCGGAGAGGGTCGCAAATCCCGTCCGCGCGCCGGGCTGCTGAAAAAGAACAGCGGCTTGTTAAGCGTCCACTTCAGCCAGGTCACGACCTCGCGGTCCGTGAGTTCGAGCCCCGCGTCGGGCTCTGTGCTGACGGCTCAGAGCCTGGAGCCTGTTTCCGATTCTGTGTCTCCCTCTCTCTCTGCCCCTCCCCCGTTCATGCTCTGTCTCTCTCTGTCCCAAAAATAAATAAACGTTGAAAAAAAGTTTTTTTTAAATAAAAAAAAAGAACAGCGGCTGCACACGCATACTCGTTGGACTGTGGACCAACGGAGGGTATAATTACCAACAGCATTCGTATAGTTTACAAAATGTTTTCATAAACGCTGTTCTCGCATTTAATCCACAACAGCCCCGAAGGAGACCGGGCAGGTAACCTTTCCCTAACTTCACCGACGAAGAGACAGAGATCCATGATTGCAACGTAGCAATACGGAAGCTCAGGATTGTTGGCCTCGTGACTGAAGGGCCAGGAATTCACTTCAAATTTAGCCATGGAGCTACAATGGAGCTACAGCTATGATTTTTGTCTGCCTGCATCCCCAGTAGTGCTTCGGAAAAGGGGTAGCTCCCTGAGAAAAGCAGGACAGTTTGGGGTGTGGACCCAGATCTCCAACCGATATTTCCCATGAAAATTGGAATGTGCTGAGGGTAAAAACGGGAGCGGGATCCATAGTTCTCGAGTACCTATTAGACGGTCAGGCGTTTTCGTATCTCTCACAATTCTCATAGCAAGTCATAGCTGGAAGAGAGAAGTTACTTTCTCGAGGTTACTCTGTAAGTAGGACCAAGGTTTGGACGCCTGAACCCATGTTCTTTGTACTCGCTTGTTTGCACTTTCTCAGATTTCCTGCTCATCTTCCTGCATCCTGCTCAAGTCGTCAGGAGAAAAAGCAGGCTTCCTGGACTGATGCAGAGCTCTAAGGAGAGCAGAGCTTCCCCTGCCTGGATCTTTCCTAGAGCAAGGAAGGTTTCAAAGGGCTTCCTACAGGTTGCACGTGGAGAGATGATTAAGTGGAAAATATAGTCAGCTTTCATTAATGTCAGAACTGGGAAGAACCTCTGGCATCGTCGGCGAGTCTAATTTCCCTCTTTCACCTACTTTATCGTGTTCCTGAGACGAAAAATGACTTGCTTAAGATCACACATCAAATTAAAGTAAAGGGACACCTGGTTGGTTCAGTCAATGGAGCCTGAGACTCTTGACCTCAGAGTTGTGAGTTCAAGCTCCACTTTGGATGTACGGCTTACTTTAAAAAGAAAAAACAGAGGCGCCTGGGTGGCTCAGTCGGTTGAGCCTCGGACTTGGCTCAGGTCATGATCTCCCAGTTTGAGAGTTTGAGCCCCGCCCTGAGTCGGGCTCTGTGCTGACAGCTCAGAGCCTGGAGGCTGCTTTGGATTCTGTGTCTCCCTTTGCTCCTCCCCCACTCATGCTCTGTCTCTCTCTCGTGCTCTCTCAAAAATAAATAAACGTTGGGGCGCCTGGGTGGCAGTCAGTTGGGCAACCAACTTCACTCAGGTCATGATCTCACAGATGGTGAGTTCGAGCCCCGCATCGGGCTCTGTGCTGACAGCTCAGAGCCCGGAGCCTGCTTCGGATTCTGTGTCTCCCTCTCTCTGCCCCTGCCCCACTCACGTTCTCTCTCCTCTCTCTCTCTCTCTCCTTCAAGAGTAAATAAATAAACATTAAAAAAATTTTTAAACATTAAAAAAAGAAAAATAAACAAACATAAAAAAAAGGAAAAACTTTTTTTCAAGTTGATTTATTTTTGAGAGAGGGCAAGTTGGGGAGGGGCAGAGAAAGAGGGAGGGAGAGAGAGAATCCTAAGCAGGCCCTGGCACTGTTAGCACAGAGCCTAAGGAGGGTCTCCATCTCAGGACCGTGAAATCATGACCTGAGCCAAGATCAAGAGTCAGATAGTCAACTGACTGAGCCCCCCCAGGTGCCCCTAAAAGTGGTTTTACTAAAGCACACAGACAGGACCCATGGGCAGAAAGAGCTGCACTGGGGTTGTGATGGGTGACTGTGACTGATTATATACCTTCAGGTTGGGAGGGGGTTAGGGCCAAAGTGAGTCTCAGGAATTTTGGAAGCAAGGTTCCCAGGACCTTGAAGCCTAGCTGTTGTTAGGAAAAGGTCGTGTATTACCATTTGGCCAGTCACGAGCCCCTTCAGTGTGTATCAGTGGGCCATATGCTTAAAGGATGATTGTTAACAGGTATCTTGGGGGGTAGAGGTACAGTAAGTTTCCAAAGGAGTTTTTATATGTTAAAGTAGACTTTCGGGATCGTGGGGGTGGGGATAATGTTAAGCTAAGGTTGCCTTTTGCCCTGAGCAAAGTGTCATCATTGAGGCAGCTGAGTTCCTAGAGGAAGGTCGTTGGTCAGTGGGTTGTGGGCAGTAAGAGAATTCAATTTGTGTGTGTGTGTTTCCTACATCTCTTTGTATCCTACCCTCCCATGAGGTTAGAAGAGCATTCTGATAGCACGGGGGTTGTGGGCCAAGAGGATCCAGGCTGAGTAAACAATGAGGGTTCTAAGTTGAAAATAACTCTGGTGCATTCAAGAAACAGAAAACAGAAGGGAGGCCAGTAGGGCTGGGGGCAGAGGAGTTCAAGGTGAGTTCAGGAAGAGGCCAACCAGATGCCTGGAGGCAGGAAAGCCGCTCTCCCCCTCCCATCCCTGAGCTGGGGCCCACCAGGTCTCTACTTGCACAGGGCAGCCAGAAGGCTGCACGGAAGCTCAGGCCACGGATAGTCAAGAAGGGATTCCTTTCAAGAAATGCCCCCCTTTTGGAGGCACCTGGGTGGCTCAGTCAGTTAGGAGTCTGACTCTTGGCGACTCTTGGTTTCCGCTCAGATCTCACGGCTGGCGAGTTGGAGCCTGCGTTGAGCCCCACATCAGGCTCCACTGACAGCACAGAGCCTGCTTGAGATTCACTCTCCCTCCCTCCCTCCCTCTCTGCTCCTCCCCTGCTCACACACTCGCTCAAAAATAAACTTGAAAAAAAAAAAAGAAAGAAAGAAATGTCCTTTCTTTGCTATTTCCCTTTTCCAATTCTGCCTCATCTTTCTCCTTTGTCGTGGGTGCACACGAAAGGAGTCGAGCAAGGAAGTCGGTCCAGGGACGGGAACGTTTTCCCTCGGGCGCCGAGGCCTACAGAAGGGTCTTAGAGCCTCCCAGGGAACAGCCCAGATTGTGCCCGAGACCAGGAAGAAGACCTCAGAGTCGCGGGGGTGGGCCCAGGCTCCAGCCTCGCCCGCGGGCGTCCCAGCTTCCGGCCGACCGGGCCCGTCCCACCGCCCCGGGGCGCCCCAGGCCCGCGGCCCCTGGGCCCGCCCGCTCGCCGCCCCGCCCCGCTCCGCCCCCGCCGGCCCCTGATTGCTGCTGGGGCACGTCACTCCGGGTCGGACCCCGCCCCCCGAGTGGTCTCATTGGCCGGAAGCGTCTCGGGGGCGGGTCGCGGCGGGCGGGGCCCGGGTCGCGGCGGAACGGGGCCGATGAGGCCGAGGGGGACCCTGGCGAGGTGAGTGTGCGCCTCGGGCCGTGCGGGCGGGGCCGCCTGGGCGCCCGCCGCGACCCCTTCCACGCTCGGGCCCCGACGGTGGCCGTCTGCCCGCCGCTGCCCGCTTCGGGCGCGGCGCTGGGGGAACGAGAACGGGGAGTGACCCGGCCCCAAACACCCTGCTCAGGTGGCCCACGGAGCTGCCCGCGACACCTCTGCGCCGCCCGACCCCCTTCGCTCCGGCCTCTCCTTCCTGCAGGGGGCGCATCCTGCCCTTTCCCGAGAGGACCCAGGCTCCTTGGCTGTCTGGGAGCTCCAGGTGAAAGGGTAATGAGCCGCCCACAAGCCCTCCCGCCTCAGTTTCCCTGTCGCGGGGTCCCTGAACGAGCCACTCGGAGGGGTGAAGTCTGCGGGGAAAGAGGACCGTTCCCGCCACAGGAGCGCATGAGTCGCACTGAGTGGGGAAGGTCGGAAGGTGGCAGGGTGAGGGAGCCCCGCTCTGCTGACGAGCTCTCCCCTTTGCCCCCCTTTAAGTGACCATCGCCCCCTTGGCTCTGTCTGCCCAGGTCTGACAGTCGTTGGAGCAGCCACAGCCACCATGGGGCCCTGGGGAGAGCCGGAGCTCCTGGTGTGGCGTCCGGAGGCGGTGGCCTCGCAGCCCCCAGGGCCCGTGGGGCTGGAGGTGAAAATGGGGGCCCTAGTGCTGCTGCTGGTGCTCACGCTTCTCTGCAGCCTGGTGCCCATCTGCGTGCTGCGCCGTCCGGGGGCTGGCCCCGAAGCCTCAGGTGAGGCCCCTCCCCGCCGCCTCCCAGGCTGAGGGTAGGGGAAGGCCCTGGGGCTGAGGAGGGTGACCTAAAGGGGGAAAGTGGCAGCGACCATTGCTTGGGTTGGGGCAGGGGGGCCTGAGGGGGCTCGTCGCTCAGTCCTGTCTGTGCTCCGCTCCTGCCCAGCCTCCCGCCAAAAAGCCTTGAGCCTCGTAAGCTGCTTCGCAGGAGGTGTCTTTCTGGCCACCTGTCTCCTGGACCTCCTGCCTGACTACCTGGCTGCCATAGATGAGGCCCTGGCGGCCCTGCACGTGACGGTGAGCCCTTGCTGGCCGCATGCGCCCTTTCGTGTGTGGTGTGCTCAGTCACATACCTGGAGGAGAGGTGGCTTGTGTGGCTGTCTTCCTGGGGTGCCCCACGACCGTGCGGAAGGCGTTTAGCACGTGGCCATAAGAACTGGGGTTTTCAGTTATGGGGCATAAATTTTCTGTGGCGCACGCCACCCCATCCCCATGTGACTGTTTTGCACCCTTTGACAGTGAGACGAACCTTCTTACTAGGCATGTGATCTGCTCTGTGAGTTCCTGGGTCCCACCTTCCAAGAATGACCCTCACTCTCACAGCCCTTTCCTGAAGGCTGTGATAGAGGGCCTGGGAAGGGAAGGAGGCCTGGAGTTCCCGACCAGAAAGGCCATAGTTCAAAGAAGTAGGACGTGAGGAAGGTCAAGTGCGAGGCGTAGGGAAGTCTCGCAGGAAAAAGAGTTGTGTGGAGGTGCCAGGAAGGCCCCCTGGGCTCTTCCTCTTCCTGCAACTGAGGACTGAGGAAGTAACACTGATGTACCTGCTGTGACTGAGTGGCGGGTGGCCCTGTGTGACTATGTGTAAGTCTCAGTGGCCCCATGATAGTGTGTGGCTCTGTGTGTGAGCACACGGTGAGGTGGGCGACACCTGATCCCTGTGTGCGTGCACGCGCCTCCGTGTCACCAGGCCGTCCGCATCCATGACTCTCGGTTGGGGGTGGTTTTGCGCCCCCTCCGCAGGAAACATTTGGCAGTGTCTGGAGACACTACCATTGGGTTGTCAGCTCTGGGAAGGAGGGCTTTGTGCCTGTTCTTGGCATTTACTGGGTACCGGCTCGGGTACAGGACAGCCCCCCAAAATAAGGTTCATCCGATCCGAGATTTCAATAGTGCTGAAGCTGAGCCACACGTAGTGCCGTGAGGGACGCCATAATCCGTGTGATTGTGTATCACTCTGTGTCTGTGTCACCAAATGACTATCTTTGTGTAAATGTGTCTGTGAGGGGCCCTGGGTCTGTGACTGGGACCCCTCTACACCCTGACCGTGAACCCTCTGCCCCATCCCGGCCTGTGCCCTGAGCTCCCTGCCACCCTCTCCCCACAGCTCCAGTTCCCCCTACAAGAGTTCATCCTGGCGATGGGCTTCTTCCTGGTCCTGGTGATGGAGCAGATCACACTGGCTTACAAGGAGCAGTCAGGGCCGCCGCCTCGAGAGGAGACGAGGGCCCTGCTGGGAACAAATGGTGGGCCGCAGCACTGGCACGACGGGCCAGGGCTCCCACAAGCGGGTGGAGCCCCAGCGGCCCCCTCGGCCCTGCGAGCCTGTGTCCTGGTCTTTTCCCTGGCCCTGCACTCCGTGTTCGAGGGGCTGGCGGTGGGGCTGCAGCGAGACCGGGCGCGGGCCATGGAGCTGTGCCTGGCTCTGCTGCTCCACAAGGGCGTCCTGGCCGTGAGCTTGTCCCTGCGGCTGCTGCAGAGCCGTTTGCGGGCGCAGGTGGTAGCTGGCTGTGGGATCCTCTTTGCATGCATGACACCTCTGGGCATTGGGCTGGGTGCAGCCCTGGCAGAGTCGGCTGGGCCACTGCACCAGCTGGCCCAGTCTGTGCTGGAGGGCATGGCAGCTGGCACCTTTCTCTATATCACCTTCCTGGAAATTCTGCCCCAGGAGCTGGCCACTTCTGAACAGAGGATCCTCAAGGTCATTCTGCTCCTCGCAGGCTTTGCCCTGCTAACTGGCCTGCTCTTCATCCAAGTCTAGGGGGCTCCAGGTGCCCTAGACCTTCCTTTCCTCTCCCAGAGTATGAGAATAAGGAGTGGGGAAGGGAGGTACTGAGGATCAAGGGGTTCTCAGAGGTAGGGATGGAGTCTTTGGAACTATCTGACCCATGAGAGGGATGTGGTAGACAAGAGCCTGGCCCTAAGGGACAAGAGATAGTTAAGTCACTAAAGACATGATTGAAGGACGTTCATAGTGGGGAAGACACTGAATGCTAGAATCTGGGGTCAGACACTACATACAGGGACAAGCTGACACTGGGAAGGCTGGAGGCAGGTGCCCAGCTGCTGTGGGGTAGAGGTGTAGAGAAGGCACAGCCCAGGGTCGGCTGTCCTGCTGGTTCTAGCCCATTTCAGCCCTCTGTCACTTGGGGGTGGAGTGGACCCCTACTTTTCTTAGCTCCTACTCTCCTCTTAGTCTCCTGCTTCCCTTCTCCCAGGGGACTAGTGCCAAACGGCCTCTTCCTGCCAGTTTTGGTACCTTCTCTGGCTTTTCTAGTCCTGCTCACTTCTCTATTTTTAAAGTGCCAAATAAATCTCTTCCCTCTTTCTCAAAAAGCACAGTGATGGCACTGAACCGTGCCCAACACTTCAGCGGAGGGGCCCTGCTTGCCCTTTATTTGGGGGCAGAAATGTTTGCTGAGTTAGGGCTGGGAGAGGGTTGCCAGAGCCACGGCCGCCACCACCACCACTACACCCTAGGAATATTGAACATGGACATGGTACCCCATGCCCAGATGATAAAAACTGAACTGCCAAAACTTTCTTTTTTTTTCTTTTTTTTTTTTCCTATACCAGAGGAGCCCAAGGGGGAAGGGGAAGGCTCACCCTCAGCGTTATTTTTGGGGAGGGAGGGCTGTGGACAGAGCCATATTCTCTAGAATCTATTTTACTAACTGACCTGTTTTGGGACTTGTTACCCAAATAAAAGATGTTTCTATATATTTGTACAGTATCTGATTCATTTGTCTTGGGGAAGGGGTGGGCACGTGGCCAGTCTGAGAGGGCTTGAGTCCCAGATGTTTACAGGGACATTACCCTGCTCTCCCGATTCTCATTCGGGCCTGAAGACCCACATTTTTCTCCTTTTGTCTCTTCCTTCTTCCCGCCCTGTCTCCACCCCTTCCCTTCCTCCCCTTCCCCTTCCTCCCCTGCATCCCGCTCCCCTTCGCGTTCGGAGCCTCGGGACAACTTTAGAACTACTCTTCCCAGCCTGCCCCGTGCGGGGAGGAGCCCAGGGAGGAGGAGTCAAGTTCCCAGGCCCCGGAGCCACAAGGCTGCTGGGAAATGGGGTCCGCTTCCTGTCCGCGCCGCTCGCCCGAGGCCGCGCAAGGGTCACGTAAACAAACTACAGTTCCCGGCGGCCCCCGCGCGGCAGGTCCGGGCTAGGCTGGGGCCGGGTTCGCGGTGCTCGCCGAGGCGGCGGCGGCGGCGGCAGCGGCGGCGGCGGCTGCGGCTGGAGGCGCGGGCCGGGGCCCGCGGCGGGGCCGGGGCTGGTCCGGGAGGGTGGCGGGGAGGGACGCGCGGGGAAGATGGCGACGGCGGGAGCGAACGGGCCCGGCTCGGCCACGGCCGCAGCTTCCAATCCGCGCAAGTTTAGTGAGAAGATCGCGCTGCAGAAGCAGCGTCAGGCCGAAGAGACGGCGGCCTTCGAGGAGGTGATGATGGACATCGGCTCCACCCGGGTGAGGGGCCGCCCGGGCAGCGGGAGCGGAACGAGCAGCCGCGGAGCGCGGAGCCGGGAGGCGGGGCGGGGGCGGGCGCCAGCGCGAGGGAGGCGGAGCGGGGCCGCCGCCGTCCGGGAGGCGCGGGCGGAGGGCCGAGGGGCCGGAAGACGGGCTTGCGGGGGAGGCCGGGGCTCGCGGGAGCCTGGGGTTGGGGAGCGAGCGGGGGCCGCGTGCAGAGAGCGCATCCCCGATCGAGTCCCCGGGGACGCTGCTGCCAGCATCCCCGAGGCGGGGCCGGGCCGGGGGCATGGTCCGCCGGGCCCAGCCTGGCGCCTCCGAGTTGGTGATGTCCTCCAGTCGGTTCCCTCTGCCCAGTTGTGCCGCTCTCGGCACTTTCGAACCTCCGGGAAAGGGCCCCTTGAGTGGTTTGAGTCGCAGCGCCGGGTCTAGTGGGGCAGGAAGTCCCCTCCTGCGTCCCTTCCCTTTGCTTCCTTTTTCAAATATTTCTTGTGGTTTCCTGACGTGAATGTAGGTGAGGACCATTGCGCACAGACTGTGCTTGATGTTTTGCTCTGGCCGCCGTGGAGGGGAGGTGGAGACTTTGAGGCTCCAAAGCGGGTAACCAGTTGGCTATAGGTCAGGTTTGCTGAGCTTTCTAGGAAGATGACTGCTTAATGGGTCGGTTATGAGGTGTCGGGCAGGGCCTTCTATGTTTGGGAATATTCTTTTCTAAGTAGTTCCAGAAAGAAAGCATCCTGGCCGAGTTGCCTTTGAAGCCCCTCTGGCCTTGGTTTCTTGCTTCCCAGGGCTGGATGTCAGAGGGAGTGAGGGTGGGAGTTGGCCCAGCTGGGAAGCAGCCCTTGTTTAGGGACACGTTAGTCTCCAAACAGCAGGTGAGCGTGTGGCACTGATCCCTCGTGGCAGGGAGCTGGAAGGAACCTCAGGGGACGTAGTGGAACGTAAATACCATATTTGAAAGCTCTTTCTGCTGGGCTGACTGTGGTCGTGTCTGTGACCATGACTCTGGTTGTACGCTTGCGTGTGTCCAACCCTAAACTGTTAGTCTTTCTTGTGTTTTTTTTCCTCTGAGTTTCCAGAGACCGTGTGTTCTAGTTTGCGGGGGGTCAGAGCAGAGAGAGTTAGGTGGGGAGGCAAATCGCGTGTGCCTGTGCACACACACCCCTCCAAGTGCCATGAGGTTCCTGATCTAACTTTGGACTGCTCTCCTTTAGGAGGCAAGAAGGTGGGCGAGGGGCACCGCTTGAGATGCTGCCCTCTGTCTGGACTGTGACTCCAGCACAGGTGTGGGGGGACTTGAGCATCTGTGTGTGCAAACAGAAAGGCCGTGAGAAGTTCAAAGCTGAGATTTCTGTCTTTGTAGTGCTTTGGTTTGTCAGAACGCCGCCTCCACCCACCCAGCCCCTGGGCTGCGCATACATGTCTAGTGGGCATACAAGGCCAGGGCTTGGGGACCCAAGAACCTAAAGCCAAAGATAAGACATCTGGGGCTTAGCTGGTTATCTGGCCAGCAGAGAGGGCTCCTCAGAGGCAGACACAGCTACAGGGGCCTGTGCTACTGAGAGGCTGGGTCATCACACACAATAATAGCAATTCGAGCGGCCCAAACGTTCACATCGTGTCCGCTAAGCTCAGTGGGCCGACCTCTTGGAACAGAAAGTCACTTTTGACGTTGGCCTGTGCACAACAGTACATGACCCCCGGAAGCCCACCAGTCGCCCTGGGCCTGGGTTTTGGTTAGCAGCAGCGTCTGCGTCTCAGAAGTCGACGCTCACCTCTCTCAGACGGGTTTGAGACGTGTAGACAGGCAAACACCACGCCAGCCCGAGGGTTGTGCCTCCAGGTGCGTCTCCGCAGGGTGGGGGGTCAGGTCAGGGAGACGGCTCTGGCACAGGCTGAACTGGGGCATTCCTCACCCCCATTCTCAAGGTTCCCCTGGCAATCCAGAGCCTTTAGAACTAGTTAGAAGGGCGCACCTGGCTGGCTCAGCTGTGGAGCGTGCGACTCTTGATTTCAGGGTTGTGAGTCTGAGCCCCCGCATTGGGTGTAGAGATTACTTTAAAATCTTGGGGTGGGGGGAGAACTTAAACAGAGGATGGCTTCTTGGTTTTGGCACTGTTTTTCCAGCTCGGAGAGCCATCATTTCCTGGATATTCTAGTTCTGGTGGTGCAGGCTGTCTGTGTGGCTTTCCTGAGCCTAGAAGCCTGTGCCCTCCGGAGTGGCATGGGGACAGGCCGGCGATAATGGCTCCGTGGCATCCACCGTGGCCTGCCCCTCACGTGCCAGTTAGTCCTAGACGCATCTGGAGGGGAAAGTGGAGGTGCCTCCTAGGCACCCTTCCCCGGAGTCAATCCACGTGACTAGCCTGGGGGCTCCTGGCAACCCCTCAGGGACTCTGTTTAGACCGCTGCCAGCGGGGACGGGCCGCAAGCAGAATGGCAGGCCCCGCCTGGCAGGGGGATGCCCGCCGTCGGTGGTGGTGACGAGAGTGGCCTGCAGAAGAGCCAGGGCAGCTTCTGCACCAGGTCGCAGCGGACCCGTCCCCCGGCACGGCCTTTTCTTCGGGTGGCCCTCCGGGGTGCGCGGGCAGTGGTGGCACACAGGTGGCAAGGGTGGCCCACGGGGACAGCGGTCAGGGTCCTCCCTGACGTTGCCGTCTGTCCTCCGTGTCTCAGTTACAGGCCCAAAAATTGCGACTGGCGTACACGAGGAGCTCCCATTACGGCGGGTCTCTGCCCAACGTTAACCAGATAGGCTGCGGCCTGGCCGAGTTCCAGGTGAGTGGGCGCCGGCCCTGGGGGGTGGGGGGGGAGGGCACGGGCGCCCGGGCAGCTGCCCCTTTGACTTCTCTGTGTCTTTTGGCAGAGCCCCCTCCACTCGCCTCTGGATTCGTCTCGGAGCACTCGGCACCACGGGCTGGTGGAGCGGGTGCAGCGAGACCCCCGAAGGATGGTGTCCCCGCTCCGCCGCCACCCCCGCCACATATCCTTCCCGGAGGGCGGTGGGGCCGGGTTCCCGGGGAACTCGTGGTGGGAAGGGACTGGGGTCCTCTCCGGGCCTCCCAGAAAGGCTGCCCCCTGGCCCGCGCGTCAGCGCTGGCTCCCGTGGCGGTGAGCCCCCCCCCCCCCCCCCCCCACTGGGCCGTGCCTCAGTCTCTGGCGGCACAGGCTTCGGCCTGCCTTTGCCGCCAGAGGCAGGACACGTGTCTCCTGCCGGAGGGGGCTTTGGGTCCCTCTGCACTTTTTCTTCCTCGCCTTTCTGTTTCTGGCTTTCGGTCCTAGAGGCTTTTGTAGACCCGTTTCCCACGCCCTGTCTGCTTGGTCTCCTTCATTTTTCCAACTCTTCCGGGCCTGGTTCCTTTCTCTCTTCCTTTCTTTGGCCCTGCTGTCGCCCCTTGCAGAAGAGGAGGGGGTGCTTGTTTCTGGAACCGGCCTCCTGTGCTGCCCCCGCTACTCTCTCACCTGGTCTCTGTCCCCGCTGCCCCTTCCTCCCTTCTCCTTAACTGGTGCTGCTCACGTCGACAGCTCTCCCTATAGTCCTGCCTACTTGTCTCCTCCCCCGGAGTCCAGCTGGCGGAGGTCAGTGTCTAGGGCAGACGGATCTCCTGTCCACTCTGACGTGTCTCTGGAGGGAGCTTGGGTTGGGGCTAGGCTGGGAGGGTGGGGGCGGGCGGAGTAGGTGGGTCAGAGTCCGGTCTTGGCCATGTTGACACGGGCGGCCAAGCCTCCCAGCCCAGCCAGCGCGGGACCAATGGGGACCGTGGCCGGCCGGGGTGTGTGTCGGGAGGAGGCGGAGTGGGCGCCCGAGGCGGAGTCCTGGCCCTCAGGTGTCTGGACCTCCCCGCTCACGTCCTACTCGGTGCCTACACCGCACAGTCCCGCTGGCCTCCACGACGCCCGTTCCACTTGTCCTGGCAGAGAGAAGTTCACAATTTCCAGATCCCTTAGCTTGATCGCGGGAGAGGGGTCACGGGTCACAGGTAGCAGAAGAACCGGAAAAGAGGCGCGGCCCTGGCTGCCCAGCCCCGGCCGTCTCCAGCCCCGAGCCTGCTTTCCTGTCCATCGCTAGCCTTCCTCCTGGTGACCCTGTGTTTCCACCCCAGGACGATGCCCTGGGGCAATTTCCCTGCAGAGAAGGGGCAGCTGTTTCGACTACCATCTGCTCTGAACAGGTGACGGCCCTGGCCTTCTCGGGTCGCGTCTCGTACCGCAGTTTCTGGGCCCTGCTCCCCCGCTCCACGCTGTCCCAGCAAGCACTTTCCCCTGTGGAGCAGGGCCCGGGGCCGGGAAGCCCGCTCATCTCAGCCTCCCCCCCACCCCCCAGGACAAGTTCTGACTCTGCCCTTCACACCAGCGTGATGAACCCAAGCCCTCAGGACACTTACCCAGGTCCCGCCCCTCCCAGCATCCTGCCCGGTCGCCGCGGAGGTGAGCGGCCCAGGCCTCGGGCAGGGCAGGGAGTAGTTTCCACGGCTCAAGCCGGCGCGCGGGGAAGCGCGTCCCGGAGCCAACTCTTCTGCATCCTTTGCAGGTTTTCTGGATGGTGAGGTGGATTCCAAAGGTACGTGTTCCTTGCCGTGTGCGGATACTGATGGCAGGGGGTTTCTGGGCCAGAGTCGGGGCTTCGAACAGGGCCGGGTGCAGGACTCCCGCGTCCCCAGCTCCGTCGGCCACTCTCACGGCCAGTCTTTCTCTTTCAAGTCCATGGTGCCGAGGAGAACTTGCTGGACGACAAGCACTTGCTGAAGCCCTGGGACGCGAAGAAGGTCGGTGTGGCCCACGTCCCTCTTCTTTCCACGGGCCAGGTCCTCCTTGGCCCTTGCTAAGTGTTCTTCCTTCTCTCCTCAGCTGGCCTCCTCCTCCTCCCGGCCTCGGTCCTGCGAAGTCCCTGGAATTAAGTAGGCACCTCCGGGAGGCCGGCGGAGGGGCTGGGGGAGACGTGGGAGGCTGGCGTCCAGCCCCCTGCCCCCCGACCGCGGCCCCCACGTCCCCCTCTCTGTCCTTTCCCCCCCACAGCATCTTTCCGTCTCCTGACCAGCCTGCCAGCGTGCCTGTCCTCCCGCCCGCCATGAACACGGGAGGCTCCCTGCCTGACCTCACCAACCTGCACTTCCCCCCACCGCTCCCTACCCCCCTGGACCCTGAGGAGACCGCCTACCCCCACCTGAGCGGGGGAAGCAGTACTTCCAATTTGACCCACACGATGACCCACCTGGGCATCAGCGGGGGCCTGGGCCTGGGCCCGGGCTCGGGCTATGATGCGCCAGGTGAGTGTTCCCTGGAGTGCTGCCTGGCTGGAGGGGCGGAGGGGTGGGGGGCTTGAGCACCTGGGACCCTCCCGTGACTGCACACACCAGTCCACCCCAGGATTCCCTCACGGCAGATGAGGCTTTTTCTAGAAAGGTGATGAGGGCAGCCTTCAGGCGGGCCGTGCCGGCCTCACTGTCAGGGACAGAGCAGGGAGGACATCGCCTTGCCGCTTCCATAGTCTGGTCACTGCTACCTGTTCTGGGCAGAAGGGGGCCCAGCTCCCATCAGTAACGTTGGCATCTCTGGTTTTTGTCTGTGCAGGACTTCCTTCCCCTCTCAGCCACCCACCCTTGCAGGCCTCCCTGAGCAATCCCAACCTGCAGGCCTCCCTGAGCAATCCCAACCTGCAGGCCTCCCTGAGCGGTCCCCAGCCCCAGCTCCAGGGCTCCCACAGCCACCCCTCACTGCCTGCCTCTTCCCTGGCCCGACACACACTGCCCACCGCCTCCTTGGGCCACCCCTCACTCAGCGCCCCGGCCCTCTCCTCTGCATCCTCCTCCTCTGCCTCGCCCCCTGCCCTGGGTGCCCCCCCTTACCCGGCTTCTACCCCCGGGACCTCCCCCCGCCATCGCCGTGTGCCCCTCAGCCCCCTGAGTTTGCCCGCGGGCCCAGCTGACGCCAGGAGGTCCCAACAGCAGCTGCCCAAACAGTTTTCGCCAACAGTGTCACCCACCTTGTCCTCCATCACTCAGGTATGCGTGGCTCCCTTCCCTCTGTGTCTCCCTTGCTCTTCTCTTCCTGCTGAGAGCTCTCCCTCCCCCCTTCAGCTTTCCAGATGTCTGTCCTCACTTCTGAGCTCCCGTGTCCGCCCTCCCCTCCATTCCCCTGCCCCTCTCGCCTCCCCGCTCCTGAAGAGTGCAGGCCCCGGGGTCACATCCTGGCCCCACGTCTTGCCAGCAGCCGCCTCCCTGGACGGGTGGTCGGGAGGGCTGCCGTGGTCTGTGGGCCTCGCGTGCTCACCTGTAGAATGAGGATGCCTCTGTAAGGGTCACGGGAACGGTTGACGGGACGTGCTTAGGCCAGGCCGGCTCAGGCGCACGCTCCAGAACATGCCAGCTTGGTCCTTGCCTTGCCTCCCTCCCTCCCTTCTTCCCGTGCCGTCTGTCTGTCTGTTCTCGTGTCGCCATCCTGTCTCATCCACCTCTCCCATGGCTGTTTCGCACCCACTTCCCGGAGGCGGAGGCTCTCAGATCACACGGCCTCGGCTCCGTTCTTTGTTTTCAAGAGGAGGACGTTGGCCCCAGGGAAAGTACCGTCCAAGCTTACTCTGCACGTTAGGAGGAGTTGGGACCAGACTGGGCATCTAGCTGAGGGCTCCTTCCTCGATGCCGAAATGCCCGCTCTTCTTTTCTCTTGCCCCTCCTCCTCCACCCCCTTCCCTGGAATGCGTGTTGTGTGTTCCATCTCGACGCAGGTCCCCTTTCGTGGAGGAAAGACTAAGGCCAGGCCAGCAAGGGCTCTGCTCCCTCAGAGCCTGGAGCGAGACCCACGCCCCTCTCCCCGCCCCCCTGCCGCTGCTGCTGGCCTGTGGGATGGGTTGCAAGTACTTGCTTGCTGACGGTGCTTAGGAACCACTTCTGCAGCGAATCCCGAGCAAGTTGGGCTCAGACTCATTCCCTCCCTTCCGGGCCCACACGCACGTTGGGAATCTGCGCCCAACCCCGGGGTCGCCCCGTGGCACCGTCAGCTTTGTGTGGAGGATGGTTGCAGCCTCACAGGGTGGGGAACCCCAAGAGTTCCTCTTGGCGGCGCACTGAGGGCTAAGCTTCTCCCTTTCTCCTTGCCTTCAGGGTGTCCCCCTGGATACCAGCAGACTGCCCGCTGACCAGCGGCTGCCTCCATACCCGTACAGCCCCCCGAGTCTGGTTCTGCCCGCCCAGCCGCCCACCCCAAAGCCTCTGCCGCAGCCAGGGCTGTCCTCTCAGGCCCGCCCGATGCAGCCCTCAGGCAGGCCACCGCACTGTGGGCCACTGTACCCGCCCAGCTCCGGGGGGCACGGGCAGCAGTCTCACCACCGGCTGATGAGTGACTTCAGCCTGGGGAACGTGAGTGCCCAGGTCTCCGGCTCAGCAGCAGGGGAGGGCCCATGTGGGATGGCCGGTGCGCTCTGAACTGGGAGAGCTGGTGGGGGTGGGGGTGGGGGATCACCCCCTCCAGGTACCGGCACTGCCGGTCTGAGGCTTCTCTCCTCCTGCGTTTGACCCCCGCTCCTGCCCCTGGCCCTCAGCTGTCCCTGCACAGCGTGCCCTCTGCCGGCTGCCGCCCTGACTGGCTCTCTTCCCGGCATGCACGCGCTCTGTCCCGGCGGGTGTGGCACCTGCTCCGGGCCCCGTGCTTGCTTCTGCTGCTCTGCTTGCTGTCTTAACCCTCTCCTCTCATTCCTTGGGATGGGGGTGTGGGGGGAGTGCTTCTCTGGGCCGAGGGGGGCAGAAGGGACACGCCGGTCCGAAGCCCGCTTCCTCAGGGTCTGTCTGTGTGTCCATAGCCAGAGCAGTTCAGCATGGAGAGCCCATCGGCCAGCCTGGCGCTGGACCCCCCTGGCTTTTCTGAAGGGCCTGGATTTTTAGGGGGCGAGGGGCCAGTGAGTGGCCTCCAGGACCCCCATACCCTCAACCACCAGAACTTGACCCACTGTTCCCGCCATGGCTCAGGGCCCAACATCATTCTTCCAGGTGAGCGGCGTGGGTGGTGACGGGCAGGGAAGGAGGAGAGGACACGTTTGCCGGCGCGTCACGAGACTGAGGAGTCTCAGGAGAGTTTTCCGGGCCCGGCTCTCACCCTTCTCTTCTGCCCACACAGGAGACTCCTCCCCCGGCTTCTCTAAGGAGATTGCCGCAGCCCTGGCCGGAGTGCCTGGCTTCGAGGTGGCGGCGGCCGGGCTGGGGCTGGGGCTGGGGCTGGAGGAGGAGCTGCGCATGGAGCCCCTGGGCCTGGAAGGGCTCCACATGCTGAGCGACCCCTGTGCCCTGCTGCCCGATCCTGCCGTGGAGGACTCTTTCCGCAGTGACCGGCTGCAGTGAGGGGCCGCATCGGCGTCCGTCTTCTTGGCCCTGCCCTGTCACTGGTCCTTTCCTTCCTTCCCCCTGGCCAGTAGAGACTCCACTCTGCCCCCTAGATCCTCTTTCTACCATGAACGAGGGATCCCAAGAATGAGAAAAAAGCAAGGGGTCTCGTCCAGGTGGCCCCTGAGCTCTGCACAAGGGGCGGGCCTGGGGGAGCTGGAGGGAGGGCCTAAAGCACTTGTAACTTTGAATCCTCTGTCTGGAGGTCAGAGCCCGTTGGAAGGCAGGGATGGAGGGGAGCCCCGGAGGCGGGGCTTGCCCTGCGCCTGGGGGGTGGGCGGTGCCAGCCCCTCCCCACTCTTCCCCTTGCAACGCAGGAGAGAGCCAGAGTGGATATTATTTTTTATTAAATATATTATATGTTAATAAAAAAATCATATCAAGCTTTGGCGTGGTTTCTATTGTTGGATATGTATCTGGGGGTTTAGAGGGTCCTGGGGCCCTCTTCTCAGCGCTGTTGTGGTTTGTGGAGGGGCCTCAGCCTCAGAATCTGTACCCAGCGTTGAACTTGGGCGTCCAGGCTGGCTGAGGACTCCCAGGGCAGCACATGTGCCCCTCCCGTGCCCTCCCACCCCACCTGTCCAGGCTAGGCTGAGCGTGGGGACAGGGGGCCCTGGCTGGCCAGGCGCAGTGCTGAGGCCTGGCAGTGAGTTCCGGGTGAGGAGGTGGCCGATGGCTGAGACGGCAGTCCGAAGTTTACCCAGGGGCAGCTGGCTCCGAGGAGGCTTTCACACCAATTGCGGATGCCAGGCAGGACTCAGGCTGGGTGCCGGGAGAGCCTAGGAGACAGTCGTACCTGGGCAGCCTCGGTGGGATGCTCCCGGGTCTCTCGCCACTCGCCTGGAGAGGCTTCCCCTTTCCGACTGCCCTCTGCCCTCCATGCTCTTCCGCACTCACCAGTCAAGGGAGTGGTGTCCCCTTCGGCTCCCCTGCCCCCCTGCTTTCCCTACACCCCACGATGCCGGCCTCTCCTCTTCCTCTTTCCAAAGCCCTTGTCTTTTTCAGAAAAGGGAACTGAGAGCTTGTGGCCGAAGCCAACAGGGAATGCAGTGTCCCCTAAACCTGGAAGTAGGGGTGTCACAGGGTCGGCGCAGCCAGCGGGGGCCTCCTGGGCCACATGAGACCAGGCCCGGCGGCCTGCGTGCAGGGGGCCCTCCCGGCCGCCAGGGGTCGCGCTGCAGGCGCCGGGCGGGCGCGGCGGGGTCACGGCCGGGGGTGCGGGGTGTGTGTGGGGGGGGGTTGAGGGGCTCAGGGAAAGCGGGGCGCGCGGACGAGTGCGGCGCGGCGCCCCGGCCGCCTGTCCCTCCGTCCGCCGCCCGGCGGGAGCGAGCCGAGCCCGGCGCCATGTCCGGGACCGGGTAGCCCGCCAGCCGCCCGCCTCCGAGCCGCCCCGCCCGGCCCGCGGGCCGGGAGCCCGGGAGCCGCGGGCCGGCAGGTAGGGGCCGGACCGGGCGGGGCGGCGCGGGCGGAGGCGGGCGGGCGCCGGCTGCGCATCTGGTTCCGCTTCCTCCGCCGCGGGGAAGTGAAAGCGCGGGGAGGGCGCCGCAGTCGGCGCCCCGCAGCCCGGCGGGGCAGGGGCGGGCGCGCAGGTGTGCGGCGGGCGTCCCCCCCGGCCCCCCGGTTCCCGCAGCGGCTCCCGGCCGGGGCGGCCGCGTGGGGCCAGGGCCAGGGCCAGGGCCGGGGCCTGGCCGGGCGGGGAGGGCATGGGGGGGGAGCGCTGCGGGAAGGCGGAGGAGGGGCCGCGCGCCGGGCCCGCCGCCCCCGGCCCGGCCCCGGCGGTCCCCCCGCCGCGCGCCCTCGGGCCGACTTCCGCCCGCGCAGCTTCCCCTCCCGGGTTTCGGGAAGTCCCCTCCCTTCCCCTCCGCGGCGCCCCACGCCTCCAGTCCTCCGCTGCAGGCACCCACCGAGCTGCGCCCCAGCTCTGCGCCCCGGGGCTCGGGGACCCCCGGGGCCCCCACTCTCGGGTTGGGCCATGGCGGCAGGTGAGAACACAGTCGCTCCAGGCCCGTGGGGCTCCCGTCTCCCTCCCTGGGCTCCGCGGAGGAGGGCAGACGGCTCTGGACCCAACTTCAGGATCGTGGAGGTGGGAGGACGCAGGGCTGTTGGGTTGCTGGACTTAGCTTAGGAACAAGGGTACTTGAGTCTGCTTAAAAGACACGAAAACTTGGGTCTTGTGGGCTTCCCTGGAAACCTAGAGGGGCGCTCTTTAAGAACGTTAGCTGGGTCGTGAGGCCCTGATGTCACCAGTAGAGTCGGAAGGTCAGAAACCCCTAAAAAAGACTGTCGGGTTGGCATGATGTCATTGCAGGCCTTTACAGAAAAGATTGCGATCTCCGCAGTCGGGAGCCAGCACGGGTGGGGCCTTTAAAGGGGATTCGGGAGCAGTCTGAGGTCAGAGCCGAGGTCAGCCGCGAGCCCAGAGTGGCGTTCGGCTGGTTTGGGGAGAGGGCTGGCGCCGCCCCGCGGGAGGGCCCGGGTCTCTTTAAGGGCCTGCTGACGTCACGGGCGGGAGCGCTCGGGGTTGGCGGACCACCGCCGGTCCTACCCTCCCCTGGAAGGCCGGGAGGGGTGGGAGCGCTCGGGGTCACCTCCCGGGTCGCCTCCCTCGCTTCTTCACTTCTCCCGCGCTTGACTGTTCCAGATGCAGTGAGTGAGGGGGGGGCCATGGCGGAGGAGCGGCCCCCCCGGCTGGTGGATTACTTCGTGATAGCCGGGCTGTCGGGGAGCGGAGCACCCATCCCCGAGGAGCCGTGGGTTCCCGAGCCCAGCGGGCCCCTGCGCCCTCCGCGGCCGGCTGATCCCATCACGGATGTGGCGGTCATTGCCAGGGCCCTGGGCGAGGAGGTGCCCCAGGGTTACACCTGCATCCAGACCTCTGCTGGGGGCCACCCCTTGGAACTCAGCGCCGGGCTCCTGGGTGGAACTCAGCCCGTCATCTGTTACCGCAGGGGCCGTGACAAGCCCCCTCTGGTGGAGCTGGGGTGCGTGGCCCCCTGCGTGGGGACTGGGCGGCCAAGGGGCCGGTGTATTTACCTAGTGCTCCCCTGGAGGTGGGTCCCCAGCTTGCAGCCCCGCGTCCTGTTTCCCGGTCTGTAAAACGGGGGAAATAACACCTCCTCAGGGTGCAGTTGACAGGATTAAATGAGGTCACCCACGTGTAGGACGCGGCACAGAGTCAGCAAATGGGGCCTTTTCCTCGTCGCATTTACGAATGAGTGTGCAGGCCACGGAGGGCTCGAGGGGTTGCTGCTGACCAAGAGGGAGAGAGCCAGGGCCAGAGTCCAGCCAGAAGCGGGCCCCGGGGTCCAGTCTGACACGGCTGAGGGTGCGAGGCTGGGAGGTGGGACCGGTTAGGCGGATCTGCCCTGGGCCGTTGACATCTGTCTCTGCCCTGTGCCCAGGGTGCTGTACGAGGGGAAGGAGCGACCCAAGCCCGGCTTCCAAGTGCTAGACACGACGCCCTACAGCCACTCGGCCAATCTAGCCCCTCCCGGCCCAGGGCACCCCCGCACCTACCTCACTTACCGGCGGGCAGCAGAGGGGGCAGGGCTGCACGCCCTGGGCATCACTGACCTCTGCCTGGTGCTGCCCAGCAAGGGCGAGGGCACCCCTCACACCTACTGCCGACTGCCCCGCAACCTCAACCCTGGCATGGTGAGCGGGGCCCGCGAGGCGTTGGCGTGAGGGTGTGGAAACCGGGCACAAAGGATGGCCTAGGGCCTCTAGGGCGGGGGTGGACCCAGAGGAGTGGCTCTCGTCTCGGGGGACTCCTTGGGGGTGGTAGAGCAAATGGCTCCCGCAAACGTCATCAGCTATCTATCTGCTCGTCTCTCGTTGCTTCTGGGACAGTGGGGTCCAGCGGTGCACCTGTGCTACAAGGTGGGCCTGGCCAAGGCCAACACACTGGTGTACGAGGCAGGTGAGTAGCCCTTTGTCCCCCCAGCCCCCCCGGTCTCTCGTGTCCCTCTGCCCTGGCGCCTCTCGGCCGGCACCACCTGCGTGTCCAGAACCCACCTCCCCTCTGCCGCCGGGCGCTTCCCTCGCATCCCCTGGTTCCTACACCCCGGAGTCTGATCGGCCCTCCTCCTGGTGCCCCCCACTCCGCCGGGGCCGCAGAGCTGCTGGGCCGCTACCCGGAGGAGGACAACGAGGCCTTCCCGCTGCCCGAGTCGGTGCCCGTCTTCTGCCTGCCCATGGGGGCCACTGTCGAGTGCTGGCCTGCCCAGACCAAGTACCCCGTGCCCGTCTTTTCCACCTTCGTGCTCACGGGTGCAGCTGGAGACAAGGTGGGTGTGCGGGGTGTGCCCCGGGGTCCAGGCTGTGCAGAGCCCGCCTGACGGCCTCTCTGCCCCCCTGCCAGGTGTACGGGGCTGCCCTGCAGTTCTACGAGGCGTTCCCGAGGGCCAGGCTGTCGGAGCGGCAAGCACGGGCCCTGGGCCTCTTGAGTGCGGTGGAGCGTGGCCGGGCGCTGGGGGGCCGGGCCGTGCGCAGCCGCCGCGCCATTGCCGTGCTGTCCCGCTGGCCCGCCTTCCCGGCCTTCCGAGCCTTCCTCACCTTCCTCTACCGCTACTCCGTCTCGGGCCCCCACCGCCTGCCCTTGGAAGCGTGAGCATGGGCACCGTGACGCTGGGAAGGGGTGATGAGGGAGGGCTGGGGAGCCCAGGAGAGATGGGAGAGGTTGCGGTGGGCAGAGGAGGGGGGGCAGGAAAACGCCACGGGCTGAGGGGTGAGTGGGGCCTGAGCTCCAGCCCACGCTTGCTAGTTAGGTCCTGACAGCGCCTGCGTGACCTCTCTGTGCAGCAGGGTCTCTGACGGCAGGCGAGGGCCTCCAGGTGGAGCTCTGGGAGGCCCGAGGTTCTGGGGGACAGGTGAAGGACACGCGCATCCCTCTCTTCCCCAGGCACATCTCTCACTTCATTCACAACGTCCCCTTCCCCTCCCCGCAGAGACCTCGCATCCTGGTACAGGTGAGTCCTGGGGGGTGTTGGGGGCGGGGAGGTGAGGAGGGGCGGAGGGAGGTGGTCCGGCCGGCCTCCGTCATTCTGACCTGCGGCCCTTCTGCCCCCAGATGTCTCCCTATGACAACCTGCTTCTCTGCCAGCCCGTGTCCTCACCCCTGCCCCTCAGGTACGTGCCCGGGTTGTGGGGTGGGGGTGGGGGGTGCTGTGGCGACCAAGGACATGTAGGCGCCGGGCAGGAGCGCCCGGCTCTTGAGGTCTGGAGGCCGGGCCCCCGGGGGCGTCTGTGCATATAGCGTGTCGGGAGGCCTCTCCGGGGTCTCCTGGTGACCCCCACCTCGCGCTGCCCACAGCGGTGCCAGCTTCTTGCAGCTGCTGCAGAGCCTAGGCCCGGAGCTGGCCGTCACCCTGCTGCTGGCCGTGCTCACGGAGCACAAGCTGCTGGTGCACTCGCTGCGGCCGGACCTGCTCACCAGCGTCTGCGAGGCCCTGGTGTCGGTGAGTGCCCGTCCTGCCCGGCCCGCCTCCCCCAGACTCTGCTGCCCGCTCCTTCCTCCCAGAGGGTCCTCGACCTTCTCCTTGGGCACGACCCGTACAGCTTCGGTCGGGGGGGCTGTTCTCCAGAGTCCCACCCCCCCACCCCCGCTGCACCCCCTCTGCCGTCCCCGCCCCCGCCTCAGTGGCCCTCACTGCCTGGTGCTGCAGATGATCTTCCCGCTACACTGGCAGTGCCCCTACATTCCGCTGTGCCCGCTGGCGCTGGCGGACGTGCTGAACGCCCCCGTGCCCTTCATCGTGGGCATCCACTCCAGCTACTTCGACCTACATGACCCACCTGCTGACGTCATCTGCGTGGATCTCGACACCAACACGCTGTTCCAGTAAGAGGGCCGGGCGGGCTGGTGTGTGCCACGCCCCTGCTCACCAAGAGCCGGGGACGGACGGTGGGGGAGGCGGGACACGGGCCCCACCGCGCCTCCTTCCTGCTGCTTGTCTCGCAGGACTGAGGAGAAGAAGCCCCTCTCCCCTCGGACCCTGCCCCGCAGACCCTACAAGGTTCTGCTGGCTACGCTGACACACCTCTACCAGCAGCTGGACCAGAGTGAGAACCCTGTGGGGGCGGGGGGCTAAGCCCACGGGTAGGGAGGCCGGTAGAGAGCTAGGCCTTCCTCGAGGTCAGAGGCGTTGGGATCTCACCTGGTGGAAGTCGGCGAGAGGCCAGGCGGAGGATACCCGTGTTCCGAACGCCGGGGTGGGGGCGAACTCGTTCCCGGGGAGGCTGGAAACTGCCACCTGACGGGCGTGCTGGGAGCTGGCGTTGGCTCGGCAAGGGCGGGGGTCGAGGCTGGCCTGACTCGGGCTGCCCTGGTCCCCAGCGTACACTGGCCCCGAGGAAGAGGCGTCCTTGGAGTTCCTGCTGACGGACTACGAGGCCGTGTGCGGCCGCCGGGCCCGGCTGGAGCGCGAAGTCCAGGGGGCCTTTCTCCGCTTCATGGCGTGTCTGCTCAAGGGCTACCGGGACTTCCTGCGCCCCCTCACCCAGGCCCCCTCCGAGGGCGCTCGAGATGTCGACAACCTCTTCTTTTTGCAGGGTAGTCGGGGCGTCTCGGGAGGGCTGTCCGGGGGCCGGGGGTCCCGGAGCCGCTTGCTTGCTCGTTCCTTCACTCGGCAAACGTCTCAGTGGGCACAGGTCCGGGCCCTGCGCTCCCCTGGGCTTGGAGGGAGTCCCGGGCGCAGAGACGCCCCGCCCCGCCCTCGCGGGCATCCCCCCACCCCCGGTCTCAGGCAGGGGGTGCCGAGGGGGCTCGGGAAGGCTGTGGCCGGTACGTGACCCGTGGCCCCGCCTGCCCCACGCTCCCCCCCCCCCCGCTCCCCCCCCCCCCCAGGCTTCCTCAAGTCCCGGGAGCGCTCCAGCCACAAGCTGTACTGCCAGCTGCTGCGCACACAGATGTTCTCGCAGTTCATCGAGGAGTGCTCCTTCGGCTCCGCCCGGCACGCCGCCCTGGAGTTCTTTGACTCGTGCGTGGACAAGGTACTGGGCGCCGTCCTTCCCTCGAGCCACCGCAGCCGCTCGACGCCCGGTCGGTGCTGGGAATGCCGTCCGTGCCCCACGTGTGGCTGCTTCGGTTGCACACCTCCCTCCGGTTCTGACTCCACCCCCCCCCCCAGCCCGCTGCACCTCCCTCCGGTTCTGATTCCGTCGCCCCCCCCCCGCCCCACCTGCTGCACCTCCGGGGCCTGGGAAGTGGGGGGCATGGGCCTTGCTGTGCCCTTCAGGGAGAGGCCGGGTCCTGGACACCCTGGCCCGTGCCCACTGTCGTGACCTCGCTCTCTCACCTGCTGCTTCAGGTGCACCCAGAGCAGGACAAGCCTGAGCCGACGCCCTTGGTGGAGCTGGAGGAGCTGTCGGGGAGCGAGCTCACCGTCTTTATCACCCCTCCCGAGGAGCCCCCAGCACCAGAGGGCAGTGAAGCCGCCCCCCAGTACTGGTGAGGGCCTCTTATTCCAAGCCCCGCGGGCTGGCTTCGTGTCAGCTGCTCCTGATGTGGCCTCCCTCTGCCCCTCCAGCTACGACGGCTTCCCAGAGCTACGGGCCGAGCTGTTTGAGTCTCCTCAGGAGCAGCCCGGGGCCCTGCCCGTGCCGGGCCCGACCCGCAGTGCCCCCAACAGCCCTGCCCCCCGCCGTACCAAACAGGTACCTGGGACATGGGCCCCAGACACCCCTGACTCCGGCCATCTCCTCATCTGTGAAATGGATGGACTGGCGCCTCCGCTATTATTAGCCGGTGTCCGTGCGCTTGCACGCGAAAAGCACGTGAGACGTTAGCTGCCGTTACCGTTACTGTTCCCGTCATCACGGTCGCTCTGTCCCGGCCAGTCTGGGAAGCCAGGGGCTTATTGCCTCTCCCGGGGCACCTGCTGGAGGGCCGGCCTGTCTGCCCGGGGCTGCAGGGCGGAAGCCTGAGTGCGGCACCCCTCCCGCCTCCTCGGAGCGCAGACCCTTGCTCAGGGAGGGGGGTGCTCCTGCCCCCCCCACCTTAAGACCTGTTTTGGCCTGGCGCTGTCCTCACCCAGGCGTCCCCGCCCCATCCAGGAGATGAAGGTGGCCCAGCGGATGGCGCAGAAGTCGGCGGCCGTGCCCGAGCTGTGGGCCCGGTGTCTGCTGGGGCACTGCTACGGGCTGTGGTTCCTGTGTCTGCCCGCCTACGTGCGGTCGGCGCCCTCCCGCGTGCAGGCTCTGCACACGGCCTACCACGTGCTGCGCCAGATGGAGAGCCGCAAGGTGGTGCTGCCGGACGAGGTGGGCCTCCGCGCCCCGCCGCGGGGCCAACCGCGCAGCCGTGGGGAGCCGGGCAGGCGTCCCGAACGTTCCCTGAGTGGGCGTGTTCAGGGCACGGCCGTGGGGACGGACCCTGCGTGTCAGCAGGAAGGGCGGAGACCCTGGGTGCCCCTGGGGACCGGTGGGGTCTGTGGGATGTGGGGAGGCTGCGAGAAGGTGCCTGCTGGGACCCTCATCCTGCGCCCCTCCCGGCCCAGGTGTGTTACAGGGTGCTGATGCAGCTGTGCTCCCACTACGGGCAGCCCGTGCTGTCGGTGCGAGTCATGCTGGAGATGCGGAGGGCCGGCGTCGTGCCCAACACCATCACCTACGGCTACTACAACAAGGTGCCGAATCCGGCCAGGGTGGGGAGGGCGGGCGGTGGCCGGCGTGCCGCGGGGAGGGTGCTGCTCCCTGACGCCCCCTCGGGGACCCGCCCCGTGACCACCGTGTCCTCCCCCCCCCCCCCCCCCCCCCCCCCCCCGTGCCCGGAGCTCCTTAGCGCCCACACGGGGCTTCCTCCTACTTGGCCGCTTTCTCACTCGCCAGAGCCCCGACGAGGCGGCCGGGCAGGTACCGCTGTGACCCACCGGTAGCCGTGGGGTCAGCCGGTGAGCCGGGAGCTGCTCCAGGCCCGCCGCACGGTGCCCGTGTTTGAGCTCAGCACAACCCCATCGTCCCAGGCGGGCAGTGAGGGTGCAGAGGGCTGGTACCTCGTCCAGTGCCCCACGCCCCGGGAGGAGGTTTGGGGGGCTGGGTGTGAACACAGGGGCACGGGGATGTTTCCCGCACTCAGGCCCTTAAGCGTGACCCTAAGCTGCCTCCTGCTTTTTACACGATGAAGCTAACGGCTGAGAAAGTGAAAAGATTTCTTCGAAGTCGTATACTCGATAAGCAGCAGAGCCTGGGTGCAAACTGTCTGCGCCGTTTCTGGCTTCCTCCAGACTCCTCGGCGGCAGCTGCTGCTGATTCCCTCATCTGGGCTCTCGCTCCTGGCCGAGCCGTGGGCAGGACCCACCCAGGCAGGACGTCTGCAGGGGAAGGTGGCCCCTGGGTCCCGGGTGGTGTCCCTGAAACAGGCAGTGGCCGTCAGGCCATCGTCGGGGCGTGGAAGTAGGCCATCTTGATGGGCGCTGTGCTTGGCAGGCTGTGCTGGAAAGCAAGTGGCTGTCTGGTACGCCGGGCGGACGCCTGCGCTGGGCCAAGCTCCGGAACGTTGTCCTGGGGGCCGCTCAGTTCCGCCAGCCCCTGAGGGAACGGCGGCGGCGGCAGCAGCAGCAGCAGCAGCAGGCGGCAGCGCCAGAGGCAGGCGGTGCCCAGACAGGTGGGTGGGGGCCGTGACAGGCTTGGGGACAGCAGCCAGGCTCCAGCAGAGAAGCGTGGGGGGCCAGGGCTGGCCTCGTGGTGGGCACTGGGTGTTCTGGGCACTCTGGGTGGGCTGCGCTCGGCCGGTAAAAAGGGGAGGACGTTCTGCCCGGGAGGGTCCCTGCGACCCCGGTCCATGCGGGGAGCCCTGTGTTGGAGTAGAGGGCTGGTCTCTAGGTGGCTGCCTCTTGGCCTCGTCCCCGTCTTTTGCAGAGCCTCGTCTGGAGCGTCACTCCCCTACCCGCCCGCTTCAGCGCCAGACCACTTGGGCTGGTCGAAGCTTTCGGGACCCAGCTTCACCCACAGGGCGCCTGGTGAAAAGCGGCAGCCTGGGCAGTGCCCGCGGGGCCCAGCCCACCGTGGAGGCCGGCGTGGCCCACAGTGAGTACCCTTGTCTGACCCCCAGTCGGCTTCCCTAAGCACTTGCCAGGAAGAGAGGGGTTCTCTGTGGGGGGCGCCGTGGAAGCTGGAGGACCTCGTCTGGGACTCCGTCGGCTGGGGGTGGGGGGGGGGTTGTGGCGCCAGAGTGCGGTCAGCCAGGGGCCGTGTTTCCCGGCTTTTTTCTGCCCCGCAGTGATCGAGGCCTTGGGGGTCCTGGAGCCCCGGGGGTCCCCTGTGCCCTGGCGGGACGGAAGCCTCTCCGACCTGAGCTTGACCGGGGAGGAGCCGGCACCTGGGGGCAGCCCGGAGGACTCGGGCTCTGCCCTGAGCACCCAGTCCACTGAGGCCCCGGAAGGGCTGAGCGGGCGGACGCCCAAGGCTGGTGGGCGTCAGGACGAGGCCCGCACCCCCAGACGAGGGCTGGGCACCCGCCTGCAACAGCTGCTCACCCCTTCCCGCCGCCCCCCTGCCTCGCGCGGCCCCCCGCCCGAGCTGCCCCCTGACCCACCTCCCCCGGCCCGCCGCAGCCCCATGGACGGCCTCCTGCGCCCCCGCGAGCGCCCTGGATCCACTGCCTCTGAGGTAGCCGGCGAGGGGAGGGTGCAGCTGTGGCGGCCCCCGGGGGCCCAGGGGGGCTGCCGGTGCGGAGCCGTCCCCGGGGAGGCCCTAAGGGGGCTTTCTCCTGTGATGGCAGAGCTCAGCCTCTCTGGGCAGCGAGTGGGACCTCTCCGAGTCTTCTCTCAGTAGCCTGAGCCTTCGCCGGTCCTCAGAGCGCCTCAGTGACACCCCTGGGTCCTTGCAGCCGCCCTCCCTGGAAGTGAGGATAGCCCGCATCCCTCCATCAGAGGCGGGGGCAGGGGAGGTGGGAGGACGCTTCCCGAGCCTGGCGGGGTCCTCTCCGTGTAGATCCTGCTGTCCAGCTGCTCCCTGTGCCGGGCCTGTGACTCGCTGGTGTACGACGAGGAGATCATGGCTGGCTGGGCACCTGATGACTCCAACCTCAACACCATCTGCCCTTTCTGCGCCTGCCCCTTCGTGCCCCTGCTCAGCGTCCAGACCCTGGATTCCAGACCCAGGTGCCCGAACCAGGGTGGGTGCTCCGGGAGGGATGGGGGGAGGGGAGCGGAGGCCCAAGGGCTGACCCCTCTTATCCCTCCACAGGGCCCCCAGCCCCAAGCCAGCCCCTGCCGGTGGCAGCAGAGACGCTCCTGTCCCCGGGGGCCCAGGCCCTGTGCTCAGTGACCGCAGGCTGTGCCTCGCCCTGGATGAGCCCCAGCTCTGCAATGGGCACACGGGGGTAAGGGCTGGCGAGGAACTGGGTCTGCGTGTGTCGCCCGGCAGGGGGCACCGGGGGTGGTAGGGTGCGATGGGCATTGAGGGCGTGGGGCATCTCAGAAGCCGCTGGACGTGGTGGCCCAGCGGGAACCCGGCTCTGAGGATCGGGCCGCGATCCTCCCTGAACCACCCTCCCTCTTTGTGCCTGACAGGGCACCTCCCGGCGGGTGGAGGCTGGGGCCTGGGCGTATCTGAGCCCTCTGGTGCTGCGGAAGGAGCTGGAGTCGCTGGTGGAGAACGAGGGCAGTGAGGTGCTGGCATTGCCTGAGCTGCCGGCTGCCCACCCCATCATCTTCTGGAACCTTCTGTGGTATTTCCAGCGGCTGCGGCTGCCCAGTATTCTGCCCTGCCTGGTGCTGGCCTCCTGTGATGGGCCCCCACCCCCCCAGGTCAGTGCCCCCTGCCCCTGCTTCCTGAGCGCTCCTTCCCTCACCTCCCAGCTCTGCCCCTTGGGCTTCGGAGGTGGCACCTGCTTTGACCCCTGGCCTTTTCACGCCACCACTCAGCCTCGATTCTCTCGTCTGTAGAATGGCACAAGCATCCAGTGCCCGGGGCTGTCAGACACCTCGTGTACCGCCCAGCACCTGTCACAATGCCTCCTTGACATTTGTCTGTTCATCCCACCGCATACGTACTGGGCACCCATTAGGTCCCGGGCAGCGTGTAGGCAGTAGTGACGCGGCGACTGCAGAGCAGAGAGCGTGCTCTCAGAGAGCCCGCGCTCTCGTGGGGGATGAGCGTTCCTTCCCTCTTCTCTCTGACCGCATCCCGGAACACCGCTGGTCCAGGTCTCGTCCTCTGCCCGCCACCTCCTGAACCCGCCCCCTTCGTCTTGGCCCCTGCAGGCCCCGTCTCCCTGGCTGACACCTGACCCGGCGTCTGTGCAGGTGCGGCTGCTGTGGGATGTCCTGACCCCTGACCCCAGTAGCTGCCCACCTCTCTATGTGCTCTGGAGGGTCCACAGTGAGTCTGGTATTTGGCTTAGGCTGGGAAGGGGTGGCTTCCACGCCCCGAGGGCTTGGTAACCCTGGCTGCCTTCCTTCGTTTCGCACAGGCCAGATCCCGCAGCGGGTGGTATGGCCAGGCCCCGTGCCCGCACCCCTTAGCATGGACCTGCTAGAGTCGGTGTTGCGCTATGTTGGTCTCAGCGAAGTACACAAAGCCGTGGGGCTCCTGCTGGAGACTCTGGGGCCGCCTCCCACAGGCCTGCATCTGCAGAGGTATGGTGCTCCCATCCGGGAGGTCCCTGGCCTCCTATCCCGGGCTCCGCAGTCGTTTTCTCTCACTCGTCCCCTCTGCCTCCATTGCAGGGGCATCTACCGTGAGATCTTATTCCTGACAATGGCCGCTCTGGGCAAGGACCACATGGACATAGGTGAGGGAGCAGGCAGGGGACTGAGGAGGTGAAGGATCTGGGGCCAGGTGGTGCGGGGGGGCGGGGGGGCGCTTGGAATCCTGATCTGTTGACTCACCTCCACCCTCTTCCCTAGTGACCTTCGACAAGAGGTACAAGTCTGCCTTTAACAAGTTGGCCAGCAGCATGGGCAAGGAGGAGCTGCGGCAGCGGCGGGCACAGATGCCCACTGCGAAGGCCATCGATTGCCGGAAATGTTTCGGAGCACTTCTGGAATGCTAGGGACCCTTAAGCTTTCGTCTCCCACCTGGGGTGGGGAGGTGAGGGAGAAAGGGTTCCAGAGATAACCTGCTTCCCTACTCCTTCCATACAGGAGTTGGGGACGGCCTGGGAGGCAGGCCCAGCCATAGGCACCGAGTGCATGGGCAGCAGGAAGCGGGACCCACTGTGACCAAAAGTCACAGTCCCCTATCTGCGGCCTGCCCAGTGTGCTCACGCTGATGTTATAGGAGGTGGGGGTGGCGTAGGGGAGTTGGCACAGTTCTGCTCTTCCCCAAATTGTACCAGGAACTCTCCTCCAGGGCACCCACAGATCTGCACCGCCCTGGTCACGTTACAAGTTTTTGTTTTAAAAAACAACTGGAAAAATACAGAGCTACTGAGCCTTTGCCCTGAATGGGAGGGAGGGATGTCATCCCACCAGTGATGGTTCTTCTTCCCTAGAATTGCCGAAGTAGCCCGAGGCTCTCCGTTACACCTTCCTACCTTAGTGTTTGTATTTTAAGTTATTTATTTTGGAGCCATAGCCCCTTGCTTAGGAGGCTCTTAGGGATGGTGAGAAAGAGAAGGGACACGGGGCACCATGGTTCAGTGGCTTGTAGCTGCGGAAGAGGCAGGGGCCATCTAGAGGAGCCCCAGACCCCCCTCAGGAAGAACTAAAGCCCCGTCCAGTCCAGTCCTTCCCGCCCAGGGCCCGGACCGTGCAATAAGGGTCGTTCCTTGCAAAGTTTTGTTGGATGTAAATATAGTAAAAGCTGCTTCTGTCTTTTTCCTTCTGCGTCTTGTTTCCTGGATCTGGGACAGCGGTGGGGGACACCTTTTCTTTTTCCCCGACTGCACATCCTCCTTTCTGCTTCTCCATCCCTTTGCAGCCTCTGGGGTGGCCGGCTTTCCGGGACCAGGTCTGGTGCCGGTCCCCTGGGGCCCCGGGAGCTCTGAGAGCAAGAGAGGGGTGAGTCTAGCGCTGGCCGTGGTGGTGCCAGTCCGTGTGGCACTTCCGGCCCTCCCACACAATCGCCCCCTTGTCCCTCATTTGTACCCCACACAAAGGCTCCATTCTCCGGGGGCCTTGAGCTCATCCCTGCCTCCTTTCCCTCTTGGCTTCTCCAGCACCGCCCCATAGGACGGCCCTCTCCCTGGTAGTTGGTGTTGGCCCTCTCATCGCCCTGGGCGCCCTGGCAGTGGTCCTAGGCCGCTTCAGCTGCTCTAGCCCCGGTTCCTACTCTTCCAGCCAGGGTCCCAGCCTGGGGACGGCGCCAGGAAGACAGGGGCGAGGACTGAGGCGCTCCCGGCATGTGAGCAACAGGGAGACGGGCCGCCTCAGAATTCTCCCTTTCCTGTATGATGAAATAAATTCCGGAAACAATAATTACCAAAGGGAATTAGCCAACAAAACAAATGCCTTGGGTCCTTCCCCGGAGGGCAGGAGTGTCAGCGGAGGAAGTAACTTATGCGAGGCTTTATGCAAATTCCTGGGAGTGGAGAACAGTGGCTGATGAGAGAAGTACTATCTCTAAATTCTGGAAGCTTCAAGCCACAGGACCGACCCTTCCCCATCCTGTGCCAAGCGTGGTAGGTGCTTTTCCAGGGCCCTAAAAGAGCTGCACAGGAGGGAAGCAGGGGCTTAGGAAATACCATCAGTCTTGCCAGGGACGAGGAGATGCCTTCTTCAGTGAGGAACCCTCACGTCACCCCAGCTTCTGACCAGACCTCATCTCCCAGAATCAACCTCTCCCTGTGTCTGCAGGGGAGCAACAGCCTTTCTGAAACACACGTTTTCGTTGAGTATGGAGTGTCCAGCAGTGCGCTGAACCGTCTGGAGGTACAGAGAGAACTTTAGGGCTCTGTCCCTACCTTACAAGAGCATACAATCTCATTGGTCTAGAGTTCCCCTTGACTCACAACGATAATCATCCTTGTCTCCAGCTTACACCTCTCACCTATGGGCTTCCTTCTAGACACCTACAGACAGATGGGACGGGACTCCAAAGTTCTTCAAACACGAATATCTGGAAATTCCAATAGCAAAGTACTCACTATGACGTCTGACAATTCGGTCCTGTGGCCTAGGGAGCTGTATGAGGGGAAGGATATGCCTAAATTACCTGGCTCAATTTTCTCCACCTGCACTTTAGAGCAAGTAGGCTTGAGTGTGACAGAATTTTATTTTATTTATTTATTTAAAAAAATTTTTTTTCAACGTTTATTTATTTTGGGGACAGAGAGAGACAGAGCATGAACGGGGGAGGGGCAGAGAGAGAGGGAGACACAGAATCGGAAACAGGCTCCAGGCTCTGAGCCATCAGCCCAGAGCCCGACGCGGGGCTCGAACTCACGGACCGCGAGATCGTGACCTGGCTGAAGTCGGACGCTTAACCGACTGCGCCACCCAGGCGCCCCGACAGAATTTTAATTAAATCTTGTCTCTGCCATTTACTAATTGTATTATATCAGCCAAATTAACTGCTGTGCCTCATTTTTTCCTTGCCTGCAAACCGAGGAGATTATTCATCAAGATTAGTTATATAAACCACATAAAGTGCTAAGCACGCTCCGTAAATGCTAGCTTCAGAAAGAGAACGAACAAACAGGCAGTCTGCAGAGGGAAAGGTCAGGTCCGCTCCAACAGTGAGCCCTTGGAGGACACACGTCTTCCTTGGAGTTTGAGCACTCTAGATTCAAAGTCCCCTCCACGATCTTTCTGTTGAAAGGTATCTTCGTCAGGCCGGCATCTTCAGCCACCATGCTCCCGGAGTCTGCTCTCGGCCAGATGGCAGAGAACGGGCAAAACAGGTTAGGGAAGGCCTGCGCCTTCAATGAGGGCTGTGACTTTGTCACAATTCTCCTGGATCCCCAGCACGTGACAGGCCCTCTGTCTTGTATGTTAAGTAACTGAGGCAGTGAAGCCATCGACATGAGAAGCAATTTTCAGTGCAGAGCAAGGTGGGAACAACAGGTAGACAGCAATAGAAGCTGAATTTAGAGCTAAGAGGGTGGAAGTGAGGAAAACTCTCCCAATAGTTACCATTTATTACGTTCACTAAGTGCTTACTATATCCTTGGCACTGTGCGGAGCATTTTAAGTGTACTATTTTTTTGTTTTTAATTTCTCAATGTTTATTTTTGAGAGACAGCGCCAGTGGGGGAGGGGCAGAGAGCGAGGGAGACACAGAATCCAAAGCAGGCCTCCAGGCTCTGTGCGGACAGCTCAGAGCCCAACGTGGGGCTGGAACCCACAAACTATGAGAACGTGACCTGAGCCCAAGTCCGAGGCTCAACCGACTGAGCCACCCAGGCGCCCCTAAGTGTACTATTTTGAAATCCTCACAAGTACCCTATGAGCTGGGCGCTCTTCTCAGTACTCTCATTTTACACATAGGGAAGACTGGGGCATAGAGAATAGAGATGAAGTCACTTGCATCCAAACCCTACAGCTGGTGAGAGGTATACAGCCCAGGCAGCCTGACTCCAGAGACCACGTTCTTCATCAGGACCTTAGGAGCCAGAAATTTAAGAATGGGCGCACCCCTTTGCGTGGGCGTCCAGGGTCCACCTATCTTCATGGAGCATCCTCCACCAGTCTCCTTTGCCTTGATTTCTATAGGATTTGAGGGGCTCCTGGGTGGCTCGGTCGGCTAAGCGTCTGACTTCAGCTCAGGTCATGATTTTCACGGTTCCTGGGTTCCAGCCCCAGAGCCTAGAGCCTGCTTCAGTTTCTGTGCCTCCCCCCGCCCCCTCTAAAAAATAAACATTAAAAAAAAGTAGCAATAAAGGATTTGAAAAGGACATTCTAGTGCTTCTGGAGCCAGTTACCCCTGGTTTCAAACCACTGCCTCCTCCGTAATTAAATGTCCGACCTTTGCAAGTAACTCAACCTCTCTGAGCCCGACCCTGATGTACGTGGGTTCAGGCTTCAGCCCTGCCACTTAGCACGGGTGACTTTGGGCACGTTATGTCCCCGCCTGTACACTGGAGACAACACTATCTCCCTGGAGAGTTAGGAGCAATCAATGAATCAGTCCGCGGAAGGCCCAAAACAGTAGGTGATGAGCCCGTAGCGCAGCGCTCGCCAGCGGCTCCCCGGCACCCTGACTCCGGTCACTGGATCCCGGTCCTCGAGGAGCTCGAGAACCGCTCCGACAGTTGGGCTGCAGGCAGGGAGGCCGGCTCGAGGCGCCGGGCCCAGGCGCGACCCAGCGGACGCAGCTCCTCGCGCCGCGAGCCCCGCCCGCCCCTCGCCCCGAGGCCCCCGCACGCCGGGCCGCCCCGCGCCGGGCACCGCCGGCCCCGGGAGGCTCGAGGCCTGGGCCGGACGCGGGCAGGCCACGCCCCGCGCGCACAGCCAGGCCGGAGCGCCCACGGCTACTGCCCCCGTCAAATTCCGGGATTCTGTCGCGATGAACCACCACCCACCGCGGAGTCTGGTGCCCGCTCGCCGGCCTCCATCTTTGGAGTCGGAAGAATGAGAGCGGGCCGAAGGGGAATCCCGGTTTGGGGAGACTGCGGTACGGCGGCTGCCTGGGGACCAAAACGTCTCTGAGGTAAAGTTGCAGCCTGAAGCGATTTTTTGACCCCCGACACTTAATGGGCTGCTGAAGACCCGGATGTGTCTGGGACTGGCCGAGGTACCCATTAACGCGCCCCCGCTAGACCATCCCCCTCCTCCGTTTAGGATTGGGTATTACGTACGCCAGTCATCACTTCTCCAGCCACTCACTCCTCAAGGGTGGGGTGTAGTCCCAGCATCCCGTTTCCTATTGGTGTGGCCGAGAAGAAGAGGGCGGGGAGGCCGGCTTAGGTCGCCCAATGGGCGTCGTGGCGTGTGGGGAAGGCGGAGCCGAGGCGCTTGGCAGCTGCCCAATCAGCGTCCTTGTTTGTGTGGTGCCGCCGCCGGTGCAGCCGCCGCCGCCGCCGCCGCCGCCGCTGCCCCCGTCTGTACCGCAGTGTCTGCTCCGCCCGCCCGCCCCGGGCCGGCCCGCCCCCCTCCCCCGCCCCCGCCCCCGGTCCCGTCGGCGGGGCCCGGAACCCACTGTGCCGTCGCCTCCCTTTTTCGACGCCTCCGCCGCCGCCTGAGGAGGCGAGCTCGCCGGGAGTTACACCGCCACCGCCAGGTGAGGAGCTTTGGCCTAGGCCCGCCTGGCCGCCCGCCCGCCCGGGGGCGGTGAGCAGCGAGGACGGCAGGGAGCCGGGAGGAGGCGGCGGCGGCGGCGGCGGCGGCGGAGGTGGGGGAAGGGAAAGGTGGAGGGCGGGGGAGGGGAAGCGCCCGCGAGCCGACGCCCGCCCGCGCGCCCCCGCCTCGCGTCCCCCTCCCCCGCCCGGCCCCGCGCGCCCCCGCCTCGCGCTCCCCTCACCTCGTCCCCTCCCCCGCCCGCGCGCGCGCCCCGGCCTTTCCCTCCGGCCTCGCGCGCCCCCCGCCTCGCGTCCCTCCGTTCCTTCTGCTTTTACTCTCTCTCCCCTCCCGCGCGCCCCGTTTCCCCCGCCATCCCCGCTTCCACTCCCGGCCTCCCGCCCGCCATGCGTCCCCTCCGCTCTTCTCTAGCGCCCCCCCCCGACCCTCTCCGCCCCCGGGGGCGCCCTCGGGGCGTGGGGGCCGCTCCCCGCGCGCAGGGCCGGGTCTCCTGGCCGCCGGGGCCCCCGGGGGGTCCGCAGGGTGCGGGCGGCGCGAGGGCTTTTCTTTATGTAGGTGAAGGGCTCGGCAGCGCGGAACCTGGCCCCTTTATTCCGTCGCCCTCCCGCCGGGGAAGGGAATTGTCCCCGCCCGTGTGGGCGCTTCTCTTCTGGGCTGAGTAGCGACTCAGCTGCCCCTGACCCCGCGGGGCTCCCGGGACGCCCTGCGCGTGCATCCCAGCTCGGCGCCTGGGGGTCGTCGGGACTGGGACCGGCCCTCCCCTAGCCACTCCGGGACCTAGCGTCCTTTCTGCCGCCCCGCCCGCGGCTGCCCCGAGGAGCGAGCCCCGCTGTGGGCGCCCTGCGCCAGCCCGGGACAGCCTTCCCCTCCGTGAAGGCTTGCTCGCCTCTTCGCACTCTTTCCAGACACAAGGTGTTAGCGCCCAGGGCTGGCGCCGCGGTGGAGACATGAGGCCCTGATGGCGGGTGGGTGGCATGTGCGTGTTCGCCGAGCCAGCTCTCAGCCTTTTCTTCTGCTGTCATCCGGAGAACCGGGAGTTTTCTCGTTTCCGATGCGTGGTGGTGCGGAGGGCTTTTGTGTGCGCGTGGGAGAGCTGGGGGACGCTTACTATATGTTTCGGCGAAGGGGAGGCCACACTGCAGCGCGAGCTCCGGGTAGCAGCAGCTGGGGCAAAGCGGTGTGCACAGATCCGCGGGGAAGAGCTGGTGCTTTTGAGTGTTTGAAACATTTTTATTTCTAAGAATTTAGTTTTGGATAGACAGTGCGTGCGTGTGATACAAAGTGAGTTCTTCCCTTCCGCCTGTGCTTCTTCGCAGTCCTCCTCCCCGTCCACTGGTGTCCCATTGTTTTCTGGCAGCAGCAGTGGTGTCTGTGTTGGAGGTTAACCTGTTGGGGTGTTGAGTGCTAACTCCGCTGCCTTCTCTGTGCTGCACTGACCTGCACTCTTCCTAGAAGTCTCCTTCACGTGCTTGGTGCCGGAGCCCTGCGGATAGAGTACCGTTCTGGAGTACCATTCCCGTCCGCGCCGCGCCGGGTGAAGGAGGCTGCCTCTGGGGCTGCTGCAGGTGGTGCAAGGAGGGCCCCCCATCTGTGCCGCTCCTTCGGTGACTGACACCTAGTCACCGTTTGGGGCTGGGCTGGGCCCAGCATCCTCTTTCCTTGGGCGTCCTGAGCGGGTAGGTTGCCGGAGTACCGGTGTGGTAGTGCTGTCTTCCGTTTGTAGAGGAGCGTTAGGTTCTAGCCCAGCGGCCGAGGTAGTCAGCGTGGTGAGGAGCGCAGCAGACGGCTGCTGACCAGTAGGAATCAGAACCCAGACCTGCAGGCTGAGTGACCCAGTTTGAGAAGCGGTGAGGCCCCTGGACTTCTGTCCTGTTTATTCCTTACTTGACAACATGTCCCTGAAGTGACAGGGACCCGTAGCTGGCAGCAGCATCCGTCTTTACCACACTGTGGTCTGCCCCCCCCCCCCCCCCCGACTGTGTGACGGCTGTTAACTTCCTGTTTAGAGGCAGCTCGAAAAGGGTCTGGATAGAGGCTGCCTTCACATCCTCGTTTAGGGTCAGTGTTGACCAGGTTCCCTCATCAGCCCTTTACATCTGCGTTCTGGCGGTGACTTTCACTGCTGTGTTAGCATAAATCAGGCCAGGGGGTTGGGGAGGGAAGAAGTGAAGATTTTCTCTGAACTTCATAGTCCCAGAGTTCATTGAAGTGCTGCTTGTCTCACCCCCTTTCCCCTTCCTCCTTTCCTTTTTCCCGTTCTTCCTTTCTTTAATGGTGGGTTTTTTTTTTTTTTTTGTGGACAAATAGTTTCTAACCCGCTACACCCTTCCTCCCCGCTGGTTGGGCCTGGTCAGACCTTCAGGTTGGTTGGAATTTGGTTACAGACCTGCAGCATGTGGGGTGGGGTCAGTGTGTCAGTAGTAGTGTCCTCCTGATCTTAGGCTGGGTCCTCCGGATTCATCCTGGCTTTAAGCAGTGTGTTGTATGTAAACCAGGCCTCTTGTTTCAGTGTACCATTCCTTCCTTCCTCACCTTCCCCACGCACCAGGCTGGAGGTGCGCGTGTAGGGGAGCAGCAGTTGTTTCGGGACTTTGGAGTACATTCCATGTTAGCCAACCCACTGGGGCAAGCATGCTGACAAGCAGCCCTCTGCACTCAGAATGCTCGTGTTGCCGGGCTCATTGAGAAAAGCCAAGCCAACTTTGATTGATTAACACAACTGCTAGAGAAAGTGTAAGGTTTGAGCCATAACTCGGACGAAGGAATTTTCTTTCCCAGACCGTTTGCAGTATTGAACGGCATCATAACACATCAAGGTCCGGTAGTCAGGCATTTTCTGAAGCAGTTTGGAGGGGAGGGAAGAAGAAAAAAAAAAAAAAAAGACACACCCAGATTGACTATAAATCTAGCCCTGGCGTAAAGCTGTCCACCTCTTGCTCAGGAAAAATCCAACCTATCAGACAATGCCACACAAAGTTGCAGTTCGCCTGCATTGGCTAAGCTTGGGAAAAGATGCATGAGGAAGTTCAGTTTTTGTTGAAAAGGGCTGGCTTTTCGGGGGAGAGCTTCTCTTAGCTGTGTTGTTTAGATTATCCTCAGTATTCTATTTCTGCGATACTTTCTGCAGATCTTGGTGGCTCCAGAGTCCATAGAGCAGAGACCCCTGTATTCAGGTGGTAATGATGAAAGCATTGGAGGATAGATCTGATTTGAAATGCTTCCTTTTCATGTTGCATCTTTTACTCTCTTGCGGATGTATGAAATATTCCTGTGTAGTTTTTTGAGTTCATTCAGTTGGAGAGCAGTGACCCAGGGTGGTCAAAGAGCTTAGCCCATCTTTTACACTTCTTAGCTGGTGTCTCCCTCAAATCCTTTAATCTTTGTCTTACATTGCCATTAACTGGCAAGAAGCTATCAAGAGTTTTGGGTTATTGTACCAAAAGCAACAGGTGAATAAGAACACATATTTTGTTACTTTTGAGGTGTGAGACTGGTCAAATCCCAGACCTCAAAGAGTTCTAGTAATTGCGGAAGCAGCTTTGACAACACGTGAATTTAATTGTTACTAACCAGTAAACTATTGACAAAAAATGACAACACTTCCACATTCCTGAGCCATTTTCTCCTTGATTTTCACAGATAATATAAAAACATACACATTTTGAAAATAATTCAAGTTATCATTACTTGAATCTGAAAGTCGTGCTTTAAACCTCTTGATGAAAAGTTTCTTGATGTTGTCTCATTTTGGGGGAAGGTGGAATTTGTAATCTCCCCAGATGTAGGCTGGAATGTCAGTAGGATTTAGATTAGACATGAGGATTAATAAGTACCCGTTATAGTTGTGAGGGATTAGAAATGTTAACTGGAGAGTTTGTGCATTTCTTACCTAGAAGTTATTTCCAAAGTAGCTTTTTGAGAGTATTTAAATTCAGACTTCCTGGGAGGAAGGTTGTGGGACTAGTAACTGGCAGGTGGGCCTAGTAGAACACTGGTATAGAGAATCTAGAAATCCTGGGTCAAATCCTAGTTTTAACATTTGTTAGCTACGTGACCTTGAGGAACGCTTCTAATTTTTCCCCCCATCTCACCTGCTCTTATAAGGTTCCTAATTTTTAAATTCTCGTATTCCTCAGTAGAAGTCTGTCCTTAGTGGCCAACAAGATCTTAAATGATCTGCGGTTCCCTACCCCTTCTCTGCTGACCTGTCCTTCTCCCTGTTGCTTACTCAGTTCCAGCTACCTTGACTTGTTACTTAAATACATTAGTTACATTCTGTATCTTAGGATTTTGGCACTAGCTCTTCCTGCCAGTGGGAAATAGTTTTTCCTACAGAGATAATACAAATGACTAATTTCCTCAACTTTAAGTTCATGTTTAAATATGTCACCTTTTCAGTGAGGTCTTATCCTACCTCTTAAAATTGCACCTTCACCACCCCTCACCCCTAATTCTTCCATGCTCTATTTCTGTTTTTTATTTTTTACAAAAATTTTTAATATTTATTTATTTTTGAGAGAGACAGAGCATGAGCTGGGGTGGGGCAGGGAGAGAGGGAGACATAGAATCTGAAGGAGGCTCCAGGCTCTGAGCTGTCAGCACAGAGCCCGACGCAGGGCTCGAACTCATGAACTGTGAGATCATGACCTGAGCCGAAGTCGGATGCTTAACCAACTGAGCCACCTAGGCACCCCTCTATTTTTGTTTTTTATAGCACTTATAACTTTATAACACATTTGTTACATTTATTGCTTTTTTAAAAAGTTTATTTATTTAAGTGATTTCTATAGCAAAGTGGGGCTCAAACTCACGACCCTGAGATCAAGAGTCCCATGCTCCCTCTGACTGAGCAAGCCAGGGCCAGGTGCCCCACCCACCCCTTTTTTTTTTTCTTTTTTTTTTACATTTATTGCTTACTGTTTCCCTTCCTATGATACAAGGTCCATGAAAGCATGGATTTATTTTGGTATTTTAATGCCTAATACAGTGCTTGATACATAGTTAATAAATATTTGTTGATCAAATGAGACTAATAACTGTTTTCCTAATCTCACAGTTGTTTATAACAAACGTACGAAATGTGATTAGCATAATATGGGATTTTAAAGTGTGAACTTTGAAGCATCATACAAATAATGATAAAATTACTGCCTTCCCATTGAAATGATAAATAACACTTGATTATTCAAAAAAAACCTTCATGTGTTCATATACATTATCGCATCTCTCTTAAAGTCTAGCCTCTTGTTTCTGGTGTTCTACTCTGTGCTAGGCTCCTCTGCCTCTGATTTCCATCCGTACCTCACACCCAACGTGTTCATCATCGGCTCCCCTTCTGTGTTACCTAAGCCAGCAATGGGTTGTCCAGTTCTCTCTTATTCATTATTTTCTAAATATTTCTGAATCAGTATCTCTTTCTCTATTTCCATTGCTGGTCTACTTTGGGCCTACAACTCTCATTTGGAAGATTGCCATGATCTCTTTGTTTTTAGTTTTGTTCCCTTTTAAACTCTCAATCATATTGTATTCAGAATGGCTTGACACAGAGATCTGATTATTCTCTTGGTCTTTCTCAAAAGTATTCAATAGTTTCCACTTGTGTAAAGGTGCAATTTAAACCTTTCATAGTATTCGGGCCCTGGAATCTTGGCCCCTGCCGTTCTGTCCAGCCTTGCATCTCTCCCTTACGGTTTGTACGTGAGCAGATACAGTTCCTTCTGGTTCCTAGATCAGCTTCCAGGTCCCACCTCAAATGCTACTTTGTGGGAAGCCTTCCCTGACTTTCCCGGAGAGACTTAGATACGCTTTCTTCTTTGATCTCACTCTATAAATATTGCTGGTCTCCCCTCCGTGGTCTGTAAACATCCTCAAAAACACCATGTCTTTCTACTGTTGTGTCTCCAGTGCCTAGCATGGCGCCCGCCACCTAAAAGATTCTAAAAATAGGAATATGAGAAAATGCCGCATACATTTAGAAGGTATCCCTTTTGTTATTTTCTGGGGCAGAAGGACAGAGTTGGGAGTCCTGGCTCTGCTAGTTATCGTCTGTGTGACCTTGGTTTGGTCACTTGTAACCTTCAGGCCATAGTTTCCTCACCTCAGAAATGGGGATCCGAGAGCTGCTGTACACCCCAGAAATCCAGAGATTTCTGTCAGATGAGACTGTACATAAAGGTGCTCAATAAGCTGTGAGACACTGCACACTTTTTACTTGTTACGTGCTCTCTTCATAACTCCTTTTTTCTTGTTCATATTCTTTTTATCACTGAAGACGGAAATACCCTTCTACGACAGGAGTTCTGTTCGCAGCTATTTTCATCTGTAGGTGTGGTGTACTCCTGTTTTTCGTCTTAAGTGTGACAGATTTAAATCTGCCCCAGTATCCCAGTGAACAGAAAAGGTCGCAAAATCCTGGGAAGTTTATACCGCTCAAGGAGTGTCTCAGTCATGGATTCTGTAATTTTTTTCTCAGATTTTTTTGGATTGGATTTTTGCAACTTTTAGAATTTAAAAGAATTTTTTAAATGTAAGCTCATTTTTCAAGCGCTTTCTTTGTGTACAGGCTTTGTACCATTTTAATTCAGATGGTAACTCTGTGAGGGAGATATTGTAACCATTTTATAGATGAGAAAACCCAGTTTCCAGAGATGTTGTCATTTTGCTGGAATCCGTATTTGGACCACTCTGCCTGACCCCAAAAGTTGTGATCTTACCATTCTCCTAACATTTCTCACAGAGTTTTCTTTTGCTCTAAAAACAAAAGCAAAAACAAAAACAAAACAAAAAATAGAATAGCATCTATAGGTCTTCTGTGAAAAAAGTTCTGTGGTCAAATAGTGTTTTGAAAAATTTGGGGTTACGTTAAGTTAAGGCACATTTCCTCCCAGCATGACTTCTCAGAGCCTTGCATGTCTAAATACACGTTGTACATTGGGAGTGGTAAAAGAATGGCTGAAGTATGCAAAGGCTCTCACAACTATTTGACCATGAAAGAGCTTCTTAAGGTATTAGCGATCTCAGTGCTTTGAGAGTACTGTGCTTTGCCATTCTGCTTTCCTCTTTGAGGGGAAAGTTTTCTAAGGGTTGTCACTCTGGAATGAGGGAATTGATTGCTTTTGTGTGCTGGTTTTCCAGAGAATTAGAATGGTGGCATTAAGCTAGATATTTTTTAGAAATTTCACTGGTATGGAGGCTGCCATTCCCCCCCACCCCCACCCCCATGAGTCCTCTAAGGCAAGTGGCACCATTCATCCAGCTTGGCCTCACTTTCAGTGAATTCGCAGGGGGATGCTGCCCCCACCACCTTCGATCTCATGTGCTAGATGCAGGAGAGGAAGGTTGCAGTTTTGTAAGTGAACAGAAACCTGTGAGCCAAGAGCAAGAAGCCCTTCCTTTCTGTGAAGACATCGCTGTCATACTAAGGAATCTGCAAAGCCCATCTGTCTTTCTCTCCTGTGAGGCGTGCAGACCGACCTGGGGATCAGAGGACAGAAAGAGTAAAACCTTTGGTTTTTCAGTCCTTTGAAGGTGATATGTTTGTCTTGAAATTAAAACAAAACTTTGAGAAATTTGTCCTTACATCGTTTAAAGGCATAAAGGTTACCTGAATGGTGCGGACTCCTGAATTTCAAACTTTTATCTCCTACTTTGAGCTGCCAGTGAAAAGTATTGAAAATGTTTCCCCTGTAGGATAACATTATTTGGATGGAGGAGCAGTTTTCTAATCATTCTTTAACATATTTTATATGGCTAGGCTGATGCATTGCTATCAGAAAGATGGAAACAGTTGATCTTGTGAATTCCTTAGTGCCCTGGACAGGTTGGCTAGAAGACTGTGTATTAGATTCTATGAAAATTTGATGTGAGTGTCATGACACTCTTGACATATACTAGATTTTGGTTTGTAAGTGTCCATTAGTAAATTAATATGTTTCTCTGATGCTGTTTTGTTTGTTTGTTTTATTTCCAAGTAATAAAAAATGCTCTGTTCCTCAGCTGAGTGCTTTATATATTTGAAAGGCTTGGTTTAAAAAAAAAAAAAAACTTTTTTAAAGTTTCTTTATTTTGAGAGAGAGCAAGCAGGGGAGGGCCAGAGGGGGGAGAGAGAGAGGGAGGGAGGGAGGGAGGGAGGGAGGGAGAGAGAATCCCAAGCAGGCTCTGCACTGTCATCACAGAGCCTGATTCAGGGCTTGATCCCATGAACCTTGAGATCATGACCTGAGCAAAACCAAGAGTGGGACACTTAACCAACCGAGCCACCCATGTGGCCCTGAAGTTTTGGTTTTTTAGAGTATTTTAAATCCAGGTATTTTGTGCCAAACAAATAGGAACTAGAATAATGGTTTCTGATTATACTAAGACTCAATACGAAGTTTTCATTAGCCTTCATTTTTAACTCTTCACTTTCTGCTTAGCATGCTATTTCCCATCTAAATTCTGTATAGTGCATCAGTATTGACTGAAAGGTTTCAAGAATATGGGTGACTGGAAAAGGGTTTTTTTTTTTTTAATGGTTATTTATTTTTGAGAGAGAGAGAGAGGGCAGACTACAAGTGGGGTTGGGGCAGAGAGAGAGGGAGAGACAGAATCTGAAGCAGGCTCTAGGCTCTGAGCTGTCAGCACAGAGCCCAATGTGGGGCTCGAATTCAAGAACTGTGAGATCATGACTTGAGCCCAAGTTGGATACTCAACCGACTGAGCCACCCAGGCACCCCTGGAAAAAGATGTTTTACAGCTGTGTTTTGCAGTGGACAGAAACATCTTAAAAATAACAAGTGCATCTTTGAAAAATCTTGAGGATTCAAGGGAATAAGACCTTTCTAGCCTAAATAGGGATGTAAAAATTTACTTGACGTATAATGAGTTACTACAGTTCGTGAGTAGTTATGAGTCGTTTTGATTGTTGCATGACTGTTGCATCAAGATATCAAGGCTTTGATATCTATCTGGTATTAAATTGTTGGTTCCCAGTTCTGTCATATACAGAGTGGTGGATGTCACAGAAGTGTATAACCAAGGTTAGAATCTGGGCAGTTTTCATTTCCAGATGAAACCTGGTATTCTGGCTGGCCGAATACGATAACGTTCACAGGAGGGAATAAAATACAATATGATAAAGTTGTATCAAAAATAAATTTTAGGGGTGCCTGGGTAGCTCAGTTGGTTAAGCATCTGACTTCTGCTCAGGTTATGATCTCATGTTTTGTGAGTTGGAGCCCCACGTCAGGCTCTGCTGACAGCTCCAATTCTGTGCCTCCCTCTCTCTCTGCCCCTCCCCTGCTCATGTGCGCCCTCATGCTCTCTCTGTCTCAAAAAATGAACATTAAAAAAAATTTTTTTTAATAAATAAAATGTTAGGGGCCTGGGTGGCGCAGTTGGTTAAGTTTCCGCTCTTGATTTTGGTTCAGGTCATGATCTCATGGTTTGTGAGTTCGAGCCCTGCATCCAGGCTCCACGCTGTCAGTGTGGAACCTGCTTGGGATTTTCTCTTCTCTTCCCGCCCCCCCCCCTTTCTCTCTCTCCCTCTCTGTCAAGGTAAATAAATAAACTTAAAAAAAATAAGATTTTAAGGGTGCCTGGGGGGCTCAGTCGGTTAAGTGTCCGACTGTGGCTCAGGTCATGATCTCTCGGCTCGTGAGTTCAAGCCCCGCATTGGGCTCTGTGCTGACAGCTCAGAGCCTGGAGCCCGCTTCGGATTCTGTCTCCCTCTCTCTCTGCCCCTCCCCTGCTCATGCTCACTCGCTCACTCTCAAAAATAAACATTAAAAAATAAAATTTTAGGGGCGCCTGGGTGGCGCAGTCGGTTAAGCGTCCGACTTCAGCCAGGTCACGATCTCGCGGTCCGTGAGTTCGAGCCCCGCGTCAGGCTCTGGGCTGATGGCTCGGAGCCTGGAGCCTGTTTCCGATTCTGTGTCTCCCTCTCTCTCTGCCCCTCCCCCGTTCATGCTCTGTCTCTCTCTGTCCCAAAAATAAATAAACATTGGAAAAAAAAATTTTTTTAAATAAAATTTTAAGGTGTCTGTAGTTCCTTTGATTCTGCCATCTTCTGGATTCATTTGGGTTGAGGGTGTGAAAAGGACTGTATAAGGGGTACTGTTATGGTTCAAAAAATTATTGTAGGAGAATGGTGAAATGTTTTAGTCATTGTTTTATAGCTGTATAGATTAACTGAAGAAGCCTTTGGACGTGGGTGTTTTAATTCTGTTGTTACTGGAGCTGCTTAGTGCATATCAGTGTGCTGTCTAGACTGGGCCCCGTTAGCTTTTGCTTGTTATTCTGAAAACCTTTGGTGTTGTGTCCCCCTTCCCCAACCCCCCATCCCTGAACCAACCATTCTCAGTGTTGTGCATAAATTGAATTCAGGTGTCTGGATATGAGAACACAGTCTAGTATTGCTACTACTCTTAGTGGAGATTTTTCACTTAATTACTTCAAAGCTTGCTTTCTTTGGTTAAACTAGAATAACTTTTGGACATGGTAATGATTAAAAGTATAGCTCCACAGTCAAAGTCCTGGGTTCACATTTCTACTCCACCATTTACTGGTAGTTGTAAGATCTTTTACTTAACTTTTCTGTACTGTGCAGATAGTAATTATTCAGTAAATGTTAGACATTCTTTTAAAAGATAATGGTGAATTTGCCACATAGTTTGTGGTCAAATATACATAAATTCACCATTTTAAGCATTTTTAAGTACACAGTTCAGTGTCATTAAGTACATTCTCGTTGTCATGCAACCATTACCACCATCCATCTCCAGACTTTCAGCTTCCCATACTGAAATTCCCATACCTATGAAAAAATAACTCGCTATTATCCCTCCCCTGACCAGCTCCTTACAACCATTCTGCTTTGTCTCTATACATTCTACTACTTTAGGTACCTCATATAAGTGGAATCATACAATATTTGTCCTATCGTGTCTGGCTCATTTTGCTTGGATGATGTTTTCGAGGCTCATCCGTATCTTGTAGTGTGTGTCAGAATTTCATTCCTTTTTAAGGCTAAATATATATCCCATTTTATGTATATATCACATTTTATCTTTTTATCTGTCAGTGGATACTTGGGCTATTTCTACCTTTGGGCTGTTGTGTATAATGCTGCTGTGAACACGGGTATGCAGATATTTGTTTGAGTCCTTGCTTTCAAATCTTTGGGGGTATATACCCAGAGTTGGAATTGGTGGATCATGTAATTTTTCAAGGAACCATCATACTATTTTCTGCAGTGACTGTACCATTTACATTCCCACCAGCAATGCACAAGGAGTCCAGCATCCTTACCAACACTTTATTTTCTGCTTTTAAAAAATTTTTTTAAATGTTTATTTTGGATTTTTTGAAGTTTATTTAATTTGAGAGAGAGTGCACATGTGGGAGGGGCAGAGAGAGAGCGCGAGCGAGCGTGGGACAGGGAATTTCAAGCAGGAGCACAGAAATCTACGCAGTACTCGAACTCAGGAACTGTGAGGTCATGACCTGAGCCAAAACCAAGAGTCGCACACTTAACCGACTGAGCCACCCAGGAGCCCCCTATTTATTTATTTTGAGAGAGAGAGCGTGCATGCACAGGGAAGGGGCAGAGAGAGAGAATCCCAAGCAGGCTCTGAACTCGGAACCATGAGATCATGACCTGAGCCAGTATCAAGAGTCAACTAGCTTAGGGGCACCTGGGTGGCTCAGTTGGTTGAGTGTCCGACTTCGCTCAGGTCATGATCTTGCAGTTCATGAGTTCAAGCCCTGCATCGGGCTCTGTGCTGACAGCTCAGAGCCTGGAGTCTGCTTCCAATTCTCTGTGTCTCTCTGCCCCCCTTCCACTTGCACTCTCTCTCTCAAAAATAAACAAACATTAAAAAAAATTTTTTTTTTTAAGTCAACCAGCTGAGCCACCCAGGCACCCCTTCTGTTGGTTATTTCTATAAAAGCCTTCCAAATTGGTGTGAAATGGTATCTTGCTTTTTTGGTGTTGTAATAAGAGTTTTTTCCCTGTGTGTGTGTGTGTGTGTGTGTGTGTGTGTGTGTGTGTGTGTAATTCTTTAAATGAAAATTTTAAGGGTGAAATATTTTCATGGATATCAGAGCAATTTCAACCAGGAAAGAATATTTGAGTTTATGGCTGTGTACCTTTCTTTTTTTTTTTTTTTTTTTTTTTTTCAACGTTTTTTATTTATTTTGGGGACAGAGAGAGACAGAGCATGAACGGGCGAGGGGCAGAGAGAGAGGGAGACACAGAATCGGAAACAGGCTCCAGGCTCCGAGCCATCAGCCCAGAGCCCGACGCGGGGCTCGAACTCACGGACCGTGAGATCGTGACCTGGCTGAAGTCGGACGCTTAACCGACTGCGCCACCCAGGCGCCCCATGTGTACCTTTCTTGTTGCCGACAAGTCTTGATCTTTGAGGACTTTCATTGCTTTTATTCTCTTCACATTGAATATACATAATTTGAGTATTACTTACGAGGTTATTAAACTTAATTTAGGAGGGGTGCCTGGCTGGCTCAGTCCATAGAGTATGCGACTCTTGATCTTGGGGTTGTGAGTTCAGGCCCCATGTTGGGTGTAGAGGTTACTTAAAAATAAAATCTTAAAAAAAAGAAATTTAGGAATGTTGACTACCTAGTTTGTGAAATAAGATTATGTCAGAAAATCCAAAGCTCTGATCAGTGATGTGGGGTTATTCTTCCAGTTCATGGAATATAGATCCCAGGTGTTTTTCCCTATCCTAGATTTTTTCAGTCTAGGAAAATGACGGTTAATCACTCTGATAAAGAGAAAACTTGGTTTTCTTCTCTTGTTCTACCTGTCAGAGCTTTGTAACCACTTAAATCCACTGGTTGTGGAGAACTAAAATACCCTGACCATTTGTATATTCATAGAATGTTGCACACCTACTATGGGAAAGACATATGTAGGTGTCCTAGAGTGTAAGTATAGAGATAAATGAGATAGAGATAAATGACACAACCTCAGTCTTGAAGACGATGTATAGCCCAGAAGAGAATACGTGTCTTAAAATAACTATACTACTTGACACAGTGTATGTATAAATTAAGTAACAGCATATTAGGACCAAGTGCCTTTTAAGTAGGAATAGTGCCTTTATTCAGCAGTTTTTACAATTCAGGTGTAAGTATGAGACAGGCTTACCAAATCCTGAGTATACTACTTTCAAAATCTCTCAATGTTTGCCCCAGTTGCTTAGTTTTAGCTATTGTGATTGCTTGCCCATATTCATTTAATACCTTGGATATGCTTTTAATGATGACTGACAACTTACTGAGCTTTTCTATGTGCCAGGCACTATTCTAAGCACTTCACCTTAATTAACTTGTTTAATCTTTGCAATTTCTTTTTTTTTTTTAATTTTTTTTTTCAACGTTTATTTATTTTTGGGACAGAGAGAGACAGAGCATGAACGGGGGAGGGGCAGAGAGAGAGGGAGACACAGAATCGGAAACGGGCTCCAGGCTCTGAGCTGTCAGCCCAGAGCCCGACGCGGGGCTCGAACTCACGGACCGTGAGATCGTGACCTGGCTGAAGTCGGACGCTTAACCGACTGCACCACCCAGGCGCCCCAATCTTTGCAATATTCTAAAGGTAGATGCTGTTATCATTCCCATTTTACAAATGAAAACAAGTCCTGGAGAAGTTCAGTGACTTGCCTGTAGCCACGGACCTGTAAGCACAAGAGCTGGGATAAGGGGTCGGAAAGTCTGACCAGAGGGACGCCTGCTGGCTCAGCTGGTTAAGATTTGACTCTTGATCTTGGCTCAGGTCATGATCTAACAGTTTGTGGGATCCAGCCCTGTGTGGGCTCTGCACTGATAGTGTAGAGCCTGCTTGGGATTCTCTCTCTCTCTCTCTCTCTCTCTCTCTCTCTCTCTCTCTCTTTCTTTTTCTTTCTTTCTTTCTTTCTTTCTTTCTTTCTTTCTTTCTTTCTTTCTTTCTTTCTCGGCCCCTCCCCCACTTGTGTGCTTTCTCTCTCTCTCTCTTTCTCAAAAATAAATAAACGTTAAAAAAATGTTAATAAACGGTGGGTTTTTTTTTTTTTTTTGAGAGAGAGAGAAAGAGAGAGAGCGCGCGCGCAGGTAGGGGCAGAGAGAGAGGGAGACGCAGAATCCAAAACAGTCTCCAGACTGAGCTGTCAGCACAGGGCCCGATGCCGGGCTCAAACCCATGAACTGTGAGATCATGACCTGAGCCGCAGTCGGACTCTTAACTGACCGAACCACCCAGGCACCCCAAAATAATTAAACATTAAAAGAAAAAGAAGGTCTGACTCTTAAGCTCAAACTCTTGTGCATTATGCTGTACTCTTCTACGTGTGTGTGCGCTTGCATAGGTATATAGATGATACACATGTGTGTGTCATTGTTTAGTGTCTGTAATACTTCATTGTGTGGATATGCCTTAATTTACTTAATCTCTTTCTCTGAGGGACAATTAGGATGTTTCCAGTGTGCATATGCACGTATGTGTTTTGTCATAACCAGGGTTCCACTGAAACATCTTACATACATCTTTGTACATTATAGTGTATCTGTAAGTAAAATTTCTAGAAATGTAATTTTTGGATCAAGGGTATACATATTTAATATTTTGTTAGATATTATTAAATTACTCTCCAAAAATGTGTACCAGTTTACATTCATACCAACAGGCTGTGAGAGTTTCTAAAACCACCCAGTTTTAAATTTGACGGAAGTAGTGTGGCTGGACAGTGATGAGAATTGTCTTCAAGTATCTTTGGGAACACTATGTACTTTATTAGCATTTCTTTTCTTAAAAGCAGATATCTTTGAGTTTTGATTGTTGGCCACGTGACTGTAACCAATTGTTGGAAAGAGGAGTAGGCATTTAAAAGAAAAATTTGGGGGGCTCCTGGGTGGCTCAGTTGGTTACATGTTGCGTCTGATTTCATGGTTTGTGAGATCGAGACCCCTGTGTTGGGCTCTGTGCTGACAGTGTAGAGTCTGCTTGAGATTCTTTCTCTTTCAAAATAAAAATACTTAAAAAAAAAGAAAAAATTTTCATGTTTGGAATGTGCCTCACCCCTGTCAGTTGTCAAAATCTAAATGTAAAAGTTTTGCTACAGTCATCTCTTGTCACCACAGTCTTTTTAGATCAGAACAGCTCCAGGAGTAAGGAGCACGTACAGTTCCCAGTCACTGACTGCTCACGTGGAAACCCCTACTGGAGTTCTGGCTGAACTCCCAATAGGCAGAGGCAGAGAGTTAAACACTCCTCTGTCGGGAGGGTCATGCTGTTTTCAGGAGATGGGTAAGACCAAACGTCTTGTACAACTTACATTTCCTTTTGACTAGTTTTCCTGCCTGTGGGTCATTTATTTGTCTTCCTCATTCTGTTTCTATGCATTTAGCGTGAAGGCAATTTGTTTTATTTAATAGCTTTATTTTATTTTATTTTATTTTATTTTATTTTATTTTATTTTATTTATTTTATTTTTTTAGTGAACTTAGAACTTACTAGTAGGCCTTTTAATAGGGTTAGAATAGAGGGGTTAACTTTGGTGGTACCACAGTCCCACATTCTTTATTTTATCCTATATTCAGAGCCTGCTGTACAGAGTAAAATGAAACAAACTTAGTTTTCATAAACATCCTTAGGGAATAATAGGAAATTTGAGTAATTCAGGGCCATGAGATATTCAAAGTTACCATCTCCCTTGATTAAAAAAACATTGGAGACTTTCATTAATTATTGTTGGTGGTATTCTCTTTCTTAATTCCTATTCAAGAAGTCTCTTATCTTAGGGGTGTCTGGGTGGCTCAGTCAGTTGAGTGTCCCAACTACCACTCAGGTCATGATCTCAAGGTTCGTGGGTTTGAGCCCCGCGTCAGGCTCTGGGCTGACAGCTCAGAGCCTGGAGCCTGCTTCGGATTCTGTGTCCCCCTCTCTCTCTGCCCCTCCTCTGCGTGTGTGCGTGCTCTCTTTCTCTCTCTCTCTCTCAAAAATAAATATTTTTAAAAATTGAAACAAAAAAAGTCTGTTATTTTAAAATACTTCCAAGGAGCAGAGCTTGTCTTCTGGGCCAGCTAATATCAATTCTATCCATCTCTCTCTGTTTTTTTTTTTAAGATATCTTTGTACCCAACATGGGCTCAAACCCACAACCCCAACATCAAGATCACAGCCCTACCAATTGAGCCAGCCAGGCGCCCCTATTATCAGTTCTCTTAAGGTTTGGATTATTGAGATCTTTCCTTTTGCTGATTGATCAAAAGATTTATATACACTATCTTTATCTTCCCTTTTGCCTGACACTGGTTTTTGGAAATGAAAAGGAAAAGCAACTGGAATCAATTGTCTTATCAGTACCGACCTATTTGTGGCATAAGCTTCAATGAAGGCAACTGCAGAGGAGTTTCTAATTTTAGAATGTTGAAAGCTTAACACTTTTGATAGTTGAGCTGAGATTTATTCCTGGAGGGTTTTTTTTTTTTAAGTTTGTTTGTTTGTTTATTTATTTATTTATTTATTTTTAGAGTGAGAGAGAGAGCGAGAAAGAGAAGCCCAAGCAGGCTCTGCACCACCAGCGCAGAGCCTGATGTGGGGCTCAAACTCACGAATGGTTAAATGACCCAAGCTGAAATCAGGAGTCAGATGCTTAACTGACTGAGCCATCCAGGCACCCTCTTTAAACCTTAAGGGAAGGGAAAATTTTTCTCATCCATTTACTTAAATTGCTAGCCTTCTCCCCCTGCCCCCACCCCACCCTCAACACTCTGCATTTTTTTGGATAAAATTAGCTTAGGAGCACTTTGGAGACTTCACTTGGGAAAAGGGGATAATCAATAAAGGGAAAGTGCTAGTGTGCATCATAGTAAACTCTGTGGAGATAAGAACTATGCCTTATCCACGGTTGTAGCTCTTGCACCTAGAACAGTACCTGCCATATGATGTGTGATTAATTTGTTGTGTGAATAGGAAATTGAAAATTTAAATTGTGGTATACTCATAATTGGCATTTTTTTTTTTAAAGTTTATTATTTTGAGAGAGGGAGTGAGAGCATGAGTGGAAGAGAAGCAGCAGGGACGGGGGGCGGTGGGGGGGTAGAGAATCCTAAGCAGGCTCCGTTCTGTCAGCACGGAGCCCATCCTGGGGCTAGAACTCACGAACTGTGAGATCATGACCTGAGCCAAAAATCAAGAGTCGGACACCTAACTGAGTGAGCCACCAAAGTGCCCCTCGTAATTGGCATTTTGTATACTATTTAAATGAATAATCTAGTTACGTGTATCAACTTGGATAAATATCAAAAGTAATATTAAAAAAATGAGTTGATGTAATACCATATATAATACCATAAAAACTTTTAAACTTGACAAACAACACAGTATTTCTTCTTCTTCTTCTTTTTTTTTTTAAGTAACCTCTGTGCCCAATGTGAGGCTCAAACTCATGACCCAGAGATCAAGAGTCGCATGCTCTATTGACTGAGCCAGCCAGGCACCCTGTATTTATCATATAGATATACCTGCATACATAAAGTAAAAGTATTAAAAAGCATGGCAATGATAAATACTAACTTCAGTATAGTAGTTACCTGTGAGGAAAAGAGAGGAAAATAGGATTGGAATAGTTAAGTCAGAGAGCTTCAGTGTTTTTGTGATGTTTTATTTCTTAAGTTAGGTGATAAGTAAATGGTTGTTAGAATATTCTCTATACTTTTTTGTAAATTTGAAATATTTAATAAAAATAAATGAGAGGGGTGCCTGGCTGGCTCCTTTGGCAGAGCATATGACTCTCGATTTCAGGGCTGTGAGTTTGAGCCCCATGTTGGCCGCAGATATTACTTAAAAACAAGTAAAGGGGCACCTGGGTGGCTCAGTTGGTTAAGGGCCTGCCCGACTTTGGTTCAGGTCATGATCTCATGGTTCACGGGTTCGAGCCCCACATCGGGCTCTGTGCTGACAGCTCGGAGCCTGGATCCTGCTTTGGATTGTCTGCTCTCTCTGCCCTGCCGCGTCTCGCACTCTGTGTGTGTGTGTGTGTCTCTCTCTCTAAAATAAATACACATTAAAAAAATTTTTTTTAAATAATAAGTAAATGAAAGCATATAGATCAGGAGTCAGCAAACTAAGGGCTAGTAAACTTTGCTTGCTGCATGAGCTAAGAAGCATGAATGGTTTTACAAAGTTATAAATGTTTGAAAAAAGTCAAAAATATATTTTACTATATGCAAAAATTATATAAAATTCAGATTTTGGTGTCCATAAATAAAGTTTCATTGGAAATAATCATACTTTTTACATATTGTATATGGCTGCTTTCACACTGCTCCAGTGTCACAGTTAGTAGTCACAACAAAGATGATGTCCACAAAGACTTAAATATTTACTATCTGGCCCTTTATAGAAAAGGCTAATCTGTGGTGTAGATGAATTCCAGTCCCAGATTAATGGTGGTATAACTGGACAAATAAGCTATTATTTGGTAAATGTTTGTAATAAGTTTAAGGTAGTTATCCCGAGATTGTGTTCTTTGAAAGAACATTTTATTCAGAGGAAAATCAATCAGCCAGGAATTGACTTTCATGGAAGTTTCAAAATGTCTACCCAGGAGTAATCTCATTTTGTTGGATGAATCCAAATCCGATGCCCTTTCCCCTTTGACTCCCTCTTTAACTTGCTTGTTATTAAAGTTCCTGATTCTAGTTTAATCTTGGATATTTGACAAGTTTGTTGCTGTTGCTGTTTTTTAGTAGGCTCCATACCCAGCGTGGAGCTCGAACTCACGACCTTGACATTAAGAGTCACACACTCCACCGACTGAGCCAGCCAGGTGCCCTGATACTTGACAGTTTTAAATACCTACCAGAGCTGCGTGATTTGGAATTGGTGTTTTGGTAGCTCATTATTTCTTGTTTCCAACAACTTTTAGCAAACCAGCAGTGTTTTAGAGGAATGTAGTATTTGAATATGCAAACATACAGTCACTGAAGTAAGGGCAACTTTTTTGTAATCCTTTTAGTTTTAAGATGTATTAAACTCTGGCCAAGCTTTGGAAACTTTATGGCAGAAGTAGTGATTTGAATCCATTACAATATAGTTGGTACTTTTTAAATACATAGTGCTGGGTCCCTAAAGAAGAAATTTTTCTTTTAAAAAAAAAATTTTTTTTTAACGTTCATTTATTTTTGAGACAGAGAGAGACAGAGCATGAATGGGGGAGGGGCAGAGAGAGAGGGAGACACAGAATCGGAAGCAGGCTCCAGGCTCTGAGCCATCAGCCCAGAGCCCGACGCGGGGCTCGAACTCACAGACCGTGAGATCGTGACCTGAGCTGAAGTCGGACGCTTAACCGACTGAGCCACCCAGACGCCCCAAGAAGAAATTTTTCTTAAGCAGACTTCTGCTTCAGAGCGACATGATGATTATTTGTAGAAAAATATTGATTTACTCAGTATTTCCTTGAGAAGCACTAATCTTTCCCTTGCACACCATTGGGTGGTTTGAAACAGCACCAAAAGTCAAGTAACCCTGTTTCAGGTAAGTGTTGTTGTTTTGTTGTCGTTCACGTTCTCTCCAGGTTGCATAAGATTATTCTGCTCTCATCGTATTAGAAGAAATGGGCAAGGGAAAAATCAGATGATTTGAGTGCTCTTCAGTTTTTCTTCCTTATGGAAAGTGGGTTTTTTTTTTTTAATGTTTATTTATTTATTTTGAGGGAGAGGGTGTGCATGCGCATGAGTTGGGGAACCAGCAGAGAGAGAGGGAGAGAGAAAATCTCAAGCAGGCTCCGAGCTGTCAGTGCAGAGCCTGACGACATGGAACTCGATCCCATGAGCTGAACCATGGTATCATGACCTGAGCAAAACTAGGAGCCAGATGCTCAACCCAGCTGAGCCACTCAGGTGCTCCTAAAAAGTATTTTTAAGAGATACTACTTTAGTTTTCAAAGCTATAGCTGCAGACTTTTGTAATTAATCCAAAAGAGATCTTAATAAAATTGTAATATAAAACTATAAAAAATAGTGAAACATAAAATGTCTAGAGTGATGATTCTTTTTTCCTAAGAAATCTATGGATGTATATGTAGAATATATAAGGAAGATCCTCTAAACTCCTTTGTAGTTAATATTTGAGTCAATATTGGAAATTGCTTTCTTTTTTTTTTTTTTAATTTTTTTTTTTAATGTTTATTTCTGAGAGAGACAGAGTGTAAGCAGGGGAGGGACAGAGAAAGATGCAGACACAGAATCCGAAGCAGGCTCCAGGCTCTGAGCTGTCAGCACAGAGCCTGATGCGGGGCTCGAACTCAGACCACGAGATCATAACCTGAGCTGGAGTTGGACGCCCAACTGACTGAGCCACCCTGGTGCCCCAAGGAAATTGCTTTCTTGGTCTGAAAATTTTCCTGTCAACAGAAATACCTACAAGTCATTCTGTGTTTTGTTTTGTTTGGTCCCTCCTGCTTTCCTTTTTTGATTCAGATTATCTTACTGCTCTAAGTGGAGTAGAGAATCTAGTTCTTGTTGAATGGTGTTCTTGCTTGGGAACAGGCAACTGTCTTGATATTAGGAGCCATTATGTTTCATGACTGATCTCATGCAGACTTCTTTAATGCTAGAGATTGTCTTGTTAGAGGGATTTTTTTTTTTTTTTGTACATTTATTCATTTTTGAAAGACAGAGACAGAGCACAAGTAGGGGCAGGGCGGGGTGGAGCGGGGGAGAGACACAAAATCTGAAGCAGGCTCCAGGCTCTGAGCTGTCAGCACAGAGCCCGATGTGGGGCTTGAACTCACGAACCATGAGATCATGACCTGAGCCGAAGTCAGATGCTCAACCGACAGCCACCCAGGCGCCCCTAAAGGGATTTTTGAAGAGCCTTTCTTAACTTCCAGAGTCAAAGGTACGAAAGTCTTGGTGAAAAGGATATGTGACCCCTGACCTCAGATGTGATTATCAATCTTAGAAATCTTCTTAGGTAAAAAGGAATGGGTAGCTTTTGCTGTGTGGCTAAGGGAAGGACCTGGATACTGTCAGCTATCTTGAATTTAAGGGTAAATCATGTCATTAAGAAACATTTAGTGACTTCTCTTCCTGCCCCTCAGATGCCTTGGTTCCGTACCTCTTGCACCTGATTTCTCGCAGCATTGAGGCAAGGAAATACTACCAGTCTCTTGTTAATCTTGTTTTTCTTTTTGTCGTATTTTTTGGGTGATCTTCTCCCCCTCCAGGTGTAATATACAAGTAGAAAAAGCTTTAGGGGCGCCTGGGTGGGTTCAGTTGGTTAAGCGTCCAACTTCAGCTCAGGTCATGATCTCACAGCTCAGCTCGTGGGTTGGAGCCCTGCGTCGGGCTCTGTGCTGACAGCTCAGAGCCTGGAGCCTGCTTCAGATTCTGCATCTCCCTCTTTCTGCCCCTCCTGCTCACGCTGTCTCTCTCTCCTTCAAAAATAAATACACATTTAAAAAAATATTTAAAAAAGAAAAAGCTTTAAAAGATGACCACCTAAATGGAGGTCTGGAAGATTACCTCCACCCACAAGTCTTTTTCATGCTCCCTCCTAGCCTTTATCCTTCTTTCCCCACCCCCAACAGTAGCCACTGTTCTGACTTCCTCTGCTAGTATTGTTCTACTTCGGGGTTGAGACTATTGGTAATAATAGCCACAGACCTCCTTGCAGTTAAAATCCTTTTGGTGGTGTTAAATATAATGGTTTTCAACTGGGAGTATTTAGCCCCCCAGGGGACATTTAGCTGTGTATGGGGACATTTCTGGTCCTCAAAACGGGTGATGGTTGTTACTGACATCTGGTATGTGGAGGCTGGAGGTGCTGCTACTGTCCTACAGTGCACAGGACAGTTTCCCACAACAAAGGATTATCTGGCCCAGGGTGTCCATAGTACTAAAGTTGAGAAACCCTGTTCTAATAGCTAGTGCCTACTGAAGTTATTGTGGCCGTGAGTGGTACATTAGGTTGTTGAAAATCTGTTTTGCTTTTGAAACTTTTGTCATTAATCGAAAATCTTTGTAGGAGAAAAAATATTTATTTACAGGGAACTCTTGAGTGTAAATTTCTTAAGGTAAATATTGACTACATGAAAAAATGATAAATCTCTTTCTTGATCATGTAAGATACCAGATCCTACCAACAGTCCCAGGTCTTTGTCTCCGTGTTGAAGAAAAGTGATACCTTTTGTCCTAAAGGCTCCATGTGCTTGTTAATGCTGATAGGCAAATCTCAGCTAATAGACTGCCAGCAGCAACCCCCTAGGTGAAATCCAGACCAGGCAAGTTTTCGCCTTTGGACTGGGTTTAGGTGCAGTTTCATCATACTTAATCTAACACTACTGTGTGAATATGTTCTGCCCTCATTTCAGTAAAAAAAGATTCTTTGCAGGTATAGTGGATGAAATATACATCTAATCCTAGGCCAATTTTGATGTCTAGATTCTTATTTTTACATATTGCTATACATAGTTAACTATACAGTTCAGACCCCCCATTGGAATATTTCATCTGTGAGTTTTGAATTTAAACTTCTCGACCATTTGTAGGGGTGCCTGGGTGGCTCAATCGGTTAAGCGTCCGACTTCGGCTCAAGTCATGATCTTGCAGTCCGTGAGTTCGGGCCCCGCGTCGGGCTCTGTGCTGACAGCTCAGAGCCTGGAGCCTGTTTCAGATTCTGTGTCTCCCTCTCTCTCTGACCCTTCCCCCGTTCATGCTCTGTTTCTCTCTGTCTCAAAAATAAATCAACGTTAAAAAAAAAAATTTAAACTTATCTACCATTTACAAGTTAATTGCCTGAGCAGATATGTGTTAGTGTAACCCTGTATAGTATTACAATGCTAGATGAGTAATGTTTCTTTGACCCTGAAAGATCCTTTAATTTATCAGCATATTTAGTATTTGGTCAAGGAAATAGTTCTTCTAGATGTCTGATCTGTAGCCTTTAGGACATCTTCACTAGTGTTCTGTGAACCACATGCCCCCTGGGGAGCGCATCTGGATGGGCCTGGGAACTCTGTCCCTTCCTTTCATTGTGCATGTATGTCTTTTAGAAATTATGTTAAGTTCAGTCAGTATGTTTATTTTAAAGTTTATTTAAGCTTTGGTTAGGTAGTATATGCACATGCAGTACTCACAGTTGGAAAAAGAATTTCAGTAAAAAAGTGTATCTCCTTCTCTGGAGGTGGAACTTACCTGTTTGTTGCTATCTTTCAATAGATAAGGTGGACATTATAAACTTAAAAAGACTTTTCTGTCTCCCCTTTTTATTTATTTATTTATTTATTTATTTATTTATTTATTTATTTATTTAAAAAATTTTTTTAGGGGCGCCTGGGTGGCTCAGTCGGTTAAGTGGCCGACTTCGGCTCGGGTCACGATCTCACGGTCCGTGAGTTAGAGCCCCGCGTCGGTCTCTGGGCTGATGGCTCAGAGCCTGGAGCCTGTTTCAGATTCTGTGTCTCCCTCTCTCTGACCCTGCCCCATTCATGCTGTCTCTCTCTGTCTCAAAAATAAATAAACATTAAAAAAAAATTTTTTTAATGGTTATTTAGTTTTTGAGAGACAGAGTTGAGCTGGAAAGGGCAGAGAGAGAGGGAGACACAGAATCTAAGCTGTCAGCACAGAGCCTGACACAGGGCTTGAACTCACAAACTATGAAACCATGACTTGAGCCAAAGTTGGATGCTTAACCAACTGAGCCATTCAGGCGCCCCCCCCCCCCTTTAACCTTTTTTATTCTGAAGAATTTAAGATACACACTTAAATAAAGGGTATAGAATAGTTCACTTCTGTGTCCCTACCACCAAACTGCAAAAATGTCAACATTTTGCCATTCTTTAAAAAAAAATTTTTTTTTTAATGTTTATTTCTGAGAGACAGCAAGAGACAGAGCATGAGCAGGGGAGGGGCAGAGAGAGAGGGAGACACAGAATCCCACGCAGGTTCCCGGCTCTGAGCTGTCAGCACAGAGCCTGACACCGAGCTTGAACTCACAAACTGTAAGATCATGACCTGAGCTGAAGTCGGACGCTTAACTGACTGAGCCACACAGACGCCCCAGCATTTTGCTATTTACAGTTAATTTCAGTGTTGAAAATGTAGAGAAAATATTTTGAAGGTATGTAAAATTTAATAACACGAAGGTTTATTTTAACACTTAACTTTTGGTAACATCTACACCCAGCATGGTGCTTGAATTCGTGACCCTGAGGTCAAGAATCACAGCTATATTGACTGAGCCAGCCAGGTGCCCCATGAAAGTTTATTTTAAATTTGATAGTCACACATATACCACTTTTGTGTTTCCTGATCTTTCCTTTTGTATTGGCCTCCATTTTTCTCACTAGTGTAATATGAGGAGATAATTGTGTGGTCATCCTGAAAGTCTGGGAACTGATGCCTCCTGAGTCTACTGAGATTATCATAGAAATCTGAGTGAAGTGCATTCTGAGCTTGCCCAGTCAGGGCAGTAGGATGGACAGACTCTCCATCTTCAATCATCAGTAGTTAGTTAGATCATGCTCTAGCATAGAGCATTATTGATCTTAGGGAATCCAGGGTGATAGCTACTGAAGCGTGGAGGGTAGACTTAAAAGTTTATGGAGGTTATTGACTGTGTAGCTGTAATAATTTTCTTATCTTGGTTTCTCTTTTTCCTTCCTGTTTGGAGACTCTTAAAGTCAGAGATTGAGTGGAACATCAGCTTATAGAAGGTAGGTGGCTTTTGGTTTTGTTTTGGCATTGTTTGTGACATCAGGGAATGATAAAGACGAGAGCAGTGTTCCCAACAAAAGTGAAAGATGACAAGCTTATTGGAGAGTAAAATATCTGAAGCTCCAAGTGAAGCTGTTCCTAGTCTGGGAGCCTCTACCCTTGGAAAGGTAAACGGGGGGGGGGGGGGGGGGGGCGGAGACACTGGTGAATATTTAGTAACAGAAAGAAAGTCAAGTCAAAAAGTAGAATCTAAGTGCTTAGAAAATCTGTGGCAGAACATCATTAATAAGACTATTAAGTCATGGCTTTGTGGCATGTGGCACTTAGTTGTGGCACTTAGTTGATGACAGGTGTTAGCACATTGAGATGTCTAGGTTGAGTTTTTCATTGTTGGATAAATTCATTTATTCTGATAGTTTTTTGGTGGCATCTTTAGGGTTTTCTACATATAGTATCATGTCACCTTCAAATAGTGAAAGTTCTCCTTTTTCCTTTTTTTTTTTTTTTTTAATTTTTTAAATGTTTATTTATTCCTGAGTGAGTGAGCAACAGAGCACGAATGGGGGAGGGACAGAGAAGAGGGAGACACAGAATCCGAAGCAGGCTCCAGGCTCTGAGCTGTCAGCATGGAGCCCAACGCAGACTCAAACCCATGAACCCCAAAATCATGACCTGAGCCAAAGTCAGATGCTTAACCAACTGAGCCACCCAGGTGCCCCACTCCTTCCTTTTGAGTTTGGATGTCTTTTACTTATTTTTCTTGCCTAATTGCTGTGGCTAGGACTTCCAACACATATGTTGAATAAAAGTGGTGAGAGTGGGTATCCTTGTCTTGTTCCTCTTTGAGGAAAAGCTTTTAGCTTTTTACCACTGAACATGATATTAGCTATGGGTTTGTTATATATGGCCCTTAATGTGTTGAGGTGTGTTCCTTCTAAACCTGCTTTGTTGAGATTTGTTTTCTTAAGATTTTATTTGGGGGGCACCTGGGTGTGTCCGTCTGTTAAGGGTCTGACTCTTGATTTCAGCTCAAGTCATGATCATTTTGTGAAATGAAGTTTGTGAGATCAAGCCCTGCACTGGGCTCTGCACTGGCAGCGCAGAGCTTGCTTGGGATATTCTCTCTCTCTCTCTCTCTCTCTCTCTCTCTCTCTCCCTCTCCCTCTCCCTCTCCCTCTCCCTCTCCCTCTCCCTCTCCCTCTCCCTCTCCCTCCCCCTCTCTCCCCCTCCCTCCCCCTCTCCCCCTCTCCCCCTCTCTCCCTCTCTGCCCCTCTCCCCCTCCCCCCCCTCCCTTCCTCCCCTCTTCTCCTGCTTGTGCATATGCTCTCTCTGAAAATAAGTATATAAACGTTAAAAAAAAAAAAAGATTTTACTTTTAGGTAATCTCTATACCCAGTGTGGGGCTCGAACTCACAACCCTGGGATTTTTTTTTTTATCATAAATGGATGTTGAATTTTGTCAAATGTTTTTTCTGCATCTATTGAGACAGTCATTTAAAAAAATTTTTTTTAGTGTTTATTCATTTTCTGAGAGATAGAGTGTGAGTGGGGGAGGGGCAGAGAGAGAGGAAGACTGAGAATCCTAAGCAGGCTCCACTGCTAGCACAGTGCCTGACATGAGGCTCGAACCCACTAAACCACAAGATAATGACCTGAGCTGAAACCAAGAGTCACTCAACCGACACTCAACCGACCGACTGAGCCACCTAGGTGCTCCTGAACCTTTTTAATGTATTGTTGACTTTGATTTGCTAATATTTTGTTGAGAATTTTTGCATCTATATTCATCAGGGATATTGGCCTATAATTTTTGTGTATGAGTGGTATCTTTGTGTGGTTTTTGTATTATGTTAATGCTGGCCTCATAAAAATGAGTTTGGAAGTGTTCCTTCCTCTTCAGTTTTTTGGAGTAATTTGAGAAAGGTAGATACTAAGTCTTTTTTTAACTGTTTGGCCGACTTCACCTATGAAGCCATTGTGCCGTGGACTTTCGTATTTTGGGAGTTTTTAAGTTATGGATTCAGTTTCCTTACTTGTACTTGATCTACTCAGATTTCTGTTTCCTTGTGCTTCAGTCTTGGAAGGTTGTGTGTTTCTAGGGATTTATCTGTTTCTTCTAGGTTATCCAGTTTGCTGGCATATCATTGTTCATAGTGGTCGCTTACGATCCTTTGTATTTCTGTGGTGTCATCTGTAACTTCTCTTTCATTTCTGATTTTATTTATTTTGGCCCTCTCTTTTTCTTAATGAGTCAGCCTGGAGGTTTATCAGTTTCATTTATCTTTTCAAAGAAACAGAATTTTATTGTTCAAATAGGTATGAACATTTGGGGCTTGCCTGAAAAGAACTTGACCCTGCAAAGATACAGGGAAGGTACAGATAGGAGAGAATGAAAATACTTAGCAATCAAATATTAAGAAATGAGATGTTCTCAGACCTGGTCACTGAGTACCAGTAGATGAGAATAATAAGTTAGGGATTCAAGACTCTCCTAGTTAGGTGTCTTGTGGGCCCTTGTTAGAAAGTTGCTTTTTTTTTGGAAGAAAAGAGTTATAATTTTGTAGGTGTCAAGTCCTAATTTAATGTTCTAGATGATTTTCAAGTTTCTGTTTCCTAGGGGTAGGCAGAGGAAGGAATTCCCTAGTGCTGATGGGAAAATAAACCACCCTTATAGAAAAGAATTTGGGGTTTAGAAACATGTTGTGCCACATGAGAGATGAAATACTCGATGTAATTTACTTCCTGTATTTCTTTATGGTGATTAAGTCATTGAGACTAGAGTTTGACAGTAGTTTTTTGTGCCTGTTTGCAGTATGAGTCAGTAGAGGTTTTTGTGACCTCTGCAGCAGTCTTGCTTCCTGTGAACCCAGGAGTGGACTTGTTAAGGAACACTACTCTGAGAAAACCAGTGCTTCCTAATTCAGACGCTGCCTCAGGACAGGGAGTCTTGTTCCCCTTTCCTCCTCTTCCTGTGTAAGACCCACTCTGTGCTCTGCTTGATAAGGTAGTGTCCTTAGCTTTTATTTGGCTGTAACTAAAATTTTAATAGATACATTGTCCCAGTTAGGGGTAGACTTCAGTATCAGTCAGTCAGTCCCTATTTTATAATCCCCAAGTAATTGAAGACTGACCCCCCCCAAGCAGAAATTATTCTGTTTTAGCAATGAGTACAAGTCACCTGTTTCTAGAAACTAAAATCAATATATTATTTTGGATGTCATTCCCAATTTGTGTATTAGGCATTTGGGAAAGCAAAATATTTTGGTTTTTTTAACTAATTTTTTTTTAATGTTTGTTTATTTTTGAGAGACAGAGAAAGAACAAGAGAAAGCGGGGGGGGGGGGGAAGGGGGGAGGGGGGAGAGAGGAGGGTGCGGATTCTGAAGCAGGCTTCAGGCTCCGAGCTGTCTGCACAGAGCCAGACACGGGGCTCCAACCCATGAGCAGCGAGATCATGACCTGAGCCGAAGTCAGCCACCCAACCGACTGAGCCACCCCAGGAGGCACCCCGCAAAATGGTTTTTGGTTTTGGGGTTTTTGTTTGTTTTTGTTTTTTTAGTACTGCTTGATTGTATTGTATACTATTTCTAAATAATCTGGAAATGAACTCCCATCTCCTAAGAATTAACTTCTTTTGACTAAGCTTTTCTGGATTTAACTTAAAAAGTGAATCTTATTGATCATATGAATGGGGTTTTGGCTGTTCTGTAATCTGATTTGTTGTTGTAATAGTAATTTTGAAATATCATGAGCTGATTTATCCAAATAGACTATGCCCACTGAAAACAGAACTGTAGAGAGTTTGCAGGAGAGGACTGACAAGTAGATAAACTGTGGCTCATTTTTCTTGGCCACCAATAAATAGCTTGTCCATTTTATACAGAATTTTAAGGTTGGCTTTTTAAAAAATAAATTTTATTTTCAACCTTAACAGTGCTTCTGATTTTGATCCTCTTGTTCCGAGTCCAAGGTCATAGGTTAAAATTGGCGCAAAAAAGTTAGCAGGTTATTTATAAAATTTGTGAAGAGCAAAGATGGTGACTGTATGGCTTTTGCCAATTTGTTCCTATTATTGGTGAGGTGGTTTTTTTTTTTTTTTTATGCGTTTGATTGTACAAAGTTCATATTTCTTTTGTATGAGTATCTTCAAGCTTTTAGTTGTAATTAATTTGAAGTCTTATTTCCTGAATTCAGATAATCATTTCTTTCTGTATCATGGTTACCCTTTGTGAACTGGCCTTCCCAGTCATTTATCAGATGTCTTTTGTACGTACCTAGGTTATATGGACTTACTGTGTACTTTATTTTTTTTTAATTTTTTTTTCTTAATGTTTATATTTATTTTTGAGACAGAGAGAGACAGAGCATGAGCAGGGAAGGGGCAGAGAGAGAGGGAGACACAGAATCGGAAGCAGGCTCCAGGCTCTGAGCCATCAGCACAGGGCCCGATGCGGGGCTCGAACTCACAGACTGTGAGATCATGACCTGAGCCGAAGTCGGACGCTCAGCCGACTGAGCCACCCAGGCGCCCCCTTACTGTGTACTTTAAAAAGAAGTCCTGGATCAAATCTTGTGAGTGGAAATCATACATGGCTTGTTGGGACGAATACTGGGTATTATATGTAAGTGATGAATCCCTAAATTCTACTTCTGAAATCATTATTACACTATTTAACCAACTTGGATGTAAATTTAAAAAAGAAAGAAAGAAATCATACATGCCTGTCAAAGAACATGTATATTTTACCTCAGTTGTATTTGGCTAATATTTTCTTTAACCTAGTGGCTTAGAGTAGAGATCAATGAGGCAAGCAGAGTGAATTGGGCTCTTGAGTTTTGGCCAAGAAATGCTCAAGCCATCGTGGTGTAATGGAATGAGTACGGGCTTTGGAGCCAGCATCTACTATTGTTAGCTGAGTGAATGACTTCATTCAAATTTCTTAATTTCACCAAGTTAATTTCCATATCTGTAAAATAGGAAAAGGACCCTATCTTCTTGCTTTGTTGTATGGATTAAATAAATATTTAGTGCATTAAATTTAATGCATTAAAATTCTCAGTGAATGTTAGATCTTTTCTTTTTCTTCAGAGCATTACAATTTGGATAACAGTTACCAAGAAGTATTTTAAAATTTACAATTTTCAGCTCACACAATAAGCAGCTTGGTTTGGGATGATTGTGATTTGGCTGAAAAAAAGCAGGGGTGTTGGCTGCCACATAGTTCTTAATTTTCCAGGATCTGAAGAAAAATACCTGTTGATGTGTGAGCATCTCTGGTACCTCTAGACTACTAATCAATTTAGTATACAGAGGAGATACTGTGGTGAACATAGTGTACTGCTTTAGCCTGTGTCAAGTTGGAGAATTAAACTGCATGCTAATGGTAATCACTACCAACTTCTTAGTTGTATCTAAGCCTTTCATACTGTCTCAAAGACTGGTAAAAATTGACCAGTGTTTAAAATGCAGTTAAGGGGCGCCTGGGTGGCTCAGTCGGTTAAGCATCCGACTTCGGCTCAGGTCATGATCTCGCGGTCCGTGAGTTCAAGCCCCGCATCAGGCTCTGTGCTGACAGCTCAGAGCCTGGAGCCTGTTTCAAATTCTGTGTCTCCCTCTCTCTCTGACCCTCCCCCATTCATGCTGTCTCTCCCTGTCTCAAAAATAAATAAACGTTAAAAAAAAAAAATTAAAAAAATAAATAAATAAATAAAATGCAGTTAAGTGTATTCAGTGGACTTAAATGAGCATGATGTCTGAACGAAAGTTGAAAAAATACAGTCTCCCCTGCCACGATTAAACCTAGAACCTAGTGAGCTTCAGTTTGAAATTCATAGTTTGTCTCTTGTGGAAATGTATTGAATAAGTGGAAAATGGACTATTTTCTTGGCCCCATTTATCACAGACACGATGATTTCCCTTATCTCCTAAAATAGTACAGTACCTAGATCTGGAGACCTCTGATGGGCTTCTGTTAAGTACGACTTACTGTGACTGAGATATTACAACATCATCCACTTGAAGCTTAGCTTGGCAAAGTGTAGGGTTTTCCTGTGTAGTTTGTAAATTATTGAATGCCTTTTGCTAGTGGCCAGTACTGCCTATTTCAGATTTAGCTCAGTATTTGTTTTCTGAAAACAGAAATTCATATTAGATTGCTCAGGAAAACTTCTTTTACAGACTGAAATCTTTGGGTAGGGCATAGATTATTTTTCTCTGTATTCTCTAGACTCTAGAAGCTTTAGCAGTTGGAAAAATGAGGGTTTTGTGAGAGATTCTGAAGGAAGTCCGTACAATTATGATTTGAGTTTCAGAAGCCCAAATGAGGCAGGTATTTGGGGTGGTTTATTGATAGGAGAGGTCGATTGAAAAATAAGGACACCCCCTCCCCCTTGTTATTCCTTGTTCCTGTTTATAAAGAACTTATTTCCTTAAACAAAGATCCTAGCGTAAGGGTCCTCCAGCCGGTACATGTCTAAAACAATTACTACCGTTCCCCTTCTCTTTGGTTTGCTTGGATTTCTTCCCCACCACTTTCTGACCTTTTATGAGTACGTTTGAGAGATGAAAACTCTTTATAAAGTGATTGGAGACAGTCTCTCTAAAACAGAAAAAGGAAAATTAGGAGAAAGTTTCAAACATGTCTAGAGTCTTGATCAGTCTATAGAAGGACATAGGTGGTGTGGTAAATGGTTTATGGTGGGTGGGACGTTGGCTGGAGTGTGAGGAGGAAGAGTTCTAGGCTGGGACACAGGAAAATGAGACAGTATTGCAGCCTCACTATGGCTAGGCCTAAACCATTACACATTGTTCAGTTGTGGTAAAATATACGTAACAAGGACCTAACCCGTTTTTATGGAGTGTACACGTGCTGTCATGACTACTTTGCTCGGAAACCGTGCTGTGATTTGTGCTAGATGTGGGTTCAGCTGCCCCGAGTGGTGTGAGTGGTGTGAATCTGTGTATACCTACCCGTGGGACAGCTCCAGGAACAGATCTCCAAGGAACACGTCTCCTGTCTTACCGATGTCTGTTCTTTAGCACTAGCAGTCGGGTTTATTTGTAATTTGGAACATGTTTCGTCATTGATGCTGTGATTTCCTGTCCTGGATGTTGGCTTTGGAAGCTAAACAGTTAAAGCATCATGATTTCAGAGGAAACTAGCTCTCATGAATGAAGGCAAAGTTTGGCACTAGGCCAGAATAATGGGGGGCAGTTAGGGTGGGGAGACTAACTGACTTTTGTACCACAAATGACATTTAAAAAAATTAAGAGATAATTCCATGTCCTGAGGTTATAAACCGGCTTCAACTGGTTTCCCCCCCCCCCCTTCTGCCCCCGCTAGGCATCATGGGTAAAAGTAAGCATCCCCCTGTTTCTTTTGTTTAATGTAACAGTACGCCATGTGATTGGCAGGGCAGTGCCCGCTTGGAGACCGGGTTTATGCAGGTCTCTCAAGGGGGCTGGCACGTATGGGGTCGTCCCTGTGCTACAGAAAAAGCCTTTCTTACGATAGAAAAGAGAAAGGGAGCCTCTCCCCACCTCCTCCCCCCAAAGCCCCCACAAAAACAAAAACCTAAACCCATCTTTTATTCCTTCTTTTCCTCCTTTTTCTGTCCTCCCTCCCCCCATCCCCTTCTTGTCTCCAGCTTTCCTGGCAGCTAGAGGAGGGAGCAGAAAAATGTATACCTGTAAGTACTTTTAACTGTCCTTGCTCCCCCCTCCCTTTTTTCTTTATCTAAAAGCAGAAACTCAGAATTGCTCTGAGTTCTTCACAGCCTTTTCCTGACTGTGTGTAGAAGGTGATATGCTGAGGTTTCTAATGGGATTGAAATAATAAATACTGTTGCTTTTTACAATTTGTTGTGGAGTAATTGTTTCTCATACAGAGCTCCTTTCGGTTTGGATCCTCAGTCGTTCTGTTTCATCCTTTTGCTGTAATGGTCTCTGGCTTCTAGTTTTCTTTGAGCTGAAGCTATAAGAAGGATATGCTAAGGTTTCCTTTTTCTTTCTTTTTGAAAAAAATTTCTTTTGTCTGTAGCAGTGATGGTTCTACTCCCCCTTACCCTCACTTATCCCCCCCCCCTTCCATGTCAGCTTCAACCCTGCTCTGTGAATGGAGTCAGCCAGCTGACTGAGTGCTGGCATCACGCCAGCGGCTGCAAAGCAGTGAGAATGTGCGCGCGCTCGCGTGTGTAAGTGTGTACAGAACACAAAGGGAGAGGCCTGCAGCCTAGGAAATCACAGGCTATTATATAAGGAAGTCTGCGTCATCTCTGCTTACTTGGGCCGATGGACAAGGAAAAGGGGACGGTTTAGAGCAAGAAAAATACCCGTTTGATACACACACACACACACACACACACACATTTTTTTCCTTGCTGTCTTTAAATAAAATTAGATTTTTTTGTTGTGGCAAAATGAGAGGGAGCTTCTCTGTCCGAGTGACAGTGACTGTGTTCCTAGTGGAGCTAGTAACTCTTCTGGGAGGTGAAGCAGTCTGTTCCGCATCTGTTTTCCTGCCTCCATTTAGAGGTGTGCCTGCTCAATGAAGAAGGGTCCCTAAAAGAGAGATGCTGCCTGGATTTAACAGCTGTAATTTGTTAAGATACCTCCCCCCCCCCCCAAAAAAAAATGTTTCTAATCATTCCAGATTGCCGAGGGTCCAGGAGTGGATGGCCATGGGGGTGCTCTTAGGAGACACAAAAAGCCATATAATAGAGCAAATAATATCGGCTAACTACTCCTTTGAGCAACGCCCCCCATTTCCTCTTTTATTTCTTATTATTGTTCTATTTAGTGTATTATAAAAATGCAGTGTTCTCCCCTGCCATGTGCTGCGGAGTTAGAGTTATACAAAAGGAAAGTGAGGTAGCACATGGAAAGAAGGAAAAAAATCTAAGCTTCCAGACTTTGCAAGTGTTGCAGTTTAGAGATTCACTTGGAATGATTGTATGTTTCATTGGTTATTAGGAGCTCAACATTCATTTAGAAATTATATTTCAATTTACCACCAATTTACCCTGGTGTCTTTTTTTCTCAGTTTCTCTTTATGTGCTTCCTGGCTGTGATACATACATGAAGCGGCTCTTGTGTTAGGTGGAGTGTGAAATAAAGTGTATTAATGAATAAAAGAGGGACATGCTGTTACAGTTGTTCTATGTGAGTTTATTTTTATTTCTTATCTGACCATTCAGAATAATGGTGCTGATATGCAGTAATCAAGTAGGGAGAGTTTGGAATGGGAGGAAGCTTTTGAAGTACTTTATCCTATAATAAGGTTTGTCAGGTTGCAGTCTAGAGGAAGCTCCTTAATTCAGTCTTTTTGTTATAGCCTGTGAATTTGTACTCTTGCCACATTTTTACATCCAACAATCTTTGAGTATATGTATATTTTTCCCTTTGGCATATGAATTTTGGTGCAAGTGTTAAGAGGTGCAGTCTGATCTGTGTCTCCCTCTCTCTCTGCTCCTCCCCCACACTCTGTCTCAAAAAAAAAATAATAATAATACATTAAACAAAAATTAAAAAATAAAAAAAGGGGGGTGTCTGGGTGGCCCAGTCAATTAAGTGTCTGACTTCGGCTCAGGTCATGATCTCACAGCTTATGAGTTCGAGCCCCGCGTTGGGCTCTGTGCCGACAGCTCAGAGCCTGGAGCCTGCTTCAGATTCTGTGTCTCCCTCTCTTTCTGGCCCTACCCTGCTCACACTCTGTCTCTCTCTCTCTTTCTCAAAATCAAAATAATAAACATTCAAAAACACAAACAAAAAGACGTGCATATGAGGTTATACTTTTTTGTGTCTATCTTTTAATGTTTTTTTTTTTTTAATTTTTTTTTTTCAACGTTTATTTATTTTTGGGACAGAGAGAGACAGAGCATGAACGGGGGAGGGGCAGAGAGAGAGGGAGACACAGAATCGGAAACAGGCTCCAGGCTCTGAGCCATCAGCCCAGAGCCCGATGCGGGGCTCGAACTCACGGACCGCGAGATCGTGACCTGGCTGAAGTCGGACGCTTAACCGACTGCGCCACCCAGGCGCCCCTTAATGTTTATTTTTTGAGAGAGAGAACACAAACAGGGGAAGGGCAGTGAGCAAGACAGAGACAGACGATCCAAAGCAGTCTCCACACTGAGAGCAGAGAGCCCGATGTGGGGCTCAACCGGGAGATCATTGACCTGAGTCGAAGTCGGATGGGGATGCTTAACAGACTGAGCCACCCAGGCGCCCTGAGGTTATACTTTCTTTAAGGGTTGCTGGGTGGGATTTACCAGAGCAGCTGGCCTGAGCTCATTTCCTAGGCTGCCCCCAGTTATATTCCCCCCAGATAGCTGGGGCCACTCTTCTTCTTTTCCTTTATAAATAAGTTAAGGGAGATTGTTTCCCAGTCGGTTGAATCCTGGGAGACAAAACAGTATCAGACCAGCCTAGCTCAAACCTCGAGACCAAAGATTCATAGTTGTGAGATTCCCTGGTTCTTAGAAATAATAATTACCTTTTTAAGTTGATGCTATTTTTAAATTCTATTTGGTAATGTTTTTTTCCATGGGGAATAACCATTTTACATGTGTGTATGTGTGGTGTTATGTTTACCTCTTACATTGGTTTATATTAAATATAGAGAGAACTGAAGATGTAAAGTTTATTTCACCCCTTACCATCATCTCTAATTTAAGATTCTGTCTGTATTGTGATGCTTGCTTATTGGACCGATAGGTTTTAAAAAAGATCTTTTGCAGCCTTTTATTTCTAACTTTTTTCCTGGTGCCTGGAAGCAGATTAGTAGGGATAATCTTACGATTAGGTAGTTATAATCAGTGAGGCATAAGTTAATACATTCTATTAATGGACAGACTTTGTGTTTCTTCTCATAGGCCCTAGTTATTGTTTAGGAGTGGATGAAGAGTCGTTTTGAAGGATGCGGGGAATCTGTCCTTTGACCATCTCTGTCTCTATCACTTGTTTTAAGTGATGTCTGGCAGAATTTTCTTTATATGTCAGAACTCTTGTACTGATTTATTATAATATGTGCTAGCATAACTATTATTAATTTATTCTGACTTATTATAAGAGGGTGGGGGGGGAGGATTGCTTACCTCCTATTCATTAGGCTTTTAGGCAACACACCCGAACTTGTCATATTTAAGCATAGAGGCCTTTATGATCCTTGGTGTACAATAACTGAACACTGTCACCTAAAGCTGGATCACCTAAGTTCTTGCATTCAGTGAAGTTAATGTGGTAGTTAATGTGGTAAACTCAGTGAAACAGAAGAAACGCTGTAAGAGCAAGTAAATAGCAACCGTCTTTGCATTCTTATTCAGAATAACTGTCTCACCAGTTTGGATCAAAAAACCAAAAATGCCAATATAGATAGATACTACATAATATGATGATTAAGAATATGGACCTTGGCTCAGTCAGTTGAGCATCCGACTTCAGCTCAGGTCATGGTCTTGCATAGTGGGTTTGAACCCTGCATCGGGCTCTGTGCTAACAAAGAGCTCAGAGACTGGAGCCTGCTTCAGGTACTGTGTCTCCCTCTCTCTCTCTCCCCCTCCCTTGCCCATGCGCTCTCTCTCTCTCTCTCTCTCTCTCTCTCTGTCTCTCAAAAATAAATCAATGTTAAAAAGGAAAAAAAAAATGGCCATTGAAGTAAGAGAGACCTTTGTGTTTGAATTAGGCTTAACTATTTACAGACTGTGAGACCTTGGAAAGTTATGTAGTTTATCTGTTTTCTGTAAAAGGATAATTATTAAAACTTAAAACTCTCCTATAAAGGGCTTAAATGAGGTAAGGTATTATAAAGCACTTTAGAGCTTAGCCAGTAAGAGCTCAGTGAATGTTAACAACTGTTACTGATATTCTGTCTGCTGGGTTTACTGCTGTTTTCAGTGCTCTTACTAGTTTCTTTTAGCCAGTCTGTGGCTACCTCTATTTTTTATTTTCGTGATGTATTTTGATTAAGAGTGGGTTTTATTGACCTACACGTTGGAAGAGTTTAGATCAGAAGTCAGCAAACTACTGATTGTTTTTGTAAATAAAGTTTTATTGGAACACAGCCACACATATTTCCTTACAACAATGGAATTGAATAGATGGCCCACAAAGTCTGTAAAATATTTACTATCTGGGGTGCCTGAGGGGCTCAGTGGGTTAAGTGTCCAACTTCGACTCAGGTCCTGATCTCTTGGTTCATGAGTTTGAGCCCCATGTCAAGCTCCGTGCTGACAACTCAGAGCCTGGAGTCTGTTTTGGATTCTGTGTCTCCCTCTCTCTCTCTGCCCCTCCCCTCTGCACGCTCTCTCTCTGTCTCTCTCTCTCTCAAAAATAAATGAACATTAAAAAATTTTTTTTTATTTTTTTTATTTTTATTTTTTTAATTTTTTTTTCAACGTTTATTTATTTTTGGGACAGAGAGAGACAGAGCATGAACGGGGGAGGGGCAGAGAGAGAGGGAGACACAGAATCAGAAACAGGCTCCGAGCCATCAGCCCAGAGCCCGACGCGGGGCTCGAACTCACGGACCGCGAGATCGTGACCTGGCTGAAGTCGGACGCTTAACCGACTGTGCCACCCAGGCGCCCCAAAAAAAATTTTTTTTAAAGTGGAGCCTGAGTGGCTCAGTTGATTAAGCATCCGACTTCGGCTCAGGTCATGATCTCGTGGGTTGAGTACGAGCCCCAGGTGGGAATCTGTGCTGACAGCTTGGAGCATAGAGCCTGCTTCCAATTGTGCGTCTCCCTCTTTCTCTCCACCCCTCCCCCACTCATGCTCTTTATCTGTCTCTCATAAGTAAACATTAAAAAAAATTTTTAATACATAAATTAAATTAAATATTTATCATCTGGCCCTTGACAGAAGAAGCTTGCAGACCCGTGGTCTAGGTCTAGATCACTTTTCCTAGAAAAGTGAGCCAGGGAGGAAGTTCTAGAAATCCAAAGGGAGGTAATTAAAATTGACTAAACTGAAATGAACTAGAAGGAGTGGGTTTTTGGTATGGGATTTTGTAGCCTGGCGGATAGCAGAAGGAAGATACGTTGACATAGCTGATATGAATTAAGGTAAAGGAAAGTAACGTTTGGAGTTGGTTAGGTAATAGTATTGGGGCATTTCATAGGGTGGTATTAAAGAGCAGTACAGACAAGAAGGCTTTGCCACCAAGTAGTTTGCATTGACCCTGGGAGATGGGGGCGCCGGGCTGGCTCAGTTGGTGGAGCATGCAACTCTTGACCTTGGGGTTGTGAGTTTGAGCCCCACGTTGGGCATAGAGCTTACATTTTCAAAAATCTGCAAAATACATGAATTGGTAGGTTTCTTTATTAAACATGTGTATTAGTTGTCAGAGTGTGGTCTGTGGATTCCTTGGGATTCCTGAGAGCGTTTCGGAGAGTCTTGAGATCAAAACTGTTTTCTAGTAATACAAAGGCTTTTTTTGTTTGTTTGTTTGATTTTGCCTTTTTCGCTGTGTTGACGTTTGCACTGATGATCCAGAAGCAGGGGTCAGTGAAACTGCTGGTGCCTTTGCATGAACCGGAGCAGTGGCACGAAACTGTACTAATATTCATTGTATTCTTCACTGCTGTACAGTGTGAACTTGCAGTTTAAAAAGAAAGATGCAGTTTCACTTGAAGAGTATTTTGATGGAGTGGAAATATACTTTATCTTGACCTTTCAGAACATGGCTTTTGAATATTTTGTGTGATAAAGTGGGAAATGCTCATGAAGCCCTTCTGCTGTGTACTGAGCTACAGTGGTCTCAAGGAAAAGGACAGTCGAGTCGCAGGCTGACTAGCTGCTTTCTTCATAGAACCGTTCCTACTTGATGAAAGAATAATCAACACACTGTGGTCTGTAGACTTGGGTATTTGACAGACATTCTTGAAAACTTACAAGAACAACTTGATTATATTTGTGCCCGGTGGTAGAAGTAGAATAAAAATTAAACCAGAGTTTGACAGCTCAGAACTTACTTTTATGATGAGATCAGTGGTGACATTACCCAGTATGATTCGTTTTTATATTGTATAATGAAATATGTCAGCACTTGAAATGTACATGACTTGGTGGACCAGAATTTTTCCAAATGACAAATGCATGATGTAACAAAATCACGTGTGGGTAAAAGATCTATTCAAAGTGTGAGATAAGATGGACCAATGGATTTTAGTGTTACAGTGTGAAAAGTTCATTGATAAGGTTTCAGATTTCAAATTGCAACTAACCCTTGGAAACGGTTTTGTGAATTGAGGTAAAAGTCACATAACGTAGAATTAACCATTTTAAGTTGTATGATTCAGTGGCATTTAACACAGTTGCAGTGTTGGGCAACTACCACCTAAATCAAATCCCACAACGGTTTCATCACCCCAAAAGGAAACCTGTACCCACTAAGCCATCACTACCCATTTCTCCTTCCCTCAGCATCTGGCAACCACTAATGTGCTTCCTGTCTTGATGGAGTATCTGTTCTGGATATTTTACACCCTTGGAATCCTAGGACACGTGTGACCTTTCGTGTCTGGTTCCTTTCACGTAGCATGTTCTTGAGGTTCATTCCTGTTGTAGTGTTTATCAGTACTTTATTCCTTTTCACATCTGAGTAACATTCCACTTCAGGAATATACCACATTTGGCTTGTCCGTGTATCAGTTGTGGACGTTACAGTTTTTTCCACCTTTTTGGCTACTGTAAATATTACTGCTATACACATTTTTCTGTACGTTTTTGACCGAATCCCTGTTTTCAGTTCTTTTGGATATTTACCTACATAAATGGAGTTGCTGAGTCATGTGATAATTCTAACTTTTTGAAGAACCACCAAGCCATTTTCCAAAGCAACTGTACCATTTTATGTTCCTACCAGCAATGTACAGTTCTAGGATTCCAGTTTCTCCACATCCTCAACACTTACTATTTCCTGCCCTTTTTATTACAGCCATCTTAATGGCTCATTGTGGTCTTAATTTGCATTTCTCTAATGACTAATGATCTTTGCATGTGCTTATTAGCCATTAATATATCTTCTTGTTCAAGTCCTTTGTCTGCATCTATCGAGCTTTGAGTATATCAAAGACGAAGGAATCCACAGTTCTGATCATTTGAAAAGATTGCTAGAATACCCTTCTCTGGTATCAGTATGAACTCGTAAGTTTTAATTTATACACCTGTTTATGTACACGTGTGCACATACAGAGATAGAAATAGATGTGTGTGTGCTTGTGCGTGTACACGGATTTCCTTTTTCTGAGAGGACTTGGAAGCAGTTACGCCACCATAGCAATGAGCACACGTGACACCAGGTCTTGTTTTCTAAATGCTGTTGTCTGGGGGAAGAAACTCGAGTTCCTTGGAGAAGTGACTTAGGGCAAAGGAAAAACGTCCTTTGGACCTGAAACATGACGTGGCTACCAGGAGAGAATGAAATGCTAAAACAAACAAACAAACAAACAAACAAACAAAATGGTGTACCAACTTGAAGGAGCTTTCAACACCGGGTCTGGGACAATTTGAAGAACAAAATAAGTAATGATAGTAACAGATTATAACCCATGGGATAAAATAAATATCCCTAAGCCCATGGTGCTGCAAATAAATATTTGAATAAATAAATACGAGACAGCCATGTATTATAGTAAAATTCAAATTAATAAACATAGAAGGAATGATGGAAACATTAGGCAGATACTAATAATTGCTACAGGCAAGAATTGTCTGTGAATGCTAAAGTTAGTCGGTGGAAGTTGGATGTAAAATGAGATTTTGCGTAGCCTCAGAGTATCTCTTCAGAGTAACGTTCAGTGGAGAAACCTGTCAGACCCCACCTCCATCAAGTGATTACAGTTAACATCATCATAATGCAACATGTTGACATCATGTGCTTGCTGAGAGGATACACTGAGAAGGGTACAGTATTGCATTTGTGCTGTTTTTGTCAAAAATACGTAACTTCAATCTAATGAGAAAACATCACATTAACCCAAATTTGGGGGCATTTTACAAAAGGGCTGGCTGCAAAAGTGTGAGTGTGAAGAAAGAATAAAAACTGTCACAGTTAGGAGAGATGTTGGAGATCCACAAGAGCAGTGTTGGGCTGCAGACTGAATGTGGAAGCAGGTATGGGAACCCAGCTCTCTGGGGTTAATGAAGCCAGACATTAATGAGATTTGCAAAAAATGTGAAATAGTGCCACTCTTCTCACTGTACTGTTCTCTTTTTTGAGAAAATAGTTGTTGTTTTTTCTTATAAAGGATATGTCACTCATGTTAACTTGGAATGTGGGCTTTTTTTTTTTTTAATGAACTAACATTTTTAAAATTCTGTTTTAATTTCTAATATAGTGACTGTTGATAGCTCTAGCCACAAGCAAAATCTCTTTGGAGCCACTGATTTTTTTTTTTTTTTTTTTTTTACATTTATTTATTTTTGAGAGACAGAGACAGAGCACAAGTGGGGGAGGGGCAGAGAGAGAGGGGGAGACACAGAATCCGAAGCAGGCTCCAGGCTCCGAGCTGTCAGCACAGAGCCCGATGCGGGACTCGAACCCACGAACTGCAAGATCATGACTGAGCTCAACTGGCTGAGCCACCCAGGCGCCCCTGGAGCCACTGATTTTTAAAAGTGTCCTCTTAAAGGGATCCTGAGACCAAAAAGTTTTGTGAGCCAGGAGAGTGTGCATGATAACTGCAACAAAGACTCCCCCCAAATAGGATGGCTCAAACAAGATACAAAGTATCTCTTTCGTGTAGGTTCTTGTTGCCGTATTGCTTCATGTGGTAGCTCAGGAATCGAGTTTCTCTGACATGAACTTTTCTGCTGATGCCCAGGACAGTGGTTCGCATGCTTTAGTGTACATAGTCACCAGGAGGGCTTGTTAAAACACTACTGCTAGTCCCCATCCCCAGCAGTTCTTTTTCTTTTTTTCTTTTCAATGTTTTTTGGGGGGGAGGCGGGGGGAGAGCGAGCGCGCGTGCACCCGCGAGTGAGCCGGGAAGGGGCAGAGAGAAAGAGGGAGAGAGAATCCTAAGCAGGCTCTGCCCTGACAATGCAGAGCCTTATGTGGGGCTCGATCCCACAAACTGTGAGAGCACGACCTGAGCCAAAATCGAGTTATACACTTAACCAACTGAGCCACCCAGGCCTCCCTTTTGGGGGATTTTTAACTTACCTGACAGTAGGTGACGTAGCAGTGAATAATGTAGACCAGTTTTTCACTCCACAGACTTTAAAATTCAGTGGAGGGAGAAAACCGACAATAAGCAAATGCAAAAACAAAATAAAAACAGAAAGCAGAAACAAAACAAAACAAAACCACGTAGTGGAGTGCGCCTGGCTGGCTTAGTTGGAGGAGCATGTGATTCTTGATTTCAGGGTTGTGAGTTTGAGCTCCGTGTTGAGTAGAGATTACTTAAAAATAAAATCTTTAAAAAAAAACGAGTTTGGGTGTCGTTTGTAGTTTTAAATAGTCGCATCCATGCTGTTCTACCTAAGAAGAGCTAAGACAGTTTCTAATTCAGTGTCATATATGTATGTAATTCTTGCTGCTTTAATTTGGAGAAGTGAGTCTTGCCTCAGCAGGAAGTTGATAAGAGGGAATTGTACTTTTCTTTGAACTCCAGCTCCTTTCTTTAAGCTTGATGCTTTTGCAGCAGCTTTAGGAATATTTGCAGTAATCTGCCAGCATCTCTGTAGTTGTGTCAGATTGTTTTCTCTGATTGGCCAGATTTATTTCCGGTTTGCCAGATGTCGTTAGTATAATAAGCACTTTAGAGTCAGATATGTTGTGTTTCTATCCTATTGGGAGAGTAGGGTGGTCTCTTTTGATTCTGTGTTATCTAAATCTCCTCTTAATGGAAAATTGTTAATAGAGATCCACATCGATGCGCTTGGTCACACCTTTACTATTCCACCAGTTCCTGGATCCTAGAGATTGCTACCACTGGAGCTGTGTGGAAGCAGTCTCTGAAGTGCTCCAATGAGGGGTGCCCAGGTAGCTCAGTTGGTTGAGCATCCGACTCTTGATTTCAGCTCAGGTAATGATCCCGAGGTCATGGGATCAAGCCCCATGTCGGGCTCTGCACTGAGCATGGAGCCTGCTTGAGATTCTCTCTCTCCCTCTGCCCCTCTCTTCCCCTCCTGTGCACAGATCTCACTCTCTCAATAAACAAAGAAACAAAATGACCCAATGAAATGGTACATTTGGAGATAATTTCACTCTTTGTAGCATCTAAGATGAAACCTGTTGTGTAGCCATTTTGTTATCCCTTAGGGGCTCTTACCCCCATCTGAGGAATCGGTTTCAGAGTTTGGTTTATATGTGTGAATTCCTTTTGGGAGCTGAAATAGGTTACGTTCTGGGAAAGTGCAGAGTTAATTGCCGGGAGTGATTGGCAATAGGAGGCATTAGGTAGCTGGGAAGGAACTCAGCCTTCTGGTTTGCATCTGGGTGGCTTGGGTAGCTTGAAGATGTGCAGGACAGGACCATTGCTTGGCAGGGCCTGCAAGTGCAGTGTGCTTCCGGTTTGGTGGCAGATAAATGGCTGTTCGCTCTGCTGCAGGGAGAAGGCACAAGCCCCCGGTCTCTGAGGCACTGGTGAGATAGATAGAATTTGCACGTAAGAGTGTGTCTGTCCCTCTGAAGTAACGCGGATTGTCGTTGGGAGACTTGAGTAGGCCTGCTCTTTGTGGGATAACTAGGTAGCTAGGCTGCTGCTTACAGTATTCTCCCTTCTCCGCTATGACTAATTTAGTAGATAGAGCTGTAAATATTCTTGAAGGATATCTGGAGAAAATTTTGTGAGGCCAGAATCTTGGGAGATTTTCCAGTGGCGTGTAGGTCACTGTTTCCCTGTCACCACCACCTCCCAGCTCTTGTTTCCTCAAAATGGAGAAATGTGGTTACTCTCACCATGAATTCAAATGCCTCTGGCTTTTATTAGTCTGCTTATGAATGTGTGGGTGTGGTAGACACATGCTTCATGTGTGTGGTGCTGTTTGCATGTACGTACCTATGCAAGATAATAATTGAATAAAAGTCTTCAGTGATGGAACGGAACATTACAGGCGACCGCCATCAGTGAAATGAAGCGGGCACCCCTTGCCGTCCCTGGTGTGGTAGAAGGGGCATGTCCTGGGCACTGGAATTAGATCTAGGTTTTAACCGTGACTCTCCTGTCGTGTGTGACCTTGGGCATGTTTATTTAGTCTTTCTGAGTCTCCGTTACCTCATTCACAGGATGTGTGGGGGGAATACAGACTGTACTGAGAATTAAGTGAAAAACTGTTGCTGTGGTTCTTAGTCCACAGTTTTGGTATTAGCCATCACTCAACTGTTGTTCTCCTATTTTGCCTTCCTCTTTGTCCCCAAACACACCTTGCTACTTTTCTTCCTACTGAAATACACTTTCCCCCAACTGTTTTCAGATTTGTGTGATGAATGGTTTATCTGGGAAGAGGCTCTCCCGAACATGTGTGTACCAAATATACTTGGGAGATCTTCTGAGCAGGGTGAAAAATCTCAACCATTCAAAACTCTTCTTTCCTTCCACCCGTTGTGGGTGGGGTTTTATCCACCCTGGGATGAAACATGAAAAATACTTGTTTTGTTTCTCCCTTCAAGTGTTATCCCAGTAGTATTCCTCCAGAAACGCTATATTTGTTCTATTTTGCACAAAGAAAAATGGAGTTTTCTAGATGAGTTCTGGAGGAGATTGGAAAAATGTGGCTTGCTTAGCAATTTACAACCTAAATTGTTTACTTGCCTGTTTGTTTTGTGAAAGTTCAGGCCAATCATTCTTAAACTGTAAAGTGCCTAATAATCAGCAAGAAAAACAAAATGCAGACCCTTTGCTTAGGAAATTCCAGTTTCTTACTTTGAGATGGGCCTGTGAAGAGGCATTTTATTTTTTAGTTTTTAATCTCTCTTTTAAGTTTTTATTTATTTTGAGAGAGCAAGAGAGTCACAAGCCTGGGAAGGGCAGAGAGAAAGAGAAAGAATCCCTAGCAGGTTCCACGCCATTAGCACAGAGCCCAGTGGGCTCGATCTTATGAACTGTGAGATCATGACCTGAGCCGAAATCCAGAGTCAAATGCCTGACCAACTGAGTCACCCAGGTGCCCTGCGATGATGCATTTTAAATAAATACCTGTAGTAATTCTGGTACAGGTAATCTAAAACAACACTTAGAGAAACACCGATTTAAAGGAAAAGAAAAATGACAAAACTAAATGTCTCAGGTGCCATCCACGGATCACACCTTGGTCTGCGTTGTCTTCTATAGAGATACTTCTCCAAACCTTCTCTAGGGGAGTACCAGCTTTTTGTTTTGTTTTATAATACAGCATGGGCCAATACGGTGAAATGAATTACTAGAAAAGGAAGATTAAAAAAGATATACAGAAATACAAACCCAATATTTTTTATTGTTAGATTCAGCAGGCAAAAAAATTACTCTGTGAGGTTAAAAGAAAAGTTTCTACATGCTTACTCTCAGCTTATGCTTATCTTGTTGCAGAGTGATAACTAACAGTTCACTGGCCAGCATCAGCCCATGGGCTACGCTTCGGATAGTGCTGTTCTTCAGAGATGAAAAGGATTTTGTGTTGAAACTGGCAAGCTGGAAACAGCTGGTCTCTTCTGCAGTTCCCAGGAAGGCTGATTGTTTCATCTATAAAATTGAGACAGTTTTACTATTTTGCCTATCTTATAGGAATGTTAGGAGGGCCGTATAAAATATAATGTGTGTAAAAGTACACTGCAGACTTAAAAAACTAATGTAAGTTATATTAATCATCACAAACATTTATTGAACATATTATTTAGCAGGGAGTTTGTCAGCAACGAGTGATGTAGGGAGATATGGCAAGGGGCTTACTATTCATTTTATGTATTTGCCACATAAGGTTGGCAATATGCTGATTAAATTCCAGATTCATAAAATTTCCTAGACTTGAGCAGTCTTGCTCTGAACTCCAGGAGCATTCTATTTTTAAAATACGCAACTTTGTGATATTATTTTTTGTAATAGTTCTGAAATAAGAATTTTGAGGGGCACCGTGGTGGCTTAGTCAGTTAAGTGTCTGACTCTTGGTTTTGGCTCAGGTCATCTCATGGTTTGTGGGATACAGCCCCGCATTGGGCTCTGCACTGACAGCAACAAGCCCACTTGGAATTCTCTCTTCCTCCCTCTCCACTCCTGTCCCACTCACGCACACACGCTCTCTCAAACTTTTTTTTTTTTTAAATTTTTTTTTTTCAACGTTTATTTTATTTTTGGGACAGAGAGAGACAGAGCATGAACGGGGGAGGGGCAGAGAGAGAGGGAGACACAGAATCGGAAGCAGGCTCCAGGCTCTGAGCCATCAGCCCAGAGCCCGACGCGGGGCTCGAACTCACGGACCGCGAGATCGTGACCTGGCTGAAGTCGGACGCTCAACCGACTGCGCCACCCAGGCGCCCCTCTCTCAAACTTTTTTTAAAAAATAATTTTTGAAGGCGTATTCATGCTTGTCTAATGGACTGGAAGCATTTTAGAGGCAGGCACCCTTTTCAGTTGAAGTTTCTGGTGCTCCTTGTGTACGGGTCCTTTGCTGTTAATCAAGGAGATTTCCCTTCTCCCAGCTGGCTCCCAGTTTCAGGCTTGCTATCCAGTCCCACACCCTTTCTCTCCTTTGCCCAGCTCCTCCTCTCAGAGCATTTGTGGAAGATGGAGATCCTTGATGTCAGGAATTCATTCACCCGAAAAATTTTTGAGTGCCTGTTATGTACAGGTTAGGTGAAAGAGATAAGAAAATAATACATATGGTGCACCTGGGTGGCTCAGTTGGTTAAGGGTCTGACTTTGCAGGTCATGATCTCGTGGTTCGTGAGTTCAAGCCCCACGTCATGCTCTGTGCTGATGGCTCAGAGCCTGGAGCCTGCTTCGGATTCTTTGTCTCCCTCTCTCTCTGCCCCTCCCTTGCTCACTCTGTCTCAAAAATAAACATTAAAAAAAAAAAAAACGTATGATTCCTGACCTCTGGGATCTCACAATTTTTTAAGGGAAATGCACAAGTAGCTCAGTAACAAGATCAGTACTGATATGTTCAAAATGTTCTGAGAACACCGAGGGGGAGGGGATGAGGAAACTTTCATAGATGAGGTGACCATCTAATTTACCATCTAAATTGAGACTCTATCAAAGGGAAAAGGGGGGCTTTTTATCATCATGAAGGGACAAGAGGTATAAACTGGGACCGTTCCATGCAAACTAGTACACACTGTCACCTATTCGTAAAAGATACGTCTTTGTGGGCACCTGGGTGGCTCAGTCGGTTAAGTGGCCCACTCTTAGTTTCAGTCATGATCTTGTGGTTCATGGGATGGAGCTCCACGTCGGGCTCTGCACTGATGGCATGGGGCCTGCTTAAGATTCCCTCTCTCTCCCCCCTCCCTCTCTGTCCCTCCTCTGCTTCCGTGCTCTTGCTGTCTGTCTGTCTCTGTCTCTCTCTCAAAATAAATACACTTGAAAAAACTGTCTTTGTATAGTGTTAAAGAGTTGGAAGATTTACTAAGTAAAGAAAATGTCACAGTTATGAGAGAATATATAGGTGTGCCAGACCCATATTATACTTAGGGACAGGAGTGGCAGAAGGTAAGGTTGCTAAGGTAAATTGGGACCAGGTGATGTAGGGACCTATGTGCTATTGTTGGAGGTAATGAGAAGCCTCTCATATTAAGGCTGGGATGGTAAGATTAGACTTTTTTCTTTTTTTAATGATTGTTTATTTTTGAGAGTGAGAGAGACAGAGTGTGAGGGGGAGGGGCAGAGAGGGAGACCAGAATCCAAAGCAAGCTCCAGGCTCTGAGCTGTCAGCACAGAGCCCAATGCGGGGCTCAAACTCACGAACTCAACCATGAGATCAAGACCTGAGCCAAAGTTGGACACCCGACCCACTGAGCCCGGCGCCCCCCCCCCTTTTTTTTTTTGAGATCACTTTTACAGGCTATATGGAAGGTGAATGGGGTGGAGGCAGGGGAACCTTTGATACTGAGACCACAAGATCATATTTAAAGTATTTGCTGTAGATCAGGAGAGAAAATAGGATATTCTGAACTGAAGAGTGTCAGGAAAGTTGGAAAGAACAGAGAGACTCCAGAAATACTTAAATCCTTAGAGACATTTAGACTTGTGGGGAGAAGTCACTCTGCTTCCAAGATACCTGCTTCTGGCTTTCTTCTCACCTCAGACCACCCCCTCATCTTCTTTGCTAGGTGTTCTCTAAATGTCATAATGCGTAAATGTTGGGCTCTTCTCTGTTTGCTGTCTCTGTTTCTAAATGATTTTGTGTACCCCTGTGACTTCACACTCTTGCCTGTATGCTTAGGGCTCCTGAATTTATGGCTTCGCCCTACACATCTCTTAGCTCTAGCTTGTGTCTCATAGGTTTTCAGAGTTAATGTCTTAGAGCTACACTTTTCATTTTTCACTCTAAACATAGCATTATTCACCATTTTCATACAAGGCATCATCATTCGCTTTTTCTCACAGTTCACATCCAGTACATCAGGGTTTCTCTTGGCCCTTCTTTCAAGGTGTGTATCCTAACTGATACTCTCGATTCAAGGCCGCACCTGATTTGGTCCCTCGATTACCTCTTCTACCTCGTTTCCTACCACTCTCCTCTGGGATATGGCGTTTCAGCTTCGTTTTTTTTTTTTTTTTAATACTGTTTCTTGCACATATTAAGCACGTGTCTTAAGCAGCAAGAATTTCCTGACTTGCTCCATTCTCTCTCAAATACATTCAGACCTCACTTCCTCACTTCATTGAGGACTTAGCTCAAATGTTCTCTCTTTAGACAGGACTTTCCAGACTGTGCTTTAAGAATAGTTTCCCCTTGGGGCACCTGGGTGGCTTAGTCGGTTAAGCGTCTGACTTCAGCTCAAGTCATGCTCTAACGGTTTGTGAGTTCGAGCCCCGCATCAGATTCTGTGCTGACCGCTCAGAGCCTGAAGCCTGCTTGGGATTCTGCGTCTCCCTCCCCTGCTTGCACTTTGTCTCTCTCAAAAAAATGAATAAATGTTAAAAAAAAAAATAAAGAATAGTTTCCCCTTCCCCCTCCCTCATCTAACACTCTCTAACCCCTTTTGATGCTTAACCTGTTTTGAAGGTACTTACCACTGCTTTATATGTGTATATGTTATTTATTTCCCACTAGAACATTAAGCCCAGGAGGATAGAGACTGCTCAACACTGTATCCTCAGTGCTTAGAATAATGCTAATAACAGGTAGCAGGCATTTCACAAATACTGTATTTCATAGAATCTAAGGAGTATCCATGCTCTGTCCAGGCACGCTCCTCTCCCAGTGCCTCCAGCTCTTCACCAACCTGCAAGTTCCTGAACCCCGTATTGTTTGGATTTTACAGAGGCTTCCTCACATAGACATGGTGTATCATTAACTCAATTTCCAGCCCCTGTCTGGAGGATGGGGATGGGGAGTGAGAATTTCAAGCTTCTAATCAGGGCTTGGTCTTTCTGGTGACCAGTCCCCACCTGGGAGTCCTCCAAGCACCCACCCGGCATCACCTCGTCCGAACAAAAGATGCCCCCAGTGTTCTTATCACTTAGGAAATTACAAGAGTTTTAGGAACTCTGTCTGTGCCAGGAACCGGAGGCAGAGACCAGCATACGTCTTTTCTGTTCTCTCACACAAGCCCAGCAGTAACCACAACCATAGCTCAGGAGGGCTACGTGCACTTCACCGTAATGTTGCTGCTCAGTCGAGGGTCACTGTCTGCGTTCTTGTGGCACGTTACTTTCCTGTTCTCTGTGGTCGAGTTAAAGGCCTCCTTTTGAAAAAGGAGTATGTTCTGTTCTGCCTGCTCTCTTTTTTTCAGTTAAAACAATCTAAAAAGTTTTTAACTTTTAAGAAGTATGAAAATGTTTAAATATATCTATATAGTTATACGTAACAGTGAACAGCTTGTGTAATTGCCATCTTCAGTTAACAATATTTGCCGTATTTGTTTCATGATATATAGCATATGCATATTTTTTCTGAACCATTCCAAAGTAAATAGTTTACGTCTTACACTTAACCAACTGAGCCACCCAGGCACCCCTGTTTATTTGAAGCCGAGAGACATGTCTGGTCTGAAAAGATACCGAAGTAGTTATTATGAATATAAAGTTTACACTTTCAGATCATTTTTGACCTTGGGAGACCATAGAACTCTAAGACTCTTTGCAGTTGCATTACAAAACACCTGGTAATGCTGGATAAAATATAGCAAACTTTTTTTTTTTTTCCTTTTTAAAAAACTTCCTTTTCGGGGCGCCCGGGTGGCTGAGTCCGTTGAGCGTCCGACTTCGGCTCAGGTCATGATCTTCGCGGTCAATGAGTTCGAGCCCCACATGCGTCGGGCTCTGTGCTGACAGCTCAGAGCCTGGAGTCTGCTTAGGATTCTGTGTCTCCTGTCTGTCTGCCCCACCCCCGCTCATGCTCTAGCTGTCTCTCTGTGTCTCTGTCAAAAATAAATAAACATTAAAAAAATTTTTTTAAATAAAAAATAAAAAACTTCCTTTTAAATGCATAGCTGAGGGACATCTGGGTGGCTCAGGCGGTCAGGCATCCGACTTCAACTCAGGCCATGATCTCACGGTTTGGGAATTTGAGCCCTGCATCGGGCTCTGTGCTGACAGCTCAGAGCCTGGAGCCTGTTTCAGATTCTGTGTCTCCCTCTCTCTCTGCCCCTCCCCTGCTCACACTCTCTCTTTCTCAAAAATAAATGAATATTTAAAAAAATAATAAATGCATAGCTGAGCCTGAAAGAAATAAGGAAAATCATCAAGGACAACAAATGAAAGGTGAACTGACAATGAGCAGGGTGTATGTGACTTAATGCTGTGACATTTCTGGTGCTTTTCTAGTCTCAGTAACCAAAAGACTTGGTTTTAATGCTTATGAGGGTTCCAGAGAGACAGCATTAGGCCTAAATGGAGCAGAGTTAGAGATGAGAATCCTCACAGAAGACTGGGAGCCTTTATTTTTTTTTTGTTTTTAATTTTTAAAAATGTTTTATTTATTTTTGAGAGAGAGAGAGGGACAAAGCGTGAGCAGGGGAGGAGCAGAGAGAGAGGGAGACACAGAATCCAAAGCAGGCTCCAGGCTCTGAGCTGTCAGCACAGAGCCCAACACGGGGCTCAAGCTCGGGAACAGTGAGATCATGCCCTGAGCCGAAGTCGGACGCCCAACCGACTAAGCCACCCAGGCACCCCGAAGACTGGGAGCCTTATAAAATTTTTTTTTTTAGTTTATTTTTTGAGAGAGAGAGACACACACACACACACCCGGGGGGCGGGGGGGGGGGGGCAGAAAGAGACAGGGATAGACAGAGAGAGGGAGGGAGGGAGGGAATATCCTAAGCAAGCTCTGCACTGTCAGCTCAGAGCCTGATGTGGTACTCGAACTCACGAACCATGAGATCATGACCTGAGCTGAAATCATGAGTCAGACACTTAATTGACTGAGCCACCCAGGTGTCCCAAGGCTGGGAGCCTTGAAGGCTCAAGAAAAGGAGGTGACCATAAAAAATTCCATCCCCTAGTTCAGACAAGGAAACTTGTAGAACCTAGAACTCTGGGTTCTGATTAGGGATTGGTGGGAATATCCCCTGAAAATTTAAGTATGGGCCTACACTCCTACAGGGTTAAATTATTTTTGTCTTGATATCCCCAAGCTGAGAAGTAAAAATAAAAAATATTTAGAACCCTTTATGCCCTTGGGGTAACTGGCAGGAGCATATGGAAAACTACTCTGGAGGAACAGGTCCACAGTCCAAACCACAAAAGTCCCAATGAAGACAAAGCTCACAGTAAAAAAAAAAAAAATAAATAACAACAACAACAACAAAAAATAACAAAAAGCACACACCACAAAACCCCAATTCATTTACCATGAACAAGAATCACTTAACAAAAATCAGTAGGAACTGAGACTTAAGATAATAAATCTCTTGATTACAGTTTATAAAATAAGTATATTTAAATAGTTAAGTACAAAGATTTTGAAAGAGTAGAAAAAATGCTTTGGGGGAGACAGACTTGAACAATGAACCAAATAAAATATCTAAAAATGCAGAATATGGTCTTCTATTCAGCAGGTAGTTATCTAGTACATTTTATGGGCCAGGCACTGAATAAAATAGGAAAAAACAAACAAACAAAAACACCTCTGCCAAGGAGCTTAACATTTTCATAGGTAGGAAACAGACCACCAAATATAAACATGGAATAGTAGTCATAGAAAAGAAGGAAAGCTTGCCATTTGCGACAACATGAATGGATCTTGAGAGCATTATGCTAATTGAAGTAAGTGAGAGAGAAAGACACCGTCTCATTTGTGGAATCTAAACACAACACAACAAACAACTGAGAACTCACAAACTCACAGAGAACAGATTAATGGTTGCTGATGGGAGTGGGAAGATGAAATGGGTGAAGTTGGTCAAAAGGTACAAACTTACTTCCAAAATAAGTAAGTTACAGAGATGCTTGTTAATCCATGGAGATGGAACGGACAGCATGGTGTGACTGTAGCTAATGATGCTGTATTATATATTTGGAAGTTGCTCCAAGCAAGTAGATCTGAAAGTTCTCAGCACAAGAAAGAAATTTTAACTGTATAGTGATGGATAGTAAGACTTATTGTGGCAATTACTTAATATGTGTAAATGTCAAGTCTTTATTATGTACATCTGAAACTAGTTTAATGTTACCTGTCAATTATATCTCAGTTTTTAAAAAAGCATAAATGATCCTAAATTAGAATGAGAACCCAGATGTATGAAGTCCTGAAGGCCAAGTGAAGAAAGCATTTCAAAAAGAAGGAATACTGATTTGTTTAAATAGTGCTGAAAATTCAAGTCAAATGAGGACTGATTTTTTTTTTTTAAGTTGAGGGGAAAAAAAACTGTTGGATTTGGTAGCATGAAGTTAGTGACTTGGAAAAGATGGTTTCTTTATGTTGAAAGAACAAAATCTGAACTGAAGTCGTTTCAAGAGAAAGTGGAGACCATATAGGGGACACTTGAGGAATTTTGCTGTACAGTGTACAGGGAAATGGGGCAATAAATGGAACAGAATAAGAGGTCATGGGAAAATTTCCCCAAAGTAAAAGTAGTACACCAAGTTGGTGTGAAGAGATGGAATGATTCTCAACATTTGCTGAATGATGGAACCAACGAGGGAGTATATTTTTTATTTTCGTTTTTTAAAGAGAGCGTACATTGTGCATGAGCAGGGGAAAAGCAGAGAAACTGTGAGATCATGACCTGAGCCAAAATCAAGAGTCGGACGCTTAACTGACTACGCTATCCAGGCGTCCCCAATTGGGAGTTTATTAAGGCACGGATGCTTGAGTCCTATGGCAGACCAATTAAATCAGAAGCTTTAGGAGTGGGACCTCTGGTATCGGTTTGTCTTTTTGGGTTTTTTTTTCCTACAGTTCCTCAGATGATTCTAATGTGTATTCAAAGTTGATCTGTTCTGCAGTAGATCAGTGAAATTAAAAATTCAGAAGATGTGTTTGTTAAACAGCATATTCAACATAGCTGAAGAGAGAATGAGGAACAACAGGAGAAAATTACACAGAATATAGCACAGAGATAGGAAGAAATGGAAAATACGAAGAAAAGTTTTGAGACCTGGAGACCAGAATAAGATGACCCAAGATGTATCTCAGGGGTTCTAGCATAGAATAGAGGAAAATGGAGATGGTAATAATATTCAAAGAGATAATGGCTGAGAATTTTCCAGAATTGTTAAGTATATGAATCTTCAGGAAAATACAACTAATCCTGAAAGGATCAGTAAAACAAAACACATTAGAACGCATGAGTGATACTAAGTTTTGTAGGATGTCAAAGACAAAGAACTTATGAAAGCAACCAGGGAGGAAAAAAAGAGTTCCACAAAAGAATGAAAATTAGACTTAAACCAAACTTCTCAACAAGAAAATGCCAGGAAAGTATTTTCAAAGTACACAGAAAAGATACCTGAACTAGAATTCTATTTTCACTCCAGAGTGAGGAGAAAGTAAACATTTTCAGGTAAATTTGAATTGTTTAGCAGCTATGTGTTCTACTAAAAGAATTAATAAAGGATATGTATCAGGAAAAGAGAATTTGAATCCACTAAGATTGGCAGGACAAAAAGAAGTTTGTTGGTAAATCTAAATTAGCTTTTACTATATCTAACGCACTAATTATGACAAATTTGATAGGAGCTAAAAAACAAAATAGGGTTGAAATAAAACAGAGAAAATGAAATAAAGAAAATTTAAGTCAGTACAGTTGATAGAAGTCATAAGAGACCAAAAAAGAAGCACAGAACAAGCAAGATGGTAGAATGAAGAGGGTAGAAATAAAACCAAATATATTAGTAATCATGATAGTAAATTTAAATGAACTAAACTAGGCAGCTAAAAAAAACCATTAGGTTGAATGGAAAAATTCAGGTAAATACTGTAAAAAAGACACAGAAGTTTAAAAAAAAAAAGGCACAGAAATTGGAATTAAGAATGGAAAAAGATGTTTCAAGTAAATCAGAAAGTTAATGTGCTCATATTAACAGACAAAATAAGGTTTGAGGCCATAATGAGAGGAACTTTTAAGATACAAGTAAATATAAATTATAAAGGAGAACTTTGATAAAGGAAATTTTAAATGACTAAAAAATATTTCATCTTCGTTTTTTAAAAGTTTTTAAGATTTTTACTTTACTTTTTTTACTTTTTTTAGTGTTTATTCATTTTTGAGAGAGAGAGACAGAGCATGAGCAGGGGACGGGCAGAGAGAGGGAGACACAGAATCTGAAGCAGGCTCCAGGTTCTGAGCTGTCAGCATAGAGCCCGACGCGGGACTCAAACCCACAAACTGTGAGATCACAACCTGAACCAAAGTCAGACGCTTAACTGAGCCACCCAGGCACCCCTAAGATTTTTATTTTATCTTACCTTATTTTATTTTATTTTATTTTATTTTTTAATAATTTAATGTTTATTTTTGAGAGAGAGAGAGAGAGAGAGAAAGAGGCAGACTGCAAGTGGGAGAGGTGTAGAGACAGAGGGAGACACAGAATCTGGAAGCAGGCTCCAGGCTCCAAGCTGTCAGCACAGAGCCCGATGTGGGGCTGGAACCCACAAACTGTGAGATCATGACCCGAGCTGAAGTAGGTCGCTTGACCGACTGAGCTACCCTGGCACCCCTAAGATTTTTATTTTATTTTATTTTATTTTATTTTATTTTATTTTATTTTATTTTATTTATTTATTTTTTTAAAACGTTTATTTATTTTTGAGACAGAGACAGAGCATGAACAGGGGAGGGGTAGAGAGAGAGGAGACACAGAATCTGAAACAGGTTCCAGGCTCTGAGCAGTCAGCACAGAGACCGATGCAGGGCTCGAACTCACGGACTGTGAGATCATGACCTGAGCCGAAGTCGGACGCTTAACCGACCGAGCCACCCAGGCGCCCCAAGATTTTTATTTTAAATACAATCTATACCCCGATGTGGGGCGCGAACTCATGACCCCAAGATCAAGAGTCAGTCACATACTCTACTGACTGAGCCAGCTAGGCACCCCTGTTTTTAAAAGAAATGTTTTGGGGCGCCTGGGTGGCTCAGTCGGTTACGCATCCGACTTCGGCTCAGGTCACGATCTCACAGTTCGTGGATTCAAGCCCTGCGTTGGGCTCTGTGCTGACAGTTCAGAGCCTGGCACCTGCTTCGAATTCTGTGTCTCCCTCCTCCTCCTCCTCCTCCTCCTCCTCCTCCTCCTCCTCCTCCTCCTTTTCCTCCTTCTCCTCCTCCTCCTCCTCCTCCTCCTCCTCCTTTTCCTTCTCCTCCTCCTCCTCCTTCTCCTCCTCCTCCTCCTCCTCCTCCTCCTTCTCCTTCTCCTCCTCCTCCTCCTCCTCTTCTTCTCTCTCTCTCTCTCTCTCTCTCTCTCTCACACACACACACACACACACACACACACACAAATTCTAAAAAAAGTTTTTTTAAAGCTATGTTTTGATAAGTATGATATTCTGGGTTGTCAGATTTTTTTTCTTTTACTCCCTGTTGCATTGTTTCCAACAAGAAATCTGATGTCCTTATTTTTGCATAACGTGTCTTCCTTTCCCTCCCCTGTCCCAGCTGCTTTTAAGATTCTGTAGTAGTTCTGGGCAGTTTAATTATGATGTCCCTTGGTATAGCTTTCCTCATGTTTCTTGTGCTCAGGGTTTATTGAGATTCTTGGATTTGTAGGTTTATAGTTTTCGTTGTTAATTTTTAGCCATTATTTATTCATATATTTTTTCTGTCCACTCCCATCTCCTTTCTCTGAGGGACTCCAGTTACCTGTATATTAGACTGCTTAAAGTTGTCCCCTAGTCCCCTGATACTCTTCTTTTTCATTCTTTTTTCTTCTTTTTTTTAAGTTTTTTTAAGTTTGTTTATTTTTTGAGAGAGAGAGAGAGAATGCGCAGGGGAGGGGCAGTGAGAAAGGGAGACAGGGGATCTGAAGCAGGCTCTGTGCTGACAGCAGAGAGCCTGATGTGGGACTCGAATTCATGAACCATGAGATCATGACCTGGGCTGAAGTGGGACGCTTAACTGAATGAGCCACCCAGAAGCCCCTTATTCTTTATCTGTCTTTGATCTGGGGTGGTTTTTATTACTAGGTCTTCTAGTTGATTAAATCTTTTTTCTCTAGTAACTAATCTATTAATATCATCCATTGTGTTTTTTAACATCTTTATTGAGGTACATTTTACCTGCCACAAAATTCACCTATTTCGAGTGTACAATTTAATGGTTTTAGTATATTCAGAGTTGTGCAGCTATCCCCACAGTCTAAGATTAGAACATTTTCATCACTCCAAAAAGTAACCCCTGACCCATAAGGAGACATTCCCCATTTTGACCCTCTCTTCAGCTCTAGGCAGCCACTAGTCTTTCAATTTGCATAGATTTGCCTAGTCTGGATTTTTCATGTAAATGGAATCATACAATATATGGCCTTTTGTGACTGACTTCCTTCACTTAGGTAATGTTTTCAAGGTTCATGTATGTTGTAATTCTTCTTTTCTTTAATTTCTTTTTTTTAATGTTTATTTTTGAGGGAGAGAGAAAGCAGAGTGTAAGCAGGGGCAGGGAGGAGCAGAGAGAAAGAGGGAGACACAGAATCCGAAGCAGGCTCCAGGCTCTGAGCTGTCAGCACAGAGCCCGACGCGGGGCTCGAACTCACGAACCATGAGATCATGACCTGAGCCAAAGTCGGACGCTCAACCGACTGAGCCGCTCAGGTTCCCCGTAATTCTTCTTTTCTTTTTCAACTTTATTTATTTATTTTGAGAGAGCAAGCACTAGTGGGGGAGGGGCAGGAAAAGAGAGGCAGAGACAGAATCCCAAGCAGGCTCCACACTGTTAGCATAGAGCCTGATGTGGGGTTCAGACTCACAAATTGTGAGATCATGACCTGAGCCAAAGTCCGTCAGATGCTTAACTGACTGAGCCTCCCAGGTGCCCCTTTATGTTATAATTCTTATCAGTACTTCATTCCTTTTTGTGGCTGTGTGTAATATTCCATTGTACGGATCTACCATATTTTGTCACTTGGTGGGCATTTGGGTTGTTTCCACTTTTCAGCTATTATGAATAATGCTGTTGTGAACATTGATGCACACATTTTTGCGTGGAAATAATGTCTTCAGTCCTCTTGGGTGTATACCTAGCAGTGGAATTTGTGGGTCATTGGTAACTGTACATTTAACTTTAGGAGGAACTGCCAAGTTCTTTGCCAAAGTGATTGTGCTGTTTCACATTCCCACCAGCAGTGTGTGAAGATCCCACTTTCTCTATGTGCTCCCAGCACTTACTTTTTTGTGACAGCCATCTTTCTGCAGCTCTCACCTCTGTGGTTCTCTGCCCTTCTTGAAATCCAGCTGCCTTTGTCTCACTGCACCCGCGTCTCCATTACTTGGGCTTACAAGATGCCTCGCTCTGCCTCAGGTCCCCCTGCCTATACCATGTGCTTGAAACTCTCAAGACAAGAAATGAGGGCAGTTGGCGAGCTCACCTCATTTGCCTCTGGCTCCTGTGGGATCCTGCCTTTGTTGCCTGATGTCCAGTGTCTTGAAAACCCTCATTTTGTGTATTTTGCTGGGGGGGTGCGGGGTGGTGGGATTTGTTATTTCAGGTGGGAAGTTAAATCCAGCCAGCCATGTTAACGCCATCTTGGCCAGACGTGGACTTGGCATCATTAAATATCAGCAAATTGATGCCTAATGGTTGAACTGGAGAATGGGTTACTAATCTGTATGTTTTTCTTGTGGTGTTCCACAGCAGTTAAATAAACTAGAGCTTCGTGCATTCACTTGGATAAATTTTAAATATTAAAAAAACTGAATATTGAAAAGCAAATGAAAAAGATATGTACAAGCAATACTTTTTTTTAAGTTTATTTTGAGGGAGAGAGTGAAAGTGAGGGAGCGGCAGAGAGAGAGAGAGAGAGAGAGAGAGAGAGAGGATCCCAAGCAAGCTCCACACCATCAGCACAGAGCCCAGCGTGGGGCTCAAACCCACGAACCGCGAGATCATAACCTGAGCCAAAGTCAGGAGTCCAGCCCTTAACCGACGGAGCCACCCAGGTGCCCCTACAAGAGCTACTTTTTAAACTATAAAAACTCACAAACTATACTATATGTTATTTAAGGATATATATAGCAATAATCTTATAAAAATGTTCATAGAAATGATAAATCCATCCTAATGCCCCTGGGGAGAGAAGGAGAAGAGAGGGTAGAGAATGGTTTGGACATGAAGTTACACAAAGTGCTTCGACTGTATCTATAGTGTTGAATTTCTCTCTTTGCCCTCCCCTGCTCTTGCTCGCGCTCTCTCTCTCTCTCAAAGTAAATAAATAAATTTTAACAAAAAATGGGGAAAAGACAAGAACAGAGAGTTTTCACAAAGGAGGATTTACATATGGCAGATAAACACATAAAGAGATAATCAACATCATTAGCCATTAGAGAAATGCATGTGAAAACTAGTGAGCTACCACTCCAGAACTCTCAGAGTGGCTGAAATAAAGAATGAGGGTAGCATCAAATGCCGGTGAGGATGTGGAGAAACTCAACTTCTTAACCACTGCTTACGGGGACATGTGACGATGTAACTACACTGGAAAACGCATTAGTGGTTTCTTCTGAAACTGAACATTGGGGCAGGTTAGGCATTCAAGTCTTGATTTCAGCTCAGGTCATGATCTCGTAGTTCATGAGTTCAAGCCCCACATTGGGCTCAGGCCTGCTTGGGATTTTCTCTCGCTCTCTCTCCCTCTCTCTCTGCCCTTTCCCTACTCATTCTCTCTAAATAAATAAATAAACTTTAAAAAAATTTTAATTAAACAGTAATCTGCCATATTACTGAGCAGCCACTCTCTTAAGCATTTACCCCGGAAAAATGAAAGCTTACGTTTCTGCAAAAACTTGTGTATGAATGTCCATCACAGCTTTATTATAGCAAAAAAAAAAAAAAAAAACAAAAAAAAACTAGAAACAACTCTGTTGTCCTTCAGCAGGTGAATAAATAATGGTACATTCATATATCATGGACTACTAGTCAGCAATAAAAAGAAACAAACTGTTGGTATGTGCAACAACTTGAATGAATCTCAAGAGAATTATACTAAAAGCCATTTTTAAAAAGCCAACCTCAGGGGCACCTGGGTACCTCAGTCAGTTAAGCATCCAAGTCCTGATCTCTGCTTAGGTCTTGATCTCAGGGTCATGAGTTCAAGCCCCGTGTTGGTTTCCATACTGGGCATGGAGCCTACTTAATAAAAAAAAAAACAAAAACAAAAAAACCCCAACCTCCGAGTTGTATACTGTGTGGTTCCTATTATATCTGTGAAAAGATGAAATTTTTGGTATGGAAAACAGATTGGTGGTCATCAGGGTTTGGGATGTGGTTTGGAGGTGGTAAAAGGGTGGATATGGTTATCAAGTGGCAGCAGGAGGGGCCCTTGAGATGATGGAAATGTTGACTCTAATGGATAAATGCACCTACAAATGTTGGTAACGTTGTGTAGAATGAAATAAGCACAAATCCAAGTAAACCTGGAGAAGATCTACAGATTAAATGGGACTCCTGGGTGACTCAGTCGGTTAAGCGTCCGACTTCGGCTCAGGTCACGATCTCACAGTTCGTGAGTTCGAGCCCCACATTGGGCTCTGTGCTAACAGCTCAGAGCCTGGAGCCTGCTTTGGATTCTTCTCTCCCTCTCTCTCTCTGCCCTTCCCCCACTCATGCTCTGTCTCTCTCTCTCAAAAATAAACATTAGAAAAAAAATTTTTTTAGGGGCGCCTGGGTGGCTCAGTCAGTTGAGCATCAGGCTTCAGCTCAGGTCATGATCTCACAGTTTGTGGGTTCGAGCCCCGCATCAGGCTCTGTGCTGACAGCTTAGAGCCTGGAGCCTGCTTCTGATTCTGTGTCTCCCTCTCTCTCTCTGCTCCTTCCCCACTCATGCTCTGTCTCTCTCTTTCTCCTTCAAAAATAAACAAAAACATTAAAAAAAAATTACAAAAAAAAATTTTTTTTAAATAAGTCTTTAGATTTGGGGGTACCTGGCATATGACTCTTGATCTCAGGGTTGTGAATTCAAGCCCTGTGTTGGGTGTGGAGATTACTAAAAAAAAAAATTAAGTTAAAGTCTTCAGATTAAGGCAAGTATTAGAATTCATGAGAAGGGTATATTTATTATATACAGTAAAACCATGGATTGCGAGTAACTTGTTCTGTGAGTGTTCCGCAAGACGAGCCAACATTTCTAATAAATTTTAACTTGATAAATGAGCGATGTCTTGCCCTATGAGTAGTATGTCACACCAAATGTCACATGATCACAACTAATGGCCCCCATGCAGAAAAGCGTTGAAAAGAAAGGCAGTGAGAAGGAGATGATTATGGTGGAAGTTAAGGAAATCATCAAGAAGTACAAACAAGGTATACAAGTGACCAAAATTGCAAGATTTTATAAGAAGTTGATGTCAACTATTTGCACGGTATTAAAGAAGAAATAGGGAGCCAAATGCAGCAAAAGGAGTCACGAGATTATCAAAGCAATGGCCAGGTGTTCTGGAAGATGTAGAAAAGTTGCTTCTGATTTTGATAAATGAGAAGCAACTAGCAGGTGACACTGTGACCGAGAACTTTATCTGTGAGAAGGCAAAGGCCTTGTACACCGACCTCATAAGTAAACTGCCAGGTATGTCAACAGAAAACAAAGAAGCCTTCAAAGCAAGCAGGGGATGGTTTGATAACTTTAAGTGGCATCTGTAGTGTTGTGAGGCACACAGAGACTTGAGTTTGGACGCTAAGGCAGCTGAGGTGTCCGCTACCGAGTTCCAGAAGCTCACAGCTTCTGAGTGTTACCTGCCAGAGCAAGTTTTTAACTGTGATGAGATGGGGCCTTTTTGGAAAGAGATGCCAAAGAGGATGTACATTACAGAAGAAGAGAATGTAATGCCCGTCACAAGCCCATGAAAGACCGTTTCACCCTCTTGTTTTGTACTAATGCAAGTGGGGTTTCAAAGTCTCATTCCAAGAATCCACAAGCTTTCAAGAAATGCAAGGTGCAGAAGAACCAGTTAAATGTTCTGTGTGGGTCCAACAGCAAGGCTTGGGTCACTCGTATGTTGTTCGTTGAGTGGATCAATGAGGGCTTCGGTCCTGCAGTGAAGAAATACCTTTTAGAAAAGAATCTGCCACCCAAAGCCTTGCTGGTTATGGGTAATACTCATACTCAGCCTCCAGGCTTTGAGGACGACTTACTGGAGGAATTCGAGTTCATTAAGGTCAAGTTCCTTCCTCCCAACACCACTCCAGTCCTCCAGCCCATGGATCAGCACGTCGTTTCAAACTTTAAAAAGCTTTACACCACAGCACTACTTCAGGGATGCTTCAAGGTGACTGAAGGAACAAACCTTACCCTCCGAGAGTTTGGGAAAAATTGTCTCCACATGGTGAACTACTGCCTGAAGATCATGGATAAAGCCTGGGATGGGGTCACCAAGAGAACCCTCAGTTCTGCTTGGAGAAAGTTGTGGCCTGGTTGTGTTCTTGGACTTGACTTAGAGGGGTTTGCTCATGAACAGCAGCCGCCAGTTGTCGATGAAACTGTGTCCTTAGGGAAGACCAGGGGACTGGAGGTGAATGAGGACGACAGTCGGGAGCTGGTGGAAGAGCATGGCCAGGAGCCGACACCGACAAACTGATGGGTCTGCATCGCAAGCAGCAGCAAGAGGTTATGGGGGAGATCTCGTCTGCAGGGGAGGAGGAAAAAAAGGCCGAAGAATCCCTCACTTCAAATGAGATTAGGGAGATGTGTAAAATGTGGGAAACAGTGAAACATTCTGTAGAAAAGCACCACCCAAATAAGGCTGCAGCAGTGCGAGCGATGAATCTGTTTAATGACAATGCAATGTCCCATTTCCGTGAAATCCTCAAAAGGATGCAAAAGTAAGTGTCATTGGATAGGTTCCTTGTTAAAGGTGCACGAAAAGAAAAGGATTCTGTTGAGCCAATAGATAGGAATTCCATTAGTGGTAGTGAAAGTCGTCCTACCCAATAACCCTCCTCTCTCTCTTGTCTCCTTCACACCAGCCATGAAGGTTTTCAAAGGTAAGTGTAGGTTAATTTGTTTATTTTTCTTTATATTTTCTTTATTATTTTGTATTACAGCATTGTAATCATTTTTATATGAATATTTTTTGGTTGTGGAACAAATCATCTGAGTTTCCATTATTTCTAATGTGGAAATTTGCTTTGATATACAAATGCTTTGGATTACAGGCATGTTTCTGGAATGAGTTACGCTCACAAACCAAGGTTTTACTGTATATCTTACACATACGTATGTATTATATATAATATACAAAATATATATTATGTATAAATATATAAAACATATAAGGATGAGCGTATATATATGGGTGTATAATATTTTAAGTGAAATATTTTCATTTCTACTTAGAATTTTTAAACCAAAGTATTTTATTTATATTAATTTTTTTATGTTTATTTATATTTGTGAGAGAGAGCACATGCATGGGCCAGGGACAGAGAGAGAGGGAAAGAGAGAATGCCAAGCAGACTCTGCACTTTCAGCGCAGAGCCCAGCGTGGAACTCAAACTACCGAACCGTGAGATCATGACCTGAGCCAAAATCAAGGGCTGGTCGCTTAACTGACAGCCACCCCGATGCCCTCAAAATATTTTTAACTTTTTTTTAAAGGGATACCTGGTTGCCCCAGTTGGATAACCATGTGACTCGTGATCCTCTGGGTTATGAGTTCAAGTCCCATGTTGGGTGTAGAGCTTTTTTTTTTTTTTTTTTTTTAAAGTTCTGCATCCAACATGGGGCTTGAACTCATGGCCCTGAGATTAAGAGTTGCATGCTTCACTGACTGAGCTAGCCAGATGCCCCAGAACAACTTATTTTTATGTGTTAAAGAAATACTGTTTTACTTTTATATAACTACAGGCATAAGTTTTATCAGTTTTGAAAATTGGGGTTTTTCTAACTTAACTGACAAAAGTTTTCTGTTATCCTGTGATGTGATTTAGTGCGAGAGCAAATAGAAAGGGCTTATGCATTGCCTAGTGCACAGCAGGCATTCTGTAGATGTTAATTCAGTTTGCTCATCCCTCCAGCCTCTTCTCTCTCAGGCTCCTCTGAGTCTTTGCTGCAACCTGGATTCTGGTTTGGCGTTAACAGTAAGATGGAAACTTGACAAGCATGGGTCTAGAGCTGTGTTACCATCTGGCCATTCTTGTTTTTTATAACAGCAGCAGATTTAAAGCTGGGCATTTTTGAGGGCACCTGGGTGGCTCAGTCAGTTAAAGTGTCAGACTCTTGATTTCAGCTCAGGTCATGATCTCACGGTCATGCAGTCGACCCCCACATTGGACTCCAAGCTGGGTGTGGATCCTGTTTAAGATTCTCTCTCTCTCCCTTTGCACCCCGTACCCTGCCCCTTGCACGCGTTCTCTCTTGCACTCTCTCTCACTCTCTCTCAAAAGATAAATAAAATAAAAGCTGGGCATTTTTGTGCTATAATTGTTGGACATAATTAACTACTGTCTTCCTGGAACTCTCCTTTAGTTTGTTGATATGTCTGGTTTTCCTGGTTTTCCCCCAGCCCTCTGGCTATTTCTTAGTTTCCTCTGACCAACCAACCCTTAAATGTAGGTATTGCCTAAGATTCTATCCTTGGCCCTCTTTTCGAGTGATTATATATTAATTTTTTTTCTGGGCAGTTTCACTTACTGCCCATACATTACTTCCATTACCTCTTCTACCTGTCCAAATATTTATCTCCGCTCTGGCCCAAGTGCTGGCTCTTCTGTTTGTTTGCCATGTATCCACCTGTTTTTTGGATATGTCCACCTTGATTCCACATGGCACTTTTTTTTTTTTTTTAACGTTTATTTATTTTTGAGACAGAGACAGAGCATGAACAGGGGAGGGTCAGAGAGAGGGAGACACAGAATCTGAAACAGGCTCCAGGCTCTGAGCTGTCAGCACAGAGCCCGACGCGGGGCTGGAACTCACGGACCGCGAGATCGTGACCTGAGCCGAAGTCGGCCGCCTAACCGACTGAGCCACCCAGGCGCCCCCCACATGGCACTTCTGACAGTCTTCCATTAAGATATTTTCAGTTTAGGTAACAGAACAGAAAGCCTAGCTTATACTGGCTTAAACATGAAGGGAGTTTATTGGTCTGTGTAACTGGAATCCAGAAACTAGCTTCAGGGCAGTTTGATGTGGCGCAGCTGTGTGATTAGCTCCCATCTCGGTGTTCTGCTGTGCGCAGTGTCTGCTTTATCTGCAGGCTGCCTGCCTTCCCTCATGGTCACAAGATGGCTGCCAGCAGCAACATGCCAGGACTGCATATGTTCACACTCACATTCCGGAGAAGAGACTATAGGAGCTGGGGACTGAGATTTAAAAGTCAGGGATGATTCCCAGACTTCTAACTTTTGCATCTAGATGAATTCAGTCCTCTTCATTGAAACATAAAGGCAGAGAAGATGGATTCCTGAGAACACCCAAATCCTTACTTCAGTTACATGCACATCTGTCTCCTATTGGGTTGAAATTGTTAAAAGACAGTGACCTGATCCTTTTTCACCTCAATTCCTCACAGCTTAACAGCTAACCCTATACCTGGCACATAGTATATATACATAGTATTTGTGGGGGATGATAGACGGATATGCACATTCACGAATACCCAACCTTGCTTCTCAGAATTCTCCAGCTCTGATACATCCCTCTGTATAATGGATTCTTGAAGTGAGCTACACCTGCATTGGGATTCCAGATTCGCTCTGTCTAAAGCTTTGCAGTCTTGGGATACTTGATTTAACATTTTCCCAGCTGTAAAGTAAGGCTAATACCACTTGCTTAGTAACTTGTTAAGGAAATTTAAATAACACATGGTAAGTGCCTAGCAGTGTGTTTGGCTTTTAAGTAGGTACTTAAGAAAGATGAGCTGTTATCATTAGCAGCCCAGAAGAAACAAACAAACAAAAAACTGGGTACACATTAAACGGCAAAATACAATATTTATTTTACAGGAAATTACTTTTTACTTTATTTTAAGTGGGCTCCATGCTAAATATGGGGCTTGAGCTCACAACCCTGAGATTAAGCATTGCACTCTCCACTGACTGAGCCAGCCAGGCGCCCCTATTTTATAGAATTTTTGTTTGGCTTTTTGGAGAGGAATTTTTGTGTGACAAGTTTATATTGAATATTATTTTCACAGCTTTATGGAGTATAATTTAAGTTTATGGTTTAGTGATTTTTTTTTTTTTTAGTAAGTATACAGAGTTGTAAAGCTATTATCACAATCCAGGTTTAGAACATTTCCATAACCCAAAAGGATCTCTTGTGCCATTTTTTTTTTTAAATGTTTTTTTCAATGTTTGTTTATTTTTGGGACAGAGAGAGACAGAGCATGAACGGGGGAGGGGCAGAGAGAGAGGGAGACACAGAATTGGAAACAGGCTCCAGGCTCTGAGCCATCAGCCCAGAGCCTGATGCGGGGCTCGAACCCACGGACCGCGAGATCGTGACCTGGCTGAAGTCGGACGCCTAACCGACTGCGCCACCCACGCGCCCCTTTTGTGCCATTTTTAATTTGTCTGTTACATTGGGGTTTTTTTCATTGTGGCAAAATATACATAACACAAAATTTACCATTTCCCCCCTTCTTTCCCTTTTTGTTTTCCTTTTCCTTTTGAATTTTTTCCCAAAATTTAACATTTTAACCATTTTTAACTATATAATTCAGTGGCTTTAAGTACATTCACATTGTTGTGAAACCATCACCACTGTCCATTTTAAGAACTTTTTCTTCACCCCAGAGACTCTGTTCCTGTTAAATCTTAGCTCCTCATTGCCCTTTTGCCACCCCCAGTCATGGGTAGTCTCTAATCTACTTTCTGTCTCTCTGAATTTGCCTATTCTAGGTACCTTATATAAGTTGGAACCATAAAATATCTGTCCTTCTGTATTTGGCTTACTTCACTTTGCATGATGTTTTCAAGATTCATCCATGTTTCATTGGATTTTGAGACAGGCCCAGCTATGAACACATAAAGTTGGAGCTTACAATAAGATCAGTAAAGTCAAGAATGGGCAAGGAAAATTTGGTCAGAGTTCTCAAACCATCTCTTGGGAAAGATTAATTACCTTAGACAATCAAATATCTGGTTCTGGTTTCTTCCAACTTTCAGTATATCCATTTATTTCATTAGAGTATGATAAAAGGGAATTACCTGAGCAGTATTCAACTGTTTGTATAACCGTTCGAGAAGCCAGGATAATGATGCCTTCCCAAACTCCATTCAGCTCTAGGTTATCGAGTTTTGTTGCTTTGTCTTCTGATTTCAGTGCTCACAAATATAATTTGTCTCAAAACTTAGAACACACTACCATATTAATTTGCATTTGTATATCTTGCTGTGTGCTTTTCTGGAGTATTTTTTGCATCTAGGTGTATGATCAGTTGAGTAACAGACTTTTCCCACCTACAACTCCCCATGAGATTCTTAGTGGTGCTCTCAATATGAGGTGTCCATCAAGTTACCTGGAACACTGTTACTGTGGAGTTAGAGCCTAACTCTTGCTGTTCTGTAGTACTGAGCTTTCCAGTTTCCACCTGGGGGTATTTTTCAGAGGTATACCACTTTAGAAATAACACATACCATGGGGCGCCTGGGTGGCTCATTCGGTGAAGCACCAGACTCTTGATTTCAGTTCAGGTCATGATCTCACGGTTCCTGGGATCAAGCCCCAAGTCGGGCTCTGCAGTGACAGCGTGGAGCCTGCTTGGGATTCTTTCTCTCCCTCTCTCTCTGCCCCTCCCCTGCTTGTGAGCACACACATGCACTCACTAAATAAACATCTCTCTCTTTCTCTAAATAATAAACATTAAACAAAAAAAGAAATAACACAGATCTTTAGGGGGACCTGTAGCTACAGAATGTCTGTATGCTCTATAACATGTCTGTCTGAAGCTGTTAGAACAAAGAGGATATGGAGAAGTTGGAACCCTCCCCCCCACGCTGCTGGCAGTGACACAGAATGGTGCTGCTGCTTTGGAAAGCAGCCTAACGCTTCTTAATGTTGAACAAAGAGCTGCCGCAGGGCCCAACAGTTCACTCCTAAGTGTACACCCAAGAGAACTGAAAACACGTTCACACGGAAACTTGTACACAAAAGTTCACGGCAGCTTTGTTCATAATAGCAAAAAGGGGGGAAATCAAATGTCCACCAACTGATAAGTGGGTAAACAAGTAGATTATCATTTGGCCGTGAAAAGATACCAAGTACAAACACAGGCTTCAAACATGAATGAACCTTAAAAACATGATGCTCAATGAAGGAAGCCAGTCACAAAAGATCCTATATTGTATGACTTCATTTATATGAAAAGTCCAAAGCAGGCAAATTAGGAACAAAAAGTAAATTAGTTGGGGGCAGAGAGACTGCTAATGGATATGGGTTTTCTAGGGGGGAGATGATAAAAATGTTCTAATATTGATTGTGGCAGTGGTTACACAACTCTGAATCAAAACCACTGAAGTATGCACTTTAAAAAGGTGGATTATGTGATGTGTGAATTATGTCTCAATAAGCCTGAGCTTTTAAAAAATTAGGGGCGCCTGGGTGGCTCAGTCGGTTAAGTGTCCTACTTTTGACTCAGGTCATGATCGCACTGTTTGAGCCCCACGTTGGGCTCCGTGCTGACAGCTCGGATTCTGTGTCTCCCTCTCTCTCTGCCCTTACCCTGCTTGCGCTCTGTTGCTGTCCCAAAAATAAATAAACATTAAAAAACGATTTTTTTAAGAGAGAATTAAGAAACATTACCAAAAAACTCAGAGATCTAGCTTCTGATTTTTTTTTTTCTGATCTCCAAAATGTCTGTTTCCTTTTGTTGAATACTCTTTTATTGGCTACTCTTTTTTTTTTTTTTTTTTTTTTTTTTGTCATACCCAGAAAAGGATCAAATAGCTCTTATTTTACTCCTCACTGCAAGAAGGAAGACGCTTCAGAGGGCGCATGGGTGGCTCAGTCGGTTAGGCATCCGACTTCGGCTCAGGTTGTGATCTCACGGTTTGTGGGTTCGGGCCCCGCGTCCAGCTTTGTGCAGGCGGCTCAGAGCCTGGAGCCTGCTTCAGATTCTGTGTCTCCCCCTCTCTCTGCCCCTCCCATGCTCATGCTCTGTCTCTCAATAATAAATAAATGTTAAAAGAAAAAAATTAAAAAAAAAAGATGCCTCAAGCACATACATATTTTTCTTTTCAAGAGCACCAGTTAACACTTATAGTCTTCTCTGTCCTGCTACTTAAGTCTGTGAGTCATTGGGCCTCATGTCGTATCTTCAAGTATAGAGGAGGTCATAACCCTAGGGCATAGAAATTACATTTTGTTGAGCATCTTCATGGGGTATCTTCAAGCCCCACGTCAGGCTCTGCTGGCAGTTCAGAGCCTGCTTGGGATTCTGTCTCCCTCTCTCTCTGTCCCTCCCCTGCTTGCTGTGTGTCTCTGTCTCAAATAAAAATAAAACTTAAAAAAAAAACAAACAGTTAAATTTTGTTGAGCACTTTCTAAGTACCCACTTTTACAGATAAGACTGAGCTTTAGGGAGGTAAAGTAACTTACTAAATATTTGATCTTATAAATGTAATTAGCAGTTTGAGCCTATGTTTCTAGACTCAGAAAATTTTCTTTCCAGTGCCTCGTTGCTATTTCCTACCAGGAAAACAGCCCTGGATTTTCAAGTGTGGAAGAAGTTCTGTATTTAGATTTTGTCAGTGTAAAAAAATCAAAGTGAGAAGGGAAAATGATAATTTTCTTGCCTTTAAGCTGCATAAATAGAGAAAGTATTCCCTCCTATCAGCCTAAACACCTGAGTCTTTCATTAAAGCCAGGTATCTTAAGATACTGACTCTATCTGTACAGCCTTGAGGCGGTAACTGTGGGCCCTTCTGATTCTTGCTGCTTGCAGACAGTCGAGGCTGCCCGCTAAACGCTCTTCGTTTCGTTCAGCTTTCTCTTTTGTGTCCAATAAGATGAGCCGATGAAAGATATGCCTGAGTGGCCCGGGGAACTTCCCTGTCCGTGAAAGAGGTCTTTTCCAGGAGAAGAATTTGGTGTGGGAGGTAAAACCGGTGCGGATGGTTTGAGCATACAGGCACCGCAAAGCAGCCACAAAAGAATGTTTATTTTCTGAGAGATGTAGGCTCTTAATGGACCATCCAGGTGATTAGAGCGGTGATATAGTCAGGACCTCAACAACTAGAAGACACTTGAGGCCTACTTTCCACTGCTGAAGTTGAGTGGAGAAATCTCCTTTAATACAGGTGTTCTGGGAAAATGGAGTGTTGATATTTACCTCAGTGATTTTTTTTGTTGTCGTTTTTAATTTTTTTTAATGGTTTTACTTAATTTTTAGAGAGGTAGAGTGTGAGCAGGGAAGGAGCAGACAGAGAGGGAGACAGAATCCAAAGCAGGCTCCAGGCTCTGAGCCGTCAGCACCCAGCCCGACGCGGGGCTCAAACTCGTGACCTGTTGAGATCATAACCCGAGCCGAGGTCGGACGCTCAACCGACTGAGCCGCCCAGGCGCCCCTAGCTCAGTGATCTTTGAACTTCCATGTAACGATGATTCTTTTTTGGTAAGATCGACACTACGTGGGGCTCAGACTCACAGCCCTAGATCCAGAGTCACACGCTCTACCGACTCAGCCAGCCAGGCGCTCTTGTGATTCTTCCGAATACCTGTACCACCCATCCTCTTTCTTTACGGACTGTTTAAGGGGTTGTGTTCCGATCTCACTTGTATTTTCCTTCCCACAGGATGGATAGGATGACAGAAGATGCTCTTCGCCTGAACCTGTTGAAGCGGAGCTTGGACCCGGCAGATGAGCGAGACGATGTCCTGGCTAAGCGACTCAAAATGGAGGGGCACGAGGCCATGGAACGCCTGAAGATGCTGGCGCTGCTCAAACGGAAGGATCTGGCGAATCTCGATGTGCCACATGAGTTGCCCACCAAACAGGATGGCAGTGGTGTCAAGGGCTATGAAGAGAAACTCAATGGGAATCTCAGGCCTCATGGCGACACCAGGACTGCTGGAAGGCCAGGCAAAGAAAACATCAGCGATGAGCCTGTGGATATGAGTGCCAGGCGGAGGTATGGCTCAGGTCGGCTGCCTCCGGCAATAGGGTCTTCTCATAAACAATGGAAGTGGAGTGGAAAAGGAAAGATTTCCAATGAGAGGAGGTGTTTTTCATCCTAAACCTCCTTGAGAGAAAATGTATGTGTGCCATCTGGCTTGACCGTAAATTCCTCTCATTTCCAGGTGAAACTCGGTGCCTCACGTATTTGCTTAGCATACAGAGAATCCTATAGCTTGTGCCCTTAAGATAAAGTGGTCATCTCTGGGTGAAGGAGGCACCATAAAGCTGATAATGCCAGTGGGAAGTGAGATAACACGCGCTCCACTCTGATCTTACAGCCATTTTAGGAGGGCCTCAGTCTTTTCTTCAGACCATCCTGAGAGGTTTAGAATGTTTGTGCTGGAGTCCCAGCTTCTAGTACATCCAGAAGCATGGGCTGGCTTTTCTTGTGTGAACAGGGCAGTCGTCTTCACGTGGCAGTTCTCTCCGTTCTTGCTTTGTGTGTGTACCGCCCTCCGTGGGCTCCACGCACGCATAAGCGTTCATCGTGGTTCACACGCTCCACTCCTGTGCGCCCGCTCTCACACGCACACATCTTCACGGGGCTTCTCTCGGGCATCTGTCAAGGTTGAGTACTTGAAACAGTGGAGCACGTGCTAAAAAGAGGTACTGGCTGAGCCAGTCGTCCGTTGTGAGAAGACTCACGACTTCCGAGCCAGTGAGTCACAGTGAGACCACCTTCGCTTTGAGAACATTCAGTTTGTTAATTGTTCGGATACAGCTGATAGGGCATGGGAAGTAATCTTTAGTGTCCACTTGCCCTCCTGCTGACCCTGCTGAATTTGTCTTAGGACTGAAGGAGGAGGGAACAGTTACAGCCTTACCTGCGTTTCTTTTCTCCAGATTGTTTGTTTGTTTGTTTGTTTTTTCTTTTTTTTATGTAAGCAGGCTTCATGCCCAATGCAGAGCCCAACACGGGGCTTGAACTCATGACCCTGAGATCAAGACCTGAGCTGAGGGGCTCCTGGGTGGCTCAGTCAGTTAAGCGTCCCGACTTTGGCTTACGTCATAATCTCACAGTTCATGTGTTCGAGCCCCACATCAGGCTCTGTGCTGACAGCTCAGAGCCTGCTTGGGATTCTCTCTCTTCCTCTTTGTCTCTGCCCCTCCCTGACTCGTGCTTTCTGTCTCTCTCAAAAATAAACATTAAGACCTGAGCTGAGATCAAGAGTCCGACGCTTAACTGACTGAATCACCCAGGCGCCCCCACTTTCTCTAGCTTCTAATGTACACTTATAAGTACTATCCCAGGATTATTTTTTTTTTTTTAATTTTTTTTTTTCAACGTTTATTTATTTTTGGGACAGAGAGAGACAGAGCACGAACGGGGGAGGGGCAGAGAGAGAGGGAGACACAGAATCGGAAACAGGCTCCAGGCTCTGAGCCATCAGCCCAGAGCCCGACGCGGGGCTCAAACTCCCAGACCGCGAGATCGTGACCTGGCTGAAGTCGGACGCTTAACCGACTGCGCCACCCAGGCGCCCCCCCAGGATTATTTTTTTAAGCCACACCCAGTGAGGGGACATTATTCTTGGTAATAGCACTTAAAACCCTTAGGAAACTTTAGATAAATTCCCTATTGGCCATAAAATAGGAGAAAAATCCTCAGATAGCTTGGAAGCTATATGTAGTGTGAGCTGAATATTATGAAAGTAGATTAACCCTTAGATCCTTTGGGGGGAAAAAAAAGAAAGCAGATGAATGAGATCATGCCCCTGAGCAACCCACTTGCCCCATAACTACCCTCCCCGCTCTGGAGCAAGTAACTGATCCTACTTGAATGGGGAGGAGGAAGAGGAGAAATGTTGGACGGATTCCTCACATCCCAAATTGGCCCTGAAAGTGCATTTTTCATAGAAGCACTGTCACACATTTTGGTGAGATCTCACTAGTGCTATTATTGGTATTGTACTAAATAAATAAAGTCTGTATTAAAAAGTCAGACTACCTTGAAAACCCTACCATTGCATTTAATTTTATTTTAGAGGAATGAGCTTTGAAACTTGAGCCTCTGGAAACTGGGAGCTGTTTTTAATGGTCTCCAGGAGGGGCTCCTGGGTGGCTCAGTCGGTTGAGTGTCCGACTTCGGCTCAGGTCATGATCTCGCGGTCTGTAGGTTCGAGCCCCGCGTCGGGCTCTGTGCTGACAGCTCGGAGTCCGGAGCCTGCTTCCGATCTGTCTCTCTCTCTCTCTCTCTCTTTCTCTCTCTCTCTTTCTCTCTCTGTCTCTCTCTGTCTCTCTGCCCCTCCCCCACTCATGCTCTGTCTCTCTCTCTCTGTCAAAAATAAATAAGCATTAAAAAAATAATAATAATGGTCTCAGGAAAAGGGGGTTGATGTAAACAATCTAGATCCCCATTCTACATGGAAAACTAGGCCCTACTGGCCTCTGTCACTCTTCTTCCCTTTCCCCAGATACACTGACAGTTATTTCTACTTAGCCCCAAGCTTTTTCTAAGAATGAATGGGATTGATAGATTGTTCAGCAAGGAGAGCAACAGTTTCTTTGATATGGACAAAAGGAGAGAATTTAAAAGCAGAAATAATGAAGAGCCCGTGGTATCAGTGATAGCCATATCGTAATCGTCATCAGTTGGACAGGTTACAAACTATATGAAATCAGGTGTATGTGAAACCAGCGTTTGCTTATGTTTTGGAATGCTAGCAAAACACAGCAGTTTTCTTTCTATTTAGTTGTTTTTACTACCAGAAGGAGGATCAGGAGGTACACAGGTTTTGGGAACCTGCCAGTCTGAGTCGTGAGTGATGTCAGCAACAAGTCAGGCTTTTGTGGCTGGAGTTTCATACTTAAGAACGTCAAATGATGTAAATCACATACACGTTTGGGAAAGCGGAAAAATCATTTCTGTTCCTGGAAAGTTTAATAAATGAGACCAGAATCCCAGGTCACAAGTTAAAACACAAACAAACAAAAACCTTGAAGGATGGGACAAAACCTGGGCCGCACCTGGCCTGTGCTGCACCTGATGCCCGCGGGTCTGGTCGCATCCAGGGGTACAGTCTCAGGGTTGTTCTCGGGCACAGCTTCCCAGCAAATGCCGCCCGTTTCCACAGCCTCCACCCAGGAACGGCCCTGCCTGCCTTGTTGCCGAGCCACCCCGAAGCAGCAGGAGGCGCTCATTTGAGCAGGAGGAGTCCCTTAGCTCCGAGATAGCCTTGACGCGTGTATCCAGCCCTGAACAGAATGGAAGGAGATTGGGACTGTTGGTGTGGACGAACATTGGAGAACCGAGTGAAGGTGGAGGTCTGCCAGATCTCAAAATCATTCACCCGTGTTGGTGTCAGGGATGGGCGGGGCGGCGGCAAGGGTGAAGGAACGCAGAAGTGAGAAAATCGCCAGAAAAGGAGTTCAGGTCAGCCTGACCGTTACTCCAGCATTGTGGGGTTAGGGGAAGAAAGGCCCTTCTCCCTCTAGCGGCTTCTTTTTCTGTGACCCCACGCACTCAGCTGCCTGGGACCAGTGCTCGTAGAGCAATCCAGACAAACCTGATGGTTTCCAAGACAGTCGTGTGTGTCATTCTGTGCCTCGGTTTTATGTTCTCAGCTAAATTTGGTTTATTTTATTTTATTTTTTTTAATTTTAGAGAGCGTGTGAGCGGGGGAGAAGGGCAGAGGGGGAGAGAGAGAATCCCAAGCAGGCTCCGTGCTTAGTTTGGAGCAGAACCCAACAAGGAGCTTGGTCCCATGACCCTGGGATCATGACCCGATCTGAGATCAAGTCAGATGCTCAGCCGAGCCTTCCAGATGCCCCAAATTTCGTTGATTTTAGTAATTCAGCCCAGTTGAGAAATTGAATGCCTAACCCAACTATCCAGGGTATTTTGTTCAAAGCCCCTGGGCATCCATGTCCCAACAGCAGCTGAGACAAGAGACCCAGAGAAATGGTAGAAAGGTTCTCAGGACTAAAGGTCTGTGGGTGTTAAGGATGTGGGTTTCATGTTTAAGTAAGAACTAAAACACATTGCTTTTAAGTCTGTGTATTCCTAACTGTACTGAAGAACTCAAGGAAGTAGGGTCTGGGAAGATATCTTTGAGTTAAGAAATCAGAGTTAGGGGGTACCTGGGTGACTCAGTCGGTTAATCCAGCACAGGTCATGATCTCACGGTTCGTGAGTTCAAGACCCATGTCAGGCTGAGTGCTGACAGCCCAGAGCCTGGAGCCTGCTTCACATTCTGTGTTTCTCTCTCTGCCCCTCCCCAGCTTGCACTGTGTCTCTGTCTCTCTGAAAAATAAATAAACATTAATTTTTGTTTTGTTTTTTGTTTTTAAGAAATCAGAGAGTTAAAAGATGTGGTCATTGGTTTGGGAACCTGAGGCCTTCAGAATTTCCAGAATTCTGGTCATCCGGCTCTTAGGGAGTGCCATTTTTATCATCTTAGAGAAATAAGTATGATGCTTTTAACTAGCCCCGAAAGACCAAAACCACAATTGTCTAGTAAGTGAGAACTGAAATACAGGGGAGCCTTTGAGGAGGACTTAAGATTTCAGAGTCGTTTCTGGAGAGTGTATCTTTGAGGGAAGATGCTGAGTACAAATCTGCTAAGTAGCTGCCAGTCCCAGAGATGCGGTTTAGGGCTTCCGGTCTGCCATCAGCTGTAGCCTTGGCCGGTCCTTCCCCTCAGGCAGCTGGCACAGTCCCTCCTTGGGTCTTAACTTGGGACTGCCGCTGGGGCTGTCCTGTGAGCTCCTCTCTGTCAACCCTCAGGCAGCCAGGGCCGCGCGGCGCAGGGTGGACCGAGCTGCCTCCACAGCAGCGGGCGTTCCGCACCCAAGCTCTGCCCTTGCCCTTCTTCCTCCGCCCGGCTGGCTGTTCCCTGCTTGAGCCTCTGCGTGACTAATGAGACAACCCACAGGGAAGTGAGATACAGGGGAAGCGTTTAGAGTTTTGATTCAAATGGATGTGAGGAGAACACTCACCTCTCACTCCCATTTCTGAAGCCAGTCACCGTGTGTCTGGTCCCTGCACAAGGCATTCGGATGGAGAGCACACTTGCTGAGGATTTGTCACCACTCACATCTTGGTGTCGTCTGTGTCCTAAGATTTGAATCTCCTGAGTGAACTGAGACAGACCTAAGTTCCCTTGGATTTCTTTGTTCAGCGTGCAAAAGAAGTTTTCTTAATTGTTGAAATACCTTAATTTTTTCTTTTCTTATCTAGTGAGCCAGACCGTGGGAGGCTGACTCCCTCCCCAGACATCATTGTTTTATCTGATAATGAGGCTTCCAGTCCCCGCTCCAGCTCCCGAATGGAAGAAAGACTCAAAGCAGCCAACCTAGAGATGTTTAAGGTAAAAAAAGAGAGAAGAAAGAGAAAATGATTTCTCTCTTCATTTTTGCTCCTGTTTAGTTCCCTAAGAGACCCAGTTCTGTTTTTTTTATAATTTACTTTTTTTAAATTTACCATCTTAATAATTTAAGTTTACGTATTTTTGAGAGCGAGAGAGTGTGAGCAAGCAGGGGAGTTGCAGAGAGAGAAGGAGAGAGAAAAAATCCCAAGCAAACTCCATGCTGCCAGGGTACAGCCCGACATGGGGCTCGAACCCATGAGCCATGAGATCATGACTTAAGCCGAAATCAAGAGTCAGGTACTTGATCGACTGAGCCACCCAGGTGCCCCTATAGTTTACTTTTTGAATCTAAATAACTACCCACAGGGGCACCTGGGTGGCTCAGTCAGTTAAGCGTCCGACTTCGGCTCAGGTCATGATCTCGCAGTCTGTGAGTTCGAGCCCCATGTCAGGCTCTGTGCTTACAACTTGGAGCCTGGAGCCTGCTTCAGATTCTGGGTCTCCCTCTCTCTCTGCCCCTCCCCTGCTCACATTTTGCCTCTCTTTCTTTCTCTCAAAAATAAATTTTTTCTTAAATAAATAAATAACCTGTTGATGAAACTTTTTATAAATAATTCTCAGCTTCAAGGGCATTTTATTTATTTACTTTTTACTGTTTTTTGTTTGTTTTTTTGAAAGAGAGCACGTGCACAGGGGAGGGACAGAGGGAGAGAGAGTCTTAAGCAGGGTGCACAGCCAGTGCAGAGCCTGATGAGGGGTTTCATCTCAGAACCCTGGGGTCACGTTTGGAGCCTAAATCAAGAGTCAGGTGCTCAACTCACTGAGCCACTTAGGTGCTACTATTTTTTTTTTTTTCAAGATTATATTTTTGGGGTGCCTGAGTAGCTCAATCGGTTAAGCATCTGACTTCAACTCAGGTCATGATCTCACAGTTCATGGGTTTGAGCCCGTGTCAGGCTCTGCACTGGTGGTGCAGAGCCTGCTTGGGATTCTCTTTCTCTCTCTCTGCCCCTCCCCCACGAATGCGCGCGCGCGCGCTCTCTCTCTCTCTCTCTCTCTCTCAAAAATGAATACATAAACGTTAAAATATATACATATATATATATATATATATATATGTATATATTTTATTTTTAAGTAATCTCTACACCCAACATGGGGCTCAAACCCACAACCCTAAGATTAAAAGTCTTGGGTTCCACTGACTGAGCCACCAGCCAGGTGCCCTGAGGGCATGCCCTTTTAGAGGGCATTATGAGAATCAAGTGAAGAAGATAGTGTGACAAAGCATATTCAGTATAATTTATCTTTGGAAAGTGAAAACTCAGTAAGTCACAGAAATAAACTCTTGGCTGGAACCACTGTACCCTGGTTCTCATGATGTGGAGAAATTCCTAAGTTTTTATGTATATCTAGAAGAAACTTGGCTTAATAAGTTCTAGAAACAGTGTTTAAAAATTTTTTATGTTGGGGCGCCTGGGTGGCGCAGTCGGTTAAGCGTCCGACTTCAGCCAGGTCACGATCTCGCGGTCCGGGAGTTCGAGCCCCGCGTCGGGCTCTGGGCTGATGGCTCAGAGCCTGGAGCCTGTTTCCGATTCTGTGTCTCCCTCTCTCTCTGCCCCTCCCCCATTCATGCTCTGTCTCTCTCTGTCCCAAAAAATAAATAAACGTTGAAAAAAAAAAAAATTTAAAAAAAAAAAAAAGAAAAAATTTTTTATGTTTTATTTATTTTTGAGAGAGACAGACAGAGCGTGAGCAGGGGAGGGGCAGAGAGAGAGGGAGACACAGAATCCGAAGCGGGCTCCAGGCTCCGAGCTGTCGGCACAGAGCCCGACGGGGGGCTTGAACTCACAGACCATGAGGTCATGACCAGAGCTGAAGTCAATGCTTAACCACCTGAGCCCCCCAGGCACCCCGGAAACAGTGTTTTCAAGAACAGTTCCCTTTGCATCTCCCTTTGCCCCGTCTTCTATTTTGCCAGGAATCTGGTTGGTTAGCATTCATGTTCTGTAAGCATCTTCTGAGCACCTGCTGGTTCCCAGCCCTGAGCTAGATCCGGGGACACAGAGACAGTAATCCCCACTACTCCTTCTGCTGCGTGTGCAAGATCCAGAGCTCAGCCCTGGAAGAAGAGACCATCTCGCAGGAAGGGGGACTCTGGGTGCCTGCTCCCGTAGCTGAGGGACCTCGTGTTTCCTTAGGGGAAAGGCATTGAGGAGCGGCAGCAGCTCATCAAGCAGCTGAGGGACGAGCTGCGATTGGAAGAAGCCCGGCTGGTGCTGCTGAAGAAGCTGCGGCAGAGCCAGCTCCAGAAGGAGAACGTAGTCCAGAAGGTACTGACTGCGCCCTGGAAGTAAGGGGCTGGGTCTGACAGTGGCCTCACCCAGGTAGGTTCAGCTGGGTGGCCCATTCTTGTCCAGTTCCGTGCTTTTTAGTTTCTAAGAAGAGTGGTTTCTTTTTTCTTTCTTTCTTTCTTTTCTTTTTTTTTTTTTTTTTTTTTTTAATTGTAGGCCCTAATCAAGAAAACCTTGATTCCATTTTTCTCGGTTTTCCTTCTGGTCAACAGAAGCTTCACACTGACTGGGGATTTTTAAAGTCCAGGAGTGTACCAGACTTCTGCCTCTGTTTCTTCATTCTGTCTTCTCTCCCCCAGACCCCGGTTGTGCAGAACGCGGCGTCCATCGTGCAGCCATCTCCTGCCCATGGGGGACAGCAGGGCCTGTCCAAGCTTCCCTCCCGGCCTGGGGCCCAAGGGGTGGAACCACAGAGTCTGAGAACATTACAGGTGCGTAACCTGCCTTGGGGCCCCGTGTATCCCAGCTCCGGTTTGGGACTTCTGTGACGATCGTAGAAGAACCTGGCCATGGTAGAGGTGCTGGTGCTGCACACAGTCCCGTTGGTCCCTCCTCGCTGACTGGCTGTGTGTTACTGGGTGGCACAGTGGGACAAGTAATCCTCCTCTTCCCACTGTGGTTTTTCTTCTCTGGAGGTTTCTAGCTTGGCCCTTTCTCGTCTAGGAGTAGACAGAATTCCCGAGTCTCGCTGTGTTTCTGTTTTCCCACTCAGCTGTGTGTTATAGGCAGTGTTCTCTCTCTAGCATGTCGGTGGAGCGTTTGACCACCTATGACTGCTTCTTTTCTTCTTCTTCCCCCTCAGGGTCACAGTGTCATCCGCTCCGCGACCAGTACCACCCTCCCACATATGTTGATGTCCCAACGTGTTATTGCACCAAACCCAGCCCAGCTACAGGGTCAGCGGGGCCCACCTAAGCCTGGCCTTGTACGCACCACAACACCCAACATGAATCCTGCCATCAATTACCAACCGGTGAGAAAGTCCTAATATGGAAACAGAGAAGTCTTGTCTTTGCTTTCCCTGTTGGAAGGACCACAGACCGTACGGTTTGGGACATAGAGAAGCTCTAGGACAGCCAGGGTAATTGTGGTAGAGCTCGTGTCGATCGTAGTGCCCAGGGTGGAAGCTGGAGGGACTCCCCGGGAGTAGGAGCGGAGAGGGGAGGCTGCACGGCAGAGCGGCGGCAGGCTCACACCCGCCTGGAGGAAAGCAGCGGGGGTCAGGGGAAGAAGAGGCCTGAGGATGTGGGCCAGAGAGCATCCCCCCGTGCTGGCGTTCCTCCGCCTCCTAGCTTCTGCCGTTCTCCTTTCCCGCGTGCTGCAGTTCCTCTTCAGCGAGGTTGGACACCTCGTCCTTTTTTCTGAGTTTCGGGAAGGCTAAGTTGTCCCAGCTCGGCTCAGGTAGCGTTTTCTGCCTCTGAAGCAAGAACCCGTCCCTCCCCCGCACCCCGCCACTGACCCTGTGCCCCCTCCATTCCAGCAGTCGAGTTCTTCTGTTCCCTGCCAGCGCACAACATCCTCTGCCATCTATATGAACCTCGCCTCCCACATGCAGCCGGGGACTGTGAACAGGGTGTCCTCACCCCTGCCGAGCCCCAGCGCCATGACCGATGCCGCCAACTCCCAGGCTGCCGCCAAACTGGCTCTCCGCAAACAGCTGGAAAAGACCCTCCTGGAGATTCCACCGCCTAAACCTCCTGCTCCCCTGCTCCACTTCCTGCCTAGCGCGGCCAACAGCGAGTTCATCTACATGGTGGGCTTGGAAGAAGTCGTACAGAGTGTCATCGACAGCCAAGGTGAGGCCGTTTTTTGTGGTCAGTCTTTTATCTACACAGGAGGTTGCCAAGCCTGATTGACCGGGGCCGCGTATCCCAGGGCGCTGTGTGACGTCAAGTAACCTGTTCTTACTGTTGTCAGACCACCTCCCGTTCGTTACTCGGAAATGCCTTTTGTGTGTCTGTATATCTTAGGCTTAACATTTGTATTGTATCTTGTAGATCGTGTATATTTTTGGCAGGATATCGTTTGGTCCTTTTCAGTGGTGCCCAGCACGATGTATACACAATTTGGTGACTAGAACACTTACGTGTAACGTCAGCGCTTGTGTGGCATTGCGCTGCGTTGTTACGTTCAGTCCCTGCCACTTGAGGACTTACAGGTGGGAAAGTAGGTGTACTGACTGAGTAGGTGACCGTGACCACGTGGAAGCTGTGACCCAGAGCTGACCCAGACTGTGAAGCATGGACACTAACAGAAGTTATTAAGCCCGAGGTTCCAGACATGCGGACTTAGGGGAACACCTGACGGTGGAGGAAGGTGCCTGAAGGGCTCAGCATTGACTCTAAACGGGTCTAATTCGGACGCTGGTAACTAAACGGTGTAAACGTGGCAGTGCGGTCTGAGGTCAAAACGTGCTAAGGAGCCTGTGTCGCAGACCCTGTGCCGCCCTGTGAGTTAGCACGCTTCCTTCTTGCTGTACTAAAAGTCCGCAAACCCGGGTTCTTGTCTCAGCTTTGCCCTCAGGAGCTCTGTTTCTTCGTGTCCTCCTCTGGAAGTGGGGACGGTACCGTCTGAATTCCCTAAAGGATGTTGTTACAGTCGAATGAAATAAAAGTTATTTTATAAACTGCAGAGTACTCTTCTTGTAGAGTCTCTTTCTGAATTCAGCAGAATAACCTCCTGAAAAATTCATTTGGTGAAGAGAATCGGGAGATGGGGAGATGCGAAGGCCCTGATTGCTCTCTCTGTTGGCATCTAGGCAAAAGCTGTGCCTCACTCCTGCGGGTCGAACCCTTTGTTTGCGCCCAGTGCCGCACAGATTTCACCCCTCACTGGAAGCAAGAGAAGAATGGTAAGATTCTGTGTGAGCAGTGTATGACCTCCAACCAGAAGAAGGCTCTAAAGGCCGAACACACCAACCGGCTGAAAAATGCTTTTGTTAAAGCCCTACAGCAGGAACAGGTAAGAATCCTGATGTCTCCCCAACCACCTACTCAGGTTGGGTTTTCCCAAAAGGTAGCTCCTTCTAGTTTTTAGAGGATTTGTCTGTGCGATCCCCACAGTCCTGACGGCCTGGAGGCCCGGGTTCCCTGTTCCTCCCCATACCGATCTGTCTGCTGATCTCCGTGTGACTGTCTCTGGTGGGGCAAGAGCATGAATGACAGTGTGGTCCAGGGTGGGGACAGACAGGAGGCAGACATGTGGCTTTCTCTGGTGGCGGCCGAAGAAATCCCTCAACTTCTTGTCCTCCTCAAACAAATGGATTTTGGTGGGAGGGATTATATTTGTACTGGAAATCTCTCAGAGAGACCGAATTCTCTGCAGTCCATATTTGACAAGGGAATGACCCAGGAGAGAATGGACTGTAATGTGGCCCGGCGAAGAGGAACGGCAAGGAGGGAGCGGGCGTGCGCTGCGGTCTGGGCGAGGGGAAGATGTGTTGGGAAGCTTGGATCCTTCCCCTCAGTCCTGCTTCCACCCCACCACCCATCAGACCCCTTTGGGTGGCGTCCAGGGACCTTCTGGAAAACAGGTAGACAGGAGTCAAAAATAAAACCTCCGTAAACTGCTCACCATCACGTCCGTCAGCTGGTCGCCACCACCCAGGCGTCTCCTGCCAGCATCTGAGCGCCAGCTTTTCCTGGACAGACGGACCCCTTAATCAGCAAAGCAGGGCTAGCTCCTTGTGCCCAGAGCCCCAGCTTGCCTTCTCCATATCCCTCCTACTTGTCGTGTCGGCAGCAGTAGAAATAGGAGGAGCCCTAGGTTTCCTGGGCAGGAAATTGGGTGCTGTCCTGCCAAGCTGACCTGCTGACTCCCGACAGGAAATCGAACAGCGACTACAGCAGCAGGCAGCCCTTTCCCCCACTGCGGCTCCGGCCGTGTCCAGTGTCAGTAAACAAGAGACCATCATGAGACATCACACGCTTCGGCAGGTGAGGCCGTCTGGGGTGGTTTGCCAGCCGTGGATCCCAGCGTGTCCGCCTTTGCTGGGAAGTCCTTCTTCCGGACCCCTACCCCCCCCCCACCCCTTCCGTCGCGGCCACCTGGTGACCCGCTGTCTGCTCCCTGTCACAGGCTCCACAGCCCCAGAGCGGCCTCCAGCGCGGCATACCCACATCTGCCCGTTCCATGCTCTCCAACTTCGCGCAGGCGCCCCAGCTGTCTGTGCCTGGTGGCCTCCTCGGGATGCCAGGTAAGAAGCAGTGATGGGAGGGGCCTTCAGGCTAGCAGGCCGCTCTCCCGCTTCTGCGCTTTCTTTAGGCCTTTCTCCCTTCGCTCTGGTTATTTAGCATGTTGGCTAACTTCATGGTCCATGCAGAGCACAGCGCAGTAGGGTTCTGGTGGTGAAAACAGCACAGTCCCTGCCCTTGTCTGTTCACTGTCTGGTGGCCCCGTTGGTGGGTGTGTGGTCACTGACCTCGACGACAAGAGCAGGGTCAGCTGTCCCCACCCTGTTTGAATGGTGGAGGGCTGCTGCTTCACAGAAATCCAAAGCGTATTCCATGAGTGCATCCCTGTGTCTTCATTACTCTCCTCTGTCTCTCTGACTCTCCCATCCCGTCAAGACCGTGTTTGTTCTGTTCCTGGTAGGACTGAAGTTTCGAGAGGACCCCTTTCCCTAAACGTGGGGTGCAGAGGGGCAGTTGGCTGCTGACATAACACTTACCTAAGTCTGGACAGATGCACACAACCTCTGGTGCCCCCGCCCCACCTCCAAGTCCACGCCCCCGGGTCCTCCCAGGTCATACCTGGGACGGTCACCGGGTCGTGCAGTCAAGAAGATGCTGCTTCCTCTTCTAACGCCTGCCCCTCCACCCCCCCCCCCCACTCCCGCTTTTGTCTCCTGGGTCCAGGTGTCAACATTGCATACTTGAACACCGGCATCGGAGGACACAAAGCTCCCAGTTTGGCAGACAGACAGCGGGAGTACCTTTTAGACATGATCCCTCCCCGGTCTATAGCGCAGTCCATCAGCGGGCAGAAATAACGCCTGTCCACGTGCACTGCCCCAGCCTTGAACCCTTTACCCCTCCTCTCCCATTGCCCCCAACTTCCGTCGCATGCAGTGCCTGTACTGGTGCCTACCATACACGGAAAACAAAACAGAAAACAGAAGACAAACCTAGAAATCAACAGGAAAACGCGCCTGCCCTGCCCGCCACCCCTCTCTCACTGCTGCGATTCTGCCGCTCTTGTCTTCTCTCCGGTTTTCTTTCACAGTGAGGTGCTCTTCACCTCGGATGAGGTCAGAGTGAGGTCCTGGGGAGAGAGAAATCTAAGCCCTCTGACGTGTGTTTCTAAAGTTTTTATTATCCTCTAATTATTATCATTTTTAATGATGTTGTGTGTCCTCCCCTTTGTTCAGTGGACGGTTAAACCTTTTTATTTTCTCAATATTTTTCTTTTTCTCTTCTTTTTTTTTTTTTTCTTTTTTGTAAACACAGATGACATTCAGATAAATGACAGGAGCATTGCAGGGGGTCCCCAAGCAGATATGACTGGCAACGTTGGGGGCAGAAGTTTTTAATGCACTTAACCTGGGGGTGGGACAAGGTGATGGCATCAGATAGGGAGGACATCAGCCCTTGGTGTCTCTGGGCTGGACAGTCTGGGAGGTGGTGTTTTGTACTGAAGTTGGGCTCTAAGAATGAGGGGAATGAGCCTGGAGGGAGAAGCTTTAAAATGTAACCACCACGGAATTGACCCACAGAGAAAGGGGAGAGGGACATGGGGACAAGTATAGTGCTGAGCCAAGGAGGACGGAGGCTGGTGTTGGCCTCCTGGATGCTCTCCTGGTCCCAGTGGAGATAGAGGTCTCTTCCAGGTCAACTAGCCCAAAATTATTTCACCTTACTTTCTTTGTAAAATCCCCCCCCCCCACCTTTTTAATCCTGATCTGCTCCTGGTAAACTCAGTCCCCAAGTCCCGTCTATAAGTCTATAATCCGGGAGGCGTAGCTGTTCCCAGCCTGAGTTAGCCGGTGTCCTGGGAGCTGGGCGGGACATACTGAGTGAGACAGAGAAGGGAAGAGAGAAGGGCTTTCTCTCCCAGCAGGTGAGACCCCATCTGTGTGTCCCACCCTCCAGCCAGGAGGAGGGAACAGGGATGCCTCACCAGCTTGGAGTCCTGCCCTGGTCTGCTGTCCTGAGTGCAGAACCCACTGCTCAGAGCCACACAACTCTGGTCAAAGCCAGCTCTGGGTCTCGGCTGCAAAAGTAGTTGTGGTGTCCCCCTCCCCAACCCATCTCCAGAAATCTATTAATTTTCCTTTTTTGTTATTTTCAGCTTTTTCTTGAGCGCTACTAATGTAGGGAATGAACTGAATTGTGCAATGTTGCTGTTCTGGGGATAAGAGAGGTTAGCACCCCATCTGCCCACACCGTGGGGGAAGCAAGAGGGGGACCAGGCTGTCTCTGAGGTAAAGGAAGCCCCTAAAAGGCAGGGGTTTCTGCTCTCCCGCAACACTCACCTGCCTCTCCAGCTCTAGAAGCTGCCAGAGTACAGGAAAGGGATACACTGAGCAGAGACGTGTGAAGAGGAGTTTAGAATTTTGCCCTTGAAAGCCACCTGGGAAAGTTCCCCCACTTTTATTTTAAAAAATTAAATAATGTTTTTAAAGTAAGAAGGCACTTTTAAAATTAACACACACACAAACTGCACATCTTGCCCATAAAGTTTGTGGGTCAGTGGGGAGAAGGAGCTGGAATCAGGCTCAGTCCCCCCCTCCCCATACCCCAGAGCCACTGTGGGTTACTCTACTGGCCCTACGGGCCTTCCTGGGTTTTTTCTTTCCTCCCTTCCCCCAAATTCATTGAGCACTTAATAAAGGAGCAGAGATACAGCCTGTGTCTGGGCTCCCCCAGTGGTGAAGTGATCTGAAGCTAGATGCTAGTAACAGATAGTGATGGGCTGTTTGGAGTATTTTTCTGGGGCCTGTGGTGCCCCTGACTGTAAGTGGGGGAGAGGGGGGATTATGAAACTGGGTCTGGGGTTATTTTAAAATTATATATATATATATACATATATATATAAAAAGATATATTCTTACATCTTTGCCCTCTGTGCTTTGAAAGCACTGGATAAATCGTTTGGTTTTGCTTTTCTCTCTTCCACGAAATTGGAAGCTTTTTTATTTTCTTTCTTTTTGTTTTTTGTTGTTTTTTAAATTTTCCCTGCAAATCACCTTGCCTTGTGGCATGTCTGTCTAGCCTCTTCCGCCCCACCCGCCATGACAAAGTGCCATTTCTGTCGTGTCTCCCCTCCCCCAGCTCGGAGGTACCAGGTGCCCAAGTTTGTCAGTTGAGATTAAAAGTAAGGAACAGAGAATGTGCAATACCGTCTGGTTGGGGGCCATCCCTGCCCTGAGCTGAGTCTCCTCCCTGGGACCCAGGCCACCTGTGATGGGGTTTGGAAGTAGGAAGTGTAGACGAGGGGGGGGAGCTGGGAGCCATGGGGAACGCCCAGCCTAGTGCCTGGCCCCAGCCTAGTGCCTGGCGGGGTGCTGAGGCGGTGGGGGGGATGGTGGGGGTGGGCTGGGGGTGGGCAGAGCGGGAGCCTTCCCAGTTTCTCCCCTCAGGCTCAGTCACATAGAGGCTGCTCAATGACTAGTTTAGCTCCGTGACCCTTTGCTCAATCGCTGGTGTTTGATTTCTCACTTCTCCCCATTTCCATACCCTTCCCTGGGATTAGCGATGGGGGTGAGTTTTCCTTAATCATGGTGAAGTACCAGCCTTTCACCTCCTCTTGCTCCCGCCCTGTCCTGTCTTCCTTACTTCTTGAGTTTTTCATCACTGATCACCTTGTGTCCCTCCCAGTCTCTTGTCGCTGTCCATCCCCAGGCTGAGCCCGTACACACTAACCCTCGTGCCTAAAGATAGGAAGAAAGGCGACCCCCTGTTCAGAGCGGTCCTCCACCCCAGTGCTCTGAAGCTCAGGGGGATGGCTAGAGCGAGGGCCCCCGCTGGCTCTGCCAGGCTCCCCCCCCACCCCCCACCCCCCCCACCCCCGCATCCAGAGGCTCTGAAAGTAGTCGCTTGTGGCCGGTGGCTTCCTCCCTAGACGCCTGAAACGGGTAGATGAGCGGTGGGGGGGGGGGGGGGGGGTGTAAGGCTGAGGGACAGGGGTCCTCCTCATTTGTAGATTTTTTTTTTTTTTAATTTTTATTTGCTATTTTTGTCATTTGACCACAGCATCTGGACTTTCTCCATCCCTGGAATAAGTATTTTTTCCACATTTTTGGATGTACGTATGGTAGACAATTTTTTTTAAGACACAAAGATAAATGTTTTCCTGCTTTGGTTACCTTTCCTTTCCCCCTTTAAAAGGAATTAGCTATAGAACTGCTTTGTAAAGATGCTTCTTGGTATTTTACTTTCGTTCCTTTCCCCAACCACTCCTTCCCCCAGACCCCTGCAGAAGGCATAACCCTTCTCTCCACACCCCACCCACCCAGCCCTAGGCTCCCCTGCCCTCCAACAAGACTTTCATTAGCTTATGATACTTGCTGCCGAGATGTTATAACAAGGACTCATTCGTGTATATAAGCTATTTCTTGATCCATTTAAAAGGAATTGTACATTGTGTAGAAAAAAAAAAAACTGAAAAAGAGAAAAAAAAGCCCTCGCCATGGATATTGTGAAACTGTGTTACGTCGTTTTGTAATGTGCCCGTTTGTGTATGATCCGTGTGCAAAAGGGTTTCTGGGGAAGGGGCGGGGGTAGGGAGGCAGGGCTGTGGAGGCCGGGGCGGGGAGTGGGCCGGGCCCAGCACGCGGAGACTGGCAGCTGCCCCCACCCCATCCCTCCCGAGAGACGCCACCTCCCCCACCACCCACCCCGATTTGTGCCTTGCCCCCCCGCCCTGGAGTAGCCCCTCCGGGTCACCAGCACTGCCTTGGCAGAGCCCACCCCCGACCCTAAGCCGCCCGCCCCCCCGCCCCCAGCATTCGGCGGATACTGCGGGGAGGTGCTGGGGGCTGGGGGGCAGCCGGGGAGCGGGGCAGCTCCCGGGGGCATTGAAACCAAGTATTCTTATGAATTGTAATTGTATTTGCACTGTTTTTTTCCTCTGACTGCATCAGCATATATACAATATACCTATATAACAAAATTCAGTGTCAAGCTTTCTTATGCAAGGGATTTCCCCCACCCCACCTTGAGCGTAGATGACCAGGGGTGATAGGGTCTCAGCAAAGTCACCCCAAGAAAGCCTCATGTATCACGTGCGTCTACACGTGGTTTTAGGCTTCGTCACGGTGGTGAGGCTGGGCCACTGTGAAAGCTGGGGTTCCCTGTCCGTGCTGTCGAGAGTGGAGAGCCACAGCACACAGGGTGGGGTGGCAGTGACCTGGGGTCCCGCCCCAGGCTTTCCCACTAACTTGCTATGTGCCCTTCGGGAGGGTTCATTTTCTGGGTCTCTGTTTTCTTGTCTGTGAAGCGACAGGGGAGATCACCTGGCCACGAAGTGTAAGATTCCGTTTCATGCTCCTTTCCTCACCTGCAAGAGCACAGCTGGAGGTGGGGAGTGTGGTGGGGCCGCAGATGCAGGGAGGGCACCTAAGTGCTGCGGTGGCTGCGTGCGTGGCCCGGCCCGGCCCCGCCATTACGTTGGTTTCGGGAAGGGCAGCAGAGTGAGGTCGAGGTGTCAGCAGAGCTGTGGCCGCTTTGCCCTCGGGCCCCCGGGGTGCTGGGGGCAGTGGTGCCCAGGCTTCTGGTCTGGCCGCCTGCATTCTTGGTGAGCCGCAGGGTGACGGCGGCGGCGGCGGCGTGGCGGAGCTCAGATGTACCCACTTCTTCTCGTCTCCCTCCCTCAGACCTCATCTGAGCCCTTGCAGGCGGCCCCCCACAGCCTGGTCCTGGGCTCCCACATTCGAGGCCCCCCTCTCCCCCACCCCACCCCCCACCCCCACCCCAGCAAGCCTGGAGAGGGTCTGGGACGGTGAGTGAGTGAGGCCTGAAGGTCGGGCAGCGTGGGGGTGGGGTGGGGGGCGGGGCTGGGGCGGGACCGGCCTCTCTGAATGGGGGTTGGGGGGCAGGACCCTTTTGCACAGGCTCTAAGTTTCCTTTTTTTTTTTTTTTTTTAACCTCATTCTGATTTTCTGCATTGTGTTTGGAAATTAAAATGAAAAAACTAAGACCAACAGAAACTGGTTTTCAAAAAGGCAAATACACTCCCATCCGTTTCAGATGCTGCTGAGTACTTCAGCAGCAACAGATTCAAATAATAAGCTAATTTTTGGAGAAAGGATTAAAAGAAAAAAAACTTTGTAATATTTATCACTTGCAAGCTATGTTTAATAAAGAAAGGAATGGTTTCTAAACTTTCCTGTGCCTCGTGCTTTGGTCCATTTAGGGGCGATCGGAAGACGAGCTGTCGCCTGTGCTCCCTGCGGCTACGGGGCAGCTTCGGGTCATGCCCCTTCTGTCCACCACGATGGTTCTTGAGAGCCTGTGCCCACTGTGTGTTCTTGTTCCTCCACCCTTATGTGGAGCCCGAGCTCTGGAGGCCACTGACCTCCCATTTCGGGTCAAGAGCGTAGGGAAGGAGGCAGCACTGAGCAGAGGCTGGGCCCCCAGCTGTCCTGGCCTCCCCTCCCATCATAACGACTCTGGTCTCTACTGTGACACAAGGCTTCTAGAGACGGCAGCCTTGGAGCCACAGCTCGCCCTGCCCTGCTGGCCCTCAGTCTGCGTGCAGCACCCGGAGACACCGGAACCCTCCTGCCACCTCACCCTGCTCCCCCAAGTGTTCCTTACGACCCAGAACATGAACCGGGTCCTAATTTATTTTGTCCATTTTCATTATTTCCAACGACGCACTTAGATCGGGTCCACCCAGGGGACAGGGTGTTGTTTCCTCAAGGACCGGAAGTTTGGGGCTGTTTTTAACCCTTCGGTCCCGGCCACATTTCATGGTGTAGGGGCAGGGCCTGGCGTCACTGGGGTCTTGTCATTGGCACCAGCGTCATTCCAGGAGCACAGAGAAGACCCTGTTGGGGGTCCCCCTCCAAACCTGGGGTTTTTCGGGGTGCCTGGGTGGCTCAGTTGGTTGACCATCTGACTTAGGCTCAGGTCATGATCTCACTTCGTGAGTTCAAGCCCCACGTTGGGCTCTCTGCTGTCAGTGCAGAGCCTCTTGTCTCCCTCACTCTCTGCCCCTCCCCCGCTCACACTCTGTCTCTCAATAAATAAATAAATAAATAAATAAATGAGTAAGTAAGATAAATAAACCCTGGGTTTTTTTTTCCTCCAAAGTCTTCCCTCCTTTGGTACAATACAGGACAGCCCTTGGAGGGAGAGTGGAGCCCTGGGTGTCACGGGCTGGCAGAGGGAGGAGGAATCGAGGGCAGGGACGGGGTGCCCCATGCCTCTGCAAAGGATTCACAGCCACCAAACCCCAACTCTGTCTCCTTTCAAAAAGAGCAGTCAGGTGGGGAGGGATGCCCCTGAAGAGGGGCCAGTGCTTTGGGTCTGAAAAGGGGGGAGATGGCCATATGGCGGCTCAGAGAAGCAGCGCGCATCAGTTCCGCTGTTCAGGACTCATGTTAGGACCAAGGGGCAGGGAGGGGCTCCTTTGCCCACCTGCCTCCCTGCCCCAGGACCCCACTCGCCAGGGGTGGCCAGGGGCACCTCGCGCAGGGAGACAAAGCGGGAGCTGCTCTTAACCATCCCCAAGGTCCTTGAACGCCTGCCTGCAGCTTGATCTGGCACAGGGCGGCCGGCTCTGCGGGGAGCACTGAAGGCTCAGGGCCTGGGGAGAGACCCTGAGAAGAGGGCAGGGGAGCCATAAGGAGGGTCAGGGCCTCACCCGGATCTGTGTAGAGGAAGGAGCTGACGCTTCCGGGCAGGAGCAGAGGCCGCTCGAAACCAGCCAGCAGCTTGCGCTGAGAGTTTGACGCCGCGGACTGGCCCCAGGAGGCCTGCACGGAGGTGTGTTGGGCACTTTGGTGGAGAAGCCAACCCCAGGGTGGCTGGAGTTGCAGGGGAGATGGCGCGAGGCCGACTGCCCTGCCGCCCGTGGTGGAGGCGGCAATGGAGGCAGAGTCCCGGCCGGCACCCCCTGCCGCAGATGGAGTAGGCCTTGGCCGTGGCCGGAGCCAGGTGGGCGAAGGCGTGCTCAAAGCAGCCCTCTACCCTCGGCCTCTTGGAGCTCGGGGCCAGCTGCCTCTGAGGAGCAAAGCAGTCTGGCAGCCTGGCACCCATCTCGACCCCCTCCACCCCACGAAGGGGGCACCCAGTGCTCGGCTGTGCGTGCCGGGTCCCCACACAGCAGGGAGGGGGCCGCAGAAGTTGGAGCCAGGAAGGGAAAGGGCAGGAGGCCGTGGGGAGACACCAGAGGGCCACAGACCCCGAGGCCCCGCAAGAGTCCGGACAGGGCTGGGGGGCACGAGGAGTGGGGGGAACTGGCCCGGAGCCCCCCCCCCATCAGGTACAGGGGTGTCGGTCCACACCCACCCTCCCGAGGAGGCTCGGCACGTAGCCAATGCGGTCCCCGCTGGAGGCAGGTGGTTCCCAGGACATTTGAATGGCAGAGGTGGAGAGAGGGCCACGGTCCACAGGCCTCCTGGGGCAGGGGGTTGCTCTGGGTCGCCTGTCACAGCCAGGCGGGCATCCGGCGTTGTTCTCTGCCACACATTGGTAGGTGGCCTCGTCCTCCCCTGAGAGCCGCACCGGGGTCAACGTGCTGGGGAGACACACAGCTGCTGGGGGCTCCTTCCTACCAAGCTCCAAGGTCGCTCTAAAGGAGGGGGCTGTCTCCAAGACCACAGACCCCGTGTACCCACCCCCTGTGTGGGGGCATGACCTACAGTGAAGCAGGTGGAGTAGAGCCGCGGGGGGGCGGGGGGGGGCAGTTGCCATGTGGACTTTAGATACAGGCGGTGCGTTCGGTGTAGGTGGGCACGAGTGCCTGGGGTGGCAGGAGGGAGAGGTTGGGACCCAGGAACTGGGGGTACCTGTTGCTGTGGGTCAGCTGAACGTTATCCCCAGGACTCGGCACCTTCCCATTCTTCAGCCAGACCAGTTGGGGCTCACGGACACATTGGGCCATGCTGGTGAAGGTGGCACTGCCGCCTGGAGGCTGGGACAAGGACTGTGGCCACTGGACAGACTCCGGGGGAGCTGGCTGACGTGGAAGGGTCCTGAGGCCCATACGTCCTGTCCCCTCCTGCCCCTCTGTCTCCCCACACAGTCTCCCGTGGGGGAAGAGGGAGCCCCAGGGCGCCCCCACCCGGCTCACCCTGCACCAGCAGGACACCTTGCGCCATGTGCCAGACCCAGTGCCCCACTGAAAGCACGGACACCAGAACTTGGATGCCCTCCACACGGATGAGCGGCCGTCGCGGGGAGGCCAGGGGCCAGGGCTGGGAGGGAGCCACGGGGTGGGGCTGGGGCTCCAGCAGGCAGGGCTGGGCAGCCGTGTCCCCAGGTGGCTCCAGGAGACCAGCGGCCACAGGTGGCCCCTGGCGACGCGCTCCGGCACCGCTGTCTGGTGCACTGTGAGCGTCAGGCTCTGGGGCCCTGCAGCCTCCGCGGGGATCCCGCTGTGGGATGGAAACAGGGAGGCGAACCGTGCGCCTCCTGCCGCACACCCCCTCCTCTCCCAGGGCACAGGTGAACAGGCCTCGGGGCGCGCTGGGCAGCTGCTAGTTCATTCCCGGTTTCCGGACGGATACAGCAGATGGCTCCCCCAAGGGCTGTGCCAGTAAACCTCAGGGCTAAGGCACCAAGCGGCCCCAGGTTACACTGGTGGGGAGGGGAGACGAAAGCCGCAGTCAGAACAGGTGCGTGCCAGCCCCACCCCCACCCCGCCCTGGAAGCAAGGAAGGGGCAGGGGCCAACACTTAAGTCAGGGCAAACCAGGCGGGAGATCCTCCCCCAGAAAACAAGCCAGCCCCGCTGAGAACTCAGGGCATCTCAGCTGCTCAGGAAGGATGTAAATGTGTTTTGAAATTCACTACTATTTGGGTTTAAACCCGATCTGCATTTATACCACCTTCTCCCATCTTATTAGGTGACTCAACAAATCATCAGTGGGGGCTGGCCGGTGCCAGGCACCGACCTCATCCGGGGCTACGACTGTGAACTTGGGGAAAAACGTACCTTTGTTACCCCTTATCTGGCTACTTTGTATTTTATGCAACTTTGTAACAGATCTTAAATCCTTTCAAAAATGTTCTTTATTAAGAACCTCTGGGGCAGCCTGGGTGGCTGAGTCGGTTAAGCGTCCAGCTTGGGCTCAGGTCATGATCTCATGGTTTGTGAGTTCAAGCCCTGCGTCGGGCTCTGTGCTGACAGCTCAGAGCCTGGAGCCTGCTTCGGATTCTGTGTCTCCCTCTCTTTCTGCCCCTCCCCTACTTGTGCTCTCTCTCTCTCTCTCTCTCAAAAATAAACACAAATTAAAAAAAAAACAAAAAACAAAAACCTCTCATACAAAATTTTGTCTCAAGACCCTAGAATAGTTTCCTTTTCTTCCTTTTTCCCTCCCTCCCTCTCTGTCCTTCATTTTTTTTTATTTTTTTTTTAATTTTTTTTTTCAACGTTTACTTATTTTTGGGACAGAGAGAGACAGAGCATGAACGGGGGAGGGGCAGAGAGAGAGGGAGACACAGAATCGGAAACAGGCTCCAGGCTCCGAGCCATCAGCCCAGAGCCTGACCCGGGGCTCGAACTCACGGACAGCGAGATCGTGACCTGGCTGAAGTCGGACGCTTAACCGACTGCGCCACCCAGACGCCCCTGTCCTTCCTTTTTTAAAAAAAAACATTTTTTAAAGACTTTTTTTTGTTGTTGTTATTTATTCTGAGAGACAGAGAGCTGGGGAGCGGAAGAGGGAGAGAGAGAGAATCCCAAGCAGCCTCCACAGTGTCAGCTCAGAGCCCAAAGTGGGCTCGATCCCACAGCTGAGCTGTGACATCCTGACCTGAGCCAAGATCAAGAGTCGGACCCTCAACCGACGTCAACTACTGGGCGCCCCTTACAGACCCCAAGCAAAGTCCGCGCCCTCCGAGGGCCTTACACCAACCCTGGGCTGAGTCACACGCTCCATCGACTGGGCCAGCCAGGTGACTGCCTGCCTGTTCCTTCATCCACCAACCTCACAAACATCTGTGGGGGACTGACTTCGGCCGGGCGCCCCTCAAATGGCAAGCGCTTTGACTTCTCCGAGCTTACACAGGAGAGGCCGGGCATAGGAGAGGGAAGGCGGCTAGTCCAGGTCGGAGGAGCGAGCAGGAAGGGGAGGGTGGACCCGGACGCGCACGCCGCCGGCAGCCCAGTCCCCCGCCACCCCGAGCTCCCGGGGGGTTCGGAAGTCCGCGCCCCTGGTGCCTCTCCGAGGGGAAAGGCCTGCCCCAGGGGCGAGCGCGTGGCCGGGGCCTCGGCCCCCCCGGCCCCCCCGGCCCCCCGGCCCCTGCCCCCGGCGCAGTCCACACCGGCCGCGGCTCCTTTCCCGCGTTTCCCCGCAGGTGCCTCCTCCTCCTGGAAGCGCTCGGCTTCCGCCCCCAAGTCTGGAAGCGCGGCGACGGCTCTGCCCTCCCGCCCCGGACGCTTGGCCAGCAGGAAACGGGAACCCCGCCCGGGCCTCCTTCTGGCCCCGGGGGAGCTCCTGACCCCCGCCCTTTGCTCGCCGCTTCCCAGTCGGCTCCGGACCAGGGACCCAGCTCCCCTGCCCTCTCCTCGGCGCCTCCCTCGGCGAAGGGTCGGGACGCGGACACAAAGGCGCCACGCGCCGCCCCGGGCCCCTGTTGGCTGCACTCGGGGGCCCCCTAGTGGACCCCGCGCGCCCCGGCCTCCGGCTCCTCGCGGGCTCTGCGGCCCCCCCGCCCCCTCCCCCTCCCCCGGGCCCCCGGGCCCCGCACAGGCACCGAGCCGCGCCCTTCTGCTCCCCGAGGACGAGGAGGCGTGCGCACCCCGCACGCACACGCGCGGACCGAGTCCCGCTGAGGCCCACGCGGACTCTGCCCCCCAGACCCGCCAGGGGTCCCGCGGTCCCCTGCATCGGGCCCCAACCGCTGGTCACGCGGGCCCCTCCTCCATCACGTCGCCTGCGGCCGGCAGGTGGGACCCGCCTCCGCGCACCGCGTGCTCGCCCCTGTGCTGCGGGGGCCGCCGCGCCCCGACCCGGGCTCCCTCGGCCGCGCTCTCACTGCCGAAGCCCCGAGCACCCCTGCCCCAGCTCCCACACACCCCTCGGCGCCCGCGCTGACCGCCGGGTGTCAGCTGCGCACCCCGGCGGTGGGGGCGGGTGCCCGCGCCGGTCACGTGGGGGCCGCCGCCGGCAGCGGTGTGACCCTGAGGGTGGCCGAGGGCAGGGCCGCCCCGGGAGCTGTGCCGCCAGGAGGGCTCTGGGACCCCCTGCATCAGGCGCACACCACCCCACCCCCACCCCCGCGCTCCGCCTCCGGGATTCTGGGTGCTCGTGGGAGCGGGACAGACCTGGGGCGCCGGGCCGCCTCAGCCCCCAGCCCGGCGACTCTCCGGAGGCCCCGTCCTGTCTGTGCGTGAGCCGGCGCTTTGCCGTCCTGCATAAAAATCGTTTAAGATTGGATTTTGGAGGGGACACCGGCCGGCTCAGGAGGTGCCTCTCGCGACTGTCGCATTCGGTCGTGAGTTCAAGCCCCACATTGGGCAGAAAATTACTCAAACTATACATACAGGGGCGTCTGTCTGGGTGGCTGAGCCGGTTGAGCGTCTGACTTTGGCTCCGGTCATGATCTCAAGGTTCGTGGATTCAAGCCCCGTGTCAGGCTCTGTGCTGACAGCTCGGAGCCTGGAGCCTGCGTTGCATTCTGGCTCTTCCTCGGTCTCCGCCCCTCCCCTGCTCGCTTTCCGTCTCCCAAAAATAAACGTTAAAAAATACTATATATATAATGTTTTATTTATTTTGAGAGAGAGTGAGCACAAGCAGGGGAGGGGCAGAGAGAGAGAGAGAGAGAGAGAGAGTCCCAAGCAGGCTCCACACTGTCAGTGCAGAGCCTGACTCCGGGCTCGGGGCTCAAACTCATGAAATCCTGAGATCGTTTCCTCATCAAGAGTCAGATGCTTAACTGACTGAGTCCCCCAGGCGCCCCGTAAATTGTAAATTGTATTTGATAATTGCATTGGTATAAAGACAAACACAATCCATTTTCATATATTCAGTATTATATTCATTGTTGTCTTCTGGCTTTAAGGAAATTTAGAAGAGAACGTCTCTGTGGCCCCTGAAAGGCACTGTGCACGCTGTGTGACAGCTACATTAGCCCCGTGGGTGCCCCCGTGCCCTCTCATCTCCTGCCCCCAGCAGGAGCCCAGTCACCTCCTTGCCAGCCGGACGGGGCCTGCCGGCTCACCGGCACCCAGAGCGGTTCCCGGCCCCACGGTGGTGCTGGTGGACTCGGGAAGGGGGGGGAGGGGAGGGGGCCCACTGGAGGGCAGGTCGACCAGATGCAGGGAGCCGTCCCGGCATCAGGGAGGCACCGCCGTCACTGGCCGGGACCGGCCGGTCCCGCTGCCCCGACATGGGCACGGGTGGTGGCTCCCCCTCCACCCGGCAGGGCAGCGGCGGTGCTCCCACACGGCCACCACGTCCCCCCGCTGCGAGCCTGCCGAGTGGCCTGTGGGGACAGTGGGAGAGGCCTGGACATGGTGGCCTCCCGGAGCCCACCGCCTCTGGCCTGGGGGAAGGGAGAGGAGGCAGGACTTTATGTTGGGGGCCTTGGGGCAGCAAAGGGGGGGGGTAGGGAGCAGGGCCGGGCCACCTGCTGTGCGGCTGTCAGCGAGGCCCAGGCCTGGCGGGCCACTGTGATTGATGGTCCCGGCAACGGAGAGGGGCTGGGGCGGGCGCCGTGCTGAGGTCAGGGGCCCCGGCGGGGATATTGTGCTCCCCCTGCCCCCGCCTCCCCTTCTCCCCTTCTGCCCACAGAGTCAGCTTCCCAGGACTCCCGGCTCTCTGCCCCCTTCCCCTCCCACTGCCCCGACCCTGGCCCCCAAACAGGGAGAAACACACACTCACACACACTCACAGACACACACACTTGGACTAAAGACCCCAACCTCACAGACCACTCCGTGTTCTAGACACAGGTTCCGTCCCAGACGCACACTCCCACAGAGGGCACGAACGCAGGTCACATTGATAGATGTCCCTACAGACGGTCACAAACACACAAGCACAGAGCAACAGTCAAGGGCTCAGAACACGAGCAGAGCCGTGAACCCACATGCATAGACCCCCTGACCCTACACGCCTGCGAATGTAACTCGGCCCACGAGGCCGGGTGAAGACCTGCCAAGCACATGGGGGTGGAGAGGCAGGCAGACCCAGGGTTCAGCCAGCCTCGTACCCTCAGGGACCTGTGCAGTGGGGAATCTCTTGGTCCCTGACTCTCCAAGCCCCTCTGCCTAAGAGCCGCTCCCAACCACTGGCCTGCACGACCCCAGCTCCCCTTCCTCCAGTAGCCCCAGGACTGGAGCTTAAGTCCCTGTTCCCCAGAGGCCCTGCCTGCGCACAGCCATCCACACAGCCTGCCCCCTGCACCGACCCCTGCTGTCCTTTGCCCCTCAGTCCTCTTGCACCGCCCTCACCCCCTTTCCCAGCCTTGGAACAGCAGGAGCAGGTGAAGGACCCGAGTCCTCGATGGCCCGGACCCTCAGCCTCTGGTACTCCCCGGGCAGCCCTGGTCTTCTGTCTTCAGCCTGGGGGCCCCCCCTGGCTTGTGGGCATCCCCCCCCCTCATCCTGGAGGGCATGCTGCGGGGGCTCTGGCCTTGCTGTGGAAGCCTGGGATCTGGGGGGGATCTAGGGAGCCGGAGGTCGGGGAAACAGGCCGGAGGCTGCTGTCCTTGCTAGATCTGCCCCCGGAGCTGGGTCTCTGTTCTTCCAGCCTGCGCCCCCTCCCCTCTCCCATCCGCAACGTCCCCTCCTCCCAGGGCCAGGACCTAGACACCGAGACAATTGGGGCAGGGAAAGGAGAGGAGAGGGGGCCGGTGACAGAAGGGCAAAGTTGGGGGGTCAAGTCTGCCCCTTTCCCTGGCCTCCGGAATCCTCTCCCCGTCTGTTAGGCCCACTTCCTTTCTCCCTCCCCAGCTTCAGTGAATGACCCTCAAGTTCCAGGAAGTTGGGGCCTCTGCCCCACTAAGCCATCTCTGGGGACCCAGTGCCCAAACGGGGGTGTTTAGGAGTCTGGTTTGGGGTTCTGGGGAGGGGTTCAAGGCCCCACCCTCCCAGCAGAGTGCTGTCCCAGGTTGAGCCAGGGTCCAGCATGGGGGGGCTCATCCCATTACTGTGGCCACACCCCCTGTCCTCTCTGGTCACCGTGTCACTTTCCAAAGCTGTTCTCTCTGTTCTTGTTGGAACAATGGATTGAGGCCAGGCTCCACTGCCCCGCTCTAAAGAGAAAAGAGAGGTCAGACCCTCTCTTTGCCCAGCTGACCATCTGAACCATGCAAAAACTGGGGCCACCCTTCTGCCAAAGGACCCAGAAAGGGGCTGTTCCTGCAGCACGTCCCTCCCCCAAAATGCAGCCTCCCCCCAAAAAGCAGAGCTTCTGGGAGGGTGGCAGAAGGAGGGGGAGTCTCTGTGAGAGAGGATGAGGAGAAGAAGTGGGGGCAGGGGAATCAGGTTGGGGCAGAACTCAGCCCCAGAAGCTCCAGCCGACCCTGGGCCCCTTCCCCTCACCGTGTCCCTCCTCCTCTGGCGCCTGGCGCGGCCGTAGGCTGGTCCCCTGTCCTGCACGAGCCCCCCATCCACAGACTTCAAAAGCCAAGCAGCCATTTCTTCCTCTCCTCCTTCCCCTTCTCCTGTCTGTCTGCCAAGTAATCTCCACGCCCAACGTGGGGCTGGAACTCGCAACCCTGAGATCAGGAGTCACAGCTCCACTGACTGAGCCGCCCGGGCGCCCCTCCCCTTCTTTTTAGGACTCGGTGACTGAGAGACGGTTCCCGCCGCCGCGCGGCTCACCTGTCCCAGCCGTGCCGCTCAGTGGCCTTGCCGTTGTCAGAGCACCACCGCCATCTGCGTGGAGTATTCTCATCACCCGCCAGAGAATCATACCCGTTAACAGTCACTCCCCATCGGCACCGCTGGCCCCAGGCAGCCGCTCGTCTACCTTCTGGTTTCGCTTATTCTGGAACCTTCTCTCAAGCAGTCATGCAGCCCGGTCCTGTGCGTCGGGCCGCTTTTGCTCAGCTCGGCGTTTTCAAGGTTCGCGTCCGGAGCACTGCGCGCCGGCGCCGTATTCCTTTTTCCGGCTGCGTCCTGCCAAGGATGGGCCCACTCCAGCCTGTTCATCCGGCCGCGGGGGCGCCGGGGGGTCACCGGCTGGCTCCTCGGTTTGGCTGCTGTGTAATAATGCTGCTGGGAACATTCGCGTGTGAGTTTTTGCGTGGAGACACGCTTTCGGTTCTCCTGGGCGTAAACCCGGGGATGGAATAAAGTGAAGTGACCTCCACGGTGGCCTCAGGCTTCGAGAGCTCATCTGTGGGTCCCACGCCCCTTTGAGAGTCTGAGGAGCCCTTCCTCCGAGCCCTCCGGGGAGGTAGGCGCACATTCCTGCCAACCCGGCGACTTTTGCACCAGCCCCGGGGTGGGAAGCGCTGTCTCAGGGTCGGCTTCCCACAAGCTGCCCCTCCTGGCTTCCCTCCCCAACAAGTAACGGGGCCCGGCCCTGAACCCTGGGCTTTTCTGAGCCGAGTTCCCTGGACTGGGTCCCTCGCAGGTGCCCCTGCAGGGCACTGGGACGTCCCTCCTCTCCCTTCCCTCCGGTCTCTCCTCTCAGCCGGACCTCTGTCCCTCCCGGGGCCCTGTGCCTGCCCTGCTTTCTCAGCCTCCCCATCTGTGGCCGCAACAGTACCAGGCCCTGAAGAGACCGGTGTCCTAATCCCGGGAAGCTACGAATCCGTTAGGTGACGCGGCAAGGGCGAATTCGGGTTGTAGAAGAAATGACGGTGACGAATCCCTGACCTAAAAGTGACACGATTATCCTGGATGATGCCGGCGGGCCCCATGTGAGCGCCGGCGTCCTGAGGCGTGGACGAGGCTGGCAGAGGCCAGCGGGACGTGGAGGCCAGGGTGAGGCGAGGCCAGAAGGACCCCACCTGATGTGGCTTTGAAGAAGGGCGCAGAGAGCCCGAGACTCCCGGGACTTCTAGAAACCGGAAAAGACCAGGGATAGATCCTCCTCTGGAGCCTCCCGAAGGGACGCAGTCCTGTCAGCACCTTGAGTTTGGCCCAGGAGACCTGTGTGTGACGTCCGTCCTACACAATCAGGTGTGATGTTCACACCACGGCCTTTGGGGGAATTTGCTACAGCAGCCCGGAAGACTCTACAGGATTTCTGCCTGTTGTGTTCTGACATTGTCACGCATGGCCTTTCATTTCACATCTGCCTGGTTTGCTTTTGTGTCTTCGCCACCGAGGGAGAGTTCCGTGAGGCCAGGGACCTTGCCCACAGCCCGGAGCACAGGGCCAGCTCTCCGTCCACATTTGTTCAGGGGAACGCGGAAGCTGAGCCCGGCAGCCTTGAAAACCCAAGCCCAGAACTTCCTCAGGCCGGACCGCCTCCCTTCTCAGGGCCTCGGGGCCGCTGCCCCAGCCAAGCCTCCTTCCTACAGGCCCCGGAAGGTGCCAGGCTCCCGGTGCCCTCGGGGTGATGTCCCAACGCTGGGCATTCCTTCCGAGGGTCTGCAGGTCCCGGTCCTGGCCATTCCCGTGGCTCCCCGGGGGGCTCCCATCGCCCTGGGCCTCACCACTTACTGGGGCTTCGCAGGCTCTGTCCCCCTGCTCAGCACACCTCACCTCTGCCTTTTTGCTTTGCTGAAGCATTTTCAAATTTTAAGAAAAATTTTTTAATGTTTATCTATTTTTTTTTTTAATTTTTTTTTTTTTAACGTTTATTTATTTTTGAGACAGAGAGAGACAGAGCATGAACGGGGGAGGGGCAGAGAGAGAGGGAGACACAGAATCGGAAGCAGGCTCCAGGCTCTGAGCCATCAGCCCAGAGCCCAATGTGGGGCTCGAACTCGCGGACCGCGAGATCGTGACCTGAGCTGAAGTCGGACGCTTAACCGACTGAGCCACCCAGGCGCCCCTGTTTATCTATTTTTTGAGAGAGAGAGAGAGAGAGAGAGAGAGAATGAGTAGGGGAGGGGCAGAGAGAGAAGGAGACACAGAATCTGAAGCAGGCTCCAGGCTTCAGGCTGTCAGCACAGAGCCCGACGCGGGGCTTGAACTCACGAGCCGTGAGATCATGACCTGAGCCGAAGTCAGATGCTTAACAGACTGAGTCACGCAGGCACCCTACTGTCATATCTAATAAAGGTAATAATTTCTTTTTATTTTATTTTATTTTATTTTATTTTATTTTATCTTACTTTAAGTAAACTCTACCCCAATGTGGAGCTGAACTCACAACCCTGAGATCAACAGTCCCATGCTCTACCAACTGAGCCAGTCAGGCGCCCCAGTTATTAAGTCTGTAAGGATCTAATCGAAAGCACACCATGTCCCCAAACCCCCTGCCGTATATCACTGAGTTGTTTGTTTTCCAATAGAATTAGCCATAGTCTGGCTCAGTTTGATTTCTTCGGTGTCATTGACTATATTCTTCTACAAATGTTGACTCTGGAAGCTCAGTTAGATTCAGTCTCCACTTTTAGGGAAGAAAAGTGAACAGGCGGTGCTGTATGTGACATGTTGCAGCTCTTCCGGAGGTTTGCATGCCTGGCGGTCCCACATCTAGTGATTCTATCAGTGACTAGGGGCTTCAGAAGGTAACAAGGTAACAACCTGATCCCCCCATTGTAAATTCCCAGCAACAGCCCTGTTACTTTGTTGAGAGTTGCAAAATGGTGATTTTCCAGTTCTATCGTTCCTTCCTCATTGATTTATTTTTATTTTAGAGAGACAGTGGGAGAGAGTGTGTGCCTGAGTGGGGGAGGGGCCGGGAGGGAGAGATAGGTTCTTAAGCAGACTCTTTGCTTATGGAAGAGGAGGAGGAGGAGGAAGGAGGAGGAGGAGGAAGGAGGAGGAGGAGGAAGGAGGAAGAGGAAGGAGGAGGAAGGAGGAAGAGAGGGAAGGAGGAGGAGGAGGAGGAAGAGGAGGAAGGAGGAAGAGGAAGGAGGAGGAGGAGGAAGGGCAGGGAGGGGTTCTATCCCAAGACCCTGGTGTCATGACCTGAGCTGAATTCAAGAGTGCGATGCTCAATCCACTGAGCCACCCCGGTGCCCCCCTTTCTCATTTATTAACTGGAAATTCTTTGAAAGAAGACCTTTCCCTCACCAACTATGACAATTTGGTAACCCTGTGATACAATTCACACGGGGAAGATTTACGCAGGAAATAGAATTCACACAGGGACAAATGCCTAGTTAGTTGCCAATGTTCAGAGTAAGGAGTTGCATCCAGTGTGTTTCTCTCCCTTTATCCTCGCACCCGGTTGCCTGCCACTCTGAATATTTTGTATATTCAAGGTTTCGAGTGCATTCGTGCATCTCTGTGACATTCAGATTGCCCTGTTTTAGGCAGTGGGAGCTCTGTGTTCTTTTGCTGTTATCCCATGCTCCGACATCTTTGCTTTCCAGAACAAGATGCCCCAAAGCCTGTTCTGGGCATTTCCTGCTCCAGCCTGGAATCAACCTTTTCTACAGGGAGCTGGGCACCAGATCTCATAGCTGTCAGATTGTCCATTGCTTCGAGGCTCTTTCAGTAATGTTACAAGATTTTTTCTTCACTTATTTTATACTCACATGTTTCCCCTCTTGCTCTGGAAGCAGGGACTCCTAGCGTGTGTGTTATTATACAATACGCCATAAAATAGTTCTAAAGAGTAACACCAAAGCTACTGTGAACAAGTACACTACCACATGAAACGTAACATAACTTTATTTGTCCTTAGGGAAAAATGAACTCTTGCAATATTATTTCCGTACAAAAAATAGATGAATTGTACTTCATCAAAGTTTAAAACCTTTGTGTTTTAAAGGACAGTATCAAGGAAGTGAAAAAACAATCCACAGAATGAGAGAAAATATTTGCAAACTATATATCTGACAGGGAACTTGAGTCCAAAACATATACCAAAACATATCACAACTTAACAATAAAAAGATAAATAGCTCAATTATAAAATAAGGAAAGATTTTGAAGAGGCATTTCTTTTTTTTTTTTTTTTTCAACGTTTATTTATTTTTGGGACAGAGAGAGACAGAGCATGAACGGGGGAGGGGCAGAGAGAGAGGGAGACACAGAATCGGAAACAGGTTCCAGGCTCCGAGCCATCAGCCCAGAGCCCGACGCGGGGCTCGAACTCGCGGACCGCGAGATCGTGACCTGGCTGAAGTCGGACGCTTAACTGACTGCGCCACCCAGGCGCCCCAAAGAGGCATTTCTTGAAAGAAAATATGCAAATCGTACGTGTGTGAAAAGATGCTCGACGACATTGGCCATGGGGAATGTGCAACCAATACCACATCACACTTACTAGGGTTGTTACAGTCAAAAGACAAGTAATAAGTGTTATTGAGAATGCAGAAAAATTGGAACGCTCGTACGTTGCTGGTGGGAACGTAAAATGGTGCAGCTACTGTGGAAAAGTTTGGGGGTTCCTCACAAAGTTAAACATAGAGTTTCTATGAGACCCAGAAATACCATTCAAAATACACACAAAAGAATTGAAAATATAAGTGCGCTCAAAAACTTGTACACAAATGCTTATAGTAGTATTATTCGAAAAGCTTAAAAGTGGAAGCTCTCTAAATTCCATCAACTGATGAATGGATACACAAATTGTGTGTGTGTGTGTGTGTGTGTGTGTGTGTGTATTTTTTAAGTTTATTTATTTTGAGAGACAGAGAGCGAGAGAGCATGAGTGTGAGTGGGGGTGGGGGTGGGGGCAGACAGAGAGAGAGAGAGAGAGAGAGAGAGAGAGAATCCCAAGTAGGTTCCACGCTGTCAGTGAGCATAGACCCTGACCCGGGGCTCGATCTCATGAACCAACAGATCATAGCCTGAGCTGAAATCAAGAGTCAGTCACTTAACTGAGCCACCCAGGTGCTCCTTTTTAAACTGGGAGGGTTTTTTTTTTTCTTTCCAAGTTTTTATTTAAATTTCAGTTAGTTAACTGTACACTGTAATATTAGTTTCAAGTTGTAGAATTTTTTTCAGTCTATCAATCTGTCTATCTGCGATCTCTGCCCCTAACGCGGGGCTCAAGCTCACAATGCCAAGAACAAGAGTAGCATGCTTTATTGAATGAGCCAGTCAGGTGCCCCCCACCCAGGTGTAGGATTTAGTGATTCATCACACATACAACACCTGGTGCTCATCGCAAGTGCCCTTCTTAATACGCATCACCTATTATACATCCAATTGAATGTTAATTGGCCATAAAAAAGGATTAAGTACTGATACCTACCACAATGGCCATGAACCACAAAAACCTTACGCTATCAAAGTCACCGTACACAAAAGGTCAAATATTGTATGATTCCATTTCAATGAAATATCCAGACTAGATAAATCTGTAGGGACAGAATGCAGATTGGTGGTTGCGGACGGTTGAGGGGCAGGTAGTAATGGAAACCGCTGAATAGATGAAGGCTTTCACTTTGGAATGATGGAAGTGTTTTGGAAGCAGGGATAGTGGTGCGCAACCCTGTGACTGTACTCAATGCCACTGAATTGTTTACTTCAAAACGGTTCATTGTATGTTATATGAGTTTTACCACAATAAATTATTAAATTATTTCAAAAGTAGTCATGAGGGACGCCTGCGTGGCTCAGGTGGTTAAGCGTCTGGCTTTGGCTCAGGTCATCGTTCCACGGTTCTTGGGTTCGAGCCCCGTGTCGGGCTCACTGCTGTCAGCGAGGAGCCCCCTTGGGATCCTCTGCCTCTCTCTGCCCCTCCCCGCTCCAGCTCTCTCTCTCTCCCTCTTAAAAATCAACATTTTTTAACAAAGCAATAAAGTATCAATACGTGTTACAGCATGGATGAAGCTTGAAAACTTGATGCTAAGTGAAAGAGGCCACATGCAAAAGGCCGTGTACTGTGTGAGTGCATTAATGTGAGTGTCCAGAAGAGGCCAATCCAGAGACACAGAAAGCAGTTTAGTGGCTGCCAGGGACTGGGGTGAGGGGAATGGAGAGAGATTGCTAATGGGATTTCTTTCGGGGGTGATGAAAATTTTCTTAATTATCTAAATTATCAGCTATGGCTGCTCAAACTTATGAACAGAGTAACCCCCCCTGAACTTTACACTTGAAAAAGGTGAATTAAATGGTATATCCTAACTAAACTTTTTATGTCTTAATGAACTTAACTAAAATTTTTCCCTCATAGAGTTAACTGCTGGTTACCAGAGGGGAGAGGAGTAGGGGGATGGGGGAAACAGGTGATGGGGAGGAAGGAGTGCCTGTCTTGAGCACCGACTGATGCCCGCAAGTGGTGAATCACTGTATTGTACACCTGAGACTAATATTACACTCACTGTATGTTAACTGGAATTAAAGCCAAAATTTTTTTTTTTAATTTTTTTTTTCAACGTTTATTTATTTTTGGGACAGAGAGAGACAGAGCATGAACGGGGGAGGGGCAGAGAGAGAGGGAGACACAGAATCGGAAACAGGCTCCAGGCTCTGAGCCATCAGCCCAGAGCCCGACGCGGGGCTCGAACTCACGGACCGCGAGATCGTGACCTGGCTGAAGTCGGACGCTTAACCGACTGCGCCACCCAGGTGCCCCCCAAAATTTTTTTTAAATGCGGCAGATAATAAAGACAATTTAGATCTAAAACAAATTTCTCCCCGCTTCTGCCCCCTAGAGGCCGAAAATACAAACTGCAGGCACACTTTCAGCTTCCCCGGGAGAGCAGGCAGCCCCTGGTGCGCAGGCGCCTCTCAGCGACTAAAGGCGCCGAGCGACTCGCCCCGCCCACTCAGAAGCTTCCTCCCACGTGCCGGGCAAGCTCCGTTCGCGCATGCGCCGCGAGGCCGGAGGCTCCCGGGGAACCTGCGGGCCGGCGTCCGGAAATGGCCGCGTCAGCGGAGCTTCCGGCCACGGGGTGGTGGGAGGCGTGCGTGGGCCGGGAGCTCGGCGCCGACCTTCGCGGGAGCCGTGCCCCGAAGCCAGCGCCGCTTGGTGGGCCTCCTGCCAGGTGGGCCCCGCGGCGGACGCTGGTGCCAGGGCCCAAGGAGTAGGTATCTTAAGCCGTGCGGGCCTCGCGATCTGTCACGACGGCTCGCCTCGTCTCCGTGGACCCCGGGATCCCACGTAGTCTTCACACGTCATGAAATATTTAATCTCTTCAGTCACATAAATGCAAAATCCACGCTGAGCCCGCTGGTTGTACAACCCCAGGGACCACGGTTTGCCGCCGCCTGGCCAGTGCTGGGCCTGCCTTCGTGGGGCCGCGCGGCCGGAACCCCGAGCGCCTGGGCGCACAGCGCAAGTTAAAACCATTTTACTTTAATGGTTTTTTTTTTTTTTTAAAGGAAAACCAAATTCTTTTGAGATTTATTTTTAATTGTGCCAAGTGGGAAACTTAACTCTTTTGGATCTAAAGCGTGGCTTTTTGCAGCTGTCAATTTCTGCCATCAGTGATCACCTTTGTACTGAGGCTGCGGCTTGAAGACGAAGACCAGCCCCCCCCCCCCCCCCCCCCCCCCCGTTCACCTGCTCTGAGCCTGGGAACAGAACTCCCTCCTCCTGCTGTCTTTGCTAAAGTGCCTTGGCTCAAGGGCATGCACCTCCCAGATCCCATTGACATGTTACACTTGGTATTTGTGGGATTGCAGAGTGAGGCGTGGGGACAGGACTTAGGCCAGCCAGCTACTGTTCGTTGGCAATGTGTGGCTCATACGTAATTTAAAATTTGCTAGTAGCCACATTTACAAAAGTAAAACAAGTGGATTTTTATATAGTTCCTTTAACCCAATACATCAAAAAAATACTATTTCAACGTATAAGTAATATAAAATAAAAATGCGTTTTTTTTAGTGCTAAGTCTTTGAAACCTGGTGTGTGTTTTACACCTACGGCACATCTCAGACTCGGGGCATTCAAGCACTCGGTAGACACCTGTGGCTAGTGGCCACCATATTGGACAATGCAGATTTAGGCCAAGTGAAACGGATCGTGGGGGGCGGGAAATGTGTGGGGTTCATGGTGGAGGAGACAGCTGCTCAGCTCATCGTCCTGGAAACGGGCTGGGTTAAGGGTCTTAAAGGGAGCAGCTGCAGGACATGGCCCCTGTCAGCCAAGAGACACCTGCCGACTCCCTCCCCCCCAACTTGCACTCTTTCTGGGTTGAATTACAGGTGAGCTGAATGAGCTAAATCCCTCATCTATTGGTCAGTTTGAGAAGTCACCTACACCTGAGTGTGCACCTCAGTCTGTTGGTGATGCTGGACTGGGTTTGCTGGTGGAGGGTGGGGCCAGGTGTATACTTTGGAACAGGAATTAGCTAAGGTTGTTGGTGAGGCCCATCCCCTGACCTCTCATGTTGGGGAGAGGAGTTGGAACAGGAAAGATAATCCAAGGGAAAGTAGCAGAAACATCGAGGACCACAGCTCAAAACGGGGCCTTATTTTTTATTTTTATTTTTTAAAAGTAAACTCTACAGGGGCGCCTGAGTGGCTCAGTCGGTTAAGCGTCTGACTTCGGCTCAGGTCATGATCTCCCTCCCAGTTTATGGGTTCAAGCCCCGCGTCGGGCTCTGTGCTCACAGCTCGGAGCCTGGAACCTGCTTTGGATTCTGTGTCTCCCTCTCTATCTGCCCCCCTTTCAAAAATAAACAAAAAGTTAAAAAAAAAAAAAAAAAAACTCTACACACAGTGTGGGGCTTGAACTCACAGCCCCAAGATCAAGAGCTGTACGCTCCACCGACTGAGCGAGCCAGCCGGGGCCCTGACGGGTGGGACTTTAGTTCTAGGAGAAGCGAGAGTTCCATCATCGCAAGCTTTTAGATGAGCTTTTCTGATGCTTCATTTGGGGGCCTCTCTCCTTTCGTTTCCCCAATTGCTCTTGCTGCCACAGGCGCACGAGCGCTCTGAGCCCTGCTCCCAGGAAAGGCTCCCAAGGTTCCTCAGAACCCAGGGGGCCCCAACCTGGGCTGCTTCTTCTGGGAGCGTTCGATTAGGATTTAATAAAGTTAGAGTCATCCGAACTAGGGGGCCGAGTGGCTCCACCCTTTCCCCTCACTAAGAGAAGTGTCTAGGGCATCCTTGTCCGCAAAATCAAACCTGTTTTCCCCAGTTGGCTCTGTTCAGCCCAGCCGCACCCGTGTCTGTGGAGACGCGGGGGGCAGCGTTTCTATCTCTGCCCACCTCTGCTGCGCCACGGCCCCCAGGGAGTGAAGCTGGGAGGGGACACACCGCACAGGTAGACATCATCCGCCAGGGACTCCCCGAGGACAAGGATCACATGGGGTCACCTGAGAGGAAAAGGCCCAGGTCCAGACATGGAGCTCGGGCCTGTGTGAAGTCAGGGCAGAGACATACGTGGCTCTGTGCCAGGGGAAAACGTCGGAGCGAAAAGCGGTTCCACCGACAGGGAAGACGGACGCCACAGATCAGAGATTGGCCCTGGCCCCATTTATTACAAAATAATGATTACAAATCTGGTATAAAAAAGACCCCGGGGGAACCCTGGCGCACCTGCCACACCCCCACCCCACAAAGCTGCTCCCTCAGACACCTTGGCGGGGAGGGCTTTCAGATGCGAAGGTCCCCAGCCAGGAGGGCACTGTACCGGGCAGGTGTGAGGGGCAGGTAGGCACCCCCAGCCCGGTCCAGAACGTAGAGGGGGTCAGACAGTGCGCTCGGGTTAAAACCCTCCTTTGTCATCCGAACCTTCTGCTGCTTGAAGGTTTCTGTGGTGGCCAGAGACTCCTGGAAGGGGTGTCAAAAGGGGTGGAAGGAAGGAAGGAAGGAAGGAAGGAAGGGGTACTTTGCCTGAATTCTGTCAAGGGGCAGGTCCCGGGAAAGGAGGCATGAGGTCAGGGTTTGGGATAGGGGGTCACAGAGAAGGAGCCAAGCCCGGAGGGGGGCATGAACGACGGACAGAGTGCACATCCAGGAAGGAGCTGTTCTTTCCCGCCAGGGACGGAGCTGCACAAGGACCCCCGCGCGGGGTTTGGAAGCCGCTGGCCGCCGCGGGTGCAGGGGCTGAGAGGTGGGAGCAGGAGGACTCGATTACCTGGAGCCTTAGGAATCGAGGCCAGGCGTAAGGCGGCAGGTTCTCAGAAACGTGGCTGTAGAGCTGCTCAAGGTCCAGAGAGTGGGGGGGACGCAGAACCAGGGCCGCCATCCCAGCCCTACCTTCGTGCCCTGGTGGTGTCGGGGGAAAGGCCAGCTGTTGTGGTGAGCCGCTCTCAGGCCTCATGCTCCCTGTGCCCAAGTAATACCAGTCCAGGGTGGCAGGCCGGCTGCCCTCCACCTCCCGTGTCTTGGCACCTGGCACGGTAACTCCGTAGACGTTCACCTCCTGAACAAAATCCAGGGACTCCAAGGCCTCCGCCACCTCGGTCGTGGCCACGTTCTCCCCTTTCCACCTGCAAGAGGGCAGAGATTCGGGGCCCTATGGGGGTGTGGGGAGGACGCAGTCAGGGCGCCAGACGGTCACAGGGAACAAGGTCTGAGAGGAGAGCTCGGATGAGTGGCTGGGTTTGGGTGGGAGTTAGGGAGTTAGGTTTAGGGGGTTTGGGTCACAGAGGTCAAATGTCCAGGAAAGGAGTCAGGGTGTCCTGGACAGCTACCTGAAGGTGTCTCCAGTACGATCATGGAAGCGAAGAAAGCCTTGGTCGTCGCAGACCAGCAGGTCCCCAGTGTTGAAGAAAACATCTCCAGGCCGGAAGACGTCCTTCAGCAGCTTCCCGCGGTCCAGCTCTGGTCCCCCAGCATAGCCGAGGAAGGGGGACTGTTGGCTCACTGGGGCCACCAGCAGCCCAGGCTCACCTGCAGAGCCGCTGGGGTCAGGGGGAGCTGTCCACCTCGCCCAGAGCTTCCTGGCCCCTCACCCCACTCTCCAATTTCAACCCTCTGCCGGCTGCACCCCCCCCAACCTGAGCACCAACCTGGAGATGTGGCCACACAGTGCCCCTGGGTGTCCCGAACCGGCTCCCCTGTGGTGACATCATAGCGAATCAAAGAGAAGGGGAAGACATGCTGGGGGAAGGGAGACCCCGGCACTGGGTCATTTCAGTTGCACGAGCCCCTCCCTGCCAGCCCCCACCTTCCACGGGGTCTCCAGCTCCTCCCCTACCCCTTACCTTGTAAAGCCAGGACGCACGCCCCACAGCACCTGGCTGGCCCGTGTAGTTGAAAGTGGCAACATTGCCCTCCGTTAGGCCATACGTCTCCAGCACCTGCAGCGGCCCGAAGCGCCGCACAAAGCGCTCCCAGGTGTCCGGGCGCAGCCCGCTGCCCACCACCAGTCGGACCTTATGCCCCCGTTCCGCCTGGCTCTGAGATGAGGGGAGATGGGCAGAAGGTTCAACAGCAAGACGCCAGCTCCCAAAAGGGAAGCCCCGGCATCCCAGGCCCCTCACCCCACCCTGCCTGCCGTTCTCGTCCAGCCCCCAGGCAGGCGTCCCAGTGTCTCCTGCCAGCTGCCCATCTCCCTGCCCAGTGGCGGCAGCTCTGCCCAGGATGTGCCCACGCACCGGGGGCTGGTTGACAAGGTATCGGCACAGCTCCCCGATGTACTGGAACACCGTCACCCCGTGCTGCTGGCAGTCGTCCCAGAACTGGCCAGCTGAGAACTTGGACTTGAGCACCACTGTGGCCCCTGCCACAGGTGGGGAGAGAAGGGAGGAAGGAAGGTGAGACTGAGGGCTGTTGGGGGGGGGGGGGGGAGACCTGACCCCCTCCCTCCCGGACACCAGCCTTCACTGCAGTGTCCTTCTGGGAAGGCCCTGCTGGGACAGTCAACAGCAGCCCAAGGTGGCCCTCCTGCTTTCCCTCCGGTGCCCCAGAGAGGTTAATGCCCTCTCCCTACTTCCTGTCCCCAAGCAGTGCATCCTGTATGCCTAGGCCCCCAAGTCCCAACCTTCTTCTCCGTTTGCTTCTCCCTGGGCTGACATGCTCGGCCCTTCACCCCCCTTCCCCCACGTGGAGTCTGGAGGCCTCCCTAGTTCCTCAGTGTCTAGGTTGTGCGGGTGATGCTTCTCCATTGCAGCAGGAGCTCTTGGAGAGGAGACCTCTGCCTCCTCCCTCGTCTGGAAGCGTCCCCAGGTGAGCGTACCACAGCAGGTACTTAAATAAACGTTTGCTAGGAAGAAAAAAGTTTGCTGGACGACTGAAGTTTGGGGAGGGTCGAGGTGGGAGTGGGAGAGACTGACCGATGCCCAGGCAGCCCACAATGCCCAGTAGGGAGCCAGACATGTGGTAGAGCGGGAGGGCAAGGTAGATCACATCCTCCTGGTGGGCACCGCACAGCTGGTAGAAACCCTGGCACTGCAAGATCTTCAGGTGGCTGATCCGAGCAGCCTTGGGGAGGCCTGTGGGTGATGGGGGAGATGGGCGGAAGGGTCTGAGCTCCAGGCCCCGCCTCCCTCAGCCCCTGCTGGGTGAAGAGGCAAGGCTGAAGCTGACGCCAAGCTGTCCTGGAAATGGCGGGAAGTTCAGGGAGGTGGAGAAATGAGGAAGCGGGCAGGAGCGAATACAGTCGTGGCTGGGATCTTGGGATGGGCCCGGGGAGGGGGGTGGAGGAGTGGCCTAGGAGCTGAGGCCACGGTTCCTGTTCCTAGCGTCTTGCCTTTCTCTGCCTTCGTTTCTGGCAGGGGAGTCTGGTGTCCCGTGCTCACCCGTGGTGCCGGAGGTGAAGATGTACAGGCACGTGTCCATTACGCTCTGGGGGGCAGAGAGGTACCCGGGCACCGGCTCATCCGCTTCGGCTGAGGCCTCCGCCAGCACATCGCTGATTCCGGCCAGACGGGTTTCGGGGCCTGCAGCCCAAAGATGGAGCCCCATGGCTCTCAGGGCCGGCAGGTCAGGCTCCAGGGACTCCAGGAGCTCTGGATGGGGTGGGAAGGCAAAGCTCGGCGGCCCAGAATGCCTCCCCACCCCGCAGCCCACTTGGCGCCGCCCTCGCCCCTCCCCACCACCTCACTCCTCCGGGCGAGGGCGAAGGGTGCGCATCTTCCGTCACCGTTCTGGGAACCGCAGACGCGGCCCCGTCGCTTCGCAAAGCCGAAGCCTCATATCCCCAAGCACCCTTTCCAAGCCCCTGCGAGCCAGCTGGGCCCCTTCTGCAGTCCCGGCCTCACCTGGCGCCAGCACCAGCGCGCGCGCGCCGCAGCTGCGGAGGCAGTGCAGGAGGGGACCCCGGCGCAGGGCGGCGGGCACAAAGGCCGCGCGCAGGCCGGCCTTGGCCAGCCCGAACCAGAGCCACAGGAACTCCGGGCAGGCGGGGAGCAGCAGCGCCACGGTGGCCCCGGGGGTCAGAGGGGCCGCGGCGCCGGCCGCCCCGGCGGCCCGCTCGTTCCCCGCGCCGCCGCCCGGCCCCGCGTCCCAGCCCCGCGCGCGCAAGAAAGCGCGCGCAGCCCGGTTGCTCTGACGCTCGGCCTCCGCGTAGCTAAAGCGTCGCGCGCCGTGAATGAGGAAGACGTGCGCGGGGCGCTGCCGGGCCAGCTGCGCGAGGCGCCAGGCCAGGCTGCAGCCCCCCTCGGGGCCCCTCGGGTCGGCGGCGGCCGCGGCCAGGGCGCGCGCCCGGAGAGCCCGATTGCAGCGCAGGACGCGCACCGCGAAGGCCAAGTCCGCCGCTAGCCAGCGCAGCCGCGGCCAGATGTGCAGCGTCCGCAGCAGCAGCAGCAGCAGCGGCGGCAGCAGCAGCAGCGGCGGCAGCAGCAGGAGCCCGGCCATGGCGCCCTCGTCCTCCGCTCGGCGCCGCCGCTCCCTCCCGAAAACTGGGGCCGCTCGCTTTTGCGCGGAGACCTCGCCTTCCCGGGAGCGCGCGTGCGCAGGCACACGCCCCTTTCCCACCCGCTCCCGCCCCCCCACCCCCACCACGGGCGCGGAGCCGAGGCCAGGAGGTGCGTGGGGGGCGGCCCCGCGCTCTCCGCCCTCCCCACCGCCGCGCTCGCTCCCCGACGGCCGGGAACCCACACCCTCCCGGGGCCGGGTTTTCTCCCACAGAGCTTCCCGGCCCGAGGCCACCCCAGCGTCTCCCCAGACACACCGAGGAACTCGGGCCTCCGGGCCTGACCCGCGCCCTCCCCCGGCGCCAGCAGCGGCGCCAGGGGGTGGCTGGGGGCCCGGACGGCCCGCGCTCTGGAGGGGCGACGGCGGAGGCCCCTCCCTTCGGGCAAGGGCGCCAGTAACTGGGGCCAGTGAATGCTTTCCATCCAGGTTTTAATTGGGGAGGAGGAAACGGGAAGGATGGGGGGGTGGTGGGGGTGGAGAGGCCGGAGTAGTTAGCTTTGAGGGAGGGGAGACTGGATTCCTAACAGACCAGTTCGAAGGCGGGGTCTGTCCTCCACCCAGACGTCACTCCTCCCTCCTCAGTCTGCCTCCCGGCCAGCCAAGGGGCTCTCTTCTGCGGGGACACACGGATGGGCAAGTGGCCAGGCCGTGGAACAAAGAGGGTCCTTTCTCTCTGGGATGTGAGTGCGGTCACTAGGCGCACTTCGGTCCTTCAGAATCCGAGTTGGGGCACCCCTCACCCCCAAGCCGTCCTCCGGTACTTGGTGACCACATAGACCTACTCAACTGGACAAATACTTATGCCGAGGAGAGAGGCGCAGGGAGGGGCAGAGTTCAGCAGGTAGGGAGATGGTACCCCGACAGGTCAGGGCCCGGCCCACAGCCCACGGCAGCAGGGAGAAATGGGCAGGTGAGCGGTGTAGAAGCCAGAACTCCTCTTGCTCCAGACAAAGGGGTGGGCAGGAAGGCAAGAGGGGACCTTGAGGGGCCACAACGGAGAGGGACGCCCTGTAGGTGCGCAGGGTAAGTGGGGGCAGCTACTCCAGCACAAACGAGGTTCTGGCTTGTTTTATTGTCATTTAAAAACTTTTAAAACGCGATTATCTCTGCCAACAAAACAAAACAAAACAAAACCGACAGAGCCAAGGAAATAGGACCATTTGACAGTTCTGTGGACATGGCTCCCTCTAGGGAGTCCCAGGGCTCTGGCCCAGCCTGGGGTGCCAACAACAGGTCAACACAAGCTTCTAGGCCGGTGGGGCCGCGGCCTCCCTCTCTGGTCCCTGCCTGAACTCTTGCGGCACCTGCCCCATGTTAAGAACAGGCAGGTGGACCATGTCACTGACGAAATACCCACTGCACGCAGGAGGACAGAGGGCAACTATGAAATGCGTGTTCAGGGCAAACCAGGGCCTGATGGGTAGCGTGGGAAGGGGCACCCACACACCTTTCTTCATTCCCATACCTGGCCTCTCTGGCCAGCAGCCCCATCTGCCATTTCTCTTCTCTTTGGGAGGCTGGGGAGGGGCAGGGGTGGAAGACCCGCACGGGCCAGGTTTCCCGCAGCCTCTGGCTTCAGCGGGATGTGAGTGGGTAGGAGCAGCAGTGTGATGGGGCCGGAGGCCCCTGGAGAGGAAGGGGGCAGGGGCTGGGGCTGCACGGCGGCTTCTCAAGGCTGAGCCAGAGGAGACAGCGCGTCCTTCCCACCAGGTGAACTTTGGGCTGGGGGACAGAGCGTCTCCCCACCATCTCCCCAGCCCTTATTAACCTCCGAAACACCAAGGGGAGGAGGGCAGTCTGACCAGGGTTGGGATGGGGGACACAGGGCCTCAGTCACTGTCAGACCCCACTGCAGAGGACCCTTTCCGTTTCCGCTTGGTGGGCTTCGGTTTTGCGTCTTCTTCCTCCTGAAAGAGATTTCAGGGGTGGGGGGTGTCGTGAGCCTGGGCAGCTGCTGGCCCCAACCGCACCTGCTCCCACTGTGGCTGCTGTGCACGGTGGCGGGGGTGCTCACGGAGGCACTGCTGGAGCCGGACTCTTCCTCGGCGTTGGGCGGCTGGGTGGCGTTCTTGCGGCTGCGGGGGCTGGACAGAGCTGCTTTCCTCCGGCTCTTGGGTGGCTTGGTGGACGAGTCCTCGTATTCCTCAGCCAGGGAGAAGAGATCGCTGAACCTGAGGGAAAGAAGAAGGCGCCCTCAAGCACACTCCTCCCAGCCTCTTTTCCTGCCCCCCCCCCGCCCGGACCTGTTGCCCTCGCTGGTCACTGAATCTTCATCCCCAGCAGGCTTCCTCCCCCGGGCCTCCCACCGCCTCCCGAGGCCAGAAGTGCCAGGAGCCTTACTTCATCTTGTGGGCCTCATCACAGCTTGCCTGCACGTGCTGCAGGGCCTGCAGAATCGGGGTCTGGCTAAAAACTGGAGGGAAGAGGGAGAGCGGGGACGGAGGGGCAGTGAGAGGGGCAGGAGCTCATTCGGCTCTCCGGCCCCCACCCCCACCCGTTCGAGGGCCGGCCTGAGCCAGGGCAGTGCCATGCACGATAGGCTCGGGGGTCTGTGGTGCATACAGTTCTGCTTGGTGTTGGTCAGGTTGAGACGAAGGTTGTCTAAGTGCTCCAGGATCTGCTCCAGGGTCAGCTGGGCCAGCTTGCTGCTGGAGCTCCTCAGGCTGCAGGAAGTGGCGCGGCCAGAGTCTGAGCTCGAGGGCAGTGGGACACCCTCTCCGCCCCGCCACCCCGAGGCAGCCCCTAGGGGGCAGGCCGGAGCCGCACAGGGGCCAGCCACAGGGCGTCGGGCCAAGCGGGGAAGGGGCCACCCTGGACCATGCAGCTCCAGGCCACCAGGTGTCACCCCTAGCCAGGCGGACAGCAGGCCCGGGTCCTACCTCTGCCTCTTGCGTGGGAGGCTGTTGTTCTTGATGAGCAGGGACTTGATGTGCTCAGCCAGCAGCTCATCATGCTTCATGCACCAGTGCCGCAGGATGCTGGTGGTGAACTGGTCGTCAGGGTGGCACGGCCGACTCAGCACCATCTTCACCATCTCCTCGCTGGGCCTGGGTGCGCGAGAGGGGTGGGTGGGGGGTGCTCAGGGACCCCTGCTCTCTCCTGCCTACTTATTCCCCACACCTCAGCCCTCAAACCCCACCCGAATCTGCAGCTTCCTGCTCTCACGCCCTCTCCCTCTTCTCTCTGGGCCCAGGAATGCTGGTTCCGTGCTTTGCCGAGCCAGGACACAGACGGGATTCTGCGGTTTCTGTGGTGGTAGCTGGCACGTGCTGGGGAAGCGGCTCACCGAGTCCCCCCCCACCTTGCCCAGAACAGTCAGGAAATGGGCCAGGGAAGCCAAAGGACAGAACGGTATTCAGCCCGAGAAGGCGCTGGGGAGGGGCTGGCGAGCCACAGCCCCCAACCTGCCCACTTCCTGAAGGACATTCCGTACCACCTCTAATCTCTCAGGAGAGAGCAGAGAAGGTGGAAGGTGGGCAAGAGATAGGAGGGAACGGACCCACAGCTGCTGGGAAAGCGCCAGCACTGGAGGGTGGAGGGGCCTCCTCCACGGGGCCTCAGGAGAGGGGGGGATGGGGAGCAGGAAACAGGGATGTCCGGTCCCCACCCCACCCCCTCCTCCCAGGGCAGCTCCTGGTGGGCAGGGGTGCAAAGTCGAGAGGAAGCCCGGATCCCAGGGGAGCTGCTTGGTTGTAAATCATTGTGGGGGAAGGGCAGAACAGCAGATGTCCACAACAGGAAGAAGTGTGGCCGGCTTCCTGAAGGAGCAGGACAGGAGCCCTTTGCAGGGGGGCTATCTTTTGGGACACTGCGACTGGGAGCTAGAGTCCCCGCAAGTAGAACTCACTTCTCTCTTCGGAGCTGAAGCAACAGGCAAGACAGGGCCTCTGGGTGCTCTGTGGGGTGGGGGTGGGGGGCAGAGGCTGTTGAGAGGGCGGCAGAATTCCAGGGAGAATCCTAGCACGTCTCCCATCCCCCAATCCACAGCCACTCAAAGAAGCAAGGATGGTCTTCCAGGGTAGAACAACCCGTCCCTGCTCCCGAGCCCCTGGCACGGCGTGGGCCGGCTTGCAGGACACCCCTGAAGAGCGGAGGTGACCGACAGGGAGCCTGGCCTTCAGCACCTCGCCTTCCGGAGGGGCAGCGGTGGGGCCCCAGCCTTGCCCTGTCCCTCCCCCAATTCTCCCTGCCCGCGACCCTACTCACCTTTGTATTTGAGGTGCTGCAGGATGGGGATTATGGTCTCCAGGGGGATGTTGTGGGCCAGGAAGAGCTGCCAGGCACAGTACTGCTCAAAGGTCTCCCAGTCCAGGCTCTGGACTGCAGGGGACAGAGAAAGGGGTGCGTTCTCTCTCTCATTAGCACACACACACAGGGCTAATCCACAGACTACCAGCATCCCAAGCAGGGCTGGTACGCAGGTGAGGACAGCGACCCTGACGCCGCAGTTACTCTCCCTTTCCACACAAAGTGTTATTTTCAAAGACTTCATATCGCTTCTGTATTCCCACAGCCTAAGCAAGAAACAGATCCAGAGACCCTGCCCAAGACCACACAGCAGGGCACAGTGGTGGTCCACCCCATCCACAGCCCCAGAGTCAGCTCTGCTGTTACTAGGAAATACCCAGGGCTGCCACGCCTCTCTCCCCCAGGTGTCTGAAGGGGTCTGCTCACTTACTGAGAATATTGAGGACTGAGTCCTTTCGAAACATAACCAGGTTCCCCATCATCACATGGCAGACCAGCTCCTGGAGCTAAGGACGGGGAGGAAGAAGGCAAAACCCATTGGTTCTAAAAGAGGCCAGGAAGCTAGTATGCAGGGAGAAGCAGGAGGCCTCACACAGGGAAAAACCAGGGGAAATGAAAACCTAGTTTAAAGGGCTGGGGATGAAATGATGGATGCTGGGGTATCTGAAGGGTAAAGGGGCTGCTAAAAAGCAATAGGCCTGTTTGGAGGCAAAACATTAAATAACAAACACACAAACAAACAAACCATTAAAGTGGTTTCCACGCCCAGATAACAGAGGGAGAAGGGCAACTTGTCTCCCTGGCTCCAGTCTGGGCCCCGACCCATCCCAGCCTGTGCCTGGGGAGGAGGGAAGGGCTGGGAGGCAGAACTGTGGGACAGAGTGTAGCTAGGAGAAAGGCAAAGAAATAAGGGCTCTTCTCTCCTGAATGGGGCAAGTGAGTGGCGACGAGGGGCAGAAATGGACCCGAGCTCAGTATGAGAACGCATTAGCAAAGCTGCAGTCTCCCGGGGTCTGTGCACAGTGGAAGCCAACGGCCTGATTATTTTCACCCTGCGCCAAGGGGAAGGCCAGCTGAGAGCGAAGAAACAAACAAACAAACAAACAAAAACCACCACCTTCTCACTTTCCTTGTGGAACTGGAGTGTCCAGATAATACAGAGAATGAGCCCAGCCTGCCTCCCAGGGGGTCCCCTTCCCTGCTAGCCCCCCCCCCCCCCCCCCGGCCTGAAGTGCACACAGGTGCAAGCCAAGGCCTTGGCTCCCGTCAGCTGGCTTCCCATGATGAGAGCTCCTTGTGCACCTGCGCAGAGTCAATAACAGCCACGATCATGTTCAGCAGCTCGCCGCTCCGCAAGGTCTCATCTGGAAACTGGACAGAAAAAGACAGAAGCTGGGGCAAGAGTCCAGGGTGCCCCCGTTGGCTTGTACCTCATAATCCACCCCCTCTCTTCCCACATGCTCAGGGGATGGCAGGGTTAAGCAGGATGGTGGGGTCCTAACACGAGTCCCTAAACAAAAATCCAACAGCTGTGAAGCCAGGACTCTAACCCTTTAAGAACTGAAATTTGTTCTCTTTGTGTCTGGTGTGTGTGTGTGTGTGTGTGTGTGTGTGTGTGTGTGTGTGTCAGGAAAGGAATGGGGAACCATCTAGAGATGAAACCAGAACCTGAAAGGACTGGACGTGACGGTGAGTGCCGAGCTGCAGCGGTGACAAAATAAACGTTCCTGTCTGGCAATAAACACAAACCCGCTCTATGCTAGCCCTCGGGCACAGAAGGGAAGGTGCGGAGTGTGTTTGGGGTGTACGAGGGGCAGGAGGCTTCCCTTCTTGAGAGGGAGCAGAGGAGGAAACTGCCGCGTGCTGGTCATGCCCCCTTCTTCCGCCCCTGCAGCTTCTGGGGAGATCACAGTTCCTCCTGTTGCGCCCCCACCCTGTTTCCTGATGTCCCTGTGCCTGGGAACTTCACCCAGAGGAGGAAGAGAGGGTACCTCCTCCGATGTCCCAGTTCCTAGAGAAGACAGTGAGTGAACAAGGAAACGCAAGTCTCCACCACAAAGGCTGTGGTCTTTGGGAGCCACTAGAGAGAAACTGAGGGTGAGCCATCAGATGGCAGGAGGGCCTGTAGTGTGTGAGTGTGGCTGCGGCTAGGGGACCTGTGCTGGGTCCAGAGGGTGTGGCCGGAGCTGGGAAGCCAAGTGTACAGGCCCAGACCACATCTCACACCACAAGGCACAGAACAGGAGACATTTTGTAACTTTTAACAGAGGGGGGCCCATCGAGCCGGCAGGGGTGGGTGAAGTAGGGTCAGGGTCGTATGCAATGAGGCACATGGTGTCGTGAGCCTGCCCTGCGCAGCCGCGCCCGGAGCCCGGCAGACACTGACCTCTGTGTAGATGGAGGGTGTGAGGTGGCACAGCAGCCGCACGTCGTCCTCCTGACAGGCCTTCATGTCCATCATCAGGCAGGTGTGCAGGTCGCCCAGCTGGGTGGCCTGGGCAAAGGACTCATACAGGTTCATCTTCCCAGCAGCGGCTTTGCTGCAAGACCAGTTGGGCCTGAGCCAGCAGCCCGTCCCCTCAGTCGCCCCCCCACCCCCACCCCGGAACCCCTCTGCTGCCCCTGATGCTCTGGGCAAGTCTGTCTCGTGGCCCTCTCCTGCCTTCCTCAGTGCTCCCGACAGGGCACTGACCACACACAGTGAAGCTGCCAACTGGTGACCGTCGAACACAGGACAGGGCTCAGATCAGGCCAGAAAGCCGAGCAATGAAGGCAGGAACACAGGCAGGCCCCCACCTCACATCACATACGAGCAATTGAGAAGAGGTTATAGGCCTGAACATAAGAACTGAAAACCACAGTCTTGGAAGAAAACACAGGAGTAAATCTGCAAGATACCACAAGCCCAAGTGACAGAAGAAAAAATAAACACGACTCAACAACACGTAAAACTTCTGTGTCTCAACGGGTGCCATCAAGGGAGTGGAAAGACAACCTGCAGAATGAGAACATATTTGCAAACCAGATGTTTCATAAGGGACTCGAAATCAACAATAAACAGATGAATAACTCAATTAAAAAAATAGGAGAGGAAGGGACACCCGGGTGGCTCACTCAGTTAAGCATCCTACTTGGCTCAGGCTCAGTTTGTGAGTTCAGGCCCCATATCGAGCTCTCTGCTCTCCACACACAGTCTGCTTAGGATCCTCTGTCTCTCTTCCTCTCTCTCTGCCCCTCCCCCACTCATGCTTGCTCTCTCTCTCAAAAATAAACATTAAAAAAAAAATGGGAGAGGATCTGAAGAGACATTTCTCCAAAAAAAAATATGCAAATGGCCAATAACAAGCACACAAAAAGATGCTCAGCATCACCAACCATCAGGAAAATGCAAATCAGAACCACAACAAGACATCACTTCACACCCATCAGGACAGCTGTCATCAAAAAGCCAGATAATAACAAGTATTGGGGTGCACGTGAGACACCGGAACCCGGTTGCTGTCAGGCAATTCCTCACAAATTTAAAATTAGGGGTGGCGTTTGGCCCACAGTTCCACTCTTGTACTCCGGGAAACTGAAAACACATGTCTAGGTAAAAATGTGTCCGTGAACGCTCAGAGCGTCTCTATTCACAACAGACAAAAAGGCAGAAACAAACCAACGTCCACTGACAGGTGAATGGATAGACCGTGGTGTGTCTATGCAGAGGAACAGTATTTGGTCACAAACAGAAATGAAGTACCAATCCGTGCTACGAAGGGGATAACCCTCTAAAACGTTACACTAAGTGAAAAAAGCCAGTCACGAAAAATCACACGTTGTAGGATTCCATTTATAAGAAATACACAGAAAAAGTAAATCTATAAAGACAAAAAGCAGAGCAGTGATCAACAGGGGTGAGGCGAAAGGGACAACGGAAAGGTAACTGCTAAGTGGGACACACATTTGTCTTGGGGGTGACGAAAATGTTCTAAAGTAACCAGTGGCAATAATTTGTACGACTCTGCAAATATACTTAAACCCACGGAATGATGTGCTTTAAAGCTGTTATCACACAGGAGGCCCTGGTGAGGACAGCTGCGGTGGGGAGTCCGCGTGCCCGGGGAGGCCCCTACCCACCTGGCCCTCAGGTAGTACAGCAGGTGGTAGCCAATCTTGGGCTGTTTCTGATACAGCTCGGACAGGAGGTCCAGAAGCAGAGAGAAGCTGCTGTTGTCCTCCTGCATCTGGCACAGGTTCCTGGACGTGACAGACGGGAGGGAAGGACAGAACTTGACGTGGGGCAGACTCTCCTGTGGAGCTTCTGGAAAGGCGTGTGTCTGTGCCCCCTGCAAACCCCTTCCTTCTGGAAAGGGAGACCCATTACCCCAGGACAGAGGCATATGCCTGGTGAAGAGGGATGACAGCACGGCAGTGCCCCCGACGGCTGGGTCCTTACCTAAATATTAGGTAGAGAGGCTTTCCCACAGACTCCTCCAGGGACCTGCGGGAGGGGGGTGACATCTAAGGGTCCACGCGAGTGGAGAAGGTGGGCTGCAGGCAGATGTTATGGAGGCTGGATGCCAGCCCGCTCCTGTCCTGACCAAAGGTTAACTTCCTACTGCTACAGAGAAAACAGGTTCCTAACAAGCACCACAGTCTGCGTTGTGACTGTCATTGAAAATGTGATTTCTGGGGCACCTGAGTGGCTCAGGCGACTAAACGTCCAACTCTGGCTCAGGTCGTGATCTCACAGTTTGTGGGTTCAAGCCCTGCATTGGGCTCACTGCTGTCCCCCTCTCTCTGCCCCTCCCTGGTTTGTGCTCTCTCTCAGATATAAATGAACATAAGAAAGGAAAAAAAAAAAAAAAAAGAGATTCCTGCCCTTCAGGGAAGACCCAGGCAAGGGTCCAATCCCACCTAAAGCAGCAAGGGCTGGGGCCCCCGGGCTCAGTAGCAGCAGCAGGGCACCCAGGAAAAGGCGCTAGAGGCCACTGTCCCGTGCTCTGCATTCAGCAGGCAAAAAGAAATCCTTAAGTGAACGGGCACACGTTGAGACTAAAAAGAAGTGAAGAGAGGGACGTTTGGCTGACTTGGTCGGGAGAGCACATGACTCTTGGGCTTGGGGTTTTAAGTTTGAGCCCCACACAGGGGTGTAGAGATTACTTGAAAATAAAATTTAAAAACAAACAAACAAAACAAGTGAAGAGATGGTTTCCCTCAAGTCCACAGCAAGATGCCTCCTGGACTGGGGCTCCAAGAGCACACTTCTGGCTCCCAGAAGCCTGTGGGTGGTGGAGGGGTCAGGAGAGAGATGCCTTACTCCTCAGTGATCTCCTCAGGCAACACCTCCCCTCGGAAGTGGGCTTTGAAGAGTTCCTGCAGGCAGGAAGCAAGGACGGACAGCTGCTCCGAGTCAAAGTCTTCCTGGGTGGGGACAGAGGGGGAAGATTCTCACCGCCTGACCCAAGCCTTACTGCCCCACCACCCAGAGCCACTGCACTCATCTGCTGCTACCTCCAGGACCAACAGGCCCTTGCCCACCAGAGGGGACCCGTGTGGGAGACGGGAAGGAAAGAGTCAGATGCTTGGGTGGGGAGTTCTACTCTGGGCGGGCTGGGCTGCTTCCTCCTTGGCCGGGGGGGGGGGGGGGGGGTGGGGTGGGGGGTGGGGGTGGGGGGTCGGTTCTCCTCACCTCCAGAACCTGGTCCACGATTTCCTGCATGACCTCACACTGGGCCTCGGTGTCACTGCAGTGCGGGATGGAGAGGAAATCGCAGGGACATACATGACAGCAGAGGGCAGGACACACACCCAGCAAAGCACGCTCACGCACAGACAAAACAAAGGAGGCCTGTGTGAATCCAGGCTTGGGTGGGGGCAGGCTTTAGGGCAAAATTTGCTGCTGTCCAGGCAGAGGCCCTAAGAGAAGGGAAATGCCCACCATCCTGCTTTGGTGCTCAGAGGCTCTTGTCCCTGGAACCTGTGGAGCTGGGGTGCCTGGGGTGCTCAGTTGGTTAAGGATCCAACTTCGACTCAGGTCATGATCTCACAGTTTGTGGGTTCGAGCCCCGTGTCGGGCTCTGTGCTGACCGCTCGGAGCCTGGAGCCTGCTTCGGATTCTGTCTCCCTCTCCCTCTGCCCCTCCCCCACTTGCACTCTCTCTCTCTCTCAAAAATAAACAAACATTAAAAAAATTAAAAAAAACAAAAACAAAACCATGGAGCGAGAAACAGGTGCTGGGGAACGAGGAACCTCACAACCTAACAGCAGAAGGCACACCCCCGGAGCCCCCACTGCCCCCACCCCACGCCCGGGCACCCCACTCAGTACCAGGGGGGAGGCTGGGGCTCGGCCTCCCGAGCGTGAGGACAGGACCTGCACCCACCTCCCCTTCTGGAGCTGGAGCACTTTGTCCCTTAAGGACTCATCCAGTTGGTCAAGATACGGGGTGATATCCACTGGCTCCTCCACGACAGTCTCCTTGATAGGATGGAAGCGGAACTCCCTCTTCTTTCCTGGAGGGAGGAATTCACGAAAGCAGCCATTTGCCCAGACACCAGCCACAGGGACAGCCCCACACGCCGGGTGTGCAGGGGGCCCGCAGCGTCGCTCCCTGCATGTGGGCACACCCAGGCTCCGGAGCAAACAAGGGCAGGGCTCCGTGCCCTGGAGTCCCGTCTAGTAACCCTGCTAACACAACTAACTTGGGGGCCAAGCCCACAGAGGCCAGGCCGCTCCTGCCACCTGGTCCCCTCGGGGCCGACACCACCCAAGCCCCTTCGCTGTTGCACGCACCTCTGCTGCTGAGGTCCTCCTCGTCGTCACTGAAGGCTGCCTCCGCGTTGTCGTAGCAACCCTCATCCTTGTCTGACATGTGGTTGTCCATTTCCACGGAAACCGGCTCCTCAAGTTTGACTTGGGAGGAAAGAAACAAGGCATCCTGTGACCTAACGTGGCTGACACCCTGGAAAGGGGAGGCTGGGGAGCAGGTGGGCTTACAGGGAGTTCATGACCTGAGGGCATGACAAACCCTGGAAGGACACCCTCGTGTCCCCACGACCTTCCACGATGTGCAGGGGTTTCTGCCAGGAGCAAGAATGGCAAGGGAAGAGACTGCTGTGCTTAGCTCGTGTCGGCAAACAGGTGAGACCAGGGACAGTCCCAAGGGCTCTTTGCTTCAAAACCGAGTTGAGAAGCTCTGCTTGGCTTCAGCCTCACCCCCAAACACAAAAGGGTGTGTGCGTGTGTAACTGGGAGCAAGACCTGAGACCCAACACGACCCCTCGCCTCAGGGGCCGGGGCGCAGAGAGAGGGGAGGCAGACACACATCCCACCAAAGCCTTCCCTGTGGAGGGGGAGGGGAGGCTATTTAGTAAGAGAAGAAACAGGCGCTGAGGAGCAAGAGAGGTCAGCAAGAGTCAGGGAGGATGAGACAGATGGAGAGCCAGAGAAGACAACACATAAACACATCAAAAGAGAAAGTGGGGAAGGAGAACCTGAACCGGACAGTCACAGAGGTGGAGACCCGCACTGGGGAGACACCCTAGACGGCTGAGAGCCCTGGGCGTCTCTAACAGGTGACGGAAGGGAGGGTTCCATACCTTCCACAGGAGGGCTGGGTGAGCTGCAGAACTCAGGGAACTTCTCCCTCAGCATTGCCCGCAGCTCCTTATCCAACTTGGGGTTGTCGAACAGGGGAGCCAGATGCCTGGTGGGGGGGGGGGGGTGGGGGACACGAATGAAGGTCCACATTGCAGCTCCTCACTTCTAATGCGGCGTGCACTTAGAGAGAGAGGTCTACGACCAACCAGTAAAGCTGGGCCATACTCAGAGCCTTGGGATGTGATGGGAAGACAGAAATTTCTCTAAGAGTCAAGAGGACATATTCCTAGCAGTCTGAGGCGGAGCCGGTACGCTCTATAACAGTCAAGAGAAAAGGCTCAGCAGTGGTCTGACACTTTCTGAATGTGCCTGGCTTAGGGACACAAGAGAAAACAACCCTTCCTCCCACCTGCCTATGGGCACATGAAGTTCTTACGCCAAGACCCGTTTCTCCACAATGTGGTTGAGGGAGGAGAAGACACCCTGTCGCACGTGGCCCTCCAAAGGTGGATAGAAGTTGGGAATGATCTGGAAGGGAAGGGAGGGGAGAATGAGCACATGACTTGCCATCCAGAGTGTTCTGCTGAACCAGATCTAAAAAGCTGCTTCAGTTTTGATCAGAAGACACTGGGGAGTATGACTACAGAAAGGTCTGGAATGGTCCTGACCATTCCAAGCTGCTACAATGGTTAATTCTTACTAGACCTGGCCTCAGAGAGACCAGATTCTACCTTAAGTCATCATCCTTGAAGTCGAGAAAGCCCATGGAGACATGGAAAGATCCCCCAGGAGATGGCGGGAATAGGGAAGGGGAGTGTTCACTGACTTGGGGGCAGGACCTATGATTACAGCTGCTCCCACAATGAAGGGCACTAGGAACACCTATAAGGTGAAGGGGACACACACTTACACGGCACATGAAGTCCAGGAGTGTGGCAGTAATGGCTGGGTGTGGCTTCATGGAGTGGTGCATGACCAGGATAGCTGGTTCTGGAGAAGGGAGAATTAAAGGGTCCCCACTTCAGGTAGTCTGTCCCCAGTTCCATGAAACAAGGCATCAAAATATAGGAATAGTTCCAGAGAGCTGTATCCCTACCCCCTATTCCCACTGAGCAGACCCAAAAGCAGACAACCCCAAACAGCTCCTAGCCCTCATCTCCCTTGTCCAGCATCCGGCTTAGAAGAGGGAGGTGGTGGGAGAGGAAAAGCAGGGTGCGGCACAGCCCCCTGCCTAGGCCACTCCACCGGAGCCCCAAGCATAAGGCTCTTGGGCAAAAGAGAGGGAGTGAGTGCTTGGCCTCACAAAAGCAATCTTCCTTCTACATCAAGGGCGCACTGGTGAGGAACAATCGAACTGCTCCCAGATAAGCTGTCTCCCCCGACGCTGCCCTGAGGTTTATGACCACCGTCACCGAGACCAGGCAGTGGCCTGGGAGATGGGGGTGGTGTTGCCTGCTCCCAGTCACATACCTATGTTCATAATGCTATCCTTGTCTGGGCTAAAGAACAGCCAGTCGTAAAACAAAGCCAGCTTGGCATTGGAGGCAGCGACATTTGACTGGAAGAGAGAGGGGAGAAAGAAGGGCTGGTTTCATCAAACAGCTCCCTTTCCTGCACAAGCGCAAGGCAGCCTCCAGGGTTCACATGGCTGTGCATCTAAGAAATAAATTCAGTTCCTAGTGAGACAGACAGAAGCCTCCAGGGGTGAGGGGCACCCAAGTCTGCATACGAATGAGACTGGCCATGGTCTCACCGACCAAGGGGCCAGGGATTGGCCTGGGTTCCCGTTCGTTTGTCCAGAAGAACACATCCCTGCTCCTAGAAAAGGAGAACGGGGCCTAGCTGACACAGCACTCAGACCAGGGCCTAGGCTGCCCCTCCTGGGCTCCTGGGGCACATTCCCGGCTGAAGGACCCCTAGGAACAGCCTGTGATTGTGTCTGAATCAGCACATTCCGAGGACCCAGTCAACAGGGGGAGGAGAGCTCTGTTGGAAGAGGTCAGAAGGTAGAAGCCAGAGAGCAGACAGTTTGGAGCTTCCCTACCTGAGGAACAGATAGGAACATGCTGAGAAAGAAATGGCTCCCCTGGTTTGCACAAGTATCCAAAGCTGATGCCAAAAGCCTACGGAGTGAGGGTCTGAGACAAGCCCTGAATCTGAGGAAGGAGCCATTCAGAGGAGTAACCATATATGGTTCTTGGAGCTAAAAGTAAAGATAGGGAGGCCTCAGAAATCTGGGCTTGGGGACCAGCAGTAAAGACAGAGAACCTATCCAACCACAAACCCAGATGGGAAATAGTGTAGTCAACTTCCAGAGGGACAAACCTAAGCAGGACAAAGGCTGACACTCAGTGGGAAGAAAGTGAAGGAAGGGGTACTGCTGGGTTAGGGTCAGGAGGCCAAGAGTCAGGAAGAAGCAAGGAAATATGGGAGACTCAAGGGACGAGGACCCTTCACCACCCAAGAGCCTCCACCCTACAGCCCAGCCCCTCACCGTGCACGTTGTCAGGAGCCAGCCGATGATGGCCCATCGGGGCAAGATATCTGAACTCAGCACTTCGTTAGAAGGGTGGACAACCCCACAGATGTAGCGAATGAGGTCACAGCGCAGAGACTGACTGTCTGGGGTTGACAGGTACTGGCGCTGGAACCAATCCTGGTAGCGCTTCTGCTGCCCAAACCGCACCTGGAGGAAGGGGGCGCTGGAGGAACTTGGAAGGAAGGGCGGGGTCTCGGGCGGAGGAACGGGAGGACCACTCAACACTAGGCGTGACCTACACCTCCATCTTGTGCTTCAACTCATTCACTAACTCACATTTTCTTCTCAGGAGAGACCTTCCTTCCCAAAGGAAGACTTGCTGATTTAAATCTTCCTTGACTGAAAAAAGTTGCCAAGAACCTTCCTCACTCACGTCTTGTGCCAGGGTTGCCTTCGTTCCTGCCACCAACCTAATGTCCCAATTGCCCCCAACTGTGACTGCAGCTGGATTTTGGTTCCTTCCTCCTGTTCCAGTCACTGAGGCTCCAGTTGTAAGCACTTTTCTTATCTTTTCTTATTTTCGCAAGCCCCTTGTGGCCAGCAAGGAATGTTCCTCGAGAACAAGGACTGAGCCTGACAGAAAGCTGACCAAAAGCTTTCTGATGTCGAGTGACTAAAGGGTCACTATCCCAGGTACACAGACTCTCCAAAGCTTCTCGCAGCAATTCCTTCCCCCAATCAGACTCTAACGTGGTTACAAATAGCAACACTGAGTAAGAGCAGAGATCTGGTTTTCCTCTTCTATTCCCCAAATTCAACCAAAACAGAGAGCAGAAAGGCTAAAAAGAAAGATATGTCTAGACCAATGCTGTCCAATAGAATTTTCTGCAATGATGATGGCTACTGAACCACAACTGAGGTACGGAATCTTTTATTTTACCTAGCTTTAACTAATTCACTTATTAAATTATTTTTGGCATTTATTTTTAGTAATCCCTACACTCAACGTGGGGCTTGAATTCAAGACCCTACCATGAGATCAAGAGTCACATGCTCTACCAACTAAGCCAGCCAGGTGGCCCTAGCTTTAACTAATTTAAACTGCAACCCGAAGGTGGCTACTACATGGGATAGCACAGATCTGCGCGGTTCTCCTGGATGACTCAGGAAACCAAAAGTAGACTAGGCCAGAAGGCTCCCCAACTCCAGACTGGCTGTAGAGGAGCTGTTGCCTGGAAACTCTGTTAAACAAACACAGATTCCTCAATCAGGTTATGTGGGAGACTGGGATCCTGGGACATGTATATTTAACATGCTGCTCACCCAATCCTGCTAGAACTCAGCCATGTTTGGAAACCACCGGGCCAAAGCTCTTCCTGAGAATTCACATTTGGCCATAGGAATGGTGGGTTTTCCAGAATGAACACCTCTCTAGACGCTTTTACACACATTTCACATTTGTGAATTACATAATTTGTGTATAATTTTTGGTTTAGCGATGGTTTTAGATAGACTGAAAGCGTCACAAGAGCTCCAACTATACCTCCTTTACTGAACACTGTATCCCCAGCTCATGGCACCTGCCCAATGCCAGGTAGATCGGGTACCCACTTGGCCACCACTCTGCCAGCCAGCACTCAACGGTAATGCATCTGCAGGCTGGAGGAAGAAGCCCAGCTAACCTGCAGCTTCTGCTCCTGCTGCAAAAGATTAGCTTACCCGGGAGGTCATGAAGAGGAGCTTAGTCTCCATATCTGGGGTTAGACGACATGCCAGGAATTTTCGGGACGTTCTGGACTGAAGAAGCTGCAGGATACCTGAACCAAGTATGTAAGGGAAGAGAAAAGAGAAGCCTGAGGACCTTCCAGAAGGAGTAGAAGGCAGGTGGGGAACCTGGGCCAGGTACTTATGGCCAGTGGTCTTGCTCATGGGGAAACTCTAAGACCAGACCAAGAGAGGTCAAGCACAGATACAAGTGGGGGCTCTAATCAGCATCTGAATGTTCTGCTCCAACCAACCACCATCCCCAGGACCCAGATGTATTACTTCTTTTCTGTTCCTGGCCGTTCAGAGCCCCCTACTCACAACATCCAGTTGGCAACATGTGGGAAAGTTAGGGGAAAACATGGGAAACCCTAGCCTCTCTTTCTGCTCCTTATGGTCCCATCCCTGGGTCCTGGGATTAATGTGGTTGTGGTATAGGCACGGGCTCTGGAGTCAGACAGACCTGGATCCAAATCCTGCCTCTGACACTCACTAGCTGTGGCCTTGGGTAAATTACTTAATCTCCTTGAACCTCATTTTCTTTATCTGTAAATATGGAAAGTAAAATATCCATCTTACAGGGTTGTCCTGAGGATTAAATGAATCAACACACGTGTCTAGCACACACGTACGCACTCAAAACAACTCAACACATGTTCAATATAAGAGCAATACAATATAAAGGAGGACCAGGACCTTCCCCTCCTTTCCTGACTCTCCAGGGCTCAGACAACTGTTTCCATGTGCACATGCGTGCGTGTTGGAGGTGGGGAGGGACCCTGAAAAGGGGAAACGGCTTTCAAAAGGACCTTGTCAGGGAGAGGCACACAAGACTCCCTCTCATGAACAGAATTTTGGCTAGGCTGGATCCTTGGAATTCAGAGGCAAGACTGATCCCAGGGAGAAGCACTCTCTTACAGGGCTAATCCCAGCCCCTCTGCTGACTCAGTCTCACGAGCTGACCTCTGACTCCCCTGCTGGACCCAGTGAGCCTGGAAACTGGCCATGAGCTCACCTCCCAAGCCAAAGAGCTGGAGGGGGAGGGGGAGGAGGAGGAGGAGGATCACGGCTCTGCCTCAGTTTTTCTTGGGACCAATGGCAGCAGCAGTCTGCCAGGCAGGGGCTGTCTGGGAACCCTAAGAATTGCTCTGGACCCCTGCCACCCCCACATCCAGCTGTACTTGGCAAAACCTGCCCTGTCCCAAGCTCCCTATTTCTGGCTGCCAAAGCCTCTCCTACCCTCCAGCCTCTGCCCTCTTGATTCACTCAGCACATACTCCGAACTCCCACCTCTCAAGGGCAGGATGCCCTGGCCCTTCCTTACCTGTGAACTGAGGACTTAAGGCCTGAGGGTTATGGATAATATCTTTCCAAAGCAGTTCAAATTCTGGTATCCTGGCAACATTCTGAAGTAGTCGTACGAGGTCCCGGCCAATCATCAAACATTCCATGAACTTGATGAGGGGAGGGGGGACAGGAGAGAGAATGAAAACACGGATAATTTACCTGCTGCAGGGAGGACCAAGGAGCAGCTCGTTCTAGGGAAGGAAGGAAAGAGGGCCGAAGGGACCAGAGGATTTCTTCTGGCACCAAAGGACTGGCTCCCAGCTGCTTGGGGGAGAGAGCTGGAAGCCGGGGATGGACATAAGGAGGATAGGTTACTGGTAACTACTAAAGCCCTGTTGACTTTCACATGAATCTACTCCTCTCTCCTCCCAGGATGGTTTTGACCCAGATCGAGAGACTACAATTCCAAAAGGACAGGACAGGCAAGCTAAGCCCCAAACACCTTTCCCCAAACCCCCCTTGTCCAACAGAACAATCTATGGTAATGGAAATGATCTCCATCTCTGTGCTGTCCAAAAGGGTCACCATCAGCCACAGGTGGCTAATGAGCACTTGAAATGTGTGTAGATAATCAACTAAGGAACTCAATTTTAAAGTTAATTTTGATTAACTTTAAGTTGCCACATATGGGGAGTGGCTACTGCATTAGAGATCAGAGCTCTGGGACCTCTCTTGGGAGATCTCGGAGTGGACAGTTCATAATCCCACTTGACCACGGCCATCACCCAGGTGTGGGGGGGTTGCATAATAATGGGCAGCCGGGGTCTGTGGTGTACAACAGTGTCCATGAAGAGGGCCTGGAAATCCCTCCTCCGGGGACAGCAGTTCCTGGAGCCAGAGCTGCTCCACGCAGATTCCCACCTTCTCCCTTGCTCTGTTTCGGAATGATGGAAAAACACCAGGCCTTGAACCATCCCCATCTCCCCAAAATGACATCTCTAGCCTAGGTCAGCTCACAAAACTTACACAGGTGTCCCATCCTAGGGTTCACCTGCCCACAGTCTTAGCCCTCACCCGTTCGCGAAGCAGCGACATGCAAAAGTCCACCTCCTTCTGCCGCAGGGCCTGGAGCTGGGCAGTTCCGTGGTGGTCGACGATGAGGCGGAGGTACGTGTAAACAGCCATGGCGATGAGGATGCTGCTCTTCAACACCCATTCCCTGCAGAAGGGGGGTAGGGGGGTGGGGGGGTGGGGGGGTGGGGGAGGAAACACCTGGCATCTGCGCTCTGTCCAGACTTGTTCCTCCTCCCAGTTCACGCCCACACTGGTTCTGGGGCCTCAGAAATGTCCAATGATTGACACTGGGAGGAGGATCTTTGATTTCTTGACTATTTGCTCGTGACCATCTTGGACTACCAACTGGCTCAGGTAGGGACGACCTCCTACCACTCTACCAGGCGCCCAATGGGGATAAGCGCTGACTGAAAGCAATCTCTCTCACATAACTATTGAGCTTCCAATCAAATACTTGCTCACTGATGCACTCGTTCAAACATTTACTGAGCACCTGTCATGTATGTGCCGAGCACCACGCGAGGTACTAGGGACAGAGCTTCTATCCAGCCCAGAGAATGGGGAAAGAGGTTCTAGAGGTGTCCCAAAGCCAGCAGTTCTTACAGAGTGGAATGAGGACCTCCAGAAGCTAAGACACCTTGAGAACGCTGGCGGCTTTAGGGTGCACTGTGTCAGCCCTGCCACTGTGCCTGCCATGAGCGGCCCTCCATGCCATACAGGGTTCCCTGGCTCTCTGGCCACTGCTCCCACTCCCAATGAGGTACCTGCCCTAAATCATAATCTGAAAAGAAGAACATGATTTTGGATGGCAAAGCCTATTTCCTCAGGAGTTTTTAAATTTCCCTGGGGGAAGGGGGTAATGTGCTCCCTGCTGCTTTCAAAAGGGTAGAAAGGCAGTGGGGAGAGGACAAAAACTCCAAAGTGCCAAAACTGGGAGCTATCTCCCTCAAGCAAGTACTTATAAGGCCTTTGGCACCCCTGCTGGAAGCCAGGGAACCAGAGAAACAAGTTTAATTAAGCCAACCAGGCAACATCCTGATTCCGGAAAAGTGCTCAAGACACCTAATTAAAAGACTCTGGTCTTTTCCTTTCAGAGAGTGAACGCAGAATCCAAGGACAATGGGGAGGCCCTCCCCCATGTGCTACCTGTTAATTCCATGGCCCTAGAAACACTTGGGGAGGAGGGAGAAGGGGAGATGTGGAAGAAGACTTTGTTTTGTTTTGTTTTGTTTCTGAGACAGCAAGTGAGCCAGCGCGCATGTGAGTGGGGGAGGGGCAGAGGGAGGAGAGAATCCCAAGCAGGCTCTGCGCTCTCAGCACAGAGCCTGACACTGGGCTCGATCTCAGGACCGTGAGATCATGACTGAGCTGAAATCAAGAGTTGGACACTTGAAACCGACTGGGCCACCCAGGCATCCCAAGAAGATGGTTTTAAACATCTAGGGACTCACTTGCACCAAAAGATTTGAGTTTTTGTGGGGTAGGAGCAAAGGTAGGGCAGTTATGTGACACCTGTACACGGAGACCGCTCCCAACTGCCCAAATGAGGAAAATGCAGCTTTACAGTACCAGAACAGAAACAAAATGAGAACGATCATTTAGGAAGACTGTCAGCAAAGGTGATGAATGTAACTGAGTCCTGGGATGGGTAATAAAGAGAAAAAGAAAGTGAGACCACTGGACTCAGGACACCAGACAGGCACAGACACCCTGCAAGAAAGTGCTAGGATCTCCCGGGCTGTGCAGCGGCACCAATGGAAGTGCCTGAGCCGGAGCCGCAGCGGAGAGCCCAGCCCAGGGCACTAGGTGGCGCTGCACGGCACCTGACCCAGCTCTCCGCTGGGGCAGTGCCCAGAACAAGTGTGAATAAGGGAGGAAGTCTGTTCTTCTGAACCACAGGAAATATGGACATTTGACTACTGTGGTGGCCTCACACAAAACAGACTCAGAAGTCAAGCAACAGAAGACCAAGAGGAGTCCTTGCCCCCAACAAGTTCAAATACGGAACAGCCCTTATAAAATTTCTGGTCCTTTGATGGGAAAAAGAAAGAACTGGCCAGAAGCCCAGCGTGTCCCCCTTACGTCCTCTACCACCGCAGCCCCCCAGCCCTGTGTGCAAACTTGAGCAGAATTCCTGGGCCCGTTACCTCCTCACTCCCATCTCAAGACAGCAGGGGTTGTTGGGTGGAGAGCCTCAGAAGGGAGAAAAGGGGTACCTGCCAGGCCCGAGTGGTTGGCTGGCCCCACTCTGCTGAGCTCATTCTCCCATGTCTCCCCCCAAAGATAAACATTCCAAGGAGGTCTGGATCAAAAATAAACCCTTATCAGATGAAGCTAGTTTTTCCTGGGCTCTGAGATGTTTTGGCAAAGACCTCTTCCCCACCCCTTAATCCCCTGGGCCATACCATACCCTTGATTCCTCCACTTGCCCTCCCTCCCCCTCTCTAACCCTAGGTGTTCTCAGGCCGCCCACACCTGTACCCATCATGGCAGACTCTACCTCTGCTCTGTCAGGATATCCAGGACACTCTCTGCCAACCAGATATTTTTTGCAGTAACATCTCCACCTGATTTCAAAGGGGGAGAAAACGAGAATGGCTTTCATTAGCAAGTCCACTAATCCAACACAGTTCTTCACCCATCCTGTTTCTCCATCCCTAACTGCTATCCCATCATGGAGGTTCTGAGTGTTGGAACACCTGCTTTCTGTTCAGTCATGCTTTGAAGTTTCCCCTTTGCTTCCACAGAGAAAGGAAAGGAAGGTTCTAGAATTTTCCAGAAACCAGAGCTGCTACTTTTCTATAACCTGGGGGTTGGAGTGGGACTACTCTGACCCTGGAAAGGGAATGTCTAGGACAGAGACATGAAGAGCCCCTGGTTGGAAGAAAGGGTGACTTCTCAAACAGGGCCTGAGATACAGGCAGCCAGTGACAGTGGCCATCCAGCATCAGGGTGTCCCAAACCAAGTCAGGCACATCACAGGCCAAGGGTTTCTTGTTTCAGGCACAAGACAGGCCATGGTCTTCTGTGCTTGCTATGGAACTTTCTGGGGCAAAATTACATGTGGCAATGCCAGACCAAAGTCCGAGGATGAGAAGCGGAGACTTAGGAAGACCAAACCAGGAAAGGAAACACCAGGAGGTAAAGGAGCCAGCACACCATCATGCTTGCTCCTTCCTAATTTAAAAAGTCAGTGTTGGGCTGCCTGCGGGGGACTCAGTCAGTTGAGCATCCGACTTTGGCTCGGGTCGTGATCTCATGGCTCATGGGTTCAAACCCTGCGTCGGGTTCTGTGCTGACAGCTTAGAGCCTGGAGCCTGTTTTGGATTCTGTCTCCCTCTCTCTCTGCTCCTCCTCTATTTGTGCGCATGTGTGTGCGCTCTCTCTCGAAATAAGTAAATAAACTTTTAAAAAAATTTACAGAAAATTTGCAAGAAAAGTACTTTTTTTCTTGAACTATTTAGAAGTTACAGACATAATTTTCCATACTTTAAATTTTTTTTTTTTGTAATTAAGTACAATTCACATACTGTAAAATTCACCCATTTAAAAGTATATAAGGAGGGGCGCCTGGGTGGCTCAGTCGGTTGAGTGTCCGACTTCAGCTCAGGTCACGATCTCACGGTCCGTGAGTTCGAGCCCCGCGTTGGGCTCTGGGCTGATGGCCCAGAGCCTGGAGGCTGCTTCCGATTCTGTGTCTCCCTCTCTCTCTGCTCCTCCCCCGTTCATGCTCTGTCTCTCTCTGTCTCAAACATAAATAAACGTTAAAAAAAAAAAATTAAAAAAAAAAAAAAGTATACAAGGGGTGCCTGGGTGGCTCAGTCAGTTGAGTGTCTGACTTCAGCTCGGGTCGTGATCTCTCAGTTTGTGGGTTCGAGTCCTGCGTCAGGCTCTGTGCTGAGAGCTCAGAGCCTGGAGCCTGCTTCAGATTCTGTGTCTCTCTCTGTCTCTGCCCTTCCCTGGCTCATGCTCTCTCTCTGGACCCTCCCTTGCTTGTGCTCTGTCTCTCTCAAAAATAAACATTAAAAAAAAAGAAAAAAAAAGTCAGTGTCCACATAGTCACATATCACACAGGGTAAGGTTTATGCACATCAAAACAGGAGCACCAGGGTTACAGACAATCTTAAAGAGGAAGCGAGGAACCAATGGGAATGAGGAGATAGCAAAGCAGGGTCATTTTGAAACAAACACATGTGATTTGGGGAGAAGAGGCAGCATGGACAGGCCTCTTGGATATTCAGTGACTCGGACTGATGTCACTGATGCCAATGAGATAATAAAACCTAAATGTCAGGGTCTCTCCAGTGACATAGTTCTTTCCTCAAACTGGTCCCATCAGATGTCATAAATATTTGGAAGCAAGAGTTTGGAATGTAGAGGTGGAGCCAAGGAAGATACCTGGGTTTCTGAAAGCATACAATGTCACGGGAACAAATCATTTGCCCTCCCCTCTCTTCCCACTCCTTCCAGATCCTTCCTGATCCAACATGCCATGAAACCCCAGAGTAAGGACTGGCCAAATCAGGCCAACTATTCTATATCATGCCCTGAGTTTGGCAGGAAGGAAAACAAGGCAAGGCAAGACGTATTGCTTCAAGAGACCCCCCCGCCCTGTGATTTTTCCATTGCTTTCTGCATCATTGTGTGGCCGGAAGAGGCCTGTCTCAGGAGAAAACAGTCCAGGCAACCCAGGAACTGAAACCCCAAGGCCCTTCACTGTCCTCCACAGCCTGCACCTAGCCTCTGGGCTCCTCTCTCTGCTTTCCACCCTTGCCATCAACTCACCAGCAATCTGCTTCATGAACGTCATGCACACACCGTCAGCTCCCAGAACCGCACTCTTCACTAGTTCCCGCACCAACCACACCAACTAAAAGGGAGAGGAGAAGACGGATGAAGAGAAGGGCCTGCAAATTTGAGGAAAGGGTGAATCCAACCACGTTACAGTTTAGGTGTACGAAGGCAGGGCATGTTATCCCTGATTCCTCTGTCCCTTCTCTTTAAGAGGGGATCCAAACTCTAGCATGTCTTTGAGCTGGATCTCTCTTTCCTTCCCGGCCTTACCTGAGTACGGCAGGTATCCTGCAGCTTCAGGTACTTCTCCATAAGTATCTGGTTGATCTTGTTCAGGACAATATTCATGCCGTCGCGACTCACCAGAGCCAAGTCCCGGTAACACTGTGAGAAGCAAGGTCGTGAGCAGCCGGTAGGCTGAGGACAGGCTCCCCCCGCCACCTTAAATACCACTCATGGGATTCAAGTGGCCCCTGTGGATGCTGCCCTTCCACAGGGCTCCTCCACCCCAACCCCACCCTGGCCCTGTCACACACGGTGGGAAAAGGAATGCAACTACTCTCCGAGAAGGCAGAAAAGCCTCCTAGGAAAGGCTCCTTGACCCCCCATGTCTCTTCTTAGAAACTGTCACCCTGTTTCATGCCACAAGCTGAGCAAAACCAGGTGGAGGCCGTCTGCTTTTCATCTGCCAGTGAAAGGTCACTGCAGGATGGGTTTGGTTGAACAGACCAGAAAGGACCTCAGAGAGGTTTTTAGACCTGTATTGACTCAGCCAGATGAAGCAAAGGGCTAGGAACATTAGGGTAAAGGATCCAGGGACCAAGGCCCCAGAAAGAAAGGGCAGGACCAAACTGAACTTCTTTAATTAAACATCATTCTTCTTTTCTCTGGACTGCCCTTTGCTCTGCCAAGACTGAAAAAGGAGGGGTCCTTAGGTGCACCCAGCCCTGGGAGAGGTGAGGCAGAGTACGCCAATCTTTGAATGCTCCTGCTCCCCTTCCTGAGAGCATTCTCACCTCTCTCTACAGAGAGCAGACTCCCAGAGGAAGGCCTCAGGAGGCCTCACTACCCACTGAGCTCCAGGCTGTCAGGGTCTCAGCACAAAGGGCACCTTGGAAACATACCTCCTACCTCGGAAAGCCAGTGGCATCAACAACGATAGCAAATATGCTAAGCTAACATGCACTGACACTGCGCTCCATATTACACATATGGTTGCATTTGAATCCCGTAACAACCCTCTGAAATAGGTGCTACCAGCTCTGTTCTTACAGATGAAGAAAGAAACAGGTACAAGGGAGTAAAGTAACTTGCCCCAGGTCACTGAAGAGACAGAAGAAGAGCCAGAATCCAAGTCCAGGCAGTCCCGTTCTAGATTCCATGCTTGTCACACCTCTCTGCCAGTGCTAGAAATAGCTGCGAGAAGAGGCTACTGGGGAGGGAGGTGAGGACCTAAGGTGGCTGTGAGACAACCACATCCCTAAGCTCTTTCACCCTCAGTGTCCGGAAGGGAAGTGCTCCTCCTGCGCTCCGGCCTTGATATAGGAGGGACTCCTGAGCCCTTAGCTACTGTTACTTCCTCCGGCCTCTACGGCCCGTAAGTCAAACGACTGATCTGATAAAAACACCAACGCTTCAAGATCCCTCCTGTGCCACAACTTTTCATACCCTTTTCATTCCCAAAGGAGAATTTAATTATCCTCTGACTCCATCTGAGATCAAAAAGTACAAGCAAAAGGGAGGGCGCCTGGGTGGCTCAGCCGGTTAAGCGTCCGACTCTTGATTTTGGTTCAGGTCATGAGCTCATGGTTCTTGGGATGGAGCCCCATTTTGGGCTCTGCATCTCCCTCAGTCTCTGCCCCTGCCCCGTGCACATGCGTGTGCATGCGCGTGCGTACTCTCTCTCAAAAATAAACGCTAACGGTAAAAAAACAAGAAGTACAAGCAAGCAAGGGAATAATTAATTAATGGATAAGGGAACCCAGTGAGCTACTGTCAATGTGGTGGTTGGTAAACGGTGCTTCTGCCCTGGAGCCTCCCTGCCCTGGAGGTGTGACTTACAGGCTGGGCACAGAGGAGGAGGGAGACAAAGGCGAGGAAGATCCATGTCAGGACAGACAGAGACCAGAGTCACCAGAGAGGAGCCCTGTCTGTTCCATAAAGAGCAGAAGCGCAGAAGAGACCCGGGACAGGGAAGGAGGACAAGTTTCTCAGGAGACACAGGGACAGACGAAGACAGAAGATCCCGTCTGCCTGATCCCGTGTGCCATGTGGGGCCTTACCAACCACACCGTTGCTAACACATGCAGCTGAGCACCAGGGCACCCCTTCTGGATGCTGTCAGTTGCCTCACCAACCCCTGTGCCAGTTTTCTGACTGGCTTGGAAGAGAAGTAGATGGGGAAAAAAAAACCCAAAACAAAACTCAGTGGGGACCAGAGAAGAGCAGCAGAGAGTCTCAGAAGAAAGGAAAGGTGACAGGATGGCATGGAGGCAGCACTTGTGCCCCAGACCCTCCAGGCTGGGCCCAGGCAGCCTCCAACCCACCTTCTTAACCGTGAACTACCAAGGCCTGGGTCCTTGACTCTGAGGAAGAGAAACTGCCACACCCTCCCCTATCACCTTCACCTCCTAACTGCTAGTGCCTGCCTACTCAGCCTCCTACACCCCCCAACCCCTGAGCCAGGCCTGCTCCCAGCTGTTCCGTTCAGACATCAAATAGGAAACAGACACACTCAAAAACTATAAACATAAGGGCTGCCGAGAGGGCAGATGAAAGCTAAGGTACAACTGGAACAAAACCCACCCCATACATACTCCACTCTGCACCCGAAGCCAGCCTGCTCTGTCCTTAACCGAGAGTTCTTGTTTACCTGCTCAACCCGCCCTTGCTGCGCCCACTAAGAAGTCCCAGAGGGCTGGCCCTGACGTCTGTACCGGCCTGCCACCTGCCAGCAATGACTGAGGCTCTTCATTCAGCTCCTGCTTTCCCAGAGCAGATTTCTAATGTGCTCAAGACTCAGTGTCTACTACCAACCTCTCCACCACCCCTGCCTCTGATCTCTCGGCCTGTGAAGATCCAGGAGCCAAATCTCCACCCTATCCTGAGGTTTCTGGTCCAGAGACAGAATTAACCGCAAGCAAACCCTTAGAAAACACACCCCTTCTTTTACGCTGATGCCTAAAACAATGCATCAGAATCCGTCCTCACCAGTAACTCCGACTTGAAACTTCCTCAGGACAGAAGGATTTCACAAGATAATCACCCTTTTAGGGAAGAGGACCAAAGCACCTCAGAGACATGCCGCACATTCTTCCCATACTCTGACCTGGTTCAAGGTCTCTCAATGAGTCACTACCTGCTAGCTCCTCATTTCCCTAAAACCATGTCTTCTGACCCCCCTGATTCCACCTACTCTGTCTGAAGAGCCTTGACCCAGTGGCCTGTCAGCCTAGGATGTTCCAAAGAGGGGATTTACTTGGAAACGGCTAGCATGTGAACACCATCCTGGTGCAGCTGTCAAACAGCTTGAGACCCAAGGCAGGAAGGATCTGGGCCACCCTCATGAGGCTGTCCCAGGGCAGAAAGAAGACAAAGTGCTCTAGCCCTTTGCCATGTCTAGACAGCCAAATTCATGACATAATGAGCATTCATGATGCAGAGGCCTATGGCCTTTCACTGTCAGGCTAGGCAAAGAGCTGAAAATACCACGCACATCCTGCCCCCTTCACTGAGGTTTACTCATTTACCCTAGCTGATTCCAATCCCACCTGAAACCAACAAAAAAACCCAGCAGACTGGACAAATTTGCACTGAGGTGACTGCACAAGACTTTAACTGTATTTATAAAAGCCCACATAAGAGAAAACAAAACCTTAACCCCAACCGCTTCACCCCCATCTCTGCCAACAATTTCTTTAAAATAGAGCAGCTAGACCGGGTCACGTTACTGTTTATAACCACTAAATTGGAGACATTCATTCGTCTTCAAGGGTCTTGATGATAAATCCAGTATGAAAATGAAATGCCAATTTAATTCAACAAGGTTCCAGCTCAGAAGTGGCCTGGGACGCCAAGGACCTGTGAGTACACACTGTTCTTCCACGTTACGCACACCCTGGATGTGACTCCAGGTGGCATCGGTGGAGTACGAACACATCAGGCTGCCGTGCTCACGTCTTTCCCCTGAGGTTAATTCAAGCCGCTACGCCAGAGGGCTGTGGGCACCCTGTCCTTGTCCCTGATGAGGATATTCTTTGGTACTCCTTGAACAAATGACAATGTCTTTGACCTCTAATTACCTTATAGGTAACCTGGGAGTGGCTTGGAAAGAAGGGACAGAGCCACCAACCTCATATGGCTTTTGAGAAGATTAAATGAGATCCTGTCTGGATAGAGCCCAACAGAGCGCCGGGCACAGAGCATGTGTTTCCCCATGTTCAAGGAAAGGCCAGTAAGAATACTGAGTGTCCCCACTCCAAGCTCCTCTTCTCTTAGTATCATAGAGTCACTGCTAGACACCAGACATATCCTTCTAAACCACGGTCCCAAGACTCAAAGGACACAGAACTGCTGCAAAGGGGAATTCTGTAGAGGCAAAAGACAGAATTTTGTCGCTTTTTTAATAAAAAAAAAAAATTGTTTTTAACATTTATTCACTTTTCAGAGTGAGAGAGACAGAGCGCGAGCAAGGGAGGGGCAGAGAGAGAGGGAGACACAGAATCCGAAGCACGCTCCAGGCTCCGGGCTGTCAGCACAAAACCTGACACGGGGCTTGAACCCACGGACTGTGAGATCATGACCTGAGCCAAAGTCAGACGCCCAACCAACCGAGCCACCCAGGCGCCCCTCGCTACTTTTTTAAATGAAAGAATGGAATCCGAAGAGATCACCCTGCCTAATCCCTGACCCCAAAGAAGGATCCCACTTAATCCATTTCACATAAAGGAGACTCTTCTGTCTGTGAAGACCCCAGACTAGTTTTCACACAGTACTCGTAAGGAAGTCTGGCCCCAGTGGGCTCCAGGGTTCTCTTGGCCACTACGCTATTGTTGCACCAATCGTCAGCATCAAGCTGTTAGATCCTACTGATGGCAGTGTTAAGCCTGCTTTCTGTTCACTTTCCAGTGACAGACCCTGCAAAGTACTGGGTAAAAACTCTCAATGGACCTGACTGCACTTGCTCGCTTCTCTTCTCTGGACTAAGTCCCGACTCTCATAACCTTGACCATCACTCTACAACATACAACTCTTCAAATGCTTTTCCATTGTCACAAATGCCTTTTCTTGCCCTTTAGCTTGAAAATCAAGACATAGAGAAAGGATAGGAGTCAGAGAATGACTAATTCACTGAGAGTAAAACAGGAGCTGTACGCATATCTGGAGAACAAGGTGATCCAGCTCTGGCCAACAGGACTGGCACTATGTCAGCTAACCATAAGTTCCACCATATCCCCAGATTCTACCTGAGGAGCGTCTGTGAGTTCAGAGCAGGGAGTCTTACCTTCTGAGCTTGGGCAGGTTCGGTGAGGACAAGGGTGAAGAGGCCCAGGCAGATTTCCTCATGCTGGGGGGGGCCTTTGCACACCTGGAACATGAGGAAGGAAAGTAACTAGTTGTCACTCACAGGAGAAAAGTTCTTGAATACAGTTTCTCCCAGAAAACTTGGATAATCTGCAAAGGAGAATCATCAACTCTTCTACCTGATGATTTCCTTCTCCTAAAAGTGATAAAGCATGTGTTTTGGGAGAGAGGTGGAAGAAAAGGACAGACCCTTATTGCCTTCTCCAAGGCTTAATACAGGCCAGCATTTAAAATGGGAAAAAGGGGCACCTGGCTGGCTCAGTCAATGGAGTATACAGCTCTTGATCTTGGAATTGTGGGTTCAAGCTCCACAGTGGGTGCAGAGATTACTTAAAAATAAAATCTTTCAGGGGCGCCTGGGTGGCTCAGTCAGTTGAGCGTCCAACTTGGGCTCGGGTCATGGTCTCGTGGTCTGTGAGTTCGAGCCCTGCGTCGGGCTCTATGCTGACACCTCAGAGCCTGGAGCCTGCTTCAGATTCTGCGTCTCCCTCTCTCTCTGCCCCTCTCCCACTCATGTTCTGTCTCTGTCTCAAAAATAAATATAACCATTAAAAAAAATTAAAATAGATAAATAAAAAATAAAATAAAATTTTTCAGGGTGCCTGGGTGGCTCAGTTGGCTGAGCATCCAGTTTCAGCTTAGGTCATGATTTCACAGTTCGTAAGTTTGAGCCCCACGTCAGGCTCTGTGCTGACCGCTCAAAGTCTGGAGCCTGCTTTGAATCCTATGTCTCCTTCTCTCTTTGCCCCTCCCCTGCTCACATTTTGTCTCTCTCTCTCTCTCAAAAATAAACAAACATTAAAAATTTTTTTAATAAAGTAAAATAAAAATTTTCAAAAAATAATAAATAAAATGGAAAAAAAAAATCCTACTGTACCACCTTTACCAGACCTTAACAGCCTTCAGTAGGAAAGGAGGAAGCTGCAAAGTCATTCATGGAGTAATAGGCCTTGGGCAGGTCACTGAACCTCTGGTATTTTTAAGGAGAAGCCATAACAAAAATATTTTGCTATAAATAAGAAGGAAATACTAAGCATTCACTATGTGCCAGGAATTACTCTAAGACTTTTACATGTACTATTTAAAATCCTTTCAACCTCACAGATTAGGAAATGTAAAGGATCAAATATGAGAGAATAATTTGCAAAGACAAAAAAGTCACTACAGAACTAGGAGTTATTTTTAAAAGCTATTTAAAGACACCTAAGTTCCAAGAGACAGATTCCCACAGTAAGACAGAGAAGAGAGAGGAGCCGGGAAGCCTGGTTCAGGGAGCTGAGACATTCAGTTCTGTCCCTCATGCCCAGCCACAAAGTGCTTTATCTTCTGAATCATGTCTCACAGCTCCCGGAGCAATGGAAGTGGGGCGGGGGGCATATACTTACGTGGGCGTTGAGGGCATCGTTGGCCTCCCTCTCTGAGACACCAGCAGTCATCGATGTCACAATGCTCATACATCTTTCTAACCTCTGCGAAGGGGTGAGAAAAAGTTCAGAGTGTGTCATACCACCACCTGCAAAGTATTTCTGGCCCCAAAAAGTTTTCAAGAAACTTAAACCTCATCATACCCCTAGCTCTAACTACCAGTTTACAAGTGAAGTCACATGGGGGTATAATCAGCAAACCAGAGTGTGGAAACCATGACCGGCAATCTGGTTCTTTAACATAGAAACTGCAAGGAAAAAAAAGCAGGGAGGGAGAAACCCATGTACTAAAAGAGATTTAAGACCATAGCCCATGGAAAGGCACCTGGCTGGCTCAGTCAGCTCAGCATGCGACTCTTGATTCTCAGGGTCATGAGTTCAAGCTCCACCTTGGGTATAGAGCTTACTTAAAAAACAGGGGCGCCTGGGTGGCTCAGTCAGTTGAGCACCCAACTTCAACTCAGGTCATAATCTTGCAGTTCGTGGGTTCAAGCCCTGCATCGGGTTCTGTGCTGACACCAGGGAGCCTGCTGGGATCTTCTGTCTCCCTCTCCCTCTGCCCCTCTCCTGCTCTCTTTCTCTCTCAAAAATAAATATTAAGAAAAAATTATAGGGATGCCTGAGTGGCTCAGTCAGTGGAGGGTCCGACTCTTGATTTCAGCTTAGGTATTGATCTTGCAGTCTTAAGATGGGGCCCCACATCAGGCTCCACACAGAGCATGGAGCCTGCTTGAGATCTTTCTCCCTCCCTCCCTCCCTCTCTCTCTCCCTCCCTCCCTCCCTCTGCCCCTCTCCCCTGCTTACACTCCCGCTCTCTTAAAAAAAAAAAATCCTAGCCCATTGAATAAAATAAGAATCCACTGATATTCACATAACAACTAGACGAAAAGGGAAAGCTCTTTGACAGTGGAATGCTAGCTGATAAATGCATTAGGAATGACTGAGTCAGGCAAATATCATCAAGGGGTGCTAAAACCAGAGGTGAAATTATGCAAGACACTATTTACTTGGGTTCAAAAATACTTAATTACAAAGGGAAAAGAGTAACTACAGGAAATTCTAGAGGATATACCACCTTAACAAAGTGATCAAAGTCAACATCCCCAGTAAGGAGACAAACTGACGACACCACATGCCTCAACACGGTGCACTGAAAAGGCTAGAACAGCACTTGTACAGTTTTCTGTCCCAAAATGCATTATCTCAATCTAATCATGAAGAAATTTCAGACAACCCAATTTGAGAGATATTCTACAAAATAACTGATCTGTCAAAAGCATTTAAGGTCATAAAAGACAAAGACAGACTAAGAATCTGCCTCAGATTAAAGAATTAAAGACAGAGTGCACCTAAATGCCACTTGTGGTCCTGGACTGCTATAATGGACATTGTTGGGACAACTGGGAATACCGCAGTATGTTCTATGACAGTAACATATCTATGCTAAATATTCTGATCTTGACAACAGAGCAGTGGTTATGTAGCTGAAGATCTTTGTTCTTAGGAAATACACAATGAAGTGTTTAAACCCTGAGTGGTGTCCTGGCTGCAACTTACCGTCAAAAGGTTAAACAGTAATATGTATACAGATAAATGTGAATAATCGTTGAATAATTTGGATGAAAAGTATATGGGAATTCTATGTATTATAACATTTCTCTAAGCTTTAAATTTTAAAATAAAAAAACTTAAAAAATTAAAGAAATGGGCACCTGAGTGGTTCAGTTGGTTAAGTGACCAACTCTTGATTTCAGCTCAGGTCAAGCTCACGGTTCATGGGTTTGAGTCCCACGTCAGGCTCTGCGCTGACAGTGTGGAGCCTGCTTGGGATTCTCTCTCTCTCTCTCTCTCTCTCTCTGCCCCTCCCCTACTCATGCTGTCTCTGTTTCTCTCAAAATAAACTTAAAAAAACTAAAATAAATACCCTTAAAAATTAAAATAATTTAAAAAATAAAGCGTATCAATCAAATGCAACATGTGGTCCTTGTCTGAGTACTGACTTGAACATACCAATTATAAAAAGGGGTTATGAGACAACCAATTTGAACAATTAATATTTTATTGTTAAAAAAATTACTATTAATATTTTTAGGTATGACACTGAGGCTATACTTTAAAAAGAAAAAAAAAACCCAAAACCTTCCCTCACAGACATACATATGAAGTATCTACAGATGAAATTATTTATCTTGGATTTGTGTCAAAATAATCCAGAGATTGGGGGGAGATAAAACAAGATTACCAGGGACCGATAAGTATGGAAGCAGTGGATGGCTCCAGGGGAATTCTACTGTTCTACTTTTTAATGTTTGAAATGTCCCCCCAAAAAGTTAAAAAAAATTTATTTTTACTATTATTATTTTTAATCTTTTTAACATTTATTTAATTTTGAGAGAGAGACAGACGACCATGAGCCGGAGAGAGGCAGAGAGACAGAGGGAGACACAGAATCCAAAGCAGGCTCCAGGCTCTGAGCAGTCAGCACAGAGCTTGATGTGGGGCTCAGACTCACGGACCATGAGATCATGACCTGAGCCGAAGTCGGACATTTAACCGACTGAGCCACCCAGGCGCCTCAAAACAAATTTTATTTATTTATTTATTTTTTTAAAAAATTTTTTTTTTTCAACGTTTATTTATTTTTGGGACAGAGAGAGACAGAGCATGAACGGGGGAGGGGCAGAGAGAGAAGGAGACACAGAATCGGAAACAGGCTCCAGGCTCTGAGCCATCAGCCCAGAGCCTGACGCGGGGCTCGAACTCACAAACCGCGAGATCGTGACCTGGCTGAAGTCGGACGCTTAACCGACTGCGCCACCCAGGCGCCCCAAAACAAATTTTAAAAAATGAGTGTGAGGAAAGAAAAGGACTAGTGGAGAAAAGGCCAAGCTCATGCCTGAGGCTCTGGTCAAACAAAGGTGGGGACAGCTGCATCAAAGTCCACCCAAGAGCTACTCTAGTTTCAAAGGCCAACTCTAACATGGCACGCGCTCAACATTCTAAGACCTTAGTCACTACTTCCTGTTCTGAAGAAGCATTTAATACTAAATACTGAGAAGATATTGATAAACGTATCTCATATTAAATCAGTGAGCCTCTCCATTATCACCACCTAACTTACTTCCTGAGTCTTTTAAATTTTTTTTTTTTTCAACGTTTATTTATTTTTGGGACAGAGAGAGACAGAGCATGAACGGGGGAGGGGCAGAGAGAGAGGGAGACACAGAATCGGAAACAGGCTCCAGGCTCCGAGCCATCAGCCCAGAGCCCGACGCGGGGCTCGAACTCACGGACCGGGAGATCGCCACCTGGCTGAAGTCGGACGCTTAACCGACTGCGCCACCCAGGCGCCCCACTTCCTGAGTCTTTTAAAACTGTATCTTGGGGCACCTGGGTGGCTCAGTCGGTTAAGCGTCCGACTATAGCTCTGGTCATGATCTCAGGGTTCATGAGTTTGAGCCCCGCATCCAGCCCTGTGCTGACAGCTCAGAGCCTGGATCCTGCTTCAGATTCTGTCTCTGGCTCTCTCTGCCCCTCCCCTACACACGCCATGTCGTCTCTCTCAAATTTAAATAAACATTTAAAAAAAAATTTTTTTGAAAAAAAACCCTTTATCTCGAGGACTAACCCAAAAACTATTTAAGGAAAACCAATTCCCAATGATGGTGATGCTGGCAAAATGGACAAGGGCGGGCAATTTACTTCCCCTGATCCTAGAAGTCATTACAAAGTGTCTTGCTGACAAGGGGCTGCGCGGCAAGCACTGTGAGGAACCATGAATAAGGACAACGGAAAGGGGTGTAGGAATGAAAGGTAATCATGTGTCTCCCTTGACCACCATCCTAAGTTTGCCTACACGCATCCCTGACTAAGAGCACACAGGTGGCACAGAGAACTGTGTTAAGGCAAGGAGCTCCCACAGCCACAACACTTCAACCTAAATCAGGCCTAAAGTCCTTCATATTTGAGGGTATGACAACTTCACTGCCCATCAGGTCTGACTAGCCTCCAAATTAGGTCAGATCAGCAGGCTCAGCCTTAGCAGACAGCACCCGTGTACTTGTGAAAAGGAGCCGTGAGATCACATGAAAACTGAGCTGTGAGATCCATTATTTCTCAGTCCAGCTCCCGCATGATAAGGAGAAGGAAGGAGAAACAGGTGGATTTTCCCTTTTTAAATTATATCCCTCTGTAAGACAGTTACCAATGGCTGGAGAATCCGTTCTGCCAGCTGCTAAACCCTGCTTACCCAGCCCAGGTGAACGAGCAGCACAGCACCCTAAGGTTCCAGATATTACTTCCTACTCAAAGGAAGAAGATTCTGCTGAATCATCAGCGATGCAAGAGAAGTCAAACAGCAGCTAACTAACGGGTAAACTAACAAGCACGGTATAGAAGAACCCCCTCACTACCCGCCTGCCTTAAGCCAATCTTGGGTGAGTTCCTTAGCCTCTGTAAACCCTGGTTTTTGATCTGAAAAATAGAAAAAGCCCTGTATCACAAGGTTGTTCTGAGGATCACACAAGACAAGCATGCAGCCTCAGTTAAATTATCATCTGTTCCATTTGTGAAAAAGCTCAGCAACTACACAACCCCATCTCTGAAGACCAGACCACGCCCTCATCTCCTGCTACTTCTTCTAATGGCACGTCTTTAAAGATTCCTGAAAACTGAGCCCTCCTACTACAGGACACGGATAAGTCCCTAACAAGGCTGTACAGGTTCCTCTCCTAACCACTCTCTGTAAACTTGTGCCTTCCAGTAAAGGGTAGGGGAGGTGGGAGGAGGCCTGACTGATGGGCCCAGCACCAAGACCCTCATGCAAAGCTGGATACACAGCCCTAGGGGCTGGCTATGTTTCTGGCTATGATGTAACCACAGAGACCTTGGACAGAACCAGGTTTCTCTAAGCCCGTCCTTGATGTTCTAAGCTCCACTCAGAGGCTTGAGTCAGTCCTATGGGTCACTGCCCAGTCAAAAACAAAAGTGGCCTCTTGGAACACAGAGGCCCAGTTAAGGATGTAGAAGTGGGAGAGTCCAGAATTTGGATGCATGGATAAAAGCAATGAGGAAAGAAATGCGGGCCCCAGTCCTTTCCAGGCACAGAAATATAAAAGATCCTGCTCTTCCCAGACTACAGAAATTACTTTTTGCAACAGAGATGGGAGAATGAACTACAAATCACTGGGAGTGACAGAAGGACCACACCCCCTCAGAGAGGGCCACAGAAGTCAAATGCCTACTGCCAAGTAGCAATACCCTGTCCTCTACAATCCCCCAGAGGCCCCTGGTAAAGATGGAATCATACATGCAGTTTCCAACAATTGCTGGCAGAGTGGCTCTGTTCAGAGTAAGCCCTCCGTGACAGCACCTCAGACTGCTGAGTAAGTAGTTACCATCTCTAGGAGCATCTGAAATGATTTTTCTAGTACTAAGACAACCTGACCATGTTCCTCACGACAGCAGCAATAGATGGAGTGGGGGCAGAGTGGGGGGAGGCCTTCCAAGCTGCCAGTACACCTGAAGCTTGAGACTGGAGTCAGAGAGATCCCTCTAACCTCCCAGTTTCCCTTCCCTCAGAAAGGTGAACATATAGTCTGGTCAAAACGTATATATTAAATACTGCTCTCTTGGGACGCCTGGGTGGCTCAGTCGGTTGAGCATCTGACTTCAGCTCAGGTCACCATCTCGCAGCCCGCCAGTTCGAGCCCCGCGTCGGGCTCTGAGCTGATGGCTCAGAGCCTGGAGCCTGCTTCCGATTCTGTGTCTCCCTCTCTCTCTACCCCTCCCCCGTTCATGCTCTGTCTCTCTCTGTCTCAAAAATAAATAAAAGTTAAAAATAAATAAATAAATACACACATACATACATACATACTGCTCTCTTACGGGAAGTCTGTGGCCCTGAAAGACGAGATTCCACTACCCTTAGGAAAAGAAGATATGGTCCAACCTACCGAATCCCCGAGGGCCCACATTAGGAAAGTTACTGAGTAAGCTGCGTTCCAAATATTCTACAGCCAAGAGTCACTTGTGAGTGACATGAGGGTCTTAGGAGAAAACACGAGAGATGACTGAAAGCCAGTTCCCTGGAGAGTTTTCACAGACAGGGTCATGAACTGTTCCTCAGAGACCACCTGGCGGGGACGCACCTCCACCTATCCCTAACCCTAAGGCCTGTCTGTGGCTAGGAGGGGGTGCTGGCTTGTGACCTATAGCCCTGCTCCCAGCCTGACCTCAAAGCAGACAAGGTCCTTCCTGGTGAGGGATGACCAGGAGCCACATGTTTTACACGCCTCCAATTTTTGGCACTATCTTTATCTCATTCCCCAAACTGAAACGGGATGGGCAAGAATTTCCCCTTCAAAGAGAGGGACAGAGCCGAAGAGAAGAAAGGAGCCAACGGTGTCCCCGGGGAGGAGTCACGGCTCTTGCCTGGGATGCGCTTCGGCAGTGTCTCATACTCCGGGCCACTGGAGGCCGTTCCTCATCACATCCAGCTGTAAGGACCCCAGCCTCTTCCCTGCCTTCACCAGGTTTTTGAGGGGATCTGTCATTTTTGTTTTCCACCTATGGGTGTGCTATCTCCACCTTTAGATGACAAGCTCTTCCAGGCAGATTTGGGTCTCCCTCATCCTGTCTTACTCCTATCTGACTCAGCACACGGGAGGCATACACAGGTAGGAAACTACCTCTGTGTTCCTGGGCGACAGGTGGGCCTGTGATGGAAAACAACCACACCCAACAGAGACCTGTCAATCAACACCAGGTCTTGATAACTTCTGTGTGCAGAAGAGACCCATGGGGAGACCCAGAGGAAAAAGCCAGTAAGTCTTGTCCTTAGAGACACTCTTGTCCAGTGAGAACCACGCACGTGGGTTAAAAACAGTGGCAAGGCATGCTGGAAAATTCAAATGCAGAGGGCAAAGGCCAAGAAGGAAAGGGGGGAGCCAAGGCGTGCTGGGAAACATCTACAGCACAAAGGATAGGAGGAAAAGAAGAAAGACCCTCCCTCCCCCTTCTCTCTGGAAACAGCTGAAAGTTCACTCTGTCCAAAACAGCACAAATAAACGAATAAATACTTCCTCTCTTTTATGGCCCCCTCCTGCCACATCACTGAGTCTACCAGCAAACACATCACCGTTCAGAACAGGATGCCATACTACCCTGTAGTACAAACTAGCAGAGGCAGGATGAGCCCTCTCGCAATCAGGGTGGGGAATAAACAGATTTTCATCCAGCCCTTGAGGTCTTTTCCCCTCCACCCAAACTGGTGGAGGGATCAAAGGCAGTCAACTATTTTCCTTCTACAATTCTAGAGCCGCAGTGCCACAACACAGATCTCAAAAAATACTTTGACAATGACAGTGGCTCCTTCTAAAGAAGTGGATAATTCAAAGTGCCAGACAATCCTAAAGTCATTTTGGTTTTGAGAATACATTATTTTTAGAAGCACTGTTCACGTTCCTAATTATATCTACCTTAGCTCAGAAAAGCAACAGCAGAAAAGCTGGATTTATCTAAAAGCACTCAGAATTATGGGGGAGAAGCATGATGGGAAACCAGCCTGCGTGCAGACACTGGCTAGGTGGATAACCCCCAAAGTTATATCCAGCCACCTTCTGTGTGTATGTTCTCCCATTCTGTACCTAAACCAACATGTTTTTCAAATCTAAACTATGAATTCCACGTAACTGCCTGCCCACCCTCTAGTATCTGATAAAGGGCAGTGAGGCAGTGACAAACTTAGAAGCAGGGAAATGGCCAGCGAAGAGCCAGACCCTGCTAATGCACTCATCCTATCCCAGGACAACCACTGGGTTTAATGTATTAGGTCTTACAAACAAAACAGTTCGGCAATCATGTCTCAGTTCTGGGTCTCACACTCCTAAGCAGGTCTCTACCCAAGTAGCAGTGCAAAGGGATACACGATTAACCCTGGGTTGTCAGGACAAGGCAAGAGGAACAAGGGAGATGGGGGGAGTAGCTGGTAGTCTAGAATCCCCATTCAGGTCCACAGCATCACCTCAGTGTACCCCCTTTCTCAGCACCCTTGTGTGGTTCCTATCTAGTCCTATTCTGTATGTATGTATGTATGTATGTTTTTTAAGGTTTTATTTTTAAGTCATCTCTACACCCAGTGTGGGGCTCCAACTCACAACCCTGAGATCGAGAGTCTCATCCTCCACTGTCTGAGCCAGCCAGGCGCCCCAATCTGGTTCTGAAGGACAGTCCCCTAAGTCCCATTCACCCCCTCACTGCCCTGCTGCAGTTGATGGTATCCAACTAAACGTTACTCACTAGTCCCTAGGTCTTCGCTCATTCTAAATGCCCAGTTAACATCACCGTCAACCGACTGTGTCTACATGAAGCATTACCTAACAGGAGGCTCCAAAGCCTGCTGCAAACTCCTATCAGCCCCCCAGACACCTACACCTACACACACACACACACACACACACACACACACTTCTCAACACAATATATGACCTAAATCCAAAGCAGGGTAAACATTAAGACTAGCTGTGGTCTGTGCGTGGAAAGGAATGTCAAAAATAAACTCGGTAGATCAGAACGGTGTTTCCCTCCCTCATCAACACCCCCCCCCCATTTTCATCCTAGTGACTGCTGTTGCTATGACTACCTGTTCAGGAAGTTGGCCCAAGCTCCTTCCTTCAGGAGCAGGAAGTCTGGAGCAGTGTTTGTGCTGCCTCAGAAAAGCCCTGAAGGCCTCCTCCCCGACCCCCCGACCCGCATCCGCTCCAGTACCCCTCCTCAACCCAATGTCTTAACTCCCTTCCCCACCCCCACACCTACCTCCTCTAACTCATCCTTGGCATCCAAACTGGTTGAAAGTAGCAGCCTCCCCCCTCCTGGGGCTCCTGCTCCCGCTCCTCCTCCACCTCCCGCTGCTCCCGAAGCAGCAGCTGCTGCTGCCCCCTTTCCCTTCGGTATCTCCATGGCTGCTGCCAGGAGACGGGAAGAGGCCAGGGGGTGGACGGACGGGTGGGAAGTCCTAGAGATGAGGAACTCTGGGTTGCCAGGACCTGGGGACAAGAGGGGGGAGTGGGGCAGGGGAGGGAAGGGTCCCTGTCCTGTCCACCCCGCCCTCCTCTCCCAAAGGCCGCTCCTGTGGAGGAGGCGAAGGCGGACGGCCCTCTAGATCCTGTCTCTGCAGTGGCAGTGCTGGGGAAAGGCCGCCAGCCCCTGAGTATGCCGGGGTAGGGGTCTGCACCTACGGAAAGAGAGGGGAGGCTTCCGCCCCTGAAGTGGAAGGGGAGCCCTTTCTGACTTCCGACCCTAAGAGAAACAGGGCAAACCCTCAGTTCCTGCCTCAGGAGGTGGGGGAAAGCGGACTCCTGCCCCTGAAGTAGGGGTAGGAAACCTTCCTGGCTGGTTCCCCAAGGGTTGGGGAGCGAGGCTTCTTGGGATCCGGCCCCCAGGGGTGAGGGTGAGGCAGTGCGCGCTATAGGTGGACACGGAGGACCAGCTTCACCCCACACCACACAGAGGCGGCCATGGTGGAAGGGCGGGGGGCGGGGAGGCTGAGGGCGGCGGCGGCGGTGGCGGCGCGGCGGCGGGGAGGGATCGCGGAGGCCGGAAGTGAGGGGCAGCGGTCCAGGCCTCGGCCAATCGCGGCTTCCGCGGTGGCGCAGGGTCTCACAGGAGCTGGTCGACGACGGCCGGTCCGGCTGCCAATGGCAACGAGACCGGCATGATGGACAACCAGAGCGGCCAATCGCATTCCACGTTTCGCTCGTGGAGGGGGCGGGGGGCGGACGAGACGACTTCCCGGAGGTGGGTGGGCGAGCGAGGCGAGGCGATCAGGAAGGGAAGCTGCGCCTGCGCGCGCTGGCGGGCGTGCCCTGACGCGCTTGCGCGGAGCCAGCCTCCTTCTGGAGCGTAGGCGGGTGCGGGGGCCTGGCCGCCGTTCCCGCAGAGTCTGCGAAACCCGAGGTCTGGGCGCGAGCAGACGGAGCGGGGCGCTCACCCCGTAAGCAGTGCCAGAGCAAACGTTGTCAGCGGGCGCGGAGCCAGCTCCCACGGCTGAGTTGGCATCGCACAAGCTGCAAGCGTCTGCGCTCACGAGTGCCGTCGTCCCCCAGAGACTGCAGGAAAAGCGCGGGTTCGGTATTAGTCGTCCAGCACTGGCTCCGCAAACGTGGCTGACGGACGGGATCGGCTTCGTGTCCGTCCTGAAGTCGTGCGTGGTCTGGATCCCCGGGGGCGCACCTGTGCTTCCTGGTTCCGTCCTGCGTCCCAGCAGCCTTTCCCGTTTCCCCAAGAGCGCTTTAGGGGTGCCTTCCCGATCCACACGGGAAAACCCATACTCTGCTGGTCATGCTCTCTGTACAGTGTAGACAGGGTTATCTTTGAGAGGAGATTACTTTTTAAAAATTCTTTATTTTGAGAGCATCGTTCTGGGGCTCAGCATCATGACCCTGAGATGATGACCTGTGATGAGATCAAGAGTCTAAGGCTTAACTGAGTGAGCCACCCAGGTGCCCCAACTTTTTAAACTGAAAAGCATTGTGCACATGTTATTGATGTGGGAGATAGGCAGAAGGAAAAGGCAGAATTAAATTTCCTCATAGCCTGAGGCCCAGTGACACTACTTGAGGCAGGCAAAGTAAAGTTTCTCCAGGAACTCCCTACAGTCTTAATTTTAATGCTTTGCTAGAGGGAAAACAACCTTAGCTTGACAATAGCTAGGCCTCCAGTGTCCTGGGAGTCTTTAGCATATGGAAGTCTCTTTGGAAACTTCCCATTTGACTTCACCTCCCCCAAACCCGCAGTATATAAGCAGTCACTCCTTACAACCCCGGTGCAGCTCTTCCTGCCCACGTGTCCTGCTCCTGTGCGCTTCAATAAAATTACCTTTTCGCACCAAAGATGTCTTTAATTCTTTCTTGGCATTTGACTCCGTACCCCACCATCACCCCAAAACTTCATCAGTTATCACTGCAGGGGATCCTATTTATTTCCAAACTTGTTAGGGCTTAACATTTTAACTCTAAATACACTTGGCATTGAAATGATGTGGGTCTCGTGGATTCCTTTACCATATACATTAACTATAAGACCTCGGGCAAGTTATTTTGACTTTCTGTAAATTATCCTACCTGTAAAATACAGAAGAAGCAGACTGGCTTATCTCTGAATACTCTTCCAGCTCAGGAAATCTAGTTCTATTTGCCTACGCTTTGGATTCCTTCTAGGTGCAAAGCACTGCATTAGCCACTGAAGAAGTCATTATAATAATGTTACTATGGGTCACTGGGTTACGGAACCAGGCTGGAACTCTGGTGGAAAAACCAGGCAGCACTCGAGATCTTGGTGGATTGGAGATTAAGTTAACACCGGTGGGCTCAGAGGAGACCGTTTCTCCAAAGATCTGAGCCCTGAATGAAGGGGGAAGGGTAATTTACAGTTGTCACCTTCTACATCTGCGGTGGGTTTTCGCACTCAGCAAACAGGGCAAGAAGAACCGGGAAGAGGGGTCTCTAAGCCAGAGACCAGAGCCTGTTTTAGTCCCGTTGGCCATCTTATGGTGTAAAACTTTATTCATTTTCCCAACAACTGAAAACGTGGAGATTTATTAGGCGAAGAAAGAAAAGTTAGTTTTAAAACACTATGTTCATGGGGTGCCTGGTGGCTCGGTTAAGTGACCGACTTTGGCTCAGGACATGATCTCAGCAAGTAAATGTAGTGCTTCTTTAAAAGCACCTTACCAAAAAAATAAATAAATAAAAATGAAAGCACCTTACATAGGGATGCCTGGCTGGCTTGGTCAGAAGAGTGTGAGACTCTTGATCTCTGGGTTTTGAGTTCCAGCCATATATGTTGGGTGTAGAGATTACTTAAAATCAGAATCTTTTTTTTTTTTTTAATTTTTTTTTCAACGTTTATTTATTTTTGGGACAGAGAGAGACAGAGCATGAACGGGAGAGGGGCAGAGAGAGAGGGAGACACAGAATCGGAAACAGGCTCCAGGCTCTGAGCCATCAGCCCAGAGCCCGACGCGGGGCTCGAACTCACGGACCGCGAGATCGTGACCTGGCTGAAGTCGGACGCTTAACCGACTGCGCCACCCAGGCGCCCCTAAAATCAGAATCTTTAAAAAATAAAAAAAATTAAAACACCTTCCTTAAAAAGTATTTTGGAATCTTTGAGCTCACCGAGTAGTCACCATGAGCAAAGCTCACCCTCTGGAGTTGAAAACATTTATAGGCAATAAATTATTGAAATTAGTTGGTGGCAGCATGTCCAAGGAATATTGTAGGGGTTTGATCTCTTTGTGAATCTTGTGAGAGATGAATGTGTGGAGATGACAACTAGGGGGCAACAGAACAATACTGGAATGGTGGTAATTTGAGGACATAGTATCATCATGTTAGAAGCCTTGGAACAAGTATAAACAGTGGGTGTTCCCCAGAAGAAATGAACTGCTTCCACAAGTCCCCTCTCTCCATAGAACCTGTTTCACTACAATATAAAAATCAGTCATGTGCATTTTCATATTGAACTTTTTTTGTTAAATAAACTTTTGTAATAGTCAAAAATACGTATTTTGGGGCGCCTGGCTGGCTCAGTTGGTGGAATATACAATTCTTGATCTCAGGGTCCTAAACTCAAGCCCATGTTGGATGGAGAGATGACTTAAAAATAAAATCTAGGGTGCCTGGGTGGCTCAGTTGGTTGAGTGTCTGACTCTTCATTTTGGCTCAGGTCATGGTTGATGAGGGACCATAGGCAAGCTGAGGGCCAAGCACAGCTAGCACACCTACCCCCTCCCCTCCCCACTCCCCCATGGTGGGATATGTGTGATGTTCCTTAGGCACTCCCAGCTGCCCCAGAACAAAGGAAAGGAAAGAGAACAAGTGGCTAACTGATAGAGATCACCGTCACACAGACGTGTCTCCATCAGTTTACAAATATCTTAGTAAATTACAGGAAAAAGGCAATCCCATCAATGGCCTAAAGTCCAGGAACTCCCTACTGTCTTAATGTTAATGCTTTCCTAGAGGGAAAAACAACCTTAGTTTGACAATAGCAAGGCCTCCAGTATTCTGTGAGCCTTTAGCACATGAACATCACTTTGGAAACCTCCCTTTTGACTTTATCCCTCCCTCTCCCCCAACTCCATAAAATGGTCACCCCACACACTTAGAGTGCAGTTCTTTCTGCCCACGGGTCCTGTTCCCGTGCTTTAATAAAATCACTTTTTTGCGTCAGAAACGTCTTCAAGAATTCTTTCTTGGCTGTCAGATCCAAACCCTACAAACCATTCCACATCACCCCCAAACCTTATCAATGATCTTACGGCTCCTGAGTTCGGTTTGTGAGTTCGAGCCCCACAACACACTCTGTGCTGCTGGAGTTTTAAAGTTTTTTTTTTTTTTTAACTTAAACAAAAAGTCACATGCTCTACTGACCGAGCCAGCCAGGGCCCCTTTGCTTTTTTGCTTTTTTTTTTTTTTCTCAAATGTTTTATTTTATATTGGAGAGAGCAGGGGAGGAGCTGAGAGCAGGAGACAGAATCTGAAGCAGGCTCCAGGCTCTGAGCTGTCAGCACAGAGCCCAATGTGGTGCTCAAACCCCCGAAACGTGAGATCATGACCTGAGCCTAGGCCGGTGGCTTAATTGACTGAGCCACCCAGGTTTCCCTGCTTTTTGCTTTTAAAAATTAATATATTAATTTTTATTAATATAATTTAAAAAAAAAACCCGACTGGGTGGCTCAGTTGGTTAAGCGTCCGACTTCGTCTCAGGTCATGATCTCATGGTTTGTGAGTTTGAGCCCCTCGTCAGGCTCTGTGCTGACAGCTCAGAGCCTGGAGCCTGCTTCAGATTCTATCTCCCTCTCTCTCTCTGCCCCTTCCCCACTCGCACTCTATCTCTCTCTCAAAAATAAACATTAAAAAAAGTTTTTTAAAAAATTAATATATTCTGGACAATTTTTCCAAATAAAAACGTGGAGATCTACTTCATTCTATTTAATGGCATCATAAAAATCTTCTTCTCATCTGTAAAGAACTCTTAGTTCTTCCCTGATCTTGTCCCCATCTAGTTGATTTCCAGAACAAAGGACTTTCCACCTGTCAAAATCCACTCTGCCTAGAAGGCAATTGATGCTACAAATACTCAGTTTGTTTTCTGTTTTTTGTTTTTTGGTGGGGGGGTAGCCGGTTGAGGGGGGCTAAACTTACCATTAATAAGAATCAAATAATTAAGCCTTAGATCCATAAAAACAATAAAAGACTCATCAGGCGGCAGAAAGTTCCTCCTTCGATGAAGAAACAACCCCATGTCCCGTGATCCTGAGCATGTTTGGGGTTGTGTCAATGGAGGAATTTCCCTACCTCAGGCAGGATGAAGACTTAAAGAAAGGACTAGAGTGAGGGTGCCTGGCTGGCTCAGTCAGAGGAGCATGAGACTCTTGATCTGTGGGTTGTGAGTTTGAGCCCCATGTTGGGTGTAGGGATTACTTTAAAAAAGGGAGGAGGGACTAGGGTGAAGACAGGAAGGCATGCTTGTGAAATCACAGAAATCATAAAACTGAGACTACTGACTAATGGACTAGATTAACAGGTTGCATTGAAAAAGTTCTTGCTGAGATAAAGGGATAAACTAAATATGATGAGGTTTTGGAATGGTGGTGGGGTTCCGAGCCCACGGCCAAGAAAGATTTCATTAACGCGGTGGGGGTGGGCGGTGCGGTAGGCAGGAAGAGCAGCTCTGGGGGTATAAAGAATGGCTGGTTATATACCATGGACTTGGAGGAGGTAAAGTCAAAAGGGAGGTTTCCAAAGGGATGTTCATGTGCTAAAGAAGGCTCACAGAATACTAGAGGCCTTGCTATTGTCAAACTAAGGTTGCTTTTCCCCCTAGCAAAGCATTAACATGAAGACAGCAGGAGGTTCCTGGAGAAACACTCTGCTTGCCTCAAGTATCTGTCAATGCACTGCAGGTTATAAGGAAATTCAATTTCACCTGCCATTTCCTTCTGCCTTTGTTCCCCCCATCACTATGGAGGGAGGGTGATGTTGGGGCTCCTGGAAACTGAGTCTGTAGGTTTCTGGAGATTAGGTTATTGATAAGATTGCCATTTTCTTGTAACTTACTAAGATATTTGTAAACTGGTGGAGACTATCAGTTTAACCATTTGTTTTCTGTTCTTTCCTTTGTCCTCAGGCAGCCAGGAGAGCCTGAGGAATGTCATACATGTCCCACAGAGGGTGTTGAGGGGGAGGGGCGGTAATGCTAGCTTGTGCTTGGCCCTCAGCTTGCCTTATGGTCCCTCACCATATATAACAATAGGATATTTAATAATGATAAATGTGCTTATTTTTATGTCTAGGCATTATCTAGAAAGTATTTAAAGCAAACAGGGATGGGGTGCCTGGCTGGCTCAGCCCTTAGAATATGCAACTCTTGATCTTGGGTCCTTGAGTTTGAACCCCACGTTGGGGAAAGAGTTTACTTTAAAAAAAAAAAAGCTGGGGTGCCAGGGGGGGCTCAGTTGGTTGAGTGTTGGACTCTTGATTTCCATTCAGGTCATGATCCCAGGGCTTAGAATTCAGCCCTGTGTTAACTCTGTGCTGAGCCTGGAGCCTGCTTAAGATTCTCTCTCTCTTGGGGCGCCTGGGTGGCTCAGTCGGATAAGCGTCCGACTTCGGCTCGGGTCATGATCTCACGGTCCGTGAGTTTGAGCCCCGCGTCAGGCTCTGTGCTGACAGCTCAGAGCCTGGAGCCCATTTCAGATTCTGTGTCTCCCTCTCTCTCTGCCCCTCCCCTGTTCATACTCTGTCTCTCTCTGTCTCAAAAATAAAATAAAACGTTAAAAAATTTAAAAAAAAAAGATTCTCTCTCTCTCCCCCTCTGCTCCTCTTCCTCACTGTTTCTCTAAAATAATAATAATAATAATAATAAGCAAACAGGGATAAATATGAATTCCTGAAATTAAATTTTTAAAAATTTTAAATTTTATTTACTTATTTTGAGAGAGAGAGAGTGAGGGAGGGACAGAGAAGAAGAGAGAGAATCCCAGTGCAGAGCCCAAGTCAGTTCTCGATCTCACAAACCATGAGACCATGCATGACCCAAGCCAAAACCAAGAGTCAGACGCTTAACCAACTGAGCCACCCAGGCACCCCCTGAAATTAATTTTTAAAAATTTGTGAAGTTGATGGGCAATGATTTCTTTTTTTTTTTTTTTTAACATTTATTCATTTTTGAGAGACAGAGACAGAGCATGAGTAGGGGAGGGGCAGAGAGAGAGGGAGACCCAGAATCCAAAGCAGGCTCTAGGCTCTATGCTATCAGCAGAGCCCTATGCAGGGCTCGAACTCACGAACCGGGAGATCATGACCCGAGCCGAAGTCGGACGCTTAACCGACTGAGCCACCCAGGTGCCCCTATGGGCAATGATTTCTTAAATAGACACAAAATCATAATGGAATGATAGAATTGACTTCATTAAAATTAAGAATTACCCATTAAAAGACCATCGAGAGTAAAAAACAAGCCATGGACTAGGAGAAAATATTCGTAATGCGTATATCTGACACAGGACAATGCATATATCAGAAAATAAATGTGTATCTAGGTTAGATATAGATACGTAAAAGACAAGTCATTTGAAAAAATGGACAAAAGACTTGAAGTGGCATTTCACAGAAGATGACATCCACATAGTTAATAAACATGAAGAGGTTGCCAACATTATCAATTATTAGGGTAATTAAAACTACAATGAGATAGTGGAAATTCTAGAGCAATTAGAAAAGAAAGTGAAATAAAAGGCATCCAAATTCGAAAAGAAGTAACATTAACTTTATTCATAGGTGACATGATCCTATATACAGAAAACCCCAAAGAATCTACAAGAAAACTCCTAGAGCTAGTAAGTTAATTCAACAAAGTTGTAGGGTACAAGATCAACACAAAACCCTGCTATGTTTCTGTACACCAGCAATGAACAATATGAAAACGAGATTAGGAAGGCAATTCTGGAATTTCTGGGTTGGTGCACATGTGGAGATTTGGGAGAGTGGCCGGTCTGAAAAGCTGCATGCCCTTTCCCCATACCTAGCCCTATGTAACTCTTCCATCTGACTGTTCCTAAGTTACACCCTTTCAGAATCAACCAGTGCTCTCAGTTTGTGGGTTCGAGTCCTGTGTCAGGCTCTGTGCTGACAGCTCAGAGCCTAGAGCCTGCTTCGGATTCTGTGTCTCCCTCTCTCTCTGCTCTTCCCCCACTCATGATATGTTTCTCTCTCTTTCAAAAATGAATAAACATTAAAAAAAAAAAGTAGCTGTGGAATTAGAATGAGAAAAAAAAGGTGATTCCATTTATAATATCATCTAAAAGAATAAAATACCTAGGAATAAATGTAAATGAGGTGAAAGACCTATACACTGAAAACTACAACTTACTGCTGAATGAAATTAAAGAGGACCTGAACAAAGGAAAGACATCCATGTTCATGGACAGGAAGACTTAATATAGTTAAGATTCCAGTAAAATGAAAAGTGAGCAGTCCACAGATTTAATGCAGTCCCAGTCAAAATTCCAACACCCTTGGGCACCTGGCTGGCTCAGTGGGAAGAGCCTAGGACCCTTGATCCCAGGGTGATGAGTTCTAGCCCCACGTTGGGGGTAGACGTTACTAAAAATAAACATAGTCCCAGGCTTCCCCCCAGCGGACAACAGCACCTCTGTCTCACTTTTTCTTATTTTCCCCTTCCTTTGTTTCCTTCCCCCCCCCTCACTATTTCCCCTTGGAGGTGATTCCCTGGGAAGGGGCAGTGCCTCTCACCCCTACCTCCCAGTCACCCCCTGCAGCCTCATGTCAGGGGCCTCGTGGAACCGATTTGCTGACTCACCCATCCAGCATACCCCTGCATCCAGCTGGATTGCCAGGCACACACCCTCCCAGCCTGGATCCCCCTCTGCTCCCTCTTCAGTCAGTCCAGTCCCCTTTCTGCACACACCCCCACCATGAGCTGAAGACAGTGGGGTGCTAAAGGCCCTGGACTACCCCAGGTCACCACTGTGAGGCCAATAGCTGGGCAGCGGGGGGGGGGGGGGGGGGGGGGGGGGGTGGGGGGTGGGGGGGGTGGGGAGCGGAGGGAGGAAGAGGGAGGAGGGGAAGGCAGAGGAGGTAACCCCATCAAACTGGGAGGTAGGCAGATCCAAAGGATATCGTGAAGTTTGCAGGGCCATTAGAAAACCAGAGATTGTCAAAAGAAAGAAAGAAAGAAAGAAAACCGGAAATTGTCACTCCTGCTGGAAAAGGCAACATCTAGGGAAGTCCAGGTGTAGAAAGTGAGCGTGCCAAAGAAAATGCCTGCAATTCAGAATGATTCTTTTCTTTATTTTTTAAAGTTTTTTTTATTTATTTTGAGAGAGAGAGAGAGCAGGGGAGGGCAGAGAGAGAGGGAGAGAGAGAAAATCCCAAGCAGGCTCCAAGCCACTAGTGCAGAGCCTGACGCAGAGCTGGAACCCACAAACCGGTGAGATCATGACCTGAGTGGAAATCGAGAGTCAGAAGCTCACCCGACTGAGCCCCCAGGTGCCCGGACGCTTGGCCGTCCTTAACACCAAGTCCTTCACTATATGACCCGCGACCAGCTTCCACAATTGTGCGTGCTTGCTCTGGCCATGGTTAGTTTGCAAATGGGAAAGCTTTTTCCTGCCTGACTTCCTCTTACAGCCGAACTGCTTCGGAAAGCACAGATGGATGGCTCCCAGTTGACCCGCTGATTTAAGTCTAGCATGCCCTGGAGCACACCCTGGTGACCTGGGTCAAAGGAGTGTTTGGGGTACATCCCCCTCTGTCCCAGGCTCAGGTTTAGGTTTCCCCAAGGACAACAGCAAACCGGAAGTGCCAGCCAGAGGACCAGCAGCCTCTACCATCAGCTCCCAGCTGTCAGGGGCACAAGCATACCTCTGCTAAATGTACAGTAGAGGAAATGGAAGGGGGTGACTTTTTTTTTTTAAGAGTGCAGGAGAGCAGGGCACCTGGGCGGCTCAGTCAGTTGAGTGTCCAGCTTCAGCTCAGGTCATGATCTCACAGTTGAGTTCAAGCCCCACATCGGGCTCGCTGTTGTCAGCCCAGAGGCCACTTTGGCTCCTCTGTCCGCCCTGCCCTTCCCCCACTTGCATGCGAGCTCTCTCTCTTTCTCAAAAATAAATAAACATTTAAAAAAAAAGATGAAGTCAGGGGCGCCTGGGTGGCTCAGTTGGTTAAGCGACCGACTTCAGCTCAGGTCATGATCTCGCAGTTGGTGAGTTCAAGTCCCACGTCGGGCTCTGTGCTGACAGCTCAGAGCCTGGAGCCTGCTTCGGATTCTGTGTTTCCCACTCTCTCTACCCCTCCCCTGCTCACGCCCTGTGTCTCTCTATCTCTCAATAATAAATAAACGTTAAAAAAAAGTTTAAAAAAATTTGTTTTAATGTTTATTTATTTTTGAGACAGAGAGAGAGCATGAAGGGGGGAGGGTCAGAGAGAGACGGAGACACAGAATCTGAAACAGGCTCCAGGCTCTGAGCTGTCAGCACAGAGCCTGATGCGGTGCTCGAACTCACAGACTGCGAGATCATGACCTGAGCCAAAGTCGGTCGCCCAACTGACTGAGCCACCCAGGCGCCCCCAAAAAAAGTTTTAAAAAAGACAAAGTCAGACGCTCAACTGACCGAGCCACCCAGGCGCCCCAATAAATTAACATTTCAAAAAAAATTTTTTTAAAAAGGAAGACTTTCAGGAAACTTAAATGCACATACTAAGTGAAAGAAGCCATCTGAAAAGGCTACATAGTGTGTGATTCCAACTTTATGACACTCTGGAAAAGGCAAACCTGGAGAGAGTATCAGTGATCGCTAGGGGCTGGGAAACAGGGTGGAGGTAGGAACAGGCAGAACCCAGGATTTTTAGAGCAGTAACGACCGTATGATGTCATAATGATAGAGCCATGTCATTTTATGTTTGTCCAAGCCCACGGAAGGTACAACGGCAAGAGGGAACCACCATGTGAACGACGGACCCTGTGTGGTTGCGGTGTGCCACTTCAGGTTTGTCAGCTGTAATGAACGTACCGCTCTGGGGAGGCGGTTCGTAATGGGGGAGGCCGTGCAAGTGTGGGGGCAGAGGGCGTGTGGGAATCTCTGCACCTTCCCCTTCCTCTCAATTTTGCTGGGAACCTTCAATTGCTCTAAAAAAAAAAAGTTGTCTTTTTTTTTAAAGTTTATTTATTTATTCTGGGAGAGAGAGAGAGAGAGCATGAGTAGGAGAGGGGCAGAGAGAGAAGGAGAGAGAGAATCGTAAGCAGGCCCGATGCTGACAGCACAGAGCCGGATGTGGGGCTTGATCTCACAACCGTGAGATCATGATCTGAGCTCAAATCAAGAGTTGGACACTCAACTGACTGAACCACCCAGGCGCCCTATCCTTTAAACAATGTTTTAAGACTTTTTAAAAAAAAAATGTTTATTTATTTTTGAGACCGAGAGAGACAGAGCATGAATGGGGGAGGGGCAGAGAGAGAGGGAGACACAGAATCCAAAGCAGGCTCCAGGCTCTGAGCTGTCAGCACAGAGCCCACGCGGGGCTCGAACTCACGGACTGTGAGATCATGACCTGAGCTGAAGTTGGACACTTAACCGACGGAGCCACCCAGGCACCCCATGACTTTTTTTTTTTTTTTTTAGGGGCACCTGGGTGGTTCAGTCAGTTAAGCATCCGACTCTTGATTTTGACTCAGATCACAATCCCAGAGTTGAGAGATTGAGGGCCAGGTTGGGTTGAGCTTGGAGCTTCCTTGGAATTCTCTCTCTCCCTCTCCTTCTGTCTGCCCCCTGAAAGCGAACATGTGCTCTCTCTCTCGCTCTCAAAATAAATAAATAAACTTCAAATAAATAAATTTTAAAAGGACAAATGAAACTGAACTGTGACACTTTTCATCTGTCAAGTTGGTAAAAATCCCCAAGTTTGAAAAGACTTGTCAAAGTTCTAGGGAATTAGTGACACTCACGCATTCCTGGTGGGTGTGCAAGATGGTAGGCCTCATGTGGGGGCAAGTGGGCTACACACAGAAACGACAAACACGCGTACCCTTTGACTCAGCAACCCCACTTGCAGGAGGCTATCATTAGGTATACCACGTAGAACGTGACATAGATCTGAAGTTACACATTAGGTATGAGATTGAACACTACAGCATTGTATGTAATAGCAAAAGATTGAAAACACGTAAGTGTCCATCAAGTCAGTTAATAGATTATGATATACCCATACAATTAATACTGTACAGTTACAAAAAGAATACAGAGGCTCTTTCCAAACTAATCTATTATTAAGTGAGCTAACAAGGTGCTACCTTTTGTGTAAGAAAGGGGAAAATGTAGGGGTGCCTGAATGCCCAGTCAGTAGAGCATATGACTCTTGATCTCAGGGCTGTGGGTTTGAGCCACACATTGGGTATAGAGATTACTTAAAAATAAAATCTTATTTTTTTAAAAGTAGGCTCCGCGTGGAGCCCTATGTGGGGTTGAACTCATGACCCTCAGATCAAGATCTGAGCCGAGATCAAGAGTCTCATGCTTAAGTGACAGCCACTTAGGTGCCCCTACTTTATTTTTATTATTATTTTCGCTACCCTAGAGAAAGAGACATTTATTCTGCTCTGTAAGCACCTAAACTGGTTTATTTTAGGGGAGGAGGCAGAGAGGGAGAGAGGAAGAGAGAGAATCCCAAACAGGCTCTGCACTATGAGCGCAGAGCCCAACGTGGGGCTTCATCTCAGTAACCACGAGACCATGACCTGAGCTGAAATCAGGAGTCAGGCGCTTAGCTGACTGAGCCACCCAGATGCCTCTAACTTAAAAAGGTTTTAAGTAATCTCTACACCCGATGTGGGACTCAGACTTAAAACTCTGAGATCAAGAGTCACATGCTTTACCGACTGAGCCAGCCAGGCGCCCCAAGACGGCCCTTTCTCTACTCTGACCCCTCTGCAAACTTCCCTTTCTGTCGTCTAGTACTGGAGTGGCCACAGGAATTTCGGTGATCTAGCTAGGGTGAGGTTTAGTTGCAAGTACATTTCATTTGAGGTCAGTGGGATATATTTATGCAGCTCATGGCTGCTTTCCTATGCAGTGACTGGTAACCATCCCCGTGCAGGAATAGCTTGCAGGAATACTCTCATATCAGCTATGCAGACACACCCAGCATTATGACAGGCACTGGGTCAGAGACTGTGGGAACATATGTGAAATTCTGAGCCCTAGAAGCATGTAGTTGGTAGAGGAGAAATGAGGTTTGAAACATACAGAGCCTGAAACTAGTCTATGGAAAATCCTTCCAATCATCAGGTTTGTGGCGTTGCAAACGGAGGGCTTGACTTTCAGTGATGCCTCGTCAAAACAGAAGTCCTCTCCCGTCAGGATATACTCAGTTATGTGACACATGGAATCATGGAAGTCTTTTTGATGAAAATTGTGCAAAATATAATTTGCCAATCAGAATTCCTAGTGTAGGGCATAAACCTGTGGCAGTGCTACAAAGAGCACATTTGTGTTTGAACTTGCATGCATCCCACTTATTGGTAACAAAAAGAATAAATTTCCCTTGTTTGCTACAGGAAAGACAATTATTTTTCTATTCCTTCCAAAGAAAACATTACAAAATCATTGTCATATGAAAAAGTAATCAAAGAATATGCAATAAGTAGAAAGTAATACAGACAGTTAATTCATAAAGATATTGTTACTCTTCTAGGCTTTGATATATTTGGATCTTTGTCAGCTTTTTGACATTTGTAATTTGTTGTCATTTATTTTCACATTCTAATTATTTATTTCATACTTAATTTTGTATCTTTTTAAGTAATCTCTGCCCCCAATGTGGGATAACGCACATCAAACTCATGACCCCCAGATCAAGAATTGCACACTCCTGACTGAGCCAGCCAGATGCCCCCGTGTTCTTTTCCTTAAGGCCAGCCCATCAAACTAGAAGCCTCAGGCCCCTCAAGACCTGGGTCCACCCTAGCTGGAAGCCAGCTGAAGAGGGATGTTGAGGAGATAGTAACTCTGTCCAGTGGTGTTTTTATTTCTTATTTTTATTTTTAGAGAGAATGTGAGTGTGTAATGGGGGGGCAGAGGGAGTGCACGTGCGAGAGAGAGAGAGAGAGAGAGAGAGAGAGAGAGAGAGAGATTCCAAGGCAGGCTCCACACTCATCTCGAAGCATGACTTGGGGCTCGATCCCATGACCCTGGGATCATGACCTGAGCCGAAATCAAGAGTTGGACATTCATAGGCACCTGGATGGCTCAGTTGGTTACACGTCTGACTTTAGCTCAGGTCATAATCTCACAGTTCTTGGGTTTGAGCCCTGCATTGGGCTCTGTGCTGACCGCTCGGAGCCTGGGGCCTGCTTCTGATTCTGTGTCTCCCTCTCTCTCTGCCCCTCCCCTGCTCGCACTCTGTCTCTCTCTCTCTCTCTCCGAAAATAGAGAAACATTAAAAAAAAAAAAAAGTTGGACATTCAACCGACTGAGCCATCCAGGCACCCCTATTCAGTGGTGTTAAATAGAAATACTGTGCTCTGTGTGACATCACCCTCTTCCCTATGTCCTATATGAAACTTTTAGTAAAATGGGTATTTTTCACTTTAAAATTTGACACTAAACAGGGTGAGAGTGATTTGGGCTAACAGCAGCAATGTGTGAAAGACTGCGGGTGGGGTTGGGGAGGGGCTGTGTGTATGGCCACAGCTTCCAGGACAGCCCATGTAGTGGCCGATGCAGGGTGGTGACAGTTGCCTGCTTTCTGCCCTCCTCAGACTGCACCTGAATGATTCTGCTCCAGATGGGGAGACAGGTTGTCAAAGGGACGTTGACAAACTAGAGTAAACCCGCAGAAGCTCATCCAGAATATTAGAGTTTGGAGTCAGATCGTGGAGAAATCTCCAAAGGCAATGAGTGGTTATGTTGCTGAGACTCCAGTGTGGGGGTGGGGGGTGGGGGCCACCCTATTGGTGGAAGAGGTAGGTTGGAGGGGCGGTGCAAGGACCGGTGGAAGAGGTGAGAGGCAGGCAGCCTTTTCTATAAATGTAAGAAAGTTTATATTAAATACCTCTATCAAACAACCTAATATGCACATTGGAATGATATTCATCAAAACAATGACTATTTCAGTGGCAGAATGTTAGGTGATTTTTAAAATTTATTTTGAGAGAGCGCGCACGCACGAGTGACTGAAGGAGGGGCTGAAGAGGGAGAGAATTTGAAGCAGGCTCTACGCCACCAATGCAGAGCCCAAGGCAGGGCTCAAACTCACAAACCTTGAGATCATGATCTGAGCCGAGATCAAGAGACTAACACTTAACCAACTGAGCCTCCCAGGTGCCTCTTAAGTGATTTTAATTTCTTCTCTGTACTTCTTCGTGCAAGTGTGTCCCATTTCTAGTAAATAATACAATCATTAGTCTTTTCTTTACTTAAGTCTCTATTAGATATATGTGGTCTCCAAAGTCCCAGTTCAGCTACTGGAATACTGCCGCCCTTGCTTCTTCTCTGTACTACCATACAGGTGGATTTTGTTCATCCTGAGCCTCACAACTTATATAAAAACTCAGCTCCAAGCTCAGTAAAACAAAGGATTTCCCAGTCCAACAAGATGTATCCTCCCGAGATGGCAGTTGAAGGGGCAAGCCCCTTTATCCATTAAAAAAAAAAAAAAGATTCCTTCAAAAGAAATTTTGATAATTGAAATATCCATCTTCTTATATCAGTAAGATTATTCGTACAGTTGTGCAAAAATAGAATGGTCTTAGTTCCAAGTCCTTGAAAGTTTTCTGATAGAACATCAAAGAAAACCCAGATATTTTAAGAAGGATGTTGGCCCAGGATAGGCAGTTGGACTACATGACCTCTACTTTTTCTTCTCTCACATTTGTAGGTCTCACTAGTACCTCTCATCGAGGGGTCTAATCATGTCCTGCATCTCACTTCCAAATGTTCTCTGGACATCAAGAACTCCTTACATCCTAGCAGTATGGTTCGCATAATGGAGACTCTTCATAACACTCGCAAACACTTAACTAGTTTCTATCACCAGCCAGTAGGTGTTCTAAGCATGTAATGGGAGGAATTAACTCGTAATCCTCAAAGCAACCCCCATGAGGCAGGTCTTATGATCATTCCCGTTTTGAGGGTTTTGCCTGAGGTTCCATGGATTATGAGGGGCAGAGCTGGGATTTGAACCCAGGCCAGCTGTCTCTAGAGGGAGCCTCTTAACTAACATCACACTGCCTCTCACTTGATAGAGGTTTGAAGTTGTTCCAGTTCTGAATCCTGAGATCTTTGTGGTCTTTTGGCTTGGTTCTGGCCTGCTGGGACTTTGGCTGACTGAGACAAGAAAGCTGACCTGATCATAGGACACAGCAGCCAAGGAGTGCTGGTATGCAGTCCACATTTTAAAGTCAAAGGCAGGTGGGGCACCTGGGTAGTTCAATGGAGTAAGCAGCGGACTTCAGCTCAGGTCATGATCTCTAGGTTCCTGAGTTCCAGCCCCGCGTGGGGCTCTGTGCTGACAGCCTGGAGCCTGGTTCGGATTCTGTGTCTCCTCTCTCTGCCCCTCCCCCACTTGTGCTCTGTCTCTCTCTCTCTCTCTCTCAAAAATAAACATTAAATTTTTTTTTTACAAAAGAAAGCCAAAGGCAGGAGCGCCTGGGTGGCTCAATGGAGTAGCGGCCTACTTCAGCTCAGGTGGTGATCTCAGGGTTCATGAGATCAAACCCTGAGTTGGGCTCTGTGCTGACAGCGCAGAGCCTGCTTCAGAGCCTCTGTCCCTCTCTCTCTGCCCCTCCCCCTCTCATAAATAAATAAATGAACATTAAAAACCCCCCACAAAACCTTTAAAAAAAAAGTCAAAGGCAGAGAGTAATAGTGGGATAGTTGGATAGTTGCATCAAATCCAGAAGGGGTGCCACAGTGATTGACAGGTGTACACAACCCTGGAATCTGCTGTGGGAAGGTTTTGTTTTGCTTTGTTTTGTTTTGAGGGAGAGCGAGAGCACGCATGCGCTTGCGTGTGCACGAGTGCTTGCACGAGCAGGGGGCAGGGGAGAGAGAGAGAGGGAGAGAGAGACAGAGACAGAGACAGAGACAGAGAGACAGCCTCCACGCTCAGCACAGAGCTCGACCCAGGGCTGGATCTCAAGAACCAGGGATCTTGACCTGAGCCAAAATCAGGAGTCCCACGATCAACCGATTGAACCACCCAGGCGCCCTGGAAAGGTCCTTAAAGGGCAACCAGCCCACCGACAATCGGTGCAATGTGTGTGATAGGGAACTGGATAGTGGGGCTTCTTCCTATCTGGACCATCTCACTAAACCTTGGGTTTGTACTACAAGTCAAGCAGGTTTCTGCCTCCCATCTCCCCTCTTCCTGTAGCCTCATTCTCCTCGCAAGCATCCTGGCTTCTGCCTTGTGCAACACCAAATTCATCAGTATCCCAACCCTTCATCTTGGTGGCAAACACCTCGCCTGGAATCTTAATTTGGTTCCAACTCAAATAAGATTAAACCTCCGTGCAAGGAATTAGGTACTTTTTTTTTTTACCGTTAATTATTTATTGTTATAATCTTACAACTCTTGAAATTTAATTAAGAAATGACTTAAAAATAAAAAAGACTTTCAGGTTGCAAACTGACCTCCGCTGCTAATTAGATTCCACAAATCGTCCTGAAAGGTATAAATCCTTAAACATAATTAGATTATTACCGGAAGTACTGCTATGACAAATGCATTACCCAAGCTCTCTGACACAGAAGAGAGGAGGTGCAGAGAAGTGTCTTCTGCGGTACTGCTCGGGCTGGGGTTCCCTCCTGCCCCACAGCTGGACCTCGGCCGGGGCCCTCCTACCCCACCCCTTCCCAGGAGTCACGTGGCCGGTGAGCTCATGCCTGTGCGAGCCCTTGTCATCCGCCAGGCGCCGCCGAGCGCCAACGATGACTGTTGTTTTCTCCCTTATCGTACTCCAGGGAAAGCCTGCAGCCCCGCACCCCTCCAGACGGCTCCGCAGGACAGCCCGGGAAACCGCCCCTCGTGTGGGCGGAGGTCCCCGATCCCCGAGGACCCCTCCCCTCAGCAATGGCTTTCCCAGGTCTTCCGGCGGCAGGGCCTTCCCCCAGAAGGAAGTCTCCTCGGTCGCAGGGAAAGTTCTCGAGCTGCAGGAGTCCCCGGCGGCCTGGGCCTGTCCCCGCGTCCCCCCCACCCCACCCTCCCGCTCTCCCGCCGCAGCCCCCTCCCCTCGAGCTCCCGCGCGGTGGAGCCAGGCTGCCCCGGAAGGATCTGACCGGCCACTTCCTGCAATTGTGTCTCTGGACGGAGTCCTCGGGCGTCCAGCACTCCCAGTCTCCCCCCGGAGCCCGGGTCTCTCACGTCCCCGCCCCCGTTCGCCGCCCGCGGCCGTCCCTCCGCTCCACTCCCGGCAGCCAGCAGCTCGGCCGGGCGTGCGTGGTTACCGGGGCAACCGGCCCGGCCGGCGTGCGTAGTTACCGGGGCAACGGGGCGCGGCGGGAGGGGGGGGGGCCGGGGGCTGAGCTCGCGCTCGCGGAGAACCCGATCGGCTGCGCCTCAAGCGGCGGGCCGGGGGCGCAGAACCGCGAGGGGAGTCACCGCACCGGGCGAGGTGGGGGGACGGCGCTGGCTCCTTCCTCACCCCGGACCGCCGCTGCCCTGAACACAGCCCGCCCGCCCGGCCTCCAGGTCCCGCGGGGCGTGGACTCCGGGAAGAGGCTCTGGGAGCTCGGAGGAGGGGCCTGTCTGCGCCTGATGGATGGCACTGAAGCAATGTCTGGCACTTTCCTTCCCCGCGGGGGAGGCGAAGCCTCGGCCACCTCTCCCCCGCGTTCGTTCGCATTCCTGCCCGCCTGCTCAGGAAGGGCTAGGGGTGGGCGGCTGGAGCAGGGCCAGCTGAGGCTCGCTTTGCACACTACCATTCACATTTGTCTACACTGGCATGGGAGTGGAGGGGCGGGTGGACAGTCCCCAAATCTCAACTGAGGTAAGACAGGATGCATCCTTCCTTCCTGGCTCCCAAGCCTCTCCTTGGAGTCCCCGCACTCACTGTATTTCTACTGTATGCCCAACACTGGGTCATATAGCCGTTCCCAATCTGCTGTGGTCCACAGGACCCTTTCAGGGGATGGATGAGTTCAGAACAATCTGCATAATCAGGCTAATACACGATTTGCCTCCGTGACCTGACAGGTATATTGATAGTAGGAAGGCCACGAGGGTTACCTTGCTGGTGTCTTTGCACAAACCAAGGCGGTGGCACTGAGTCACTGTTCTTCATCACCATACCTTGGCAGTAAAAAAATAAAAATTAAAAACCCAGTTTCTCTTAAGAATGTCCTTGATAAGACACTGAAATATATAGACATATGATCGGTTTATTATTTAAATGAGTTAATAAGGACTTGTTTTAATTTCTAATATGCTATATATGGATAGATTTAATCCACATAAACAAAAGCTCTTTGGGGCCCTCAATAATTCTTAAGGGTGTAAACAGGTCCTTAGACCAAGAGCGTCAGCACTGCTGGGGTAATTCACAGGCTGTCACGTAGATCCTGGCTGAGGAAACTGAAGCTGATTTCAGACACTGCACTCCCCAGCTCAGGAAGCATCTTATGTGGAACAGAGGGCAGGGAGCACGGCTGTGTTTTCTGGCCACCCGCTGTCCTTCCAGAGACATTCACTGGAATAAAGATGTTCATGGTCTCTGCTCACAGGAGAAACAAGGCGTACAGGGCTGCCCTTCCCCGGTGCACTGTATTCAGTGCTGGGGGGGGGCATGGGGGGGTGTTTGTGGCCCATGTGGGTTGGGCCTAGATGTGGACTCCCCTCACCCCCTAGGTTCACCTGTAGTCCCCTTTCCTGTTACCTCTAAAGTGGCTCTTCCCCCTCCCCATAGAAGTCACAGTGTCTCAAAGTGGAGTCCACACCCTAGCCTGGCTTGAGTCCGGGTGGAGAGTGGGTACACTTGTCTGCGTGTGCCACTGGATATGACTGTGTGCTTTGGTCCAGTCCCATGAACTCCGAGTCCTCCCCAACACCAGTCCTCCACCAGAGGTCACACCTGGTGTCTCCACTGGGGTTAGCACGTTTGGGTTGTTCAAACTACTTCTCCGATCCTTTTGGCAGTGGTGGGGCTGCTGTGAGTGAGGCCAGGACCTGGAACCTCTCTGTTGCCTCTGGCGCAGGGAAGGGGGTGTAGAAGGCCAAGGTGGGGGGGGGCAGGTCAGCCTCGAGTGCTACCGCCCCGCTCCCCTAGGAGCCAGTAGGTCCGCACTTTGCCTTTGCCCTGGAGGGAGAGAGAAGAGGAGGCTGGCGTAGGGAGCAGCGCACTGACCCACTTCCCCAAATCAGAGGAAAGGCCTGGGGATGGGAGTGGGCTTGGCTGCTTGAGAAGGGGTCTGGGGAGGCACCCTCTGGTCCACAAGGGATGGTGAGGGTAGGGGCTTTCCTCTCTACCTTCATTTCTACGTCCCCTCGAAGCTCCAGCTCGAAACCACCAAACTCTTCCAGGACAGCCTTGGTCTCAGAAGACAAGTGGATCTTCAGGGCTGGGAAGGACAAGGGAGCGTGGGGGGTGGAAGCAATGGGAGCGGGGAGACTGGGAACTGCAGGACTCCATTCTTTCTCAGGAAGCCTCCTCCTTCAGAGTCCCACCCCTCCACGTGGAGTCTGGCCATTCTGGCCTCTCCCTCAGAATTTGACGGCTGCGTTGTCCAACACCGTAGCCACTAGTCACCGGTGGCTATTCACGTTTAAGTTAATTAAAACTAAATACAGCTAGAAATCCGGGCTTCATTTGCACGAGCACACTTCAAGCGATCAATACCATCCTGTGGCAGAGACTACGGTGATGGACAACCCGGATGATAGAAAGAAAGTTCCAGTAGATAGCATTCTAGCGTGTCACCAGGCTCCAGACAGACAGTGTAGCACGGTGGTTAGGGGCTCAGACTTTGGGTCCTGCTCTGTCTAGTGAGTCCCAGCTGGCACAGTTGCTTGGAGAAGTAATGTAAACTCTCTGTGCCTCCTTTTCCTAGTCCAACAAATGCTGATGGTGACAGTATCCATGTCAAGGCCTTGTAATGAGGACTACACGAACCCCTAACCAACTATCTCAGCAGAGTCTGGCACGCAGGAAGCACTCCTGGCAGTGGTTGTCGTCACTCTCGTTTACTTCAACGCTCATCTTGCGGCAGAGGGAACTGAGGCCCAAACTGTGGGGGTCAGACCCAGGCTCTGACTCCCGACCTGGTACCCCCCACGCCTCTGTCCATAGTTGCTCCCACCACTCCTGGGGGATACATCGGAGCGGCCTCGTTTTGCTGTTGAAACATTTCTGAGAGGGGCGCCTGGGTGGCTCAGTCGGTTTAGCGGCCGACTTCGGCTCAGGTCACGATCTCACGGTCCGTGAGTTCGAGCCCCGCGTCGGGCTCTGTGCTGACTGCTCAGAGCCTGGAGCCTGTTTCAGATTCTGTGTCTCCCTCTCTCTGACCCTCCCCCGTTCATGCTCTGTCTCTCTCTGTCTCAAAAATAAATAAACCTTAAAAAAAATCATTTAAAAAAAAAAAAAACATTTCTGAGAATGTGTTCCTTGAAGACAGGACCTCAGTGAGACCCTTCCTCCGGCTCTGACTGCCCCAGACACAGTGACCAGGGAGTATCTGCTGAGCCAGAGACCCTCTGGGCTGCAAAGTAGCCCATCTCCTGCCATGAGGCTTTGATGGGGTCTGCAGGGACCTCCCCCGGCCCCGCCAGCTGACACGGGGTCTGAGTGGTCTTCGTATCCCAGGGCCTGGCACTTAGCAGGCATTCAGTGCATGTTTACTGAATTGAATTGTATTGCACACAGCAGGAGGGTAGAAGAGGAGCCTGACGCAAGACTCAGGGCAGGAGGAGAGGGCAGCAAGCTTTTCCTAGGTACCTACTGTGCTCCGCGGCCCGTGCTAGGTTTCTCACGAGCCCGAGACGGGTATTGTTTTAGAGATAAACAGCTGAAGCTCAGAAAAGTTGAAGGACTCGCGTCCTCGTCATGGCATATGGTTTTCATACATAACTCTTCTAAGGTGCGCATCTTATTCTCTCACAGGTGAGGAAAACTGAGGCTCCAGGAAGTGTGGCAAATCGACCCACAGTTGTGTGGATGGTGGAGCAGAGACTTACACCTAGCCCTCTGCCACATGCAAGAGGGAGCAGAGGGGCCCTGAGGGTGGGGACCAGGGCAACAGTCCAACATCTGCCTGGAAAGACTTTTGGATGGGGGGGGCGGGGGGGGGGCGCTGATCTCTGATGGATTGGAGGTGATGTACCCTGGCTGGGGGTGAGCCGCCGGTGGGGCCGTCCTCGCTGAAGCCTGTCTGTCCCTCCAGCCACTGCGAGCAGCCCAGCCACCTTACCTTCCCCGTTAGACTCCATCCTGGAGGCGGTGTTGACCGTGTCTCCGAAGAGGCAGTAGCGAGGCATCTTCAGCCCTACCACGCCGGCGCACACGGGTCCTGGAGGGGGTGGGGAGGGGTGTTCCATGAGAGTCAAGTGGTGGACCCGAGGCCCCTGGGAATCCAGGTGTGTGTGTGTGTGTGTGTGTGTGTGTGTGTGTGTGTCTGTCCATCTGTCTCCCTCACCTGTGTGGACACCGATTCGCAAGCGCAGCTCCTCCTGGGGCCGGTGGCGGATGCGGAAGGAGCGCACAGCATCCAGAAGCGCCAGGGCCATGCGGGCCACCTCGCGGGCGTGCAGCAGCCCATTCCGCACGGGGAGCCCCGACACGACCATGTAGGCGTCGCCAATGGTCTCCACCTGCCGGGCCCACCAGAGGATGCAGGGCATAAACACCGGAAATTTCTCCTCCCTGTGCCGCCCCACATGTGTTTGGTAACCTCATCTGTGGCGTCCTTTCCCTGCCTGTCCCTGGGTCTCTGGGTAACAGTCTCTGCCCATGTCCCATGGTCTCCTCTCCTGAGGCTCTATGGCATTCTGCCCGTCACCCTTCTCTGACCCTGCCCATCACCATCTTTCTGTCCCCTTCCATCCCTGCTCCCATCCTCACCTTGTACACATCAAAGTTGTCTATGACGGCATCAAAGCAGGTGTACAGATCATTGAGCAGGGTCACTACCTGGAAGGGAAGAGAAGCCAAGACGGGTATGGAGTCAGGGAGCCCATCTGGGCTCAAGTGGGAAAAATGGGGCCGGAAGGCAGTCGTGATGGGACAGAAAGGCTGGCCAAGCACAGCCTGCCTGGCCCTCACCTGTGGCCGTGCCGCACTGACCTGCATAGGCGTGCTCTCTGCCGACAGGGCCGTGAAGCCCACAATGTCGCTGAAGTAGATGGTCACACTGTCGAAGGCTTCAGCCTGGACCGTCTCCCCACGCTTGAGCTGCTCAGCCACTGAGCTGTGGGGTCAGGGGCAGGTATAGGATGAGCGCAGGAGGTGGGGCTGGGACAGGGTGGCAGAGGGTCACCACACGTGGGCGCTCACTGGGGCAGAATCTGGTAGAGCAGGGCCTCGGCCTTGCGCTTCTCCTCCAGGTAGGCCTGGGTCCTGTCCTCCACCAGCTCCTCCAGGTTGTTGGCATACTGCTCCATGCGGGACAGCAAGTTGTCCAGGATGTTGCTGCTGTGCTCCCTGAGGCCCCGGGAGCAGGGCAGAGGCGGTGAGAGAGCTGCCCAGAGCGCCCTCCCCAGCTCACCAGACCCAGGCTGCCACGTCAGCGCCTGGGCAGGGCAGCGGAGAAGCCCAGGCCCGGGGAGCATGGCAGGGTGGGCGTGGCAGGGGAAAGGGTAGGAAGAAAGTTCCATTCATCTCTGAGACCCCAGAGTCCGGAAGCTCCAGAGATACCGGCCACCTCGTTCGTCTTTGTTGAGCAGAAGCAAGTCAGAAGCAGGTGAACAGGGATCAACTGAGGACAGAGTGTGGGCACACGGGCTGGCAGAGGGGTGTCTGGGGGGGTCTGTGGGGCACAGTGCAACAGATGGCCCCCGGGACTGGGCTGGAGGACAAGAGTATGTGCTCCCCTCTGCTCTGTACCACTGAGGAGGGGCCGGCGGGCCGCAGTGGGGTCCCTTGCCACTGCTGGGAGAAAAGACTTAAGTGTGGGGCACAGGGTAGCTGTTGGGCACGGGGGACACACAAACACCAGCAACCTGTTGAACTTGCGCAGCATCAGGCGAATCTGCTGGAAGGGGGGCCGTTCCTGCGGCTCTTCAGCCCAGCACCTCTGCATCAGCTGCCCCAGCTCCTCCAGGTGACTCTGCAGGGCCAGGGAGGGCCGGAAGGGGGGCTGCTCACCCCGAGTCACACGCTCCACGATCTCTGTGGTGAGGCAGGAGGGGCTGAGGGCTGGGGCCAGCCCAGGGCTAGTGAGAGACACAGGGGGGAGGTCCAGGAGCAGGCCGGGACCCCGGGGCAGGCGGGCAGGCAGACAGCGGAGTCACTAGCAGCAACAGAACCTTCCAGGAGGCAGGTGTGGTGGTGTCTGCAGGGGTCCCTCACCCTGGGGCCCGGCTCAGGTGCAGCTGTGGCACGGCTAGGGGACTCCATGGTCCTCTCACCTTTGGGGCTAAGGTCCAAACCCTCCACATGGAAGACGCCACTCCTCAGGGCAATCTCCTGAAGGATGATTCCAAAGCTGTACACGTCACCTGCCTGGGAGCCCCGGGCAGGGGGTGAGGCCATTCGCAGGAGCTCAGGGGCTGTCCACAACTTTTCTGCAGGTTAGAGGTCAGGAGTGACCGGGCGAAGGGCCCTAAAGCTGAGGGGTGGGGGGGGTGTCGGGGGGGGGGAACAAGGTCCTAGAAGACGTGGCTGGAGCAGTGTGCGGCCATCAGGCCGAGTGCTACAAAGACACAGCCTCCAGACCACTGTGTCGGGCTCCCCTTTCCACTGGCGAATGAGCCAAAGCAGGAATCCAGAATGGCATGCCAAGCCCTTCAGAGGCCTGGCATCAGTTGCCCCCGCCGGGCTGTGCTTGGAGGGGGGCAGGTCTTAGGGGGCAGAGTGTGGGCTCACTGGCATAGAGGGTGTGGCCTTGCTCTGGTTCCGGGTCCCTGAAGCTCTCCAGCCCGAAGTCAGTGATCTTGAGCACGAAGCGCCCGTCCACCACACAGTTGGAAGACTTGAGGTTGCCATGAGAGCAAATGGCCCCATTGTGCAGGAACAGCATACCCTGGAAATTTGCGGAGGCCGAGGTCTTGGGTGTAAGTGAGACCTACAACCAGGGCCAGGGGAGACGCCTGCCTGGCCCCTCCCCCACACGTCGCATGGGGGATTCCGGGCTTACCTTGACGATGTCATTGGTAAGAGAGTATCGGAACATCCAGTCCAAGGTGATGCTCTCATTCTCCAGAATGTCCTGCCGGGCAATAAGAGTGAGGCACGCACCCGGCAGACCCCAGGAGGGGCGCAGGGGCCCCGTCACACAAAGGCTGGGCCCAGGCACAAAAAGACAAAAACTTGGATTTACTCTAGTGCCCCCCTCCCCGTTTACAGATGGGGCAGATAAAGGGCAGAAAGGAGGAGGTTTGCCTGGGGGTCACACGGCAGCGGGGAACAGAACCAGGGCTAGGCCCACATCTCCTGACCCCCCTCCTCCTGTCCCCTCACCTGCAAACTCCCACGGGGACAGTACTCCGTGAGGATACAGATGTTGGGGGGGTCAGTGCAGGCACCCACAAACCTGGTCAGGTGATCGTTCTGTACATCCCGCATCTGCAGGGGGAAGCCCGCATCAGGAGCCTGGCAGAGACGTCCCTCCTCACCAAGTGGCCCTCCACGCTCAGGGGCCTCTCAGTGTTCTCAGTGCCCGTTCACTCTCTGCAGACACTCTAGGAGTCCGGTGACTCCCCCTGCGGTACCTCCTCCGGCTCACTCTGCCTGCTGATCCCTCCACCCACCAGGGGCATCGAGCACAGCCCCTCCAGGAACCTCCTGTAGGCTTCCTCTACTAGTCTCTTCTCCCCTCTGGGACCCTCTCTCTTAGCACGATATGCAGGGCCCATCCCTTTCTTAAGACACCCTGGGGTCCCCCCACCTCCTGTGTCCCTGGGACCTCTCCTAGGCCACTGCCTCGCAGCCCCACTTACATGCTTCAGTTCAAACAGCACCTTGCGAGTCAGCTCGATGCGTTTACGGTTCACACGCTTCACAGCCACGAGGTTGCCCTGGGCAAGGAATGGAGGTTGCATGGTGAGATGGCCCAGTGGTGGTGACGGCAACTGCCGACAGTGGCCCTGGGGCCCGTCCTGAGCCGCTGGAGGGCAGCCCTGCCCACCCCAAGGACCCGCAGTCTTTCCCCTGGCCCACCTTATAATATGCCGTTTTGGCAAACACTTGGAACTGGCCCTCTGTGGTCAGCAGGGAGCCGTAATTGGAGCCTCTCTGGAGGGACAGAGAGCAGGAGGGACCGGTCAGCCTGGGAGCCCTGCCATGGGCTCAGCGCTCCATTCTGGCTGCCTGAGCTCCGGCCTTCACTGCCCTGCCTGATCTCGTGGCCGTCCTGCTTCTCATTCCACGTCATGAGATCCTTTCCTCATTTTTTATTTTTTTTTTTAAATGTTTACTTTTGAGAGAGAGAGAGAGAGAGAGAGAGGGAGAGCGAGCGCGGGAGAGAGAGAATCCCAAGCAGGCTCCACATTCTCAGCACAGAGCCTGACGCAGGGCACGAACCGTGAGTTCAAGAGTCAGAGGCTTTGACTGCGCCACCCAGGCGCCCCTGTTTATTTTTTTAAAAACGTATGTTCACGTCTACCGTGTTTGGTCTTTGAAAGCCTCCTGCGAAGGCGGCTCTGTGCACGTGACCGTCATCTGAGGTAGTCTCTGAGGGGAACAGCACTTGTCCAAGGTCACACAGCGAGAAAGGGCAGGGCTGGGATCGGAAGCGCCCAGCAGGCGCTGCCCGGACCCCTGCCCGGCCCCCGCTGCCCACCCCCACGGGGGCTCCTCACCGCGCTGAGCGTCAGCCGGCTGCCTGCACTCCGGAGGTGCCTGTCGAGGCTGCTGGGCTGCACGTCCTCCCAGCGCACCCGCCACAGCTCTGAGGCCAGGTCCCTCTCGAGCTGCATCTTCCTGGGGCATGAACAGGGGAGCCATGTCTGAACCCCTGACCCCGGGCCTCAGAGCCCGGGGCCGCCGCGTGTGCTAAGAGACAGACGGACGGGAGGTGTGGGCCAGGCTTTGCCTGCCTCCCGGGGACCTTGGGCAGCCACTTCGTGTCTCTGAGTCTCACGTCCTCACGTCCTGATTTGGGAATGGGCGACCTCGACATTTATTTCAAAGCATTGTTACGTGAACAAAAAGAAACATCGTGCGAGGAAGTGCCCTCCTTGCAGGCCTGCGTCCTTAACGTCTGCGCGGCAGGCCAGCCTCCCACCAGAAGGCAGGGTGGGGGTCCTGCACCTCCCCTCTCCGCTCCGTGCACATCAGCCTTGCTCAAGTGCCTGGGCCCAGTCCCGCAGGGTTGGAACCGCTGCTCCCCAGCAGGTGTGCCCGAGGCGAGGGTGGACCAGCCCACTCGCCTGCCCTGCTCTTCTCACAGCCTTATCCCTCCCGACCCCTCCGGCCCCTCTTGTCTCCTCCCCCACCTCCCTCGGCCTTCCGCCACCTCTCCCACTTCCCTGCAGGTCCCTGCCACCTCGTCAGCTAGTTCTCCAGGCCCCCCAGCCTCACTCCCCACCCGCCTCCAAAGCTCACCTGTATATGAAGAAGGAGACGGTCAGAATGCTGAGCAGGGAGAGGCTGCCCACCACGGCCAGAACTTCCAGCGTGGAAAAGTGGTCTGCACAAGAGTCCAAGTTGCAGCAGGAGAGATTTGGGTTAGAGAGCAGGAAGAGGAACCTTCTAATAGTCCCTCAGTGAACTAGGGAGGTGAGTGAAGGGAAGAAAAAGGCAGATGTCCCTCCAGAAAGCCCTGAGTGTGGGAGAGGAGCACCCATCTGACTCCTGAAGCAGGAGCCTCTCCAGAACGGAGGCCTGGAAGGCAAGAGGCAGTCACCTTGGTTGCAAGCCGGGTCCTCGTTGTCAAAGCCACATTTGGGGATGTCAGGAGGTGGGTGGCCCAGGGGCCAGCTTAGTTCGTGCCCTGGCACGGCCACCAGCTCTCGGGAGGTCCCATTGTAGTTCAGAACCACCTACGGGAGGGCAGGAGTGGCAGGAGGGCAAGGCCTGGGGCGACGCTTCCCGTCCAGTGGAGCTGCGCGGCCTCCCCCGTCTCTGCCTCCCCGGCCTGTGTCTGGGCTGTCCACTGTTTACCAAGCCCCTCATACCCCGGTCACCAGAGTGGAAAAACCTGAAAACTACTCAAGGGCTTTATGAAGAAAACTCCCCGTAGAACCCCGACCCGACATCAGGGAGTTTATGATCTTGGACTGAAGCACATAGGAAACAGGAAAAGGCAGTGTTCTCAGTCCACATTCGCAGGCCTAAGCCACGTACCCCTCCTCCAGGAAGTCTTCCCCGAGTGATCTGCTCCTCAGCACTTGTGGCCTCAATTCCTTCCTGTTCCTGACTGAATTTAATGAGCTGTGTGGCCACCACGTGAGCCTGTCTCTGCTGGGAGAGGGGCCTGCCTGTCTTAGGAGATGTGGGACTTCCTGAAGTTAGGGCTGTGCCCCCTCCTCAGAGCTGGGGTTCCCCAAGGGTAATGCTTGTGAGTCCCTATCATTCTGGTTGCTCCCCCAGACCAGAGCTGGGTCTCTTCTACCCAAGGCTCTCCAAAAGCGAGCGAGCAAGCGTGGTGGAGTGACTACAGAGCCGACAGATGCCCTGGGGGAAGGAGGGAGGGCAAGACGTCCTTCCTGCCTATACGGCACTGTCTTCTGGGGGCACACCCTTACCCTGAAAGTGCCAGTCTCAGGATGCATATCCCAGAGGGAGAAGTCGGTCTCCCGATCTCCATTGCTGTCCATTTTCCAGTATCCTGTCACCCCTGGGGCATGGAGGAAGATGGCTGTGTTTTGAGGACGTGGAAGTTCAGGAGGGTACCCACCCTACCTGATCTCCACCCCCCCCCCGATCTTCTTTGCCTTGCCCTCCAAACGTATATGTAATATGTCACATATAATAATAACAACAAGAAGGACGTGTCAGCAGCAGGAATGACTGAGGTTGGGCACTTGGGAGGACTTCCTGATGGAGCGAGGCAGATGGGGCAGTCGTGGAGCTCCCTTACGGAAGACAGGAAAGGACTGGCATGGGTGAGTGACCCCCGCAGCGGCAGGCTGGAGGCTTCTCGTGGCCTCCTGCTCGGGGTGCCCCAAGGTGGATTGTCCCTGCCACCTCCAGCCGCTGACCTTGGAAGCTCCGGTTCCACATCCGCTGAGTGACGGCCTCCCCATCAGTGAAGGTTCCCCCATGTGCCAGAGTCTCTGTCACTGCCTGGATGTAGAGCAGGAGCCCATCGTGGAAGGACGCTGGGATGGTGTTCATCTGCAGGAACAAGGGGGCTTGGCCGGGGTGGGATCCACAAAGGGCGCTCAGTGGGGACACCCTGGGTGGGAAGATCTGGGCGGCGCTGGGACCTTGGGAGGGGATGGGAGAAACCCCCCCCCCCTTCCGTGGACAGAGACTTGACTACTCATAAGACACCTCCTCGTCAACCTCCACTTCTGAATCCCTCTAGGCAGACAGAGCGGGACACATCATCCTCATTTTACTGATGAGGACCTGAGTTCCGGAGGCTGACCGACCCTTCAGTGTCCCCTTAGTTATCAGAAGGTGAGAACGGTGTGGGGGGGGGGGGAAGGGGAAGAAGGGGAGGCCTGGGAATACGGAGGTGGCTGAGAGAACAGGCTGGGCACCGGCAGGGCAGCGTGGAGTCCATGCTGCAGGGTCCCAGGACCCCCCTTACCAGGCCGTCCTCCAGGGTGAAGTTGAACTTCTCCTGGGCCAAGTGTTTTAGCTGCTGCAGGAATTGCAAGTACTCAGGGTTGTCCGGCTCTTTATATGTGATGATTTTGGCGGCCTGAGGAAGGGGTCAGTGGAGAGGGGAGAGCTGGGCGATGACCCAGTCCTCCCAGTACCCTGGGCCACCTCCCCAGTGCATCTCCGCTTAGCCCAAGGTCGGAGTGGATGGACTCCATGTCACCTGTGAGGCACTGCCTGCTCCAAAGCAGGGGAGCCAATGGGATGACTCCTCAAGTCCTGTCAGTCTGTGGGATGGGAACACCCTCCCACCTCAAGCCCATTTGTTCATCTTTTCAGCCTCCTAGCTCTGAAGTTTCCTAGACCTTTTTACACCCCGCACCCTTCCTGGCCTCCCTCGCCAAAGTTCCTGAGCAGTCAAGAACCTTTTTTCTAGAGCCCTTCAGACCCCGAGGAACCCAGTGCCCAGAAACTATGTGCCACCAGCACAGAGTCCCACAGCCTGGGCTTGCAGCCTGGACCCTCACCCGAAAGGCCTGCTGGGCACTGGCATCCTGCCCATCGCCTCTCTCCCAGGGCCTGTGGGGAGCAAGACCGTGTGCACCTTGCAGGCTTTGTCCAAAGAGGTCCAGGTGGAAAAACACATAGTCCTCCCCACTCAGGCCGGCTTCCAGGGCCAGAAGCATCAGAGTTCTGAAGGCATCTGGGGAGCTGCATATGTAGATAACTGGGGAGGAAGGGGGGCGGTCAGAGAGAGACAGAGAGACAGGAGCCTAGATCCCGACAGAGTGCAGAGGGGGAACTCAGGCCAGGGCATTTGTGGACTCCGGACTGCTAGGGCCTCAGCGAGAGAAAGGTGAAGAGGGCTGGGAGGAGTCAGTGGGCAGGGTTGGAAGAAGGAGCAAAGATAGGGAGAGCCGCAACAGTGGAGCCAAAGGTGGGGAAGGTGGGGTCAGCAAGGGAGGGAGAGGGGGAGGCTGGCCAGCAGAGAGGGGACTGGGGGTGGAGAGGGCGTGTGGGACGGGGAGAGGCTGCTGGAGGAAACCAGAAGTGGAGGAGGGGAGCAGGGATGGACACCAAGCCGGGGGACCTACTGGGTGTTCTCCCCCCAACCCCATCCCTCCCAGGGATGGGCACCAGGCCGGGGTACCTACTGGGCGTCCCCCGGGCGTCCCCCGCCCGCCCCTCCCGCGACTCCGGAGGCAGCGGTGGGAAGCGGGGGGGGGGGGGGGGGGGGAGGGGAGTCGGGGAGCGCAGAACCGCGGAGAGAGCCGGGCCGTGCAGCCTCGGGAGGAAGAGCCGCCCCCTCACCTCGGCCTTGGCGCCTCACGGTCCGCAGCAGCAGGGAGTAGTGCTGGGGGTCGCCCTCGGCGAACTCCAGGTGGTCCACCGTGACGTTGAGGCGGTGGCGCAGGCGCACGTACAGGCCTTCCACCACGAAGAAGCAGGGCTGGTCGTCGCCGGGCCGGTACGCGTAGAGCACGAGCGCCTGGCGCTCCCAGCCCAGCCGTCGGTGCAGCGCCGCCACCAGGTCCCCCAGCTTGGCGTGGCTGGGCCCCGCGCGGGTGGTCAGCGCGTACTCGTCCTTGGCCCCGAAGCCCAGCGCCGGCGCGCCGGCCGTCAGCAGCGGCACCCGCCAGTGCGCCGTGAAGCGCCCCACGGGGGCCGCGGCGTACACGCAGCCGGGGCCCAGGAACACGGCGGGGCTGTGCTCCCACTTGAGGTCCACGGCGGCCAGCGGCGCGGCCGTGTCGGAGCAGACGCCCCGCGCGTTCTCGCTGCTGCCCAGCACCGTGCGCACCGTCCAGCCGGGCAGCCAGTCGGGCCGCGCCCTCACCCGGGCCAGCGCCAGCTCCACGGCCGGCCCCACGCGCGCCCACGACCACGGGTACGAGGTGTTGGCCAGCGGCAGCACCACGGCCACCGTCAGGTTCCCCGCGTGGCCTCCGGGCAGCAGCAGCGGCAGCAGCAGCAGCAGCGGCGGGAGCGGGAGCAGGCGGGCGCCGGCGGGGCGCCCGGGGCGCCGGGGGCGCAGCATGGCCTCAGCGGGCAGCTCGGCGGGCGAGCGCTCGCGCCATGGCCCCCCGGGCACCCTCCGGCCCAGCCGCGCGTCGCGGGCCCCGGGCGCGCCCACCCCGGGGCGCGCTGCCCGTCCGGCCGCGGCGCGAGGGGCGGGTGGAGGGCGCCGCGGGGCAGGTGGGCGCGAACGGAGGGGCGCCGTGGCCCGGGGCGCGGGCGAGCGCGCCGGTGCGTGCGTGCTGGAAGGAGCGAGAGCGCCCGGGGGAGGGGGGTGGGCGAGGGCGCGAGCCGGGGAAGGGGAGCGGCGGGCTTTCGTGCGCGCCTGGGCGCCCGCCCCGGGAGGGTGCCAGCGGGGGCGTCCGGCCGGCTCAAGTCCCCGGCTGTCGGGGGGGAGGGGGGGGACAGGGGAGGACCCGAGCCAGACTCCGGGCCCTTCCTCCCGCCGCTTCCCCTCCCAGACTCGGCGACGGGAGCGCCAGCCCCGGACCTTTAACCCCTTCGTCCCCGCCCCGAAGTTGCGGACCTGCCCGCGCGCTCTGCTCCGAGACCCTCCGCGCCTTCCTCCTGCGGGGAGCCGCGCCGCGAAGGGGCTCGCTCGCTGGGGTCGGGAGCAGGACCGAAGGGCGACTCGAGTGGGGGCAGCCGGGACGCTTTCGCGCCCCGCCTCCTCCCTCCCTACCTGGTTCCGTTTGGGGAAGAGAGCTGCGTTGGTTCGGGATCTTGGCAAGAAAAGGTGTGAGCCTACGGATGTGTGTGCGTCTGGGGGTGGACGGGAGGGTGGCAGGTTTCTGGAAAGGGCGTTAAACTAGGGAGCCCAGGGTCCCCGTGACCCAGTCCACCCAGGACCGCCCCCGTGTCCCAGCTTCCAGATTGAGCGGGTTAGTGCGGAAAAGGGGCCCGGGGGGAGGGCGGAGTTAACCTTTTAGTTCCCAAAAGGCTGCGGGAAGGGGGAGAAGAGCGTTTGGTGGCTGGGGTGGGGGGAAGGGAGGGCAGTGACCCCGGGGCCGCTCCTGGAAGGTGGGTTCGCGGCGGCGGTGGGAGACGGTGTTGGAAGTGACCCGGTGGTGGGGGCGTCGGCTGGGGCGAGGGTTTGGGGGGCACTGGACCGCGCGGGCCGCCTTCCCCGCGCCGTGGGGTCGGTGTGCCCTCTCGTGGCCAGCAGGGGTCACTGACGCCGCCGCGCCGCTACCCTCTCCAGTCCCCGACCCGCCAGCTGTCCCGGTGCGCCCGCCACGCGCTGGGTGTGCATAGGCCGTGCCCTGGGGAGCCGTGCTTGGGACCAACAGCTACCACGTAACATGACTGAGCACCGCAACAGAAGCTGGGGAGATTGCTAGAGCCCCAGATGAGGACGTAAGCTTGCTTTGGGGCCAGGAAAATCTCCAAAGAGAAATAATGCAGCAAGGGTGGAATGATGAGCAAGGGATTCTGCGCAGAGAGCAGTATATTCCCTATACCTGGCAGTTTTGGAGAATTTTAGGACCAGTTTTTCTGATGGTCTTAGAGCAAAGACCAACTTCAGATGGCAGGGATGTTCTGTTCCGCGTGCGTGCTCTCTATATTTGCCTTCATTGCCGACACTTAAAAAGCAGCAGACGGGGTGCGCCCGACTGGCTCACTCGGCAGAGCGGAACTCTTGATCTCCGTGTCCTGAGTTTAAGCCCCATGTTGGACAAACAGCTTTCTTTAAAAAAAAAAAAAAAAAAAAAAAATCGGCAGATGGCACACGAATATTTGGATTTCTCACTATCTTGAAATATCATAGTTAGCAATAGATGACTCCTGCCTGCGGCCCTTCTTTGAGATGACTCTAGTCCATGATAGTTCCTACCTACTCTGCATTACCAGCCTGGCTGCTGTAGGAGTTCATGTTTTCGATCCTGGCCCATAATGTAAAGTGTGTGCATTTAGGAATGACTGGGGAGAGGCCAGAAAGGGGAGCAGAGGGCAGGTCATGAAAGCTTTTGCATAATAGGCATAATATGTTTGTCCTTTACAGGGGAGCTCCAGAGGCTACAGAGGTAGATGGGAGAGTGGGAAACTTTTTTTTGGGGGGGGGGGAAGCAGGAACTTTTTTTTTTCCTTTATTTATTTATTTATTTTAAATTTTTTTTCCAATGTTTATTTATTTTTGGGACAGAGAGAGAGAGACAGAGCATGAACGGGGGAGGGGCAGAGAGAGAGAGGGAGACACAGAATCGGAAACAGGCTCCAGGCTCCGAGCCATCAGCCCAGAGCCTGGCGCGGGGCTCGAACTCACGGACCGCGAGACCGTGACCTGGCTGAAGTCGGACGCTTAACCGACTGCGCCACCCAGGCGCCCCTCCTTTTTTTTTTTAAAGTAGGCTTCAGGGGCGCCTGGGTGGCTCAGTCGTTTAAGCCTCCGACTTCAGCTCAGGTCGCGATCTCGGGATCTCGCAGTCCGTGAGTTTGAGCCCCGCGTGGGGCTCTGGGCTGATGGCTCAGAGCCTGGAGCCTGCTTCCGATTCTGTGTCTCCCTCTCTCTCTCTCTGCTCCTCCCCCGTTCATGCTCTGTCTCTCTCTCTGTCTCAAAAATAAATAAATGTTAAAAAGATAATAATAATAAAAAAAAGTAGGCTTCATACCCAGTGCAGAGCCCAACGCCGGCTTGAAGACATGACACTGAGATCAAGACGTGAGCCGAGATCAAGAGTCAGATGCTTAGATCCTCTCTCGCATCCCTGAGATGTAGGGGGAGGGTTGGAGGGTTGGAAGGAACTTTTAAAAAGACGGTTTTATTGAGGTATAATTGATATGGCATAAACTGTACATATTTAATGTATACGATTGACGAGTGTGAACATGTATATACCTGTGAAACCATCACCACAATATCAAGGTAATATCCATCACCTCCAAACATTTCATTGTGTTCGTGTGTGTGTGTGTGTGTGTGTGTATAGAACACATGAGACCTACCCTTTTCAAAACCTAAAAAAAAAGCCCCCTTTATTTTTTTAGGTAAACTACTCCCAACATGGGGCTCAAACTCACGTCCCCAAGAGGAAAAGTCACATGTGCTACCATGAGCCAGCCAGGCGTCCCACTTACAACTTTTTTACGTGGATAATACAGTATTGTTGACTTTGGAGAGCTATTGTATAAGTAGAATCAATTGGACTTCGAGAAGACAGTATACAAATAACTGAGGTTTAGGTAACACTGACCCATTTGCTGAGGAGCTATAGAAGCAGGTTTTTGAGGGGTGATGACAGTTTTATAATATGTGCGGCCTAAGCAAGCGCAAGGGAATGATAACCATTTTAGTTTATTGGGTGTGAGGCGCCTATAGATCCCCAAGTGGAGGTGTCCAGTGGGCCGTTGGGTTAGTGGAGTGAAACTCAGGAGAAATGACTATGCTCAAAATCGAATTTAGTAATTGAGCCCCTGTTTCCAATGGTGGACTAAACAGCTGCCCGATCCCTGAGCTGAAGACAACTAAAAATTTTGGATGAAATTCTTTAAAAACTCAAAACACTGAAAGACAGTGAAGAATTATTGGTGTTGAGGGTGTGAAAGACAGGAAGTCTGAGAGGTGAGACAATGGTAAGACTGCTTGTGCCCTGGAGTCATTTGCTGATTGGAATTGGTGGCAGAAAATGCGTTGTGTGGGGCAAGTGAGACAAAAATTGTAGTCCAAATGTCCCTGAAGGTGAGAAACCTGGCAAGCCACCTTCCTATTTTGGGTTAGGGTCCCGAAAGCTGCACTCTTGGGGGAAACCTTGGACTTGGGTAAACCAGAAATAAATAGAAAATTCACACCCAAGATATTCAAAAAACAAAATTAAGAATCAATCGATGAGTTTAACAGTTAGACTCAACTGAGGAGCAAGGAATGCACTGGAAGAAAGAATGGAGAAACTACCAACAGTGAAGCACAGGTTAAACAGAGATGGGAAACATAAGAGAGTGTTAGAGACAGAAAGGATACTGTGAAAAAACCTAACACCTTTATTTGGAGCCCTGAAAGGAGGGGAAAAAACAGGGTAGAAGCAATATTTGAAGTGATTATGGCTGAGAAACTTAAAAAAATAGATGGAATACATTAAGCCACAGATTCAAGAAGTTCAACAAACTTCAAGTGAGGTTAAAAACATCCATATTGGGACCCATCGGGGTGAAATAGTGGGAAATTAAGTCAAAGGCTAAATCTTTAAAATAGGAAAGGGTGTCTTGGTAGCTCAGTCGGTTAAGCAGCCAGCTCTTGGCTTCAGCTCAGGTCGTGATCTCTCAGTTTGTGAATTCAAGTCCCTCATCAGGCTCTACACGGGCAGCGTGGAGTCTGCTTGGTCTCTCTCCCCCTACCTTTGCCCTTCCCCCACTCATCTGGTCTGTTTCTCTCTCTCCAAATAAATAAATAAACTTTAAAAAATTTTAAAAATAAAATAGGAAAAAAGGAGGATTGATTACTTTGAAAAGAGCAACCATTAGGTTGGCAATTCTTTTTCCACAGCAAAAGTGGAAGCCAAAGATAGCAAAATAATACCATAAATGTGCTGAAAGAAGATAACCTCCAAGCTAGAGATCCCTATGCAGAGAAAATGTCCTTCAGAAACAAAGGTGAAAGGGGCACCGGGCTGGCTCAGTCGGTGGAGCCATGGGACGCTTCATCAGGGGGTGGGGGGAGGTGTCCTGAATTTGAGACCCAGGTGTGGCATAGAGCTTGCTTAAAAAATAATAATACAGAATTTAAATTCTGTACACATGTACACCTACCAAGAGAAACGAATGTATCTGGCCACACAAATCTTCCACGAAAAAGGTTCATAGCAGCTTTACTCATAATGGCTTCAAAGTAGAAACAACCAAAATGTGTTCCTGTGTGTCTCAGCCAGTGGGAATAATGGCTCCACAAGAGAATGGATATACTCAAGCAATGGAATGCTACTCATAAGTAAAAATAAACACATTGCTGATAAGTGCAAAAACGTGGAGAATCTTGAAACGTGTCAAGCAAGAGAAACTGGGGGGGGGGGGAGGGGGGAGTACATACAGTATGAGTCCATTGATGTGAAGTTCAAGAACAGACAAAACTAATCCATGCTCACAGAAATAGGAAATAAATAGGAAATCGTGATTCCCTCCAGGGGCAGGGTAAAGGGGTATGAGCGAACTTTAAGTGATGAAAATGTTATCTTAACCTGCGTGATGGTTACATGAATACATTACGTGATGGTTACAGAATACATTACTCAATTAATCGAGAGGAAAGCTTAAGATCTGTGCATTTTGCTGTAGTAAATTATACATCAGTAAAGTATTTAACAGAATTACACAACAGCAACAGCAACTAATTCTGAGGGGAGTGACGGTGGTAAATGTAGTTACACTGTCTCTGCATTTTTTACGAGGAGGGTATAAGTACTGCATAAAACCAGACTTTGCAAACTCAAGGATGTATGGTGTAATTTTTAGAGTAACCGCTAAAAGAATGCGTAACTTCCAATTAACAGAGGCGGGGAAGGAAATACACGTTCATCAGTACAAGAGCAGACAAGAAGCGGGAGAACGAGGACTCGCGGAGGCGCAGGAGCAGCGCCGCGCGCCGTCGGCTCGCAAGGACAGCGCGTGCGCGTGCTCGCCGGGCGGGAGCGCGCTGACCCGGCGGAGACGCGGCCGCAGGGGAGCGGCGGCGGATGTGCGGTCGAGCGCTGCTCCCTTTCACTTCCCCTGCTCGTTTTTTCTGAGCTCTCTTTCAAAGGCTGCCTCAGTTTCACTTCTAGTCCCTTATCATCAGTGCTTTTCCCTCTGGTTCCGTCAGTATATGCCCTTTCCTCAAATCCGCTTCTCCTGCCGTAAATTTCCAGCCTTCGGTGAACTCCACCCAGGCGTGGTGTTGCTTAAAGTCCTTCCCGTTCCCGTTTCACTTGCTGATGGCAAAAACAGGTTTTAAAGGCTGCATTTTTGAGGAAGGAGAAAGTAACAGAAAGGCGATTTTAAGTACTGAAGAAAATTGAACTCCAAATAGTGTCCTGGAGGAAAAAAAGAAAAGGGAAAAAAGCCAAAAAGCACTAAAGTAATTGAACTCCAAATAGTGTCCTGAAGGAGGAAAACGCAGAAAAAAAAAAACCTCCCTGTAGCAGAGGATGGTTTCGATCCATCGACCTCTGGGTTATGGGCCCAGCACGCTTCCGCTGCGCCACTCTGCTACTGTACGCGAGTGTTTTCTGGAATCATATAGAAAGGTCTCCTCTGGCTTCTGTACACCGCGCCACCTAGTGTCTGGTTACAAAAATAGTCACTACTGGCAAATCTGTTCTTATTGGCTAATTTCTGACATAGCAGGCGTTTTTTATTGGCCTGTAGTCCGGTCTGCCAAAGTAAACCAATGGGCATTAGCGGCGGGGTGCGGCGCGGCCCAATCGCGGCAGAGCTTGTTGGGACGCGCCAGCGAGCCGCGTCTCGGGTCGTCTGCTCCTCCGAGGAGAGGGGCGGTTGGCGTGGACTCCATTGTTCGGGATTTAGGGCGCCATGAGGTGAGGGCACTGGGCTGCTCTGCGAAGGCTCAGGGTGCTCCCCCGAAAACTTCGGGAAGGTGGGCCGACAGGAGCCGGGGCTCCCGACGGGGCCGCGCGTCCGGGGTCTGCCCGAAGCCCGAGAGCTCTCGGCCGGGGTGACGGCGGCGGTCGGGGGCTGTGGAGGCGTGGGGACCCAGCGCGCCACGTCCGGGGGATAGAGGGTGTGCGGGTAAAGGCTCCACCGCGTCGGTGGATAAAGGGGCAGCCGCTTTCGTTCCTCGAGTGCTGGGGGCCGTGCCCCGGGGCTTATGGGGCATTTCTCGCGGGGACCCGGTGTTGCAGCCCGGCGTTGTTCGCTGTGGGTTGTGCTGGAGTCGTCCAGGGAGGAGGCGCGGTGTGGTGACGCTGGGCACCTGCAGCGAGAAGCGCAAGCGGGAGTCAGAGCGGCCGGTGTCCTGCGGGCTCCTTCGGCGGGGTCACCAGTTAAATCTCTGCCCTTGTAGGGGTGACCGAGGCCGTGGTCGTGGCGGGCGCTTTGGTTCCAGAGGAGGCCCCGGAGGAGGGTGAGTGCCGGTTCCTAGCACCTGTGCACGGCTCGGTCCGCGCTTCAGTCCTCCCGGCTGCAGTCTGGGGGGCGCTGGGTGCCCCGCCTCTGTGAGGTCCAGCTCCCGGGCTCCCCGCTGAGGACTGTGGCCCCACTTCATCTGATGAATGATCTGCCTTGTTGTTCTCGTTTTAGGTTCAGGCCCTTCGTGCCACATATTCCATTTGATTTCTATTTGGTGAGTGCTTGGCCCCTGTTGGCAGTAACGGGATTGTAATCTTTGTTCTAAAAGGTTAACTGGGTCTCTGGCTTGTCTGTCGGTGTAAAAGCGCTGAGAGCTTACATTATGGCCAGTCCTTGTGGCGGGTGTCCTTGTTTGAATATCTTAAGGAGTAAAAAGCGTAGAATTTTCTCTTTGCGGTTTTTTTCTGTTGTGGCAACAGAGCAAAGGATCCATCCTATGCATTATTTTCGGTAAACAGTGTATCCTTGTTTCTTTCTGCTGTAGTGTGAAATGGCCTTCCCCCGGGTCAAGCCAGCACCTGATGAAACTTCCTTCAGTGAGGCCTTGCTGAAGAGGAATCAGGACCTTGCTCCTAATTCTGCCGAACAGGTACATTCTTTTGGCTTTCCTCCTCGGATTTCTCTAAGAAAGCCAGAGAAGTGAATAACCGTGGTGAGGTTCCTGTTACCAGAGCCTAAACTTGACAGAGGGTTTAATTGTTCGCCTGGTTTCTCCTTGTGGGTAGAGGGAGAGTGCCAGGTGGATTGTATAAGCATTACCTGTGCTTTCGTATTGTCACTGGGGACTCTGTCTTTGGGCCAAAAAGTTACTCTCCTGGCATATTCAAGGCCAGAAGGGTCAGAGTCTTTTCAAAACCCTGTGTAGGTATTGATTCAGCTTGTCTAGAAGGGATTAGGGGAAAATACTCAAACTCTGAAAAGTTGCCTGCAATTTTTCACTTCAGGGCATTTTTTATTTTATGCTGTTTTTTAGGCCTCTATCCTTTCCCTGGTGACAAAAATAAACAATGTGATTGACAATTTGATTGTGGCTCCAGGGACGTTTGAAGTGGTGAGTCTTTAATGATTTAGTCATAGAAAAGGGCAGCCTTGGTTGTGTGGAAGTTTCCTTAATCTCCAAAGCCAAGTTTGAAATGGAAAGGAAAGTGTAGTGGGATTCCTTTCTACTAGTGGTGATCTCAGGGATAAAACTTGTGTTACTGCTATCAGCTAGCCATACTGTATCAGGCGTTTCATGTGGTTGTTTTGGGATATCATTTGACCTCTGCTACTTCCAATTCTGGGTAATAATTGTGTTGTCATTGATTTCTGAGAGGAATTAGGCCATCTTTCACTTCTACATCCCCCCCCCGAAATCCCTTTTCCAACAGCAAATTGAAGAAGTCCGACAGGTGGGATCATATAAAAAGGGAACAATGACAACCGGACACAACGTGGCCGACCTGGTGGTAATCCTAAAGATTCTGCCAACATGTGAGTGCACCTCTTTCTGGCCACAGGAGCAGAAAGTTGCATTTGAGGCATAGGGATCTTTAAAGCCCAAATCTCTTGCAGGAAAAGTTGTTTGGAAAACGAATGGGGAATTCATTTTTTTAAATGTATATTGGGGTAATAAAGGACAAAGTCTGGGCTGTGTGTCTGAAAGAATGTGTGGCTAGTTACTACAGGGCAGCGTTTCTCAACAGGGGGTGGTTTTGTCCCTCATGGGACATCTGGCAGTGTCTGGAGACATTTGGGGCTACTGGCATCAAAGGAGTGGAGGTCGGGGATGCCGCTGAGTACCCTGCAGTGCACAGGGTGTGCCTTACCTCCAGCCCCACATGGCATTAGTGCCACTGACAAGAAACTCTCCTATAAAAGGATGTGGGTATAGGAGGTGGCCTATTCCCTGAGACTTCCTGTTTCTCTGTTCAAGTGTTAGCTTTCCCTTGTAAAAGTGTTTATTCTGTTGCTTGCCCTTGCTCCAGCCTTGTACGTGGGGCACAAATCGGTGTGGAATACCATAGAGATGTACAGAAAGTATGTGAGTAATTACAATGCTCATGGTCTCCTTTTCTCTCAATCTAGTGGAAGCTGTTGCTGCCCTAGGGAACAAAGTTGTGGAAAGCCTAAGGGCACAAGATCCTTCTGAAGGTTGGTTTGAGTCTGTTGTTGGACGTGTATTCAGTAGGAGCCAGGTCGATAATGACAACTACACTTTTAACAAAGGTCAGGCTAGAAAGAAGAGTGAATGCAGAGATTTTTTTTGTTACTGTTTATTTTCGAGGGGCGGGGCAGAGAGAGAGGGAGACGGAGGATCCAAAGCAGGCTGTGTGTGCACTGACGGCAGAGAGCCCGATGTGGAGCTTGAACTCACCAACAGCGAAATCATGACCTGAGCTGAAGTTGGTGCTTAACTGACTGAGCCACCCATTCTGAGCCAGCCGCCTCTTGAATGCAGAGTTCTATGTTGCGGAAGTTTTTGCAGTGATCTCCAGTGTTTGATACCCGGTTCATCTCCGTTACTTTTATTTGTTTTTTTATTTTTCTGAAGTTTATATATATATTTAAGTAATCTCTGCACCCAGTGTGGGGCTCGAACTCGTGCCCCAGAGGTCAAGTGTCCCATGCTCTTCCAACTGAGCCAGCCAGGCGCCCCATCTCTTTCTTATAAAAGTATTTTGAATCCTCATTCTGGACTCTTGCTGTTTTTAGAAACCTATCTGCTCTCCTACTTCAACCCTCTATTTACCTCTGGTCATCTAAGGGAGATGGGGGCATTACAGGTTTTGATTTTCTTTCAGTTTTGACCATGCTGACCAATGAAACTGGTTTCGAGATCAGTTCCTCTGATGCTACAGTGAAGATTCTCATTACAACAGTGCCACCCAATCTCCGAAAACTGGACCCAGAACTCCACTGTTAGTCCTTTTTTTCCATTTCTGGGATACTTGGGGGAAATTCAAAATATGGTATAAGACAAGGTTGCTGCTGAGTGTTTAGCTAGTTGCTATTCCACGTGAAACCTTCTGGACCTAAGTTGACCCCCAAACTTCACTATCTCCCTCTGTAATTTGGAGACAGTTTTACTAGCTTGCTAGTGAAACTGTCAGACAGGATGGCCAAGAAAGCAAGTGGATTGGAGGACAGTATTTGTGGAGGGAATGGGCTCTTGGAGAAAGTTGTGGATCTTGCGTGCTTACAGATTTGGTTTAGGGGAGGAATAGTGATTTCTGGACAAGTGATTTCCTGGTCTGAGGAACCTGGGGTGGTTTAAGAAATTACAAGGAGGCTGAATTGCTTGCTTAGTAACAGGAGTGTTTCACTGTGGCCTGTTCTGCTGGTCTTGTAGTGGACATCAAGGTGTTGCAGAGTGCCTTAGCAGCCATCAGACATGCCCGCTGGTTTGAGGAAAATGCTTCTCAGTCCACGTGAGTTCCTTGCTATTTGAGTTTAAATAACCTAATTATTCTAATTATACTGAATAGCAGGATACCTCCATACTTCCTCTGTTAAAACTCTTTGGCTATAATTGGCCAGGTTTCTTTTTTTTTTTTTTTTAAATACACCTTATGTAAGCAAATTAAAAGGTTTTTTTGTTTAACATTCATTTGAGAGAGAGCATGCCAGTGAGTGGGGAAGGGGCAGAGAGAGAGGGAGACACAGAATCCAAAGCAGGCTTCAGGCTCCAGGCTGTCAGCACAGAGCCTGATGTGGGGTTTGAACCCATGAACTGTAGGATCATGACCTGAGCTGAAGTCAGACACTTAACTGACTAAGCCACCCGGGTGCCCCTAAGTAAGCAAATTTAGATTGAGAGAAACAAAATGTGTAGTTTGAGAAATAACAACAGCTCTGTACCTCAGGGATGGAAGTACATGATGTTATTTTAATCCCTGGGTTCCTCTTACTTTCAGAGTTAAAGTTCTCATCAGACTGTTGAAGGACCTGAGAATTCGTTTTCCTGGCTTTGAGCCCCTCACACCCTGGATCCTTGACTTACTTGTAAGTAAAGGGCAGTTGGAGTTCCTGGTCACCCCTATTTAACAGCAGTTATCCTGAAACCGGCCAGGATCGGAAATTTGGTGAAGCTGAAAATCAGTCTCATGGTGGGCAATAATTCAGTAAATACATGGTGTTTATTACTTCGTTGGGTTTTTAGAGTTTCAGTTGAATGAGTAATTTTACTGTCCCTATTCCTCTTTGTTACTGATGTAATTTTAGTAATGAGATAATGAGAAATCAGTGAATGAGCAGCTAGTTTCAGAACTGCTTCTGAATATGAACATTTTACTTAGACTTCAGTAATCTGTTTTGTGAATGTTTGAGGTTTCAGTTTGTGTGGCTAGAATTGTCAAGTTTATGGCACACCTACCATGTTGATTATTTTCCAGGGGCACTATGCTGTGATGAACAATCCCACCAGACAGCCTTTGGCCCTAAACGTGGCATACAGGTACAGCATGCTTCTTTGGGTTTGGGGCTGGGCGTAAGAGGTCTTGTGTGTTTTTTTTTTAAACGTTCTCGTGTGCTTCAGACGTTGCTTACAGATCCTGGCTGCAGGACTGTTCCTGCCAGGGTCAGTGGGTATCACTGACCCCTGTGAGAGTGGCAACTTCAGAGTACACACAGTCATGACTCTGGAACAACAGGTATGGGGTCAGCTCTGCAATTGCGTGTTGTGTCCTACTCTTGAATACTCCAGATCAGAAGGCAGAGGCAATGTGGTCTTTAGGGGTCAGGGATTTGGGGGTTCTCACAAACTTTGGTCTTGAAATTAAAGTTGTCCTCAACTGTTTTCATGAGAATATTCATCAGATACGGTACTTTAACTCCCCTTTCTAGTTTACTCTCACTCTGCTCTCCTTTAGGACATGGTGTGCTACACAGCTCAGACTCTGGTCCGAATCCTCTCACATGGTGGCTTTCGGAAAATTCTCGGCCAGGAGGGTGATGCCAGCTGTGAGTGATCGTTGTGGGTCAGGGGATCTTTATGGTACTCTGCTCTACAAAGCTCTACACTATTCAGATGTGTTACTATTTCTACTGTGTAGGTTATGACTTGTATGCTGGGCTAGTTGCCTGAAATCACGTTTTTTTTCCAGATCTTGCTTCTGAAATCTCTACCTGGGATGGAGTGATAGTGACACCTTCAGAAAAGGCTTATGAGAAGCCACCAGAGAAGAAGGAAGGAGAAGAAGAGGAGGAGAATACGGAAGAACCACCTCAAGGAGAGGAAGAGGAAAGCATGGAGACTCAGGAGTGACCTTCCTTCCTATCTTCATCCCCTTTCTTGTCCAAGGTGAAGACTGGAGCCCAAGCTAACTGCTGCTGGACTTCACGTGGTGGCATTTCTGAGGGAAAAGGGAGACAGGAAGGAAAAGAAACTATAGAAGGAAGTGTCATTCCACTGGGTTCCACTTGGCTCAACAGCCAGAAGTCTCCCATTTACGACCTAGGCCATCCATCTATAGTGAAGCAGGAGCCCAGCTTTTCTTCCTAAGACTTCAGAGTCCCCAGGTCCTGGAAACCTCCCTCAAACAGTACTTTGTTGTTGAAATGTTGTGAACTGTTAGTGTCTGGAATTTTTTTTTTTCCTGAGAAAAGTGATTAAAGTACTTCCTCGTAGGGCTCTTGCTCGTTTTTCCTTGGCATCTGCAACCCTTTTTTGCTTTCTGTACTTTTCAATGAAAGTGGTATTTGAGTCTTCTCATTGTAAACACTAGATCACAATTTGAAGCTGTATCTGCATTAAAGTTTCTACAGAGATTCTTGGAACCTTTCCATATACCAAAGTAAACTAGAACACTGTTTAAGCATTTATTGAATGAAATGGTTCTACCAATACTGCTACTGTATTCAAGCCCAGTGCAATCAACAAAAGAGGGTAGACAGAGGTCATTACCTTGACTTTGCCTGCCCTTCAAATCCTCAGTGTAAACAAAGGAAAACAAGTCACAGGTAGAGGACATGCAATGGAGGAAGCCCCTCATTAACTAGGCTTGAAGGTAGAGGAGCTGGGCCTTGAGAATGTAGGTTTTAAAAAGGTAGAGTCCTCAGCCCATTCTTGGAAGCAAGAGCCATAATAAATCCTTTGGGATCATTAGTCCTGCTGTACACAGGTTTCTTTGGGCCCCATATAAGTGGGTAAGACTTAAGTGCTTCAGACAGAATCAACTGGGCTGCCTGTTTGATGTCCCAAGGTCTACAGGGAGTTCCTGGAGGAAGCAAGGCAGCTGGGGAAGAGTACTTGTGCTATTATGGGGCCAGGCATGAGCCCCATCTTCCGGCCTGTTTACTTGCTCGGGGAACCAGAAGGGTAAACTCCTGAATCCAGCATTGCCCTCCTGCGGGCTGTTTCCTTGGCAACACTGTGGTTTAGTCGCCTCAGCCGTTCCTACAAGACAAGATTTGGAATCCTAACTGCTCCGTGTAAAGCTTCAGAACGCCCTGTCCGCTAGATGCGGGAAAATACCCTGGCCTCGCTCCCTCTTGATGTAAGTCCTCTAAGGTGCGAAGAACATTAAATGAGGGCAGCTGGGTATGGAGAATGAAGATGATAAGATCTATTATGGCTGACACTGGTTGACAACTGTCTTTCCCCAAAGACTAAAAATCACAGTGACTTTAATGGTCATCCCTTGAAAATGAGAATACCCTGAGGACTTCTAAAGGATCACTGTTCGCAGGGAATTCCTTTACCTGCGCATTCTGCAGAATGTTGTTGACCAAGACAACTCGTCGCCGGGCATTAAGCAGCTTCTTGACATAGGGGTCGAGATCCAGGGCCACTTTCTGATCCTCGTTGATTCGGCACAGCTCTGGGGGATGGAAGTAAGCTGCAAACTAACACCTAATGGCTCCTCGTTCTTGGGGAAGGCAGGCTGGTAAGTGGGATGAAGACACGCCTGCACCCACATGGGCCGGTCACTAGAAACTTAGGGAAGCAGGAATCACTGGAGCCCTGATGTCCTGGAAGCACACGACACAAACCCACCCGGAGGTGGGCTAGACACGAGGTCCTAAAAACGAGCTGCAGGATCGCGGGAATGCAGGGATGCTTACTCACCAGTAGCCAAGTTGTCAATTTGCTCCCGGAGCTCTACCTGGCTCTCTCTGCAAAGAGTTACGAGGCCTACACGGTCAGTTCATGGGACTCAAAGAGCCGGCTCCCCTACAGGCTTCCCGAGACCTGAGCCAAGCCAGCCTAGGCCCGCAGCCTCCCGCCAGCCCCGCCCCTTCCGGACCTGGCCCCGCCCCTTCCCGGCGCCCCCTGCCTCCCACAGCCAAACCAAGAGGCCCCACCCCTCCCTTCCCTCTCGGACCTGACAGCGTGGACGTGAGAGTCCAGCTGCTGCACAGCCGGTCGCAGGAACTCGAGGAGCCCCTCGGCGAAGAGATCGCGGCCTGCGGGACCCGCCACGGGGGTCCCTGCCCCGGACACAGCGGCAGAACCAGCCCCAGCCATCGCGAGCAGCCCTTCCGCCGAGAACGTGCCGCGCGGGCCGCCGGGAACTGGAGCCGAGCTGAAGCGCGCCGCCAGGGGGCGCCCGGCAGAGCTGTGGGCGGGACCCAGCCGGGGGGCTTCTGGGAAACCGGGTTTCCGCCACTGCCGGCGGTTAGGCGGAGCTGTAGGTCCTCGGAGGCCCCAGAGGGTGCTGTTGGCGGGTGGGTCTCCAGCCTTCCGCGGGCCGGGAGGAACCATTTTGGGGGCGCCTATCTTTGGTTTTCTGCAAAGGTGGAAAATAAATGCTCGTCTCGTCAGTTGTGCACAGCCCTCTCCTGTTAATTTGATGAGAAAACCAGATTGTATTCCTAGTATAGGTTCCTGTTTCTAAATTTGAGAGTGTTTTTAAGGGCACTACGGTATGTATAAAACTGTAGGAATGGGGCGCCTGGCTGGCTCGACCAGGCTCTGTGCCGACAGCACGGAACCTGCTTGGGATTCTCTCTCTCTGCCCCTTCCCTGCTCACTCTCTCTCTCAAAATAAACATTAAAAAAAACAAAAACAAAAACAGCTGCACAGGACACTATCAAGTCTCAAAGGGAATGATTTTTTTTTTTTTTTTTTTTTTTAGAGGTTATGTATTTATTTTGAGAATGAATCCTAAGCAGGCCTCACACTGTCAGCACAGAGCTTGACACCGGGCTTGAACTCAACAAACCATGAGGTTGTGACTTGAGTCGAGATCAAGAGTCTGATGCTTAACCAACCAACTGAGCCACCCCGGTGCCTGGTAAAAGGAATGGAGTTCTGGCACATGCTCCCAGAGGGTGAACCTTGGAGACATCACGCTGGGAAAAATAAGCCAGAAACGAAGACACATACTGTCTGGTTACTACAGAAAGTGCCCAGAGCAGTCCAATTCATGGACATAAAATGTGGTTTCTTCTCTATCAGCACAGTGTTGCAGGGGCCGGAAGGAAAGGTGAATGAGGAGTTACTGTTTCATGGGTAGAGTCTCGGTATGGGATGATAAAAAAGTTCTAAAGAGGAGTAATGATGATGAACTTACTTAATGCCACTGACAAGTACACTTAAAAATGGTGAAAGTAGGTGCTCCTGGGTGCCTCAGTTGGTTAAGCACCTTGACTTCAGCTCAGGTTATGATTTCATGGTTCATGAGACTGAACCCCACATTGGGCTCTGCATGGACAGTGAGGAGCCTGCTTGGGATTCTCGGCCCCCACCCCCTCTCTCTCCCTGCCCCTCCCCCACTTGCTCTCTCTCAAAAAACAATGACAGTGGTAAATTTTATGTGCATTTTGCCACAGTAAAGCAAAATTTAAAGCCTACATGTGTTTTCATATTAAAAAAATTTTTTTAAATGTTTTTATTTATTTTCGAGAGAGAGCAAGCAGGGGAGGGGCAGAGAGAGAGGGAGACACAGAATCCGAAGCAGGCTCCAGGCTCTGAGCTGTCAGCACAGAGCCTGATGCAAGGCTTGAACCCATGAACCGTGAGATCATGACCTGAGCTGAAGTCAGATGCTTAACCCACTGAGCCACCCAGGCAGCCCCCCCCCCAAATTTTTTTTAGTGTTTATTTTTGGGAGAGAGACAGAGTGCGAGCGGGGGAGGGGCAGAGGGAGGGAGACAAAGAATCCCAAGCAGGCTCCAGACTTGGAGCTGTCAGCACAGAGCCTGATGCGGGGCTTGAACTCACAAGCTGTGAGATCATGACCCGAGCTGAAGTCGGACACTTAACCGACTGAGCCCCCCGGAAGCCACCCCCACACCCCCGAATTTTGTTTAATGTTTCTCTATTTTTGAGAGAGAGAGAAACAGAATGCCAGTGGAGGCAGGGCAGAGAGACAGAGGGAAACACGGAATCTGACGCAGGCTCCAGGCTCTGAGCTGTCAGCACAGAGCCCGACGTAGGGCTTGAACCCATGAGCCATGGGATCATGACCTGAGCTAAGTCAGACACTTAACCAACTGAACCATCCAGGCACCTGTGTTTTTTCCTTCCCTCAAAAAGCTTCCTTAGTTTTGTTGCATTTTTCATGCCTTTCCAGAGAGTCTACATACATGTCTTGAATTCTCAACATGAGGCCCAGTCTCTTAAGCTCCAGTGCGTTCCAGCGGCTCGCAGTCCTGTGGGCCGTGGGGTGCAGTGAGTGCAGAAGCGCTCTTGGACGGCAAAGGGGTCCCCGGACATAGATGGCACCAGAATGTTCAGCCTCGAGCTTCCTCCTCAGGAACAAAAGAGGAGGTGTTTAAATCGCTGTGGAGGAGTGGTGGTCCACAGCTGAAAACCCGAGGCCCCAAGTGTGATCCCTTTTAAAGCCTTGTACGCTTTTTGTCGTGTTGTCTTTGTCTTCCTGTATCTTTCCCTCTAGTGATCAGAGCTGAGAGTCTCAGGAGAGGCTGCAGGCTTATTATGGGAGTAAGCGACGGGAAGGGGTAACTCTGGTACCTGCAGCCCGCCCCAGAGTCAGGCCTTGTGAGGGGGAGCCCAGGGGATGGAGGGAGTGAGGACAGTGTTGAGGAGGAAAGGGAGAAAGGCCACATCCTTGAGGCCTGTGCTGTAGAGAGAGAGAAAAGGGCTGGCCGGGGCTGGGAAAGGAGGTTGGTGGCTCAATGTCTCTACAAGAAGCCCCCAAGTTAGGTCACAGTCCCTTCAGGTACATTTTTGAAGTAGGGTTGTGAAATTTGTAAAACAACAATCAAAAAGCCCCGGGACACTAGGTAAATGTGGATTTCAGATAAAAACAAAATTTCTCAATAGAAGTATTTTATCTGGTAACCCTACTTCAAAGGCTGGTTCTCTGGGAAAAATCACTCTGTGTTTTGCTTCTGTGCTTTCCTTCCCACTCTTATCACCTCCAGTCGGCACTTCTCTCTCCTGAGGGCCCTGCCACAGCCTCCTGACTGATCTTGCCTGCTGGCTCCCTCCCCTCCAGGTCAGTCTGCACTCTAGAATACCAGATTACGTAATAACCCTGCTCAGAGAATACACATGCTGAAAGGGACTTTGTTGTATTCATTCATTCATCTTCAAAGTAATCTCTACCCCCAATGTGGGGCTTGAACTCACCGCCCAGAGATCAAGAGTCACAGGCTCTACTGACTGAGCCAGCCAGGCACCCCGAAAGGGACTTTAGAATCCATGTTTCCACAGTTTCTTGGACACATCTGATGAGGTTTTTGGGGTGATAGTGGGGTTCATGGGGTTGGAGCCAACAGCCAAGAAAGAATTCTTAAAGACATCTTTGGTGCAAAAAAGGTGATTTGATTAAAGCACGGGGACAGAACCCGTGCGCAGGAAGAGCTGCCCTGGGACCATGAAGAGACACTGGTTATATATACTATGGAGCTGGGGGAGGTAAAGTCCAGGGGAAGTTTCTAGTGAGACTTTCATATGCTAAAGAAGGCTCGCAGGATATTGGCGGCCTTGCCTGTGGAGAGAAGGTTGTTTTCATTCTAGCAAAGCCATCAGCATTGAGACTGTAGGGAGTTCCTGGAAAAACGTTTTACTCTGCCAGCCTCAAGTATTTGTCAACGGGCTGCAGGTTATTAGGAAATTTAATTCTATCTGCCATTTTCTTCTGCTTTTGTTTCCCACATCAACGTCTGTAAGGGAGACCAGGCAAGGGACTTTTCGAGAGGAAAACCAAGGCCCAAGATGGGATTACTTATGTCAGGCCAAGTCACAAACCTGGGCTTCATACCTAACCTAATTGCAGTTTCAACCTCTCCCAGAAATGTAGTCTTAACTGGTCCGTCGGGAGTGTCTGGTCAGCACCCAAGGCAGTTTGTCACAAGGGCCCTCTCCAGCCTACAAAGGAGGGTGAGGTAATCTGCATGATAAGACCCCTCCCGCCTCCCCCTGGGGGAATTTCTTCGGGTTAGCCAACAGAGGAGAGAGAGGAGATGGGGGGAAACTAGAAAGATAAAGGCCTGCCTCCACGGCCTTCTCACGCTCCTCAGTGCCTCTGAGGTCAGAACTCCATTTTCAGCGTCTGACCCCTTGTAACAAGCAGGAGTCCTGGAGTCTACCCAGATCCTGGTCTGGCCAGGGAACCCACTCATGGGGCATGTGGGGACGGCAGCCCTCCAGAAGCACCAGTTGGGGAAAAAAGCTGGAATCTCAGACCTCATTGCCCGCTCCACCCCTTCCCACACCCATCCTGCTGCTTCCCCTTGGGCTATGCTACTGAAGCACTGTAGTAGGGCTCCCTAGACCATGTTCTGGGGGCCTCCCAGAAAGGGGAATGGATGAGGAAATCCATTAACTGGACCTCTCAGGCCCCCTTCCCGGTTAAAGCCCTCCTCCCCCAAGCAGGACCCTCTGAAAGCCCTGTCCCCCCTCCCCCCGCAGCTCCATACTGGGTGTGGGGGCGCAATTGGCCTGCTGGACCAAGGGCATGGTGGTTGTACCACCTGAGCCACTGCACCTTCTCCCTACAGAGCTTCCTCAGGACCTATCCCGGGACCCAGAGCCAGCAAGGAGGGGACAGTCAACCTAAGTACCGCTCAGGTGGTAGGGACATCAGGGGAGATCAGAGATTGGGAGGGGGAGTTCTTATGACCTACATCTCCTACAGCCTCTGTGGAAAAGCCAAGAACTGAAGGGCCACTGCTCCCGCTCTCTCTCTTTTAAAATAATAAGCACTAAAAAATAAAATAAAATAAAATAAAATAAAATAAAATAAAATAAAATAAAATAAAATAAAATAAAATAAAATAAAATAAAAGAGATGCTGAGAGTGAAGTATGTGTGGGAAGGGCACAGGACTTCCGTGCCCTCCAGGAGCACCATTCTCCCCAAATCCCTACGAGTTCACCAATCCTGAGGCTCCCTGAACCCCATCTTAGGGGTTCTGTAGAGGCTTCATGACACACGCTTGGTTGCTTAACTCATTGGCCGCTGGGGATGGATGGACCCTCTCCCCTCCCTGGAGGAACTTCCAGTCCCACCCTCCAGTCACTGAGTTCTTACCGGCCTGCATCCTTGTCACCTAGAGGCTTTCCGCAAGTCAATATTAACACAGCAAAAGACCCTTTATTGTCCTTCGTAATAGGAAACTTCCAGGTTTTAGCAGCTCTGTGCCAGGAACAGGATGAAGACCAAATATACATTTCTTGTTATAAACTACAAATACCACACCATGGATCTGTTTAAATCTTAGGCAGATAGTCACCTTATACTAAAGGGTAAAGAAATTCAATAAATCAAACCTCAATAGAGAATCTAGTGAATCCTTTAAAGAGGCTTCGTGAGGCCTGCCCTGCACCAGACCTGCTGGCCTGACCTGCCCTGCACAGGAAGAGGACCATGACTGAGTATTGCTAGCATCACAGGTCCCAGGGTCATCCTGGCCTGTCTCCACCCTCAGGGATCCCCCTATCTTGCCCTCCTTTGCCCCTGAGCATGTAGTCAAAGGCCCTCACGAGCCAGGGAACACTGCAGGCTGGAGAGCACACCCAAGCAGGAGTATAGGGTAGCCAGATGGCTCCTGGAACATCTCCCACAACCAGGTAAAAATGGGGAGATGGTGTCTGGGGAAGGTCAGAAATCAGACCATATACCCCCATTGTGGCCACTGCATCTGTTTGCGTATAGGGAGGGAGTGGACCCTTAAGAGGTCCCTGGAGCCCAGGGAAATGGAGGCTTGGGCTCCCTTGCTCTTCCCTCGTTGCCTGGAGAACCAGTGGGATAGGTATTGGGGCTTCACAGGGGACGGATGGGATAGCCCATGGGAAGAGGAACAGGGACGCAGAGGCCAGGCCCTCATCCCAGGTCCCAGCCTCTCTGGGCCCCACTTACCATGCTGGTCTGGGCTGTGTATTGGCTGGAGCTACCTGATGAGGCTCCAGGAAGCCTGTAAGAGGGGAGGTAGGTGCTGCTGTTTGGGCCTATGGAGGCCGGGGTCCTATGCTCAGCCAGAGCCTCTTGCCTGGAGGCCTGGCTCCTTCTAGGGCGTGGGGCCACGGGGAGTGGGCAGCAATGTCGCCACTGGTTCCAGACCAGGTGTCGTGGGATTGCTGCAGGGGAGGGGAACAGGGAGCCGCCGACGCCCTGCTTTCCCTCAGGTCCTTGCTCAGGCCAACAGACACTCAGACGTTAGAGGAAAGTGTCGAGGGTGTGGGCTTCTCCCCAGGTTCAGGCCCAGACCGCTCCAGGTACTGCACAAACCCAACAGCCCTGATGGCCTCCCAGCCCCCACCCTTGCTCCCTCTAACCCATCTGCATCTCCCACCAGCATTGTGTAAACCACCCCACAATTTACACGGCTCCCCACCACCCCAAGCTCTTTGGCGACAGACTGTGGGCTACCTGGTCGTATCAGTGGCGTCTCCCAACCCACCTCAGAGGTCCGCTGTACACTCATTCCCCAGCATGCACAACACTTTGAAGCCTCTGTTTGTATTTGTTGTTCCCTACACTTGGCATGTTCTTCCCCCTCCTGTCCCAAGGCCCTTCTAACAAATCACGCTTTTTTGGTGTCCACTTGGTGAGCCCTTGGTAGACGGGTGGCTGAAGGAGCTGGGCGGGATCTCCTTGTCCTTCTCTACCCTGGACACTCACCTGGGACTGAGGGTTGCAGAAGTGGGAACAGGGCTGAGGAGATGCTGGGAACCAGGGTGAGCAGCAAGGGGGCCTAGAGGGCCCAAGCCCAGTAGAGGAGTTCCTTTTGCCCACTGCTGGGAATGAACTCCTTCATGAGGTGGGAGGACAGCTACAGAGGGTCCGCGAAGACCCTCAAAGCGGCCTCCGGCACCAGGACGCCTCAGGGTTCCCTGACCACCAGGTCGGGCTGTGACATTTTCACAGTAAAGGTTCGCACAGATGCTGGTCTTAGCTCACTGCACTGCAGGCTGGGCAAGTGCAAGAGATGGGTGTAGAGGACATGGGGCAGGTCCTGACAGCCACCTGTGGGCAAGAGGAGCAGAGTCAGCAGAGTGGTGGGGTTGAAAGGACCCTGGGAAGGGGGCAGAAGAGGCTGACCTAGACCATCTCAGTGGGTTATGGGAGGGTGGGGGGTACACGGGGAGTGGTCCAAAAACACCAGAATGCTTTCCTCAGGGCAAGTGGTAGGTCAACAAAAAAGGCTGGGGAAAAATCCGAGAAGGGTCAACCAAGGTCGTGTGAAGAGGGTAAGGAACCTACTCACCCTGTAGTTCCCTTTCCTTCTTCACAAAGCTGTCCCGGAGGCCTTGAGAGGTGCCTGTTGTAACCAGTGGAGATGTTTGCAAAAAGTTGCCGCCCACTGCCAATCAGCACCTCCCTCACAGAGGTCTTGGGAGTCTGGGCTCCACCTAAGGGGTTACAACTGGCCTTGTGCACATAAAAGTGGTTTCCACCTCTTCCAAGGACAGGTTAGGAATACCTGTCCAAGCTAAAGACTTCCAATCTCACAGTTCATTCTTTAATATAAATATAAAGGGATCACAGTACACTCAGGTACCGTACCAGTTGGATTTTGCAAGCACAGTTGTGTCCTCCAACGCCACGTGGTTTTCTCATGTTCACACTTCTACAGGACTGACTAAAACCCCTTGCTTTACAACCCAGAGGCTAAGAAGCCCAGGACTCAAGCCCAGGCTGTCTTAACCAAAATTTCCTTCCCAGCTTGCCACATGCACAACCTCCCATTTTGGGAGCCAGGCACCTCAACGGCAGCTGGTTTGGTAGAACGTCGTTAGGTTCTTCTTTCCCAAGAGGACAGTCCAGAATATTGCCAAAGAACGTTGTGCTGGAGCTTCCTCTGGGACAAACAGGCTAGTACCCTGGTTAATCATTTTACCATAGGCTTACTCAGGGGGCAAATTCTTCACTTTCTGCCCCAAAGCCCTATCAGTACCTGCCGCCCCACCCTGATTTTAAGACAACTATGAAGAAAAGGACTCAACTCCACAAAGGGGCAGGTCAGAATATTGTTATACTGGCCACAGCATTTCAAAGAGTCCAATAATAGTAGTAGGCCTGGCTAGATTTGAGAACAATTTCTTGTTATGACGAACCAGAAATACAAGATTCCACGGAGAACTGGAACAGTTGACAGAATATAGTTGAACTTAATTAAACCTTCAAGGGAAATAAAAAAGAGGGTCAAACAAAGCCACTGAACGGAGAAGCCCAAGATTGGTTTGGGATAAACATAAGGATAACAGCCTTTCAGCGTGGGTACCTTCTGAGGCCTCCCAGAAGGGATCTGCCAGCATTCCATCCCCTTTTCTGAAGCATGTGCCAAATCAAATGGCTATTTCCTCTCCATTGCAGGTGTAAGCGAACCCAAAAGTATCTCTTTGGACAGGATACAAAGAGGAAAGTTTATACATCTAATTCCAGGGTAGAAAGTGCACACACCCGACCCAGCACACTCCTTATATGGTGTCAATGCCCACAGAAGTAACTTCAATCAAACCAGAGGCACTACCATGTGTAACCTATGTGGCCCTGCGGCTATGTCCGTGTTCCTAATTAACTACGCTAAAAATATCAATGTAGCAGAATGCATTTTTGAGCTCCAAATTTTCTCAACACTTTTAAGAGGCTATTAAATGTAGAACAGAATTGTTTCACAGAAACCTAGGCATTAAGAAGGAACACTGATGGGCTCTTACTAGGCCTTTTTCATGGGAACACAGAGATGAAATGTTAGAACGTCAGAGCATAGGGACAGGTGAAGGGAGGCAGAGGAGGAAGAGAGTGTTCTAGCCACAAGGCCACCACATTCATGTTCAAAGAGAAGTCAGAGCGATGGGGGTGGAGGAACAACCCAAACACAACCAAACAAAATCCAAGTCAGAGGAAAAAAGGGTTTCATACAACACAGTATCAAAAAAGTAAAAGGAACACACTAAAATGCACAAACTGGTGGCAAGTTAAGTCCATAGCCTATTGTGATAGGTCCTTCCAGCATCAATCAGGTGTCTTCTCCATCTGTTATTTCAAGGTTATTTACAGATGTGGTGACTTTTGAACAAGAGTCTCTCACAGGAGGGCGGGCAGGTTTCAATCATTGGTTTCTGGATCTGTTTGTGCCATATAAGCATCCAACTCGGCATCCAGGTGTCCTTTTGTTTTTGACATGTACGCATCCAACTGGTTGTCCAGCTGCTCCTTGGTCAGCACAGGGCGAGTGAGGGCACCTCTCCCTCGTCCACGGCCTCGGCCTCGGCCTCCAAAGCCCCCTCTTCCCCGACCTATCATACCCCGACCTGGCCCAAGGGGAAAAAAAGAAAACAGTTACAAGTAGGTTTAATGGGTGCTATGGCAAATGCCCCTTAGAGCAGTGGGGCCTAGCTGAGAAAGGCTGAAAGGGCAGGGCAAAGAGGAGAAATCTGGAAAAACAGGAAACACATTGGGTAGAAAGCAACACATGGAAAGCACACATAATGAATCCCTGTTTACATGCTCATCTCTAAATGCTATTTAAAGACTTTTTATTCTATTGACAAAAGTAACTGACAAGAGAATCTTAATCTCTCCTAAAACAAAGAAATTATCTAAAGTGTGAGGCCCACTAGAAGTTTATTAATTAAAATACATTATAGATAATCCCATTTAGTAAGACAGGGAAGAAGTAACAAGGGCACAGAGAAACGGAGGTGTAAGGCTAGACAATTTTTAAGGTAAGCCTTATTAGAGAGCTTTCTGGAAAATCAGCTCATCTCTCCTCAAACTTACTAAAACTAATGAGCTGACCCCACATCAGGAGACTGAGGAGTTACTATGACATAGGAACAATGTGAGAAGATGGGGAAAAATATTTATAGTAGTCCCAGCCACTTCTATCTCAGATTCTAATTGCCTTCTAACAATTATGGTTATCTGAGAGGTGGTTTCAATCCACTTAACAAAACATACACAGCTTTCTGAAAAGCTACTTTAGACCCCCCACCCACCCCTGTGATGTCAGAAACCAGGTCAAGATAATTTGGAAACATGCTATTTCATCCTGAAACCCAAAAGAGCTTGTACTTCACTCAGTGAGCCAAACATATTAATGGGAGAGAAGAAACTAAGCCCTTGGCTATCAAATTTCCTTTTCTAACAGTTATTGTCCTTTGGCAACTTCAAGGTCATAAATTATGGAAGACCCACCACACACTATAAAAGGACCAAAGCCGATATACACAGGGGCTACAGGAATAGATTTGCTCCCACCCTAGACAGGTGTTGTTGAGAGTTTTCCACTAAGCTCTGTATCAGAAAACTCCCCTGAGGTCTGGATTAACAACAGCAACACCATTAAATGCCTTTCCAGTCTGGGTCATGACGAGGTCACAAGACAAGTAGCACTAAATCTCAAAGGTAAGATTATCAACAAGAGTCAGTTAACTGACATGGTACCTTCTTGCTTTCTACCTTGATCAAAAAAGTCATCTGATTTCCTACAGACACAAACTTTACCTTGAATTTACTTGGCTTCAACATCAATACCCAGCTCCAATCTCACCATCCTTTTCCACTCTTTCATTTTTGTACATCTCCCTCTTCTTTATTCTTATCTTAGACTCAAAGTGGGGTTTTGAGCTATGGGATGGGGTGTGTGGTGGTGGGGCAAGGACAGAGAAAGGTAAAACCTCAAACTGACCATCTTGTCATTTTAACGATACAATTTAAATTTGCAAGAACCTGGAAAAAGACTGCATATGATCTGGCTCTGACATGTACCTGACTGGTTCTTAGACAACCCATGACAGACTTTTGCACTACCGCATGTGAATTTAGAAAGTAAGCCAGTTTCAAAAAACAAAACAAGACAAACAAATAAGCCTGCCTATGACTTGAAGCTGTGCAGAAAGGTGGCTCTGAGTTTTGAAGGGAGAGAAGTAAAAGGGAGCTATTCTCTGAAGTTGGTAGCTGACTAACCTCTACCACCGATTCCGCCACGACCCATAGCTCCACGCCCTAGGCCCCCTCTCCCAGGACCTCCACGACCTCGAACACCACCTCTTCTTAAGCCCATTCGGGGAGCTACGGCTCGTCCACCTCGGAGCAGGTTTTGACCTTGGAGAGGAGGCATACAATGTATATGCAGGTAAATCCAAGAGAGACAAAGTAGACTCTAACCAAAGGAAGGCGGTGAACGTTAAATGAGAGTTAATTCAGTTAATTTTTAGGTTGGGGGGGGGGCAAGCTGCACACCAAGTGTGAATTGATCAAGCTGCTCTTTATTCAATCAATTCAAAGTCTGACCACAAACCCATTTTGGGAAGAAGCTGGGAGTTAAGTTAATTAGTAAGTACATACAATAAATATCTACTGAATAATCAGACATGTGCCTAGCATTAAGGTAGATTTAAAAACCAATAATATGGTTCCTGCTCTCAATACGTTCTCACAAGGGACAAGAACAACATGGGGAACAGTGTTAACAGTGCCCAAAATGTAACATGTAGCTAAGTGCTATGGACCAACTTATCCTCTCTTTTTTCCAAATAGAACAGCGTGTTTCACTAGTACTGGGAACAAAGATAGTTAAGATACAGGCCAACAGACCAAAAATTTCTTAGATTTGACTTATTTCTAGAACTTGAATGTGCTTTTGATTTAAGCAGCAGCAGGGTGTTTCAAAATGGAATGGAGATGACATGAATTACCTGTTGTTACGCAGGTCATAGCCTCTCACCATTGCACATTATCAGAAAAGGAATGGTATCGATAAAAGACATGCAGCACTATTAAAAATACGTGATTTCAAAGGTTATTAATTATATTAATACAAATTCAGGCTTAAAGATGTTAAACAAATGTGTCCATAAGCAGCCCAAGAGAAAAGGGAAGGGGTAGGGCCCGACAATGTTCAAGTACACAGCACTGACCTCGGAGCGACATCCCGCCCCTAAGCAGGGTTCTGGTGGCACGTCCCCCTCGTAGTCCTCCTCTGGGCAAGCCTCTCTGGATTATGGGCAGGCCTCGTCCTCCGATTGCTCCCCTGGCCAGGGTCCCTATGGGTCGGCCTAACCGTGCCTGGATGTTACTCTTACCCAGGCGCTGCTTTAAGCTCTTCTGGAAGAAAAGGTGTTGGGGGATTGAGATCAAAAAAGCATTCCAGTGGCATCTAGCAACTCAAAGTGCAGAGAAAAAGAAGCAGTGAGATGGCTGTGTGCAGGGAGATAAACTTGCCGTAGGTGTCATATAAAGAACCTAATCCAGAAACTAGCCTTTGCCTCAGAACATGGTAGAAAAGAAGAATTCTGATCCAGAGCTTTTATGAAAGCTTGAGTATGGTCCCATGAAATTGGCATCAACACAAATTACCTCACTAGTTTGGCTACAGAAGCCATACGCCACTACATGAAATGTAAGTTTTAGTAAGAACTCTGTATTTCAAATCCTGGATTCTGTTTTTGAACCACAGGTCGACAATGATATGACTGGATTCATACTTGCCCAAGGACTACCACTGTCTTCAAAGGCTTACTCAAACACCAAATGAAGTTCATCACACTCTGGGAAAAATTTAAATTACAAGTTCATCTGAATTCTTGTCACTTAAAAACAAGATTTGATTTTTCAGTCAAAGAGGCCAGTGTGTTCCATTTTTCCTCTGAGTATCTATCTCCAGACGATCCACTTTTTACCTTAAGATGTAAATAAACACAAAAAAGTCAAACCTTTCCTTACATTTCTTAAATAGCCATTAATTTCATGTCTACCCTTGCAAACAGCTCCATTAAGCCAATACGATAACTTTTAATTCAAAATAAACATGTAACTCAACTGTATCTCCAGAGAGATAGCCAAACTTGTGTTGGAATTAAGACAGGTGAGCTATAATCACAAAACTAAAGGACATATTTGAGGACAAGGACATACTGCACATGGAGATATTCAATAATCTGTCCCTCAAAGAAAAACTATTAAGACCACATCTTAATAAGTTAAAAATCCTTCAAAAGAAAAGGATCCTTCAAATCCTTCAAAACTGTGTAGCCTTGAACACAACCAAGGCCCCAGCAAACCTGTTTTCCCACAAAACCATTAGCCAATAGGAATGAAAATAAATTCTGTATGTCCTCCTGCTTCACCCATAAATGACTACCAATGATTTTTTTATTAGCTTTCTAGCACAAGATAATAAGCTAAACAAAGGGGCAGTTTCTGAACATTATGCACTTAGGCATAACTGACCTTAAGAGCCTGTCGTGTCACCCTGACAGCACACAATTAGGAAGTCAGGACTTCATTCATTTTCCAAATCTCTTATGTTCAGTGATTCTGAGCATATTCCCCCCCAAAATCTGTGCTTTAGTGGGGAATGCACAGTGCTTACAAGTCCTCCCTTCTTAATCCTTAGCTGCCAGCCAATACTGGACTCTAACAGACAGGAAGCTTAAGGATGTCAACTATACCACCTAGTTTTCACTCTACAGCTGTGCTCTACGCTAAGGTGGCCACTAGCCACACGTGGCTATTTCAGTTACAAGTAAATAAAATTTTAAAAGCTCCTCAGTTACACCAGCCACATTTTGAGTACTCAGTAGTCACACACGGCTAGGGGCTATCATACTGGACAGCAGATAAAGAATATTTCTATCACTGTGTAAGGTTCTATTGGTCAGCTCTACTCCAGAGGCTGCTTTCTGCACAGCTACATTTAAAGCTTCTTCTTGGGGCACTCAGTCAGTTGAGCGCCCAGCTCTTGATTTCATTTCAGCTCAGGTCATGATCTCAGAATCTGGGAGTTCGAGCCCAGCATCTGGCTCCGCGCTGAACGTGAAGTCCGCTTAAGATTCTCTCTCCCCTGCTCACATACACTCTCTTAACCAAAAAAAAAAAAAAAAAAAAGAACAGAAAAAAGAAAAGAAAAAAGTTTCTTGAAAGGTCTTCTGGAATGATCTGTCAGGGGCTTATCTTCAGCAATTTATAATACCTACTCTCGGAAAATGGTGGTGCCTTTTTTTTTATGGCTTTCCTAAGTCAGGGACAAAATATAAGAACTCCCAAGGCTTAAGGTAGCTGAAGCAGAAGGCCTTGTTTATTTTTGGTCAGTGAGCCCAACAGTTCAGGGTGGGGGTGGGAGGGTGTTATATTTAACTGCTGAATTTATGCACAGCCATGCAGCGCTACCAGTTAAAGTCCTTACAGTTGCATGGCATCGCCCTCCAGACGCCCAGCCACAGCTTGGACATATCCTTCCACAGCCACTCTCCGGACTCGCATATAAAGTCTATGAATAATAAAGAGCAGGTTTTATTTCAGGTCTGAACAGAATTCTCTCTTACTGGTAATTTGAAAGAGAACCCACTTATTCTTTAAGTACTCAGTGCTCTCACTCTATTTTACTGACAAAACTTTAGGTGCTGTGGAGATGAAGGCCACCCTATTCTTTCTATATTTTAGCACTGAAAACGTCTGATTAAGGCTGTTCAGACTTCCTGTGCTAGGAGAAAAAAATAAAGTTATTTCCATAATTTGTAACTCATTTAACAGGGAATAAAGGATTTTCTGAGATCATCTAAAACAAATCAAAAATTTTTTTCTATTTTTTGGCTTCAAACAAAAGACGTTTATTCTCTCACAGTTCTGGAGGCTACAAAACCCAAAATTTCTTTGTGGTAAAATCCAGCAAATCTACTTTAAGGCCAAAGGATCAGGAAAAAAGAGATCAATACTCATTGATAACATAGACACAGGTCATACTGATGGCAAACTACCTAAAAGAGAAAGACAAGAAGTTACTTATTGGTACCTGCTAAAATGGGAATTCTCTGAACTTCTCTTTCCTCCAGAGAAGTTTCTGCGTTTGCCCTGAGCCACCTTGCAATCATCCATCATGTCCTGACAGCCTCAGTGGACTGCCTGACAGAGATCACCAGCTGCTTCTGGAGCATTATGACCCATCCTCTCACCTGCTTAAGTTTTAATGCTGCCTGGACAGAGGGTCTATTCTCCATCTGCTGGGCCAGTCTTCTGTTTCTGGCACTGGCTAGCTGCTGTTGTTGCTGCATCGAAGCCCGAATATTCACTGGCATCGGCTGTTTGTTCTTCAGCATATTAGTAAAGCTTCAAGGTCGAACAAAATGGATGTTTAAATAAAAGCTTTATTACAAAACATTTATTGGCATTTTCATGGCTTGCTAGACCAGGAGCTCCAGATCCCACGAACTTTTAAGTAAAGTGGTACACTTAGATCAAGGCTGACGTGGGTTAAAGACTCCTCTGCTTCCACAAACTTGCAAGAATCAGAAACTTAGAAATGCAGCTAAGTGCAGCACATTCAATCAAAAAAGATAACAAGGGCTCAGGCTTTTAGAGAGGTGGAAGATATGAAAAACACGCAATAAGCAGATATGATGACAACAAAAGACAGAAAATGTGGTTTCAAAGACAAACAAAGAAAGCCAAAATGTTGGGGGAACCTGAGGGTGCACTGTAAGAACAAACGTAAGGAAGGACTAGAGCACCTCACAGACCAGAGAATTAGCACCCCCATATAAATCACAGGAGTGTAACATACTTTCTTAATAACATGTAATATGTAAATATGGAGAATAACATGTAAATATGTAACTTAATAACATGTAAATATGGAGAATCAGTGTGTATCACACCCTAAGATATAAGCAGCACATATGCTTCGGAAAAGGCAAAAATAAACGTCAATTAAATCTTTTAGTGATCTAACATCAACTTAATAAAATCATTGGTCCGACTTTAGCTCAGGTCACGATCTCACAGTTCGTGGGCTCGAGCCCCATGTTGGGCTCTGTGCTGACAACTCAGAGCCTGGAACCTGCTTCAGACTCTAGGTCTCCCTTTCTCTCTGGCCCTCCCCCCACTTGCTCTGTCTCTCTCCATTTCGAAAATAACAAACATTAAAAAATAAAAAATAAAGTCATTGGTCAAAGGCAGTCAATAAAGAGCTCTCAGAGACAGAAACTGCTTTAAGTACCTTAACTTCTCTTAGGCTTAAATGATTACTTTTCCTGATTCCAAGTGATTGCTTCTGAGAAAACCAAGATTAATTTAGTCACCGAACAGCTTGTGAAGACACTCTTCTATTATCCCTGTCGAAGTAAGTTTAATGGAATGAAAAAGAACAACACTTAACTGTAAAGGAATCTAACACAAAAACAAACTAAAAGCAGTATCGACAGAAAGAGAAATGGAGCAAAGCAAGTGCCTCTTACAAGGCCCAAGAATGGCATTCGAGGGCCTTCGGACATTCCACAGCTTGCTGCCTGCCTCTTACAGACCAGACACAACGCTGCCGGCCTCGGACGGGGCAGCAAGCCCAGTGCAGCCACGGTACCATGCTACCGAGCTGCACCACCCCTGTATCAATGTAAAAAATGTGAAGAGAGAGAGGGTGTGAGGAGTCTTCTTAAAATACATCCCACCAGAGAAATATTTCAGACAGCTTAACATAAAAATCTACTGACAAGGGGTTTTGAAACAACCGCCCAATTTGTTTTGTGTACCACGTAAGATGCAACTAAACACAGAGGTCTGTAGCCTTCTGTTGGTATTTAGTTTAAAATTGGTTTTTGTGCCTTGGACCCCAGGGCCAACTTAAGTAATGTTTTCTTATGAACGAGCTGAAGTTGCTGTTGGCTGCCTCACCGCTCATTTAGAGACATCTTGGTGGTGCTTTTTAGCACAACTTTCGGCGCTGACTGTGCAGCCATCTTCAAATCCCGAGAATCTACAAAGGACAATAGGCAGAATGAGCAAGTCAGGAAAAGGACCTCCTCATTTCTACAGGCGTCAAGGGCTTCACCCAACAGCGAATGAAAAGAAAAGGCCTGTATCAACGGCGATGGAAGAGCCCACCAAAACGCGTATCGGGCGCTTAAGTCTACACCATAGTTACCGCAAACCGCTACATCTCGAGGCCACAGGAAAGTGTCTTCCCAAACCCCCAAGATGGCAGACGCACGCCAAGCTGGGCAAGCTGAGGGGGGCTAAGCGCATCCAGGACAGTCCTCCTCAACCTCGGCTGCAGGGAGCTGCTCACCCTCCCCAAGCAGACCCCGATCGCCGGCGGCCAGGTCCGCGGCCAGCGGCGGGGAGGGAGGGCTGGCCAGGCGCTCCTCACCGGCAGCCAACGCGGAGAACCATGACGCAGGCAAAGCCGTCTGGAAACTGGCTTCCGACTCCACACCCAGGCGGGAGCCCTCGCGAGAGCCGGGCGGGAGGAGCAGGGAAGGCCTCCCGAACCCGCGGCCGCCCGCGGCCGCCTCGACGCTCCGACGCCCCCTCACCGCCCAGTCAGGGCCGCCGGCCCAGGCCCCGCCCCCCGGGGCCTCCCGGGCCGCCCCGCCGCGGAAACGCACCGAAGGAAACGGACGCCAGTGCGCCTCCCGGGGCAGCCACCACGCCTGCGGCGCGCGGGCCGGGGTCCGGCCGAACCTGAGCTGACTGGGTGGGCGGTTGGTTAGAGGTGTAAGCGGTAGGTCGCTAGGTTAGCTCGTTGTAGCCGGGCGGCTGTCTGGTCGGCCGGTCCGCCTGCTCGCCCGGCCAGCCCTTTCCTGCCTTGAGTCTGTGCCACCACAGCCGCCGTCGCCGCCGCCGCCTCCCGCTCGCTGCCCAAAACAAAATGGCCGCCACGCCCAGAGCCGAGTGGGACCGGCTAAAATGGCGTCGACGCAATTACGTATGACGCCGGATCCGCGCACAGCTAGGGGGCGAGAAGGTTTGCGCTACGCCTGCGCGGGGATTGGGGCGGAGCCCTAGGGAGAAGACAGGTCCTTAGCCAAGCGGTGGCCGAGGTGCTCTCTGCTCCGCCCACGGAGGGGCGTGGCCAGTGGTTGCTGTCGGGGATCGTCAGGGCGTTACGACCGCGGCCGCGCGGTTGTGTTCTGGTCCGCTGGCGGAGGTTCGGCCTCCCGGGCGAAGGTGGTTGTGTTTCCTTGCGGCGCCCCAACCCTGGCCGAGGCAGACCCTGTAAAACTGTTTAGTGGGGTTTGCCATCTCCCTCCCTGTTGGGGGGGCTGCCGCGAGCCGGGAGAGCGTGGTGGGGGTGGGGGGGAGGCACCAGTACCCTGCGCTCCTGTCTCTTCCAGAACGTCGTTAGTTCTCCCGGCGGTGTCTGCGTCCAGCTCCCCCTCCCACGCCCTCTCCGCCTGTCAGTCATCCGCATTTTGATGCAGACCTACCTGCGTTGGATTTTTCTTATGCCCAGGGATGCAATAGAAATACTCGCACGTTTGGGACGCCTGGGTAACTCAGCCAGTTGAGCTGGCACTCTTGATATCAGCTCAGGTCATGATCCCAGTGCTGTGGGATCCAGCCGGCTTCCGGCTCTGGGCTGAGCGTGGAGCCTGCTTGGGATTCTCTCCTTCTCTCTGCCCCTCTCCCCAGCTCGCCCCCCCCCCCCATAAAAATAAATGTTTTAAGAATGAGCGAATGAACACATCTTCAACCCTTCTCCACATACGTGCTTCAGGATGCTTTCGTTTTCATTCCTAGCATTTACGTGCATGTGTTTAATGGCCTGGCATCCTGGGCTTTACCTATGAGAGGGTGAGGGTCGTGTTTGTTTTGTTCACTACTACGTCCCCAGTTCCTACACGATGCCTAGCATATGGTAGGTCCGCAGTAGATATTCTTTGGAGATTGAAGGGAAATTCTTCTGGCTTTCTGGCTGAGAAGCTGAAGTCTCCTACATCTGCAGCTGGAACCTTGAGTGCCCGCCTTCCTACGCCTTGAGCAATCCTCAGCTAGGAAGATGTAATGTTTCCTTGACCTCTCTCCGAGTAAGATCCCTTCCCAAATAAGGTGAATTGGGAGTGAGGTACCTTGACTTTCTCACTCACTTCCAGACTGCAAAGGAGACACACGGCAGCTGGCGAGAGAAGAGCCTTTAATTAAAGATGAGTTGCAGGCCGGGCCCACTACTCTTGCGCCCTCGGTGGAGGGTGGACAAGGGTAGGAGAGTAGGAAGGGAAAAATGGGGTAAGGGGGAAGCAGGGAGAAGGGGAAGGGCGCTGCCCCCTGGGGCTGTCTGCTCAACTGTTCTCCCAGAAAAAGTTGTTACAGGCCACTGTGAGGGCAGCCACCAGCACCACATACTCTTGGAAGTCCACCTCCCCATCTCCATTCTCGTCTAGCTCTTTCATCACCTTGTCCACAGCGTCTGCATCCTTCTGGGCCTGTGGAGGGGGGAGATGGAGAGGTAGGTATAGAGAGAGGGGACTAGTACTGAATGAGGGGCAAGAGGGGTGGTTGATTGGGAAGAAGGAGGCAGAGATGAACAAGAGGGAGAACTACATCTCATTATGGGATTCTTCTGAGTCACTCTTCAAAACACACTTGTGGCCTCCTGTTGGCTACAGAATAAGCTTCTTTTTTTTTTTAAATTTTTTTTTTTTTCAACGTTTATTTATTTTTGGGACAGAGAGAGACAGAGCATGAACAGGGGAGGGGCAGAGAGAGAGGGAGACACAGAATCGGAAACAGGCTCCAGGCTCTGAGCCATCAGCCCAGAGCCCGACGCGGGGCTTGAACCCACGGACTGCGAGATCGTGACCTGGCTGAAGTCGGACGCTTAACCGACTGCGCCACCCAGGCGCCCCCAGAATAAGCTTCTTAATGAGGCAGAGTAATAACAACATCAGTTACCGTAGGTTTGGTGCCTAGGATGCAACAAGCTTTCCAAGCATTGTCTAATTGTAAGGCAAATAGTATGAGGCAGGTTTCATTATTCCCCTACTAGAGAAGAAAGAAATTAACACTTGGTGGCTAAAGAATGTTCCCAAGTCACACAGCTAGAAGCTGCCAGAGTCAGAATTGGAACCCAGGCCTAATAAAATCTCAAAGCTGGTTGACTTTCTACTGGCTTCTTTACCATATAAGCCCCTGTTAGCATTTGCAGCCTACTCTTCTGCACCCTTCACTCGGGTCAAAACCACTGAGCATGCTCCATATTCTTTTTTCTTCCATGCTTCTGTTCATGCAGATACCTCCTAAAATGTCTACATTCGCCCTGATAATATTCCAGTGGAAATCTGTGGCTCAAGTACCACCTCTTTGGAGGAGCCCACTTCAGTCAGGTTACTATTCCCCAGAATCCTTTCTGGCAATTCTGTTAAAGCTCTGAGTACTTCCTGAATGGTTGGCCCGAGACTTCACGGGGACGGGGATCTCGTTGCCTCCTGTCAGCGGACGGGGGCCTCTTTTGGTCCTCCAACTCTGCTGTCTCCTGAACATTTCACTTCCTGGTGTTCATGGTTTACTTTCATGTGTCAGTGTTTCCCTTCTAGACTGTGAGCCTTGTTATTGATGCATCTGCATAGGTCCTAGCACTTAACAGGTGATTAATAAGTTAGGGTATTTTTGTCTTGAGCCTGGAGGGGTAGGGAAGCCTGGAAAAACCCAGGAGAGAAGTCTGGGAGAGGAAGGAGACAACTGGGCTGTGTTGGGAAGATGGAAGGGAGGTGTCCCTCCACCCCTCACCCACTCCACCCTGTACCCCACTCTGCTTACGTCCAGGAAGCCAGAGAGCTCGGTCTGCAGCAGCTCTTTTAGCTCCTTCTTGCTCAGCTTGTACTTGTCTCCCTCCTTGCCCGAGTGGGCGTGGAACACGTTGATGAGAGTCTCCATCGCCGTCTCCAGCTCTGAGCCCATTGTGCAGCTCACCTACCCACCCCCACCACGGAAGGAAGTTAGGGACCATGCTTCAGGCTATCTGGAGTCAGGGTGAGGGGAGCCCTCAGCCTAGCCCTGGTCCCACACCTGAAATAGCCACGAGATCAGAGCCACACCACAGTTTATCTTTCACTGAGATTTTATGACATGGCAACCTAACAGACCTGAATCTAGACTTGCTCTCTGTGTCCCTCAGTCCATATCCCAGCCAGAGGTAGTCAGTGTTTGGGGCACGAAGACAGAGCAGCCGTGGCTGGCTCTAGAGGCCTGCGGTGGACTCTGGTGGTTCCTGGCTGCCTGGGCAGACACCGAGAAGGGTGGGGCAGGCAGGCAGGGATGGTCACAGGACCCTGCCAAGCTGCCTCTGGCTCTATTTTTACCCTGCTATGCCTGAAGCTCTGCTGTTGAGGGTGGTGGGCTGCACCCCCCTCTACGGCCTTGACTGCTGCCTACCCCTAACAAGGAGTCCGTCTGGTGCCCTCAGTCAGCCTGACGGGAGAGAGTGGTGGCCCGCGTGGCTGGCCCAAGGCTTCATGGGGAGGGGGGATCTCACTGCCTCTGAGTTTCCTATTGGCAGACTGGGACCTCTTTCGGTCCTTCGACTCTGCTCTCTCCTGAACATGTCACTTCAGCTTCCCTGGGGTGCATCTCCATGGCCTCTAGTTTGGTTTCTCTTCCTTCTCTGCAGAATCAGGCCTCCCATCGGGTGATGGTGGGAAGGGAGAAGAAATGTGGACCGTTTCCCCAGAGCCAGGGCTCCCAGGGAGGGGGGAGGAGACCTCCGGGGCTTCATCCCTGCTCCTGCCTACTTACTCCCACCCCTAGGCCCGGCCTGGATGAGGTGAGGACAGTGACAGCTGGCAGAATAGGGCTGGTAAATGTTGGGGGCTGGGAGTAAACAGCTGAGTGCATCCTCTGAATTCAAGGGACTGGAGAGAAGGAAGAAAAAAATGGAGGGGTTTGTCGAGGAGAGGGGGCCAACCCAGGAGGCCTCTTTCTTTTGGCCTTAGGATGGTCAGCCCCTCCACAGCCTCAGGGGGCAGCTCAGGTGTCTGAGATCAGGTGTCCTTGTCCTTCCTCAGGCCTAAGGGGCTGAACAATGGGCCCTGATCGAATGACATTCCAGCTTTACAATGGGGACCTTGTGAGTGTCACCTGAACTCTGGGCATGAGAAGCAGTTGTCACAGAGACATGGGGGAGATGGAACCCAAGCTGGGGCTGATGGAGGGGATAAGGGGCGCGTGTGTGGGAGGGCTCTTGGTGGCTCAGTTATTGGCCCATCCAGGAGGGGCACTTAGAGGTTGCCTGGAGCCCTTGAGGAGCCAGGGATGTTATGCAGGGGCCATTCGGAGAGGACTTTGGCAGGGAGTGGGCAGACGGGAAGACAAAGGGAAAGACTTGAAGGAGAGAGAAGTCTGGAAGTCTGGGCCAAGGAAGGAGGAGGAGACAGAGGGGGTCATGTGAAAGGAGAGTTGGGAATGGGTAGAGTACCCTAATGCCCTCTCCTCCTGATACGTCACGGCCCATGCTCTCCTACCCCGCGGCTTCGCTGGGACCCGGGCTCTTGGCAAGGCTGCGTGCCGGTGGGGGTGGGGGTGGGGGCAGAAACAGCAGTCCCATTTGCTTTCTGAGCCTCCTGGAAGCAAAGTGGGAGCTGGGTCCCCTCCGCAGGTCCTGGGAGATCCAGGGAACCTTGGGAAAGCACTCTGAGGGCGCTAGTAGGAGAACTTGATCTCCTGGAAGCTTCCTCCTTCCCTGAGGACCACCACAGACCTCCCTCTGAACTTGACTGGCTTCCCTGTGCTACTGTCTAAACCCTGTCTCCCCCAAATCCCAAACTGCTGTCGCGGGAGCCCCTCCCACACGCTCAGTGCACCCCAATGCTGTTGCCCCTACAATGCTGTTGCCCCAATACTGTTGCTGTTCAGGAGCTCTGCTGAAGTCCCCTTTCCCCCCAAGCTGGCCACAGCAGGGACCCAGTGCAGAGGGAGCAGATACTCACTGTCAGCCTTGACCTGAGGTGGGAGCAGGTTCTGGACAGACAGACCAGTCTGCAAATGTGGCTACCAGAGCTGTGTGGGGAGACCTGTGTTCGGTCCCTCCCCCGCGGCCCCCCCTCCCCGCCAGCTCCACCCCTTCACAGACAGACACCCCGCTGGGGCGAGGGGCCAGGAGTGGACAGAGGCGCCCTCTGTCTCCAGGGCTGGAACAGGCCGCCCTGTGTCCTCTTTTCCAGCCTCGGGCGCCTCCCCCGGCTCCTGGGCCCCAGGGAGGTGGGAAAGGTCCTGGGAGGGTCACGGAGAGGCCTCTCACCACCACTGCGTGCAGCACGGGCAGCACAGGGGAGGATCCCGCCGAGGGGGTCTCAGCGAGGGGCCCTAACCCTCCGTGAATCATTTAATCCTGGGACTTTTAGTCTGACTCCCCGCTGACAGATTTCAGTCCGGGGCCTCCTGCACGGAGGTCTCGGCCGGACCCCCGCCCCACCCCGCCCCGCCTCCGTGGGAGCCTCTTGGGGGTCTGGGGCTGCAGGGTCCTGTTCAGGATCCTCCCCTCCGGAGGGGCTCTCTGTGGGGTCTCTCAGCTCCAGAGTGGACGTGGTGGGGGGTGGTGGTGGGACGGCAGGGGTCCCGGGGCGCGCGCGTAGGCCGGGTGGGCTGGGGGACCCCGGGACCCCGCCCGAGTGCAGGGGGTGGGGGTGGGGGCGGCGGCGGGCGGCGGGAGGCGGGCCTGGGCGGTCTCCTCCCTCCGGGATCCGGGCAGAAGCGGACACCTCGGGGCTGGGCTGGGGCGCTGCCGCCTCTCCCCTGCCGCGGTGAGTCCCGGATCCCCATCCTGGGGGGTCGGGCGCCTCTCTGTCGTGGGGCTCGCGGGCCCGTCCCCGAGCCAGCTCGGACCGGGGTGCGGGAGGGTTTGGGGGCGCCCGGCCGCCGTCCTCGCTAGGGGGAGCGGCGGGCTCGGCCCTGCGCCGCCTGCCCCTGCCCGGCGGGGTCCCCGCGGCCCGACCGCAGGCCTGACCCCGGCCACCCCGCCCGCGACACAGCCGGGGGCATGTGGGCGGGCCGGGTCCCTGTACAAACAAGCTTTGGAGACAGCCGGCCTCATGACCCCTGGGGGCCGGCTGAACCTCCGAGACAGGGCCCTAGGGACCAAAGTGCCTCCTCTCAGAGGAGTCTGGAGACTTTGAGACCAGCACGGAGGGGGCTCTAGGACACAGACACTTGGAAAGGACCTCAGACCTGGAGAGGATGGGGTTTCTGGAAGCACACACCTCTTCCTCTGCCCGCACTGAGCTGTTTCCTGGCCCCCTGCCCCAGGCCCCATCCCTGTCCCCTCCCACCTGCCCGGGAAGGTTCCCTGTGGGCTGGGACAGGCTGGCCTAGTCTGACTCTCCCTTTCTCTCTTCCCTGTCCTCCAGGGTCCCGATGGCAGCCGAGCCGCTGACTGAGCTGGAGGCGGCCATCGAGACAGTGGTCACCACCTTCTTCACCTTTGCAGGGCAGGAGGGCCGCAAGGGCAGCCTCAGCATCAATGAGTTTAAGGAACTGGTCACTCAGCAGCTGCCTCACTTGCTCAAGGTAGGTGGGGGTCTCTGGGCCTGAGACTTTGGGGGACAGTGGCTGCCAGACGCTGGGTATATGAGGCAGGGTGATATTATGGGCCTGATCGTGTGACCCCAGGTATTTGGTGGACAAGGGTGTGGGTGACTACATGTGTAAAGGATTCTGGTGTGTGTGTGTGTGTGTGTGTGTGTGTGTGTGTGTGTGTGTGTGTGTAACTAGGTAACACTGTGTCAGTGTGAGTGCAAGTGTGTCATTGGGCTTTGCGTTCCCATCAGACAATGCTGTTGGGTTCTCGAGTATGCTCTGTGCCTTTCTGGTCTCATTTCCCCAACACAGGGGTGGACCCAGAGGTGGCTTCCAGGAGAGTTACAGACCATCAGAGCTGGAAGGAGGCCAAGACAAAACAGTCCAAACTCCTCACTTCACGTATTTGGAAATTGAGGCTCAGCTGTATGTAGAAAGGGGTTTGTGAACAATAAAAACACAGTCAAATTCATGCAGAGATAGATCTCAGAGTAGGAGAGACCTGTAAGTAATCCATGATTGCTTCTCACCCCCTCTGGGAATCCCCTCAATAATGTGCCTGGTAAGGTCATTCCTTCTCTCCTACTCACTGGACAGAGTAGGGATTTAAATTTCATCCACTCTGAGTTGCCTCATCATCCCAGTCTGTTAACAGTTTCTGTTTCATCCCTGCTGAGAATTCACAGGCACGTAGGAGGGTGTGAATATGGATAAAAAAGCAAAATCACAAGCAAGTTTTGGAGACTCAGTCCATCATCTGCAAAATCCCCTACATTCTTAGACTTCTCGGCTCCTTCCCTTTCTCTTCTCTCAGGAAATGAGACACCACTCAAGGTGCAGTGTTCCCCAGAGCCCTGTCAAATACTGACTGGTTTTTTCTCCAAACCCAACTCCCCTTGGGCCTGGAAATGCAGGAAGTGACCCCTTTGCTTTTGGTGACTGCTTCCAGATCTCAGTTTCTTCCTCTTCCTAAGACGTGCAGCTTCTGGGAAGCTCCTGTGCCACCTGCCCCGCTCCTTCCTGAATCCCTTATAACTCTGCAGCTCCTGCCTTGATGTTTTTCTTCCCATCGCTGCTTTTGCAGTGTGCACGCAGACCATTCATGCAACACCTGGGCCTTTCAGGGACTTCAACCCCTCGCTTCCAAAGACTCCGTCCTGCTTCTGAGCAGCCCTCTCTGTTGTTGCTTCAGATCTTGTCATTACCAGAATAATGCCCCACCTCCCAAATCTCGGTCTCCTTTCTCAGAGCATCACCTCCTGCTGTTCCAGTTCTGTTCCTCCACTCCAGCCCTTCCTGGACTCCACCAGGACCTTCAGTCTTCGGACCTTGTCACCTGTCCTTCCACATGTCCCTCATGTCCGCAGTCCCTCCTCACTCAGCTGGGCTGTAAGGCTTAGCATGGAAATCAGTCCCCCGGTCACGGCCCACCCTTGATTCTGTTCCTCTCTGTCCTGGTTTTTTGGCAGAATCCCAACCCAGGTTAAGTCCAGCATTTCATGTTCATTAGCTTGATGGTCAAATCTACCATTCTCTCTCAGATCCAAAATAAAGCAAAATTTCCACTCTCAGAGGAAAAAAAAAAAATCAGTCAGTCCACCAGTCTACCTGCCATTCTGCGTCTGCACTTTGGTGTAGCTGAATCTGGCTGGATGAAAAGATGTTGCCATGTTACTTGTCAGACTCTGTCATTTTTACTAATATTATTTAAAAAATTTAAAAAAAATTTAATGTTTATTTTTGAGAGAGACAGAGACAGAGACAGAGCACGAGCGGGTCAGGGGCAGAGAGAGAGCGAGACACAGAATCAGAATCAGGCTCCAGGCTCCAGGCTCCAAGCTGTCAGCACAGAGCCTGGCGTGGGGCTCGAACTCTCCAACAGCGAGATTGTGACCTGAGCCAAAATCAGATGCTCAACCAATTGAGCCACCCAGGTGCCCCTATTAATATTATTTTTTAAATTGAAGGATAGTTGACACACAATGTTGACTTGTCTGTCTTTAAATCTGTGGCCGCAAACTCCAAGGGAACTCTTGGCACAGCCTGCCAATTCTGCTACATTTCCCCAGTTGGTTCATTGACCAGCTCTTTCAGATGGTAATTTCACAACTTTTCCTCCCTCCTCAAACTCCAGTCCCTCTTTCCACAGTCTCCCTCTCACTGAGAAATGTTCTCAGACAAATAACAGCCCTCAGGAAACTTCTTTGTACTGCCTCCCAAGTTTACCAAAGGTCAGCATGTACCCTGCCTTCCTTCCTGCTCCCTGAAGCATCTGTCTCTGCCCCTGAGGCCAAGCCCTCCTATGCTGCCGGACTCCATTCCTCCTCACCAGCTAAAATCTCTACTTTTTCGGTTCCTCCTCTCTCTCGCATCATCAATTCTCCCTCTCTACCAGATTGTTCTGATCAGTTTTCCAATATATTGTAATATCTCCCATCTTAAAAAAAGAAAAAACACCCTTTCTTGACTCTGTAACCCTCTGCAGCTATGCCTTCCATCTCTGCAAAAATCAAAAGCAGCAAGGCTTATTTATACTCTGGGCTCTCCTGGCCCCAAATGCTCATTCCTCAGGCATTTGCCAGGCTTATTCTTCACTGAACCCAGATTTCTGCTCAAATGGCAAATCCCCATCATGGCCTCCCCTCACTTCTGAGGGCAAAGACCACCTCCCTTGTGCTTTATTCCTTTACCCTCTTTTATTTTCTTCCAGAATACACCTATCACAACCTGACTTCCATCACATACTTACATTTACCAAAGGTGTGCGTCCCATGAAGGAAAGGAATCTGCTCACTGTTTTATCTCCAGCACTTAGAGCAGTGTCTGACTTCTGGTAGGCGCTCAGCAAAATATCGAGTGAGTGAAATTGTAAAAAAGTAAGAATTTTTGTTGAGTGAGTAAACGAATAAATAACATCTTACCTACTGGTCTACAAATGCCTTTTTAAAATGTAACAGTGCGGGGCGCCTGGGTGGCTCAGTTGGTTGAGCTTCGGACTTCAGCTCAGGTCATGATCTCGCCGTCTGTGAGTTCGAGCCCCGCGTTGGGCTCTGTGCTGACAGCTCAGAGCCTGGAGCCTGCCTTGGATTCTGTGTCTCCCTCTCTCTCTGACCCTCCCCCGTTTGTGCTCTGTCTCTCTCTGTCTCAAAAATAAGTAAACATTAAAAAAATTAAAAATAAATAAAATGTAACAGTGCACCAAGGATATTTCCCATTTGAAGAAAATGATGCACTGTATGTAATGGTATGTAGACTAACACAAATTTATGTGGCAAATTTTCTGTTGATGGACGTTTCTTGTGTCCATTTTTTCCCTTTTGCAAACATCCTTGTTTATATATCTTTACGTACTTGAGGGAAAATATCTATAGGGTAAATGTCTGCCAGTAGAAATATTAGGTCAAAAGGCATGTTTGTTTTTCTTTTTTTTTTTTTTTAATTTTTTTTTCAACGTTTATTTATTTTTGGGACAGAGAGAGACAGAGCATGAATGGGCGAGGGGCAGAGAGAGAGGGAGACACAGAATCGGAAACAGGCTCCAGGCTCCGAGCCATCAGCCCAGAGCCCGACGCGGGGCTCGAACTCACGGACCGCGAGATCGTGACCTGGCTGAAGTCGGATGCTTAACCGACTGCGCCAGCCAGGCGCCCCATGTTTTTCTTTTTTATAGATAGTTCCAGTTTGCCTCCCAGCAAGGTTGTCATCAGGCTTCAAGGCCACCAGTGCATGCGAATGCCTGTTTACTCACGTCCTTGCCTAAATTGGGTCTTATCAGACTTTTAATTTTTGCTAATCTGTGAAAATGATATCTTGTTCTGATTTATACTTTTAAAATTCTGAGTGAGATGGAATATTAAAAAATACTTTTGACAGATATGCATAATCCTTATTCTGTGACCTGCTTGTTTATTTCTTTCATTAAAGAGATTTTCTTTTTCTAAACTTTATATGTTTATTTAGTTTTTAGAGAGAGCTAGAGTACAAACAGGGGAGGTGCAGAGGGGGAGGGAGACAGAGGATCCAAAGCGGGGTTTGTGCTGACAGCAGAGAGCCCGACGCGGGGCTCGAACTCATAAACCGCAAGATCGTGACCTGAGCTGAAGTCAGACATTCAACCGACTGATCCACCCAGGCACCCCTCTAATAGTTTTTTAAAAAGGGGAAAGAAATAGAGAGTAGTGAATGAGAGCATAAGCTTTAAGTCAGACAATCTAGGTTCAAATGCAGATTCTAGCTTGTCATCCTTGGTTATTTAATCTTTCTGAGCCTTAATTTATTTTTCTTAATTAAAAAATTTATTTTAATGTTTAGTTATTTTTGAGAGAGAGAGAGAGACAGACAGACAGAGCATCAGCAGGGGAGGGGCAGAGAGAGAGAGAGGGAAACACAGAATCAAGAGCAGGCTCCTGGCTCTGAACTGTTAGCACAGAGCCAGACATAGGGCTCGAACCCACAAACTGTGAGATCATGACCCGAGCCGAAGTCGACACTTAACTGACTGAGCCAGTCAGATGCCCCATGAGCCTTAATTTCTTATCTGTGAAATGGACTCATAATAATACCTTCCTCATTGCATTGGTCTTGCATTTATTCGGTCAATATTTATTGAGCACCTATTATGTCCTGTCCTGATGCTGTCGTAGGCTTTGGGTTACAATGGTGAACAAGATGGACAGGGTCCCTTTCATTTTAGCAGATCATGAAGATTAAATGGAGTAAGGCATTGTGCTTGCTTCGGCACAACATATACTAAAATTGGAACAATACAGAGAAGATTAGCACGGCCCCTGTGCAAGGATAATACGCAAATTTGTGAAGTATTCCATATTTAAAAAATAAAAATAAAAAAATGGAATAAGGCATGTAAAGCGTTTAGCATAAGGCTTGGAACAGTCGGCACTATTAAGTGCTTACAACTGTTGAAATGTTAGTTGTTATCACTGTTTTGGTTTTTCCTTTTATAATTAGCAATTATATAATTGCTAATATAGTAAGAGGTGAATTTTCCTTTTCTTTCCTAGTACTTATACCTTTCATTTCTTTCTCTTGATTAATTGTATGTTTTTTCCCCTCCCAATATAATGTTACACTGGGCATCTTGCCTTCCACTGGTAATGCTTGTAAGTATTTTACGATTAAGCATGAATGTGGCTTTTTAAAAGGTCTTTCTTAGCTTTTCTATGAATGAGCTTTAGCTTCGTGCCTTCTGTAGATTTGGTAAGACTTCTCTGCCTTCATTCACACATTGATTAAAATATTGAGTATCGGGCTCTGCCCGTGGCGCCCTTCTCTAGTTTGACATTGATCCATTGTTCAACAGCTTATGTTTTGGTTGTGATCGTTCATCTAGCAACAGACCCTTTGATCGTGGGTTCAGTTTACAGTATCCTTTGATGTCACAGGCCTGTCATGAGAGGCTTTGTCAAAGACCCTGCAGAAAACCAGATACCCCATGTCTTTGTCATTCGCCTGATCCACCAGGCTAATAACCGACCTGGAAAGAATGAGACTACGTTAGGGTTATACAAATGAGTGGCTTAGGACTGTGAATTTCCCTAGCTTTCTGTGAAGGAAGAAGGTGGCCTGAGAAGGCTCTGAGGATGGCCTGCATGGGTTCCCTGAGCACCCTTGAGCAAATCCCAAGTGCCGTGGTGTGCCGGAGCCCATCTTACCTGTAGGCAACAGTTCATTGTGTGCACCTCTTCCCAGCTCTGTGTTCGGTGACTTCATGGCTGTGGTTCGTAATCGGCCACGGTGGGAGTATTTGCATGCTGGCAAACACTGCAAGTCAGGTCCTCTTCTCCCTCTGCTGCTGCCCTTGGAGCCTAACCAGTTTGGAGAGGTTAGTAACTGCTAGACCCCTGGCGGCACTGTTCCGGGGCTGCAGCCTCGTCCTGAACGCCTGGGGCAGGTCCTAGGTGAAGAGAATGGACAATAGCAGTTCTTTCCTCTCTCCCTATCTCAGGAACTCTCTTTTCTAACCCCACGTTTCCTGTTGATGTCTCCTCAGGATGTGGACTCCTTAGATGAGAAGATGGAGAGCTTGGATGTGAATCAGGACTCCGAGCTCAAGTTCCATGAGTACTGGAGACTGATAGGGGAGCTGGCCAAGGAGATCCGGAAGGAGAAGGCCCTGGAGATCCGGAAGAAGTAAAGCCCCTGACCAGGATAGGGCCAGGCTGGCCAGGCAAAACCCCACTCCCCCCAATATAGCTTCCTCCTTGAAACACAGATGTTTCTTGTTCCCACCCTACCCTGCTTTCTCCTCTTGAGAGGAGGTGGTCTGAGAGTGGGTCCAAAAATTTTGAGCTCTTTGTAGACCAGGGATGTTACTCATCTTTGAATATCATTCTGCAGCATCGAGCACCAGGTCTTGTACCAGGGAGGTGCTCAATAAATTAATGGTTGAGGAGGGGCTCCTGGGTGGCTCTGTCAGTCGAGCGAGCGTCTGACTCTTGACTTCGGCTCAGGTCATGATCCCATGGTTTGCGTATTTGAGCCCTGTATCAGGGTCTGTGCTGACAGTGTGGAGTCTGCTTGGGGTTCTCTCTCTCTCTCTCTCTCTCTCTCTCTCTCTCTCAAAATAAATAAATAAATAAATAAAATAAACAAATGGTTGATGAATGAGTATATGAAAGGAAGAGAACAGACATCTGGGGCAGGCGAAGTGACTCTTACTCCACCAGGTGCCTCCTGGGGCCCAGGGGCATGGTCTCAGTTCACACTTTTCTTTTACCCGGGGTTTGTGTCATTGGACGATAACGGTAGCAGTGAACTTGTGTTGAGGACTTGCCGTGTGCCAGGCACAGTACTAAACACTTTTCCTGCGGTATCTTTGTGAGTTGATTCTCACAGCCCTTTGAGGAAAGGTACTGTTTTTAAGTTCTGTATTGAAGATGAGGAAACAGATTTTAGAGAAGTTCGCAGACAAGAAGAGGTGGAACTGGGTTGAAATTCCAGAGCCTCTGTGATGAACTGGGATCCTCTCCGGATGGGTGGTGTGGGACCACTGGGCCCTCTTCTCCTCCCTCCCTCCATAGCAGGGGTGAAGCAGAAGAATGGACACAAGGTTCTGGTACGAAGACTGTGGGATGGGCGCCCCTCTCCCCACCCTTCTTGGCTCGAGGGGCTTGTGGTTTGCACTGCCCGCCACCAGAGGGGGCAGGGGTGGGGCAGCCCAGCAGGCACCGCCTCCCCGCAGCTGTCACTGCCGCTGCCTGGTGTCCCTCTGGGACAGCCATTACTCCTGAGGAACCTTCAGGCTGAGACAACCTCCCCACCGCACACCAAGGAAGGTTCCCAGGTTGAGACCTTCCATCTAAGTGCCCTCAGACTGAGAGACCTCAGAAGGACCCCTAGGCTGGCACTGAGGGGCCATTTGGCTGAGACATTCCAGAGTGGGTCTCACAGGGGGCTTCCCCCAAACCAGAGACCCTAGGAGAGACTTGACGAGAAACTCTTCAGAGGGACCCCTGGTTGAGGCACTCCTGGAGAAGCCCTCAGATTGAGAGACCCTCAGAGAGGTCCCCAGACTGAGAGCTCTCAGAGGAACACAGAGTGGCGTACTCTAGGGAGGGCTTTTTCATGGAGAGACGCTTTTAGATGCACTCGATTGAGGCCCGAAGTACAGGGGAGGCCTAGGAGGAGACACAGGGAGGGGCACTGGGAGACACACTTCAGCTTTGGGTCCCGCCTCATCCTTGCCTTGGCCCACACTAACTCCCCTGCTCTCCCTTCCCTCTCCCCGTCATCTCCCCGTCAGGTGAGGAGGTCCCTTGGGGTGTGCCGAGGCTTCCTGGGATGTCATCCCCCGCACTGGATTGGGGCAGTTGGGTTCAGGAAGGCATGGGGTTCTGGGGGAGGGAGGAGTAGGCAGCCCAACCAGTTTGGAGAGGTCGTTAACAGCCAGATCATTCACCTGGGCCTCACACATGCTGTGCATGCTGGCTGAGGGGAGCCCCAAGGGGGTCAGGACAACACTCAGTGTGGCCCCTCTGCCAGGCTGCCCTTCTCTGGCTCCTTCCTCACCTGTTGGCCATGGGGACTGCAGGCTTGGTGTCACTACCCAAATTGGCCCTGGTGGGAGGAATGTGAGTGAGTGAGTGTGTGTGTGTGTGTGTGTGTGAGAGAGAGAGAGAGAGAGAGAGAGAGAGAGAGAGACATCAAAGGACAGAGAGGTCTCTGGGGACCTCTCTCAACTCACATGTCTCCGGACCACAAGCCCTGCCTTGATCAGTCTCTGCTTTTCCTTCTTTCCTGATGTTGACTCAAAGCCCTTCCACTTCAATTCCTCCAGGCCTTTCTTCCCAGGCTCAACCCCACAGTCTTGCCAAGGCCCCCTTCTGCCTTCCCCAACCTCCCCTTCCCTTTCTCTTGCCTTGACTCTGCTTGCTGGTCTGGGGCCAGAGGCCACCCAGCCCCAGCCTCCAAGGGTTCCCTCCAATGGCAGAGTGGGCAGGCTCTCGGGGCTCTGGCCAATGGGGGGTGGGGCCGACAGGGCTGGCTCACAGCCCAGGCTGCTGCAATAGCAGGGGTGGCTTAGGGATGAGGCCCAGCCCTCTGCCTTCCCTCCCTGCCCCCAAGTATAAGAGCTGAGCTCAGGTGAGCTGACTCCTAGCGTCCGGTCCCAGCAGCTGCCAGCAGGTAAGGAGACATAGGCCTTTTCACCCAAAGGGCTGCCCCTGTCCAGAGGACACAAGTAGCCTATTCTACCCTGGCCTGCCAGGCGAAGGGCAGGGGGCCAGGTCCTGGACAATGATGGTGTGTGTGTGTGTGTGTGTGTGTGTGTGTGTGTGTGTAGCAGAGGAGAATGGTGGGAAGAACTGGGAAGATTGATCTAAGGTGAGGCCCAAGGGATTCCCTCTGAATAGGGGGGTCTGGGGGCTGTGATCTCAGCTCCTGGATCCTTCACAGGAACCAGGCCTTGTATGGAGTTGGCTCCGACCCCCTGAGCAAGGAACAGAATATTGAGGGTACAGCCAGAGGGGACAGTTGAGAAAGATATGCTGAGCCATCCCCTGCCCTCAGTCTTCCTCCTTCCAGGCAGATCATGAGCCATCGGCTCCTCTGAGGCCTGCTGTGGGACAACAGCGCTCTCACCGGGACGAGCACACCGGTCACCATGGGGCAGTGTCGGTCAGCCAATGCTGAGGTGGGCCCATTCGTGCCTGGACTTTCTGTTCCCATGCTCCACTCCCCGACCCTGAGGGTCTGTGTCCCCTCTTCTTGGCCTTGCCCCACACTCTAGACCTTGCTCGGGAGACCCAGACTCTTCTCTCGTACCCACAGGGGTGATACACAAGGAACCCTCCTGGGAAGAGAGAGTCTGCCGCACGCTGGGACCTGCCCTGGGTGGGGGGTGGGGGGTGACGGGGTGGAAGCCTTGCCCAACTTGTGGCTCAGGCAGGGCAGGGGCCAGTGGGGGGAATCGGGTTGGATGCCGGGCTCTGGAGTGGGTGGGAGCCTCTGTGCCTCCCAGCTTTCTTCTGCCCTATTGGCCTTGAGGGCCTTGGGGCGGTAGGGTGTCCTAGGGTGGACGTAGCCTCCCTGACACGAGTGATGTCCCCTGCCCTCAGGATGCCCAGGAATTCAGTGACGTGGAGAGGGCCATTGAGACCCTCATCAAGAACTTCCACCAGTACTCTGTGGAGGGTGGCAAGGAGACGCTGACCCCCTCCGAACTACGGGACCTGGTCAGCCAGCAGCTGCCCCACCTCATGCCGGTACTGAGGGAGCGGCCCGCCCCAGGCAGCGCCCTGACTTCCCCTCCGGGTCTCCAAGGCCCCACCCACACGGCCCCTGACACTAGCAACCCCAGCCCTTCCCAACTGCCAGTGCCAGGTAGGCACAGGTCCCGCCTGCTGCCCCTGGGCAGGGGTGCGGCAGGAGGATCAAAGGGTGCTGCCTCCCTGAGCTGTGGTGTCTTCCCTCCCCTCAGAGCAATTGCGGCCTCGAAGAGAAAATCGCCAACTTGGGCAGCTGTAACGACTCTAAACTGGAGTTTGGGAGTTTCTGGGAGCTGATTGGAGAAGCAGCCAGGAGCGTGAAGCTGGAGAGCCCTGTCCGGGGGAGTTGAAAACCTTCTTCTGGAATTCTTGGGGGGATGTTGGGGAAAGGGGACCTTAGAGACCGTGGGCCTAGAAACGCCTCTCCACCACCACCACCACCACCACCACCACCACCACACTATTCCCCAGTCTGCACCTGCCTCGCCTCTGCAAGGTTCAAGTCCTTAGTGAGCCTTCCCAGGGGTCTCTGTGTACTTCATCCTTGGGAGCTCCGTGGAACTCCATGAGTCCCCACCAGAGGGAGGCTCAGGGGATGGGGTGGGCCCAGGGATGGATGTGGCGAGATGCTGGAGGGATAAGGATGGGCTAAGGGCCAAGTAATTTGGTTGCGGGGAAGGTCAAAGAGGAACTGGGCTACTGGATATGATTTGAAGAAGAGGGCGGGGAATGGGGCTGGATATTTGGTACTAAAAGGAGTCTCTGAGAACCTAGCCTTCCTTGTCTCTTCCCCAACCCAAATGATAACTGCTGTCCAGTGCTACGCCTTCCTTCTTCCAGCTCTGCCCCAGCCTCTTTCCAGGACTCTGTCCCTGGGCTAGGGCAGGGGAAGAGAGAGAGCAGGCTGGAGAGGGGAGGCTGAGGAGGGGGTGACTTTGGGAGAGGACCAGCTGGGTGCTTGGGCATTTAAAGAATGATGGTTGTTTTGTAACATGTGATTAATAAAAAAAACGGAAAAAGCGAAAGATGCTGTCTTGACTGGATACCTGCCCTACCTCAGTCCACGGGCAAGGGGTGGTTGGGTGAGTGGCAGAGCCCTTGGTGGCACAGGGCATGTGGGGCTGCAGTGGCTGCGGCAGAAGTGAATGGATTTGGGTCGAGGATGGGTGCCAGGCCCCAGAGCTTGGAGAGCTGGTCCTCTCTGGAGGACAGGCTCTTCTTTGCCAAGGGGCTGGTCCTCTGCCAGGAGGAGAGGGTATGTGTGCTCACCTGGGGAGACAGTTAAGACCCCAGACAGTTATGACCCCAGGTGTTCCCTGGGCGACCGGCAGCAAGGGAAACGTGGGGCTGAGAAACAGGCTGACCCGCCTGGGTTTGAAGCCAGCCCTGCCACTTACCATCTCTGGAGTGTTGGGCCTGCTCTCAGAGTATCAGTTTGCTCATCTGTCAAATGGGGTATTAATATCTCTGAAATAAATCAGATTTGTTAGGAGGATAATGGACGCATCACGTGAAGTACTTAGCAGAGAGCTTGACACAGGGTGAGTGCCCGAGCTGGAGTCTCCCTGGTCGGAGTGGACGGGTGGGTCCCCTCTACTTCCAGCTGCCGCCTCCACATGTTGACTAGCCAGTTTCCTTGGGTGTACCGGGGAAGGGCTGGAGGGGTGCAGAAGAGTCCTCTGCTGCACGTGACAGGTCCTAGGAATGGGCGTCAGCTCCTGGTGGTCTGAACGGGGAGGCGGAGACCAGGGGCCAGGTTTTGCTGCCGCCTTCTGACTGGGGCCCACAGAAATCAGGCATTACTCCTGAAACCCTAGCAGCAAGGAGGAGTCTGTGGTCAGCCAGGCTGGCCTGGAATGCTAACCGAAATCGCCTGTTGGGGGCCCTGAAACTGGGCTCCCAGTGACCCAGGTGAGCAGGGCAGGTGACACCCCTTTCTTTCTCCATTGACTGGGTTCTGCTCAGGCCCTGCAGGGCCAGCAGGGTGGGGTTGTGGGGTTGCCAGCTTCCACCACTCCCTCTGGGGTGGGGGTGGAGGGGTGTTAAAAAAGGTGTGTATCCCTTTAACAAGGGCCCAACCCCAGGGCCAAGTCAGAGGGAGCTCAGTCACTACCTCCCCACCGAGCCAGCTCCGCCAGCACGGCCAGAGTGGGACAGATTCTGGGAGCGAAGCGGGGAGGAGTCCTGGGCCGGCTGAGTGGGGAGCCGCTTGGCGGTGCCTGAGTCCAGGCCCCAGAGCCCTGCCGGAGAGGAGGCAGTCCTGGGAGGCAGGTGAGCACCCCCAGGCCTGTCCTGGGAGGTCTGGGGCTGCCAGAGAGGTCCTGCAGGCGTGGGGGGCCCCGGGGAAGGGGGCGGTGAGGAGGGCCTGGGGAGGGGGCCCTGCTAGAGACTGGGCAGGAAGGGTCTGTTAATTTTTAACTTTCCCGCAGGCTGGTTTGGGAATGGAGACTTCGGTGGGGTTGGGAGGTGGGGAGGCCTTCAGAGGGGTGGACGGGGTGGCGGGACCCCCCTCTCCCCAACCCAGCCGCTGACTGGGCTCTTCTCCAGGGCCTGGGCCACGGGGCAGAGAGCTCAGGAGCTCTGTCGCAGCTGCTCCGACCCTCCCTTAACAGAAAAAGGGCAAATGCGTGCTTGGGGGCGGTCGGGGGTGGTCAGACCTGGATGTGGGCCTCACGGGCCGGCTCTGGGATCCGTGTCTTGGGAGGTGATGGGGTCCAGGAGGAACCGGGAAGGGCCCTGTGAGAGGAGGCAGGCGCCGGAGGCTTGTTTCCACTTCAGGACCCAGGCAGGCTGTGGCTTGATTGGCTTTGCCTGGCAGGGCCACCTGCGCCGTCTGCCTGTGCCCAGCCCGATAGGGCAGGGGTGCTTCGGGAGGGAGCTCCGGAGGTGCAGACCAGTGGGGCTCAGCCTTCCTCGCAGCTGGTAAAGAGAGGGGTGGCTGTCGGTGAGGCCAGGGCCCGCAGCGTGTGTGAGTGTCCACACCTCAGTCCGACCCCACTTGTCTGGAAGACGTTTCAGAGGAGCACACCCTGTCCTGTCCAGCAGGAGCGGGTGGGCGGATGTGTGAATTCCAGGCAGTGAGTCCTGTGAGGCAGGGGCACTTGGGTGAGACTTCAGTTTGAAACAGCCTTGCAAATAGAGTGACAAGTTACCGGCCCAGTTCGGATGCCACCTTCCCTGCATGTTGAAGGCAGTTGGGGCCAATGAGTGAATCAAGGGAGTGGGTGAGCAAGAAAACCAGTTCAGTGAATGAATGAATCAGTGAATGAATCCGGAAATGAATGATGAGGAGTGAGGGAACGAGTTTGAGGTCGATGGAAGGGACACAGAGAAGGCCGAACGTAGGCTTGGGGGCAGGCCAGACTCCAGAGAGGACGGTGACCAGGAGGCACAGAAGTTCAGGGAGGTCTCACGACACCTGGAAACAGTTCGGGATTCCAGCGGAGAGAGTGTGGTGGGAAGAGAAGGTGGACTGGGGGGACTGTGCTGGGTGTTCAGGGCTCCAGACTGAAGGGGCTTGGGGTGGGGCGGTGGGGTTACAGGGGCGAAGATCCAGGGGCAAGGCTCAGGGCCCTGGAGGTTTTGGGAGAAGTCGGCAAGCGGGGCTGAGGTGGGCGGGGTTGGGGGCGGGGCCTCTCGGTTGCTCCAGGATGAGTCAGCCAAGGAAGAGACCAGGAAAACACTAGGGGAGGGCTGGGGGCTCCTGGTGGGAGGGCCCTTTGGAGGACAAGTGGTCCCCCAACCCCCACTTTTGGGGAAGGCTCTAATATACATGTCCACCCCGCCAGCTCTCAGGCCAGGACCTACCTCCTGCCAACCCTTCCTAGGAGAGGCTCGCGGGACAGCTTGACCCTCCCGCCTGGTTGGGCCTGGTCGGAGGGAGGAGCAGGTGCCTGCGGGTGGGTGGGGTGGCAGAGCCTGTCTCCTGGCCCCCAGGGGAAGGAGGGAGGAGGAGGCTAATGACACCTGACTAGCCCCCTCTGACACCCTTCCTTCAGAAAAAGCTTTGGAAAAGCGCTTATCCAGATGGTTATCTCCAAGAAGGTGGGGGGTGGATTACTGGGGACTGAGAACCTGGGTTGTTGAGGCAGGCAGCCAGAGGCCAGGTGGGGGCTGGGACCTGGATCGAGGGGGGCCGGAGGAGGCTCCCCTGGTCTGACAGACAAGATTCTAAGAAGACACGTGGTGAGGAGGGTGGGTGGGCCAGGGGGAGGGGCAGAGGCACAGCACCCCAGCCCCATTTCTTTCTCTTTCCTCTCGGGGACTATTTCCCCGCAGGGTTCCTCACTTAGGGAACAGGTCTGGGATGGTTAAGGGTTGGTGGGGGTGGGGGGGCGGTGGTTCTCTGAACCCTTTTCCCACTCCCAAAGTTGGTTGGGAGTAGGCTTGGCTGAGTCCTTGCTGAAGTGGGTGCAGCTTTCCGAATCCAGGGTTCTGGCCCTGGGTCTGGAGCACTCTCCAGTCAAGGGCAGCAGAGAACAGTTTCATGGATTGGAACTTTTTTCCTTCCTCACTTCTCACTTGTGAGTATTAGGGTGTTTGCAGGAACATTGAGCCTCACAGTCACACACTTCATAAACGAAGAGCACAGGGGAAAGAACGTGGTTTCCTGTAGCCCTGGTTCCATACTTTATCCTTCTGTGTGAAGAGCAGAGTGGCCAGGCAGGTGAGGCAGGGAGGGAAGGGCAGGTTTCCCGTCGGAGACGCCCCAGCCTGCTCCTCTCTCTCTATCCTCCTCCCTTCCTACATTAGGGCCTAGTCCCTCCGGGTCACACCCTTCCTTCAGAAAGAGCCTCGTAAAAGAAATAACTTGGAAGGGTGGTCAGGGTCACTGGATACCTGGTAGCAGGGCTGGAAGGAGGTAGAATGTTATAGAACATCTGTCTTAAGGAAGCCGTTGGACCAGACAGTGCAGGTGAGGGAGGTACAGAAATTAAAAGCTGGGAGCTTGCATTTACCTAGGATTTTAAAAAATGGCCCTCAAGTCAATGAGTCGTGTCCTTTGGTTCAGTAAACGCAATGGTTGCATGTAAGAAACACTGTCCTTGCCTTGAGGAAGGAGAGGGTTAGGGGAGAGCAGACCCACAGCAGTTATGAGCCCTGTTACTGTCGGCTGGCGTCTGTGGGACCCGGGGAGCAGAGTGCTGGGGGCAGGGGCCGGGGCCGTGGCAAGGCCCGGCCAAGCCGACCTGTCTTCCGAGTTTCACCACGGGATGTTCAGGCCCGGATGGAGGCTGTGTCCACCTTCCCTTGCCAGGACCGAACGGGCAGGGTGGCTGTAGCTCATTCCTGGGCTTGGGGGCGGGAGGGGAGGCTCATTTGCCCGGGGTTCACTTGGGGGGGCTCTGGGCATGGGCGGCGACTGACAAAATAGACCCGCCTGCTCCCCTCATATCCTGTTATTCAGAAGGCTGTATCCGCTTGGACTGTGAGTGCCTTTTGTCCTGGGTGAGGGGGTGACGCGTGTGGCCTTTGGCTGGCTGCAGCCGTGTCTCCAGCTGGGGCAAAAGCAGGCTTGGCTCCTCTTTAGGTAATGGGGTGGGGGGGTCCTGGAGTCCTGCTGTGTGTTTCCAGGTGGGTATGGGGGAGGGCAGGCTAGCAGGGTGTGGCGGGGGCCTGCCGAGAGTCTAGCTCCATGGGGGAGTGCATTGTCCTTTCCCAGAGAGGGACAACCATGGCCTGGGCTCCTGCAGAACCTGCCCTGGTGCCTGGCCGGAGGGACTCGGGAGGGCCTAGGTTCCTGCTTTGTGGCCTGGGGCGGGGGTCTCAGGCAATGCTGGGGCTGGGGGATATAGCTGTCGGCCTCCCAGCCCCTTTGGCTCACCCGAGCAGTTTCTAGCTGTGCGCGCTCCCTGGGCAGGGGCCCTGGGTGGGTCAGCTGTGGAGACAGCAGAGGGGTGGGCCCCCCTTCTGCCCCCTTCCCATGGGAGCCTCCTGCTCTCGCTGGGGCTCTGACAGGCCCAGTGCCTGGGGCTGGGGCAGGGCCTGGAGAACCTGCCTGGGCGGTTGGGCTGGCGAGCACCGACTCCAGCCTTACCCTGGTGCCGCCTTTTCCCTGAGGACCCGCCAGCCCAGGGGCCCAGGAGGAGGATGAGGGCAGGGGGCCCCGAATTTGGCCTGTGGGGTCTCCTCACCTGCCCTCTTCTCGTCGCCCAGGCCCCGCGAGGAGTGAGGCAGTGAGATGGCAGACTGCTACACAGAGCTGGAGAAGGCCGTCGTGGTCCTGGTGGAAAACTTCTACAAATACGTGTCTAAACACAGTCTGGTCAAGAACAAGATCAGCAAAAGCAGCTTCCGGAAGATGCTTCAGAAAGAGCTTAACCATATGCTGACGGTGAGGTCCCCTCGCCTAAGGGCCCTGCCTACCCACCAGCCCCCCCCGCCCCCCAGTCTTGATCCTCGTGTGGTGTCCTTCCCCACTGCGGCCTCTGTCTTTTCAGAGTGACCCCCTGAACCAGCGGCTCACCACCGCCCAGGCCCCGGTCCTCTTGGGGTGCCGAGGCCTGACCAGGGAGGTCCTGGGACTGTGTGTGGCTGCCGCCCTCCGCACCGCTGACCACCCCCCCCCCCCACTTCCTCTCCAGGATACAGGTAACCGGAAGGCTGCTGACAAGCTCATCCAGAACCTGGACGCCAACCACGATGGGCGCATCAGCTTTGACGAGTACTGGACCTTGATAGGCGGCATCACGGGCCCCATCGCCAATCTTATCCGCCAGCAGGAGCAGCAGAGCGGCAGCTAGAGGACCCCTCCCACCGCCCCTCCACGCCCAGCCCCTGGTGCTCTTCCCGGGCTCCCCCCCCAGCCTCCTCCACCCACCCAGGCCCCCCTCCTCGCTCCTCCCCGCACGCCTCCTGCTGAACAGGGGAATGGGCCCCTCCAGAGTGTCGTGGTCTGGGGGTGCCTCCCAAAGGGTCTTAGTCCCTGGAGCCGCAGGCCCCGGGGGCCCCTCTGTGAGGCTTCAGGGCTGCTTGGGGTCCCTGCGAGTTTCCTGCTCAGTCCACCACCCCCTCCAGCGTCTGATGCTCTGCCTGATGCTGGGTGTCTCCTGACCTCTGCTTGGGGTCTCCCTGCCCCCCCGGAAGCAGGAGCAGAGGCCTCTCCTCTTTCTCTCAGCCTGTGTGCTGGGGACAGAAGATTTCCAGGGACTGTGGGTCAGGGAACAGTCGAGCAGGGCTGCCCCCACCCCCGCTCCTGCTCACCACTGATGCGGTGGCAATAAAGGCTGGATTTGGAGTTTGTACCCCCTCACCCAGTCCCTTTGTGACACTCTTTGAAACCTTTCCATTCCGTGGAACCTCCTCATTCCTTGGCGGTCTTTGCCCTGGGACCCGGAGGTAAGGGGGAATCTCACCTCAAGAGACCCCAAGGGCAGAGAGAAAGAAAGAAACCCCAGTGCCTGCCCCCCCCCCCCCCCCCCGCCCCGCCGGCCGCGGCCGGCAGCCCTGGGCCAGCAGCAGCCTCCCTCTCCCTCCGTGACGGGCCAGAGGCCATGCGTGCGTCACCGTCTCTGGGCCCTCATCCCCACGACCCAGACTCAGACTCCACTTCCAGGCGCACCGTGGGTCCCGTTAGGCCTCTTTGCATTTCCACGAGAGAGAGGCCGTGAGTCTTCGGCCTGGCGTCGCGAGCAGTGCCGGGGTCCTGAGCCGCCGTCAGCAGCTTACCTAACACCCGGGGAAGTCTGTGGGATGGGGAAGCAGGCGTGGAGGAAAGAGGGCTGGGTGAGGCCGGAGCCGGACTGCGAGGGCGAAGGGCAGTGGCAGCCTGTTGCTGCTGGAGGGGACAGTGCTGGCTTCTCCCTGTTCTTGCCCTGAGGGAGCCCCTGCTGTGGAGACACAGCACCTGTCCCCTTGGGAAGGCCGGAGGCAAGCAGGAGCCCCGTCTGTGGGCTCGATTCCAGCCTCGGACGGGGCACTCCACAGTTTCAGATTTGTTTTCAAAAGATGCACAGGCAGTTTCATTGAACTGCATTTATAGATCCTCAGGTTTGTAAGGTAATCTGCTTCAGGACAGGCCTGTGGTCAAGGTGGTGAGCAGTCTGTGTCCTCACCTCCCTTCGCAGTGACCCCCCCCCCCCAGTTAAAAGCGGAAGGCGTCCCCTGTCCTGAGGGTCGCTGTGCCGCCCAGAGTCCCCTCCTGAGGGTCGCTGTGCCGCCCAGACTAAACAGGAGACAACTTGCTCACACTTCTTTGGGGTGCCTTCTTTTTTTTAAAAAATTTTTTTTTTCAACGTTTATTTATTTTTGGGACAGAGAGAGACAGAGCATGAACAGGGGAGGGGCAGAGAGAGAGGGAGACACAGAATCGGAAACAGGCTCCAGGCTCCGAGCCATCAGCCCAGAGCCTGACGCGGGGCTCGAACTCATGGACCGCGAGATCGTGACCTGGTTGAAGTCGGACGCTTAACCGACTGCGCCACCCAGGCGCCCCTGGGGTGCCTTCTAATATACACTTTATTGTGGTGAAATCACGTGGTATAATTTTACCCTCAACAACCGGGTGTACCTCACGGTGTTGCCACCTGCACGTTGTTGCACAGCGTGTCTCGAGACCTCGTTCATCTCGCAGGACTGGAACTCGCTACCCCCCCAGCAACAAAGCCCTCAGCCCCTGGCAACCACCCTTCCGCTTTCTGTTTCTATGCGTTTGGGTACTTCAGGTGCCTCAGATACGTGGAATCATGCCATATTTGTCCTTGTATGATCAGCTTGTGTCACTTATTGTAATGTCCTCATGGTTTATCTCTGTTGTTGTGCAAGACAGCGTCTCCTTTTTAACGGCTGGACGATGTTCTATTCTAATCTGCCACATTTTCTTCATCATTCCTCTGGCGATGGACATTTGGTTTGCTTCTACATCTTGGGAGCACTAACAGCTCTTCAAGATTCTATTTCCAATTCTTTTGGGTGTGTACCTAGAAGTGGATTGCAGGTAGCTCCATTTTTACATTTTTGAGGAGCCTGTTTTCTGTAGTGGCTGCATCATTTTACATTCCCATAAACAGTGCCTAGGGTTTTGATTTTAAACTGGGTCATTTGTGTTTTGTTGTTGTTAATATTGAGCTGTAGCAGTTCTTTATGCATTCTTTTTCTTTTTATTTTTTTTATTAAAACAAATTTTTTTTTAACGTTTATTTATTTTTGAGACAGAGAGAGACAGAGCCTGAACAGGGGAGGGGCAGAGAGAGAGGGAGACACAGAATCAGAAGCAGGCTCCGGGCTCTGAGCCATCAGCCCAGAGCCCGACGGGGGGCTCGAACTCACAGACCGTGAGATCGTGACCTGAGCTGAAGTCGGACGCTTAACCGACTGAGCCACCCAGGCGCCCCTATGCATTCTTTTTAAAAAAGATTTTATTTTCTTATTTTATTGTCTAAATTAAAAAAAAAAATTAAGTAATTTCTGCATCCAGCGTGGGGCTTGAACTCACAACCCCAAGATCGAGTGTCGTGGCACACTCTACCGACTGAGCCAGCCGGGTGCCCCCTTGTATATTCTTGCTACTAACTTTTGTCCAATGTATGGTTTACAAATGTTTCTCACCTCTCGTAGGCTACCTTTTCACCCTGTGGTTTCCTCTGCCCTGCAGAAGTTTTAACGTTTGATGTAATCCCATTTGTCTATTTTTGCTTTTGTTACCTGCTTTTGGTGTCATATCCAAGAAGTCATTGCCCCTTACAATATCATGAGAATTTCCCCTTGTGTTCTCTTCTAGGAGTTTTATGGTTTCAGGTCTTATGTTTAGGTTTTGAATCCATTTTGAATTAATTTTTGTGTGTGTGTGAGGTCTGGGTCCCACTTCATTCTTTTTGTGTGTGGGTGTCCAGTTTTCCCAGCACCGTTTGGCAAAGACACTGCCCTTCCCCCTTGTGTACTCTTGGCGCCCTTGTTGAAAATCATGCAACCAAATAAGCGAGGCTTTATTTCTGGGCCCTTCATTCTGCTCCATTGGTCTGTATGTCTGTCTTTATGCCAGTTCCACACTGTTTTGATTACTGTAGCTTTGTAACGTATTTTGAAATCAGGGTGTGTGAGGCCTCCAGGCTTGTTCCTCTTTCTCCAGGTTTTTTATGCTACCTGGGTCCTTTGAGATTCCATATGAACTTTAGGATAGTTTTTTTCTATTTGTGCAAAAACCCCCACACCTTTAGGATTTTGATAGGGATTGTATTGAATCTGTAGATCACTTTGGGTGAGGTAGATATTTTAATGATATTAAGGCTTCCAATCCGTGAGCACAGGGCTTCTTTTCACTTATTTGTCTCTTCTGTGTTTCAGTACTGTTTTTGTAGTTTTCAGTGTACAAGTCTTTTGCCTGCTTGGTTAATTTCTAAGTTTATTATTCTTTTTGATGATGCTGTAAATGAGATTATTTTCTTAATTTCCTTTTCTGGACTTTTCACTGCTGGCGTGTAGAAACCCAACTGAGTTTTGAGTGTTGATTCTGTCCCTGCAACTTTGTTGAGCGTGTTAGTTCTAACAGTGTCTTTAGGGTTTTGCACACATAAGATCACGTCTGGAAACAGAGGTGACTCTACTTCTTCCTTTCCCATTTGGACGTCTTTTATTTCCTTTCATTGCCTAATTGCTGCAGCCAGGACTTCCAGTGCTTTGTTGAAACAAAGTGGTGAGGGATGTGTCCTTGCACTGTTCCTGATCTTAGAGGAAAAGCTCTCAGTTTTTTCACTGTTGAGTGTGATGTTAGCTGGGTTTTCATGTATGGCCTTTACTATGTTGAGGTACGTTCCTTCTTTTTCTCGTTTATTGAGTATTTATCATGAAAAAGTGTTGAATTTTGTCCAATTTTTTTTCTGTGATTGTGATGATCATGTGTTTTTTTCTTTCATTCTGTTAATGTGGTGTATTATATTCATTGATTTTTGTGTGTTGAACTATCCTTGAGTCCCAGGGATAAATCCCAATTGGTCATGGTGTACGAGTCTTTTAATGTGCTGTTGAATTTAATTTGCTAGTATTTTGTTGAGGATTTTTGTGTTAATATTCGTCAGGGATATCGATATGTACTTTTCTTGTAGTGTCTTTGTCTTAGTTTGGTATCAGGGTAATTCTAGCCTTATAAAATGAGTTTGGAAGTGTTTTTTCCTCTTCAATTTTTTGGAGGAGTTTGGAAAGGATTGGCATTAATTTTCTTTATTTTTTTTTTAATGTTTTATTTATTTTTGAGACAGTGAGAGACAGAGCATGAACAGGGGAGGGTCAGAGAGAGGGAGACACAGAATCTGAAACAAGCTCCAGGCTCTGAGCTGTCAGCACAGAGCCCGACGCGGGGCTTGAACTCACGGACCGCGAGATCGTGACCTGAGCCGAAGTTGGCCGCTTAACCGACTGAGCCACCCAGGCGCCCCGGGCATTAATTTTCTTTAAATGTTTGGTAGAGGGGCACCTGGTTGTCTCAGTCGGTTAAGCGGCCAACTTCGGCTCAGGTCACGATCTCGCGGTCCGTGAGTTCAAGCCCCGCGTCGGGCTCTGTGCTGACAGCTCAGAGCCTGGAGCTTGTTTCAGATTCTGTGTCTCCCTCTCTCTGGTCCTTCCATGCTCATGCTCTGTCTTTCTATGTCTCTCAAAAATGAGTAAACGCTGGGGCGCCTGGGTGGCGCAGTCGGTTAAGCGTCCGACTTCAGCCAGGTCACGATCTCGCGGTCCGTGAGTTCGAGCCCCGCGTCAGGCTCTGGGCTGATGGCTCGGAGCCTGGAGCCTGTTTCCGATTCTGTGTCTCCCTCTCTCTCTGCCCCTCCCCCGTTCATGCTCTGTCTCTCTCTGTCCCAAAAAATAAATAAACGTTGAAAAAAAAATGAGTAAACGTTAAAAAATAAATAAAATAAATAAAAATAAATGTTTGGTTGAATTCTCCAGTGAAGCTATCTGGTCCCGGGTCTTTCTTTGTTGGGAGGTTTTTGATTACCGATTCCTTACAAGTTATAGGTCTGTTTAGATTTTCTATTTCTTCATGATTCAGTCTTGGTAGGTTTCTAGGTAGGTGTTTCTAGGAATTTATCCATTTCTTCTGGGTTGTCCAATTCGTTGGTGTGTAACTGTTCATGGTAGTATCTTACGATCCCTTATGTCCTGTTTGGCATTAGTGGTCATGTCTCCTGTCTCATTTCTGATTTTAGCAATTTGAGCCTTCTTTTTTCTCTTAGTTAATATAGATAAGGATTTGCCAATTTTGTTGACCTTTAAAAAAAATTTCTTTTTTTATATTTATTTATTTTTGAGAGACAGAAAGAGACAGAGCGTGAGCGGGGGAGGGGCAGAGAGAGAGGGAGACACAGAATCTGAAACAGGCTCCAGGCTCTGAGCTGTCAGCACGGAGCCCGACGCGGGGCTTGAACTCACAAACTGTGAGACCATGACCTGAGCCAAAGTTGGACTCTCAACTGACTGAGCCACCCAGGCGCCCCTCTCTGTGTTTTCATTTTTATTCGTCTTGAGGTATTTTCTAAGTCCCTTTGTGATTTCTTCTTTGGATCGTTGGTCATTCAATTTCTATACATTTGTGAATTGTCTGGTTTTCCTACTGCTATTGATTTCTCGTTTTACTCCTTTGTCATTGGAAAAGACATTTGGTATGATTCCGATCTCCTTAATCGTTTTGTGGCCTGACCTGTGATCTGCCCTGAAGAACGTTCTACGTGTGCTTGAGGACAATGTTTGTCCTGCTGCTGTGTGTGGGGTGTCCTGTGTGAGTCTGGTGGGCCCAGTGGTAGATGGCGCTGTCCAAGTGTGTGTGTCTCCTTACTGATCTTCTGTCTAGTTCTACTATGTGTGTATCGAGAGCCAATGGAGGGTATCAAACCAGTATGCTGTTTAGATTTCATTGAACACACATTTAACAGTCTTAGCGGTTTTATTTTAAAATGTCACAACATCTAAAACTTTTCAGAAAGTATACCCTCTGTAATGATTGAAACTGATGACAAAACATCTCAGCTGTCCGCTTAAGATACACACAAGACAGCACACAGCTGTTTTCCAAGTTCCCTCAGGGAGCACAGAAGAGAAGCCTGTGACCACAGACCGCTGCTTCAGGGAGCGGCCACGGCACTTGAGGTCGGGTGTGGGGTGCTCGGGAGGAGACCTGAGCGAGCTGGGATGGAGGCAAGAGAGGGGCAGACCCTGTGGGGGGAAAGGGGGCAGAGAGACTCTGGGTAGAGCAGGAATGAGGTTGGTGGAAGTCCCAGGTGTGGGGTGTCATGAAAATCCCGAGGCAGCTTAGAATACAATGGCCCTTGGGGCGCCTGGGTGGCGCAGTCGGTTAAGCGTCCGACTTCAGCCAGGTCACGATCTCGCGGTCCGTGAGTTCGAGCCCCGCGTCAGGCTCTGGGCTGATGGCTCGGAGCCTGGAGCCTGTTTCCGATGCTGTGTCTCCCTCTCTCTCTGCCCCTCCCCCGTTCAAGCTCTGTCTCTCTCTGTCCCAAAAATAAATAAACGTTGAAAAAAAAAAAATTTTAAAGAATACAATGGCCCTTCCTGCCTCGCTTTCTACCTGTGCCCATCCCCTCCCACCCACTCGACATTTCCATCCTTCCTTCCAAGGGGAGGAATGCAAGTGTCACCTCCAGATCAGACGCCAGAGAGAGCTGGGGGCTGGGGGCCAATCCCAGCCCTGTTCCTCAGGACCCACTCTCGCTTCTTTGAGAGAAGGGGTTATGCTCCCTTCACTGCCCCTGACCAGTGTCTGGAAACCACTCCCTGAGACTTTAGGACACGTGAAAACAAGCACCACGTGTGTGACCCCGGGTCTAGGGGTCTGAGCCTGAGTCCTGACTCTAAGGTGGGTGCTGAGGTTCGGTGGGGGCCAGAGACGCCCCAGAGGGCAGGAGCAGCCTCTGCAGGACCAGACAGCCCAGCTGGAGGCCCCCTCAGCCCCAGGGAGTGTGGGGACAGAAGCAGGTTCCTTTGGGAGTCCCAGAGTTGGGCTGAGATGGGTCCCTCTGTCTGGGGTCTCACAGTGGCCGGGTCTTGGTCTAAACCACTTGACACTGAGGTGGTGGGTGCCCAATAAATTGTGCCCCTCAAATCCGCCTGTAGGTGAGATCCTGGATTATCTTGTCACATTAGGGCAAGGAGCTGACCGATGTCAACTTTTGTACCTCCTTGTGCATTTGGTTTTTCTTTTCATTCATATTCCTGGTAAAGTTCCTTTGAAAAATGAAACAATTTTTCATCTTGTTTAATGTTAAAAGTTTTTATTTTGTTTTATTTTTTAAGTTTACTTGTTTTGAGAGTTGGGGGGGGGGCAGAGAGACCGGAAGAATCAGGGCTCAATCCCACAAACCACGAGATCGTGACCTGAGCTGAAAGCAAGAGTCAGGTGTTTAACCGACCGAGGCACCCAGGCGCCCCAATGTTAATGTTTCAAAAAACGCTTTCTAATCTGAGGCTCGTGGGTCCTCCTGGCAACCCTGTGATATGGGACTCTGGATTCACGTTTCACAGGTGAAGACAGGAAGGCTCAACTAAGGGACACGGCTTAGGCAGGACACGCTTCTGGTTACTGGCAGACTTGTGGCGGCATCCACCCTGCCCTTCTCTCTTAACCTCTTCCGTGCTGCAGACTGAGATCGTCCAAAATGCAGCTCTGATCACGTGCACAGGTGCACACACACGCATACTCACACCGCTGGTCACCAGAGACCCCATCTTTTACTAACTTCTGTGGGGACCGCCCAAAGGGCAGACACTCTTGTCGGCGTCTTGGCCCCAGTAATTATGAAGGGCCAAGAGTGCCCCTGTATGTTGGCTGTGGTCGCTTCTGCTGCAGACCCATTCATTCATTCATTCATTCATTCATTCGGAATACAGTATCTTGTATGCGGCGGACATCGTAGACATGCAACAGAGACAGTAGGAACAGAGGTGTTTCCTGATTTTACAGGCTTTCAGTTTAGAGGGGAGGACAGCAAATAACCACATGATCACACAGACAAATGGATAATTACAAGTGTGGGTAACTTCGGGAGGATCACGCTTGTGGTAATTTTTAACCAAGAAACATGACAGCCTGGGAGTGGGGAGCACCCTGTGGAAGCCATGCTTGAGCTGAGATGTGCAAGATGAGCAGGACAGACAAAGGGCAGAACTGAGGGGAGACGGGCTTCCCAGAGGGACTGTCACATGCAAAGGCCCTGTGGCAGGAAGGAGCGTGATGAGCTGAGTTTCTGAGGGAAAGTGTGCAAAATGGACAGAGATGCAAGGCAAGGCTGGAGATGTGCACAGGACTTAGGGAGCACGTTAACGATCGGTAGCCACTGAATGCTTTTTTCAGTGATGTGAGTATGCGTGTCTGTGCACTTGAGCACGTGATGTGATCAGAGCTGCATTTTGAATAATCTCAGTCTGCAATATGGAAGAGATTAAGGGAGAAGGGCAGGGTGGATGCAGGGACACCAGTGAGGCGGTAATTTTTGACAAATAATAGCTAATTTTTACCAACTACTTATTCTGTACCAGGTGCTGTTCCGAGTATTTTGCATGTATTAACTCCCTAATCCCCACAGCCCAACGCAGCGAGTGCTTCTGCTTTCTCTATTTTGTAGACGAGGAAACCAAGGCTCAGAGGAACTGCACGGCTTGCCAGAGACCCTAGAGCAGTAAGTGGTGGCACCCAGGCATTCTGATTCCACGCTGTTGCTCTCAACTACACTTGTCCCCGGGACGAGGGTGGTGACAGTGGAGACTCATTCGTGAGGTCGACGCGGACTTACTGGGTGCTCCCTGCACGCCAGGCACTCCTCTGTCTCTGCCCATGCGGAGCCTGTAGTCTCCCTGGAGAGACAGCATCAGCAAGCAAGCAGGAAACCATCCGGTGTGTAAAGAAGCCTAAACACAGAGGGCTGGTGAGTCCTGTGAGGTGCTGGGTGCCCATGAGCTTGTCAAGGGATAGAGCCGGAGCGAGAAGAGAACGGGTCCTGTCTGAAGGGCAGCTCGAGCTTCAGATGTCCGAGTGCGCACTCCTGCGGGCCTCCCTGTGCCCTGCCCTGCGCCTCCCACTTCTCGGGACAGAAGTGCGGAGTGTCCTGGGTTCCCTTCTACACGTCACATCCCGCATCTAGTCTGTCTTGGTATCCTGCTAGTTCTACCTTCAAAATGCATCCGGCACCATTCACGTCTCTCCCCCTCCACTGCAGCCACATCCATTGTAGATCCTCCGTCCCTCACTCGGATTTCTGAAATAGTTTTGTAGTTATTTCCCAGCCTCTCCCCTGCCCCTTTATTTCATTTTTCAAAAAAGTATTTATTTATTTATTTATTTATTTTTCAGAGAGAGAGAGAAAGACAGAGAGAGAGAGAACGAGCGCGCACGAGCGGGGGAGGTGCAGAGAGAGAGGCAGAGGATCTGAAGCAGCGAGCCCCACGCGGGGCCGGAGCCCGCGACCTGTGAGGTCATGACTTGAGCCAAAGTTGGACACTTAACCTACTGAGCCCCCAGGGTCCCCACCGCCTGCGCCTGTAGAGGGACGCATACAGCAGTTCTTATCTGTGGCTTTGCTCTCCCCGCTGTCAGTTACCTGCCAGCAACCAGTGCTCAGAAGGTGTGAGGTCAGAGGTCAGGGCAGCCTCACGGCGGGTCCCGAGTCCACACGCCATCCACCTCCTCAGCTCACCCCGTTCATCTCTCACGAACCTGATGCGTGACCTAGACTTTATCACGGGTTATGCACATATACGAACAAACAGCGTGTAGTGTTGGGTGCTACCAGCAGTTTCGGGTTCCGGCCTTGCCACGGGCATCTTGAAACACTCCCCACAGACGGGGGCGACGCCTGTGTTACATACTCATATACTCATACAGCAGCCGGAGTGATGCTTTCCTCTTTTTTTTATGCTTATTTTTGAGAGAGAGAGAGAGAGAGAGAGAGAGACAGAATGCGAACAGGCTCCAGGCTCTGAGCTGTCAGCACAGAGCCCCATGCGGGGCTCGAGCCTATGCGAGATCCTGACCCGAGCTGAAGTCTGAGCCACCCAGGTGTCCAGCGCGATTCTTTCCAAATGTAAATCAGATCGCGTCCTTCCTCTGCCAGTGGCTCCCCGTTCCCCTCACTCTTCCCCACATTCTCCCCTGGGACCCGTCTCTTCTACTTGAGGCCTCTGCTTAATGTGGCTGTTCCCGTGGAGCCTTCCGTGGCCACTGTCCTTAAAACTGAACCTCTGTGCAGGCGCTTCCTCCTTCCGGCTTTATTTGTCCACATCGCACTTTAACTTCTGGAGTGCTGTGTGCTTCACTCATTGTTCGTGGCTTCTCACCCCCACAAGGTGAGCTCCAGGAGGGAGGGCACCTTGCCGGTCATGTCTCCTGGGGTGTCCTCCGTGCCTCGCACGGAAAGGGTGCAGTCCCTGCTGAGGCGATGAGTGTCCACGTGGATGTCCACACGCCAGTCCCAAACCGGCCTCCTGGTTTTCCCTCCAACTCCTCCCCCACCAGCCATTGGGTCTCAGAGTCCAGTCGATGTCTTCCCACGCTCCTCCTTCCCCTCCCTCCCCACATCCAATTCATCCGTGAGTTCTAGCGTTCTGCCTCAAAACTCAGTCTCATATGTCCCACTTCTTTCCCTCTCTAATGCTCTTCCCATCATTTGAGGCCCTGTGTCCCCCACCCTGCATGGGCAGTCTCCTTCCTGCTTGTCCTGCTTCAACTTCTTCTTTTTTTTAATTAAAAAAATTTTTAAATGTTGATTTATTTTTGAGAGACAGAGACAGAGACAGAGCGTGAGCAGGGGAGGGGCAGAGGGAGAGGGAGACACAGAATCCGAAGCAGGTGCCAGGCTCCCAGCTGTCAGCACAGAACCCTCAACCTCTCCTTAGAAACAACTGCTCAGTTCATCTTTTCTGCTTCTTTTTTTTAAGTTTATGTATTTATTTTGAGGGAGGGAGGAAGAGAGAGAGAGAGAGAGGAAGGATCCCAAGCAGGCCTCACTTCGGGCTCCATCTCCGGGTGGTGAGATCGTGACCTGAGCCGAAATCGGAGTCAGATGCTTGACTGCACCCCCCCAGGTGCCCCTCTGCTTGTTTTTTAGAACGTCCCCGACCCACTTCCCTTGCAGGAGGTGGGAGAGACGCTGGTCCTTGTTTCCCGGAGTTGAAGAACAGATCTCCCCGACAGCAGAGAGTGAGCAAAATGAGTTTATTGAGGGAAAGTATGAAGCTCTCAAGAGTGACAGGGGCCCCAACTGGGGAGCCGCTGAGGATTTCTGTCCCTAACTTTCTATTGGGACCTTATCGGAAAGTTTGTGAGACTCGAGGCACGCACCTGGCTCAGGCGGGACTGGAGTAACGTTTATCCTTTTTTTCTCCAACCCCCCACCACTTCTTCAGCTTCCCTCTTGCCCCTGCAGCCTGCCGCACCCCCCCCCCCCCCCCGGCCTAGCGTTAACCCTTTCCCCACTCAGCAGTAGCAGCAATAACACAAAATTAAGCAAAGTGTTGAAATACTTGATGCAACAAAGTAATCGCTATCCCAACCACCCAGAAATAAGCACTAACGTTGGATGAACACCACGTGTATCTCTTGCGGTATAGACAGCTAGAAGGACTGAGAGATAGACTGCAAGAAAAAGTCACAAAAATGGACCATAATACATGTTATTTATAATAAAAAGTATAATTTAAGTTTTACTTGCAGATAACAAAAGAGGAAAATGTCAGACCGAGAAGGAACAAAATACTGAACTTCAGATAAATGTTTTTCATCATGAGAAACATTAATTTGTAAAAGATTCTAGAGATTACAACACAACTCCTGGGGCACCTGGGTGGCTCAGTCGTCTAAGCATCTGACTTTGGCTCAGGTCATGATCTTGCGGTTTGTGGGTTCAAGCCCCATGTTGGGCTCTGTGCTGACAGCTCAGAGCCTGGAGCCTCTTTCGGATTCTGTGTCTCCCTCTCTCTCTCTGGCCCTCCCCTGCTCACGCTCTGTCTCTCTCTCTCTCTCTCAAAAATAAACATTAACAATTTTTTTAAAATTAAAAACATAACAACTCCTAATCACATTTTCATTTTAGACGACATCTTTGGACTCTGCTGCAAAGATGAGGAAAATAGTACATTTACGCTTCCCTTCTCCCTGCCCCAATCTACCAATTTCTGATAGTTCTATCAGTTAATTTTAAAATGTCGACGTTTCTGGTATTTATATTCTGTTTTGTAACCATGATCTCCAAGGCAACGTTAGTCTTGGTTCTAAGAATCCAGTGCTCACAGACGGATCTTTCAGCCGGCTTATTCATTCCTGCGGCCTTTATCTGATTCATTTGTTTGTGGGATTTCAAAGGGCTCTTGGCTTCTGGATTCCCTGAGTCCTTTCAGCCTTCAAGGACGCCTGGGGCCACACATTCTCTCTGAGCTCCACCTTCTGCTGCCCTTAGGATGGTCTAACACGGTTTTCATACCTTATCTGCGGCTTGCTTTTTCTTAATGGATGCTCTCTCTTCTTTTCTTTTCTTTTCTTTTCCTTTTCCTACTATTTTAATGATGAAATATTTCAAGTGTATGGAAAAGTAGAAAATAGCACAATATCTAACTATAAGCTTTACTGAATTTGACCATTTAAAAAATATTTGCTTTACTGCTTTGGATTCCGTGTCTCCCTCTCTCTGTCCCTCCCCTGCTCACTCTCTCTCTCAAAAATAAATAAACATTAAAAAAATTAAAAATATTTGCTTTAGGTCACTTAAAATAAAACAAAACTTACAGATCTAATTAAAGCTTCCATGTGAGGCCTTATATTGCCTGGCCCCTCGATGGCCATAGCCACCATCTTGAATTGTGGGTTTATGATTCCCTCAATTTGCAAAAAAATAATTTTGATCATATAAATTTGATCATTCTGATCACAATATGCTTACATATTTCTAAGCAATATATTATTTAGTATTGTATGTTTTTGCACTTTACGTGATATTATAATGTACAACTTCTGTAAATTCTTTTTTCTTTTCTTTTTTGTTTTTTCTTATGTAGGCTCCACACCCAATGAGGGGTTCAAACTGACAACCCCAAGTTCAAGAGTTGCATGCTCTGCTGACTGAGCCAGCCAGACGCCCCTGAAAATTATTTTTTGCTGAAATTAAGCGATTTATCCATATTGATGGAATTCACTCATTTTCACTATCGCATTATATTTCAATGTTTGAATGTGCTGTAATTTATTTATATATACACCTGTTGATAGACATTAGGACTGTTTCAGTTTTTTCCCTTTCTTTTAAAATTATTTATTATCTATTAATTAGAAATTTTTATAAGAGCAAGAAAGCATAATTATAATTATAATCCATATAATAACGATTCTTTGGAATTTATTGAGGTTTCTTTTGTGTTCTAGAACATATTCAATATTACATGAGCTACATGTGTCAGAAAAGAATGTGTATTTTCTCTTTGTCAGGTGAAGAAGTCTATATTTTCCAATAACTCGAATTTATCAATAAGATTATTCGGCTATTTTATATCGCTGCTTATTTTTATCTCCTTGATCAATCAGTTTCTGAGAAGAGTAAGTTAAAATCTCTAACCATAATTTATCTATTTATTTCTTCCAAAAGGTTTGTTCATTGTTGTTTTTTATTTTTTGAGGCTATATTATTGGTGCTTTTATATTTATGACATTTGTATTTTACTATATTATGTTTCTCTTTGTCTCATTTTTTTCAACTTTTTTTCTTTTTTGAAGACACATTTATTCAGCGTCATGATCAGACTATTACATTTAGCAATCAGCAGCATGGGTACACAAAAAAATCTGTACTAAAACTCTTTGTTGGAGTGCTTTCCGCTTTCTAGAACAGAAACTAAAAGAACCTGTTTTACAATTAGTCCCCAATGCAGTCCTGGAGTTTTTTGCCCGTACACACGAGTATTGTCTAAAACGTCTTCTCCGTAGCAGCCGGGTCCTGCCACCACTGTGCTCGGCTGAGTCCACAGATCTGTTGTAACCTGCAGCTCCCCTGTCACATCTCTGGTCTCCTCTCCTGCTAAGCTCTGTTTCCTGCCAGTCATTAAAACCTTCTGCCCCTGCCACAGCTACTGCCGCTGCTGGAACTGCCACAGCCACCTTGGTTTCGTGGTCTGGCAAAGTACTGGCCTCCACCGTGACGGGGGCCAGAGCTTCTGCCCCCAAAATTTCTTTTATGGGTCCAAAATTTGAAGATTGATTTTGTAACTGTCAAAATCATTATAGCTTCCACCACCTCCAAAGTTGCTTCTGTCATTACCAAATCTGCTATAGCCGTCCCCACTGCCACCATATCCACCACCACCTCGACTGCCACGGAAGCCACCTCACCTACAGAAGTTTCCAGAACCACTTGGCCCTCCTTGGTTGGAGGAAGCACCAGCCATCTTCTGCTTAGATGGGGCTCTCCTCACTTCACAGCTGTGGCCACTCACAGCATGGTGTTTCTGAATGACAATCTTGTCTACAGTCATGGTCATCAAACATTACAGAAGCAAAGCCTCTCTCTCTCTCTCTCTGTCTCTTTTTTTGCCGCTGCCTCAGTCAGTCATGATTTCAATCACTTTAATTTTCCCATACTGTTCAAAATAACCTCTAAGAGGGGCGCCGGGGACGCTCAGTCGGTTGAGTGTCCGACTCTTGATTTTGGCTCAGGTCGTGATTTCACCCGTCGTGAGTTCAAGCCCCAAATCGGGCGTGAGGAGCCTGCTTTGGATTCTCTCTCTGCCCCTCCCCTGCTTGCTCTCTCTCTCTCTTTCTCTCTCAAAAATAAATATGTAAAAAAAAATAAATAAATACATAAACTTTAAAAAAAATTTTTAAAATTTTTATTTATTTATTTTTTAAACGTTTATTTATTTTTGAGACAGAGAGAGACAGAGCATGAATGGGGGAGGGTCAGAGAGAGGGAGACACAGAATCTGAAACAGGCTCCAGGCTCTGAGCCGCCAGCACAGAGCCCGACGCGGGGCTCGAACTCACGGACCGCGAGACCGTGACCTGAGCCGAAGTCGGCCACTTAACCGACTGAGCCACCCAGGCGCCCCTAAATACATAAACTTAAAACATAATAATCTCTCGGATGATGTTCTTTAGTGTCTTCTTTAACGCCTCTGATAAAAATCTTTCTCACCGTCACGTGGGCACGGTCTTTGAGAATCTCCTCTCGAGACAGCTCTCCTCGCTGCCACCACCGTTCCGTCCACCTTGCGTGGCCCTGCGCTCGTGGCTGCGCCCACCTCCTCCACAGGGGGGTGAGGAGCCCAAAGCCTCGGGAGCGCTCGGGGTCGGGCTCTCTCGCCCCACGCGGTCCGTGAGTGCTCCCCGCGGCTCCTCGCACGCTCGGCCGCTGTTCCGCGGCTCAGACCTCCGGTTGCGGGCCCGCCGCAGCGGCTCCGGCTCTCTCTTTCGCAGACTCCGGCTTAGACAGGGCGGCGGGAGGGGAGGCCGTGGTGTGCTTGCTTGGCGGCACCCACGGGCGGAAACGTCAGTTTTTCCATCTTGGAATCCCCACTGTCAAATATCAAGGTTACTTCCTGGTATTTCTTATGCTTCATATTTGCCTGGTATATTTTCTCCTATTCTTTTGTTTTAAATATTTTGTAAGTTTTAGTTTAATTTTACTTTTATGTTTGTTTATTTTTGAGAGAGAGACAGAGACAGAGCATGAGCAGGGAGGGGCAGACACACAGAATCTGAAACAGGCTCCAGGCCCTGAGCTGTCTGCACAGACCCGACGTGGGGCTCGAACCCCACGAACTATGGGATCATGACCTGAACTGAAGTCGGATGCTTAACCGACTGAGCCACCCAGGCGCCTACCTTATTTTATGATTTTTAAGTAGGCTCCATGCTGAGCATGGGGCCTAAGGTGGGGCTTGAACTCACAATCCTGAGATCTAGACCTGAGCCGACATCGAGAGCCGGACATTTAACTGACTGAGCCACCCACGTGCCCCTTATTTATTTATTTATTTTTTCAACGTTTATTTATTTTTGGGACAGAGAGAGACAGAGCATGAACGGGGGAGGGGCAGAGAGAGAGGGAGACACACAGAATCGGAAACAGGCTCCAGGCTCTGAGCCATCAGCCCAGAGCCTGACGCAGGGCTCGAACTCACAGACCGCGAGATCGTGACCTGGCTGAAGTCGGACGCTTAACCGACTGCGCCACCCAGGCGCCCCTCGTGCCCCTTATCTTAAACATTAAACAAATATATATTTATTTATTTTGGGGAAAGCTCAAGTGGGGGAGGGGCAGAAAGAGGGGGACAGAGGATCCCAAGTGGGCTTTGTGTTGACAGGCTGGCTGCAGCGAGCCCAGTGCTGGACTCGAACTGAGGATCCGCTACATCATGACCTGAGCCAAAGTCGGGCACTCAACGGACTGAGTCACCCCTGTGCCCCACATTCTGTATTTTAAAAATGTTGCAGTTGTTTTAATTTAACTCTGTGTTACTTTGAATAATTTCCAAGTGTGTCTTTCCTATGATGATACTTCCCTTAGCAGGAAAATTACTTCCATACCCTCAGTCTCACTCTTTCCTCCCTCCTGTCTCGTTGTGTTGACAGCTCCTAATATTCAGTTAATTCTGCTTTTGTGTAAGTCCCCAAGCCAAAGGCCAGCTCTCTTATCCTTCAAGTGCTGTTCCTCAGGCTGATGATGACATCCTGTGCCAAGGCCCCTTGGCTCTAGCTCATCTATTGCCAGAGTCCAGATGCAAATGCCATCCGCCCCCAGGAGACTCTGTTCTCCAACCAATCACTCTTCTCGCTCCCTTTCCCTCCCCGTTTGGCCTTTCAGATAATCAGTTTAGCCAATTTGACTCCACGTATCTCAGGCATCATCCTGATTTGTTTCTCTTGGGTTTATTTCTCTTCTCATTTGAGTGCCTTCTCTCAGACTGTTGTTTTTTTTTTTAATGTTTATTTTTGAGACAGAGAGAGACGGAGGGCGAGTGGGGGAGGGGCAGAGAGAAGGAAGACAGAATCTGAAGCAGGCTCCAGGCTCTCAGCCATCAGCACAGAGCCTGACTTGGGGCTCAAACTCATGAACTGCGAGATCATGCCCTGAGCCGAAGTCGGACGCTCAACCGACTGAGCCACCCAGGCGCTCCAATATGTTTTCTAATGTTAAAACCGTCCCCGCATTCATGACATAAACTTAGTCATCATGCATTTTTTTTTAAGTTTATTTATTTATTTTGAGAGACAGAGAGCAGAGGAGGGGCAGAGAGAGAGAGGGAGGCAGAGAATCCCAAGCAGGCTCCGTGCTGTCAGCACAGAGCCCGATGTGGGGTTCAAACCCACAAACCACGAGATCATGACCTGAGCTGAAATCAAGAGTTGGATGCTCAACTGACTGAGCCACCCAGGAACCCCATGATGTTTAACGCCAGATTCCATTTGCTGACATTCGATTTTTCATCTTTAAGCATAATTGAGATGGCCTTCCAATCTTCCTTTCTTTTAAATTTTTTTTTTAACGTTTATTTATTTTCGAGACAGAGAGAGACAGAGCATGAACGGGGGAGGGTCAGAGAGAGAGGGAGACACAGAATCCGAAACAGGCCCCAGGCTCTGAGCTGTCAGCACAGAGCCCGACGTGGGGCTCGAACTCACGGACCGTGAGATCATGACCTGAGCTGAAGTCGGACGCTTAACTGACCAAGCCACCCAGGCGCCCCCAATCTTCCTTTCTTATACGGGACATTTCTGGTGTCTGGTATCTAGTATGCAGATTTGGCTGTATAACAGACACCAAGAGTGTCAGTGGCTTGAAGGAGGGGAAGTTTACTTCTTTGCCATGTGCTCTCTGGGGCTTGGTGGTCTAGGGCTGGTTTCGTGGTTCTGCTCAGCTCTTCCTAGTTTGTATGGTCAAAGTTGCTCATCTCTTTTCTAAGCAGCAGCATGAGTCGGAAGTTGCATACACCTCCTGTCTTCTCTTGGCCAGAGCTCAGTCAGGGGCTACGGGAGAGCACGGCCTTATTTGAACTTCCAAGTAAGGGGTCTCTTGCTGTGGGAAGCAAGGGGAGAACAGGTAGTAGGACAACTAGCAGTTGTCTTCATACCTGCCACATAAAGTTGGGCAGTATTTCCTCTTTTTTGTTTTGGAAATGTAAGTTTGTGTAAGTTTTTTTCCTCTTGATTATTTGATAAACTTGCCCCTAAAAATCATCTCTGTTTTATTTTTAATTTTTATCTTTGTTCTGTAGATTTATACTACTGACCGATTTCTTTATGGTTATAGGTCTTCAGAGTTTTTTCTCTCTTAGTGTTGATAAACTTATGTGTATACACACACACACACACACACATATGTATATATATTTTCCTGCAGAACTGCGCATTTTATGTAATTTTTGAAATTTCTATCTCAGCTTTATCTGGGGGAATCTGGTTAATCTGGTTCAAAGATGTGGGCCTTCAAGTCCAGTTTGCTTCCTTTTCCTAAGTGCCCCAAGGCCATTACTAGTTTAACATCACTTTTTTTTTTTTATGTTTATTTATTTTTGAGAGAGAGACAGAGTGTGAACAGGGGAGCGCCAGAGAGAGAGGGAGACACAGAATCCAAAGCAGGCTCCAGGCTCTGAGCTGTCACCACAGAGCCCAACGTGGGGCTCCAACTCACCAACCAACTCACCAACCGAGAGATCATGACCTGAGCCCAAGTCTGACACTTAACCGACTGAGCCACCCAGGTGCCCCATTAACACCACTTTTTACGTTAATTTCTTGCTTTGGGATTTTCTGGACCACTCCAGCCCTGTAAACTAAAATCCCAAATTTGCATGAAAGCAGGCCCATGGTTAACATTTCTCTAGGAAAACCATTTTTTCCCATGTAAACCCAGATCAAGAAATAAAAGCTTCCGGGGCGCCTGGGTGGCGCAGTTGGTTAAGCGTCCGACTTCAGCCAGGTCACGATCTCGCGGTCCGTGAGTTCGAGCCCCGCGTCGGGCTCTGGGCTGATGGCTCGGAGCCTGGAGCCTGTTTCCGATTCTGTGTCTCCCTCTCTCTCTGCCCCTCCCCCATTCATGCTCTGTCTCTCTCTGTCCCAAAAATAAATAAACGTTGAAAAAAAAAATTTAAAAAAAAAGAAATACAAGCTTCCTTGTAATCTCATTTTACTGGTGGGAGATTTTTCTTTCAGGCCATTTTTTCACTAAAGGGGAGTAGTCTTCTGAGGGTCTTTGCTTCACGTAGGGGACTTTCCAATTCCCAGTTACTTGCAGATAAAAAGACTTATCTCTTCTCAGTTGATCCTTAAGAACTGGAGTTCTTTGTTTCCTGAGACCAGAAACCATGCCTTCCCAAGGACAGCTGTGGTATGTGTTCGTGCGTACTTGGTTTTTCATTCTTCCTTTGCGTTGGGCCTCTGAGGGTTGCCTTTACTTTCTTGTGAGCTTAGCTATGAACTTAACAAGTATGACTGTCATATCTTAACCAGATAGAAATGGAAGTCTAAGTCTTTTTTCTTAACACAATAACTTTAGTATATGTCTTGGTTTTGATAATTCAGGGTCATTTTTCTCTTGGAATATGGTGTACTCATTAGATCTAGAGTCAAATGTTTATTTTAGATTATCTTTTTCGATTTGCTTTGTTCTCTTCTTTAGGAATACCAGTTCCATGTTGGTTGGACTTTGAGTTTGCCACATCTCACCTTCTATCCAAAAATGACGTTTTCATTCTTGTGTTTTTCCAGTCCCCTTTCCTGATTTTCTTAAACCTATTCATTATGCTGATTTTGTTTTCCATTGTGTTTACTTTAAAATATGGTCTTTATCTATGTAATGTTCTGATCTTTCCCTTTTATTTCACTCTGGAATTCTAATTCTCCCTTCTCCACCTACTTTTGCTATATAATCTTTTCTTTGAAGCTTTGTATCTCTTTTTAAAACTTATTTTTAGAAAGGATGTTGCGTTACATGAATTTTTTAAGAAGATGATCCTTTCAGGGGCGCCTGGCTGGCTCAGTAGGTGGAGCACGTGACTCTCGATCTCAGTTTAAGCCCCGTGTTAGGTGTAGAGATTACTTAAAAATAAAATGTTAAAAAAAATAAAAAGATCCTTGGGGAGCCTGGGTGGCTCAGTCTATTGAGTGTTCGACTTTGGCTCAGGTCATAATCTCATGGTTCGTGGGTTCGAGCCCATATGGGCCTCTGTGGAGCCTGGAACCTGTTTCGGATTCTGTGTCTCCCTCTGCCCCTCCCTGACTTGCGCTCTCTCTCTCTCTCTCTCTCTCTCAAAAATAAATAAATATTAAAAGATAGAAAGATCCTTTTGGGTAATTATTTACTTTGAGTGGAGCCAGTTACCGCCTGAAGGGTGGTGTGCTGTAGAGTGGGTGGGAGTGCAGTGGCTCTGCTGTACCTGAGGGTGTGTGGAGGGAGATGTGTCCTCTCAGTGTTTGGAGAGAGGGAGATTTGGGAGATAGGGTCGCGTCCCAGTAGCACTTGGTGGCACGTGATCTGACATTCTCTGCCTCTTGTTCTGCTCTGCCCGCCCTGGTTCATCCTTGACCAGGAGGCCATGTGACAAAGCAGTAGGACTGTCATGCCAGCATGGTTTCTTCTTAAGCTACCCCTTCCCTGCTATCCTGTCAAACGAGGTCTCCAGGGAAGCCTCTCCTCAGCCTGTTCTCAGTGTTACTGCTTCCGTCAAAGGGACATTGGCCATGTTCTATCCAAGGGCTCGGGGAGCATGTTTATGCTGTCACGGAATGCCCTTGCTTAGACTCACACATAACAACGCTTAGCAGGTGCCTTCAGGATGTGCGGCTTACAGCTATACAAGTTTCATTAAACATGGTCTTTTCTTCCCTTTACATGTTGTTTCATTTGGTGATTCTTAGTGAGGTTCTGAAGTGGACAAATAAAAAATACCTCCACTTTGCCACCCTTCTCTGAGGGTTTCCAGAATCATCTTTTTTATTTTAATTAAATAATTAAATAATTAATTTTTAAATGTTTATTTATTCTTTAGAGAGAGAGAGAGAGAGTGTATGGGGACAGAGGATCTAAAGTAGGCTCTGCGCTGACAGCCCGATGCAGGGCTCGAACCCACAAGCTGTGAGATCGTGACCTGAGTCAAAGTCGGAAGCTCAACCAACTGAACCACCCAGATGCCTGGGAATCATCTTTTTTTTTTTTTAATCTTTATTTATTTTTGAGAGAGGAAGAGAGACAAAGCATGAGTGGGGAAGGGGCAGAGAGAGAGAGGGAGACACAGAATCCGAAGCAGGCTCCAGACTCTGCACTGACAGCAGAGAGCCTGATGCAGGGCTCGAACTCATGAGCTTTGAGATCATGACCTGAGCTGCAGTTGGACGCTTAACTGACTGAGCCATTCAGGTGCCTCTCATCTTTCTTTCTTTCTTTTTTTTTAACTGTTGTTATTATTATTTTTTAAGTAGGCTCTGTGCCCAATGTAGGGCTTGAACTCACAAACCTGAGATCAAGAGTCACATGCTCTACCGACAGCCAGCCAGGTGCCTTGCTCCCCCAGAATCATCTTTCAGACCTAAAATGTTTTTTTTTAAACATTTTTAAAAAATGTTTTTAATGTTTATTATTTTTCAGAGAGAGAGAGACACGGAGTGTCATAGGGGAGGGACAAAGAGAGGGAGACACAGAATCCGAGATCATGGCCTGAGTGAAGTCAGATGCTCAACTGACCGGGCCATCCAGGTGCCCCTATGCCATTCTTTTACTTAAAGCGCTCCAATGGCTTCCTGTTGTACCCAGAGTAAAACCCAAAGTCCTTATGCTGGCCTACAAGGCTCTGCATGATTTGGCCCCTCCTGACCTCCTCAGTTCCATCTCATGCCTTCTCCCTTTCACTACCCATGGCCCACCCACACCGCTCTTTTCTCCTTTCACACCCCAAACTCCTTCCCATCCCTGGGCCGTGCCTGGAGTGCACACCCTCCCCTCCCCGTGTGGGCGACTCCTCATCCGTCAGGCTTCCTCCTTCGCAAGTCCTTTCCTGGCTTTCCCGCCCAGGCGACGATTCTGTCTTGTGCCCCTTGTTTGCGTTCATAGCTCTTGCTACAACTTGCACTTTATATTTGTGTCCCATCTTCCCCGTTTGATTACATGCTCCACTGGGGACAGGGATATGTCTGTTTTATTCACTGATGTGTCCCTCGGGCCTAGTGCAATGTCACTACCAAATAAATATTTGCTGAGTGCATGCATAAGGAACGAGCTGAAGAGTTGGATCCTTGAGAGCCACACTGAAGAGTTTAAGTGATGTGTTGGTCAGTAGAGAGACGTAGAAGGTTTTTGAACAAGTGAGTGACGGAATGGATACGTGGATACGTGGTGACTCCCTGAAGAAGGGAGTCCAGGCAGAGACTGGCCAGGGGGCAGCAGCTGCAGGCACAGAGAGGAAGGATCAGCGAGGTGGGTTCCCAGGAAAGTCCAGCCGCACTGTGGCTGGCAAGGCTGCCCGGCCTGGTCTGAGGCTTTATAGTGCAACGCAGAGATGATGCCCATGTTGGGGCCGGGATGTCTGGGGAAGTAGCAGGACCTGGGGCTGGGCTGGTGGGCTGTCTGAGCACAGACTCAAACCCTTTCATTTTAGGAGTTGTCTACACTGAAGGATCATGATGCTCTGAGAAACAGGGAGAGAGAGAGAGAGGAAGGAGACAACTAGAAACAAGCAAGAGAGAGAAGTGTAGAGACTAACGACAGCCCCACCAGCAGGCATAGGAACAGGAAGAAGAGCCAGGAAGTAGCCAGGGAAGGGGCTTGAGGTGGAGAGGTGGCCGTGAAGGTGACTGAGGAGCGGGGCTCCTGAGTTCAGATCCTGGCTCTTTCCTTAATCCCCTGAGCTTCTGTTTTCTGATCTATTAATCACAGACATTGCCCACAGTATAGGGAGGTTGGGAGGATTAAGTTAGGTAATGTATGCATTGTACTTAAAACAATGGCTACACAGAGCAAGCACTCAGTAAACTTTGGTTTCTTCCCTCCTACCTGCCTGCTGCCCTCTTTCTTTCTTAAGAGCAGATGTTTAGCCCAAAGCTGTGCAGGTTCAGAAAGTCATTTTTTTTTTTTTTTATCACTTCACTTAGTGATGATCTTGTTCTGAGAGATTAATTCTTCTTCATTCTTACAACTGCATGGGAAACCCAAACATTCCAGAAATCAGCTCAATTTCTTCCCAGGAGGAAAGTCCCTTTGAGAATCCAAATGCAAGCCAGAGGCTAGTTGGTGAACAGAGAGCCAGGGTGACTGGAGGTGGGTGGTCTTAATGGGTTACCTGAGGAAGCTGGCAGGGTGGTGTGAGTGTCTACCCCTCTGCACGGAATCGGTTTGCTTGTCTATGAGATGGAGTGTAGGGAGGCATTGAACTAGATCAGCAAAACTCCACTGTTTTTGCAGCTGGACCTGGGTGTTTTGCCAATTATAGTGGGAAAAGTATGATAATTTCAAAGCTAGGAGAAACAATCAAGCGTATGAACAGATTTTTCTCAATTTTAAGATTGACTTTACTATTATTATTATTTTAAAGTTTATTTACTTATTTTGAGAGAGAGTGGGAAAGTGAGTGGGGAGCAGCAGAGAGAGAGGGTGAGAGAGAATCCCAAGCAGAGGTTGGGTCAGTGTGGATCCTGACATGGGGCTGGATCCCATGACCCTGGGATCATGACCGGAGCCAAAATCAAGAGCCGGGTGCTTGACTGAGTCACCCAGGTGCCCCTGATTTACTTTATTATTTTTTCCTAAACTGTTAATATCTGATATTAGCAGATGACCAAATGAAGCTTCAAAGGACAAATAAATATTAACAAGGAAAACGGGGATAAATTATTGTTCTTTTTATTTTAGTTTTTAAATGTTTATTCATTTTTGAGAGCCAGAGAGACAGTATAGAACAGGGGAAGGGCAGAGAGAGGGAGACACAGAATCCAAAGCAGGATCCAGGCTCCGAGCTATCAGCACAGAGCCCAGTGTGGGGCTCGAATGCACGAACCCTGAGATCAGGACCTGAGGCAAAGTTGGATGCTTAGCCAACTGAGCCACCCAGGCGCCCCTAAAGTATTGTCCTTATGTTTTAGGGGCTGTATGGGGTTTGATTGTACTTTCATGTTGCTGAGATGTCAGACAACCCCATCTCGGCAATGATGTTGGTTCTAACTGTATGTCATGATTTCTTCTACTGCTGTATCTAAAACACTCATTGGGTGCTCACTCTGTGCTTTATATGTGTCATCTTATTTGATCTGTGAGGGGTGTGAAGGCATCCTCACAATACAGGAGAGGAAACTGATGTTTTGAGGGAGATTAAGGACCGTCTGTAATGTCAATGGCTAGTGTAGTGACTGTGGTAACTTTCATCCTTCTTCTGGTGAGAGTCCCTTGACCACAGAGCTGGGAACCTGACCCACCCTGGCCAGTCATATCACCCTGACTCCCTAGACACTGGGATTGGTTCATGGCTAAGTGTGTGAACCAAGCAGGGCCCATGAGGGCTCTTCCTGGGAAGAGCACTGGGTTTATAAAGCTGGGACAGACTGTGGCTACATTCCTTGTCCTGCTGTGGTAAGAGTAAAGCCAATGTGCAAAGAGATGAACAGGGATGAGAGAAGGATGGGTGGATGGATGGATGGTGCTGAGTCCCCTGTTCTAGCCCCAAGGCGATGGTTCATGGATCCTTTGAATTATCTCGGTGACATTACCAGCTATGTAACACAGTACATTCCCTTTTTTGCCTCATGGAGCTTCTGTCTCTTACAGCTGGAAGACCCTGACTGATAGAATGAGAACATGGTGAGGTCAAGGTGAAAACCCAGAATTCAGCGTCTTCTCTGCTGCCACCGTTTCCTGGCATTGCACATCGATCTCTTAAAACGTCTCTCTTTAAACCACCTCCTCATGAGCAACACTGTAATTTTTTTTAAAAAAAATTTTTTTTTCAACGTTTTTATTTATTTTTGGGACAGAGAAAGACAGAGCATGAACGGGGGAGGGGCAGAGAGAGAGGGAGACACAGAATCGGAAACAGGCTCCAGGCTCTGAGCCATCAGCCCAGAGCCCGACGCGGGGCTCGAACTCACAGACCGCGAGATCGTGACCTGGCTGAAGTCGGACGCTTAACCGACTGTGCCACCCAGGCGCCCCAACACTGTAATTTTTAAAATCACTGCTCGCCTTCCTCAGTCAACTTTCTTCTTTTTGAAACTGCCCTGTTCCCTTTCTGAGATTCGAGAAGCTCCTGGGTTCATCAGAATGCGTCTCTCATGTTGGGTGTTTCTGGGAATAGCGTTAGTCTTTCTGCTTTATGTTGATTCCTGTTGGCACCAGTCTTACCAAGTAACGTCTTCCACTCTTGGAACCTCCATTCTGGCAAACAGTAGAGCTTTGCCAACCCAGGCCTGCTGCTTGCTGGGAGAGCAGCTGGCCCCCAGGCTGCGAGGCTGTGAGGGAGCTGCAGGCAGGGGTGGGGGCAGGGTGAAGAGTCTCAGGCTTCTGAGTCAGACAGACACCAGACCTCAGGAGCTACAGGCCTCTGTACACTGACTCTGAAAAGAGTTGTGGGGAGGGGAGGCCAGTCCCCAAGCCCGAGGTCCAGCAGTACAGGGGACTGTCTGCTTTCTTCACGAGGACACGGACGCTGGTGGACGTGGCTGGAGGTTGGGGGCACAAGAAGTGGTTTGTTCCTGACCAGATCCCCTGAGGAATGAGCCTCGTTAATGGTGTGTTCCTCTCCTGCTGCTTCCTGAACTGACCTTCCCCACCTCGGCACAGAGGGCAGCTGCCCAGCGGGGCTGGGCTCACCAGGGAGGTGAGGAAGGTGCTGACTGAGAAAGCAGGAGCCACAGCTAGACTCTCACCTCTTCCTTGTTGACAGGGGGAAGAGCAGAAGGGCTCCTCCCCGCTAGAAGCCCTTCTGGGTGGTGGGGAGCTAAACTGCCTCTTTCCCCAAGCACTGGCATGGGCAAGGAGACATCTGGTGACACTGGAGAGAGTTGGGTGGGTACAGTGGTAGCAAGTTGACATCAAGGGGGGCAGGTACAGCCTGGTCTGGAAATGTGGTGTTGAAGGAAGGGGGGAGGACGGTGGCAATGAGGGACAGCACTGGCCATTCGCTAGACATCTGCTCTGCATCAGACACTGGGGACACTGGGAATGAACGATACTCATTCTATTTGTCAGCAGCCCAGGCTAGTGGGGGAGACACATAAAGAAACAGTCTCATAAAAGTTGCTGTTGTGGGGAAGGGGGCCAGAAGAACCCCTAAAAACTACGTGCGTGTGCGCTCTAGCATTTGGGGAGGCTGGAGAGCAGATTCGGGTGGTGCACAGAGGAGGTGATCTTTGAGCGACAGGGGACAAACCGAGCTAATGAATGGCTTAGGAAGGGCCCTCAGGCATGGGAGCCTATGGCCTGTGCGTCAGCGAGATTGGTCCCCGGGGAAGGCGTGCCGTGCTTGGTGGCCTTCTCCTCAAAGTTGTAAGACATCATTATGTTTTCACCTGAGGGGTTACATGCTCAGATTTGAGTTTAGGAAGATCAGCCTGGCAGAGCTGAGAAGGGGCTGGAGCAGGGGCAGGGGCAGGGGCAGGGGCAGGGCGGAAGGGGAGTCCAGCTGTGCGTACAGCGGCTCAGGAGCGGTGACGTGACAGCAGCTCAGGCAGTGACAGAGATGAGTGGTATTGAGTAGGCGGGTGGCCTGACCACCATCTGGAGGGCAGTGAGGGGGAAGCGGGAGGCTAGGAGGACAGCCAGCTTTCATCAGGTGGTTGGTGGTGTTATTTGTGGCCAAGAGGGGTCCTAAGGGAGGTGGGAGGTCCAGTGAAGGCTTCTTTTAAGCTTGCTTAAAATAGAGGCCGAGTGCAATTGGAGGCAAGAGAAAAGGGGTGGTTGGAGATGCCAGACCAGAGCAGGTGCAGGATATGGGCCCCTGGGCACTGGTGAAGTTGAGAAGTGAGTCCAAGAGGCTAGGGGTGGGTGTGGGGAGAGGATGGCAGAGAGACCGAGGGTGGTCAGTGTGGAAATTGGAAGGTTAGTGCTCTCGGGGTTCTTAATGATTGGGGCTTATAGAGGGAGTTTACCATTTGACCACCTATGTGCAAGCCGTATCTTGTTAATTGTGTGAACTTGGGCAAACTTCCCTGAGCCTCAGTTTCCTCCGTTGTCAAGTGGGTGAGATTGTACCAGCTTCCGGGATGGTGGTGTAAGTTAAATGGAATAATACGCCGAGATCGCCTTGGCACCTGTGCCCGGTAACCTCAGCCCCGCACCCCTCCAGCACGAGCTCATTGTGTGGTGGGGTCATCAGGCTTTCTGGTGCCGACTATGCGAACAGGGGTAGTTAGACAAATTATTCAATGCAGTTTGTTATGAGAAAATATTTCAAAGCATATTTTGGGGGGTAGAAGGATAATAGATGTTTGTGGTGAAAGGGTGGAGGCTCGGAGGTGTGGTGGCCCTGGCGGGGGTCTCACGGTGGGCCCACGGCCCCAACCCTGCAGCCGTTTTTCTTTCTGCCAAACGGCCCTGGGGAAAGGGGTGTGTGGGCAGAGCTGGTCAGTGCGCAGCCCCTCACCCCAGGTTCTTCATCCAGCTTCCTTCAGAAGTCCGCCTGTGTTGCTCAGCAGGCTGTCCAGGGAACACCTTGCAAGTCAGGCAGGTGTGAGGGTGTGGGTGTGGGAAGGCCCCTTGGAGGTGAGTCAGCACTGCCTCCTCCTGGGTGAGTCAGGAGCAGGGCAGGTAGGGGCTGGGGAACAGGTCAGGTGGGAGGCAGGACGTGGAGCAGGGAGGGACCAGCCCGCAATGACAGGTCTCAACCACCAGGGGGCAGGAGCCAGGCAGGGAAAGCCAGCCACCCTGGGGGCCGGTGGCCTGCGGCTGCAGAGCTGGGAGGAGGGGAAGCCTGGACCCGGCCTCTCAGGCTGGGACGGGCAGAGTCACTGCCAGGGACGTGCCCAAGGCCCGGCGGTGCCCTCTGCCCGGTTGTGACCGGCTTCTCTGCCTTCAGGGCTACGGGGAGGATGTGGACCGGGGTCGGACCCTGGGGCCGTTCTATTCAACCCTCCTGTTCTGCTGACTGGGAGGGAGTTGCTCAGGTCACACTGTGCGTTAGTGCAAATTAATGTCCCGGCTCAGGAATACAGCCACTTGCTGGGCCCCATCCCGGCCTGGCCTCCTGCTTAGGGACAGGTGTCCGGGTGCTGACCCTGGCTGTGAGCTGCTCTCCGCTCTCACATCCCCTCACAGTCCCTCTGTTTCTGTGGCTCTCTGACCTTCTCTCCCAGCTTCCAGGTCCCTGTCCCTGCCGCTGGGGGAGCGTGCTCAGCTGCCTCCCCAGGGGTTTGTGGCTGTTTTCTAGCCCAGTGTCTCTGTGCCACTCCTGGGATCTGGAGAAGTTTTGATTTGGTAGCAGAACCAATGGTGTGATGTTGGGAGGTGAGGACGCCCCTTGGCTCCTAAATACTATCCCAGTGGGGGGCTCCCCAGTGCCCCCATGGCTTTGAGTAACCACAAGCACTGGTTGGGTGTGGGTGAGACCCTTTGTTCCTGCAGGAACGGGTAAGACCCAGTCCCTGCCCAGTGAGCTCACCATGTGGGGGCGAGGGCAAGAGAAGACAAGCCCTCAAGTGATTCAACCGGGGCAGATTGTCTAGTGCGCAAGGACAAAAGGAGCCCGTGTGTGGGGCAGCAGGTAGATGAGGAGTCTGGCTGGGCCTGGGAACCCTCCATGGAGTAGGTGGCATCTAACCAGACTTTGAGAGAGCCTTGGGGTCTTGGCAGGAGGACAGGTGGGGAGCAGGGGTGAGCAGAAGCGATGGGTCTCAGCGCACCGGGGGACGATGGGCAGGCGGTTAGGGTGTGTGCAGAGGAGGCTGGAAAGCAGGGTGGGGGGCAGAGTCCACGCACGTCACTGCCAGGCTTGGCGGAGAAGGCGTGGGCACCACTGCCACGTCTGAGCCCCATGTGAGCGGGTCCGGAGTGAAAACGGACAAAGTGCTTTGAAAGACAGTGGGCCTTACCCTTGGGGTGAGAGACTTTATTTCAGGCTTTATGTGACATAGGGTTTGACAGGGAGGAGCAGTAGCATGAGGGGTCCAAGTGCTTGGACAGGAGGGGACACTGGGTGGCTGTGCAAATATGTGGGTTCCAAGGCCTGGCTTCACTTGCACGGTTCAGGCTGCCCCAAGTCCCATGGTGACCCCTGGAAGAAAGCAGCCTGGTTTTCCTCTGATCCCGTCAGCCCTTGGCCCCAGCTCCTCTGTGCTGTCTACCTCAAAGCTCCCAGGGCCCCCGCGCAGGGTCTCCTCCCAGGCTGGGTAGGGGTTTCCGCCGCTGCCCTGGCCTCCAGGGAGTAGGCTGGTGTCGCTGAGTCACTGCCTGGGCATCTGGGCCTGGAAGGGTGGGTGAGTCACCTAGGACCGGGGAGGGGGGGGGGCGCTGGGGGAGGGGAAGAGGCTTCGGGACATCTGGAGGAGGGAGGGGAGATGGGCCGGCAGGAAGGGCGGTGCCCACACGGGTGGGGGGAGAGGGGGAGCTTGGGAGGGGGCAGCAAGAAGCCAGCTCTTCCCGGAGAGCCCCTCCCCTGGGCTGGGTCCCGAACGCCCCCGCGGCGTGTTTGCCTCTCTCTGGGCAAGGGGAGGAGTCTGCAGGGATGGGGTGTGGGAGGGCGGAGGCCCGCCCGCGGCCCCTCCTCACTCACCCACCCTCGGAGCCGGAGAAGGGCGCCAAGATTTCCCTTCTCCCTTCCAAACCTGCAGGGGCTTCCTTACTGTGCACACGGGCTACTGGTGTCCCTCCCTGCCTTCCTGCCTCCTTCCAGGCGCCTCCCTACCCAAAGGGGGCCTGTCAAGGTGTTTTCAGGCACATGCTTCCCTCATTACCTCACCGAGGAGAATCGTGCCGCCAGCTCTGAAGCTTCCCTGCCCCGCCCCAGTCAGCTCGAACACGCGCGCGTGTGCACACATGCGTGCTCGCACACTCAACACACACACACACACACACACACACACACACACACACACGAGGTCTGGGAAGTCCCTGGGTGCCTGTAGCCTGACTCACACATGAGCTGTGACTCGAAGGCCTGTGTCCTAAGAGCAAGGCTGGCATGAGTCTCTAGGCCCACAAACAGGGGCCATCTCCCCTCACCCTGGGTCCTGGCTGCCCCTTCCCCATGGTGCCTCCCAGCCCCTCTGTGGCCTAGAAGGGGCCTTCTCTTCTGGCTGGCAGGCTGGGTTGGAGCTAGCAGTCTCTGGGAGGGAGGGGGCCAGTAGGTAGTGGGTGGGGGTGGCAGGAGGCCAGGCTTTGGCGGGATCAGGTTAGGGCAGGTTGGGGGCCAGTGGGGCGGGATATAAACCCCACTGTACGCACCTGGCCCTTGGCTTTCCTTCCAGAACCTCTCTGCCATCTGGTCTGGTGAGTGTGTCTGTCCTGCTGAGGGCTGGTTAGGAGGCCCCCTGGGTCTCCACCTTGTTCCTTTGTCTTAATCTTTGTCTCCATAGTTGCTTTTCTCATTCAGGGCCTCTCCCTTTGGGTGACCTTCTGTGAAGTGTCTGATTGAGGGCTCTTTCCAGGTTCCTCTGTGAGGTCTCATTTAGGGGTTACTCTGTGGCCTTCTCTTAGGTCTCACGGTCTGGGCATCTCAGTCTAGAGACCCTTCTTGGGGGCCTTGGCCCAGGAATATGACATGTGTGTGGGTGCTTTAATGAGAGTCCTGAGTTTGTTTGGTTTTGTTTTTTGTTTTTGCAAAGTCCAGGATTCTAGCAAGACTAAGGGACAAGGGCCAGGGATGTCAAGTGTGTGGGCTGCCTGGGTCCCTGTCCTGTGTAGTTCCATAGCTCTGCCTTCCGCCCCTTCCCATTTCCTCTGCCTTGAGAGCTAGCAGGATGGGCCCAGGGCTGTCCTTGCCCCTGACACCAGCTACTGTGGCCTCACCCCAGGACACCCTCTAAGCCTCCCGGGGCTGCTCAGAGCATTCTCAGAGGCAGAGCCTTGGAAAAGATGACCTCTCAGTTCTGTCCTTGTGATCCTGGTGCACAGGACACGCAATTTCTTTAATTCCAATCCCAATAGGACGCTCCCTGGTTCCACATCCAATAGAGACAGCACCCCCTGGCTCAGAGGTCTCCAGTGTGATGGGAAATACATCCCTCTGAGAGTCCCGTGTCCAGTGGAGGAAACATACTTGCCCGAGGGCGTTTCCAGTCTCACCACCCCCCAGCCTTAGGAGTCCGTTGTCTTGAGGGGTGGGGGTGGGGGGCGGAAGTGTTTCCTCAAGGAAGCTCATACCCTGGGTTGCAGCCATGGCTACTTCCAGAGCCCAGTGAGCCCCCACTCACTGGCTCATGGAGAGGCCACCTCCCCAGTGCTGGCCTGTGGAAGGGGCTCCATAGAGAGGACCCAAGTGGGACTCCAGCCACCTTGCCATTTCCCTTCCCACAGACAGAGTGGGGAGCTCTGCCCTCAGGGGTGTGCCACAGGTGTGACCAGAGTAGACATGAGGCCCCTCCCTTGGTGACTTCCAAACACAGGGGAAGGTTTAGCATCTGTCCATAGTGGGCCCTGCCTAGGAAGGCCCTGTCTCCGGGGCGATGTGGAGAGGGGTTTGGAGATGAGATGGAGTTTAGGACACAAGGGCAGGTGGGTCCCCCTGGCTGGGCTGAAGTTGTCTCCATCACCTGCAATCCTATGGCCCCAGATCCAAGATGTCCAGTCCCCTGGAGCAGGCACTGGCTGTGATGGTCACCACCTTCCACAAGTACTCAGGCCAAGAGGGTGACAAGTTCAAGCTGAGTAAGGCGGAGATGAAGGCACTTCTGCACCAGGAGCTGCCCAGCTTTGTTGGGGTGAGTGGGGCCAGCTGGTGGGAGGGTCCTGCTGACCAAACATGGGGTACAGCCTCACCAAGGGGGGGTGAGGCCCAAGTGTGAGTGTCCTATCACTGCTGTCCCTGCAGCTTGCCACAGGATGGGTGTGTGGGCTGTCAGGGCCCTCGGCATCCATCTGTCCAACCCCCTCCCTGAATTGAACAAACCAGAGCCCAGAGAGGGGGAAATGACTGGCCCAAGAGCCCACAGTTCTGTCAATCTTAGTTTCCATATTATGTGCCAAACTAAGAAGGTGTATAGGGACAGAAAAGCCCAGCTAACACATGTACCCTGAGACATTTTGCAGAAAAATGCAGTCAACTTTCAGTTGGCCCCTCACCTGTCCCATAGTGACTCCTGGATAATTATGAAGTCAGGTCTAAGGCTTTGAACTTGTGAGGCATGGCCTTTTTTTCCTTTCAAATTTGTTTTTGGTTAAAATTTTCTAATTTTGTTTCACTTTGGCAGGTATTAAAAAGTTTTCCTTTTCTGAATTCAGAAATTTTTAGTTTCTTCATGAGCAAAATGGGGGTAGTGATAATGCCTACCTCGCTGGGCCCAGGGAATCCTGGCATGTTCCTCACTCCCAGCGGTGAGCACTGGAGACCTTCCCCGATGAACATCCAGCTACCTGTCCTCATTCACAGGGCCCCTTCGTAGCTTCCAGGGGCTCCCTGCCCACCACTTGCCTGCTGCCCAGTGCAGACAGAGGGCTGGGCTCTGACCAGTAAGTGTGTGTTTGACGCAGGGGTGTGTGGAAAGCAACCTGCTGAGTCATCCCCTCTTGCTTTCAGGAGAAGGTGGATGAGGAGGGCTTGAAGAAGCTGATGGGAGACCTGGATGAGAACAGTGACCAGCAGGTGGACTTCCAGGAGTATGCTGTTTTTCTGGCCCTGGTCACTATCATGTGCAATGACTTCTTCCAGGACTCCCCAGACCGGCCCTGAAGCAAAGCTCTCACTCTACCAGGGGCCTGATGGACCCATGAGGACTCTCCTTACCCTTTTGTACTCAATAAACTTTTCTGTTGATCATCTTTTACTTGCTCATTGATGCCCTATACCCTGGCTGGCTCAGTTGGGGTGCTGGAAAATGAGGTCTTCCTTAGATCCCACCCCCTCTGGGCCCTGACTTTTCTGGAAATCTCACCAAGGCCAGAGCTGTGCCTTAGGTCCCAGACTTTGGGATTCCAAATACTGGTAAAAATTTGAAATAGTTTGCTGAAGTTTCCACCCCCCCCCATGACGATATTAAAAGGGGCAAAACCATCTACCATTGCTGTCATTTCATGAAAAGAAAGTCCCAACAAAGAAGGATACAACTTCAGAACAAAGGACAGACCTTGACATTCAATACTATGAGCAATCAGTTGTACTGGAATCAGCTCAAGAGGCATCAGTTAGTCTCATCCACCTGGCAGACCTTTGCATTGAGGACTTCTGTCAGGTTGCAGGCCACAGGCAGTGGCCCTATTTCAGCAAAGCTGTATTTCTTTTGATATTTGCTCTTAGATGGCTCTAGTTTGAGTTCATTCTTCTTCTGTGTGTCTCTACTGAAAACTACCAGGTGCTACTTCATATCAACATCCTGATTTTTTTCTACCGTTTTCCCTAAACTTGTAGCAAGGTTGCCATCTGTTCTGCACACTGTGGTGCATCAGGTGACAGCCAAATGCTTTGCCACCTGCTAACAAAGTCACTGACTTTCCAGCGGGCAAAGGTGAGGTCCTCATATTTATTCTTTCTCTCTTCAATTAATTACACATGTTAGGCTCGCTCTCTCTCTCTCTCTCTCAGTGGATCCCATTTCTAGTTACCAAATTCTCTACCAGTTACAACTGTATTCAGTTGTAAGGCACAGGAAACCTGACTGACAATGGCATAAAGAAATTTGCATTTAAGTGCCTTATAAAATAAGTCTGAGATTCAGAATTCAGACTCAGAGATGCTGTTCTGGCCCCCTATTGCTGCATTACATACCACCCAACACTTGGTAAATTAAAACAAATTTATTATCTCTCAAGGTTCTATAAGTAGACTGTAATCAGTCAATGGGGTTCTCATTTGGGACCTCTCATGCAGTTGAAGACAGATGTTGGGGCTGGAGTCATCAGAAAGTTCAAATTAATTCAGTTTCCAAGGTAGCTCACTCAATTACCCTGGCATTTGGCACCAGTTGTCAGCTGGGAGTCAGCTGGAATGCCTACCTATGACCTCTCTATGTAGCTTGGGCTTCTCAGAACATGGCATCTAGGTTCTGAGAGGAAGTGTGCCCAAAGTGAGCAGCCCAAGAGGCCCCAAAGGGGGCTATGAGGCTTTTTAAGATTTATCTCAGAAATCCAAGAGCGTCATTTCTGCTGCATTCTGTTGATCAAGTAAGTCATTATGCTGGCCCAGATTCAAGGAGAAGAGAATTAGGCCCCATCTTTTCATGTGAGGAGCAGTAGCATGAAGTTAACAGTGGCCATCTTTGGAGACTGTATACCATGGTCTGACTTCTAGCAACCATGTACAAAATGCAGTCACCTCCTTCCCCAAATCAACCTCATTAAGGCATCAATGTGAGGCCGAGGGGCTTGTCATCCATGTCAGGTCTGAATCTGGATGTCATCTCTGCATGTACCTCATCAAGAGTGGTTCTCCTTGACTTGAAGATCTATGAAGAACAGATTCAATACACAAAGGTGAGACAGGTAATAAATACTCCTAGTCAAAAAGAGTGGTGGTAGATTGAAGGCACAAAAGTGCCATTGGTCCATAGCAATTCTGAAATTGAGTCAGACACATGCCACCAGATTCTTGACTAGTGTCCAGTTCTGCTTCCTATAAGTGGTTCTTGGATCCACTCTCTTGGCTCTCGGTTTCATTTTCTTTAACTCTTTATTTTCTGTATGCAATGACTGTGTTTGTAACTAAGCGGCTTTCTCAGCCTTGGGCCTTCTGCCCAAGGAAGTCGATCACCCAAAGCTTCTTTTGTTTGAATTGTCTCTATCCCTTTCAGTCAAAGCTTATGTAATTCCTTTAAAAATGTTGTGGACTTGGGGTGCCTGGGTGGCTCAGTTGGTTAAGCCTCCGACTTCAGTTCAGGTCATGATCTCACAGTTTGTGGGTTCTGGCCCCATGTTGGGCTCTGTGCTGACAGATCAGAGCCTGGAGCCTGCTTCAGTTTTGTGTCTCCCACTCTCTTTTCCCCTCCCCCACTCATGCTTTGTCTTTCTCTCTCTCTCAAAAATAAATTTAAAAAACATTTAAAAATTTTTTAAAAAAGGAAAAAGGTTGTGGACTTGTGTATCAACTTATAATTCACTTAATTAGACAAAAGCCACATTTAACACCCTTAAATCTCTCTGAGACTGGTGCCTCCCTACCTTACACTGAGGGACAGGGAGCTGGGAGAAAGGCCCTCCTGTCTGAAACGGTCTAAGAGGCACACTTCTTTCTTTCCTTTCCTTTCCTTTCCTTTCCTTTCCTTTCCTTTCCTTCCTTTCCTTTCCTTTCCTTTCCTTTCCTTTCCTTTCCTCTTCTTTTCTATCTTATTATCTTAAATACAATTTATTGTCAAGTTAGCTAATGTACAGTGTATACAGTGTGCTCTTAGCTTCAGCAGTAGATTCCCATGATTCATCACTTATGTACAATACCCAGTGCTCATCCCAACAAGTACTCCCCTAATGCCCATCACCCACTTCCCCTCTCCCCTGCATCCCCCACCCGCAACCTCAGTTTGTTCTCTGTATTTAAGAGTCTTTTATGGTTTGCCTCCCTCTCTGTTTGAAACAATTTTCCCCCTTCCCTTCCTCCATGGTCTGCTGTTAAGTTTCTCAAGTTCCACATATGAGTGAAAACACATGGTATCTGTCTTTCTCTGGCTGACTTATTTCACCTAGCATAATACCCTCCAGTTCCATCCACATTGTTGCAAATGGCAAGATTTAATTCTTTCTTGTTGCCAAGTAGATTCCATTGTATATATAAACCACATCTTCTTTATCCATTCATCAGTAGATGGACATTTAGACTCTTTCCATAATTTGGCTATTATTGATAGTACTGCTATAAACATTGGGGTGCATGTGCCCCTATGCATCAGCACTTCTGTATCCTTTGGCTAAATTCCTAGTATTGCAATTGCTGGGTCATAGTGTAGTTCTATTTTTAATTTTTTGGGGGAACCTCCACACTGTTTTCCAGACTGGCTGCACCACGTTGCATTCCCACCAACGATGCAAGAGGGTTCCTGTTTCTCCACATCCTCTGAAATTCCACATGTATTTTCCTGAATTGTTAATTTTAGCCATTCTGACTGGTGGGAGGTGGTATCTCAGTGTGGTTTTGATTTGTATTTCCTTGATGGTGAGCCATGTTGAACATCTTTTCATGTGTCTGTTGGCCATTTGGAGGTCTTCTTTGGAAAAGCGTCTATTTGTGTCTTCTACCCATTTCTTCACTGGATTATTTGTTTTTTGGGTGTTGTGTTTGGTAAGTTCTTTATAGATTTTGGGTACCAACCCTTTATCTGATATGTCATTTGCAAATATCTTCTCCCATTTTGTCGGTTGCCTTTTAATTTTGTTGATTGTTTCCTTTCCTGTGCAGAAGTTTTTTATCTTGATCAAGTCCCAATAGTTCGTTTTTGCTTTTACTTCCCTTGCCTTTGGAGATGTGTCAAGTAAGAAGTTGCTGCGGCTGAGGTCAAAGAGGTTGTTGCCTGTTTTCTCCTGTAGGGTTTTGATGGTTTCCTGTCTCACATTTAGGTCTTCATCCATTTTGAGTTTATTTTTGTATATGGTGTAAGAAAGTGGTCCAGTTTCATTCTTCTGCATGTTGCTGTCCAGTTCTCCCAGCACCATTTGCTAAAGAGACATTTTTCCATTGGATACTCTTTCCTGCTTTGTCAAAGATTAGTTGGCCATACATTTGTGGACCTAATTCTGGGTTCTCTGTTCTATTCCACTGGTCTATGTGTCTGTTGTTGTGCCAATACCATACTGTCTTGATGATTACAACTTTGTAGTAGAGACTAAAGTCCGGTATTGTGATGCCTCCTGCTTTGGTTTTCCTTTTCAACATTACTTTGGCTATTTGGGGTCTTTTGTGGTTCCATACAAGTTTTAGGATTGTTCTAGCTCTGAGGAAAATGCCAGTGCAATTTCGATTGGGATTGCATTGAACATGTAGATTGCTTTGGACAGTATTGGCATTTTAACAATATTTGTTCTTCCAATCCATGAGCATGGAATGTTTTTGCATTTCTTTGTGTCTTCTTCAATTTCTTTCATAAATTTTCTATAGTTTTCAGCATATAAATCTTTTACATCTTTGGTCAGGTTTATTCCTAGGTATTTTATGGTTCTCAGTGCAGTAGTAAATGGGACTGATTTCTTGATTTCTCTTTCTGTTGCTTCATTATTGGTGTATAGACATGCAACCGATTTCTGTACATTGACTTTGTATCCTGCGACTTTGCTGAATTCATGTATCAGTTCTAGCAGCTTTTTGGTGGAGTCTTTCGGGTTTTCCATGTAGAGTATCATGTCATCTGTGAAAAGTGAAAGTTTGACTTCTTTGCTAATTTAGATGGCTTTTATTTCATTTTGTTGTCTGATTGCTGAGGCCAGGACTTCCAACACTATGTGAAACAACAGTGGTGAGAGTGGACATCCCTGTCATGTTCCTGATTCAGGGGGAAAGCTCTCAGTGTTTCCCCATTGAGGATGATATTAGCTGTGGACTTTTCATATATGGCTTTTATGATGTTATGTTCCTTCTATCCTCACTTTCTTGAGGGTTTTTATTAATAAAGGATGCTGTATTTTGTCAAATGCTTTTTCTGCATCTATTGACAGGATCATATGGTTCTTATCCTTTCTCTTATTAATGTGATGTATCACATTGATTGATTTGCGAATATTGAAACAGCCCTGCAGCCCAGGAATGAATTCCGCTTGATCATGGTGAATAATTCTCTTAACATGCTGTTGAATTTGATTTGCTAGTATCTTGTTGAGAATTTTCGCATCCATGTTCATCAGAGGTATTGGCCTGTAATTCTCCTTTTTAGTGAGGTCTCTGTCTGGTTTGGGAATCCAGGTAATGCTGGCTTCAAAGAATGAGTCCACAAGTTTTCCTTCCATTTCTATTTTTTGGAACAGCTTGAGAAGAATAGGTATTAACTCTCTTTTAAATGTCACAGAATTTCCCTGGGAAGCCATTTGGTCCAGGACTCTTATTTGTTGGGAGATTTTTGATAACCGATTCAATTTCTTTGCTGATTATAGTCTGGTCACATTTTCTATTTCTTCCCATTTGAGTTTTGGTATTGTGTGGGTGTCTAAGGATTTGCCCATTTCTTCCAGGTTGTCCAGTTTGTTGGCATATAATTTTTCATAGTATTTTATATTTCCCTGATAATTGTTTGTATTTCTGAGGGATTGGTTGTAATAATTCCATTTTCGTGATTTTATCTATTTGGGCCCTCTCTCTTTTCTTTTTGAGAAGTCTGGCTTCTTTTCTTCTTTCAAAAAACCGGCTCTTAGATTCATTGGTCTATTCTACTTTTTTAAAAATTCTATATTGTTTATTTCTGCTTCAATCTTTATTATTTCTCTTTTTCTGCTGGCTTTGGGGTTTCTTTGCTGCTTGTAGTTCTTTGAGGTGTGCAGTTAGGTTTTATATTAGGGATTTTCCTCGTTTCTTGAGATAGGCCTGGATTGCAATGTATTTTCCTCTTAGGACTGCCTTTTCTGCATCCCAAAGTGTTTGGACTGTCATGTTTTCATTTTCATTTGCTTCCACATATTTTTAAATTTCTTCTCTAATTGCCTGGTTGACCCATTCATTCTTTAGTAGGGTGTTCCTTAACCTCCATGCATTTTGGAGGTTTTCCAAACTTTTTCCTGTGGTTGATTTCAAGTTTCATAGCATTGTGATGTGAAAGTGTGCATGGTATGGGTATGATCTCAATTCTTTTATATTTATTGAGGGCTGTTTTGTGAGCCAGTATGTGGTCTATCTTGGAGAATGTTCCATGTGTACTGGAGAAGAATGTGTATTCTGCTGCTTTTGCGTGAAAAGAGGCACACTTCTAAAATTATTAGAAGCCAACTTGTTTATCTAGATCTATGAGACTTGTCCTTAAATCTTTTTAAGTCTCTACTTTGACTTCAGTTTTACCCCGATCTCTTTTTATTGGCAAGACCCTGGATTTGATCTTTGTCCTGAAGCCATTTATTACTTCGAGAGCCATTTGCTGGCTGTAAAGATTGTTTGGGGCCCTCTATATTTCCTTTAAAAAGACTGAGTCTTTTAGTTCATCTCTTTCTTCTCATATCATATTTTATCATAGGCATCCAGAAGAAGCAGGCACTTGCAACATTCCACCTAAACCTCTCCTTAGCTAAACCCATGAGTTCATTAGGTGCTCTTTCTGTTTTCCATATTACCATAGACAGTAATGTTCCCAGACATTCCACTGCTACATGACAGGGGTCACTTTTCTTTAGCTTCAGTAACACTTTCCTCACTGTCCTTCCAGTTATTACTTCTAACCTCCTGGAGGTCCGTGTAGCTTTCAGTCATTGCCTGGTCCCAAAGCCAATGACACGTGCTTCAGGTTTTTGTAATAGCAGCATCCCACTTTTGCAGGTCTTTGATGAAAGATTCAAGGAACCACCTCATGCTAACTTTCTACACTTTTTGTACCAATTCCTTTATCACTACATTTAGGTTTCCGTTTGGCCTGCATCCCAAGGTACATCAATGGACAATTAGACCAAATATTTTGTCATTTCATAACAAGGGTCCCGGCTTTCCAGCCTGCACATATTGGGTTCTCCTGTCTCTCTGTCTTCCCTCCTCTGCTTAGCCAATTCCACATTTTAGATTCTTTTACTTTAGAACTCCACTTTCAGATGTAAAATTGTCTATCCATTTGGAATTTATTCACCTATGAATTGCAGATAACCTGACCAATAATAGCGGCTTTAATTGTCTTATATAACAAGAAGTCTGGGGTGGGCAGTTCAGGGTTGGTTTAGGGGCACTAAGTGTCTTTTCATTTTTTTTCTTTTTTCTTTGTAACCTATAGTATATATGCTTTTCCCCTCTTGCATGCTGCTTCATGATCACAAGATGGCTGCTATAGCCCCAGGTTTCACTGTCCATGTTCCAGTCTGGAAGATAGAGGAAGGGTAAGATGTAGAAATCTTCCACTGAGATTTATTTTTGAGAAGAGAGAGACGGAGCATGAATGGGGGAGGAGAGAGAAAGAGGGAGACACAGAATCTGAAACAGGCTCCAGGCTCTGAGCTGTCAGCACAGAGCCCGACACGGGGCTCAAACTCACGGACTGTGGGATCATGACCTGAGCTGAAGTCAGACGCTTAACTGACTGAGCCACCCAAGTGCCCCGAGACTTTGCTTTCTTATTATGCAGGAAGTACTCTCTCCAGGTATTTCCACTTGCAACTCTTTGGTCATAACAATGAAATATGATGTAATATGGCTTAGCTGAAACCAAGTAGCTTTAGCTGGGTATGTTGACACTTTGAAAGAAAAAAAAGTTAAAAAAAAATTTTTTTTTAAATTTTCAAAGTAGGCTTCATGCCCAGCATGGAGCCCAATGCAGGGTTGAACTCATGACCCTGAGGTCAAGACCTGACCTGAGGTCCAAAGTTGGATGCTTAACCAACTGAGCCACCCAGGCACCCCTAGGTTTTAATAATAAGGAAAGAGAGGCTGGGCAGTTGCTTTCTTACTTTTCTTACTTCCATGGGAAAGTGTGATGCTTGCCAGACACTTAGAAGGAGCTCAGACTAGAACCCCGAAGACGGAAGGGAGCTGAGGGAGAAGGTACAGGGGACAACCTGCTGGTTCTCGTGCTTCTGCGTAACCATGTGTCTGGGCCAGCGAGGCAGGCTGGTTAGGCCCAGCGACAAGAAGACAGAAGCCTGCCTGCTACCATCTTGTAGGAGAGGGCCCGAGATGGAGAGAAACACTCCCACAGCTGCTCTCTCAGCCCCGTCACTAGACTCTCTCCACAGAGGAGGAAACAGGGAGGGAGCAGCGTCTGCAGTTCCTGGAGGTGTCCCTCTGCCCAGGCTCTCTGCTGGGCCTGTGGAGCACTGTCTCCTGGAGTCCTCACAACGGTTGGAAGAGGGCTGTGCTGGTAGTGACTGCACTTCCAAGAGGAGGGAATCGGGGCTGGGAGAGTCGAATAAGGAGCAGTGCTGGGACTTGACCCCGGTCTGTAAGAAAGGCCTCACGTCTACAGGACACAGGATACTGGAGTCAAAGGTCTTCCTCCCCTTCTTCTGGCTACGTCCAATGCCTTGGGGTTTGTGTGAAGGCAAGGGGACTTGGGTGATGTGAGAGTAAGTGAGATGATTCATTTTCAGAAATACCAAATAAAGCTGTGCTGTCTAGTTACCAATAGGTTTACAACCTATTGGAAATATGTATGAACCCCATCCCCCCAAACAATAGAGTCCCAAACCCTTAGACATATCACTTTCTGGTTCTTCTTCCCCTCTCCATTTTGCTGGCTTTGCAATGAGCATGAGCCGAAGAACTGGAGTCTCTGCCTCACCTCAAGGAATGTACATTTGTTCCAATCAGAATACTTTTTGTCTTATGTGGGCACAGGTGACTTCTGGGTAAGGCTGTAACCTCTGTCGTGCTCAGCCAATGAGGAACCGGGGGAGGCACTTACCTCTGTAGTGCTCAGCCAATGAGGAACCAGGGGAAGGACTTCACACTAGGAGGTAAGTTGCTGTAACTGCCCGGAGCTTGCCTGTCCATCAGACCTGCTCTTGCAAGAATGTTGGTTAAAGCCTTGCTTCACTGTGTTGTAAGTCTCCATGGTCCCTCCTTTGATTGGGTCAGTGGGTTTATTTCTCACAGGGGAGCAGAGTCCAGACCTTCTTGGTCTCTTGATTCTGAATCAAGGGGAAACCCGACTCACTTGGTGGTGGTCTGATAGCTCACGATGGATCCTGGCTTCTGCTGGGACTTAGTTCCCCATTCCTGGACTGTTTTGGCTGGTGGAGACTGGCCTCAGATGGCTGGGCATTAAATGGGGCTAATTTCTTTTGCTTCTGAGCATTTGACACACTAACAAACGCCAGACTTACCTAGCTGGTCGCAAGAATCCTCTCACAAAATCTCTGCTGAGGCAGAGCAGGAGGGTCCAGAAAATGGCACTGTTCAGAGGACCGTTGGCCAAGTTACTTCCCACCTGCTCTTGGAGCTACAGCTGGAAGGAGAGCCCCAGGAGAGCCTCACTTCCTATCGGGGTTTGCTGCCGCCTCAGCCTTTGCTCTTTTGGGTCTACCCTTGACAGCCTATTGACCCTCCAAGAAAGAGGTACTGGAGTCAAAGGTGGCTTCTGAGACCGGGGAATGACTGAAATGGGGCTCCCCATGCTCCTAGCTTCAGGTCACATGGTCTCTCCACCAACTCACTGCTCCCATCTGGGAAGTGGGCACAACTGGCATTGACTTGGCCATCAAAAGCGGTAGCAGGTCTAAGCCCCACAGGCTCTCCTTGGTCTCAGTTCAGACAACCCCAGCAAAGGTTTCTCTGGCTGCAGCCCCAGTAATCAAACATTCCCTCCTCACCTCCCCACAGGTGGCTTAGATGATGAGAAATAACTCGCATCAGAGGGACAACAGCTCATGGCTCCGTGGGGCTCGGGGACTGGGAGTGCTTACCCTGTCCCTTGGGCCCAGGTCCTTCTGGAACAAGCACTTGAATATCCAGGTGCTCTTTATTTCTCCTTGAGGTGAAGAACCAGACACTGACCTTCAGAGGGCAATGCAATTTCCCAAGAGCCTTTCAAAGGCTGTGGTGATAATAGTGGGGGCAGTGGAGGGGGAGGAGGAGAAGGAGAGAGAAGGGGAGAGGAAGGAGAAGGGGGAGGGCATGGGGAGAGGGGGAGGGGGAGGGAGAAAAGAAGAGGGGGGAGGGGAGGAAAGGAGAGGGGGAGGGAAGGGGGGAGGGGAAGGGAGGGAGAAGGGAGGAGAGATGGAGGGGGAAGGGGAGGGAGAGGGAGGGAGGGAAAGGGAGGGGGAGGGGAAGGAGGGGAGGGGGAGGGGGACAGGGAAAGGGGAGGCAGGGAAAGGGAGGGGAGGGGAGGGTGAGGAGGGCAGGGAGGGGGAGCAGGGAGAGGGAGGGGAAGGGGAGGGAGAGGAGGGGGAGGGTCAGTGCTGTAGGGAGTCCTTCCAGGTCAGAGGGCATCTCTCCCACCCTCCCACCCACAGGTGGGGCAGAGACTCACCTTCTAGATGTGCTGCCGTCCTCAGCAGCAGGCTCCAGGCCTGCATCACCAGCTGTGGTGAGGGCTCCAAGGCACAGAATCAAGTGGACCGTGGAGGGTGGGGAAGGAGGAGCATCGAGGGAGCTGTGCCCGCCCCCGGGGTGAGCGCCCGCCCCTCCCCCGCAGCGGGCAAACAGGCGCAGCCTCACTCGGGGAAAGGGGCCGCGGGCTGAGGACCCCGCACTCGGTGCCAGCCCGCCACCCCCCTTTCCCTTGGCACGGATACCACCAGCCTGGCCTACGTTTGTTTGTTGTCACCTGTGTCCCCCATTTGGTTGTCATCGCCACAGAGCCAGGACGAATCTGTCTTGTTTCTGAGCACACCCACGGTGCCTCAGACAGGTGACTTAAATAGTTACGTGAATAATGAGTGGCTCTTAGGCCTGCCACTTGTTAGGTATGTGACCTCAGGCAAGTTACCTACCTCTCAGTTAACATCTGTGCCCTATGAGCAGGCGCTGCGTGTGCGTTTTGTACACACGGACTGACGTGAGCCCCGAAGGAGTCCCATGAAGCAGCCACCATTATTACCCTTGATCCGCAACAGATAGGGATGTGAGGCCCAGAGGGGTGGAGTGACCCTGCTTCAGCTCTGCCGGCAAGGCTGGGGTATCACAGGCTGGAGTCAGTGAGTGGCCTGGAATTGGATTAGCTGCTGGTCCCCACTTCTGTCCCCCCTGCTCCTCATAACCTTGCCTATAAAACAGGGCTAATCACAGCTCTCCCTTCCCTCCCCTGCTTGTTCCCTTCACCTGCAGGGGCTGAGTCCTCAAGGAGATGATGCCCAGGCTGGGCCTGGATGCTGGGCGCCCTGGCTGAGGTCAAGGTGTCGTGAGATCTGGGGCTGCCTCCACAAACAATAGGGCTTCTTTGGAGGCCTGGGTGCTGCTCTCCTCTCCCCCTTCCCACCCTCCTCTGGGTGTTGGGCTCTCGTGCTGTGAAACAGGGAGGGGTCTCTCAGGCTGGGGCATGCATGAGGGCACAGAGAAGTGATATGGAGGGATTTCCACGTCTGATAATTTGGTGCTTTGTGCCTGCTCCAGCTAAAAATAACAAAAAATGCTGGATGGAATTAAAAAATAACATGTTTCAAAGCAATGAAGAGCTCACAGGGCAGTAAGAGAACGCTGAGTCCCAGAGGTGAGCAGGACACCAGGGCCCCTCATGCCCTGAGAGCACTGGCCCCACTAAGCCAAAAGGACCTTTGGTTTCACAGTCTGTGGAGTGAGGAAGACAGAGCCTGAAGCCCAGCGTTCGTTGAGGAGAGGAGACACAGGGGCAGCCCCCGTGATGCTGGGACCCCAAAGGGCTCCACACTCCAGCTAGAGCCAGAGGAAACCCAGCCCCACCCCATCGGACCCTCCCGGAACGGAGGGCAGGACACAGACCTCAGGCTGTACGCACAGGGGGCCGTGCAGGGTCTGAGGTCACTCGCGGCACTTGGGGGCCGTGGGGGCCGCAGAGGAGTCAGCATGACCGTGGAAGGGCTCTGGCGGCAACTTGCCTTCCTCTTCCTCCAGGCCCGCTGAAGAAGGTCTCACACGGGGGAGAGCCCTTCACAGCTGAAAGTGACCAAGGACACTGATCCAGAGGCCAGGCAGGGAGGGTGTCTCATCCCTCAGTGTCCTCACTTGTAAATGGGGGGGCTAAGCAGATGTTTCCAAGATCCTCTTTGGCACAGGGGTTCCCTAGGGCTGAGGCTAAGTGTGCCCCCACTTTGCACGCTTCTAGGGTGCTTGTTCAGAGTGAAGAGGTGGGGACGGATGTGAGGGGTTAGCCTATCTCCTCCAACGGGCGCTGGAAGATCAGGGGTGGGGTGCTGCGCCCGGTCCCCAACTCTGGGGGCAGGCAATGAGGGGGTAGTGTCTGTGGCCCAGACTTGGCCTTTGATGTGTGCATGGATGGGGGGGTAGTGGGGCTGGTAATAAGGGCCGCCAGGGAAGGAGGCAGGGGAGCCCCTGGGGGCATCCTCAGCTTGACCTACTTGGGCCCCCATAATTGCTTCCTTCCTTCCATGGGAGAGTACAAATAGGGATGTCCTGTCTCTTGCCTCCTACAGCTGAAACGCCGACACCAGTGGTGAGTGCCAGCTGCTTGGGTCCTGCCCTGGATTGGGTGTTGGGCAGTTCGGGGTCTGTCTCCTGGCCCAGGTCTGGGTCTGGGGGCAGAGTGATGAGCACAGCAGGGACCAGAGAGGTGAGGGCAGTCAGATATGGTGGGCTCAGGGGCTCTTTGTACACTCAGGGGTGTGCAGAGCTGAGGTCTGCAGGGGTGGGGGCCGCGGGCTAAAAGCACTGGTGTTGGCTCCCTTTCCATGTTGTCCCCCACCCCCCCTCTTCCTGCTGAAGCCTGAGACAGGCCAGGGCTGAATCCCTCCAGTCTCCAGGCACCCAGCTTCCGAAAGATCGAGCGCGGTGGCATCAGCCCGGCTGGCAGGAGCCCCGAAGGGCCGCTGAGCACCTCTGAGGTTGCTATTCCCTGGGTTTGTGGCCCTTTCCTCTACTGAGAACCCAGACACCCTGCGCCACAGGGCTGTCACAAAGGGACCGCAGCCCCCAGCCATGCGCGCCTCTCACTCCACAGGGCCCAGCAGAGGGGAATCAGGGAGAGAGCCCTGGCACTGGCAGCCGTGCTGCAGACTCCTGTCCCCTGGGGGACCGAGCAGGGAGGCCCTGGGCTCCCCTGGGAACAGCCCTGCCTCCCCTCCGGCTGTTTCCTACAGAAGGAGCTGGGATCCTTTAGGCCAGGGGGCTGTGTATCTCATGGGGTGGCTGGGGCTGAGCCCTTCCTGGGTGTCAGGGATGCCCAAAGGCAGAGAACTGGGGAGTCCTCAGGGATCCCCAGTATGGGGGTGCAGTCAGGGGACAGGGCACTCTCCCTGAGAAGTGTGCGGTGATGTTAGGGAAACGAGACCTCTGCCGGGAGAATAACAGTGGGGGCAGTAGGGGGAAAATCAGAAGGAGAGCTTAAGGGAGAGGGCTGCTCAGAGGAGGTGGAGCTTGTGGGGCTGGAAGCCGAGTGGAGATTAAGACAGGACTGGGAGCAGACCCTGGGAAGCGCAGAGGGCAGAGGTGCCCTGGGCTCTGGGGTGAGTCAGCCCTTGTTCTCCCACAGTGAGGATGGCCACACCTCTGGAGCAGGCGTTGGCTACAGTCGTGAGCACCTTCCGGAAATACGCAGAGCTCTCCGGGGGCAAGCACGGGCTCTGCCAGGCAGGGCTCAAGGAGCTGCTACAGAAGGAGCTGCCCACCTGGACCCCGGTGAGCCCCCTGGGGGCCCAGGCTGCAGGGCACCACTGCCTGGACTCTGCAGAGGCAGGGCTGGGGACAAGCCCCCGGCAGGTGGGGTACAGGCGAGGCTGTGGGCCCCTGAGTTCTCATCCGTGTTTCGGGAAGACAGTCACTGGACCTGCTGCTTTGCAGGGCTGCTGGGAGGACTGATTCACAGCACCGTGGAGAGTTCCTGACACGTAGTAGGCACTCAGCAGCCAGCAGGGGGGTCTGAGAAGGAGGGTTCACGGGGCACTGAGGTTCAGGGGAGGTGTGGGACCACCCAGGAGGGGAGGGTGGGGTGGTGGCACGCTCTGTCCTCAACCTTCCCCCCCCCCCCCCCCCGCCGCTGCACAGATGGGGCTCCGAGAGTGTGACTACAGTGCATTCATGAGCGTCCTGGACACCGACAAGGACTGCAAGGTGGACTTTGTGGAGTACGTGCGCTCCCTGGCCTGCCTCTGCACTTTCTGCCACGACTACTTCAAGGACGTGACCCCCGTGACCCCCGTGACCCCCTGCTCCCAGTAGGCTCTGCTCCTGAGGACAGGGGTCTGCTCGGGCAGAACCTGTCCCCCCACCCCCGTCCTGCACCTCCAGCATCCCAGCTAGAGAGTCACAGAGCTGCTGCCCCCTCCCACGGCCGTGACTGTGGTGGGGAAGGGCACATTCAACCCCTAATAAAGTGCTGGTGTCACTTGGTCTGGTTCGCTCCTTCTGGGAGGACAGCCGGGGCCTGGGGCAGAGTCTTCCCTTCTCTCTGGTCTCAGGGCAGGTGTCAGCTTGGCAGCAGCCTGGTCTCCGGCTCTGGCAAGAGCGGTGGGGTCAATACAAGGACAGCGTCCAGGGGCCTTGGAGGGTTCTCTTTCTCCGTCTCTCTGGGGTCTTTGGAAGACGGCTGTGCTCACCACTGTACCACCAACGCTCTCTGGGGTCTTTGAAGAAGAAGCTCCCTTGGGCTGCCAAGGAGGACGCCAGGGCATCCGTTCCCTGGGGACAGAGCTCAGTCCTCTGTGAGGCCGCTCTGAGGAGGAGGGTAGGGGTGGGGCGTAGGGGTGCGGCGGGCTTGTCCCTGCCTGGCTGTGGGAGTCCAGAGAGCAGAACTAATAGGATTAGGGTGTCTGAGGTCTGACTGGGGTACTGCTCCTGGCCAGGGAGGCGTGCCGCGCCCTGCATTGGAGGGGGAAGGGGACGCCTGGAGACAGACCCCGCCCCTGAGGCTGTAGCCACATGAAGGTCAATTCGGGTTCGTACTGCACTGAGAAGCGGACCCGTTCTCCGCCTTCCTTGTTTTGTGGGATTGCTCCTTTAACTTTGCACCCCGCTGTGCATGCTTCACCTTAACACCATCCCAGCTCCAGAGGCCCCCTCCCCACCACTCTGGGTAGCTGCAGTCCGGCCCTGAGCCCTGCACCTGACTCCCACTCCATCACCGCCTCAGCCGGGACCTTCGTCCACTGACATGCCTGGGATGGTCCCAGCAGTGACTTTGGGTGTTGGCCTGTTGCTCCTCCAGACTCCCAGCTCCTGCCCTGGGCCTCACTCAGCATGTCAGAGAATCCTCTAGAGAGGGGAAAGGCAGCACGGCCACTGAGTCTGGGTGCCCCCCCCCCATAGTTCCCGGGCAGCCACATTTCTAGGGCACATTTTGTTTAAGGCTTTATTTAATTTATCCTTTTAAGCGGGCTCCACGCCCAGTGTGGGATCACACAACCCCGAGATCGAGAGCGGCACACTCTACCATCTGAGCCAGCCGGGCGCATTTCCAGGGCAATGTCTCGCTCACCACCCCGTACCCCCTTTTCTAGGTGCCCAGTGGGACCACTTCCTCCCTGGCCCCCACACCCACGGCACAGACTTCTTCTGGCTCCTGAAAACTCAGGTTGTGCCGGGCCACTGGGGGGGTGCCCACTCTCCTGAGAGCCCTGCCTGTGTGGGCTCCCCATCGTCCAGTGTGCCAACCCAGGGCAGGGAGCTGGGTTTCCAGCAGGGCTGGTGGAGGGGCCGCAGGAGGACGGTCTCTCCCTCTTCCCCAACCCCTGCCATGGGCAGGGCCTGGCCAGGGTATAAATAGCACAGACCGCTGGGCTCTCCCCACTCTTCCTCTCTTCTCACCCTCTCTTCTCGTCTCTTCCTCTTGGCCTGGTGAGTGGTGGCCTCCCAACTAGCACACAAGGGTGTCAGGCCGAGGCTGGGGCAGGACACAAGGGTGTCAGGCCGAGGCTGGGGCAGGCTGGGCAGAAGGAGCGGCTGGTGGGGGCCAGGTGTGCTAAATGGGTCCAGTGTGAGATTCCGATGTGGAGGCCCTGGGGTGTGTGTGTGGATGTGCGTGCACCTGTGTGCATGCATGTGCAAGAGGGAAAAAAAAAAAACCACACAAAAAAGAAGTGCAGGCGGCTGGATCTGACCTAGCTGAGCGGTACTGAGATGCTGGCTTTTGCACATGCTGTTGCTGTAGTATGTGATGGTGTGTGTGTGGCATGTGGGTGTGCACATCGGCTTGTGTTTGCTGGTTGCACAAGCCTGTGTGTGTACACTCGAGTGTGGGGAGCCAAGTGAAGGCAACTGTGGCCGTTTGTCTGGTCGTGTCCTCTGAGCTTCTGCCCTGCACCCGGCAGCCCAGCCAGAGGCAGCTGGCCTCCCCTCCCCTCCCCTGCATCCCTGCCCCCGCCACTTCACCCTGCCCCTCCCTACTCTAGGGCTTGGTCGCTGGTTTTTTCCGCTGCAGGCCCCTGGGCAGGCCTCCAGCAACACCAGGGTGCGGCTGCTGTGGTCACGGGAGGCCTGAGTGAGGGGTGGAGCCGTCTGTTCGAGAGGCCCAGCCTGAGGGAGGCTGGGGAGTTTGCTGCCTGAAGCATCCGCTTCCCACTGTGCACCTTCCCCACCAGGAGCTGAGCCCCACCGTTCTGGGGTCCTCCTCTGGTGGCAGCAGAGTGTCATCAAGTGCTCCCTGAGGGATGGGAGTGGGATGAGACATTCTGACATTCTGAACACAAAGTTGAGGGTGCGGATGGGGAAGATAAGGGTGTCTCTGGGACCCTGTCCTCAGATCCTGACTGCCACCATGGCGTACCCCCTGGAGAAGGCTCTGGATGTGATGGTGTCCACCTTCCACAAATACTCTGGCAAGGAGGGTGACAAGTTCAAGCTCAACAAGTCAGAGCTAAAGGAGCTGCTGACCCGGGAGCTGCCCAGCTTCTTAGGGGTGAGTGGCCACTGCCTGGGAGTAGGCCCCATGTGCCCCCTTCCCCACAGAGGAGGGGCAAGGCCTGGGTGGGGGCTGTAGCCACAGCAGGCATCTGTCACCGAGATGGGGAAGTTGGGGCAGAGAGCTTGCCCTGACGGCTTGGTTGGAAACACACTGAGCACCTACCACTCTCTTCCTAGAGCCCAGCAGGAAGAGGGCTGGGATTGTACAGGTAGGTTGCGGACCAGACTCTGCCAGGTGCTTTGCACAGCTTAACTGAAGGGAAACAAAAGCTCAGAGAGGCTAAATAACTTCCCAAGGTAGGCAGAGTGCAAAGCCGAGACCCGCGAGTCAGGACTGTCCTGTTGCCATCAGTCCAGCAATGAACAATTTTTGAGTCTGGCTTGTGAATGTGAAGACACAGTTATGGAGACACATGCTTACTGCGCCCCCCTGCCCCCGCCCCCAGCAATCACAGATCCCAGCTATATCAAACTTTATGCAGTTTATGCGTTACTTTCTAGGTGCCTGAGTAGCTCAGTAGGTCAAGCATCTGACTCTTGATTTCAGCTCGGTCATGATCTCATGGTTTGAGGGTTCAAACTCCGCATTGGGCTCCGTGCTGAGTGTGGAGTCTGGTTGTTATTCTCTCTCTCCCTCGGCCCCTCCTCCCACTCGTGGTGTCCCCCCCCCCCCCATAAACAAATAAACATTGTACATTTACTTTGGTGACTATTGTCTGACTGGATTCTTGAAACAACCTTGGGGAAGACACTGCGGTCCCCCTCTCCAGCTGCACCCAGGTACTCAGACTTCCTCACCCCTCGGGTTGACCTTCTGTGGCCCCAGCTTAGCCCCTGAGAGCCCAGAGCAGAGCACCCAGGGCAGGCCTCCTGGGAGTGGCTGCACTCCTGTGCCCCCACCTGGAGATGGAACCCTGGTCTGCACTCGGCTCCATCCAGGCTTTGTGGTTCTACCTGTCGCCTCTTCCTTGCAGAAAAGGACGGATGATGCGGCCTTTCAGAGACTGATGAGCAACTTGGACAGCAACAAGGACAATGAAGTGGACTTCCAGGAGTACTGTGTCTTCCTGTCCTGTGTCGCCATGATGTGCAACGAGTTCTTTGAAGGCTTCCCGGATAAGCAGCCCCGGAAGAAGTGAATGCCCGTCATGCGGGTGGGGGGCCTGCCAGCTGGGGTCTCACCTGTTGGCAGTGGCCACAGGGCCTCACCCTGGCTCCAGCAGGTGTGTGCACGATGTGGATAAGTTCAATAAAGATTCTTGGAAGCTTTGAGGCTGATGGTCTGAGACTCTGAGTATGGGTGGGAGTTGAGGGGCATGTGGGGGTGGGGAGCCCTGGCTGTTGGCAGCTGTTTTGTGCGGAGCCAACTAGTGAAGGAAGGAAGGGGTGAGTGGAAGGGCGTCCACGTGTGTGTGTGTGCGTGATGGAATTGACTAAGGGGCCGAGGGCAAGGAAAAAACCCTCTAAGACTTGGAACACCCCAGCTGGGGGGTCTTGGCCAGCGCACCGTCTCCTCCCACCCCAGCCTCACCTCTGGAGGGACTGAGGTCACATCTGCTCCTGGCTGGGGTCTGGAATGGAGTTTGGGCATGCCTGGGTCAGGGGGCGGGGGGAGGGCTGAATCAGGAGGGCCCTGCCCTGCCAGGCCCTGCCACCCTTGGGAGGCCACACCATGGCAGCAGGCTGAGGATATCACCCTCTCAACCTTTGTTCCTGCCCCCAAAACCGTGGGCTGAGGGCTGTTATCACTTAGGATCCTGGTCCTTCAGAGAAGGACAAAGGGCCTCAAAGGGGCGACAGGAGGGTGGAAGTGAGGGGGTTGGGGGGTGACCATAATTTTTGAGATGAAATTCCAGACACATGATCTGATAAATGAAATGGGAATTTTCCTTCCCCCAGAAAATATCAGTCATGATGTTCCTTCCCTTCGGATTAAAGGCTGGTGGGTAACTGACCCCACACTGCTGGCCGCCTGGGTGGTCTGGGGGCCTTTCAGAAGGAGGCGGGTAAAGGTCGTGTCCAGCAACAGGGGATTTTGGTTTTCTCAACCTTTCAAGCTTCCCCTTTTCTTCTCATTACATTATGTTTTTCTCTCAAGTGTCAGAGGAGTGGGGCAGGTGACTCAGATGTTCCCTGAGTGCGACTGCAGAGGCCCGGGTAGGATTTTGGTCCAGGAAGAAGCCTGCCTCCTCCCCTTCTGTCTCCCCCTGGCTGCCGTCTGCCCTCCGGGGAGCCTTCTCCTGCATCATCTCTCTGCTTCGGAAACTCCTGTTGCTCAGCGACCAGTCCCTGTGGCCTCTGCAGGCCTGCCAGCTGGGGCGGGGGTGGGGGGGGTTGGGGGCAGCGAGGAACACCCAGGCAGGCCAGGGGGAGGCTGTGGCACCCACAGGCGCGAGCCCCTAGTCGGCCAGCTCTGCTCTCAGAGAGAGAGAGGGAGAACAGAGGGGGGAACGATGTCCCTCCTGCGATTCAGGCAGCTCCCCTTGACTCTTGCCCCATTCATTCCTGCACCCTGAACCTGCAGCCTCAATCCGCAGCCTCTACCCATCACTGGGCCCTAACTCTTCCTGGGTCCCTTCCCTGTCCCTGATTCTAAGTCTCTGACAATTCTTTCCCACGAACACGAGTGAGGTTTAGAAGAAATCATTCATTTAAAAGCCCTTTAAAAACCTTAGGCTCCATACTTGCTAATGACCTTGACCACGCCCTTGGCAGGAAACATCTTCCCTTCTGACCCATCTCAAGGTGTATCTGCTCTGCTCCTGGTGTGGGTGGGAGGGCCCCAATGTGGAGAGTGACTAGGGCATGAGGAGATACGCTGTTTTTGGCCCATGCTTCCTGGCTCTTTTTTCCAGGGATTTTGGTTTCTCTTCCATCCTGTTGTCCCATCAGATTGTGAGTGGTGATCTGTGGTTGGGAAAACAAAGTTTCTGGGACTGACGATGTGTGTGCCATGATGAACCCTACATGCTCCCTTCACCTCTGTTTGGAAACCAGGAAGGTACTGGCAGAGGGGTTTCTCCCCAGCCCCATCCCAAGAGGCTCTGACTCCGGCCTTCTTAGGTCCCTGCCTTTCTCATTGGCTCTTTCCTTCCCCTGGTTTCCTGGGGACCAGAGCAAGGGAATAAAGGCAGGGAGTAGTGGGAGGGGGACTGTTTCTGCTGTTGTCTGCCCTCTCCTTTCCTGGTGAGTCCTTCCTTCTCACCTCCTTGCTCATCCGTACGGTGGGGCAAGCTGGGCGTTGAGGCCAGTGGGTGACAGGCTGTGGTGACCACCAGCAAGGAAGACCTGGCCTGATGAGTGGGCATGTGCTCAGGAGGGAAGGCGGAGCCTGGAATCGTGGCTGTCAGAGTTTCTGGAGAAGCGGCTCTGGGCACCGAGGTGTGATCAGAACCGCCAGGATGCTGTTGCAGACGCCCAGAGGCCCTTCCCTCCGCTGTGGTCCTGGCTGAGTCTCCTGGAGCTGGGGAGAGGCTGAGGTTTTGGGGTGGTAAGAGGTGAATGACAGATCCAGTTCAAGAATCAAAAGGTGGGCTTTGGGCTGAAGGCAAGAGCCAGCTGCCTCCTCCTTCTTGCTCTGGACTCCACACAGATTTACCTGGCGTCCCCAGGTTCCTTGGGTGTTGTCCCTTTCTTCAAGTCTGGTGGGGAGTGGTTTTCAAGTCTGAGTCATGGGAGCTCCAGCTGCCGCTTCCCCTGGTGGGCATGACAGTGCTGAGGGACACAGGGGACCCATTCAAACCCAACCTCTGGATCCAGCTTTCAGAGTGATCCTGGAGATTTCAACAGTGCCCGCCCGCCCCTGCCCCACTGTTGGTCTGTGTGTGCAGTTCTCAGGCCAGAGACTGGAGACCAGCTGGACAAGTCGGATGACCTCTCCCCAGTGTCCTGCTGAGATATTATCTCCCAGTTCCAGCCCCAGCCCCCTCCAAACTCTGGACTCTCTCTTTGCCCTGTCCTCCACTTCTATAATGGGACACTCCCCACTAACAGGTGATTCAGGCACCCAGGCCGAGGAGGGTGATTAGGGTGAGGGCTGCCTCTGACAAACAAGTGCCCAAGCTAGATGGGCCAGGGACCCTTCTCAACTCCATCATCTGCCTCCAGTTCATCTTCTGGGGAAGTCCTCCTGTCACCTGCCCCTAGAGCCTTCTTCCAGCATCTCCTAAGCAGGAGAGTGTGTAGGCTCCTTTGGGGGATGGTTAGTCTCATCATCCCGGCTCTTCCAAGTTTGCCTTGGGTCTTATCACAACCTTCCCTGGCACATTTGGGTCCATTTGTTGGTAGATTTCTGTCTCATCCAGGGTTCCAGTTTCTGGTCCTTTAGAGAAAGGCTTGGAGCTGGGCTGGTGATGGGGAAGCAGAAGGTCCGGCTTCCGGAGGATGGTGATCCTCTCCTCCCCCTTCACCCTCCAGAGCCACACACTGATGGAGACACCTCTTGAGAAGGCCCTGACCACTATGGTCACCACTTTCCACAAATATTCGGGGAGAGAAGGCAGCAAACTGACCCTGAGCAGGAAGGAACTCAAGGAGCTGATCAAGAAGGAGCTGTGTCTTGGAGAGGTAGGTGACCTCACCCCCACCCCAAGGCCCAAGTGCTCCCTGTATACATCATGGGGGAGGAGGAAAGAAGGGGAAGCACCATATCACTGTCAAGGTCTCCCCTCCTGTGATGTTGGAAGCCCAAACTACAGGGACACACATCTGCCCTCCAAGTGCTCTAGTCTCAGCCAGGAGCAGGATAGCTCAAGGGAACCATCAGAGACCTAAAGCAGAGTGTGGACATCTTGGGCCAACAGATGCAAGAGCTCTATGCTGGGAGATGAGTTGTGTTTCACTGGGAAGGAGGAAGGGTGGTGTCCAGAGGGTGCATTACATTCCGTGTGAAAGTTTAGAAGTCAGAGAGCCTTCTGTGTTGAGGCCAGGCCCAGGCAGCCATGGAAGAGCCTTTGAGAGGGATCATGGGGGATGAGGGGCATGGGTGTCCAGCTCGAGCTGGGTTCAACTCAAGGCCAGGGCCTGCACCTGACTCTCCATGTCTCCAGGACTCCCAGCTGGCACTGACACAGGGACAAAAGGGGTCATTCTGCTAGTTGTGACCCAAGGTTGGAAGGAGACAGATTGCTTCTTGCCAGATGGTGAAGGTGGGAGGTAGCTGACCAGGGTGGGTGGGAGTGAAGGCCTATGAGGAAATTACTATATTATTTTTACAGTTAAAAAAAATAGAGGCTCAGAAACATGATCCAACTTGTCCGAGGACACTAGTGAGAGGCGAGTACTCCCTTTTCCCTTGAAAATCCAGGGTGGGGTCCTTTCTGGTCACATCCTGAACCTTGGTGGACCTCCCCAGAGAGACTCTCTCTGAGTTTGGCCCTCTGGGCAGCGACTGGAGCAGGTGTGGGTATCACTGAGCCTGCCCTCTGCTTTCCCGCCAGGTTGTCTGCATCCTGGAGTTAATGAGGGCAAAGGAAGGGGCACGGGTCCCTTAGGGGTTAATTACAGGGGGACAGAAGCCCTGGGGGAAGGCCTAACTTTAACAGGAGCCCAGACTGGGGACAAGGATCTCGTCACAGAGAGGCTGTTTCCATCTCCATTTGTCCTGATGTCTGTCTCCCGTGGGAAAGCGGGAGCTGGGGGCAGTGAAGAGGGGAGGGCAGAGCGTGTCTGTATTTTCTTCCTGTCCCACCTGAGGGCCCTGTCTCCACCCTCTTGGCGGAACAGGGCTGGGAGAGCAAGGGACCGGACAGGGTGTAGCTGAGCCAGGGACTCCAGTCCACACGGCTGGGCTGCAGGCTCTCCCCGCAAGGGAAGGCTGGGGCGGCCGCTCGGATCCAGCACGTTGATCTCAGGACGTGTTGTCCGGGTCGGTCCTCGACTATCCTCTATGGGGTAAGCCTGAGACTTGGATCATGCTCAGTACCATGTGGTCACCAAGACATTTCTGCTAGACATTGTATAAAATCTAGAGACTGTTTCTTTGGATGGTGGAAAGTGTTGTGGAAAAGGGAGGCTGGACGGGCTTTCCTACTGACATTTGCTTAGATTCAGGAGTCAGACCACTGAACCCTTGCATGGTTCCAGGCCTGTGCTGGGTGTGGGCTGGGGGAGTCTGGGGGTCGAGATGTTCAGAGTGCTGCTGACCCCGCTGAGGGTCACCCTGAGGCTACCCCGAGGGGGTGGGTGGCACAGTGCAGTGGTGAGGCAAGGCTGGGCAGGGTGGCTGACCGGACCCTCTCTCTGGGCTCTCTAAGAAGATGAAGGAGAGCAGCATTGATGACCTGATGAAGAGCTTGGACAAGAACCGTGACCAGGAGATCGACTTCAAGGAGTACTCAGTGTTCCTGACCACTCTGTGCATGGCCTACAATGACTTCTTCCTGGAGGACAGCAAGTGACCAGAGCTCAGCCCCTTGCCCGTGGCCTCTGTAGCTCCTCTCACAGACCCTCTGTGGACCCTTGCCCTCCTCTCCCTTCCGGACAGACCCTGCTTCGGCCTTCCCTTCTGGCAGGGGAAATAAAAATGTTTGATTCCAGGCTGGTTTTGAAGATATCTTGTCCACCTGGGTTGGGGGTGTGTGGCACAAGGCAGAGCCTCTCTTCCAGGGGGTTGAGAGCCTCTGGGGTTAGGGTCCTGGGCTCCGCCCCTACTTCCTGCCCTCCTTCAGTGTGGATGTCACTGAGTTTACTGGGCTTCCAGAAAATGGGGAAGTTGGCCCAGGTTTTCACTGGCTTCCAAGAGAAAGCTAAGGGAAGAGCTTGGGGAGGGGCGGGGTGGGGGTGGGGGAGGCTGGGGTGTGGCTCCTGAGTGCAGCGGTGGGCAAGCCAGTCCGAGGCCACAGGAGGCCACCCTGACAACACCCTTGCCAGCCCCCTTTCCTTCTCCCCCAATTCCCCCTCAGCAGCAAGCTCCTCCCCCCTCCCCCCCCCCCCCAATCTGTGGGGTCCAGTGCTTTCTGCTGTCCCCACTTCCCTTTATGAAAGTCCTTTCTCAGGAGAAGATCTGGAAACCTTTTCACTGGAGCGTAAATAACTAAGGCCAGGGCCAGTGTGCACACAAAGGCGGGTGGCGGGGGGGGGGGGGGGTACTGCAGGTGGGATTCCAGGTAGGGGGGCGCGGAGGTGCGGAGGGCGCGGGGGCGCGGGGCTGCGGGGCTGAGGGGGTGCGGGCTGAGGGCTGGGGAGGAAGAAGGGTTGTGAGAGTGGTGCTGGGAGTTCTGCCGAGGCGTGGGCGCTGTAGATACCTTTAAATCGAATCCCGCAGACCCCTGGCTGCCCCCCTCCTTCATCTAGGGCTGATCCTGAACACCGTCTGGGGACCCCAGCCCCCTGCCCCGGGGGCTCGATGTCCCTGCATGCAGCGACCTCCCGTAGGATTCCCGTTCTTCCACCGGCTCTTCCAGCCCCGGAACCCGGAACAGCCCCGGGCAGGAGGGGGGGCCCCCGGGGGTGTGTGGTGTAGACGGCTGGCGCCCGGCGGGCCTCGGCGGAAGGGTGGGGTGGGGGCGGGGCTGGCCTGGGGAGGGGGGCGGGACCAGGGGGGAGTTGCCCGGGGCCCCGGGGGTGGGCTCCGGCCCGCCCGGCCTCCGCTCCCCGGCCGCTAAAAGGCGCCCTGGACGCCGCCCCGCTGGTCGCTCGACGCTGTCCGGCCGCGCGGTGAGTGCCCTGGGGTGAGTCCGGCCCGGGGCCGGCGGGGCGGCTTCTGCGAGTGCGCCCCGGGCTGCAGGAGGGCGCGCCCCGGGAGCGTCGGCACCGCGTGTGTGCTGCCCCCCAGTCCCCTCCTCCCCAACTTGCGGGACCCCTGGAGGCCGGGTCTCAGCTGGTGCCCCGTTTGCGCCCCGACCACCTCTCCTCCAGGACTGAGGTCCGCCTCTCCCAGCCTCCCCCCAATCCCTCCCCCCCCCCCCCCCAAGTCCTGGGCTGGCTCCTGACTCCTGCGCGGCTGGGCAAGGCAGTCCCAGGCGGGATGGTGGGGGCCGAGCTCTGGGGTATGTGGGAGGGTGGGAAGGCCCTGACCAGCCTCTCCACCCCAGCTCCCAGCCCAGCGCCCAGCCATGGCATGCCCCCTGGATCAGGCCATTGGCCTCCTCGTGGCCATCTTCCACAAGTACTCGGGCAGGGAAGGCGACAAGAACACCCTGAGCAAGAAGGAGCTGAAGGAGCTTATCCAGAAAGAGCTCACCATTGGCCCGGTGAGTCTCCCCCCCCCCCCCCCCCCCCCCCCCCGGGGCCCCAGAAGCAGGATCAGGAGAAGGGGAGGTGCCATGGGACTCACAGGTATCCACGTCCTGGGGCCCGAGTCGCATACCTGACTGGGACGGTTGGTCAGCCCTCCTATGCAGCCCCGTGCTCACTGTCCCTGAGTAACTCTGCAGGAGCGAGCAGTACAGCCAAGTGACCCCGAGGTGGACAAGCCAGCACAGGGCCACTTGTGTGAGGGAGGCGGAAAGGGAGAGAACCCAGGGCTCTCACCATTGTTGAGTCTGGATTTCCCATTCTAACATGTTAGAAGCTGCAGGATGCTGAAATCGCAAAGCTGATGGATGACCTTGACCGGAACAAGGACCAGGAGGTGAACTTCCAGGAATATGTCACCTTCCTGGGGGCCTTGGCTTTGATCTACAATGATGCCCTCAAGGGCTGAAAATAAATCAGGAAGGTGGAGACACCCTCTGTCGGTCCTAAGTCAAATCCAGTGGTGGGTAATTGTTCAATAAATACCTTTTTTGGTCAAGTTTTCCTCTGTCCTGGCTTCCTAGTGATTTGTTCCCCTCGGTGCTGCACCAGCCATCATACAGTTTGCTCATGGTCACCTCTGAAAGTGACTCAGCGATGTCCCCTGCCTGGGGCCACCCTAACAAGCCGCTACTAACTCATAAGGTGCCTTTACATCAATTAGAAAAGGGTCTCACTCGGGGCGAAGACATCTTAAGGAAGTCCCCAGTAGAGGGTCCCCAGCAGAGGGGGTTCTGGGATGGGAGTGCCGAAGGAGATGGTTCCTGAGCCAGGCTGTGCTAGGTCCAGAGTGGGGCAGACATAGTCTGGCTGGGGTCCCTGAACACAAAGCTGTTTTGTTCTGAGTGTGCTGAGGGGAGAAGGGCCGTGGGGTTGGACCCATCCACTTTCTCACCGCGGTCAGAGGGAGCAGAGGGCACATCTGGCCCAAAGCTTGGCTGGAGAGTGTTCTGAGGCCCCGGAGGACACTGTATGGCTGAGTCCGCAGCAGCTGCCCGTGGCCCAGTCAGAGCTGGGGGGCCTACTTTAGGAGTCTGTCCCTGTATTTAGGTACAGGGTCCTTTGTGTTGGGGGTGGTGATCTGAGGAGCAGGTACCTGCACAGATAAATCAGGGGGTGTTCAAGAAGGGAGCAGGGTGGGGTGCTCACGAAGGCAGGGTGGGGTGCTCACCAAGGGGGCAGAGTGAGGGGTGCTCACCAAGGGGGCAGGGCAGGGTGCTCACCAAGGGGGCAGGGCAGGGTGCTCACGAAGGGGGCAGGGTGGAGTGCTCACCAAGGGGGCAGAGTGAAGGGTGCTCACAAAGGGGGCAGGGCGGGGTGCTCACCAAGGGGGCAGGGTGGGGTGCTCACGAAGGAGGCAGGGTGCGGTGCTCACCAAGGGGGCAGGGTGGGGTGCTCACCAAGGGGGCAGAGTGAGGGGTGCTCACCAAGGGGGCAGGGTGAGGGGTGCTCACCAAGGGGGCAGGGCAGGGTGCTCACGAAGGGGGCAGGGTGGGGTGCTCACCAAGGGGGCAGAGTGAAGGGTGCTCACAAAGGGGGCAGGGCGGGGTGCTCACCAAGGGGGCAGGGCAGGGTGCTCACGAAGGGGGCAGGGCGGGGGTCCCTGGGGGTGGGCCAACTGCAGGTTCAAGTCTTTCAGTCAATACTGAGCTGGCCCATCCCTGCAGCTTCAGCATGACTCACCCACCCTTGGAACGCAGCCTGGCTCTCAGCCCCGTCAGGGAGGGTGACTAACTGAATGATTGAGTCCATTGTTTGCATTTGTGTTTTCAGGGTTGGGGGTTCGGGGTGAACTGTGTCTCAGTCACTGTGCTCAGCCCTCCAGGCCTAGTCTGAGCCAGGCCAGCGCCTCTGTTTTGGGCACCTCAGAGGGGGGCCATGTTCTCCTTCCTCTGTCTCTTCCCCACTTCCCTGGGGGCCCAACTTAGTGGAGTTGTCTTCCTTCTCTGTGGGGAAGCGAAGAGGGCAACTAGCCCCTCCTCTCATCGTCTCTCCTGCCTCCAGGGAGTAGGAAGTGACACTGGTGGGAGCAGGAGAGACCCAGGGTCCCCGAGCTCCCCCCCTCCCCCCAGCTCCGGGTCTGCAGGGCGTCCAGGTCTGCAGGGCGACGTCCAAGCCTTGCTTGGCTCTATTCAATTCCCTCTGGAAAAGTACCTTCCCCACCCACAGTGGCTGCCAAGTGGTGGAGCCCGCGCCCTCGTGTGGGCAGAGAGCAGGGTGCTGGGGGAAAGTGGGATTGGTCTTCTTGAGCCCTGGGGAGGGCGTGGGGGGATGGAACCCACAGCTCTGGCCCTCACGGAGCCCTTCTTATGAGGAGGGAGATGGGACTTGGCTGCCCAGGGAATGTCAGCAGGGGATCTTTTGGCTCCAGCAATTGATTCCCACATAAAGCCCCTCGACTTTGTCTAAGACAAGCCTGCGTGAGTCAAGGAAAGAAAGGCGGCAAATAGAATTTGAACCCCGCACCTCCTCTTCCCTCTTTCAGGGGAAGACTTGGTGCAAAGAGGGAGGAGGAGCTGCTCAGGCCAGGCTCAGCCCCACGTTTCCGGAGAGCCCTAGTGGCTGGAGGGCCAAGAGGCCGAACACAGCCCACCTGCTAGATCAGCAGCACATGGTCCCCAGCTTCTGCCTCTCCACGGTAGTGGAGGGAATGGGCACATGGATTTAAAAAATAAAACAAACCCCAAGTAAGTAGCAAAACTTTTTGTTGGCTTTAAGGGTGATTAAAAAATTTTTTTAATGTTTATTTGTTTTTGAGAGAGAGAGAGAGAGCACAAGCAGAGAAGGGGCAGAGAGAGAGGCAGACACAGAATCCGAAGCAGGCTCCAGGCTCCGAGCTGTCAGCACAGACCCCATGCGGGGCTCCGGCCTCGAACTCACAAGCTGCGAGATCAGACGTCCTGCCGACTGAGCCACCTAGGTACCCCAAATTTTTTTTTAAGATTTCAGTTTTAAGTAATCTTTACCCCCAACTTGGGGCTCAGACTCAACCCTGAGATGAACAGTCTCACACTCTACCGTCTGAACCAGCCATGCACCTGAGGGTATGATTTTAAAAGTTTTTAGGGGCCCCTGGGTGGCTCAGTCAAGCATCCGACTTCGGCTCAGGTCATGATCTCACAGTTCCGTTCGTGGATTAGAGCCCGACGTGGGGCTCTGTGTTGACAGATCAGAGCCTGGAGCCTGCTTCAGATTCTGTGTCTCCCTCTCTCCCTGCTCATGCTCTGTCTCTGTCTCAAAAATAAGTAAACATTAAAAAAAATTTTAAAGGTTTTTTTCTGGGGGGGGATGGTGGTGGGAGGAAGCAGTATTTCTAAAGGAATCTGGTAGGTGAAGACATTAAACGTGGAATCGGGGGTGGAAATGAGCACGGACTGCTCATTTTTATCTTGTTTGCCCTTAATTGACGTAAAATTGAAGTAAGCCCTGTGTGCTCACTCGGTGGTGTGGGCGTCTGGGCTTAGAGGAGAGGGAGACGTTCAGAAGTGAGCCGGGGCTTCATTCATGCTCTGTCCCTTTGCTGAGGCTGATCTGGGAAGTCCAGTTCACCTGCAGGTGGGACGGTGGGCGTGGCTGTGACCCCATTCCCGTAGCTGAGGCTCTTTCCCCTGTGGATGACGCCCTTCGACCTAGTCATCCTGACACCCTGAGGCTGAAACCACAGGGCAGCCCATTTTGTAAGCTGGGACGGGGCCAGGAAGAGGGTGCAGAACTGAGTCACAGGACGTAGCTCTGTTCTCTGTCCAACAAATCTGAAATTGTTAGAGATGATGCCACTTTACATTTGTGTGGCACTTTTACTTTTATAAGACACTTTTGTATCCGTTGTCTTTTGTGAGCCTCAGGTTTGTGTGTAGTATGTATTGTTAGCCCCATTTAATGAGTGAAAAGACTAAGTTACAGGTAACTAAGAGCCTCTACCTGGGGGTGCGGTCAGAGCTTGGCCGACCCCTCCCCTCAGTTCACTAGTGCGCATCTTATCATGACGTAGTTTGGCCATTTTTGCTTCATCTTTTTCTTTTACATGTTTTAATTGTGTACAAAATGATCTATGGAACACATCTAAGAAATAAGAATCGTGCGCAAAACCCTTGAGTTTAAGAAATGAATGTTACTTTTACTTTGCAATCCCCTGGATAGCCTTCCCCATCTCATCTCCCTCCCTTCCAGTGGAACCATCGCCTCGTCATTGTGTTTATCATTTCTTCTTTCTTCAATAATAATTTTTGCTCCTGGGGCACCTGGGTGGCTCAGTCAGTTAAGCATCCAACTCTTGATTTCTGCTCAGGTCATGATCTTGCAGTTCACGGGATTGAGTCCCAAGTTGGGCTCTGTGCAGACAGTGAGGAGCCTGCTTGGGGTTCTCTCTCCCCCCCTCTCTCTCTGTCCCTCCCCTGCTCACGTTCCTGTGTGTGAGAGTGCCCTTGCAGTCTCTCTCAAAGCAAATAAACATTAAACAAGAGAAGTGTTTAAAAAATATTTTTGCTACTAATATTTTAGTATTAAATACTAAATATTTAATCTTCTGTTCCAGAAAAATGTATTAAAAATTCCATCTGTTCATCACTCTGTAATGTCCGTTATGTAGTAAATGTAGGAGGGTCTGTTTTCAAGCTCTCTTTTCTGTTCCATCGATCGATCTACTTCTATGCCAATGCCACTCCATCTTTAAAAAATTTTTATATTTCTGTAATAATCCTTGACACGTGGTGAGGCAAATCTCTCACCGTGCTCTTCATTTTCAGGGATATCTCTGCTATTCTCTACTTTAATTAATTAATTAATTAATTAATTAATTTTTGGATTCTACTCCTTCTGTCTTTATTTTCCAGAAGGAAACTGTCCTCAGTCTTCTAGTCCATTAAAAACCTGCCATGTGTGATTGTGTCATCCCTGATGATCTTCCCTGCAGATGACACAAATGGCCTCACATTGCTTCAGTCCACTGGACAGTGTTCAGGAGCATGTGATGCCATGGGCCACTCTCTTTTGCACATCACACGTTACTGGCTTGGTTTGCAACACACTGCAGGCTCTGGTGTTTCTTGGTCCTCTACTTTAAAATATACACGTCAGAGTGATCTTGTTAAGTCCCACAGAACAACTTGTTGGGGTTCTGTTTGACATTGCATAGATTCTGTGGATCAGCCTGTGGAGAATGTTGAATCTTCCAATCCATGAACATGGTTTACCTCTCTATTTATTTAGATCTTTAATGTCTTTTTTTTTTTATAATGTTTATTTATTTTTGAGACAGAGAGAGACAGAGCATGAATGGGGGAGGGGCAGAGAGAGAGGGAGACACAGAATCGGAAGCAGGCTCCAGGCTCTGAGCCATCAGCCCAGAGCCCGACGCGGGGCCCGAACTCACGAACCGTGAGATCGTGACCTGAGCCGAAGTCGGACACTCAACCGACTGAGACACCCAGGCGCCCCAGATCTTTAATGTCTTTGAATAGCATGTGATCATTCTCACCAATGCACACTTAATTGTACAATTTATTGACATTGTTGCAAATGGCATGTTTTAAAAAAATGTTTGTTTTTGTTATTGGTATAGAAATGTAATTGAGTTTCTACATGCTTAAATATAAAACAAAACAAAACTTACCATTTTAACCATTTTCAAGTGTTCAGTTTTGTAGTGTTAGGTGTGTTCACGTTGTTGGGCAACAGACCTCCAGATCTCTTTCATCTTGCAGAACTGAAATTCCACATCCATTAAAAAAAAACTCCCCATTTTCTACCCCTTACCTGGTCTCTGGCTCCAGCATGCTGCTTTCTGTTTCTATGAATTGACTGCTTTAGATATCTCATGTAAGTGGAGTTATACAGTATTATCTTTTTTGGTGACTGCCTTATTTCACTTAACATAATGTCTCCAAGGTTCATTCATATATAACATGTGACAAGATTTCTTTCCTTTTTGTTATTGAGTTTTATATTGATTTTATATTCAGAAACTTTGCTAAAGTTGTATTATTTCTAATAATTTAGAATCTTTTGGGTTTTCTTTAGAGCCAATTATTTCAATCTGCAAATCAAAATTTCCCTTTTTCTTTTATAATACATATGACTTTTATTTATTTTTCTTTCCTATTGCTTTGGCAAGGACCTCTTGTATTTTGTTAGTACCTTGTTAAATAGCAGTGTTGGTGGACACACCTTTTTGTTTCTAATCTTAAAAGAAATACTTTCAAATGCTACACCATTAAATATGATATTTACTGTAGTTTTTTTAAAAGAAACTTTAATCAGAAATTAAAGTTCTCTTTATTCTGTTTTCTGAGTTTTCATTTAAAATCATGAATTTATATTTTTAAAATGCTTTTTCTGCGTATATTAAGACGATTGCTTAATTTTCTCTTTTAGCTGTTAATGAATTATATAACTTTATTGTCTTTTTAAAAATACTATATTTTTAAATGTTTATTTATTTTTTGGGGGGAGGGGAAGAGAGAGACGAGAGGCAGAATCCAAAGCTGGCTCCATGCTGTCAGTGCAGAGCTGGCCTCAGAGCTTGCTGTCACAAACTGTTAAGATCATGACTTGAGCCGAAATCAAGAGTCAGACACTTAACTGACAAAGTCATCCAGGTGTCCCTATAACTACTTTCTATCATTAAACCATTTTTATATTTCTGGGATAAACCCATCTTAGTCATGACGGGTCAGTTTTTATATGTTGCTGAATTTGGTTTGCTAGCATTGTATTTCAGATTTTTACTCTTGAGTAAGACTGGTTTATAATTTTCCTTTCTTGTATTATCCTTGCAGGTTTGGATATAAAGGTTATACTGGCCTCATAAAATGAACGGGAGAAAGTTTTCTATCCTCATTTCTTTCTTTCTTTCTTTCTTTTTTTAAACTTTTATTTATTTAAGTAATCTCTACACCCAACATGGGGCTCCAACTCATGACTCTGAGACAAAGAGTTGTGCACTCCTCCAACGAAGCCAGCCAGGCGCCCCTTTCTTCCTCCATTTCTAAACTTAAGCATATTGTGTAGAAACCTGAAATTTGTTCCTTGAATGGTTTTCATGAATCTCATTGGTAAAATCTGGCAGGAGTTTTCTTTGTCATAGACTTTGAACTACTGGTGCCATTTCACATGGTCATTGAGCCATTCAGTCTCTCTACTCCCTCCTTGTGCCAGATTGGTGAGATTTTTCTCTAGGAATTTACCCATTTCATCTACATTTTAAAATTTATTGATATAGGGGCACCTGAGTGGCTCAGTTGGTTGAGCATCTGACTTCAGCTCAGGTCATGAACTTGCGGTTCGTGAGTTCAAGCCCCACATCAGGCTCACTGCTGTCAGCCTGTCAGCACAGAGCCTGCTTCAGATCCTCACTCTCCACAGCCCCCTAAATAAATAAATAAATAAATAAATCAATAAATATTTATCGATATAAAATTATTCATTATATACTCTTATTATTTATACACTGGAAACACGAAAACTCCTCTTTTGGTTCCTATTGTTAATTTGTGCCTTTCCTTTCTTTTCATTTTCTTTGAATAATATTGTTAGAGGGATGTCTTTTTTTTTTCTTCCAGTGTTTTTAATAAACTAAGTTTGGCTTTATCAATTCTGTTGTATTTTTGTTTTATATTTTATTAAATTATGCTCTTTTATTTTCTTCCTTCAGCATAGTTTGGATTTATTTTGAGATGACTCATTTATTTGTAAAATTTTGTCTTTTCTAATATATGACTTTAGGCTGTACACTTTCCTCTAAGAATTGTTTCGCCACACCCCAAAATGTGTATATTGTTGTATTGTTGTATATAAATATGTAATTGAATTGTTAAGCTCTAAGCATTTTCTAATTTAATTATGATTTTCCATCTTTTAATGAATACTTTTTAAAAGCCTATATTTGTATTAAAATATTTAAAAGTCTATAATTTTCAAACATATGCCTTTCTTCTAGGTACCCATTTGTTACTAATTTTTAGCTTATTTAAATTGTAGTCCCATAACAGGTATGACATCAATCCTATGAAATGTGTTGAGATGTCCATTCTCCTTCCTCTAGCATGTAGTCAATTGCATAAAAGTGTAGAGCTTCAGAAGAACGTGTATTCTATAGTTTTCTATTTCCTTTTTTCTTATGGAGATTTTTGTCTGCTTGTTCTCTGAATTACTGAAAAAAGTATGTTGAAATATCTCTCCACGGCTGTGAATTTATGAATTTCTTGTTGTAATTCTGTTAATATCAGCTATATATATATATATATATATATATTTTTTTTAACGTTTATTTATTTTTGAGACAGAGACAGAACATGAACGGGGAAGGGTCAGAGAGAGAGGGAGACACAGAATCCGAAACAGGCTCCAGGCTCTGAGCTGTCAGCACAGAGCCCGACGCGGGGCTCGAACCCACAAACTGTGAGATCATGACCTGAGCCGAAGTCAGATGCTTAACCGACGGAGCCACCCAGGCGCCCCATCAGCTATATATATTTTGAGGCTATGTTATTAAATGCAGAAAGTTCAGAGTTGTTATGTCTTTGGGGGATTTTTGTATTAATATGTGACTATTTTATCTTTAATAATGCTCTTTATTTTTTTTAAATTTATTTATTTATTTATTTAGAGACTCAGAGAGTACTAGTGGGAGAGGGGTAGAGAGAGAGGGAGAGTGAGAATCACAAGCAGGCTCTGTGCTGTCAGCCCCATGTGGGGCTCAAACTTAAGAACTGTGAGATCATGACCTGAGCTGAAAGCACTGGTTATGGATAGTAAGAAACCCTCTTTATGGCTCCAAAGCATTTTTCAGGAATTGAAGACAAGAGATGAAATATTAAACAAAAGATGCTTCCATTGCTCTTCTTACTCAAGAAATTCCAAGGTTTTTGGGAGTTCTGAGCCAGAAACTGGACAAAGTCTAAGTATAAATGAGAAATATACGTTGGTCATTTGAATGACCAAAAATACATATTTCTTATATCACAACATCATACTCCTCTTCTTTTCTCTTTCAATGTTGGGTTTTTAATATTTATCTTTATTGATTTTGTCCTGAGTGTATACATGAGGCATTGCAGACAGAGACAAGATTTCTTATTAATGACCTTAAATTAAGTACATAACCAAGGTGTCAGGGCTGCCTTGGCTCAGATGTCACCCTGGGCCAGGCCACATTCGGGGAGCAGCATCCAAGGCTAGAACAAGGAAAAATGATCTTTCTTTACTTATAAAGGGGGTTTAAAAAGAGAGAACAGGCCACAAATGGAGTCAATAAACCAAGACTTAACACCTGACCCAACTGCAGCCTCAACCTTTCCCAGGAAGGTGAACTTTAGCTAGTCAATCTGGAATTATCTGGCCAGCATTAGTGAGGTGATCACTGATAGACCCTGTCTGTCCCCCATACGAAGATGAACTTGCCTCAAACAATCCCCCCCCCCCCACCTTTTTGGTAGAAATGTCTTTTTCTTCTGCCTTCTTCTGTCTATAAAAGCCTTCGATTTTGTACAGCTCTTTGGAGCTCCTATCTGTTGGATGGGATGCTGCCTGATTTGTGAATCGTTGAATAAAGCCAACAAGATCTTTAAGTTTTACTTCGTTGAATTTTGTTTTTTTAACAAGGGGAAGAGGGCAGTTGTCCTCTTTTTTTCTGAAAGAGTCTCCTTGGAAGTATCACAGGCCTGAATCTTAACACCACCCTTTGAAATGTGAATAAAATTTATCCAGGAAGCAAACAGCCCTGGTTTTGGTCCCAGAGATGTTTCTAAATTCTGCCTCTTCATCTCTTTTGAAGTATAAATACCTAGCACGATAGCCTGCCAGTCTCCCAGGCACCTTAGGCATAGGGACCTACTCCAGGTGGTAAGCACCTTCCCTTGGGAGATAAGAGAAGTTTTATTATTCTTTTGGATCAGAGCACTTAACTACACAAATGGCTACAAATATAATCCTCAAGGTATGTGATGAGTCTCAGGAGGCTAGGGCTTGTACTGCACCACAGAGCACTGCCCTGAAGTTTTATTTCCAGACTCAGCCAACCACTGTTAATGAACTGAAATGCATTCTTCTGTAGATGTCTTTATGTGCTTTATACTTTACATGTATAGCTGCACTAAGATGCAACATAGGTGTTTTTGTACAATGTAATTACATTATAAAAATGGGATCATGAAAGATACCACTCTCATTTTATTTTTTCTCATTTAGCCATATATCACGGAAATCCCTTCAAGTCAAGCCGGCAGAGCTCTAAATCTTAGTTTTAATGGCTAAATCTTTGTTTTAATGCTACGTGGCAGGTGGGCAGGGACAAGCGAAAGAGAAACTTTAGTGAGCCGGGGGTCATTCCCAGTGTGACGTCCAAGGAGCTCTTTACCCCCACGCCCGTCCTCCGAGAGCCCAACTTCCTTGCCCTGTCCTCCCAGAGCCCAGGGGGAGGAGGGCAGGTGAGAGGGCCCCTTCCTCTCCTCAGGAAGGCCAGAGTCACAGCTGTTGGACGGCTTTCTCCTGCCTTCAGGCTCAGTTCACGGCTTTGGGACAGAGAGGGTTCCAAAGGGCTGCCCCACCTCCCCCCTCAGGGGGCACCCTTCCCTCTTCCGGAAGTCCGACCTCCGGAAGCTCCCGAGCTGCCCTGCGCCTGTCTGCGGCGCCGCCACCTTGCTCTTCTCGGGCTTCCCCCGTGCTCCGGAGTGCTAACGGAGCTTCCCTAACCAGGCTTTGCCGGCTGGTGGAGAAGGGGGGGGTATCCGGAGGGGGGGGGGGCGAGTTCCATGCCCAGGAATGGCGGCTCTGGCGGCTGTGACTGATTTCCTTCCGGGTTATTTGGAAGCAGGGCCACTGATGACCCAGTGGCCCTTGGCGCTTCTGCTTCCAAGACTCTTTTCTCCACAGAAACTATTAAACATTATATTTTGTGACGGTGTTAGTATAAAGACAAATGTAAACCAAGATGGATTCATTATTATATAATCATTACTATTGTATTCAAATTTCTTGTGTTTTTAAAAGAAATGAAGATGAACACATTTCCAGCACCCTTGGCATGGTGCTTCCTGGGCCTGATGGGTGCCCCCCATCTAGAGACCAGCACTTCACTTAGGGAATATATTCTTCTCAAGAAAAAAAACAGCTTAGTCTTTCTTTTTTTTTTTTTTAATTTTTTTTTTCAACGTTTATTTATTTCTGGGACAGAGAGAGACAGAGCATGAACGGGGGAGGGGCAGAGAGAGAGGGAGACACAGAATCGGAAACAGGCTCCAGGCTCTGAGCCATCAGCCCAGAGCCCGACGCGGGGCTCGAACTCACGGACCGCGAGATCGTGACCTGGCTGAAGTCGGACGCTTAACTGACTGCGCCACCCAGGCACCCCAAGTCTTTCTTTTTTAAAAACAACTGTATTGAAGAATTGAAATTAAGATCTCATAGAGACACCTGCACACTCATGTTCACTGAAGCATTACAATAGCCAAGATATGAAAACAGTCCAAGTGACCATAAGTGGATGAATGGATAAAGAAGATGGTGCATACAAACACAATGGAATATTATTCAGTTGTGAGAAAGAAGGAAATCCTTCCATTCGCAAAACTTGGATGGACCTTGAGGGCATTATGCTAAGTGAAATGTTGGAAAGAGAAAGACAAATACTCTATGATAGCACTTATATGCAGAATCTAAAAAAGTCAAAGTCCGAGAAACAGGGTAGAGTGGTGTTTACCAGAAGTTTGGGAGTGGGAGAAACAGAGAGATGTTGGTCAAAGGGTACAAACGTGTGGTTATGATGAACAGGTTCTGGGGATCTACTGTGCGGCATGGTGATGATAGCTAATACTGTATCATGTTCTTGAATGTTGCTGAGAGAGTAGATCTTAAAGGTGCTCACCTTAAAAAAAGAAAAATAGTAACTATGTGTCAAGATGAAAGTGTTAGCTAATGTTATGGTGGTAATCATTCTGCAACATATAAATGTATCAAATCAACATGTTGTACATGTTAAGTTTACATAATGTTATGTGTCAATTATATCCTAATAAAGCTGGGAAAAAGCAAAATAAAATGAAAAACCAAAACCAAACCAGACAAACAAAAGCTTTGAGATATAATTCACATACCATAAAGCTGACCCTTTTTAAGTGTATAATCCATGGTATTTTGGGTGGGGGTTTAGGACAACAGACATTTATTCTGAAGGCCAGAAGTCTTAAATCAGGTGTTGGCAAGGCCACATTCCTTCCAGAGGCTGGAGAGGAGAATTGGTTCTTTGTCTCTTTCAGAGTCTGGTGGCTCATTGCTTGGCTTGAGGCTGCCTGCTCCAGACTCCGCCTTGGGTCACACTGCCTCCTCTCTGTCTGTGTCAAATTCCTCCCTGCCTCACCCTTTCCACCCCCTCCCCCCTTAAAAAATTATAGTAAAATGCATGTAACATAAAATCAACAATCTCAACCATTTTTTTTTAAGTTTTTATTTATTTTTTTGGGACAGAGAGAGACAGAGCATGAACGGGGGAGGGGCAGAGAGAGAGGGAGACACAGAATCGGAAACAGGCTCCAGGCTCCGAGCCATCAGCCCAGAGCCCGACGCGGGGCTCGAACTCACGGACCGCGAGATCGTGACCTGGCTGAAGTCGGACGCTTAACCGACTGCGCCACCCAGGCGCCCCAACCATTTTAAGTGTTCAGTTAAGTTCAGTTCACATTGTCATGCAGCAAATCACCATCCACCTCCACAATTATTTTCATCTCTCTTTTTAAATTACTACTTTTTGAAAATGCTTATTTATTTATTTTGAGAGGGAGAGCACAAGTGTGGGAGGGACAGAGAAAGAGGGAGAGAGAATCCCAAGCAGGCTTCACGCTGTCAGCACACAGTGCAATGTGGGGCTCAATCTCACAAACTGTGAGATCATGACCTGAGCTGAAATCAAGAGTTGGACACTTAACTGGCTGAGCCACCCAGGAACCCCAACAGTTCTTTTCATCTTATAAAACTGAAGCTCTGTCCCCATTAAACACTAACTCCCCATCCCCCTCTCCCCTAGCTCCTGGCAGCCACCATCTACTTTCTGTCTCTGAATTTGCCTCCTCTAAGCACTTCATATAAGTGTATGAATATCTCTTTGAGACTCTGCTTTCAATTCTTTATTCTCTCAGGTGCAGCAGTAGGAGCTCCTCTCCATTGCCCCACTAGGTGTCCAGGGGTGCCCTTTGGGCGTACAGTTGTCCCAGGGGTGCTATGGAAAGCTGTGCTCCTGGTGTGTGTGTGTGTGTGTGTGTGTGTGTGTGTGTGTGTGTCAGGGTGATGACTCTCACTGGCCAGGTCTTGCTCACTGGGTGGTCAGCTGGTGGGGTGCTTGGGGCAGAGAAAGAAGTTTCTACTCACATGAAGACTTGAGCAGGTATCAGTTGGGACCTTGGGTGCCAATGGGGTGAAGACTGAAGGGCCAGATGCTCAGGGGCTGCCTTCCACTCCATCTTCTGGGCACTGGCCAAGGTCTTATGCTTGGTTCCTTCTCTCAGCCCTGTCACCCAGCGCCACCTGGACAATGCACGCTGACTCTCTGACAGTCCTTCCAGTTGTGCTCCTCCGTGTGGCCCACACTGCAGACTGCTTTCCTTCTCTGTCATGTCCTGGTGTCCCAGGCTTCCTTCTGTCACCTTTATTCATGCCAGAGGCTCAGTTCTAACTGTACCTTAAGTTCACAGCAACACAAAACCCAGTTGAGTCAGAAGGGCTCATTCTTAGTGATTGATGGGACCAAAATGTCAATACTTGTATTTTGGTATTTCTTTCACACATTATTAAGTATGGAAATGAATACCTGTATTCTCTGTGAAAATTTTCAGGATCTATAACATTAAGAACCTGGAGCTATGTAACATATTAAATATATTAAAAAAATTAGAAACATGCTACAAAACGTCAAATGAAACAGAAAAACTTCAAATATAAACATTAAACACGCATTATTATTCTAATCTAAATAAGTTGTTAACTTAATAAAACATCAGACAAAAAGTAAATGAAATGTTATACAAAAATAAAGAAAATTTAACTTTGAAAATGAAGGTAAAATGATATCTTCATCAATGGTGCTGTCCTTGGGCTGTGAATGTAGGTTTTTTGGACAGTTTTCCAGCTGCTGAAAACACTGATTTTACACTGAGATCGACGTGGGGGCGACTGACTTCATCTTCAAATGATACCAATTCTTGTTTGATAAATGAGATGCTTTTGAATTTTTTTGAGGGCATGCAGTCTTTATCACTAATTGTATGTAGTTTCTGTATTAAAGAGTATCAATTTGCTTCATCTTCCTTAATTACTTCATTTATGGATAGAGATTACAATAAGGAGAAACTAGTATCAGTTTCAGTGCTGAAATGTCTGTCCACCACTTGCTCAGAGATAAGAATAATTCTTGCGTAGGGACTTTGCTTTGTTGATTGGCATTTTCTTTCTTCTTTTGCAGATTATGAAGGTGTAGAAGAGTGTTTCCCAATAGAGTAAGTCTTTGATTTGAAATTTTGATATCACCTATAATTCTTAGGTACATCTCAATATATAAATGATTAAAATTTCAGATTAAAAAAATACTGAAGTGGGGCGCCTGGGTGGCTCAGTCGGTTAAGCGGCCGACTTCGGCTCAGGTCATGATCTCGCAGTCCGTGAGTTCGGGCCCCGCGTCGGGCTCTGTGCTGACAGCTCGGAGCCCGGAGCCTGTTTCAGATTCTGTGTCTCTCTCTGTCTGACCCTCCCCCGTTCATGCTCTGTCTCTCTCTGTCTCAAAAATAAATAAACGTTAAAAAAAATAAAAAAAAATAAAAAAATACTGAAGTAATATTGCTATACCAACAAAAATGTTAATATTTTGGTACCTAAAAATTACACAGTATACCAGAATACTGAAATATGGAAAACAGGCATTGTAATCACTTACTCTTTAAAACAAGCAAACAACCACATTCCTCCCCGTGGCTCTGTCTCTCAGCAGAGGGAAGATGATGCTTCCTGCTCAGTTTGCCCTGGGGAAACCAATTCCAGAAATGGTCAAAATTCATTAATGCAATGCCCCTAAACAAAATATTTCTGTTTTCTTATCAAATCTTCCTGCAAATGTATAATTACCATTTTCATGACAACACACAGCTCTTCCCTGTTGATGTCCCTTAATTTTAGACATTTACATCTTTTCTGGGTGCCCTTTCCTCCAAACAGTTACAGATTATGTGGGGTAAATATATTCATAAATGTAGTGTTTACTTGGGAGTTAGTCTCAAGAATGTGAATCATTACCAGAAAAAGTCAGTTCTGTGGCTCATGTCCAGCTCTGGCTTGTTATCTTATATTCTGAGAAGTGTCCTTCACAGCTCAGAGCCATGGCGTTAGTTTAGGAACACACAAATGTATGATCCAAAACTTGATGGGGAAATTAAGTTTGGTAAGTAGAACTTCTCCAAGAAACTGGGAAAAGCCTTTAAAAAAATCTGGGTATGTGTGTGCATATGCATATGTGCCTGTGTGTTTCCCCATTCCTTGCCTCTGGTTTTAGGGAAAAACGTCCCTCCCTTTTGGTGCTCCCATCTGAGGTCAGAACACAGGGTTGGGAATGATGGAACCCAAGGGATCAGGCTGCACCAGGGCCTGGAACCTGGATCCCTTTCCCCCATGTGGGAGGAGGAAGTGACAAGCCTTCTGTCCCATCGCTGGTCCTTTGGCTCCCCCTGCTGACCATTCATTGACCACTCAGCACGGTCTGCCTGTGGGAGCGGCCTGAGAGTCTGAGGTGGCCGGATTGCCCTGGGATTGCCTGGGGAACCTGATGGCCAGATGTTGGACACTGGCTGGCTGGAGCAGAAGCCAGACCCTTCCGCTTGTCTTTAGGGCCAGACCACACAGCCCTAGTGACAGGCAGTCCACAGTGTAAGGAAAAAGTTGGATTAGACTTCCTGGCCCTAGTTCATCTTCCACATTGCTGTCACATTTATCTTTCTGCCAGTACAGCTGGTTCCATAGCTTAAAATCTTATACTGGCCTCTGCCATGGACTGAATGCTGGCGCCTCCCCCCGATTCATATATTGAAGCCCTAATCCCCAGTGTGATGGTATTTCGAGGTGGGGGCCTTTGGGAGGTGATCAGGTTTGGATGAGCTCATGAGACTGGAGTCCCTGTGACGGGGCTGGTGTCCTTCCAGGACACACTCCTCTGGGACAACAGACTGCTGCTCACTTGCCAGACACTTGCCCTGGTCTTCTGATCTTGCCATGTGTGTTCCACAAGTTGTTCATGGGATTCCTCCTGTTTCCTGAAGCCCACCCCAGGTTCAAACATCACCTCCTTTGTGATATCTCAGATCCCAGGCACAGGTAAGAGCTCCCACACCTCTCCATGCTGGTCTTTATCACACGGCAGTGTAACAGTCTGCCCCCCTTTCTTCCCTCCCCTCTCCTGATACCCACTGTGAGCTAATGGATGGAGCAAGGGACCATGCCGTTTCATGTTTAGTTAGTACAGGGCTTAGCACATAGTAGGTGTTTGACAAGCCTTTGTCGAAGGGGTGAACATACTTCCACTTTGTAGAGTGTTGTAGGATAAAGGGCGGGGCCAGTACCTGTGGGAGGGGTTTTATGTAGGACTCTGACCCCATTGGGCATCATCTTAGGAATACAGTCAGGGCTCATTCTTGCTGCGGAGTGGTTGGTGGGGCGACCCAGCTCCCGGTGGGCACAGACCTAGAATCTCACTCTCGTGTGAGCTCCAGCAGGGCACGAGGAACCCTGGAGGCCGTGTGCCTCGTGCCCAGCACCGTGCTTGCCCTAAAGCAGCCTCTTGCTAATCATAACCAGCTTACTGAGTGCACGGACTTGGTGGGGTGCAAATGGACATAACCCTGTTCTCTCCAAATGTTCTCCGATCACTCCTTTTGGCCACCATCCTTCTCTACCCTAGAATGAAATCCTGCCAGTCACACAGCCTTTCTAGTCACCCAGGTTTCTTCAGATGGGAAGAGCCCCAGTCAGGCCCCCACCCTCCACCTGCCTTGGGGAAGCTGTGTTGGGAGGGGCCTGAGGGCAGCCCCTTCACCTTCCCTCCTTCCCAGTGTGTTTACAGTCTGGCCTCGGAGTCCTCGTTGGGTGGTGGGGGTTTGTCTGGATTCCCCTTGCCTCCTTTGGTGGATCCCTGACAACTCCCCATCCTATCAGCACTGCCCCTGACCTCCAGCAGAAGTTTCCACACTGACTCCTGGCCCGGGCCAGCCTGTGTGGGGTCCACATGTGGCTGCAGGACCTGGGAGCCTGCTGTGCAGACCCATGGGGGGCAGGCAGCCTTCCTCTTGCAGAATTTCGGTGCAAGTCAGGAGTCATGCCCCAGTTCCCTGGACACAGCCCATGCTCTCAGTGGTTCTCATTGGCATCAGGATAGAGGGGAAGCACCTTGTCCCCCCTCCCCCCCAACACCCCAGTTTACTCCTCTCTCTGAGCCTTTCCTACCTTTGAGGTGAGGGATGCATCAAGTCACCGGACTTTGTGTTTGGTTCACCTTTTCTGGAGAAGGTGGTCAAGAGCCTCTCTTCAGAATGTGTAGAAACATAACATCCTTTGTGCTTGCTTTGGGGTAACAGTGCAGAGGGAGCCTGTGAACCGGTTCTCTCTCTGCACCCAGTCATTTTAGGTTGTGGGAGAACACACGCACAGCTGGGTTGAGCTCACTGAAGGACAGGCCTGCCGCCAGGGGGTTGAGGCTGTGTGGGTGGAGACCAGCGGAGGGTGCCCAGCTGGGGATCCACAGGACAGACCTGGACGTGAACCCTGACTCTCTCATTGTCTTTCACAATTGTCTCATCTCTCAAATGAGGGTCACTCTGGAGCCTACCATGCAGAGGTGAGGTAGACCAGGGTTGCCTCCCGGGAGATTGGAAGGAACCCTGGTAGAGTCATTGATGTGGTGTCTTGATTCCTCAGAGGTGGGGCAGCTGTGGGAGTGGGTGGGAGTGAGGTCAAGAGCTCAGGCTTCTTGGCTTGGCTGGAAGCATCAGGAGGAGGATAGGTGGGAGGTGGGATTCACAGTGAAAGATTCAGTGTAGGGGAAACCAGTTTCTGCCCCTGGGTGGGTGGCTGTTGAAAGTGAAAGCCAGAGACAAGTCCTTGCTGAGTGTGCGCCCCCCCCCACCTGTCCTTGAGGATGCACACTCAGTCTGAGGGGACAATTGGCACTGTTGGTTTTTACGAGAGAGAGAGAGAGAGAGAGAGAGAGAGAGAGTCTCAGCCCTGAGCCCCGGCCTCTGGAGAGTGGCCCTGGTGGGCAGGGAAGGGGGTCCTGTGCCCTCTGAGCCCTAGTCCCAGTTCTTCCCTCTCCCACTCCTCCCCATGGGCTCAGCCTCTCCTCTCTGGCTGACCTGCACAGGGACCTGGGCCTTGGCCTGGGCAGCTGACTCGTGTTCTTTCAGTTTTCTTGCGAAAGTTTCCACCCCACACCCCACCCCTAGCCAGTCTTGGAAATGGAAACTCTTACTTCATGGAGCTGGTGAAGGAAGCCAGCTACACAGAGCTGGCGAGACTCACTGGACCAGATGGCTGGTGCGAAAGGACTCGGCAAGTTCAGGGGGCCCTGCGAAGGGCCACGGAGGCCAGCCGGGCCCCAGTGTCACTGCTGTATTCGTTTCCATCCACGTGGGTCTGACCACTGTCTCTTCCTCTCCTGATGGTCTCGCTCCTCACCCCTTGGGGGAACTTCCCTTCACCATCTCCACCCCACTCTGGTGGTGCTCCCAATTATACTGCCTCACTCTTACTTGCCCCGGCATGGGCAGGCATGTGACTGCAGGCCTGGCTGACCATCAGCACGGTTCCCTGGTGCCAATGGCCCTGGCCAGCCTGCTGTTCTCCGTCTCTCCTGGCCCTGTGACAGAGGAGCACTGATAGATGGTGGCCAACTGGCCATCCTGACCCGGCCGCAGTGTGGCTCTGTGTAAGTGAGTGATGCAGCAGGAAGGGGCTCAGAGCCGAGAAGAAGTCGTATCTGGGCACTGGAGGGTTAGCTCCAGGTGATGTGGCTTCCTAAAGGCAGGTTTTGAAACCATGTCAGGTAACTGTGCTGGAGTTTCAGCGTGACAGGTTTGAGAACATGAGGGAGAATTGGAAAAACTATTTGGAGGACGTCCTCCAAATTGACATCCTTTGGAATGTTGTGTGGGAGTGGAATTCTCTGGGTCTTTTGCTATAACTATAAACTTTGCGTAAGGGAAGTGTCAGAACACTCTTTTCTCCAAGCTTCAAATCCAGCTCTTGTGGATGAGGTCACTCTGGCCACCAAGACTGTTTGAAGGTGGTCATGTGACCTAAACTGGGCCAATCAGGATTCTTCCCTGGGGGAGGGCTGCTAGGGAAACAAGTTCTTTTTCCCCTAGGACTTCCACATGTGGATAATAAAAGCCAGGAGCCATGTGCCTTCTCATGGGGGGTGGGGACGCCCTCCTAAGGTAAGAGACAACTAGTTCTTCCAAAAAAGAGGCAGGACATCGCGGGATCCATCCATCCATCTAGAAAACAGGTGGTATTATTTGAGTCTTGGAATTTTCCTGTGTTCTCCAGTGATGTGAGCTCTTTTTTAACTGAAGGTACTGTTTGGTGAGTTTTGTTCTTTCCAGCCCAGAGTCCTAAGACATCCCCTCAGAAGGCAGGCCCTGTATTCACATTTTATCATAGCAACTCAAATCCTCAGTGACTCCTCTCCCCTCTCCCCACACTCTTGGGTCACTGTCTCCCTCTCTGCTGACCATATAACTGGGAATAACTATGAGATTGTTCTTGTACGAATGTCCTTTTCACCTATTTGGCTTTCTAAGTAACTCTGTGAGGGAGGTGGGCTGGGCAGGAGAGGTGAACCCTACTCTACAGGTGAGGAGACAGGAACTCAGAGAGGTGCCATGTGTCCATGGCTCAGGGCTGGGGGCAGTGTCAAGACACCAACCCCAGTGTGCAGGTGCTGGCCCTGGGCTGGGACGGTATGGTAGGAGGGAGGGCTGTAGACCTGAAAAAGCAAGGGGAAAAAAAAGCAAGGGGACCTGATGTCCACTTTGGAACCCCAGAGAGACTTCAGATGAATGGCTTCAAGGATGGGATGAAAAGTCGGGCTGGTGATGCTTAGGGCAACTGAAAGTCTGCCTGCAGACCAGTGAGCCGGCCACACCTGTCTCCTCTTTTCTGTTTCCTGCCTGCAGAGCAGTAGTTCCCCGGGCCCAGCTCTTGTCTAAAGAAAATGAACAAGCACTCTGGAACTTCTTTCTTGGCATCCCAGGATAAAGCCTTCCTAGTTGTGGCATGAGCAGCTGGTTCCCTGTCCGTTCAGTGAAGTGCAGCTCTCATGCCGCATAAACAGCACTTCTGAGCGACCTTCCCACTCAGGGAAAACAGATGTGCGCATAGGAAAGAAAGCCTCAGCTAGAAGAGCTACATAGGAAAACTAATTTAGTCTTTCATTCGTAAGGAAATGAAATCACCAGCCGTGAAGAGTACTGGCAGCACAAAAGAGAACGGAGAAAACAACACGCAGAATAACCTACAGTCAAAGAAGAAAATGCAGAGAAAATGTAGGAGAGAACTGTGTCTTCAAAAAGATTTCAAAAAGTGGGTTTCCAGAAAAATGACTTCAGTGGGAAAATTTCTTGCAATGGAATTAGGAGCTGGAAGATATATAGTGATATAATGTAAAAAACATAGATGTCTGTTCTTAACCAGAAACAAAAAACCCAAACCCCAAGCAGTTAGAGACTTCAACTAAAACAGAAAACAATAAGGTGATGGAATGAGGGTAGGGGTGAGGCATGGGCCACTGGGGTAATAAAGGCCCTTGGCCCTGGGAAGGGTGAAGTCATTGCCTGCTCTCATGGCAGCTGGTGGGGAAGCCATGACAGCAGTCTGGAGGAGCTTATGTGTTCCACACTTTAATACTGGGATTATTCTCTGGGTAAAATTCAACATACCTTGGGAGTGGATCCGCTTTGTCTCTGTAAAGTTCAGAGCAGGTATGACCCCAGCCTGTCCTCATCGGCTGGGAGTTTACCAACCGTGCTCACCCTCACCTGTTGCTGGAGGGTTGGCTGCAAACACTTTGCCCCATTAGCTTCCCCTCAGCCACCAGAGGAACCCAGCAGAAGGAGGGGCTGTGGCCTTAACCACAGAGTGTCCCCTAGGAAGTTCCCAGTCTAAGAGGGGAGGCCCAAGTCCTGCTCTGAGAGGGCTGTCTCCTGAGTTGCTGGTCTAATGGTAGGGATAGGGCTTCTCTCTCTGTGGGTCGGAGCAAGCCTAACATCAATCCCTTTCCTGCTCTCCAGTGTAATGCCATGAAGGTAATGATGTACCCTTGGCCTCCTGGGAGCAGTATTGGGAGACAGGGTATGTATGAAGGGAGGGGACATCAGGCCTGTCAATTCAGAAGAGCAGGCAGGACCTGGGAAGCCAACTGTAGAGCAGCCTGGGGCCACTGCCGAGGCAGGCCAGGAGGGGGCAGCAGTATTACTTCAGCAGGAGAATGGACAGGTGGAGGAGGAAGCTGGTGGGATCCTGGGGGCTCTCAGAGAGAGGGTGGGGAACAGTTTAGTGGCAGTTGGTGGGCACAAGGTAAAGGAAGCTAGGGAGGTGCCCATCCTGTGTCTTAGGTTTGAGTGGTCTTCTTGGGCTGCCTGCCATAGGGCTCTGTTCACCAGAAGTTGAGAAACTCTGTCTTACTGGATTCTGGGTGGGGGAGGTTGACTTTTCCTCCACCTCCACCCACTTCCGGTAATACCTGGTTTTGATGAAGAATACCCTCTTCTCTCTTCCAGTGAGTTCTGCATTTTCTCTAATCTCAGGAAAGTCTGTTGGCGTTTCTTTACTAACTGATAAGACCCTCCCCTGAGACTTTCCCTTCCAAATATTTAGCAACATCATTTACATTCATGAGTACTTCATATGTTTTTCATTTATTGTGTTTTGATTTGGGCAGAAATGAGGAAAAGGTTGAATTTTGCATGTGACTCATGATATAGTGACGTGGAAATGTTGGGGTTCAGAGTCAATGGCCAAGAAAGAATTCTTGAGACATCTTTAGTGCAAAAAAGGGGTTTCATTAAAACATGGGGACAGGACCTGTGGGCAGAAAGAGGTGTACTGGGGTTGTGAAGAGTGACTCATTATATACCTTCAGGTTGGAAGGGTGTTAGGGATAGCGTAAATCTCTAAGGAATTTTGGAAGCAAGGTTTCTAGGACCTTGAGGAGCCTGTTGTTAGGAAAATGTTCTTTATTACTGTTTAGTAAAAGCTCAGTCGTGAGGACCTTCAGATGTACATTAGGGGGACATATGCTTGGAGTATAATTGCTAACATATGTTTGGGGAGATAAAGGAAGATTCCAAAGGAAATTTTTAAAAGTTTATTTATTTTGATGGGGCAGTGGGTAGGACAGAGAGAGAATCCCAAGCAGGCTCTGTGCTGTCAGTGTGAAACCCGTTGCAGGACTCGAATCCATGAACCGTGAGATCATGACCTGAGCTGAAATCAAGAGTCAGATGCTCAACCAACTGAGCCACCCAGGTGTCGCCCAAAGAATTTTTGTATGTTAAAGTAGACTTACAGGATCCTGGGGGTTGGGATGTTAAGCTAAGATTGCTTTTGCCCTGAGCAAAGTGCCATTCATCATCAAGGCAGCTGAATTCCTAAAGGAAGGTCATTGCCTCTTTCAAGGACTTGTCAATGGGGTGTCTGCAGCAAGAAAATGTAATTTTTTTTGCCTTTGTTTCCCACATCATTTTCTTCTGCAACTTTTTTTCTTACAAAGGCAGAATATCTTTCTTGTAAATTCTTTGGAAGACTTCTCTTTCATACCACTGGCCAAAACCAGGTTCTGGTTCCAGAAGCAAAGAAAGCCTTGAAATGTCTTGGCATTTTCAGCCTTCCTCATGGAAGGTGATCTGCCAACAAGAAGGGTCTGGTGGGTGCTGCAGATGGTGAAGGGGCAGGAGAATTGTTGTAGAGAAGCCAGAAGACCAAGTCCTCTGACTTGCAGGAGGAAGAGTTGGGGAGCTCAACAGAACACACAGGTCCAACGTGTAACAGAGGGTTGTGCATTGTGTGAGGAGTGTCCCCCATGTTGGGGTTTTTGTAAATATGAGATCGAAGCCAACTCAGTCTTTGTTTTAATTCCTGCCAGTTTCAACCACAAGGACTCACCTTGAACCCAAGGGGCAGAGGCTTGAATTGTATCTTTGGCAATATACTCCCCTCCTCTATGGGGAATTCCCTGGGGCATAGGTGGGAATGAAGAACTAGGAGCAGAACGTGTTTCTTTCTTGGATTTCCAAATCTGAATGTCTTGTCCTGAGCAGTAGGAGGACAGTGGTGCAAATATAGCACATGGCAGCTGCCTGTCTGATGCGGAGGAAACAGCCCTGCCCTGGGGGAGTCTCCATCTTTGTAAGGGGCAGTGGGACCTGGTACTCCAATAAGGCCTTGGCTGGAAGTCAGGAGCCCTCACTGGGGGACTTTTGGGGGTGTGATGAAAATCTGGATAGGTTGCTAGATGAAGAGTGGGATCAGGTGCGCTCAACGAGGGAAAGGCCTGGGAGGGGTTAGAAGAACAGATCTGGAAGTTTAGGGTGAGAGCTTAGAAAGCAAAATGGCAACTCATTTGGCCACCTTGGGAGTTGCCAGGACCCTTGTGGGGCCAGTGAGTGTGAGTAGGAACCTTACCTCACTCTGCACTGTCCTGGCGTGGCTGAGCACAGAGCTGCACAGAAGAGGGGGTGACTCACTCCGGGTCTGAGACACAGCTCTCTAAACATGCTTGGGGGTGAGCATGGGCTTTCCTCCTGAGCCCAACCTCCAGACCCTGGGAACGGCCACCCTAACAGAAGTGAGGAGGCTTCTCATCTTGTGTGTCAGCAAACTTCTTGGCTTGCCAACTAAGTGGTTAGCAAATTGCATAGGTGTTGTCTCTCTCAGGAGTAAAAACCCCATGCCTCCAAGGAAAGCATGAGTGTTTGGGTTAGGGTTTAGGAGCTCTGAGCTAGGACTTGGTTCTGTCCCTCACCAGCAGTGTGGCCTTGGGCAAGCCACTTGTTTCTCCGGCCTCAGTTTCACCATCTGTAAACCAGAGGTGCTGTCCTTGGCTGTTGTGGGGGGTGAGGGGAACAGACCACAGTTGGAACCACAGCTCAGCCTCTGTTAGCTGGGTGACTTCAGACAGATTAACCTCTTTCCATGCTTGGTTTTCTCACCCAGAGATGGGCATTGGGTTATCTAGAGGGTTAAGGCCGTGCCTGGCACCTGGCTGATGCTCAGTGAATGTTAACTTCCCCTCTCCCTTTTTAAATTTATTTATTTATTTTACAAGAGAGAGTGAGAGACTGGGGGGGGGAAGAGAGAGAGAGAAAGAGAGAGCATGGGGAAGGGGCAGAGAGGGAGAGAGGGAGAGAGAGTGCAGGGAAGGGACAGAGAGAGGGAGAGAGAGAATCCCAAGCAGGCTCTGTGAGGTTGCATGAGGAGGCCCAATTGTGTCAGCTTTAATAAGATATACAGGAGGTGATTCCTAGGTAGCAGAGCAGAGACCGTGGCAAGGAGAGCTTGATCAGATCTCATCTCATATGATCTTAGAAATGCAAGTGGAGTAGAAGAGGGACAGCATATGTTCACATGTTCACTGTAACAATATAAAAAATAACACAAGGAATAGCCAATTACCCACCAGCTTAAGATGTAAACCATTATCAAAGACCTAAATGTAAGAGCTAAAACTTTAAAACTCTTGTAATACAACATAGGGGAAAAGCTTTGTGACATTGGATTAGGCAATGATTTCTTGGATATGACACTCAAAGCTCAGGTAACAAAAGAAAAAATAGATAAATTGGACTCCATCAAAATAAAACTTCTGTGCATCAAAGGACACAATCAAGAGAGTGAAAAAGGCAACCCATGAAACGGGAGGAAACAACCTTTGCAAATCACATCTCTTAAGGGGTCAATGTCCAGAATACATAAAGAACTCTGACAAGTCAGCAATAGCAAAAAGCGAACAATCTGATTAAAAAATGGGCAAAGGACTAGAATAGACATTTCTCCAAGGAAAATATACAAACGGTCAAGGAGCACATGAAAAGATGTTCCATGTTACTAATTTTTGGGGAAATGCAAATAAAAAATGACATATCACCTCATACCCTTTAGGGCTGCAGTATATAATTGTATATAATGTATAACCAGAAAAAATCAAATGTTGATGAGGAAGAGGAGAAATTGGAACCCTCATGCACTGTTGGTGGGAACATAAAATGGTGCAGGTGCTGTGGAAAATAGTGTGGCGGTTTCTCAACAAATTAAACGTAGAATTATCATATGATCCAGCAATCCATTTCTGGGTATATATTGAAAATAATTAAAAGCAGAGTCTCAAAGAGATATTCGTACATCTATGTTCAGAGCAGCATTATTTGCAAAGGGCAAAAAGTGGAAGCAACTCAAGTGTTCATCAACAGAAGAATGAATAAACAGAATGTGATACATACATACAATGGAATATTATTCAACCTTAAGAAGGAAGGAAGTCTTGTCATCCATGCTATGACACTGATGAACCTTCAGGACATCATGTTAAGTGACATAAGCCAGTCACAAAAAGACAGACACTGTGTGATTCCATTTATATGAGGTCCTTAGAGCTGTCAAACTCACAGAGACAGAAAGTAGATGGCAGACATCAGGGACTGGAGGTTGGTCGGGGGTTGGGGGGGGTGGTTGGAGCAGAGAGTGTTTAATGGGGACAGAGTTTCAGTTTTGCAAGATGAAAAAAGTTCTGGAGATGAATGGCGGTGATGGTTGCATAACAGTATAAATGCACTTACTACCACTGAATTGTACCCTTAAAAATGGCAAATTTTATATGTGTTTTACCACGATTAAAATAACTGTATAAACCATTAGAAATAGAGTTGAATCCTCTTGACTCCCACTGCCCTCTACTACACTCAGAAAAACTGACATCTTGAATTTGATGTGTATTGTTCCCTTTGTGTATTTCATTTAGTTTTGTTTGTTTCAAATTTTATACTTCTGAAACTTGATTTATCTCTGCTAAGCATTATTTTTGTGAGAGTCATGTTGATATGCATCATGCTCGTTCACTAATTTTCACTTTATTGTGTTTTATTTCACCTTGTGAATTCTGTGCAATTCATCTATCTATTCTCATGGAATTCTCCTATTTATTCCTATCTCCTACCAGATAGACCACTTTCTTTTTTTGCTGTTACAAACAGCAATCCCATAAATATCAATAGGGAATGTGTATTTCTGACTACATGCGGTATTGCTGAATTTTCCTCCACAGAGGTTATGCGAATTTATATTCCCACCAGCAGCTTATGAGTTTCTGTTGCTCAAAGTCCTAATCGTCAGATTAATATTTTTCCTGACACTGGATCTAAGTGATTACTCAACACTTGCTTTTCCATCATTCCTCTTTTGTCAACTGCTTGTTCTTACCCTTTAGACATTTTCTCTCACATTGTTGTCTCTTCGTGTTAATTTATCAGAGTTCTTTCTATATTTTGGATACTATACCTTTGTCAATTATATGTGTAACAAATATTTTCTCCTAGTCTATGGTTTGTATGTTTTTAAATGGTGTCTTTTGATGAAAATAAATTTTAAATTTAAATGTAGTCAAGTCTTTTCTGGCTTATGTTCTCTTTCTCTTTGCTTAAGAAAATCTTCACTACCCTGAGGTCATAAAGATCTTTCTCTATATTTTCTTTTAAAAGATTTAAAGTTTTCTTTTATACATTCAAGTTGTTAACCCAGCTGGAATTTATTTTATTTTATTTAATTTTCATCCACACAATGTTTTTATTTATATTCAGCTAAAAGCAAACAGCAGAATTAACATAAGATTCTGCAGCTACAGGTGGGCTTTTCTTACACAGATTCGGAGTGACCAGTTCAACAGCCACAGACAGGGGATTTCTGACAACCTCTCATCCGCCCTACTGCCCATCTAGACAGCCATACCTTAACTGCAAAGTGACTTTCCCCATTGCTTTTTCCAGTACTGCTTTTTAAAGGAGCCAGAGTGGGACACTGACCCCCAGTAACCACTCTGAGATGTACCATGTTAGGGGTTAGTGGACACATCAGACTTTGGCTGTCTTGGTGAGAGACATGGCCATGAAAACACAACCCGGAAGTGCCATCATGCACGATTCTGGAGCCGGGCTCACAGAGGCAGATGCAATGAATCTCTCTCTCTCTGTCTCTTTTTTTTGGTAAACCTCCCTAAGAAATTCTTTGATGCTCTGCTCTAATACTGTATACCTTGTCTTTTTACCTGAATTTTTTCTTTTAAATTCTGGGTTGCGATTCTTATGTTAACAATTTGAGGACCCCATCCTAGCACCAAAATATTCCCCAAAATGAAGTTCAAATTTGATCAAAACATAAACTGGGTGTGACTTTTTTAGAATTATAAAGGTCAGGCAGAAGAAGTCACCTGAAACTACTGTCTGATTGCTCAGTCCCCTCTGGGAGACTGGGAATGGGGAAGCAGAGAAATCTACATGCATCCCAGAACCTGGGAGCACTGCTCCAGACCTCAGGGTCAGTTTCTGTCTCTTAGCATTCCCCTACTTCCCAGACAGCTGCTTATAGAGTTTGGACATATAGTCCTCACACTCAGTCTGGTAACACATGTGGGCCACTGGGGACCTGAGCTCATACTTTTTGTGGAAAGATGCCACTTTGACTGTGGCACAGTGGTCTCCAGATCAGTTGCTGAGAATGGGCTCATCACACTTCAGTGGCCCATTCTGCTTGTAAACCAGCCAGACGTAGCTGTGAAGGCCTGTGCTCTTGGGAGGCCCAGAGCAGATGTAATGGGAGAAGACTGTGCCACAGCTGATGTCATTGCCCTTCATGTTGACCATCAGAAAATGGTGCCATTCCCTGTATTTGAGGTCCTTCCTGCTGGGAGCACCCTGATCTGTCATGACCAAGGTGTAGAGTTTGCCTGGATCGATGCCACTGCCATGCAGTACTGGTGGGCCGTTTCTTAACCTGGGCGGGTGTCAGCACTTTGCCCAGCTTGTTGACCTTTGCCCTGGTGTATTTGGCCTGCATTGGATACTGTGGCTGTCCCTCCACCTCCTGCAGGTTAAGAGGCCTGGGCCACTTGCTGAGGTCCACCAGCATTGTGGAGCCGAGTTGGGCAGAATTGTGGGAGGCAGGCACAGGCTGGCAGCACTGAGTCTGAGTGGTCCACACACTGCTGGAACTCATTTTTTGTGTATTATGTAATGTAGAGTGGAATCCAGTTCTACTTTTTTTCTCCACATGGACGATTAATTATCCCAGGGCCACATACTGACCATGCTGCCACTTCCCACTGATTTTCTGTGTCCTGACCAATGTCCTGCTCTCCTGCAGATCACATGTCCATTTATGTGTGGCTCCGTTTCTGGGATCTCCGTTTTGTTCTGTTTCTCGATCTCTGAGCCATTACTTCAGGATCTTAATGATCACTGCCTTATAATGAGTCTTTTGTCTGGTAGGGATGTCCATGATCTTGTTCATCTTCTTCAAACACATTTTAGAATCGATGCATTTTTATTAGGTTGACTCCTAGGTATTAAAAGTTTTTGTTCATAGCAAATGCCATTATTAACTTTGCCAACTGTTGCTAGTATTTAGGAATACAACTGACTTTTATGTAGACCCAAACCTTGCAGAGTGCTGCCCTGGTATCTGCAGAGTGAGGGAGGCAGGTCATGGTGTCTCTGCAGAGTGAGGGAGGCAGGTTTATAGGTGTCTCTGCTCTCCAGTGCAGCTTGGCTGTGGCTGGAGGGATGGAAGTCTGAGTGGCCACTTTTGGCCAGGAAGGATGATGTGGTGAAAGACAAAGGGACAGGGAGGGAACTGAGAGATGGTGGGGGAGCTGAAAGATTTATACATGGTGCTTTGGTTAAATCCCTAGGTTGAGCCCTTTGAGAAAACCTGTAGCTGCTACTGTGGTCAGATTTGTGCCTCCTTTGACTGTCGGTACCTGCAAATCCAGCCAAGTTGGTGAGGTGGGGAGGTGGGAAGGGTCAGTGTTAATCGGATTAGACCTGGCACCGAGTAGCTTGCCAGTATTTGCTGATTGGGTGATCACACCCACATCAGTTCTTGGCTGGGTGACAGAGACAAAGCCCCAAAGGGAGTGGACGGGGTTTGAGGGACCTTAGTGTGGAAGATCAGGAGGTGTCTTGTCTCTTTCTGTCCAGAATATATTTCCTAATATTCGGAACACTTAGTAAGCCTGAGTAAATGATGCCCTTCCTCTTCCTTGTGCTACCTTGAGAGGCACTGTGGATAAAACCAGGTGGATGACCTTGGATGAGATCTGCTGTGATAGGCACCAAGTTCTGGACACCCTCAACAGATCTCACAAAGGTCATGGCCACTGTTGCTCCCACTAGAGTCTGGGCATTGGAGCTCAAACCCCTGATCAGAAGGCAGATGTAAACTTCTCTGGTATGCTAGCTTGGCAGCACTTGAAGCTAGCCCTGCTCATCTCCTTTCTTTCCTGGGGTATATGGAGGAGCAGCACTGTTGCTCCTTGAATGCCCAGCTCCCCCTCCAACTCCTTTCTAGATCTGGTGTCGTGGGCAGGGTCTTGATCTCAGCTGGCTGCTGGTTAGTCACCAGCAAGAGTCAGCAGATAATGAAGGACTGTTTACTTTGAATGACTTGGTTGGTTAAGCAGAGAGCCACTTTTATCTTACTGTGGGGCAGGCCCTGTGCTGACTGCTGGGGACGCAGCCATAAATAAACAAGAGAGATGCTTTTCTTGTGGACACGTTCTCCTGAAGAGTCCTTGCTACAGAGCAAGTGACCCAATCTGAGGGTTCAGGAAAGGTCTTCCTGACAGATACCTAAAGCACAATATAGCCAGATAGGACAAAGGGTAGAAGAGTTCTGGGCAGGTGGAAGAGCATGGGGGAAGCTCTGTACTGGTCTGCCGTGGAGGAGCCGGAAGGAGCCCAGAGCAGACAGCCTGGAGGGCAGGGCCAGAGCACCCAGGACTTTGAACAGCAGGGAGTTTGTACTTTACTCAAAGAGGAGTGGGAAGCCTGCACATCTTTTGACATAGGGGAGTGACTTGGGTGACCAACTCGTCCTGGGTTCCCAGGGATATTCAGGCTTTAGCAGTTAAAAGTCCTGTGCCCCAGAAACCCCTAAGTTCCAAACAAGCCAGGATGGACTTGACTGGTTAGATTTATGTTTTAAAAAGTTCACTCTGACTGAAGAATGGAAAATAGGATTGGAAAGGGAAAGTGAGGATGGGGGTGAGCATTTAAGAGGTTGGGGAATGCAGAAGCTTTTTATCTTGATGAGGTCCCAATACTTCATTTTTGCTTTTAATTCCCTTGCCTTTGGAGACATGTCAAGTAAGAAATTGCTGCAGCTGAGGTCAGAGAGGTTTTTTCCTGCTTTCTCCTCTAGGGTTTTGATGGTTTCCTGTCTCACATTCAGGTCCTTCATCCATTTTGAGTTTATTTTTGTGAATGGTGTAAGAAATTGGTCTAGTTTCATTCTGCATGTTGCTGTCCAGTTTTCCGAGCACCATTTGTTAAAGAGACTGTCTTTTTTCCGTTGGATATTCTCTCCTGCTTTGTCGAAGATTAGTTGGCCATACTTTTGTGGGTCCAATTCTGGAGTCTCTGTTCTATTCCATTGGTCTATGTGTCTGTTTTTGTGCCAATACCATGCTGTCTTGATGATTACAGCTTTGTAGTAGAGGCTAAAGTTTGGGATTGTGATGCCTCCTGCTTTGGTTTTCTTCTTCAATATTACTTTGGCTATTCGGGGTCTTTTGTGGTTCCATACAAATTTTAGGATTGCTTGTTCTAGCTTCAAGAAGAATGCTGGTGCAATTTTGGTTGGGATTGCATTGAATGTGTAGACAGTTTTGGGTAGTATTGACATTTTTACAATATTTATTCTTCCAATCCATGAGCACGGAATGTTTTTCCATTTCTTTATATCTTCTTCAATTTCTTCCATAAGCTTTCTATAGTTTTCAGCATACAGATATTTTACATCTTTGGTTAGGTTTATTCCTAGGTATTTTATGATTCTTGGTGCAATTGTGAATGGGATCAGTTTCTTTATTTGTCTTTCTGTTGCTTCATTACTAGTGTATAAGAATGCAACTGATTTCTGTACATTGATTTTGTATCCTGCGACTTTGCTGAATTCATGTATCAGTTTTAGCAGACTTTTGGTGCAGTCTATCTGGTTTTCCATGTATAATATCATGTCATCTGCAAAAAATGAAAGCTTGACTTCATCTTTGCCAATTTTGATGCCTTTGATTTCATTTTGTTGTCTGATTGTTGAGGCTAGGACTTCTGACAGTATGTTAAACAACAGTGGTGAGAAGTGGACATTCCTGTTGTGTTTCTGATCTCAGGGGGAAAGCTCTCAGTTTTTCCCCATTGAGGATGATATTAGCTGTGGGCTTTTCATAAATGGCTTTTATGATGTTGAAGTATGTCCCTTCTATCCCGACTTTCTCGAGGGTTTTTATTAAGAAAGGATGTTGAATTTTGTCAAATGCTTTTTCTGCATCGATTGACAGGATCATATGGTTCTTATCTTTTATTAATGTGATGTATCACATTGATTGATTTGTGAATGTTGAACCAGCCCTGCAGCCCAGGAATGAATCCCACTTGATCATGGTGAGTAATTCTTTTTATATGCTGTTGAATTTGATTTGCTAGTATCTTATTGAGAATTTTTGCATCCATATTCATCAGGGATATTGGCCTGTAGTTCTCTTTTTTTGCTGGGTCTCTGTCTGGTTTAGGAATCAAAGTAATGTTGGCCTCATAGAATGAGTCTGGAAGTTTTTCTTCCCTTTCTATTTTTTGGAACAGCTTGAGAAGGATAGGTATTATCTCTGCTTTAAATTTCTGGTAGGATTCCCCAGGGAAGCCATCTGGTCCAAGACTCTTATTTGTTGGTAGATTTTTGATAACTGATTCAATTTTTCACTGGTTATGGGTCTGTTCAAATTTTCTATTCCTTCCTGTTTGAGTTTTGGAAGTGTGTGGGTGCTTAGGAATTTGTCCATTTCTTCCAGGTTGTCCAGTTTGTTGGCATATAATTTTTCATAGTATTCCCTGATAATTGCTTGTATTTCTGAGGAATTGGTTGTAATAATTCCACTTTCATTCATGATTTTATCTATTTGGGTCCTCTCCCTTTTCTTTTTGAGAAGCCTGGCTAGAGGTTTATCAATTTTGTTTATTTTTTCAAAAAACCAACTCTTGGTTTTGTTGATCTGCTCTACAGTTTTTTTAGATTCTATATTGTTTATTTCTGCTCTGATCTTTATTATTTCTCTTCTTCTGCTGATTTAGGCTGCCTTTGCTGTTCTGCTTCTATTTCCTTTAGGTGTGCTGTTAGATTTTGTATTTGGGATTTTTCTTGTTTCTTGAGATAGGCCTGGATTGCAATGTATTTTTCTTTCAGGACTGCCTTCGCTGCATCCCAAAGCATTTGGATTGCTGTATTTTCATTTTCATTTGTTTCCATATATTTGAAAGTTTCTTTTCTAATTGCCTGGTTGACCCATTCATTCTTTAGTAGGATGTTCTTTAACTTCCATGCTTTTGGAGGTTTTCCAGACTTTTTCCTGTGGTTGATTTCAAGCTTCATAGCATTGTGGTTTGAAAGTGTGCATGGTATGATCTCAATTCTTTTATACTTATGAAGGGCTATTTTGTGACCCAGTATGTGATCTGCCTTGGGAAAAGTTCCATGTGCACTCGAGAAGAAAGTATATTCTGTTGCTCTGGGATGCAGAGTTCTAAATGTATCTGTCAAGTCCATCTGATCCAATATATCATTCAAGACCCTTGCTTCTTTATTGATTCTCTGTCTAGATGATCTATCCATTGTTGTAAGTGGAGTATTAAAGTTTCCTTCAACTACCACATTCTTACCAATAAGGTTGCTTTATGTTTGTGATTGTTTTATATATTTGGGGGCTTCTGAATTCGGTGCATAGACATTTATAATTGTTAGCTTCCTGATAGATAGACCCTGAAATTATTATAAAATGCCCTTCTTCAACTCTTGTTACAGCCTTTAATTTAAAGTCTAGTTTGTCTGATATAAGTATGGCTACTCCAGCTTTCTTTTGACTTCCAGTAGCATGATAGATAGTTCTCCATCCCCTCACTCTCAATCTGAAGGTGTCCTCGGGTCTAAAATGAGTTTCTTGTAGACAGCAAATAGATGGGTCTTGTGTTTTTTTTTTTTTTTAATCCATTATGATACCCTATGTGTTTTGGTTGGAGCATTCAGTCCATTTACATTCAGTGTTATTATTGAAAGATATGGGTTTATTTATTTATTTTTTTCAACGTTTATTTATTTTTGCGACAGAGAGAGACAGAGCATGAACGGGGGAGAGGCAGAGAGAGAGGGAGACACAGAATGGGAAACAGGCTCCAGGCTCTGAGCCATCAGCCCAGAGCCTGACGCGGGGCTCGAACTCCCGGACCGCGAGATCGTGACCTGGCTGAAGTCGGACGCTTAACCGACTGCGCCACCCAGGCGCCCCGAAAGATATGGGTTTAGAGTCATTGTGATATCTGTAGGTTTCATGCTTGTAGTGGTGTTTCTGGTACTTTGTGGTCCTTGCAACATTTCACTCATAGAGTCCCCCTTAGGATCTCTTGTAGGGCTGGTTTAGTGGTGATGAATTCCTTCAGTTTTTGTTTGTTTGGGAAAACCTTTATCTCTCCTTCTATTCCGAATGACAGACTTGCTGGATAAAGGATTCTTGGCTGCATATTTTTTCTGTTCATCACATTGAAGATTTCCTACCATTCCTTTCTGGCCTGCCAAGTTTCAGTAGATAGGTCTGCTACTACCCTTATGTGTCTACCTTTGTATGATAAGGCCCATTTATTCTTAGCTGCTTTCAGAATTCTCTCTTTACCCTTGTATTTTGCCAGTTTCACTATGATATGTCGTGCAGAAGATCGATTCAAGTTATGTCTGAAGGGAGTTCTCTGTGCCTCCTGGATTTCAATGCCTGTTTCCTTCCCCAGATCAGGGAAGTTCTCAGCTATGATTTGTTCAAGCACACCTTCAGCCCCTTTCTCTCTCTTCTTCTTCTGGAATTCCTATGATATGGATATTGCTCCGTTTGATTGCATCACTTAGTTCTCTAATTCTCCCCTTGTACTCCTGGATTTTTTTTTTATCTCTCTTTTTCTCAGCTTCCTCTTTTTCCATAATTTTATCTTCTAATTCACCTATTCTCTCCTCTGCCTCTTCAATCCGTGCTGTGGCCACCTCCATTTTATTTTGCACCTCATTTATGATATTTTTTAATTCATCATGACTATTTTTAGTCCCTTGATCTCTGTAACAATAGATTCTCTGCTGTCCTCTATGCTTTTTTCAAGCCTAGCGATTATTTTATGACTATTATTCTAAATTCTTGTTTTGTTATATTGCTTAAATCGGTTTTGATCAATTCATTAGCTGTCACTACTTCCTGGAATTTCTTTTGAGGATAATTCTTCCGTTTCATCATTTTGGCTAGTTTTCTGTCCCTTCTGTGTTTTAAAAGCTTGTTGTGTGCTCTGCACCTGTGAGCTCTGCTATATTAAAGGAGGATCATATACTGTCCTGAGGGCCTGGCCCTTCAGGAGGTGTTTTTTCAGAGATTGTTACTTGATCTCTGTTGTGACTTTGGTTATTTTATTATCTTACTCGTAGTGATGTTTTGGAGCCTCCACCAGGTGTGCTTCGATTTGTTCCTTGGAGTAGCAGTGTAAAGGAAAACAGACAAACAGGAGGCAAAAACACACAAACACACAAATAACACAAACAAACAAATAAACAAAAACAAAAACCTAAAGACTAAAAACAAAAAACCCAAACCACTGACTACAGGTAAAGAAGAGGGTGGAGGTGGTGCTGATGGAAGAGCTTATACAAAGAGAGAAATGACAGGAGCCAGGGTGGGGGAGAAAAAATAAACATTGATTAGGCAGAGAGACTAAAAAGCCTAATCCAGAGAGAGAGAGAAGGGAAAATAAAGAAGGAGGCAGGGAAAATGAAACAAAGATAAAGTTACCCAGACAGAGAAGCTATATGGCCGATCATTCCAGAGAGAGAGAAAGTAGTATAAAGAAGGAGGTGTAGAACATGTGTCAAGACAATGGATTAAATATGTCTGTTTAGACAAACCAATAACCGGAATAACCAGTCTAGGGGAGGGAAGAGATAAGGAGGAGATAAGGGGAAGAATATATCTCTATGTCCGGAATTGACCTAGAGTTAATCCAGGCAATGCTGCATTGCATGTCAGGAGGAGCTGCCCGCAGGGCCTGTGCTGCTCTGGTGAATACGCAGTTATCCAGTGTGAAGGGGTGTGGTTTGGAGTAATCTGGACCCACCTCCACTATGGGCCCCGGGAGTGATCCCTGAGGCCCTGCCTTGCTGGTGGTGGTGATGGGGCTGGGGGAATGGTGATCTCCCAGTCTCTTCTCCACGGACTGGACCCAGTGGACTCCGTTTGAGTCATCCTTACTGTGCTGCCGGCCCAGATGGGATGGCCCTTCTCTCTCCTCCAACTACCCTGACCTGGAGCTTGGCTAGGATTAAAAGTCCCACTCCATGCGCTCTGGTGCTGGGGAAGCACCTCAGTGAGGCGATATGTGGTCCTGGCTGGCTTTGTGCCTGTCACCGCACTTCAGGGAGGACCGACTTCTCCTACTGCGGACTGAGAGCCACCCTCGCCACGAGCCCCTGGGGTGGTGGACATGGGCAGACTTTGTCTTTTCCCACAGCACTCCAGGGAAATGGCCACCTTGTCCTCCTGCAGACTGCGCCCTTGGCCCAGTCGCTGCACCCAGGGGTGGTGGACAAAAGCAGGTTCTGTACTATCACACAGCCCTCCAGGGAGGGAACCACTTTCGTCAACTGCGGACTGAGCCCCTGACCTGCCACCGCACCCAGGGCTGTCTCCAGTCCTCCCCAGGTGCGTAAACAGGGAGCGGGCTCCAGTCCGAAGAAAGCCCCACAGTTAGAGATTGGATCCCTCTCAGTCTCAGTCCGAGGTCTTTCTCCTGTCCAGATATGGTCCTACACTTCCCTAGCCACTCTTTCTTTTCCCTTTGTCTCTCTGCAGAAGGGGGTCCCTCCCCTCTCTGCCCAGGAAGCCTTTTTTTTTTTTATCTCCCCCAGTTCACAGTTACCCACCTATCTTTTTTCCAGCTTTCCCATTTTCTTCCTAGTAGATTCAGTCTCTTCCTTCCAGGCTCTGGCATTCAAAGTCCGTTGGCTTCTACACTTCTTTGTTTGAGAGATGCAGGAAGTATGAATTCCCCCTACTTCTCCGCCATGTTGGCCCTCACCCTCAAAGACTTTAAACAGCGAGGTCTTGGGTGGGGTCGACTGATTCTTCCCAAATGGCCTCAGCTCTTCTAACTGATTAAAAGGAGACACAGCTTAGGTATCACAATAGAGAAAATAATCCCCCAAACCCTCTTCATGGTGTGAAGCTTCATCTGGCAGTCATGATATGGGGAACAAAGGCAGAGAGAAATGTAGATAAAATTAAATTTCCCTATAACCTGCAGCCAATTGACATATACTTGAGGCATACAGAGTAGAACATTCCTCCTATCTTCATGTTAATGTTTTGCCAGAGGGAAAAATAACCTTAGCTTGACAGTAGCTAGGCCTCCAGGATACTGTGTCTTCTTCAACATAAGAAAATCCTTGGGAAACTTCTCTTGTCTTTACCTCCCCCAACTCCCAAGTATATGATCAGTATCTCCTCACAATCCTGGGGTAGCTCTTTCTGCCCATGGGTCCTGTCCCCGTGCTTTAATAAAACCACCTTTTTACACTGAAGATATCTCAAGAATTGTTTCTTGGCTGTTTGTTCTGAACCCCAACACTTCAAATCACATCATTTGGAGACCATGAAGGGACTCAGTCTTCTCATCTGGACTCTGAGCCTCGGTGCAAACTTGGTAAGTATTTTCTCTTTCTTTACTTTCATTCCAGAGGATTTTGACAAATACAGGTTTTTTTTTTGATAACTTTAAAATTGATAAGAATTTCCAGAACTAACTAAAAAGCTGCATTCAAACTGAACAAAAATTAGTAACATGGAACTAAATACATTAAGGAGGAGGATTATAGTTTCTATGACTCTTGTTTGAAACATTGCTGGTTCTCTAATGTTTGCTCTTCCAGATTAAGGATTTTTCTCTTAAGATATCCATGATATACAGTAATAGAATGAAGAATTCCTCTGTGAGAAAATTGGAACATTTAACTTTTCTCTCTACCTGAACCCTCTGAAATTCAGAAACCCTCAGTGAGTGTTCTTTCTTTCATGGCAATCATAGTTATTTGCACGAGTTCAATAAGAATCTGTTCTCCTTGTAACAGGACACTGATGAGGGAGCATAAGGCAAGCTGAGGGCAAAGTACTGCCCGCCCCCCCAGGTGTGGTTGTGTGATATTCCTCAGGCACTCCTGAATGCCCAAGAACAAAGGAAAGGAAAGCAAACAAATGCTTGATTGATAGAGATCATAGTCATGCAGGACATGACCCTCCATCAGTTTACAAATATCTTAGTAAATTACAAGAAAAAGGCAATCTTATCGATAGCCTAATCTCCACAAACCTATAGACTCAGTTTCCTGAAGCCCCAACATCACCTTCCTCTCCATAGTGATATGGGGAACAAAGGCAAGAAGGAAATGGCAGGTGAAATTAAATTTCCTTATTACCCGCTACCCATTGACAAATACTTGTGGCAAATACAGAGTATAACTTTTCTCTAGAACCCCCTCTGGTCTTAATGTTAATGCCTTACTAGAGGGAAAACAACCTTAGCCTGACCATAGCAAGGCTCCTGGCATCCTATGAGTCCTCTTTAGCATATAAAAGTCCTTCTGGAAGCCTCCCTTTTGGCCTTTCCCTCCCCAACTCCATAGTACAAAACCAGTCACTCTTCACAACCCCAGTGCAGCTCTTCATGCTCAGGGGTCCTGTCCCTGTACTTTAATAAAATCACCTTTTTGGACCAAAGATGTCTTCAAGAATTCTTTCTTGGCTGTTGGCTCTGGACCATCCCACCATCACCCCAAAACGTCATTACTATATATAAGCTCCCCATCTGACCTATGTTGACCCATAGGTAGGGATATCGCTATGCTCTTATTCAGCAGGAAGCAGTTACAGAAGAGAAGACCTTCTACCTTCAGCAACCTTAGAGATTTCAGGGTCAAAATTGTTCAGGGGGGAGTGATGAGGGGAACAAAGGCAAAAAGAAATGTAGATAAAATTAAATTTCCTTATACCTTGAAGCTCACTGACAAATACTTGAAATAGGCAGAGTATTATATTCCTCCAGGAAGTCCCTATCATCCTACTGTTAATGCTTTGCTAGAGGGAAAAACATTCTTTGCTAGAGAGAGCCCCATGGCTCCCAAAGTCCACTTTAAACCACATGAATTTGAAGTGGAGTTTGAGAGCAAATGACCAAGAAAGAATTTTTGAGACATTTTGGGTGCAAAATGGTGTTTTTAAAAAATGTTTACTTAGTTATTTTTGAAAGAGAGGGAGAGAGAGAGAGAGAGATCGAGAGATCGTTTCAAGTAGGCTCCAGGCCTCAGCATCCTCTTCTGGGCACTGAGCGGCTGGGCCAGATGATCTCCCATGTTGTTTTCTCCCTGACTTCTGGTGGCTCTGTGACATCCAGGGAGATTCATGGAACTTCTGGGGAGAATGTCCTCATAGGCAACTGAGGACAGACCCAAGTCTGGGATTTCCGGAATCTTTTCTATCCCTTGTAGCCCTTAATCCTACTTAATCCGTGGCTTATTCCATACCCTGGCTTTCTGGGCTTTGGTATCTTCAAGATGCTCAGAGGGGCACCAGGAGGGGTCAGCCAATCCCTGCATGTGTGTGATAGCCCCCCTGTCCCAGCCCTGGGTCCCCCACTCATCACTGTTCTGGTCTCACCGTGTCTAGACAGTTTGGCCCACAAGTCCCAAGGGCAAATGCCTCATTATCTTCTGGCTTCCCTTGCACCTGTGATCTTAATGGCAACCAGGCTTGACTCCAGTGGGCTCTGGAGGACTCCTCTGGCTGTGCCTCAAAAGGTGTTCAGAATAATGGGGATCCTGAGGCTGGGAGCCAGGGAATATTGCAAACATGCAGGATTGACTGAGCTCTTTGGTGCCTTCCTGGGAGCCCATGGCAGACCTGAGCCCAGAGACCTGGGAGTCTCACAGAACAGGGTGGGTGAGGGCTTCCCATTGGGAGGTGACTGTTGGTCTATAGCAACTCCACACTGATGGGGCTCTGCTCTCTTTTTTATATTATACTCAGGAACACAGAGCTCTGGGAAAACTAGGGCATTTTTGTGTCTCTTTTTGGCAGTGTTTTGATGGGGAGTGTTAGTCCTGGTCTCAGTGCTGACAGATGTAAGGGCTGACTGCAATCTTGCCCAGCATCTTGAACTCAGGGTCCATCAGGCTCTACTCCACACAGTCCTCTGTCCACACGTCCCATCTCAGGCTTCCTAATCCCCAGAACTCCCCCCTCTCCTCAAAACTGCATTTCCTTCTCTGAACTCTACCTGGACCAAAGGAATACCCATTCTACTCAGCTCCACTCAGTCCTGCCCTCAGACCATCCTGGCCTGTATCAGTCCCCACACTCTCACACATTGGAGGGTAAGGCTGGGTGATCATCTTCCTTCCTGTAGTTTGTTGCAAAACAAAGAAGAGAAACAGTGAAGCAAGAAGATGTTAAGGGTCATTCAACCTACCTCACAAGCACCTGAAATTCAGATGTCACGGACAAATACGGCTTGGAGAAGATGGTGAAAAAGGATTTTTCCACCTTCCCATCAGCCTGTGTGAGGAGGCGTCTAATGTGGGCTGGCTGGGAATTGGGCTGGAGTGGGCAGGACCCACGACCCTGTTTGTCTGAGGACCCCAGCTCACCAACAGAGTCAGGTTGCTAAGCATCCCCACCTACCCCAGCATCCAGTAGGGCCTTCTCCTCCACTCCAACAGGTGTTAGCATTCAAGATGGGAGTCAGATGACCGGTTTCCTGTGCAGCAATGACATTTACTTATTATTGATTATTTCCCACTTATCCATGGGGGATATGGCCCAAGACCCATGGTGGATGCCTGAAAACGTAGATATACTATAATACCCTATATGTGACTATGATTTTCCCCTATACATACCTATGATAAAGCTTAGTTTATAAACTAGGCATTATACTACTAATTTATAAACTAGTAAGAGATTAACAACAATAACATTGAAATAGAACAATTATAACAATATGCTGTAATAAAAGTTATGTGAATGTGGTTGACGGCAGGTAATTAAAAACAGGGAAAGTGAAACCACAGATAAAGCAGTTTGTACATTGTTACAAATATGCTCTCATCACCTACTTATTGGGCCTCAGTTACCTTAGATGTAAAATGGGGACAATAGCACTTACTTCCCAGGGTCGCTATGAGCATTACATGAGGTCAGGTAGGTGACCTTACCTACCTGTAAATTGGAAAGAGGAATAGAGATGTTAAAGATCATTATTACATAGTCACTGGTCTATGGTGATTTGCGGATCAGGGAAAGTTTTCTTGGCCTGAAGTGTCTCTTCTGTCTGCAACAAAATTTTTTCCCTTTAGACTCGCCTCTTTGGGCTCAGCTGCTGATTCTTGTAGCTTCTTTTCATGTACCTCTAAGAGTAGAAGCAACACAATGGAAATAATGCCACGTGAGATTTACCCCTAAAACTCTAAAGAGCTTTTGATTTTCCTGGCATTCCTTCTCAGGTGAGCTGAATTGGTAAAACCCACAGTCCTCCTTCCTGAGTAGGAAACCCTAGTTCTTCCCTACTGTGGGTTCCTTTGGTGCACATCTTTACCCTCTTATGTCTACCACACTCACACAGAACACTTCACTTCTGACTTCTGGTCATCAAATGTGTGGAGTTTTTACCCCACACCAAGCAACTTTCTGTGACACCAGCTGGTGTCTTACACTTTAACTCAATTCTGACACTACCAACCTGGAGACAGCATCAGATCCCATGGGCAAAGGGCTCAGTCCCACCGGACTGCCCCCACCTCCACTTCAGATGCCAATACAAGAAGTAGGCACCCAGGTTACTCACAACTTCTGTCCAACAAATTGGACTTTCCCCTGAGCTCCTGCACCTTTGGATTTGAATGATTTGCTATAGGAGCTCACAAAACTCAGGGAAACACCTACACTTGCCAGTTTATTAAGGAAATGGTAAGGAATACAGATGAACAACCAGATGGAGAGATGTGTAGGGCGAGGTATGTGGGAAGGGGCATGGAGCTCCCATGCTTTGTCCAGGCACACCCCTCTGTTTACTCACCTGGAAGCTTATGAACCCCTTATTGTTTTGGATTTTATGGAGGCTTTCTCACATAGGCACGGTGGATTATTAACTCAATTTCCAGACCCTCTCTGGAGGATGGGGATGGGGGGTGAAAATTTCAAGCTTCTAATCAGGGCTTGGTCTTTCTGGTGACCAGTCCCCACCTGGGAGTCCTCCAAGCACCCACCCAGAATTGCCTCATTAGAACAATAGACACTCCTGTCACCCAGGAAATTACAAGGGTTTCAGGAGCTTTGTGCCAAGCACTGGGGGAGGGGGGGCAGAAACCAATGATATATTTTCTATTATCTCCCAGCTCCAATGAACACAGACCTCTGAATTATTCACTCTGGTGGATGGGTGTGGGGTGTCAATGGGATAGAGTAAAAATTGATTTGTTCCCTTTTTATGTGTGTTTTTTTATTTAGTTTAAAAATTTTTTTTATTTTTTAAAGTTCTTTTTTTAAATGTCCATTCTGAGTGAGAGAGACAGAGAGCAAGTGGAGGAGGGGCAGAGAGAGAGGGAGACACAGAATTCAAAGCAGGATCCAGGTTCTGAGCTGTCAGCACAGAGCCTGACACCGGGCTCCAACCCATGAACCGTGAGATCATGACCTGAGCTGAAGTCGGATGCTTAACTGATTGAGCCACCCAGGAGCCCCTAACATTTTTTATTTTTAAAAAAGTTTTATAGGGGCGCCTGGGTGGCTCAGTCGGTTAAGCGTCCGACTTCAGCTCAGGTCACGATCTCGCGGTCCGTGGGTTCGAGCCCCGCGTCGGGCTCTGGGCTGATGGCTCAGAGCCTGGAGCCTGCTTCTGATTCTGTGTCTCCCTTTCTCTATGCCCCTCCCCCATTCATGCTCTGTCTCTGTCTCTCTCTGTCTCAAAAATAAAAAAATAAAAGGTTAAAAAAAATTAAAAAAAAAAGTTTTATATATTAAATAATCTCTACCCTCATGTGGGGCTTGTCCCCGGGATCAAAAGTCACATGCTTTTCTGAGCTAGCCAGTCACCCCTGAAATTTTAATTTACTTTGAATTCTCATATAGCTGACATACAATGTGTTATACTAGTTTCAGGTGTACAATATAGTGATCCAACACTCCCACATCACCTGCTGCTCATCATGACAAGTGCATCCTTAACCCTCACCACTTATTTCCCCTGTCTCCCTACCTCTGTTCCTCCCTGGTAACCATCAGTGTGTTCTCTATAGTTGAAAGTCTGTTTCTTGGTTTGCCTCTCTCTTTCTTTCCCCTTTGCCCATTTGTTTTGTTTCTTAAATTCCACATATGGATGAAATCATATAGTATTTGTCCTTTTCTGACTGATTTATTTCATTTAGCATTATGATCTCTGGCTCCATCCATGTCATTGCAGATGGCAAAATTTCATTCTTTGTTATGGCTGAATAATACTCCTTACATGTATATACTACATCTTCTTTATCCATTCATCAACTGATGGACACTTGGACTGCTTCCATAACTTGGCTACTGTAAATAATGCTGCTACAAACTTAGGGATGCATGTGTCCCTTTGAATTAGTGCTTTCGTATACTTTGGGTAAATACCCATTAGAAAGTTTACTGGATCGTATGGTTGTTCTATTTGTAACTTTTTGAGGAACCTACATACTGTTTTCCACAGTGGCTGCACCAGTTTGCGTTCCCACCAACAGTGCTTGAGGGTTTTTTTCTCTCCAAATCCTTGCTAACACGTTTCTTGTGTTTTTGATTTTGTTGCTTTGATTTGTATTTTCCTGATGAGTGATGTTTAACCTTTTTTCATGTGTCTGTTGGCCGTCTGTATGTCTTCCTTGGAGAAATGTCTATTTATTTCTTCTGCCCATTTTAAAATTGGATTATTTGTTTTTTTGGGCGTTGAGTTGTGTAAGTTCATTATATATTTCAGATAATAACCCTTTATCAGATATGTCATTTGCAAATATCTCCTCCCATTCAGTAGTTGCCTTTTTAATTCTGTTTGTCTGTTTATTTATTTATTTATTTTTATTGTTTATTTACTTTTGGGAGAGAGAGAGAGAGACAGAGCTTGAGCAGGGGAGGGGCAGAGAGAGAGGGAGACATAGAATCCAAAGCAGGCTCCAGGCTCCGGGCACTTAACCAACTGAGCCACCCAGGCGCCCCTGTTTTTCGATTTAAGTCCCCAAACTGAAGGCCAGCTGCCTTGTCCTTCAAGTGCTTTTGCTCAGGCTGACAATAAAATTCTGTGCCACAGCCCCTTTGCTTTTAGCTCATCTACTGACAGAGTCCAGATGCAAATGCCGTCTAACCAATCATTCTTCTCTTTCTCTCTTCCATCTTGAAACTTTGTACCCAGGGATAGTAAGAGAAAGGTAGCACTGCCTGCTGCTTTCTGTTAAAACCATTACAATTCAGTGACTTTTTCATACGGAGGTCTAGGCAGATCAGGTCCTTGATGTTACATCCCTTTCATTATGGAGGCTTGGACACAATCCCACCCTTGATATCAGCCCTTGAGTGCAGACCTGAGGTCTCCCAAGATTCTGGTTCTGCTCTGACTGGAGCTCGGTCCATCTGTTGTGGACCAGAGACTTGAGCATCTCGTTTAGTGGGTGGCGGGATGCCAAGCTGGGTGGGACTGGCAGGTGTGTTGCTCTTGTCTCTGTGCCCTCTGTGGCCCACCCCCCACCCCCCCGTGGTAGCTGTTGTTATAAACCTCAACATCTAGTACTGTGACTTCTCCAACTCTTGTTCTTCGTAATTGTGATATTCTGAGCCTTTTGTATCCCCTATACTTTTTAGAATTACCTTGTCAATTTCTCCAAAATCCTAACTAGGATTTTGACAGAGATTGTGCTGAATCTATGGAAAGTTTTGAGAGAACTGACAGCTTTGCAATAACAGAGTCTTCTGGTCCATGAACATGGAGTATCTTTTAACAGCTCCTCATCCCATTTAGAGTAAACTCCAAATTTGTGAAGTCTTCCTTGGTCTGGCCTCTGCTTCCCTCACAGAGTTAAGCTAATCTCTCTCTCTCTCTCTGCTCTTCATTTACATTATTCTGGCTGTCTTCTTTCTGTCTCTTGAACATATCTGGCTGGCTATCATGTGTGGGTGCCTTTGTATCAGCAATATTCTCTAGCTGCAGGACTTTTCACCAAGCTGGATTCTGTTATTCAGAGACAAGATAATGTGCTTAATGTACCAAATGGTGATGATCGTTAACAAAACTGTATTGTAGACTTGTCATCTGCTGGGAGGATAAATCTTAAATCTTCCCAAACACACACACACACACACACACACACACACACACACACACAGTGGTAGTAATGTGAGGTGACAGATATGTTAATTAGCTCAATTATGTGATCATTTTACAATGTATGCATATATCAAACCTTCAAATTGTATACCTTAAATATATGCAATTTTTATATGTTAATGATATCTCAATAAAGCTGTTTAAAAAAGAGAAGAGAACAGGTGCTGTGGAGCTAGACAGTCTAGGTTTGAATTATGCCTCTGCATTTAGTATCTAAGTCACTTTGAGCTTGTTCCTTAACTTGTTCCTTGGGCTCCTTATCAGCAATTGTTATTCAGGTAAGATGAATGGGTAGGTGTGAAGTCTTTGCTAAGCACAGAGGAAGCTTATCTTCTCAGTTTCCAGAAGGCTCCCCATCCTACAGAAGCAGCCCCGGCACTCCCCATACTATGATACTATTCTAATTTTTTATATGGCAAAAAATTAAGTTATCCAGAAAATGCAATAATACCACACTTTGTTTCTTTTTCATTTTAAACATTCTCCCTAAAGATTCTAAAGCATCTAGTAACCAGTCTTCAAGCATAGACCATCACTACTGGTTCCAGATATCAATCAGTGAGGCCATTGACTATGATATCAGTTGGCTCTAATCATAAAGATAAAACACATCTGTAAAATAGGAAGGAGAACTGGTAAAAATCCCAGATGGAGCCTCAACATTTAACTATTATAACCTGATTCTTCATCTTCGGTGTCAAAGTGGCCATGTTTCTTTACTTTTTAAAGTAATTGTTTGAATCCTGCTCCCCTCCACCCCAACCTAATATTCTCTTGAGGTCTTGGGCTGCAGAGCCACTTTCCAGTGAGTCTTTCTCAAGCTAACTAGAGTCCTTTGCTGCAGTAGCTTGTGGCTGCTACAAGGTGTCGCGTTCAATGGCTGGTCTTCACAATGGGACCGAGGTGAGGGCTAGGACTGTGCTCTGGTTACCGTAGGGATGTGGCTTTGGCACTAAGCTTGTGGTTCTTTTCTAGATACACTACCTTTACATTTTGTGTAGGCGTCTGCTTCTACCTCCAGATTATAATGTTCTATAAGGCAGGGGATCATTCTTTCATTAGGTTGAAAAGTATTTGACAGTTAATAACTGTATATACTTAAGGTGTACAATTTGATGATTATACTTAATACATTGTGTATTATGATCAAGCTAATTAACATATTAGTCACCTCATATAATTATATTTTTTTATGTGGTGAGAATGCTTATGATCTACTCTCTTATCAAATTACAAGTATACCATAAAGTATTAACTATAGCCACTTTGTTTTACATTAGATCTTCAGTATTTATTAATTTTGTGTAATCAAAACTCTGTATCCCTTGACCAACATTTCCCCATTTCACCCTACTGCTAGTCCCTGGTAACCACATTTCTACTGTTTTTCTGAGCTCAATGTCACTACATCTAGTGAGATCATGCAGAATCGCTTTGTCTTTATCTGTCTTGTTTCACTTAGCATAATGTCTACCAGGTTCACTCATATTGAAAATGGCAGGCTTTCCTTTTTATGGCGAAATAATACTCCATTGTACATACATGCCACAATTTCTTTATCCATTTATCCTTAAGTGGGAAGTTAGGTTGTTTCCATATCTTGGCTATTATTAAATAACATTGAAAAGAATATGGGAGTATAGATTATCTCCTTGAGGTCTTGATTTCATTAAAAAATTTTTTTTAATGTTTATTTATTTTTGAGAGAGAGACACACACACAGAGCACAAGCAGGGGAGGGGCAGAGAGACAGAGGGAGATACAGAATCTGAAGCAGGCTCCAGGGTCTGAGCTGTCAACACAGAGCCCAACACGGGGCTTGAACCCACAAGCTGTGAGATCATGACCTGAGTTGAAGTCGGACACTCAACTGACTGAGCCACCCAGGCGCTTCTGATTTCATTTCTTTTGGATGTATACTCAGAAGTGAGATTGCTGGATCATAAGGTAATTCTATTGCCAATTTTCTTTTTGTTCTTGAAAGGTATTTTATATTAGTATTATTTTTTAAATATTTCTTTTTTTAGAGGCGCCTGGGTGGCTCAGTCAGTTAAGCGACTGGCTCTTGGTTTCAGTTTTATTTTTTACTTTTTGAGGAACCTCCATACTGTTTTCCAGAGTGGCTGCACCAGTTTGCATTCCCACCAGCAGTGCAAGAGGGCTCCCCTTTCTCCACATCCTCGCCAACATCTGTTGTTTCCTGTGTTGTTAATTTTAGCCATTCTGACAGGTGTGAGGTGGTATCTCAGTGTGATTTTGATTTGTATTTCCCTGATGGTGAGAGATGTTGAGCATCTTTTCATGTATCTGTTAGCCATCTGGAAGTCTTCTTTGGAAAAATGTCTGCTCATGTCTTTTCTGCCCATTTCTTAACTGGATTATTTGTTTTTTTGGTGTTGAGTTTGATAAATTCTTTACAGATTTTGGATATTAACCCTTTATCAGATATGTCATTTGAAATTATCTTCTCCCATTCTGTAGGCTGCCTTTTAGTTTTGTTGATTGTTTCCTTCACTGTGCAGAAGCTTTTTACCTTAATGAGGTCCCCATAGTTCATGTTTGCTTTTGCTTCCCTAGCCTTTGGCAATGTGTCTAGTAAGAAGTTGCTACAGTTGAGGTCAAAGAGGTTGCTGCCTGTGTTCTTCTCCAGGATTTTGATGGTTTTCTGGCTCACATTTAGGTCTTTCATCCATTTTAAGTTTATTTTTGAGTATGGTGTAAGAAAGTGGTCCAGGTTTGCTTTTCTGCATGTCGCTGTCCAGTTTCCCCAACACCATTTGTTGAAGAGACTATCTTGTTTCCATTGGATAGTCTTTCCCGCTTTGTCAAAGATTAGTTGACCATACAGTTGTGGGTCCATTTCTGGGTTTTCTATTCTGTTCCATTGATCTGTGTGTCTGTTTTTGTGCCAGTACCATACTGTCTTGATGACTACAGTTTTATAATATAGCTTGAAGTCCAGAATCATGATGTCTCCATCTTTGCTTTTCTTTTTCAGGATTGCTTTGGGTATTCAGTTTATTTTGTGTTCCATACAAATTTTAGGACTGTTCTAGCTCTGTGAAAAATGCTGGTGGTATTTTGATAGAGATTGCATTAAATGTGTAGATTGCTTTGGGTGGTATCGACATTTTAACAATGTGTGTTCTACCAATCCATGAACATGGAATGTTTTCCCATTTCTTTGTTCCCTCTTCAGTTTCTTTCATAAGTGTTCTATAGTTTTCAGACTATAGATCTTTTACCTCTTTAGTTATGTTTATTCTTAGATATCTTATTGTTTTTGGTGCAACTGTAAATGGGATTGATTCCTTGATTTCTTTTTCTGGTGCTTCATTATTGGTGTATAGAAATGCAACAGATTTCTGTAGATTGATTTTATGTCCTGTGACTTTGCTGAATTCATGTATTAGTTCTGGCAATTTTTTGTGGAGTCTTTGGGTTATCTACGTAGAATATCATGTCGTCTGCAAATAGTGAAAGCTTGACTTCTTCCTTGCTGATTTGGATGCTTTTTTTTTTTTTTTCTTTTCGCTGTTTGATTTCTGAGGCTAAGACTTCCAGTGAGATTTTATTTATTTAAAAAATTTTTTTTTTCAACGTTTATTTATTTTTGGGACAGAGAGAGACAGAGCATGAACGGGGGAGGGGCAGAGAGAGAGGGAGACACAGAATCGGAAACAGGCTCCAGGCTCTGAGCCATCAGCCCAGAGCCTGATGCGGGGCTCGAACTCACGGACTGCGAGATTGTGACCTGGCTGAAGTCGGATGCTTAACCGACTGCGCCACCCAGGCGCCCCTCCAGTGAGATTTTAAATAGAAATGGTGAGAGTGGACATTCCTGTCTTGTTCATGACCATAGAGGAAAAGCTCTCAGTTTTTCCCCTTGAGGATGATACTAGCTATGGGCCTTTCATATATGGATTTTATGATGTTCAGGTATGTTCCATCTATACCTACTTTGTTGAGGATTTTTATCAAGAGTTGATGCTGTATTTTGTCAAATGCTTTTTCTACATCTATTGAGAGAATCATATGGTTCTTATCCTTTCTTTTATTAATGTGGTGTATCATGTTGATGGATTTGCAACTATCAAACCACCCCTGGAGGCCAGGAATAAATCCCACTGGATTGTGGTGAATAGTTCTTTTAAAGTACTGTTGGTTTCAATTTGTTAGTATCTTGTTGAAAATTTTTGCATCCATGTTCATCAAGGATATTGGCCTATATATATTTTTTTAGTGGGGTCTTTGGTTTTGGAATCAAGGTAATGCTGGCCTCGTAGAAGGAGTTTGGAAGTTTTCTTTCCATTTCTATTTTTTGGAACACTTTGAGAAAAGTAGGTATTAACTTTTCTTAAATATCTGGTAGAATTCCCTGGGGAAGCCATCTGGTCCTGGGCTTTTGTTTGCTGGGAGATTTTTAATTACTGATTCAATTTCTTTGCTGTTTAGGGTCTGTTCAAATTTTCTATTTCTTTCCTGCTTCAGTTTTTAGTAGTTTGTATGTTTCTAGGAATTTATCCATTTCTTCCAGATTGCCTACTTTGTTGACATGTAATTTTTCATAATATTCTCTTATAATTGATTGTATTTCTGTGGTGTTGGTTGTGATCTCTTCTCTTTGATTCATGATTTTATTTATTGGGTCCTTTCTCTTTTCTTTTTGATGAGTCTGGCTAGGGGTATCAATTTTATGAATTATTTCAAAGAACCAGGTCTTAGTTTTGTTGATCTGTTTTACTGTGTTTTTTTGTTTGTTTATTTCTATATCATTTATTTCTGCTCTAATCTTTATTATTTTCCTTCTTCTGCTGGCTTTAGGCTTTATTTGCTCTTCCTTTTCTAGCTCCTTAAGGTGTAAGGTTAGGTTGTGTATTTGAGACTTTTTTTTTTTTGCTTCTTGAGATAGACCTGTATTGCAATATACTTCCCTCTTAGGACTGCCTTTGTTGCATCTCAAGTGTTTTGGACTGTCATATTTTCATTTTCATTTGCTTCCATGCATGTTTAAAATTTCTTTAATTTCCTGGTTAACCCATTCATTTTTTAGTAGGGTATTCTTTAATCTCTATGTATTTGTGGTATTTCCAATTTTTTTCTTGTGGTTGACTTCAACTTTCATAGTGTTGTGGTCCGAAAATATGCATGGAATGATCTCCATCTTTTTGTACTTGTTGAAGGCTGATTTGTGACCCAATATGATCCATTCTGGAGAATGTTCCGTGTGTAGTTGAAAAGAATGTGTGCTTTAGGATGAAATGTTCTGAATATATCTGTTAAGTCCATCTGGCACAGTGTGTCATTCAAAGCCATTGTTACCTTTTTGATTTTCTGCTTAGATGATCTGTCCATTGCTATTAAGTGTGGTGTTAAAGCCCTCTACCATTATTGTATTATTATCAATGGGTTTCTTTATGTTTGTTATTAATTGATATATATTTGGGTGCTTTCAAGTTGTGGGCATAAATATTTATAATTGTTAGGTCCTGATGGATAGATCCTTTAATTATACAATGCCCTTCTTCATCTCTTGTTTCAGTCTTTGTTTTAAAATATAGTTTGTCTGATTTAACTATGGCTACTCTGGATTACTTTTGGAGTTCGTTAGCATGATAGATGGTTTTCCATCCCCTCACTTTCTTTAAAAAATTTTTTAAAAATGTTTTTATTTATTTTTGAGACAGAGAGAAACAGAGCATGAGCAGGGGAGGGGCAGAGAGAGAGGGAGACACAGAATCTGAAGCAGGCTCCAGGCTCTGAGCTGTCAGCACAGAGCCTGATGTGGGGCTTGAACCCACAGACCATGAGATCATGACCTGAGCTGAAGTCGGACGCCTAACCAACTGAGCCACCCAGGCGCCCCTAAAATTTTTTTTTAACATTTATTCATTTTTGAGAGACAGAGAGAGACAGAATGCGAGTGGAGGAGGGGCAGAGAGAGAGGGAGACACAGAATCTGAAGCGGGCTCCAAGGTCTGGGCTCTGGGCTGTCAGTACAGAGCCCGATGTGGGGCTTGAACCCATAAACCACGAGATCATGACCTGAGCCAAAGTTGGGCACCACCCAGGCACCCCCCCATCCTCTCACTTTCAATCTGCAGGTGTCTTTAGGTCAAAAATATGTATCTTGTAGGCAGCATATAGATGAGTGTTGTTTTTTTCTTTTTTTAAATCCATTCTGATGCCCTAAGTCTTTTGACTGGAGCTAAATGATTGGACTAAATAGTCCATTTACATTCACAGTGATTATTGATAGATATGAATTTACTGGTATTGTGTTACCTATAAAGTTGGTATTTCTGGTGATGTTCTCTGTTACTTTCTAGTCTTTGTTGCTTTTTGGTCCCCTCCCCTCCCCCCTCCCCGAAGAGTTCCCTTTAATATTTCTTGCAGGGCTGGTTTAGTGGTCATGAACTGCTTTAGTTTTTGTTTTTCCTGGAAGCTCTTTATTTCTATCTCTCCTTCTATTCTGATGATAGCCTTGCTGGATAAAGTATTCTTGGCTGCATATATTCCCCATTCATCATGAATATATCATGCCACTCTCTTCTGGCCTGCTAAGTTTCAGTGCATAGATCTGCTGCAAACCTTATCTCTTTTCTCTTATAGGTTAAGGACTTTTTTTCCCTTGCTGCTTTCAGATTATTTTGTTTTACCTTTTTTTTTTTTTTTTAATTTTTTTTTTCAACGTTTATTTATTTTTGCGACAGAGAGAGACAGAGCATGAACGGGGGAGGGGCAGAGAGAGAGGGAGACACAGAATCGGAAACAGGCTCCAGGCTCTGAGCCATCAGCCCAGAGCCCGACGCGGGGCTCGAACTCACGGACCGCGAGATCGTGACCTGGCTGAAGTCGGACGCTTAACCGACTGCGCCACCCAGGCGCCCCTGTTTTACCTTTTTAATGTTTATTTATTTGAGGGAGAGAGAGAGAGAGAGAGAGAGAGAGAGAGAGAGAGAGAGAGAGAGATGCAGAGAGAGAGAGAGGGAAACACAGAATCCAAAACAGGCTCCAGGCTCTGAGCTGCCAGCACAGAGCCTGATACGCGGCTTGAACCAAAGAACCATGAGATCATGACCTGAGCCAAAGTCGGACAATTAACTGACTGAGCCACCCAGGTGGCCCGCAGATTCTTTCCCTGTCTGTGTGTTTTGTGAATTTGACTATGATATGTCTTGGTGATGGCCGGCTTTTGCTGAATTTGATGGGAGTTCTCTGTGCTTCTTGGATTTTGATGTCTGTTTCCTTCCCCAGATTAAGGAAATTTTCAGCTACAATTTGCTTAAATAAACCTGCTCCTTTTCCTTTCTCTTCTTCTGGGACTCCTATTATATGAATGGTATTATGCTTTAAGAAGTCCCTGAGTTCCTTAAGACTACATTCTCAATCCTATACCTCTTTCCATCCTCCTTTTCATTATTTTTTCATAATTTTATCTTCTATATCACTGATTTGTTCCTCTGCTTTCTCCATCCTCATTGTCATTGCATCCACTTGGTTTTAGGGTTTTTTATTTCAGCCTGACTAGTTTTTAGTTCTTTTATCTGCAGTAAGGGACTCTCTGGTGTCTTCTATGCTTTTCTCAAGCCCAGTAATATCCTTATGATTATTGTTGTAAATTCCGGTTCAGACATCTTACTTGATTAATGCATTTGTATTGATTAAATCCCTAGCTGTAACTTGTTCCTGTTCTTTCCTTTGGGTTAAATTCCTCTATCTTGTCATTTTGTATGGGTCACTATTTTTTTGGGTGTGTGACTGTTAGGAGAGTCTGTCGTATTCTTGCTCCTGAGAGTAATGGCTTTATTAAGAAGAGGTACACTATATGTATATATATGTATATACACACACATATATGTATATAAATAAATAAAAAATTTAAAAATGAAAAATGATAAACAAATAAAAAAATAACCTTTTCTGTATCCCATAAGATAAAGCCAAAGGGGGGGAAAAAAGAACCAAAAGAAGCTATATCTTATTTCCTCTAGAGCTGAAGCTTTGTAACCCTCTATGATCAGCAGACTTGGTGCAGGTGAGAGTTTTGTGCTGGTCTTCTGGGGTGGAGCCTCCTGTGCTGATTCTCAGGCAGACTTGCCCTAGTGGAGATGCACCCTGCAGGGTGCAGGGTGGTGGGACTGGTGTAAGTGGTCCTGCCTCCACTGGCCGGTGCTGTTTTGGTCACTGAAGTTGGTTAGTGTTGATGGTCCAAGGGTGGGGGTGGAAATGGCATCACCCTTCTCTCTCATCCCTGGAGCAGGGAACTGACACCTGCCACTCCTCAGGAAGCCCTCACAGAGGAGCAAACAATCACCCTTCCTGTGTCCCCAGCTTCTGTCACATTCCTGCCTTCACCCTGCCTGCAGCTGAGCCATCCACCTGCCAGGCAGCACAGCACTTCTGTGTTTTATCTTAGGCTCATGACTGGGTTTCAAAACTCCAAATCCTAGAAATCCAGGTGGCGTGAGCCTGCGTTGATCCTCTGTGGAAGGCGTCCCTGTGCTGTGACTGGTGCTTGTCCCAGAAAACAGTAGTGGAACCGTGCAGTGGGTTGGAATTTATGGTGAAGTGCAGCAAAACGCTGGCACTAAGGCTCATCACCCTTAGCTGGTGTCCCCATTCCTATGTTAATGAATGGGGCAGTTCAGTGGTGCCAAACAGGTCTTTTGTCCCTAGAGAGGCCATGACAACTCTCCCAAATGTACTCCAAGAAGGAAAACTCTTTCTCCCTGTGTGACCCAGAGGATCCTTAGAACTTGCTGCCCATCCCCTGAATCTTCGCCCTCCTTCCCCACCAGAGCACCGCTAAGCCCACCAGGGGTGACCCTGGCGATGACGCGGACCTCTAAAACTTCAGACTTTGTGCTGTCTTGCTTCTACAATTGTGCAGTTTAGCTAAAAGATTCAGCTCCTCGCTCTTTCCCAGTCAATGGTTTTGGGGAAGAGTTTTCCTTATGCAATCTCCTGCACATGTTTTCACTCTCTGTATTTCTTTCTCTCTCCATGATCAGGGCTCCCTCTCCTCTGAAACACCCACAGCTCTTCTCTTCCCCAAATCAACTCTCTGCAGCTCCTACCTTACATGATGTGTCATTTTTTTTTTTTAACTTTAGCTGTGTGCAGTTTGTTTTCTCAGACTTCAGATACATTTCTTGGGTGCTCAGAATGATTTGTCATTTATCTAGCTGTGTTCAAGGGATGAGGCAAGTGTAGGGTCTCCCTATCCCTCCACCATTTAACCTCCTATTTCTAATTTTTTGAGGAACCTCCATACTTTTTTCCCTAATGCGTGTACCAATTTACATTCCCACCAACAGTATACAAGGATTCACTTTTCTCCACATCCTTGCTAACATTTGCTATTTATTGTCTTTCTGAATACACTCATTGTAACAAGTATGAAATTGTATATCATTTTGTTTTTTAATTTTTTTAAAAAAAGTTTATTTAGGGGCGCCTGGGTGGCTCAGTCTGTTAGGTAAAAAGTTTATTTAGGGGCGCCTGGGTGGCTCAGTCGGTTAAGTGGCTGACTTCGGCTCAGGTCATGATCTTGCGGTCCGTGAGTTTGAGCCCTGCGTCGGGCTCTGTGCTGATAGCTTGGAGCCTGGAGCCTGCTTCTGTTTCTGTGTCTCCCTCTCTCTCTCTGCCCCTTCCCCACTTGCACTCTGTCTCTCTCTGCCTTTCAAAAATGAATAAGTGTTAAAAAAAGTTTATTTATTTTGAGAGAGAGAGGGCAGAAGGGGCAGAGAGAGGGAGAGAGAGAGAATCTCAAGCAGGCTCTGCACTGTCAGTTCAGAGCCTGATGCGGGGCTTGAACTCATGAACCGTGAGATCACGACCTGAGCTGAAATCGAGTCAGACACTCAACCAGCTGAGCCACCCAGGCTCCCTATCATTGTGGTTTTGATTTACATTTCCCTGATGATTAGTGAAGATGAACACTTTTTCATATATCTGTTGGTTATTCGTATGTCTTCCTTTGAGAAATGTCTATTCAGATTCTTTGCCCATTAAAAATATTTTTTGTTATTGAGTTGTATGACTTCCTTATATATTCTAGATATCAAATATATAGTTTGCAAATATTTTCTCCCATTCTGTTGGTTGCCTTTTAACTTGTTGATTGCTTTCTTTGCTGTGCAGAGCTTTTAATTTAATGTAATCTCATTTGTCTATTTTTGATTTTGTTGGCTGTGCTTTTGGTCTCCACATCCAAAAAATTATTGCCCAGACCAGTGTCAAGAAACTTTTCTTCTATGTTTGTCTTTAGTAGTTTTATGGTTTCAGGTCTTCTATTCAAGTCTTTACTCCATTTTGAGTTGATTTTTGTGTATGGTGTGAGACCAGGGGCCACTTTCATTCTTCTGCATCCAGTTTTCCCAGCACCATTTCTTGAAGAGACTATCCTTTCCTTATTTCAGCACTCTTAGCAAAGATCAATTGATCTTATATGTGGATTTATTCCGGGTTCTCTATTCTGTTCTACTGGTCTATATTTTTGTTTTATGCCAATACCATACTGTTTTGATTACCATAGTTTTGTACTGAATTGTGAAATCAGCAAGTGTGATGCCCCTAGCTTTGTTTTTTTGCCCAAGATTTCTTTGGCTATTCAGTCTTTTGTAGTTCCATATGAATTTTAGGATTATTTTCTATTTCTGTAAAAAATGCCATAGGGATTTTGATAAGGATTTCATTGAATTTATGGATAACTGCAGGTAGTATGGACACTTTAACAATATTAATTCTCCCAACGTATGGACATAGGATGTCTTTCTACTTATCTGTGTCCTTTTAAATTTGCTTCATCAATATTTTCATAATTTTCAACTCTTTGAGTAAGTTATTTCCTAAGCATTTTGTTCTTTTTCTTGCTATTGTAAATGAGATTGTTTTCTTAATTTCTCTTTTGGATAGTTTATTGTTGTGTACATAACACATTGATTTTTGTATGTTTATTCTGTATTCTGCAACCTTATTGAATTTATTATTTATAACAGGTTTATTGTTGTTTAGTTTTTAGAGTTTTCTATGTATGATCATGTCATCTGCAGAGATAATTTTCTTTTCTTTTCTTTCTTTCTTTCTTTCTTTCTTTCTTTCTTTCTTTCTTTCTTTTGTCTAGTTTCTTTACTAGGACTTCCAGCACCAGCAAGAGTATGTGTCTTTGCCTTGTGCTATATCCTGGAGGGAAATCTCAGTTTTTCTCCCCCACTGATGATGAAGTTACCTGTAAGCTTTTCATATATGGTGTTAAGATCCTTTTGTATCTGTTTTGTTGAGCTTTGATCATGAAGTGGTGCTGAACTTTGTCAGTTTCCTTTTCTGCATCTATCCAGATAATTATGCATTTTTTCTTTCATTTTGTTAACGTGTTATAACACCTGGATTGATTTGCGTATGTTGAACTATCCTCACATCCTTGGGATAAATCCCACTTAGTCATGGTGCATGATCCTTTTAATGTGCTGTTGAATTCAGTTTGCTAGGATTTTATTAAGGATTTTTACATGTATGTTCATCAAGAATATTTGCCTATAGTTTTTCTTTAGTGTCTTTGCCTAGTTTTGGTATCAGGTGATGTTGCCTTCATTAAATGAGTTTGGAATTGTTCCTTCCTCTTTTATTTTTTTGAAAGAGTTTAAGAAGCATTGGTATGAATTTGAATGTTTGGTAGAATTCACTCATGAAGCCGTAGGTCCTGGGTTTTTCTTCTTTGTTTTCCCAGTCAAAACAGGAAGCTCATCACTAAATTTGCAAAAAATGCTTAAGACAGTTCTTCAAATTGAAATGAAAACTCACTAAACAGAAATATGATAGCATTGGAAAGCATAAATCTCACAGGTAAAGTTAAATATATGGACAGATATAGGTTAATGTAATACTGTGAAAGTGTCTAGTAACTTTTATATTAGGGTGGGGAAGGTTGTTGGGGTACTCCTGTTCTCCTTCCCCCCCCCACAACAGAAGGAAGTCATGGGTCTCCATATGGGTGTACTTGGTGCAGCAGTGACACCTGTGTCTAGGCATGGGTGTGGGGAGGCAGCTACGGAGCTGGGAACTTGGGGGCTTGTATTTGGGAGGTGAGTGGCAGCTCTGGTCTGTAGGAGGTGGGGTACAGTGCAGAGCAGCAACTCTGGCAGGGGAAGGGAGTATAAATTCATTTCTGTCCCCCTTCTCCCCAGCACCCAGCACACATGGCAAAATTCTGAAGAAATATCATTATTAAGGAAGAGTTGATTGAAATGTATAAATCTAAAGTAATTTAAATGTCTACTAATAATGGATTAAAAAAACGAATTTTGATACATGCAAACAAATGATCACTATATACTCATTAAAAATCAGGCCAGTATTGATTAAGTGGGTGAGAAGATGCCCTCAGTCTAGCATTGAGTGAAAAGACTAGTTATAGCACAGTTGTGGAAGGAGGTCATCACTGTGCATTGGGATGGTCTGGGGAGTCATTGTGTCCCAGCTTGAGTGAAAGGCAAGGTGAAGAGGGGTGCAATATGACCTCTCCCTCCAAACAAGCTATGGGTTAAAAATGAAATCCATTTTGATACAGGTATGCTATTTCAAAGGGACACATGCACCCCAATGTTTATAGCAGCACTATCAACAATAGCCAAAGTATGGAAAGAGCCCAAATGTCCACTGATGCATGAATGGATAAAGAAGATGTGGTATATATACACAATGGAGTATTAGTCGGCAATCAAAAAGAATGAAATCTTGCCATTTGCAACTATATAGATGGAACTAGAGGATATTATGCTAAGCAAAATTAGTCAGTCAGAGAAAGACAAATATCATATGACTTCACTCATATGAGGACTTTAAGAAACAAAACAGATGAACATAAGTGAAGGGAAACAAAAATAATATAAAAACAGGGAGGGGGACAAAACAGAAGAGACTCACAAATATGGAGAACAAACTGAGGGTTGATGGAGGGGTTGTGGGAGGGCGGATGGGCTAAATGGGTAAGGAGCATTAAGGAATCTACTCCTGAAATCATTGTTGCACTATATGCTAACTAACTTGGATGTAAATTTAAAAAAGAAATTAAATTAAAAAAACGATAAAAATGGAATCCCTTTTGAGTGACAAATCATTATCCAGTGAATGTCCAAGGACATATTGGCATGCCAAATTTGTTAGTTAGGTGGTTTCAAGGTTTTTATTTTTATTTTGTTTCTTGGTTGCAGATAATGCAGTGGTAAACCTTTTACTGTCTATTGCTTTTTAATATCTGTTTAATTACTTTCTTGGGATAAATTCTCAGGACAGTGATGGCTAAAATATATTTTTTTAACATTTATTCATTTTTGAGAGTGAGAGAGACAGAGCATGAGTGGGAGAGGGGCAGAGAGAGAGGGAGACACGGAATCTGAAACAGGCTCCAGGCTCTGAGCTGTCAGAACAGGGCCCAACGCGGGGCTTGAACTCACAGACTGCAAGATCATGACCTGAGCTGAAGTTGGACGCTCAACCGGCTAAGCCACCCAGGCACCCCAGTGATGGCTAAAATAAAAGTATTCAATAAAAGCTCTATGATTCTAGGTTGACATTTCCATATCATTTTACATTTTAGAAATTTGAGCCCTGTTTTTACTTTGGAAACATGAAAGTGTTTTGGTGAACCACTGTTTGCTGGAGAAATCACTATGTTGTATAGATGAAGTCTCACCCTGCAATCTGAAAAAGATTTTGGCTTACATCTTTCCCTATCCTCTCTCAAACCTTCTGTGATGTGGGGCTTAATCTCTGGTTCAATCGCCTGTCCTTTGGCCCCCCTTTCTGGGAGGTGTATTCGACAGCCGGTGTGGCCCCTCCCAGGAGAGAGCGGGGCTGAGATGGGCTGAAAGAAGGTGTGCCCTGGGCCAAGGGAATTCACCTGTCCCTCAAGGGCCCAGGTGGCACTTATATGGAGCCCCCTTAGGGTAAGTTTACTTCCACATTGTGGTTATTTCTTACAATAAAACTGTTCCTACCATTTCTTTCTCACTTCCCACCCATCACCCAATCACTGAAAATCCTCTCAGCTTCTTTCTGTGCACAGGATGCAGTGCAGGCCTGGTTTGGCACACAGGCCCCTTTGTGTTGCCTCTGTCCTGCCTCTCCAGCCTTGTTTTGTCCCCGTGCTCATTATCTGCCCTGTGGACTCTGAGCGGCCTCTGAGCAGCCTCCAGCCTCTCTCTTTCACACCCCTAAGCCTTTGTTTTTGCTGTTTCCTCTGTCCCAGAGACTGCTTCTCCATGCAATTGAATCTTTTCTTCAAGTCCCAATTCAAAATCAGCTCTGTATTGAATCTTCCTCAACTCTTCTCCAGGCAGAAAGTGTCTCTTCCTGGGGGCACCATTCACGCCACCAGGCCTGTATTGTTCACAGTGGATCATGTCAGTGTGAGACTCTGTCCCCTCCACTCACCCCCACCCTGTGGCTTGGCCCCATGTCATATTCACATTACCTAACCAGGTCCAGGCACACTGTGGCCACTAAAGAAATATTTGTTGGATGAATTAATATGCTTAATGACTGTGGAGTCCGGTGACTCAGTAATTGAGGGAGGACACCTGAGGAAGATGTATTTAAGTTGTGGTTTGACCCCACCCAAGCCCAGGAGCCAGGAGGATGGGCTCTGAGGTATGGACATTGTGACTTGTGATTCTGAGATGCTTCAGATCAGGCTCTGAAGGAAGGTGTGTCCCTGAAACTTGTTGACTTAATTGTAGGAAGCAAGTGTCATGTGATATCATCTCAGGAATGCAATTAAGGCTCAGTCGTGCTGTTGAAGAACCTGTGAAGAGTCATGACACTGGCTGCCATAATTAGAAGCACCAAGGATGGGCAGAATATAGGACTTGGTGGCTGGGCCCCTGTTCACACAAATGCATCCTGCCTGAGCGCTGGGGAATCTCTGGGATAAACCAGAGGCCAGCACTGTGGATTCAGAGCAACCCTGTCCCAACTGCACAGGTCAGCACTTCTCCCAAGAGAGTAGTGGAGGTGGGGTGGATGGTTCTGGGTCTGTGCAGGTCCGAGAAAGCAGAAATGGGTGGCTTACCTGTTTTGGAGAATGTGTACAGTTGATGGATACCCCAACAGGGTAATTGTGGTCCCCCAATTGGTTTGAATCTTGTTCCAGGTGGATCAGTTGTGTGATTTTGGGAAATTTACTTAACATCTCTGGATTTCACTTCTTCCTCAGGAAAATGGGAGAAATGATGCCTGCTTCATTAGGATTACATGGATACTCTGTATAAAAGGCTCTATCTAGTGTTTGGCTGGCTTCATAAGAGTCAAAACCAGCAGTTGTTGATTCTTATCTGCACAGAATCTGGAGGGGACCACTGAGCTGATGGGATAACCTGCCTCCTGAAAACAGAGATCTCATCTTTGTAGGATGTGTGGAGGGGGAGATTGTGGATACTTCATCTGTGTGTAAAGCACCGGGATCGGTGCTGTGGGGTGACAAGGGGTGGCTGTGGGTGCCCTTGCTTGCCCCATTGCTGGCCAACCCAACTCAGGGCAGAAGGGACCATGTGGATGACAAGTAGACCCCTTTAGAGGGTCATGCAGCAAGGCGGTGGTCAGAACAAAGGTGGGCATCCTTATGTTGTCTCTACATTCAACTGAGAAAGGAAAACAATAATACCTGAGCAGGGCTGGGCATTCTGGGTGGTATAATTTTAATATTTCATTTGTGCTATGAAGTAGTCTAGTACTGTCTTGCACCAAAGAGTCTAGATTCTTTTCACTTTTGATTTTGGGTGACTCCTAAGTTGAGAGTAGGGTCTAGGGGCAGAGAACACACTCCTGTCTTCAGGAAGCCCACTGTCTCAAGGAAAGGACAGACACCTGTCCTGAGTGCTCACAGCACAACTTCCTTTGAGGCAGGAACTCTGAGCCACGTTTGCAAAAGGGATCAGCTGGAGTGAAAGGAGGTGGACAGAATGAGAGGGCAGAAGATTCTTGGAGGAAGTGCCTGTCTGTCATGGGGCCGCTCTCTCCTCAGCTTCTCCACTGTCCCCAGGGCCTCCAGCACTACATCTCCAGTTCTCCCTGTCCTGGCCACGGCCCAGCCACCATGACAGGCACACCAGTGGAGGAATCCCTCTTCCAAATCATCCACTGCTACCACCAGTATGCAGCCCGGGAGGGAGACGTGGAGACCCTGTCCCTGGAGGAGTTGAAGGCTCTGCTTATGGACAATGTACCCCGCTTCATGGAGAGCCTGGTGTGTGGGGTCTGGGGTCAGGTGGGGATGAAGTATAGGGTTGGTTGTGGGGTTGGAAGCGAGTAGTGAGGGTGTAGATACATGGAGTTATCTCCCAAGAGAATTCCTACTTAGGGGAGGAGGAGGAGGAGGGAGTTGGGAGGTCAGGATCTGCCAGCTTTATTTCCCCTCCCTCCCTCTCCTGAAACTTCCTGCCTGGCCCCACTTCAGCCCTAATCCCTGAGATTTAGTCCCAACCCAACCTGTTTATTCCTCTGCTCATCCTGTTTCCTGAGAGAATAGGTGCTGATCTTCCCTCTGCCTGAAGCCCCATTCAGTCAGAGATCCTGCCCCGAACCTGCCCTTTTAGCCCCAGCCCCTTCTGGGTACTGGCACAAACCTCCCCTGTCCCTGTGCTTGGGGGAGGACAGTTTGGGCAGAAGCCAGGTGGGGGTAGGGAATGTAATCTCCCCTTTCAGATGCTGTCTGAAGGGCTAACAGAGGCTCTCGGACCAGCCTGGGGCTCAGAAACCCTCTCAGGCCTGCTCGTCTTCTCCATTATCAGAATCTGTGATTACCAAGTGTCTTGGGGGCTGCAAGGCTGTCAGGAGTGTCTGTGGGGTAATGCCCTCTGCCCTCAGTGCCATGCCTGGAGGGGTCTCTGGACTGTCACCTCCAGTGGACTTCAGGTCCATTCCCTGAAGGGCACTACATTCCAAAAGCGGCACTCCTTTGTTCACTGCCCCTTACCTACCTTTGGGAAACATCAGAGGAGAGTCCTGCCCTCAGTTTACTGGAGTGTAGCTGTGAGGGTCACAGAGGGGACTAGGGTGACTTTCTTTCCAGGGCCAACTGTCTGTAGCCCATGGGGCTGGGCCCGATGCTCACAGCACCCCCGCCCCTGCCCCGCCCCAGGTTAAGGGCCCCCAGGGACAGACACTAGACCAGGGGGGCTGAGGTGAAGGAAGCCAGGGAGAGCCTGCCCTAGCAGGAAGCCTTCAGTTTTGGGATCAACCAGTTTTGTGGAGATAAGATTAGGTGAATTAGATGGTGGTGGGCGGCAGGGGAAACAGAGGGTATGGAGCTCCCCATGGAGATGAGGGCCACCCTCCGGGCCCCCAGCTGCTGACAGATGCAACAGGTTTCTTCCCTGTAGGCTTTCCAAGGACTCCACTCTGAGTCTCCACACCCACCGGCCAAACCCTGCTGGAACATGCTCCACGGGCCCTGCCCAGGACTCTGTTCTCATCCCTGTCTTCTCACCACACTGCACACTGACCCTGGCCTTCCTTCTCGCTGCCCCTTCAACCCCACGTGCGTTTGTTCCTCCCCTATTCTGTCTCCGATCTTCATCCCTCAGGGCCACCTGCTCTGGGACATGCTGGACACCTCAGGGCCCATGATGTTCTTTCCCCTTATTCTGCACTTTCTGCAGGGGACACAGGCTAAGTGTCATAAACAAGTCCTGAGCAGACGCCACAGCATGCACACATCTGATCCCACCCCCTGGTGGCCCTGCGATAGTGCTGGAGGTGCAGACACGAGGGGCAGGTGGGCTCTGCCCGGAGGAGCTCCCAGTGTGAAGCAGGGGCACAGCCTTCCATCCCAAAGCTCCTGGACTGGTGGCCTCTGCAGGGAGGCTGCCAGTGCAGCTGGGCAGACAGGTCAGGAGGTGCCAGGCCGCTCAGCTCTGCCCAGCAGCCAGGCGGTCAGCCAGCCAGTGGTGCCCAGGCTGCACTGTCAACCCGCACAGCCCTGGGGCCAGCTAGCTGAGGTGCCCGCCATGTCTCCGCCTCTTAGCCTGATTCCATAGCATAGGGTGCCCTGGCCTCTGCCTGAGTGATGGGCTGTTTGCTGCAAGCCTCTTGTGGCTGGGCCATGCCATGGTGCCACGCAAGCAGTGGAGGCAACGCAAGCAGTGGTGCCACGCAAGCAGTGGAGGCCCCTTTGCTGTGGGCCATGTGCCTGGGTTGATGGGTGACCCTCTGCCCCTCCTCAGGGCCGGAAGGAGCCCTACTACATCTCGGAGTTGTTCCGGGCTGCAGACAAGAACAAGGACAACCAGATCTGCTTTGATGAGTTCCTCTTCGTCCTGGGCCGTCTGGTGAGGGACTACCACCTGCACTACCACCGGCAGCAGTGTGCCCACTACTGCGCCCAGCACAGCCTCCACTAGCAGACGTGTGGCCGCCTCCACCCGCAGGGGCCTGTCCGGGAGCGGATGGAGAGCTCTGCCCAGTGAGTCTGTATGTGCCCACATGTGTGTGCAACCAACAGCTATGAGGGAAGAGAATAAAGCAACCCCATAAATGTGTCCTGGAATTCTTTAGTTCATGGATTTGGGCATCTGCTGTGGGTCCTACATCGGGGACCATCCATTTAGGGTGAGAGATACAGCCCCAGTCTCCAGGAGCCCCTGTCTGAGGGGGAGGCCCGGCCCAACCTCCAGGAGCCCCTGTCTGAGGGGGGAGGCATGGCCCTAGTCCCCTGGAGCCCCTGTCTGTGTGGGGAGACATGGCCCTGACCTCCAGGGGCCCCTGTTTGAGGGGAGAGATATGGCCGGGCCTCCAGGAACCCCTGTCTGAGGGGAGAGGCATGGCCTGACCTCCAGGAGCCCCTGTCTGAGCGGGGAGTCATGGCCCAGCCTCCAGGAGCCCTTGTCTGAGGGGGAGTCACGACCATAGTCTCTTGGAGCCCCTGTCTGAGGGGGGAGGCATGACCCCAGTCTCCTGGAGCCCCTGTCTGAGGGAGAAGGCACAGCGCTAGTCCTCTGGAGCCCCTGTCTGAGTGGGGAGACATGGCCTGACCTCCAGGAGCCCCTGTCTGAGCGGGGAGTCATGGCCCAGCCTCCAGGAGCCCTTGTCTGAGGGGGAGTCACGACCATAGTCTCTTGGAGCCCCTGTCTGAGGGGGGAGGCATGACCCCAGTCTCCTGGAGCCCCTGTCTGAGGGAGAAGGCACAGCGCTAGTCCTCTGGAGCCCCTGTCTGAGTGGGGAGACATGGCCTGACCTCCTGGAGCCCCTGTCTGAGTGGGGAGACATGGCCCGGCCTCCAGGAGCCCTTGTCTGAGGGGGAGGCACGACCCTAGTCTCCTGGAGCCCCTGTCTGAGTGGGGAGACATGGCCCCGACATCCAGGAGCCCCTGTCTGAGGGGGAAGGCACAGCCCGGCCTCCAGGAGCCCCTGTCTGACGGGGGAGGCACGACCCGTCTCCTGGGGCCCCTGTCTGAGGGGGGAGGCATGGCCCTAGTCCCCTGGAGCCCCTGTCTGTGTGGGGAGACATGGCCCTGACCTCCAGGGGCCCCTGTTTGAGGGGAGAGATATGGCCGGGCCTCCAGGAACCCCTGTCTGAGGGGAGAGGCATGGCCTGACCTCCAGGAGCCCCTGTCTGAGCGGGGAGTCATGGCCCAGCCTCCAGGAGCCCTTGTCTGAGGGGGAGTCACGACCATAGTCTCTTGGAGCCCCTGTCTGAGGGGGGAGGCATGACCCCAGTCTCCTGGAGCCCCTGTCTGAGGGAGAAGGCACAGCGCTAGTCCTCTGGAGCCCCTGTCTGAGTGGGGAGACATGGCCCCGACATCCAGGAGCCCCTGTCTGAGGGGGAAGGCACAGCCCGGCCTCCAGGAGCCCCTGTCTGACGGGGGAGGCACGACCCGTCTCCTGGGGCCCCTGTCTGAGGGGGGAGGCATGGCCCTAGTCCCCTGGAGCCCCTGTCTGTGTGGGGAGACATGGCCCTGACCTCCAGGGGCCCCTGTTTGAGGGGAGAGATATGGCCGGGCCTCCAGGAACCCCTGTCTGAGGGGAGAGGCATGGCCTGACCTCCAGGAGCCCCTGTCTGAGCGGGGAGTCATGGCCCAGCCTCCAGGAGCCCTTGTCTGAGGGGGAGTCACGACCATAGTCTCTTGGAGCCCCTGTCTGAGGGGGGAGGCATGACCCCAGTCTCCTGGAGCCCCTGTCTGAGGGAGAAGGCACAGCGCTAGTCCTCTGGAGCCCCTGTCTGAGTGGGGAGACATGGCCTGACCTCCAGGAGCCCCTGTCTGAGCGGGGAGTCATGGCCCAGCCTCCAGGAGCCCTTGTCTGAGGGGGAGTCACGACCATAGTCTCTTGGAGCCCCTGTCTGAGGGGGGAGGCATGACCCCAGTCTCCTGGAGCCCCTGTCTGAGGGAGAAGGCACAGCGCTAGTCCTCTGGAGCCCCTGTCTGAGTGGGGAGACATGGCCTGACCTCCTGGAGCCCCTGTCTGAGTGGGGAGACATGGCCCGGCCTCCAGGAGCCCTTGTCTGAGGGGGAGGCACGACCCTAGTCTCCTGGAGCCCCTGTCTGAGTGGGGAGACATGGCCCCGACATCCAGGAGCCCCTGTCTGAGGGGGAAGGCACAGCCCGGCCTCCAGGAGCCCCTGTCTGACGGGGGAGGCACGACCCGTCTCCTGGGGCCCCTGTCTGAGGGGGGAGGCATGGCCCTAGTCCCCTGGAGCCCCTGTCTGCGTGGGGAGACATGGCCCTGACCTCCAGGAGCCCCTGTCTGAGGAGGAAGGCACAGCCTGGCCTCCAGGAGCGTCTGAGGGGAGACATGGCCTGGCCTCCAGGAGCCCCTGTCTGAGGGGGGAGGCATGACCCTGACCTTCAGGAGCCCCTGTCTGAAGGGGAAGGCACAGCCCAGCCTCCAGGAGCCCCTGTCTGAGGGGGGAGGCATGGCCCGGTCTCCAGGACCCCTTGTTTGAGGGGGAGGTCCGGCCTGACCTCCAGGAGCTCCTGTCTGAGGGGGGGAGGCATGGCCCCAGTCTCCTGGAGCCCCTGTCTGAGGGAGCAGGCAGGGCACTAGTCCCCTGGAGCCCCTGTCTGAGCGGGGAGGCTCAGCCCGGCCTCCAGGAGCCCCTGTCTGAGGGGGGCATCCATTCTCTTGGGGAGCTGCCTCTCTGGCAAGGAAGCCAGGCCTCACCGGTGATGTTTTGACCACTCACTCTCTGCACGTACATGATGGGACAGGGAGCAGGGGGGCCGACACACACTGGACAAGGACCCACCTCGAGGGTCTAGAGGAGAGCCCCCAGGAATGAGTGTTTAAAAGTGGAGTGGCTTGGGCCTGAGAAGGGAGGATGATGCAGGTAATTGACGTCAAGGCCAGTCAGCGAGGAAAGATTGTGAGGTGGGTTTTGCACACAGAGTCAGAGACTGGGACAAGGGCAAAGGGCAACACTCCAATCTGCTATGGTGAAGAGTGAAAAGTGGAACCTGGGCTCCCATCAATCAGGAAAGACTTCCTGGAGAAGAGAAGGGTTGGGTCTGGTTTTACTAATAAAGGCTGATGCGGGCGTTACTCTACTTGGGGCTATTGTGACTCACCATCCAAGTCCTCTGTGGTCTCTCACCCCTCCCAGCAGGGATCTGCCCCCCACCCCTTGTCTCTGTGTTTATTTTTCTCTCTCTCCCTGGGAGCCCAGGAATCTGATGAAGAGCATCTCCTTTATGCAGAGTCTTCTCTGCCTTTAGGCCTTGCTGGGGCCCATCTTGGTGGGCTTCTCCTCAGAGGACGGTCTGGAAATCCACGTCCTGAGTGTATTGTGATGAAAAAGATGTGTTTTCAACAAACGATGACGGGGGTGGGGGGAGGGGGGCCGGCATTTACAGGACTTGGTTTGGTTCTCTCCAGCAGCTGGGTCTGTGTGCCACAAGGGGGCAGTGCCCTATGGGCTGAGCCCTATGGCCTTCGTTTTTGACCAGTCGAGCTCGAAGCAGGGTGTTGTCCCCAATGTGCCCTGGGCCTTGCCGGCACTGACAACACTTTGCCCCAGCTGTCTCCCTCTGGACCTTCCTGGGGACTCCATGGGGTCTGCACTGCCCAGTGCAGGTGAGTGTCCTGCTGCACCTTGGGAGTGTTTTACCTTCTGTGTTCTCTGCCAGTGAGTGGATGCATGTGTTGGAGGAGGAATGCAGGAACGGGGCCTGTGGATGGACTCTGATGCCTGCGTCTGTGCTGCCTCCTGTGGGCCTCTTAGTCACGACCAGAGGCATGGATGACCAGGCTACCAACCTCCTCCAGGCCCAGGGGATGATTCTTCCTGCCTGTCTCATCTGAGACTGCTGAGTTCCACAGATCTTTGGGTGCTAAGGGGCAGCTCAGCCTAGACCTCCTGCCCTTTCCTGGGGTGTGGAGAGGTGTTTCTGCACTGGCTCTGCTGGTGTGGCCTCATTTCCTCAGCCTTGGGCCCAGGCCTGGTTGGACTCTTGGGACACATACCTAGGACCTAGTTCTTTCCTGTCAGTAGGAGCAGGTTCCGCTCCCCTGGGTTGCCCCACATCCATCGGTCTGATTACAGGCCCTGCCTTTTCCCCTGATGTGCTTACCCAATTCTTGACACCCCTCCTGCCAGGTCACTCAGCCTGGCTCCTGTTCCCCCTGAAGCTCCTTAGGCTGTCTGTCCGGGGGCTGGGGAGCATCTCAAGGGCAGTTTCATGGCCTGACTGGTGCAAGCTCCCTGGACAAGCACATGATGCCAGAAGGGGGTCATGGCCCACGTCTGCCTTGGGTCTCCCCCACTGGACCTGGGGCCTGGTTTTCCTAATTCCTGGATGAAGAAAGCTGTCTCCACTGGGACTGGCTTCCAGGGAGGCATCTCTTCAGGGCTCAGGGGCCTGGGATGACATCATCAGCCTCACCCTCACCTCCACTGGGAGAGGTCAGTGTGAGCTCCATTCCAGGCTTGTGAATGGATCCTAAGAAGAGTCTCAGAAAAGCCAATTTTTTTTGTTCTAATGTGTGCTTTTTGGCACATAAGCAGAACACATGTCCATAGGAAGAAACTTGAGTAACTCCCTGTGCCTCAGTTTCCTCATCTGTCACATAGGGATAATTGTACCTGTAATGTCCACTTTGCAGGGTTATCAAATGAGGCAGTGATATAAAAATACTTTGAAAATATATTGTGCTATTTGGGGTAAGTAAGGTGCTATTATGCCAGGCCATATAGGAGAGGCTTGGTGAACAACAGGTATAGATAAGTGCTTGATCATTGATTGAAAAGTTGTCATTATGTGTGTCAGAAACAGCTCTATTTTTCTGTCACAAGGTTGACTAACCTCTTGCCAAGGAAGTTAGATTGCATTTGGTTGATGTGTTTATATTCTGCCATGTTACAAAAGTGATTTAAGCTGGTGGGATGTGATAAAGGGAATTTCAGCATCATATAAGGGATAGATCAAAGTTCAATTGTGCATTCGCTTATCACCTCAGTAAGTATTAGTTGAGCACCTAGTTTGTACCAGGCCCCAGGGATGTATGTGATTTCTGCTCAAAGGGGATCCTGGTCCCAAAGAAAAGACAGAAAAGAAACAGATGAGTCATAACACAGTGGGGAAAATGCCATGATGTATGAAGATTTGGGTAGCATGGAGGAGAGAAGAATTAACTCAGTGTTGGTAGGGGTGTGGGGAGGAGGGTCAGAGACAGATGCAGAGTACACAGTGCCTGGCTGGATCAGGAAGAAAAAGAAGGACTTGACTGGCAAAGAGCATTCCCGGCAGAGGCAGGAAGTGCATGATGTCACGTCATGTCACCCAAGTAATCCGATGCACTGAATGTTGTATCTCTCAGTGGGCCTCAGGTCCTCATCTGTAGAATGGGGATTATGACAGTACAAACTTCATAGTTTATAGTGAGAAATGGATTGATGTAGGTAAAGCATGTACAACAGTTCCTGGCACGTGGTAACAGCCCAATAAATGTTTTTTTTGCTATTATTTGTTCTTGTTATTGATTGTTTGCTGTTAGTATGTATTCCAGTCCCTGTGCTGGGTCCTGTGGAGGCAGATGTGGATGGTCCATTCTGGGTCCTTGAGGGCTCACAGCCCAGCTGAGGAGTCAGGCACTCGTGATAGCAGTCGTCACAGTGGGTACCCACCCAGTGCCAGCTCTGCAGTGTGCTAAGTACGTCACACATTCTTTGTGTAAACTGTTTATTAAAATATAACACATATTAACAAAGTCCACAGGGGCGCCTGGGTGGCTCAGCCCATGAACATTCGACTCTTGACTTCTGCTCAGGTCATGATCTCACGGTTTGGGAGTTTGAGCCTGGCGTTGGGCTCTGTGCTAACAGCACAGAGCATGCATGGGATTCTCTCTCTCCCTCTTTCTCTCTGCCCCTCCCCTGCTCCTGCTTTCTTTCTCTCTATCTCTCAAAATAAATAAATAAACTTTAAAAAGTCTGCAAATCATAAATATTTTTCATTTGTTATTAGTCCTCACAACACTATAAGGTAGATTTTATTAATTTTTTAGGCGGAAGCATTTAAAAATTTTTAAGTTTTTAATTGTGGCTATATATATATATATATATATAATTTACCATCTATGTGTATTGTTCAGTTGTGTTAAATATGTGCTCATTGTTGCGCAACCAATCTTCAGAACTCTGTCTTTTTTAAAAGTTTATTTATTTATTTATTTGAGAGAGAGAGAGAGAGAGAGAGAGAACCAGCACGAGAGAGGAAGAGAGAGATGGAGAGAGAATCCCAAGCAGGCTCCACACTGTCAGCACGGAGCCCAATGTGGGGCTTGAACCCACAAACTGTGAGAACATGACCTGAACTGAAATCAGGAGTTGAACACTTAACTGACTGAGACACCCAGGTGCCCGTGACTCTTTTTATATTGCAGCTGAAACCCTAACCCAATAAACGCTAACTCTTCATTATTCCTCCCTGAGGCCCTGGCAGCCACCATTCTGTTTTCTGTCTCTATGAATTTGACTACTCTAGAGACCTCATATAAGTGGAATCAAACAGCATTTGTCTTTTTGTGTCTGGTCTATTTCATGCAGCATCACGTCTCCAAGGTTCATCCATGTTGTAGCATGTGTGAGAATTACCTTCCTTTTTAAAGGCTGATAATACTCCATTTTAAGTATATACTACATTTTATTTATTCACTCATCCTTGGATGGACACCGGCTTGTTTCTACTTTTTGGCAGTTGTAAATAATGCTGCTGTGATCATGGGTGTATAAATATCTATTTGAAACCCTGATTTCAATTATTTTGGGTATAGACCCAGAAGTGGAATTACTGGATCACGTAGTAATTCTGTCTTTAACTTTTTGAGGAGCCATCGCACTGTTCTCCACAGCAGCTGCACTATTTTACATTCCCACCAACAGTGCACAAGGGTCTCAATTTCTCCACACCCTCACTATCACTTGGGTCTGAGGTGGTACCTCATTGTGGCTTTGTATATCTTCCTTGGAGAAATGTCTTCTAGTCCTTTGCCCATCTTTCAATCAGGGTAATTTTGTTGTTGAATTGTAGAAGTTCTTTAGATATTTTGGATATTAACCCCTTGTCAGATAAATGATTTGCAAATATTTTCCCCCATTCCATAGGCTGCAGGTAGACTCTATTTTAATCTCTTCCTAATAATTGAGGTAACTAAGTCACAGAGAGTGTAATTAACCCAAAGTCACACAGCTATAAAGTTAACAATATAATGGAGCCCAAAGAGGTATGGAAACATGAAGGAGAGGGTGCTAATCTCATCGACTTCCCCCAGGAGGTGATGATGACCTGGAGAGGCACAATGTAAATATCTGTTGAATGCATGAAGGAAGCAGAGAGATTTCTCAGCAGAGTCATGTTCTTGTCAGGTCATGTTCTGGTGCATGATTCTCTGGGCCATGACATTTCTGCACTGGGAAACTCTGAGTGAACTGCCTCACCTTCCTGGCTGTCTACTTCCGTGTCTGTAGACTGGGTGGGTTGTGTGCACCACCTTCCTGATAGGCATTTTCCAAGGCTCTTTGTGCTTTGTGTTTTGTAACAAGAGAGATGTACCACAAATCTTCAGTGTTGGAAGCCAGTTAATCTGAGTGGCATCTTGTTGTGGAAGGGGGGTGTTCCTCCTGAAATCCTGGGGGAATTGGCCACCTTCTCTTCTCCCCTTGGACACAAAGGTTTTCTGGCTTCTCAAAGAATCTCTTCTCCCCCACCTGACTCCTACAGAATTGGGTTCCTCTTCAGTCCAGGCTTCTGGGGTCAGAGGTACACAATCACCCCAGAGAGGGCTGAAGGGTCCCTGCTCTGTTTATGAAGTGACTCAGTGCCTCCCACATGCAGAGGGACCCCAAGCCAGCCTCCGTGTCCCAGAGCACAGTGCACCCTCAGCTCCCAGAGCAAGAGAGCTTGGAAGGGCTGTGGGCAGCTGGAGAGAGCTTGAGAGAGCAGCGCACATCCCATAGAGTCCAACCACGCACAAACATCAGCAATCATAGAAACAGTCCAGCCTTCACTGCTAAAATCCAGCAGCTAAGACAAATGTTCTTAACCTCTTAGGGGTCTTGGGCCCTTTCAAGAATCTGATGAAAGCCATAGAGAAATGTGCTTATTGATGCAAACACTCAAAATTATGCTTTCAGCTCCAATTATATTTCAGAGATGCACAGACAGGCCACAATGCATAAGATTAGCAGCAGCAACAGTGAGGGGGACTCAGGAGTGGGCATCCTGGTTGGCCAAGCCAGAGGATACCAGGGGCCCACCAAAGGAGTCCTCACCATGGCCTCTTCTGGTCTCTCCTGCTGGGCGCTAGTGCCTAGCAAGTGCCTTCCTCTTTCCACTACCCACCGCCCCCACCTCCACCTCTCATCAGAAACTTTCATTCTGTGCAGTGATTGCCCCATTTACCTGATTGGGAAACCAGAGGCTGTGGCAACCCAGGAAGGGAGCAGCTGCCTCTGCATGGCCCTGGCAGCTGGCCAAAGCCTGGCTGCTATAAAAGGGAGCCGACACTCAGCCCTGCATGTCTTCTGTCAACTCTGTTTCAGGGAGACCTGGTAAGTAGGACTGCCTCGGTTGGCTCCATGCTTTGAGGCTGGGTCCCCACAGGAGAGAGGGCTGGAAGTGGAGCTGCCTTTTCTATGAGAGGGGAGAGAAATATCAGGGAGGTCTGGAGCTCGATCCAGAGCTCCTGGAGGAAGTTGGTGAGATAGGGATAGAGACGGAACAGTCCTCTGGCACTCTTGGTTGGGTGAGGGCACCGGGAGAGCTGGCAGGCGCTGTGTGTGGACCCTCCCCCTCCCACAGCCCTTCCTTCCCATCAGCACAGCCATCCACTGGGTTACCTAAATGGTGCAGACCAGGACAAAGCCATCAGCTGGGGGTAATGAGTGTCCCCCTAGTCTTCACTCTGCTGGAGGCAGAGGCACCCTCCCCACCCTGGGATTCCCCATGTGTTCTGTGTTCCAGGTGGGGCAGATCCTTGGGCACCATGCTGACGGAACTGGAGACTGCTATAAACTCCCTCATTGACGTTTACCACAAATACTCCTTGGAGAAGGGGAATTACCATGCCCTCTACAGGGATGATTTGAAGAAATTGTTAGAGACAGAGTGTCCTCAGTACATGAAGGTGAGGAGGGGCTGGGTGTGGTCAGGGTTCTGCCCGGCTGATGAAGCCCTAGGCACTGGTCCTCCACACCACTCTATGTAGACAGCTGTGCCTCAGCTCTTTTCAAAGTCTTTACACTCTGTCCTCTTTCTCCTTCTTCTTTACAGAAAAAGGATGCAGACACCTGGTTCAAAGAGTTGGATGTCAATAGTGATGGTGCAATTAACTTTGAAGAGTTCCTCATACTGGTGATAAAGGTGGGTGTGGCAACCCATGAAGATATCCACCAAGAGTAGCAGAGCCCTGGGCCCTGGGGCTGGGCCCTGGACCTGTCCTTGCAAAATAATAAAGTAGTTGATACCTCAGGCCTTTTTTGGTGTCTTGCCTTTCTCTTGTGGGATGAGGTTCCTAGTGGGTGGAGGGAGGGCTGGAAAACCCAAAGGAACTAAACCAAACCTCTATTGTCCCCACTTCCCGTCTCTCACAAACCTTCAGTGCTTTCCACTCATCTGGTTTCCTCCCCATGTTCTCCCCAAACTATTCTCATCTCATCTAATCCCATGGTCCAGAGAAATTAGTTCTAGAACTCAAGGATTCTGAAAAGCCCGTGATACTTGTAGCTGATGATTTTCTTAATTGTTCCCAAATGGGTGATATGGGAATAGAGTGATGTAGGGAAAACTCACCCTGCTTTCCAAACTAAAATTTAATATTGAGAAAAATATCTTAGATGTGACTCTTGAGAAATTAGGGAGGTAGTAGAAGTGTGTGTGTGTGTGTGTGTGTGAGAGAGAGAGAGAGAGAGAGAGAGAGAGAGAGAGACTGATTCTGTGTGTGGTGTGATGGTAGGTGGTTGTTCAGGGTCTTACATTAAGTAACACTAACAGTTCCCTTGTCCCACACTTGTAATTTCTCCTTGGAAATTTTTGAAGCTTTCCTTCTTGTTCTGCTCCCAGCCTCCCAATGTGATGAAATAAAGAAACAGACAAATAGGCCAATGTATTCCTAAAACTCAACTCAAAGAATAGGGTGCTGCCCTGGAGGGGGGGCGGTGAATGCTCTGCTGATCAGAGAATATCTACAATAACCTCCCAACCATCACTCTGGATTTTCCAAGGGTCTGGTAAAATGGGAAGGCCAGCAATGAATGGGTGCCTTTCACCAGAACCCAACCCCAAGCTGAATTTCCAGGCTATGCCTTGGGAAATTTTCTTCTGTGTCCACTTAGGTGATGGGGGAGTAGTATTAGTGATGGAGAAGGGGGTAGGGTGCTGCCATGAGAATCTGTAAGTCAGAGTTCTTAACTTGGTCTACTATGCATCTCTGAAATATAATTGGAGCTGAAAGCATAATTTTGAGTGTTTGCATCAATAAGCACATTTCTCCATGGCTTTCATCAGATTCTTGAAAGGGCCCAAGACCCCTAAGAGGTTAAGAACACTTGTCTTAGCTGCTGGATTTTAGCAGTGAAGGCTGGACTGTTTCTATGATTGCTGATGTTTGTGCGTGGTTGGACTCTGTGGGATGTGCGCTGCTCTCTCAAGCTCTCTCCAGCTGCCCACAGCCCTTCCAAGCTCTCTTGCTCTGGGAGCTGAGGGTGCACTGTGCTCTGCGACATGGAGGCTGACTTGGGGTCCCTCTGCATGTGGGAGGCACTGAGTCGCTTCATAAACAGAGCAGGGACCCTTCAGCCCTCTCTGGGGTGATTGTGTACCTCTGACCCCAGCAGCCTGGGCTGAAGAGGAACTCAACTCTGTGGGGGTCAGGTGGGGGAGGAGAGATTCTTTGAGAAGCCAGAAGACCTTTGTGTCCAAGGGGAGAAGAGAAGGTGGCCAATTCCCCCAGGATTTCAGGAGGAACACCACCCCCCTTCCACAACAAGATGCCACTCAGATTAACTGGCTTCTAATGCTGAAGATTATTTATTGCAGATCACTGGGCTTTTTGTTTGTAGTAAACTTTTTTAAATTTTTTTTTCAACGTTTATTTATTTTTGGGACAGAGAGAGACAGAGCATGAACGGGGGAGGGGCAGAGAGAGAGGGAGACACAGAATTGGAAACAGGCTCCAGGCTCTGAGCCATCAGCCCAGAGCCCGACGCGGGGCTCGAACTCCCGGACCGCGAGATCGTGACCTGGCTGAAGTCGGACGCTTAACCGACTGCGCCACCCAGGCGCCCCATGTAGTAAACTTTAATCACATAACACAAATGAGTAGGAAAAGGTTAGCTTAAACTTGTATCCATCAACCAAAGCTTTAATTACTAGTCAGCTTTATTATCAGCTAACATATTCGTGAAAATGGTTGGCGGCCAGGAGAAAATTAATACTGGGGCTTAAGGAGACCTTGTGTACTGTTGGTGGGAATGCAAACTGGTGCAGCCACTATGGAAACAGTATGGAAGTTCCTCTAAAGTTAGAAATAGAAATACCATGCGATCCAGTGATTCCACTACTGAGCATTTACCCAAAGAAAACTAAAACACTAATTAAAAAAGATATATGCATCTGTATGTTTATTGCAGCATTATTTACAATAGCCACAGTATGGAAGCAGCTCAAGTGTCCATCAATAGATGAATGGATAAAGACTATGTGGCATACACACACACACACACACACACACACACACACACACACACAATGGAGTATTATTCAGTCACGAAAAAGAATGAGATCGTGCCGTTTGCAACAATATGGATGGATCTAGAGGGTATAATAAGTGAAATAAGTCAGACACAGAAATATATCATATGATTTCATTTATATGTGGATTCCAAAAAACAAAACAAATGAATACACAAGAAAAAGAAACAGACCCATAAATACAGAGAACAAACTTGTGGTTGCCAGATAGGGATGGGCACAATAGGTCAAGGGGAGGGGACATTCAGGCTGCTAGTTATGGAATGAATAAGTAATGGTAATAAAAGCATGGGGAATACAGTCCATAGTATTATAGTAACATTGTATGGTGACAGATGGTGGCTACAGTTGTGAGCACAGCACAAATACAGAGATGTTGAATCACTACGTTGTACACCTGACACTAAAGTGACATTGTGTGTCAACTATACTTCAATGAAAAATTAATTACAAATAATAAAAGATTGGAATGCAAATGGGATGAAGGGATATATCATTGCACACTAAGATGGGTTTCTGCTGGGTAAGTGGGAAGGAAGCCTCAGGGACAAGGTTGCTTCCTTCTTAGGTCCTTGAAGGACAGCTTTATCCAACCCCAAAGCAAGTGGTTCCGCCTTGTCAGGAGTGCGAATGCCCTCTCTGCATTGCAGAAATGGAGATGATGTAGTTCTGAGAGGTACTTTAAAGGTGAATTGCTGGCCCAAACGTGGCCCAGGCAAAAGAAGATGGGACAGGTTTACAGGGTTCACCAAGCTCTACACCAGGATTCACTCAGCATTTAGGAAACATAATGGGAGAGTGCACAAAATGGGAGAGAAATTCGATTTGCCTCATGATCATCCACATTGGTGGTGGCAGTGGTGTGCATGTGTGTGTCTGAGTCAGGGTGGGGAAGACATATCCCAGTACCTTTAATTCGCTGTTAATGGATTGTTAGAATCTCTGTTAACGGATTCCTTGGGCAGAAATTTACCATTATTAATCATTTGCATTTATCTGAAAGCCCAACGTGTCTGCTTTTCTAAGCCAGCTTGGTGAGAGCATGGGGAAGGTGGCCCAGAGTGCCCTTTGGAGTTTCACCATAAGTGATGGGCCACTGGTTGTGAAGAATCACATTGACACAGAGCTGTCAACAGTTGATACCTGAGCTCATGGTTGGGCAGGGGAGGTGGCCCAGCTGGCACTGGCATCCTGGAGAAAGAGGTGGAGGTGATGGAGGCAGTCCTGGGAAGCTTATGACTAATAAGCAAATTGTGCCCATGACAGGAATCACTGGACAGAGTCAGACAGGGCTTGTAGCCCAGAGAAAGGTGATTTGGTTTCCTGTTTCCCCAGTGACAAAAGAAGAACAAGGTAGTGGGAAGTTGAGAAATAAGTTGTTTAGCAGGAAACCTCATGCAATGTTTGAGTCCACCAAGGAGACCTTGGCTCACCGATTGAGGCAGATCCGGCCGCTGAGATTTCCGGGCTATAAGGGTGACCTGTCTGAAATCTGCTTCTCTACTCATGTTCTCCACCCAAGGCTCCTGACTTTAGCCAAATTCCTCATGTTTGTGACAAAATTCCTAAAGGGAGTGGAGAGGATCTGGAATTGGGCAGTTGGTTATCTAGCATCTGAACAAAAGAGATTATTCCAATGGAAAAGATTTCCCCATGCCTCCCTCCACTTGGGAGGGTCCAGATACTAGCCTTTTCTCTGGCCCCCTGATCTGGGGAATTCAGTCTAAATTAAAATGGGGTGAAGAGGGCATGGAAAGCTACCAACACTTACTGGGTTCCTGTTGGGTGTCAGTGTGAAGGGAAAAAGTCATCTTGAACCTGGAAAAGACAAAATGGTGGTTGCTGAAATCTTTGATCTCATGCTACAGTCTCTCTGAACAGAAGTAAGATCTTACTCCTTGTTAATCTTCCATCAACTGACACTTTTGGAAAATGTAACATGGTCAGCACAGTATATTTGCTTAATGGATAAAGCTTGACGTGGTGCTATGATTTCATAGTCTAGTAGAGATGTTAAGCCCCTGTCATGGTTTTTCACCCCATTGAAAGTTGAGTCCTCTAACTGAAGAGTCTTACTTAGGCATTCCTTTCCTGACTGTATATAATCTCCAATACTCTTCAAATCAGCTTTTAAAACTCTTTGCTGATTCTCTCATTAATGAATTAAAACAAGAATTTTGACATGCACCTGATATATTTGCTGATAATTGTGGTTTTCAGCACTAGACTTTATGATAGTTTATTTCATTCATGTCTTGTAACAACGTCTTGAGAGGTAATTACTAGTTCCATTTTACATATGAGGAGATTCAGAGAAGTTAAGAACATGACAAAACTTATTAACTTGGCAAGTGGCAGAGCTTGGATCCCTGAATGTCTGCAGGGAAGAAACACTGGTTAAGACCCAGAAATGCTCTTTTCTAGTGGGCTTCCACCCTGAGATTGCAGAAGGCCAGCCTTTCCTCTGCTCTCTGGCCTCTTTGCTGCCAGGTCTCTGCTATCCAGGGTTGACACAGCAGGTGTCAGAATGAGCTTTTCACTTGGGCCCCTCTCCTTTGTCCAGGACATCACCAGGCATGCCTCAGGGCCTGAATTACCTGTTTTTTTAAATTTTTAAGTTTTAATTTTTTTATTTTCTGGTGTCAGCAATCCTCCAGACATCAACAATAGAATAAGAGGATTAGCATCTTGATCTCCCGAAGTATTTAGGGGTTGTTCCACTGATAATTCTCCCTTCCTCCTGGGTTGGGTAGCCTTTTCCCCAGTCTTAGGGGCTGTGGAAGTTCCCATGTGAATAATTCTCTGATTTGCAAAATCACAGTCTGGACTGGCTGCTCAGGTCAGGGTGTAGACTTTCAGCAACTCTTTCCAATGATCTGTAGCCATCCTCTTTTCAGTGGACAGGAGCCTTTTCTTCTTTCTCCTTAATAGGCCTGTTTAACAGCAGAAATCATGGAGTTATCCTGCAGCCAATACAGGATAAAATAACCAATACCCATACAGAGGCTCCTCATTGACCTAGTCCCAGCAAAGACTCCATCCATTTCAGCTTCCTCAGCATCTTGTTTAGCTATGGCACATTTTTTAACCCTGTGCTTTCTAGAGCAAAATATCTAACCAAAATAGTATGCTCTGGGTTTCTTTTCTGCTTTGGTTCTAGAATCCTCCGTGATTAAGTGCATCTATTAAGACTGAATCATTAATATCATACTTAATGGAAAAATATTAGACATTTCTCTCTTTTTAAAAATGTTTACTTTTTTATTTTGGGAGAGAGAGAGAGAGAGCGAGCATGTGCATGAGTGTGTGTGAGCAGGGGAGGGGCAGGGAGAGGGAGAAAGAGAATTCTGCTGTCAACACAGAGCCCAACCAGAGGCTTGATCTCAAAAACAGTGAGATCATGACCTGAGTCAAAATCAAGAGTTGGATGTTTAACTGACTGAGCCACCCATGCACCCCTAGACATTTTTCTTTAATGCCAGGAATAATACAGGATGCCCCATTACCACTGTATTGAATAATTGTATTGGAGGCCTTAGCCAGCATTATAAGACAAGAAAACATATATGAGCAGCAATGTGAACTCTGGAGGCACTGGAGGCATGAAGTAAATGAATACCTTGCAGAGCACTCCTGCTTATGCATTTCATTGCCTCCTTCATTTCTCCTTCTGAATAACGTTACTCTTGCAGAACTTTTAGTCATGTGCTCCAGCCAAGTTGGACTTAGTTCTTCTCCTGAGCCCATCAGTGTCATTACTGGAAAACACACTCACTTGCTGGTATGTTTTTGTTTTCTCTGCAGGCTAAAGAGCCTTTTCCCCAGCCTGCATTTGGAACTCCCAGGCTAGGAGCAGCATAGGTGGTGCCATACTCTAGAGCTCTGGAGACATTCTTACTCTTGAGTCCCCTCCTCTAGGAAAAGGTTCAGAAATTTAGAAATTCACAGTCTGAGGTTGTGACCTCAAAATTCATTTCTGAAGCACCTCCCCTTTCTGTTATCTAACCTGGGTCTCACAGAGAATTAACTTTTCAACAAATTCAGAAAATGCTTTGCTTGTCTTCTTTTCCCTCCAGAGTATTTTGCCAAGTACTCTGTGCTGTCCAAGGGTTTGAAGGTATCTTGTAGGACTCCTTTAATCTCAGCCCACCCCAGCACTGGCATTTGATAGTCAATGTCACATTCATCTCCATAAACCAAACTTTTGACACAATTGCAGCTACTGTCTAAAAAAGCTGTTGGCTCCAATTCCAGGGGAGTCAATTGACCCATGAGACAGGTGGGAGTCTTCCCAGGAACTGCCACAGGTATGACTTGATGAATCAATGACAATGGTGTATTTTTAATTTTCCCACTTAGTTGCTCATGCTCCCACAACCCCCCTTTATAAAAAAATGTTTATTTGGCTATTTTGAGAGGGAGAGACAGAGCTAGCAAGGAGGGGCAGAGACCAAATGAGAGGGAGAGAATCCTAAGCAGGCTCCACACTGACAGCACAGACCCTTATGCAAGGCTCAATCCCACAAGCCGTGAGATCATTTTTTTTTTTAAAGATGTATTTATTATTTTTTATTTATTTATTTATTTTTTTTATATGAAGTTTATTGACAAATTGGTTTCCATACGACACCCAGTGCTCATCCCAAAAGGTGCCCTCCTCAATACCCATCACCCACCCTCCCCTCCCTCCCACCCCCCATCAACCCTCAGTTTGTTCTCAGTTTTTAACAGTCTCTTATGCTTTGGCTCTCTCCCACTCTAACGTCCTTTTTTTTTTTTTTTTAACTTCCCCTCCCCCATGGGTTCCTGTTAAGTTTCTCAGGATCCACATAAGAGTGAAACCATATGGTATCTGTCTTTCTCTGTATGGCTTATTTCACTTAGCATCACACTCTCCAGTTCCATCCACGTTGCTACAAAAGGCCATATTTCATTTTTTCTCATTGCCACGTAGTATTCCATTGTGTATATAAACCACAATTTCTTTATCCATTCATCAGTTGATGGACATTTAGGCTCTTTCCATAATTTGGCTATTGTTGAGAGTGCTGCTATGAACATTGGGGTACAAGTGCCCCTATGCATCAGTACTCCTGTATCCCTTGGGTAGATTCCTAGCAGTGCTATTGCTGGGTCATAGGGTAGGTCTATTTTTAATTTTCTGAGGAACCTCCACACTGCTTTCCAGAGCGGCTGCACCAATTTGCATTCCCACCAACAGTGCAAGAGGGTTCCCGTTTCTCCACATCCTCGCCAGCATCTATAGTCTCCTGATTTGTTCATTTTGGCCACTCTGACTGGCGTGAGGTGATACCTGAGTGTGGTTTTGATTTGTATTTCCCTGATAAGGAGCGACGCTGAACATCTTTTCATGTGCCTGTTGGCCATCTGGATGTCTTCTTTAGAGAAGTGTCTATTCATGTTTTCTGCCCATTTCTTCACTGGGTTATTTGTTTTTCGGGTGTGGAGTTTGGTGAGCTCTTTATAGATTTTAGATACTAGCCCTTTGTCCGATATGTCATTTGCAAATATCTTTTCCCATTCCGTTGGTTGCCTTTTAGTTTTGTTGGTTGTTTCCTTTGCTGTGCAGAAGCTTTTTATCTTCATAAGGTCCCAGTAATTCACTTTTGCTTTTAATTCCCTTGCCTTTGGGGATGTGTCGAGTAAGAGATTGCTACGGCTGAGGTCAGAGAGGTCTTTTCCTGCTTTCTCCTCTAAGGTTCTGATGGTTTCCTGTCTCACATTTAGGTCCTTTATCCATTTTGAGTTTATTTTTGTAAATGGTGTGAGAAGCCGTGAGATCATTGAAATCGAGAATTGGAGGCTTAACTGACCAAGCCACCCAGAAACCCCTCCCACATCCCCTTTTAGGAGGATGCCTGGCATCTCCTTTTTGTTTTGTTTTTTTTTTTTTTTAATTTTTTTCAACGTTTTTTATTTATTTTGGGACAGAGAGAGACAGAGCATGAACGGGGAGGGGCAGAGAGAAGGGGAGACACAGAATCGGAAACAGGCTCCAGGCTCTGAGCCATCAGCCCAGAGCCTGACGCGGGGCTCGAACTCACGGACCGCGAGATCGCGACCTGGCTGAAGTTGGACGCTCAACCAACTGTGCCACCCAGGCGCCCCTCCTTTTTGAACCAAGTGCTCACTCAGACCCATGGGGCTCTGGGATCAATTCTGCCCTCATGACTGGTGGACAGACAGCAGCAGCCTCTTTTGAGGTTGCTTCTTTTTGCTTTAAGAGCTGGTGTTGTAGGTCAGTTTGCACAATTCCATAGATGATATTTCTTTATCACCCTTCTGGGAAACCCTCTATAAAGCCCAGGCTTGGTGGTGCTCTTTGCTGGCAAACAAATTCTGTTCCTATTCTGATGATTCAGCATTGTTACCCAAAGCACACAGGAAGTTTGGAAGAGTTTCCTTCAGCAGCTCTTATTGTCCCTGTGTCTCCTTTGTCCCTGGCATTCCTCTCTCCCTTTCCCTCATGGTAATTTGACTTCAGGAAACTTTTCCAGCCTTAGGATCTGGATGGGGTAAATATCTTACCCCATATGTCTTGCCTCATATCACCAGGAGATTCCACTCCCTACCCCAAATTGACCAAAGACACTGATGGCTAACTAAGTGTGCACTGGAGGTCAGAGGCCAGGCATCCCAACACCATTGCCCAACAGAGCAAAAGAAAACTGCTTCAAGATAGCTCTTTGCCTTGCCTATTCTGAAAAAATGTGCTGCAATTTTCTCATAAAAAAAATTCCCAGCTGGTCAAGCATCTGCTTATATCTGCTAATAGAGGGTCTCTGTTTTGAATCCTCCTTGTCATAAAATGTCTTTGCAGTCTTGTTAAAACCCAAACCCAAAGCCAAAAAGCAGTTTAAAAAAAAACATTTTTTGAACGTTTATTTATTTTTGAGACAGAGAGAGACAGAGCATGAATGGGGGAGTGTCAGAGGGAGAGGGAGACACAGAATCTGAAACAGGCTCCAGGCTCTGAGCTGTCAGCACAGAGCCTGACGTGGGGCTCGAACTCACGGACTGCAAGATCACGACCTGAGCTGAAGTCGGAAGCTTAACTGACTGAGCCACCCAGGCACCCTACAAAAAGCAGTTTTATTGACATATTGTTCACATAACCACAGAATTCATCAATTTAAAGTGTTATGTGGCCCTTTTAAGAGAATAATCAGTTCCTTCCAAAATCTGTTCCCTAAGAGCAAGAAATGGAGTGCCTTGGGGTTCCTGGATGGCTCAGTTGGCATACCATGCGACTCTTGATCTCAAGGTTGTGAGTTTGAGCCCCACATTGGGTGTAGAGACTACTAAAAAAAATAAGCTTAAAAAATGGTGTGCCTTACTGAAAACCAGTTCATAGTGAGGGTGTATTCTCCTGGGGACCCCAAGGAACTCTGCAAGGTTTCCTGCCATCTCCTGCAGGGCAGCAATTGCTTGTGTTTACATACAACCCCCAACACCTGCCCTGTCTGGGCTCCCACTCAGTCTGGAGGAGTCTCTGATGGGCCCAGCTGCCCGGGGAGGGCGTGGATGACTCCTGGCACAGGCTTTGAGCTAGGAGTGTGGTGACTGGGACTCACACACGGTGCAAGTCTTCACCTACACCATCTCATCCGCAGGGTTATGGACTTCCCCAGTTCTGGGGCTCTCACAGGCTGGGAAGGGATGCCCCTTGATCCCTGCTAAGGAAACCTTTTTTCTTTTCCTTGTTCTTTGCAGTGGGATACAGGCTGGGGGAGTGGACACCTCCACTGACTTCCTTTGGGGTGGCCATGTGACCTGAGTTTTCATCACCTTCCCCTAGTGTTTGTTTCTGCAGCTGGGTGCAGGAGTAGGTCCTCATATTAACTAAGCTTACTCCTTGTGTGAGGGGGAGCTCCACACACTCATCTTCTGTGCACATGAGCTTTAGTCTCTGGAATGCTAAAGAAAGAATGGGCTCATGGCACCAGAAAATGGCCACCTTCCCCACAGGTAAAGTGAAAGGGTGGTTGTTTTTGTTTTTTCAAGGCCCTTAGAGGTTGTCTCATAAACAGTGCCTTCTTGGACCTTCAGAGCTTTAGAAGTTCCAACTGGATTGATCTTCTGAGTGGAATGCAAGCCCCAGCTTGGTGCCCTGGCCTGAGCAGGAGCCTTAGCCACTTTCTTACATGAAGTGTGTCTCTCCTCTTTTCCCTCTTGCAACGGACCAGAGTCTTCTCCTCCCCTTCTGGGATTAGCCTCAGGAACTTCGGTAAGCTGGAATCCCTCAGTGCTGAGTACTTTGTGAAAAGTTGGCCCCACCATGACTGGGCCTGGTCCAGACTGCCTTGTGCCCCATTAGGCTTTCTCCACATGAAGCCCATGAAGGTCCTGTGAGGTGACTTATGACCTCTTTCCATTTCTCCTTTTCTCTGATGTCTGCCACTCTTACAATTTTCAGCCTTGTTCCCAATCCTGTCTAGAACTCCTGCTCCTGGGGCAGTAATGTCAAGACCTGTCAACCACACTCCTTCCTGGCACCTCACTGGCCCCAACACCTGCCCTGGGGAGTTTCTCGGAGTCATAAGGTGGCTTCATTCCTGGCAGTCCCGCCCACCCCACCCAGGCACTGTGGGACAGCCCCTCTCTTCTCCAGGAAGAGATTCAGCAGCTTAAGAAATTTGGTCTAAGATGCAGAAACTAAAAAATTATTCTTAAATATTTTTTAAAAATGTGTATTTATTTTTGAGAGAGAGAGAAAAAGAGTGTGAGTGAGGGAGGGGCAGAGAGAGAGGGAGACACAGAATCCGAAGCAGGCTCCAGGCTCTGAGCTGTCAGCACAGAGCCTGACATGGGGCTCAAATCCACAAACCGTGAGATGATGACCTGAGCTGAAGTCAGATGCTTAACCAACTGAGCCACCTAGGCGCCCCTAAAAAATCACGTTTGAAGCACACCTGACCACTCTTGCTAGCTCATCTTGGGCTCTCAGATAATTAACTTCTGTAGCAAAACAACAATTCTTTATTTCCCTCCTCTGCTTTCTGGAATATTTTGCCAGTCAATAGATGCTTGTCCAGAGGACTAAAAGCATCCTATAGATTCACAGGTGCTTGTGTTTTATTTTGTTTTTTTAATGAACTTAGATGGTTCATATAGTCTTTTGTATGTCTCAAAATGATATGGAATGTAATAGCAAAGAAAGGGAAAGAAAACCAAATAAAAGTAAGCATCCAGGAGGAGCTCTTCCAGCAGCCTCATCTGCTTTGAGCGGTGTCCTTGAAGGAAGCAGTGCCATTGTTGTTCAATGGATGTCAAGTTATAGTTACCCAAGATAAAGAATCTCTAGACACCTGCTGGCCCACAGTTAACAACAGGGCATTGTGTACTTGAACATTTCTTAAGAGGGTAGATCTAATGTTAAGTGTTTTACCATGAAAACCAAAAAAAAAAAAAAAAACAAAAACAAAAACACCCCAAAAACACCCAAAAAACAAAGAGACTCAAGGAAACTTTTGGAGGTGATAGATATGTCTCTTACCTTGATTGTGGTCATGGTGTCATGGGTGTGTGCATATATCTGACCTCATCAAACTTTACACATTAAGCATGTGCAGTTTTGGGGGTATCAAGTATAACTTAGTAAAGGTGTAAAAAATAGAACTAATTTCACCTGAAAAAGAAAAAAAAAAAAAAAAGAAAGGCAGAATGGACCTTAGATAGACTCCACTACTTGATTTCCTACCAGGATCACAACCTTGTCCCAACATAAGCCATTGAATTCTGGAGGAGCAAGGAAACTGTGATGCTGAGTAAGCTGAATTGGATCCCAAATTACAATTGTGACATAATCCAACCTTCAGGATAAAAATACAACCACATGTGTCTCCAGCTCTTGTCTAGTTTCTCCTCTTGTGGCTTCCCCTACCCTTGAAAGTCCAAACATCCTAGGGGCATCCTTATTCCATTGTTGGAACAGCGCTGCTTCCACATGCTGAGGGGACAGGAAGCTGGGGTCTCACTCAGTTGTCCCTGTACAGCAGATTCTCAGGGCTGTAAGGTGTGGCTGCTGAAGCCAGTAGTGTAGTTTTAGGGAGGAGCCTGGTACTGCAGTGGTGGCCTGGGCCCATATCCACGCCTCAGTGGGGCCATGAGGGGCCCTGGAGCTCTGCTCCTTTCAGTTCATGTTGCCATGGTAATCGGGCTAACACAAAGAATGCAGGGGAGTCTGTGGTCACCAGACTTAAAGAGACTGCATTTTGGAGGCTTTGATAACCTCTCTTTCTCCTTTGATACTTTGGCTGTGGTCATCCTTGTCCAACCTGATACCTCTTTCTAACTGCTAATTTTGGAGATTGTGACAAGAAGATGGGGCAAGGTATGGAGGTATTGGTGTCTCACTTCCTGAAAACCTGGGGATTCTTTTTGAAAATTGACCCAGTGATTAGCTTTGCATCTTAGGACCACTTAGGGAGAGGTCTCCCTCTCCTTAGCCTTCTTCCCCCATCAATGTAAAATATCTTCTCTACGTTGACATTCTGCTTGTCAAAACAGGATAAATCTGGAAACTTACTTGTTCAAACAACAACGAAAACACTAATTTGAAAAGATATATGCCACCCTATGTTTATTGCAGTATTATTTACAATAGGCAAATATAGAAGCAACCTAAGTTTCCAGTGATAGATGAATGGATATTAATAAGATGTGATATATATTTACAATGAATATTATTCAGCCATAAAAAAGAATGAAATCTTGCCATTTGTGACAACAGTGATGGACCTAGAGGGTCTTAGGCCAAATGAAATAAGTCAAAGACAAATACCATAAGATTTCACTTGTATGTGAAATCTAAAAAACAAAGCAAGTTAACAAACAAAAACAGTCTTATAAATACAGAGAAGAAACTGGTGTTACTAGAGTGGGGGTGGGGGTGGGGTGGGGGAAATAAGGGAAATAAGAGGTACAAACTTCCAGTTATAAAATAAGTCTGGGCCCTTGGGTGGCTCAGTTGGTTAAGTGTCCGACTTCGGCTCAGGTCATGATCTCACAGTTCATGAGTTTGAGCCCCATGTCAGGCTCTCTGTTGACAGCTCAGAGCCTGGAGCCTGCTTCGGATTCTGTGTCTCCCTCTCTCCCTGCGCCTCCCCCACTCATGCCCTGTCTCTCTCTTTCTCTCAAAAATAAGTAAACATTAAAAAAATAAAAAAAGATAAGTCACAGGAATGAAAAGTACAGCATAGGGAATGTTGTCACTAATATTGTAATAATGTCATATGGTCATAGATGGTAACTATGCTGACTGTGTTGAACACTGAGTAATGTATAGAATTTTGGGATCACTGTGTTGTACATCTGAAATGGTATATGACAGATACACTTCAATTAAAATTAAAAATTTGCAAGCCCCCACTCCTGATATCCAGTAGACAGCTGTGCAAAAGTATGAAGACACAAATACCCAAAGTAGAAGTGTAAGGAAAAATGTTGTTTAATAAAAATAATTTCAAATTAAAAACAAAAAATAAGCAATGCTTCTGCTTCCCTGGCACTCTTGCCTCTGTCCCCGTCTTACCAGGGAGACTGCCCTGACTCTGACTCCCTCCATGGGGTGAGCACCATCCCCTGATTCCCCCTTGCCTGCCCAGCCAGTGGCTAGCAGATGCCAAGGTGAGGGAAGTGTTTGCCAGGTTCCCCTCTTTCCTTGCCATCGCTCAGGGGATGGAGCCCATGTGAGGCTCTCTCCCATCTCCAGAGACGGAATCCCTTTAGGCCCAGTGTCTTGCCCCATCCCCACCCTTTATTTTTGTTATTTTTAATTTTTGAGAGGGAGAGAGGGAGAGAGGGAGAGAGGGAGAGAGAGGGAGAATCCCAAGCAGGCTCCACGCTCAGCACAGAGCCTGATGTGGGGCTTGATCCCATGACCTTGGGATCATGACTTGAGCCAAAATCAGGAGTCAGATGCTCAACCAACTGGGCCATCCAGGTGCTCTGGAGTTCATTTCCCCTCTCAGAGATGGTAGCTGCATGGAAAGTGCCTCATGAGGGCAAGGCACTTCTATTTATTACTTCTACCCAAAGCCAGTCTCTGGGCTGACTTGGGCTCCAAACCCAGCTTGGTGGCTGCCATCCTGCTCCTTCTGGTCACCCCACCTTAAGCTCTGGGTGTGCTTCTTCCAACTTCTTGGGTGTGACTACAAGAGCCATTTGTGTTGTCATGAGTACTTTTTTGGGTAGTTTTAAGTTTTGATATCATTTTAATTTTATGTAATTTATTTTCATAATTCCAAATTCACAGACAAATTGCAAGCATATTATAAGAAACCCCCATACACACTTTCCTCAGATTTACCAGGTTGATTCACTGTTTCTTTATATCACAAAATTTGAAATTGTCATGATGTGTTTTACAGGATGTTTCCATCAGAGCACTTCAAGTGTAGGTCAAAGAGTTCAAATTCATGTTTTCACTATTAGTTAAAATTTTCTCGCATTGTGCTAGGTTTTCCAACATTGTCAAAGCATTTTGACTGACTTTACAGAGGGAGTTGCAAAAGTGAGTTTGTATCAATCTGGCCTAATATTTTTTTTGAAAAGTTTATTTCCTGTGTATTATGCTATTGCTTTTTGTACGTAAGTGACTCTAGATGAAGCAGTATTTGTTTTTTTTTTTTTTTCAACGTTTATTTATTTTTGGGACAGAGAGAGACAGAGCATGAACGGGGGAGGGGCAGAGAGAGAGGGAGACACAGAATCGGAAACAGGCTCCAGGCTCCGAGCCATCAGCCCAGAGCCTGACGCGGGGCTCGAACTCACGGACCGTGAGATCGTGACCTGGCTGAAGTCGGACGCTTAACCGACTGCGCCACCCAGGCGCCCCATAGATGAAGCAGTATTTGTAAAAAATTAATAGACTCAACTTTTTAAGGGAAGTTTTATGTTTACAGCAAAGTTGAGCAGGAAGTGTAGAGTTCCCATACACTCTCTCAACCCCCTCCTCCTCCAGTTCCTCCAGTTAACATCTTGCATTTGTGTTAGATTTCTTACAGTTGAGGAGCCAACGGGTGACACATTATTGTTAACTAAAGTGCATAGTTGACCTTAGGGTTCACTCTGTGTACATTCTATGGGGTCAGACAGATGTATGACGACATGTCTGTACAATCGTGTTATCATCTGCCTCAAACTATGCACAGAATAGTTTCCATGTTTTTCATCCTCCTTGGCTGCCCTGAGCATCAGCCTTCCTGTTCAGTCCTGCTCTTGAGGAGTTCCTGTTGAGTTGGCCAAGTCAGACACAGTCTTGGGGGGCCCCTGGGGCACCAAAGCCAGCACCAGGACACTCACCACAGAGCCAGAGGAAACATAACAGGGGCTTGGTCTTTTCCCCTTGGGGTTAATACTACCTTTTCACTGGGGCCCAGGTGGGAGGAGGGAGGAAGGTAAGACAGGTGAATTATTCTACATGCCAAGAACTGTGCCAAGGGCCTACTGTGTGTTGACTCCCTTGCCTTCCCTCAGGCATTGCTGGTGGCACAGATCTGGGCCTGTGCTTAGGCAGGTGGTAGGGAGGCTTCCTTGGAGTGGGTCTGGAGTGCAGGCTGCTACTGGGTCTCTTTGTCCTTCCCACAGCCCCAGTGGCTCGGCCCTCAGAAGGCTGGACTGCACCGGATGATCCACATCCCAGTTAGGTAGGTACAAGGGAAAACAAATGTAAAGGTCACACTTCACACTTCCGAAGCACTTTGTCACACATTTCCCTAGTTGAATCTTGTAACACCTCTGGCAATGGAAGAGGCAGTGAGATGGTTATGCAGATGAAGACACAGGCCCACAGAAGTCAAGAGCTCACACAGAGCTCTTCCCCAACACCTTTCCATAGCTTCCCATTGTGGCCTGCAAAGCAGCCCATCCCAGTGTGGAATCTGGGTCTCTAATCTTGGAGTGACTGGCGCTTAGCAACTGCCACACTGCCCCAGACTCCTCAACCACCTCCCACCCTTGGCCCCATCTGCAGTGAACTCCCTGTGTTATTATTTAGGAAGGTGTCTGAACCCAATTGTTTCCAAAGTGCAGGACAGCAGCCACAGAAATTGTGCTCCTCTGTCCCTGAATCCAGCTTGGCACTTTCCACACAGTGATTTGGGGGTGGGGGTGGGGTGCAGGGAGGAAAGAATTTTTGAAAGAGCTAATCAAGAATTGACTGTTGGGGTACCTGGGTGGATCAGTGGGTTAAGTGTCTGACTCTTGATTTCAGCTCAGGTCACGATCTTGCTGTTCATGGCGTTTTGTGCTGACAGTGCAGAGCCTGCTTGGGATTCTTTCTCTCTCTTTCTCTGTTCCTCCCCCACTTGTGCTCTCTCTCAAAATAGATAAATAAATTTTGGGGCACCTGGGTGGTGCAGTTGGTTAAGCCTCTGACTCTTGTTCTCGGCTCAGGTCATGATCTCATGGTTGGTGAGCTGGAGCCCTACATCAGGCTCTGCGCTGATGATGTGGAGACTGCTTGAAATTCTGTCTTTCCTTCTCCATACCCCTCCCTCACTTGTTCTCTCTCTCTCTCTCTGTCTCTAAATAAACCTAAAAAGCTTTTAAAATAAATAAATAAATAAATAAATAAATAAATAAATAAATCTTCAGAAAAAATTTGACTGTATTAGGCAAAAAACTGGAGGAAAAAGATCAGGGCCTTATATTTAAGATTGTGTAAATCTACCCCAAATTATATTTTTACCAAAAATATGAGTATGTATCATATTTTATAACAAAAAATCATACTCTGATTTAGGGGAAAAATCACATCAATGACAAAGGTTTTGAAAGCAGACAAATTTGGGTTTGACACCTCCCCTCTCTAAACTCATTTTCTTTCTCTGCAGAATGGGTGAGGACTTGGATAAAGCAGTATCTGGAATGACCAAAATGTGCTTACTTTTTAAAACATAGAGACTTAAGTTTTTTTTTTTTAATTTTTTTTTTCAACGTTTATTTATTTTTGGGACAGAGAGAGACAGAGCATGAATGGGGGAGGGGCAGAGAGAGAGGGAGACACAGAATCGGAAACAGGCTCCAGGCTCCGAGCCATCAGCCCAGAGCCTGACGCGGGGCTCGAACTCACGGACCGCGAGATCGTGACCTGGCTGAAGTCGGACGCTTAACCGACTGTGCCACCCAGGCGCCCCGAGACTTAAGTTTTTAAGAACAGTTTTTTATTTATGGAAAAATTGAGAAGATACTGTAGACAGTTTTCAAATACCTGCACACAGTTCCCCGTGATTAATATCTTATAATACTATGATACATTTGTAACAATTGATGAAACTTTATTGATACATTATTATTAACTAAGTTCCATACTGTATTAAGATTCCCTTAGTTTTAAGCCAGTGCCTTTTCTCTGCTCCAGAACTACATGTTCACTTGATTGTTTTTATTATCATTATTGTTTTTGTTGTAATAGGAACTCAGCAAACACCTCTCCCCAGTCCTTCCCTTTCTAATCAGGTACCATCCAGGCAGCAAAACATGTTCCCATGGACTTTGACTAGGAAGCAGGTGATAGAGCTGAACCTGAAGGCTGGATCCCAGAGCTGAGGCCCTGTGGGTGGGTGGGATTGGAGTGAGGGTTCTGTGTCAGTCTGGGCAGGAGGGGCTCCTGCCATGGGAGCAATCTGGGCTGCTGGTGTTGCAGTCAAAGCCACAGGCTTGAAGCTTCTGTTGAGCAACAAAGCCTTGTCTAGTAATTGCCTCAAGATGAATCAGAGAGATTTCTTCACTTGAGGTTGAAGGTGAGGGCTGGAGTGCCTTATAAAAACCTCCCTGGCTCCGTACTCCTCACCAGTGCTGTCTTCTTGCTACATTTCTACTCTCCTGCACGTTGAAGGGTAAGTGTCCGGTCCTTGGCTGTCCTTCAAGGGACTCACAGGGTAGTGACTGCATGCTGTTGGAAGCCACAGCCTTTTGCCTGCCAGAGCCCCTCTGGGCTGACTGCATTTTGGACCCAAAGAGACCAGGCCTTGCTGTGCTAGGTAGACTCAGTTTCAGAACTTAGAGATGGTGAAGGCAGAAGGGGCTGGTGAATGTCTGTAAGAGACCTGTGGCCAAAGTGCCATCACCTGGGGAAAGGGAACAGCTCGGCCAACCCCCAAACCCTTCCCAGGTGTGCTTGGATGAACACCACCCTCTGAGTTATACTCTTGAGGAGCTATGCAACTGGCTGATTCTCTTAGACTTTAGATAGCATTATATGCCCCCCCCCTCTAGCCTATCTACAAATGAAAAATTCCACAGATCAAACAGAGCAGAGACAACACAAAGCAGGTGAGGGGAAAGTCATCCCTAGTCTAAACCAGAAAGAGAGGAGAGAGGGGATGTGAGGTGGGGTGGGAGAGGAATTGCCTTAGACCTCTCTTGTCTCCTGAAGGTTGGGAAGATGACTAAGCTGGAAGAACACTTGGAGGGGATCATTAATGTCTTCCACCGGTACTCAAGCCGGGTGGGGGATCCTGACACCCTTTCCAAGGGTGAGCTGAAGCAGCTGATCACAAGGGAACTTACAAACACCCTCCAGGTAGGTGATACTCTTCTCATCCAAACTTGCCCACTGAAGGGGTGGAGTTGGCTGAGGATGCTCTCTTGGGCTGTGGGACAGGGGATCCACCTCCCTCTCCCCATAACTCACTCTGTCACCTCAGGCTCTATTCACCTCTCTTTCTGGGATTGTTTCCTTACCTGTGGGGATTAGTGAGCTACAGACACCTTCCAGGTTGGGACCTGTGTGGCTCTATGTTGGCTCACGGCAGCTGCTTCCCTCCATCTTCTATTTTGTGACGTTGGATTCTCCAACACAGTTTTGGTGAATGAATTAATGTCTCTGGACCCCCCTGAGCTGAGCTCTGAGGGATGAGGGGCCCAGAGAAAGAGGAGGAAGAGTCTGAGCTTACTGTCTCTGATGTTCCCTTCTAGAATACCAAAGATCAACCTACCATTGACAAGATATTCCAAGATCTGGATGCTGAGAAAGATGGACAGATCACCTTTGATGAATTTGTAGTCCTGGTGTCTCGCGTGCTACGGACTGCCCATGTCAATATCCACAAAGAGTAGAAAGCTCTGAGGGGCTTTTCTCCAGCAACGTCCCCAAGAAGACCTTTCCTTCTAATCACCAAAGCCCAGCCTCACATAGTGAGATGAGAATTAATAAATGTATTCTTGAAAAGTTCTTAACAGTGTGCACTTTCTTTCTTTCCATGCTCACGGTCTCCAAACTGGATCACACCTCGTCCCTGTGATTCTGACAGACCTCATTTGGACCCTTGAGACGCCCTTATCTGTTTGTTCATTTGTTCATTCATTCAACAAATATTCACTGAATATCTAGCCAGAGACCAAAGACACAAAGCCCTGTCCACCTGGGGTTTGTGTTCTATTGGAGAGGGATATAAAACAAACAAATAGACAAAAAAATAAAAGTACATCATATGATACAGTGGTAGGTAGTGATAAGGGATATGAAGAAAGCTAAAGAAGGAAGTAAGGTTGGGGTGGAAGGAGAAGAAGGGGTATGCTGGCTTGATAGGAATGCATTTGGGCAGATATCCGAGAAAGGAAGGGGAACAGCTTGAGAATATCTGGGCCAAGAGCTCCTGGTACAGGGAGGCCAAGGCCCTGAGGTGGACACATGTTCGATCTGCTCAAAAGCCAGCACGAAAGGCAATGTGCAGGAACTGGGATGAAGAGTGGCATGTGGTGTGTGCTGGCCGGAAGCAGGGAGCAGGGCCCACAGACTGTAGTGCGGACTTGGGATCTTAAGTGTGCTAAGGAGCCACTGGGTAGTTTTGAGCAAGGGAGTGAGATGATTTCATTTACACTTCAAAAGGTTCATTCTGGCTGCCTTTGTGGAGAAGGAACTGTAGGGGTCAGATCAGAGCGGAAGCAAGGAGAACAGTGAGAAGTGATTCTCTGGAGTAGTGCTGGCCAGTAGAAATACACTGTGGGCCAAGGTTGTGATTTTAAGTTTACCTGTGGTCACATTAAAAAAGGTGAAAATAAAGAGGAAATTAATTTTAACAATGAATTTTGAAAACCCAATACAACAAAAAAAGTATCACCTCGACAGCATAGAAATTATTGAGATATTTTTCATTCTTTTCTTTTTTTTCTCTAAGCCTTTGAAATCCAGCAGGCCTCATGCTGGCAATCACTGCTCCTGTGGCCAATGGTCACATGTAGCTCATGGTGATCATGTTGGAAGTGCAGCCTTAGCCCATTTGAAAGATGAGGTGAAAGATGCACTAAGGTGAAAGGCATGCTGGTGGTGCGGGGTAGTCAGACTCTGCAAGCATTTGAAGGTTGGAAATGAGAAATCAAGGGTTACTCTAAAGGTTTTTCCCTGAGACATGTGCTGGATGCTGAGGGTACAGAGATGAGAGACAAAGTCTTTGCCAGGGGAGAACCTGAGCAACAGAAATCCCCACATGGTGTCATATTTGTTTCAACAGAAGTAAGCACAGGGTGTTGTGGAGAACAGGAGAGTGGTCCAGCCTTGGGTGTTGGGGTCAGTTAGCGATCGTGAGGAGGATCCTTGGACACGATATTTGTGGTAGGATTTTGGAAGGAGGAAAATGATGCAGAAATTACATGAACCTTTCCTTGCTTCTCTCAAGGGGTTGGGTAGGGGGCAGGAAGGTGTTGGGAGCACAAGGGACACAAGATTATGGAGAAGAGGGTTAGCTTTATCCAACACAGGGCAATGTGAGGGAGCGCTTCCCTGGGCCGGGCTCCCTCCTTAGTGTGGTCCAAGGCCAGGTTCTAGGACTAGGCCGCTCTCCGTCTGTGCTCTTCTCTCCTGTTGTGATTCTGCATCCACTGCCGTGATTGTTGTTAAATGTCCATCTCCTCCAGAGGACTAGGGTGTTTGAGAGCAGGTGCTGTAGCACTGTGCCTGGTACATGGTAGGGTTTCATGAATATCTCTTACATGAATGAACGTATTGAAATCAGTATGGCTATTGGTTTGATTCCTTCTAAATGGTCCCAGAAGAAAGAAGAAGGAGCATGGCCCTTAAGGGACAGGGTCAGTGTTCCCTGGTGGGAAGTGCATTCAGTCTGATTCAGAAGTAATTGGGGGTGTCTCTGCCCTAAATCTCTGTCTGGTGCCAAGTCTGGTCTGGGGAAGATGGGGTGCCCCTTTGGATCACACTCCATTCAGTTGGATGTCAGAATACGTACATGTTGTGGGATAAATGTTTGTGTGCCCCTCAGTGTGATGGTATTTGGAGATGGGGCCTTTGGGAAGTTATTAGATTTAGACCAGGTCATGAGGGTGGGGCTCTCATGTAAGGATTAGTGCCCTTCTAAGAAAAGGGGAAGGCTGTGTGAACACACAGCAGAAGGTGCTGTCTGCAAGCCAGGAGGAGAACCCATGACCAACCATGTTGGCTTCTAGCCTGATGAATGGTGAGAAATAAGTGTCTGTTGTTGAAGCCACCAGTCTATAGCATTTCTCCCTAGCAGCCTGAGCAGAATAAGACACCACAGATGCAGCATCCAGGGCACAGCCTTGGGCTCTGGCTGACCCTCCAGCTCCCTTGGCTCTTCAGCCAGAAGAACAGGCCAGAGGGGTAGACTTTGTGACAAAATTTGAGAAAGATCAGGTCATTTCTGGAACACAGGCATGACAGATATGTGAAGCAAGAATGGGAGCTTTCTGTTGGGGGAGGGGGTGGGTCTGTCTTTCAGTTCATTCAGTGGAAAGCCCTGTGGAGGTGATGCAAAAGAAGCTGGGATTGAGGACAGCATCTAGGAAGTGACGAGTCCTGACCACTGAGGCTGGGGTTGGAGGTTTGCAGGGCCACCTCCCTGAGGAAACTGCTGCTTCTGTGGGATGTGGATCTGTGGTACAGCTGAGGCAGGGTGAAGTGGGGTTGGCAGAAGAGGAAGGGACTTGGGACCCAGAGAAGGGGGTCTTGGAAGGGCCCAAGCCTGGAAGGGTTCCATCGCTAAATGAGAATGGGGAGACATTCGAGGAAGGCCCTTACTCACTGGGTGACCCCAGTGGGCAAAGCACCTTGCCTCTCTGGACCACTGTTTTCTTCATTTTTGGAGAATTCAAAGGAATTCAAGAAATTCATTTTAAAGAGTTTAGACTAGGTGAACACTCAGGTGTCATCCAGTTTTAATGTTTTGGATACTTTGATTGGATGGAGGAGAACCTTGAGTGGGATCTAGAAGGGTCAGAAGGAAGGGAGTTCTTGGTCACTAAAGGGTAGTGGCCAAGAGTGAAAGGGTTGGGGTTATAGTTCTGGGTTCAGACCCTAGTTTTACCACTTACTGTGAGACCTTGAACAAGTCACTCAAAATCTCTAAGTCCCAGTTTCTCCATCAGTAAAGTGGGGATAACACTGGTCCCTCTCTTCCAGAGTTGGTGTGAGGACCAGACACTGTGTGGAGCACTCAGTGCAGCTCCTGATGCCAAGCAAGCATCCAACAGCCATTAGCATTAACAGGAAGATACTAACTCTTGTAGAAAGTAATAACTGGTCAGCCACTTGCTGCTGCAGCCACAACGGATGCCATTTATTTAAAAAATTTTTTTTTTCAACGTTTATTTATTTTTGGGACAGAGAGAGACAGAGCATGAACGGGGGAGGGGCAGAGAGAGGGAGACACAGAATCGGAAAGAGGCTCCAGGCTCTGAGCCATCAGCCCAGAGCCTGACGCGGGGCTCGAACTCACGGACCGCGAGATCGTGACCTGGCTGAAGTCGGACGCTTAACCGACTGCGCCACCCAGGCGCCCCGGATGCCATTTATTTTAAGCCCAAGCAAAGATTGAAGTTATTTTTAGGATAAAGTTGACCAGTGTTGGACAAGTAACCAAGGGCAGTTAAGCACTAAAGGCCTGGAAACCAGACCAGGCTGTTGTTCCCCAAACCGGAGCACATCTGGGATGGAGAGTCCTAGCAGAATATGGTAGAAAACAACAACCAACCAATGAGAACAAACCCCAGCATATTTGCTGTTGTGGAAACATTCACCAGCCATGATTGTTTCAAAATAGCCAACTGAATTGCCACTTGAACTTAAATCCTATTTAGAGATATTTTTAGGGCCCTCACACTTGGTAAAAATTCATCAGCCAGAGGCACACGAGGGCAGTGAAAGGCACCCTCTGCCTGGAATCAAATGTGCCTGGTTAACCTCCCAGCTCCACTGCTCCTTGGCTTTGTGAGTTTAAGTAGCCTCCCTTGTGTGAGCCTCAGTCTTCCCTCCTGAAAAGTGCAATTTGGACTAGATGAAAATGCAGAGACTTGTCCCCTGACAATGGCAGGCATCATGAAACAAATAGACAGACACGAGGACTGTTAGAGCCATAGGACCACAGAGACTGGGCCTGTTGTCTCCAGCATGGAGACATCAACTCCTGCCCACCACTCTGAGTCCTGGTCTCCAGCCATTCCAGAATGTTCTCCAGTTTCCCCATGAACTTTCAGACTTCTCAGATTCTGCACCCACTGTACTATTGTCCTCTTTCTCTGAAGTCCCCTCTTGTCCCTTTAAGATGCATCAGATCTCTGCACCAGATCACTGAGATTTAGATCTCTTGCTTACCCATTAAGACCCAACCCAAATGTCACACCCACTGGGAGCTCAGCCTTTCACATCCCTCACATGTTTCCACTCTCCCATCCAGAGTAGATTTCATGGGAACTCTGGGGCTTGCCTGCCCATCATGATTAGTCTGACAGACTGCCTGGCCAAAGGTGTTATTATTCTATGGGGGACACCAACGCCACTGTTTTGGGTGCAACACCTTGCCCTTTGGAAAGATATCTCAGCCGTGCTGCTGGCACACTGCAAGGCAAGGCAAGCCAAAGTGCGTGTCGGGACTTTGGAAGTCAGGAAAAGATCTGAAGTCAATGAGATGGCTTCCAGGAGCCCCCTGGTGCGAGAATGACTAGGACTCATCATTTTAACTTTGCCAAGATAAAAAGTCATCCAAGTCAAAAGAAAGCAAACTAGACTATGCTTCTCTCATTTCTCTGATTGTCTAACGCAGTGCTGGGCACACAGAAGCTCAACTCTTGCCCTTCCAACACTCACCTGGGCATTAATCTGCTGAAGCTTTCCTCAGCCTTCCTTCTCTCTCTCCCCACCTCCACCCAAGCTGAGAAGACAGACAAAAGGTAGCTCCGCTGTGCTCCCAGGGTGCCTTGTGGTTATCACCCACCTGCACTTTTCTCTTGCCTATACCATGATATTGAAAATTTCTATTTGGGGGGCGCCTGGGTGGCGCAGTCGGTTAAGCGTCCGACTTCAGCCAGGTCACGATCTCGCGGTCCGGGAGTTCGAGCCCCGCGTCGGGCTCTGGGCTGATGGCTCAGAGCCTGGAGCCTGTTTCGGATTCTGTGTCTCCCTCTCTCTCTGCCCCTCCCCCGTTCATGCTCTGTCTCTCTCTGTCCCAAAAATAAATAAACGTTGAAAAAAAAATTTAAAAAAGAAAATTTCTATTTGGGTGTTTGTTGCTCCCATCAGACCAAGAGCTCCTCGAGGGCAGGGACCTAATGTAGTATTTGGTATGGGGATCAGGCTCAGTGCAAAAGCCTCCTACCTGGTCCTGTGCTTCTAGTCTAGACCCCATCCCCCCTCCACACACAAATTGCATCGTGTCACTCACCTGATTAAAACATGCTGGAAGCTTTCCAGTCCTTGTCATCTGGGCTCATTTCCATCATTGCTGCCCCAGAGAGGCCCTGCCTGGTTCTCCGCCCCATGTAGCGCTCCATCACATCTCTCTCTTTCATTTTCCTTGTGGAGCTTATCACCTCTGAAATGATCTATTCTTTATTTCTTGGCTTGTTTACTGTCTGACTCTTTTCTAGATGTAAACTCACCAGCGCAGGAACTCATCTGCTCTGTCAGCCAGGCACCTGGGACGGTGTCCACAAGTGCTTGCTCCTTAATGCCTGGCTGCTGAATCAATGAATAATCGATGAATGTTGGTTTAGTGGAATCAAGTCAGTGTTTTCTAGTGTTCTCATTTCTGAGGGAATGAGCAGCTGATCCAAAATGCAAGTGAGATGCTTTTGGTTGTGGTGGGGAGGACGGGACTTCCTGGCAGATGGGCCTCATCTCAGAGGGTTTTGGAGGTCTTACTGTGGGGTCAACTCCTCTCCCTGGTCCTCAGCAATATTTGAAGGCTGTTGTCATGACCCCACCCCTCCCCCCTGCTTCTCTTTTTCAGGCTCAAGACCCTCAGCTCCTTGTGATTTTCTGTTTCCACTATTAGCAGGTGCCTCTGAAGCTGAGTGTGTTCTGCTTTGAAGGTGTCATCCCTGGCTAGAAATGACCCTGAATTACTCTTAAAGGCATTGCCATTCCTGGAAACACCCCAGCTACTTGGCACTACACTTCACCACTGAGACCAGGAGGGCAGAAAGCAGCATTTGAGGAAAAGACTCAGAGAGAGAACGTAGACTGGTTGGAGAAGGAGAGTGCAGCCCCAAGAAGAGGAGGACAGGAAGGATGGATTGGAACTGGGCCCCATGCTGCTGCCTCAGGCTTTGGCCACAATCCCCTTTATCACTGATCTGCACACGACAATTCTGGTACATGGGTAAAAACAGGAGAGCTCACAGCAGAAGGGGAAAATGTGGGGGCGCCCACAGGGAGGGGCCAGCTGGCCCTCCCTAGTGCTCACATTCCCTGTCTCCTGTATGTGGGGGATCTCTGCAGACAGGGGTTGGGGTCCCATCAGACAATGGAGTCAACTGGAGCCTTGGGGTATGGGGATTGTCCAGGCCCGAGCCCCAAGAGGCATCAGGACTTGAGCAACCATGTGTTTCAGCTCTGCTGTCACTTTGGTAATTGGAATGTCAAAATCCATGACACAGGGCTCTCTACAGCAACTTCGGGGAGGGGGAGGGTGGGATTCTGGAGTTTACCTCAGAGCAGAGTTTGTGTCAGGGTTGTGTAAGATTGCCTCACCAGGCTGCTGAAAGCTGAGGCCTTTCTTCCTGGTAAGGTCTTGGGAAACAGCACAGAATCATCTTCTTTATCCTGTAGGGCTTGGGGGACATGTCTTCTCTGGCTGAGCTGGGACCTGGGAACTCGAAATCCCTGCTGGATTCATCTTCTCTGAGAAGTTCCACCTTGGGTTCTCTTTAACTCCCACTGGACTATCCAGCAGCCTCCCCCACCAGCTTGGGGCCTGCCTGCTCGTTACCACCCCAAATCCATCCCATAAGCCACAGAGAGACTTTAAAGTATGGTTAAATCACATCCCTTTCTAAAACCCTCCCTTCTCTTGCTGACAGTGCAAGCTCCAGGCCTAGAACCCGGCCTGCTCCCCTATGCCTCTCCCACCTCCCCTCTCCCACCCCCAGGGCTCTTCGTTCCTGATCAGACCCCACATCTACCCACTTCCAGGCCTTCACACACACATCCTCCTTGTTCTGAGCACCCACACGTTTGTTCAGGGTTGTCTGCAGCCTTGACGGAGCTCTCACATTTGCCCTCCAGCTCCCACTGAAGGACAGCATGCTCACCTCATAGCCCTACCAAACTTTATCCTCTGGCCTTTTATTTCCCATATTAAAATCCTTCGAGGAGCTATCTTATTTGTCCTATAGGCCTGGGGGCTTCTTAATCACAGGCAAGGCTTTATTTCCCATGTCTCCCCCCGCCCCCCCCCGTCAATGTGTGTTGAGTGAATGAATGAATGGACAAACAGGTGAATGGTAAGAGAACTCACCTCTTCCCCCAAATCTAAAACATCCCACGCCACCCAGGCCCCAGAGTACATTCAGAGCACTATTAAGCATCTGGGCAGCTTAAGGTGCTTCTCTTCCTCATCCCTCCCAGAAAAACACCCAGAAGTTCAGGTTCTACTGCTAAGGAGAGCAACTCCCTCTTACAGGAACCAGGGGGCAGGCATCTCATGACAGGCTCTCTGTTCTTTAGTCACCATGAGGTGGGGAAACCCCAAAAGTTCTCATTTCCCAAAAGGACTCCTTAATCACAGAGGTATGATTCTCATGTGGGGTGGGAATCTGAACCTTGGCCTGAGGCAGGAAGCTGGTTCCTCTCTACTCAACAGGACCAGCTTTTCAATTTTTAATTTTTAGTTGAAGTCTAGTTGATGTATAATATTCTATTAGTTTCAGGCATACAACATAGTGCTGTTACCCAGTGCTCATCATGGTGAGTGAACTTACCGTGGGTCAACACACAACACTGTACTATAGTTTTTATCCCTGAGACTTATTTATTTTGCGAATTACCAGAAATTCGCACCTCTTATTTCTCTTCGCCTGTTTTGCCCATCCCCCCTGACTCATTCTCCCCTCTGGCAACCTCAAATTTGTTCTCTGTATTTGAGTCTGTTTATGCTTTTTTGGGTTTTATTTGTTTGTTTTGTTTTTTAGATTCCATATATATATGAAATCATATGGTATTTGTCTTTGTCTGACTTATTTCACTTAGCATAATTCCCTGGGTTCATCCATGTTGTTACGAATGGCAAGATTTCATTCTTTTTTATGGCTAATATTCAATCTTGTATACACAACACATCTTTATCCATTCAACTACTGATGGACACTTGGGCTGCTTCCATACCTTGTCTATTGTAAATAATGCTGCAATAAACATAGGGGTGAGTATATCTTTTCGAATTAGTGTTTTTGTATTTTTCAGGTAAATACGCAGAAGTGGAATCACTTCTATTTTTAATTTTTGAGGGAATTCCGTACTGTTCTTCACAGTGGCTGCACTGATCTACATTCCCATCAACAGCTCACAAAGGTCCCTTTTCTTCACATCCTCACCAACATTCTTATTTTTTTTTCTTCTTGATAATAGCCATTCTGACAGATGAGGTGGTATCTAATTGTGGTTTTGATTTGCATTTCCCCAATAATGAGTGATGTTGAGCATTTTTTCATGGCCATCTGTTGGCCACCTGTATGTCTTCTTTGGAAAAATTTCTGTTCAGGTCCTTGCCCATTTTTTAATTCGATTGTTTGTTTTTGGTGTTGAGTTGTATAAGTTATGTAATATATTTTAGATATTAATCCCTTATCAGATATATAATTTGCAAATATCTTCTACCATTCAGTAGGTTGCCTTTGTTTTGTTGGTTGTTTCCTTCACTGTGCAAAACCTTTTTAGTTTGATGAATTCTCAATACCTTATTTTTGTTTTTGTTTCCCTTGCCTGGGGAGACATATCCAGAAAAATATTGCTAAGGTCAATGTCCAAGAGTTTACTGCCTGTGTTTTAGGAATTTTATGGTTTTAGGTGCCACATTTGGGTCTTTAATCCATTTTGAGTTTATTTCTGTGTATGGTATTAAGAAAGTTAGAAAAACTTAACCCTTTTGCATGTGGCTTTCCAGTTTCTTTAGCACCATTTGTTGAACATACTATTCTTTCCCCATTGTATATGTTTCCTCCTTTGTCGTAGATTAACTGACCATATAATCATGGGTTTATTTCTGGGCTCTTTACCCTGTTACACGGATGTATGTGTCTATTTTTTTTAATGTTTATTTATTTTTGAGAGTGGGGAGGGGCAGAGAGAGAGGGAGACAGAGAATCTGAAGCAGGCTCTGCACTGACAGCAGAGAGCCCAATGTGGGGCTTGATCTTATGAACCACGAGACCATGACCTCACTTGAAGTCTTAACCAACTGAACCAGCCAGGTGCCCCTACATGTCTATTTTTGTGCCAGTACCACACTGTTTGGATTACTACAACTTTGTAGTATAGCCTGAAATCTGGGATTGTGATACCTCCAGCTTTCTTCCAGCTTTTTTCTTCCTCCTCTCCTCCTCCTCCTCCTTCTCCTTCTTCTTGTCCTTCTTCTTCTTTTTCGTGTTTTACTTATGAGAGAGAGAGAGAGAGAGAGAGAGAGGCAGAGAACTAGCAGGGGAGGGGCAGGGAGGGAGGGAGACACAGAATCTGAAGCAGGCTCCAGGCTCTGCACCAGCAGCACAGAGGCCAATGCGGGGCTTGAACTCAGGAACCAAGACATCATGATCTGTGTTGAAGTTGGACAGTTAACTGACTGAGCCACGCAGGTGCCCTAGCTTTGTTCTTCTTTCTCAAGATTACTTTGACTATTTGTGGTCTTTCGTAGTTCCATGCAACTTTTAGGATCATTTACGGAGTCAGCTTTTTGGAATGGAAGGGGCTAATGGGATGGAAGAAGCTAAAATACTTTTATTACTCTCTTAAAATATGTTTAAGGAAAACCCCAAAGGGCTCTGTAAAAGTGGTTTACTGTTAAACTTTCTCCTGGGGTCTAAAACCATGCCCCACTCTCAGACTGAGCTAGTGGAGAGAGAAGGGAAGGGGAGAATTCTTGGCATCTATGAAGCTCTGCCCCCTACATGCTTGCCCCTCAGTTGCCCTCTCCAGCAACCCCTCTATCTCCACAGGGTCCTAGGACCTCTACCTTCACTTGTTAATCTGTAATGCTCATTCCAGCACCTGGGGATTTGGGGCAAATCAGCCATAATTTCTGCCTTTAGGACTATCATCACACTTGATAAGGGGTTACAAGTCTGTATGAGAAATGCAATGGTAGGAGGGGTAAGGCCCTATATGTTTTCAGAAATGGTTGTCAGGGACATCTTCATGAAGGCAGTGACAGGCTCTGGGCCTTTCAGGTCCTAAGAGATTTGCCAGAGACACCAGGGTGGTGAGAGCATTCCTGGTGTAAAGGTGCAGAGGCTGGAGAAAGCTTGGATATCACTTACGGAAAATACTTTGAAAGAGTGGGTGGGTGGCTGTATGGATGGAGGGGGTTTGATTTATTCTGTGTCCCTAAGAATGTGGGAGGGAAACTAGGATTAATGCCCAGCAGGCGCAGAAGACAGATTTTAGCTTGGTGTGATGAAGAACCTTCTAGGTGCCACATTAGGATGCTCCTTTACCTGGCGGGGTTTAGGCCAAATCGCCACTTGTTAGGGATGTTGGGGAGAATCAAGCATGGGGGTGGGGAAGATTGGGTTTAAGCAACAATTTTCAAGCTTTTTTCAGGACAAATCCCTTTTTTTGCAAATGGAAGCTTCTAGTGTGCAACAGATAAAGGCTGGTATGACTGAATAAAGCTTTGGGGGTGGTGGGCTTGCTGCCCCCTACCTTCCAGTGTGAGACTCTGTGATGATATCCAGAAGCTTTCCATCTGCCAGTTTTAATGCCACCACCCCCTTCTTCTTTTCTCCATACCGCCTACAAGAGCAGAGGTAAGCAGACACTTGGTCCAGTCTAGTGGTGAGGCAGAGTCACAAATATTTAGGGCACATTGTGAAAAGTGAGGGTTGGTAGAGGGTGTGGGGTCACCTGCTCTACCTGGGGTATCCCCAGGCCTCCCATATCCCTGGTTCCCTTTCCCCTAGCAAGCTGCATCCAGAAGGTGACCCCTCCCTGGACATGAGGGTCAGGGAGAAGGGCTGTCAGAGGTGAATTTCCTGAGCTGTTGGCTCCTTAAGTCAGGCAGGGAAGGGACTGGGGGCTTCTAAACTCTGCTCTCTGGGGTGCCTGGGTGAATCTGTCAGTTAAGTGTCCAACTCTTGATTTCAGCTCAGGTCACGATCTCACAGTTGGTGGGATTGATCTCTGCATTGGACTCTGTGCAGACAGTGTGGAGTCTGCTTGGGATTCTCTCTCTCCCTGTCTCTCTGCCCCTCCCCTGCTTGCACTCTCTCAAAAAATAGATAAATAGTGGCGCCTGGGTGGCTCAGTCGGTTAAGCGTCCGACTTCGGCTCAGGTCACGATCTCGCACTCCGTGAGTCTGAGCCCCGCGCCGGGCTCTGTGCTGACTGCTCAGAGCCTGGAGCCTGTTTCAGAGTCTCTGTCTCCCTCTCTCTCTGACCCTCCCCCGTTCATGCTCTGTCTCTGTCTCAAAAATAAACGTTAAAAAAATTCTTAAAAAAAATAATTTAAAAACAAAAACAAAGCAAAAACAACTCTGCTTCCCAAGCTCACAGCCTGTAGCAATCCCTGGAAACTCCCTCAAGTGGGAGCCATTAAATCCCTGTGCCCATAGCAGAGGCCCCTGGGCCCTTAAGGCAGAAACATGCACAGTCCACTGCAGACAGCCTGGGAACTGGCCACAGCCACGCAGTGTGGGAAGATGGAACCTAAACTGCAATTGTCCCCATGCTCAGCAGTGTGGAAGAAGCTGGGACATCTAGCCCAAGGAAAAGATGGGGTTCAAGGCCTTTTCCCTTCTGCACTATTTTGGCCAGCTCCACCACTTTATGGCCTTCGATTGGTCTCTTCTCCACTCTCTGTCTCACTCCTTTCATTTTTGGAGATAGATGACTGCCGATCTCTTTCCAGCTCTCCAAATCCTAGATCTCTCGGAGCGTTCTCTCTGCTGGAAGGACAGGGCAGGGCACACACCCTGATATGGGCTCTGGTTTTCAGAAGGCCAACCCTAGCCTGGTGGTAATCTGGGAAAGAGACTTCATGGTGAAGCACTCAGGCCAGAGGTGTCAGAGGAGTCATCTGGAAGTCTCTGAAATGAGAGGTTGGGCATGGAGGCTGCTTCGTGGGGAAGCTGCGAGCCAAGCCCGGCTGCTGTGTTTGTGTCTGGAAACAAATGCCCTGCTGGGCTGGACTCTCAGCCACTGACCAGGGGTTGCAGGAGCCTCAGTCACCAAAGGGAGCCTTAAGGCTTAGAATCAAAATCCTCAGGCCCAGTTGGCTCCCTGGACCCAGAGTCCAGCTTCCTCATGGTGGTGGTTAAGCCTTATAGCTGCAGGGCCATGATTGGAACTCATTCTTCCAATAAGCAGGCAGGAGTTCCCTCTCTCCATCCTTTTGGGACTGGGTGGGCACGGGGCCAGACTCCCCTACTCTCATCCATGCCTGCACCTGCCTCAGTGTCCATCCATGATGAGGATGCTAGGTCTATGAAGAGACACTGATTTGCTCCCATGGATTGATTCAAAACCTAATTTGTGGGTAAATACACCCAATACAGTATTCCTCCCAGATATGGCTCCTAGGTACACATCTGGACAACTTCCAGAGAAATAAGTTTCTCTTAGGAGACAGATGGTTGTGGAAGATGTTGGACAGTACTGGGGGAAGGAGGCAGACAGGGCTGGGTAGGGGGTGGCTGGTATGTTGAGGGGAAGGGATACCCCCTTTTGTTTTCTATGGAGACAAGGGCCAATTTGACAGGCAGTACAGGGAAGTCTTGAACTGGAGTGGGGTGACTGGGACTGAGTCATGGGGCCTGAGGTTAGAGGTGAGGAAATAGGGCAGTGAGCCCAAGGGGCTCAGAACAGACCCACACTATCATGATTTCTCACTCTGTTATTACCAAATGAAGGGGTTGAGCCCCAGTTAAGGGGCAGGGCCCCAGAAGGATAGGCTGTAACACCCAGGCCCCCAGAAGGATAGGTTGGGAAGGGGGAGTTGGAAGAAGCACGCAGAGCACTGGCTTGGAGGAAGACTTTATTTTGCTCCCTGTTCCCAGTCCCCCAGCTAAGGCAGTTTGGCATGGCCACCCTGTGACCCTAGTTGGGTGGGGGAAGGGTGTCCTGGCCTCCTGATTAGTGGCTGTGGCCATGGCCACCATGGCTATGGCCGTGGCCACCGTGGCTATGGCAGTGGCTCTGGCCACCTTCCCCAAAGCCTGGCCCATGGCTGTGGCCTTCTCCTTCAGGGGCATTCTTATGCATTTCCTCATGGGAGGCTACCGTCAGCCTGCCCACCAGGATGGAGAACTCCTTGAAGTCCAGCTCCTTGTCTCCATTTGTGTCCAGGTCCTCCATGATCTTGTTTATGGCATTGTCATTCTTCTTCTGCTTCTGTGGGTGGGGGAGACATGGCAGTCAGGGCTGGGTGTGGCCAGCGTTAGGGACAGGGAGCTCAGCAAATGACCCTAGGCAAAGCTACAGGGAAGCCTGGCCCCTGGGCCTCAGTTATAAAATTGAAAATGACCATGGACTGATGCCCACAGGGTAGCAGATGCTGAGCACGCTTTGGACACGTTCTGATTTAGTCTGCATGCAACCTGGGCACTACAATTCTCTCCATTTTACAGAAGAACTGAGGTCAAGTGACTTGCTCGAGGTCACACAATTAGTATGTACAGAAATGTCACCCCATTGGTCTTTATAACAAGTCTAGCAGGTGGACTTCGTCTCTTCTTTGAGGAAGACTTGAGGAAACTGACTTAGAAAAGGACAGCTGGTTTTTGCAGATTGAGGAGGGTTTGGGAGCCGCAGAGTGGAAATGAGCCCTGTCCCTCCACCTGTCCATCCTGCTCCCTCCCCTTTCGCCTCCCTTCCCTCTCTAGGTCACTCATTTGGGACATGCATCTGCATTTTAACCTGCATAGTAGGGAAACCCCTGAGGAAAGGAAAGCAAGGTGGGGACAGAGGGCAGTGTTGGCTCTCCATTGACCCCACAGGGTGCGATGAAGTAGCCAGGGCAAGGGAGGGTTCAGGCAGGGCAGAAGAGAGCTTCAGTTGGTCCCCCCCACTGGCTGGGGTAGCTTAGCCAAGTCCCCTCCTGGGACCCAGTGCCCAGCTCTGTTCCCAGACCCTTCCCACCCCTGCAGTGTTCCCACACAGCCCTCTTTCTGCCCTTCTCCCATGCCCGGCCAGAGCACTCACTCTGGAGCAGCTGCTTGGCTGGGTGCCAGCTTCTCCTCCTGGACTACCACTCTGCTTCTGGCAGAGTACGAAGGAGGTGGGTGGTGGGGCAGGCATAGGAGTCACACTGAGGAGATCCTCACCCCATGAACTCTTGGCTCTATTGCTTCTTGTTTATCCTGACCTGGCACCCTTCTTCCCAGTGTCTTATGCACCTTGACCCAGTGTCAGCATCCCCACTACCGACTACTGAAGTGGGGCGAGGCTTCAGGGAAGGCTGCCACTGGCTCTAGGAATAGAACTGAGGCTGGGACTCAGGCTTTTCACCCTTCTTGGTCCAGGTCTCTGTACCCCAAGTCCCCGATCTTATAAAGAAACTGAAAGATCAAGTGGAACTAATCCTTTTTTCCTAGAATTGCCTGTTATTCTCAGATCAGGGAATAAATGAACATGTTACTGAGTGCTTTGTGCCTGCCACTGCTCACTGGGTGCTTCCTACATGTAGTGTCTGTGTTTCCACGGACACTTAGGTTAGAAAGGCCCCTCAGCCCTTGCATTCTGACAACAGCTGAGGTTTGATGTCTGCCCAGCCCCTGCCAAGGGTCGTCCTCAGTTGCTTCCCTCCTCAGTTCAGGTGTCAGCTCAAATCACCTCCTTGGAGGGGCTCTTCCTGTCCACCCAAATAGTCAGCTTTCCCCATCCAGCCCACGCCACCCATAGCATGCTCTCTTATTTTCTTTGGGGGACTTACTGGCATTGGATTTTCCTGTGCTCTTTACTGGCCAACATCTTTGCTGTGTGTTCACCACTATGTGACTCTGCCCAGGACAGGGCCCTGCACACAGCACACATCTGTAAGTCAGTCTTGCTCGACTCTGTCTGCTGTCTAACTTGGAGTAACTCTGGTGACAGGGAGGCTGGGCTGAAGGAGCTAGACTTTCCTCCTTGACCATTGCAGACTGCACCCCATCCTCCATCCTTAGCCCAGACTGTCTCCAGGCTGCGTCAGGCCCGCGAGGAGCACAGCCTACCTTGAGGAAGTTCGGCAGCTCTTTTTTCACCAGCTGTTTCATTTCTTTCTGGTTGAGTTTGTCTGGGTGCTCCAGCCGCACAGAGTACTGGTGGAAGATGTTGATGATGGTCTCAATGCTGCATTCCATCTGTGACAGCTGGTCCGCCATCTTCCTGCACTCTTGTCTGCAAAGTGGAGATGCACGGGTTCAGGTGCTTAGAAGAAAAGGCTGCTGAACTTCCCTGACACCTCCCACAGGCTGCCCATAGGAACAGAAGGGGAAACACAGAAGTAAAAGAAAGAACGGCTCCAGGTGATTTGAGAGAAGATGCTGCCCCGCACATGGAAGGGATGGTTTTAGAATATCTGGAAAATGCCAAAAAGCAGTGCAGTTGAGGACAAGAGGCTCCAGCAGAATATGAGCCAAGAAAATGTGAGGAAATTTTGATTAATCGAGGAGGGCTTCCAGGAGGAGGCCTTGGAAAGAAGATGGGCGGGGGGGAAGTAAAGAAAGAGTTGGCAGGCAGGCTCCTGCCTGTGGAAGCTGATGGCTCACTTACCTGCCAAGGAGCCACACAACGGGGTTTGACAGCACCCCGTGTGTCCAACATTTATAGGCAGCCCCTGGCCGGATAGTCAGCTCTCGCGGGAAGATTGCTTCACAGGTGAGCAGTGTGGTAACCCTGAGCTGGGCTGTCAGTGCCAGGAAAGGGGCTTGGGCGGGACAGGAAATGTTCACAAAGCTTCTTGGGCCTTTTTGTGAAATGCCCATCCCTGGGCCTGGAGCTGGTTTGGGAGGAAGCTGTTTGGGTAGCTCACTTCCCCTCCACCCCAATCCCTTGCCCTACTTGAACAAGCCAGCAGGCTGCCTCTCCTCTGGCAGCCCTCACTCTCCCCTACTCCTGCTACGGTTGGGTCAATCAGTGGCTGCTGGCCCTGCCTTCCCCATGTGTGCTGCCCAGCAAGCGTGGCTGAACCTTCCCATGCCTGCTTGGCTCTGTGATAAGTACTCCTTGGAGGCTGAGGTGTGGGCACGGGGTTCTTAGATTCATAGGGAATGAATTGGGGTTAGGAGGGCCGTTACAGGTGCTCCACCCTTTCATATTGCAGATGAGGAAACTATGCCCAGAGAGGCACCTGGTTGGTGACATAGGAGGAACTGGGCCCAGACATCCTGGTTCCTGGTTAAGGGTGATTCTGATTACACTTCCCTCTTGCAGTCTGAGCAAGACATCCTCAGGGTGAACATGTTTCTAGAGGCCTCAGCATTACTGTTCTAAATCTTGCTCCCAACTGGGAGCCATGCCCTCTAGGAACTTACAACCTATAAGACAAATATTTTTATGTAGCTTCTCCTTGGGCAACACCTGTTCCTCCCTGGCTACAAACCTCCCCTGCCCTGCGGGGGAGAAAGCTGAGCTGCTTAGCGCAGCACACGGAACTCTCCAGAAGCGCTTGTCCTGCCCCATCAGCCTCCCCTCCCACACCACCCTCTTACCCTGGGGTCACAGAGGGGCCACCTGCCACATGCATGCCAGGTCTTTGTCTTTGGTGCTGTCACCTGAGTGCCTTTCATCCATGACAGGTTGCAGTCCTACCAACCCCTCACGGCTCAGTTCAGATGCCACCTTGTCCAGGAGCCTGCTCTGGTCTTTCCAATTGGAAACAACTGTTTCTCTGGGAAACTGCTCCCCTCCCACTCCACTTCCAGCTCTCAACACTTCCTCCCCTGCAGTTCAGTTATGTACATATTTTGCCTTGTCTGACAATTGCCTGTGGATCCTCAAGGTAGGCTCTTCTTCATGTTCATACCCTCCTGAGTGCACGGCCCAGGGCTTGGCAGATGGGAGACCTCACATTTGCTGAAGGACCATGTCCTTGTTGACAGCCTCCCCTCTCTACCCAGGAAGCACTTTTGGAGGACTTGTATGGATGCTGTCCCTTAACCTCATGTTCCGTCCAGCGTCTCCCCTCTGTCCAGACTTCATGAAACCTTCCCTCCCTTCTCAACCCATCTTGACTGATCAGCCTTCTGAAAGTCCGAGGCAGCCCCTGTATATGCTACACCTTGGCCCTGAGCATGTCCTGCCTTACACTGCTGAGATGGCACATGGAATTGTGGCTAAGAGTTCAGACTGGCCGTGTGAACTCAGGCAGTTTAAATAACCTCTCTGTGCCTCACTTCTTTAACATTAAAACAGGAAAATGACAACTTATCTTGAAAATGGAGACAGTGGGGCGCCTGGGTGGCGCAGTCGGTTGGGCGTCCGACTTCAGCCAGGTCACGATCTCGCGGTCCGTGAGTTCGAGCCCCGCGTCAGGCTCTGGGCTGATGGCTCGGAGCCTGGAGCCTGCTTCATATTCTGTGTCTCCCTCTCTCTCTGCCCCTCCCCCGTTCATGCTCTGTCTCTCTCTGTCCCCAAAATAAATAAACGTTGAAAAAAAAAATTTAAAAAAATAAAAAAAAAAAAAAGAAAATGGAGACAGTACATGTAAATGTGGAAGAGCTCAGTAAATGAGAGGCATTCTTATTAGTTATCATTTCATTCACTAATGCATGTATGGGTAGAACACCTACTATGTGCCAGAAAGTAGTGCTAGATGTTGTAGGAGCTTGGTGAATGAGACAAAATAAAGGGTGGGGACATAATCTTCTATCTTGAATTCCTAAACACACTTTATACTCTTGGGAGCTAAGGACAGGGCCTGGCACAGTGCCAAACACACAGCAAATATTTACTAACCACTTGCTGAATGTGTGCTTGAATGAATGAGTAAATCACCCATGACTGAATGAACAGTGTAGGTATATCCCAGGAATTCATGCGCTGACTGGGCCTGCTCCCCTCTGCACCAGTGGAGGAAGGTACAGACAACACCCTGAAGGTGCCTGCGGAACATCTCCCTTGCGCTCCCACAGCGCCCTCTGCCGACTCTGCCAGAGCACGTTTCACTCTGGACCAGTGGCCCCAGACACAAGCTCACAGGAAGAAGGAACGGGAAGCTGATGGCTTGAGAAAACAGCGCCAGCAGTACGCGATGTGTGCCAACTAACATGAGGGCTCTGGCTGAGGACATCAGGGAACAGTGGACACTGGTGAATGGGATTTCTCTTAACTTGAAGGAATGGTGGTACTCAGCGTCAGCTTGACGTGGGAAAGGGGGCCAAGTACTGTTAGCACGCTCAAAGGCCCAGAGAATATGAATTTTTATGTGAAAACTCTTGCTTATAAAAGGGTTAGGGTTTAGATTTAGGGGTTAGGGTTAGATTTAGGGGTTAGGGTTAGATTTAGGGGTTAGGGTTAGGGGTTAGGGTTAGATTTAGGGGTTAGGGTTAGGGGTTAGGGTTAGATTTAGGGATTAGGGTTAGATTTAGGGTTAGGGTTAGGGGTTAGGGTTAGGGTTAGGGGTTAGGGTTAGGGTTAGGGGTTAGGGGTTAGGGGTTAGGGTTAGGGTTAGGGTTAGGGTTAGGGTTAGGGTTAGGGTTAGGGTTAGGGTTAGGGTTAGGGTTAGGGTTAGGGTTAGGGTTAGGGTTAGGGTTAGGGTTAGGGTTAGGGTTAGGGTTAGGGTTAGGGTTAGGGTTAGGGTTAGGGTTAGGGTTAGGGTTAGGGTTAGGGTTAGGGTTAGGGTTAGGGTTAGGGTTAGGGTTAGGGTTAGGGTTAGGGTTAGGGTTAGGGTTAGGGTTAGGGTTAGGGTTAGGGTTAGGGTTAGGGTTAGGGTTAGGGTTAGGGTTAGGGTTAGGGTTAGGGTTAGGGTTAGGGTTAGGGTTAGGGTTAGGGTTAGGGTTAGGGTTAGGGTTAGGGTTAGGGTTAGGGTTAGGGTTAGGGTTAGGGTTAGGGTTAGGGTTAGGGTTAGGGTTAGGGTTAGGGTTAGGGTTAGGGTTAGGGTTAGGGTTAGGGTTAGGGTTAGGGTTAGGGTTAGGGTTAGGGTTAGGGTTAGGGTTAGGGTTAGGGTTAGGGTTAGGGTTAGGGTTAGGGTTAGGGTTAGGGTTAGGGTTAGGGTTAGGGTTAGGGTTAGGGTTAGGGTTAGGGTTAGGGTTAGGGTTAGGGTTAGGGTTAGGGTTAGGGTTAGGGTTAGGGTTAGGGTTAGGGTTAGGGTTAGGGTTAGGGTTAGGGTTAGGGTTAGGGTTAGGGTTAGGGTTAGGGTTAGGGTTAGGGTTAGGGTTAGGGTTAGGGTTAGGGTTAGGGTTAGGGTTAGGGTTAGGGTTAGGGTTAGGGTTAGGGTTAGGGTTAGGGTTAGGGTTAGGGTTAGGGTTAGGGTTAGGGTTAGGGTTAGGGTTAGGGTTAGGGTTAGGGTTAGGGTTAGGGTTAGGGTTAGGGTTAGGGTTAGGGTTAGGGTTAGGGTTAGGGTTAGGGTTAGGGTTAGGGTTAGGGTTAGGGTTAGGGTTAGGGTTAGGGTTAGGGTTAGGGTTAGGGTTAGGGTTAGGGTTAGGGTTAGGGTTAGGGTTAGGGTTAGGGTTAGGGTTAGGGTTAGGGTTAGGGTTAGGGTTAGGGTTAGGGTTAGGGTTAGGGTTAGGGTTAGGGTTAGGGTTAGGGTTAGGGTTAGGGTTAGGGTTAGGGTTAGGGTTAGGGTTAGGGTTAGGGTTAGGGTTAGGGTTAGGGTTAGGGTTAGGGTTAGGGTTAGGGTTAGGGTTAGGGTTAGGGTTAGGGTTAGGGTTAGGGTTAGGGTTAGGGTTAGGGTTAGGGTTAGGGTTAGGGTTAGGGTTAGGGTTAGGGTTAGGGTTAGGGTTAGGGTTAGGGTTAGGGTTAGGGTTAGGGTTAGGGTTAGGGTTAGGGTTAGGGTTAGGGTTAGGGTTAGGGTTAGGGTTAGGGTTAGGGTTAGGGTTAGGGTTAGGGTTAGGGTTAGGGTTAGGGTTAGGGTTAGGGTTAGGGTTAGGGTTAGGGTTAGGGTTAGGGTTAGGGTTAGGGTTAGGGTTAGGGTTAGGGTTAGGGTTAGGGTTAGGGTTAGGGTTAGGGTTAGGGTTAGGGTTAGGGTTAGGGTTAGGGTTAGGGTTAGGGTTAGGGTTAGGGTTAGGGTTAGGGTTAGGGTTAGGGTTAGGGTTAGGGTTAGGGTTAGGGTTAGGGTTAGGGTTAGGGTTAGGGTTAGGGTTAGGGTTAGGGTTAGGGTTAGGGTTAGGGTTAGGGTTAGGGTTAGGGTTAGGGTTAGGGTTAGGGTTAGGGTTAGGGTTAGGGTTAGGGTTAGGGTTAGGGTTAGGGTTAGGGTTAGGGTTAGGGTTAGGGTTAGGGTTAGGGTTAGGGTTAGGGTTAGGGTTAGGGTTAGGGTTAGGGTTAGGGTTAGGGTTAGGGTTAGGGTTAGGGTTAGGGTTAGGGTTAGGGTTAGGGTTAGGGTTAGGGTTAGGGTTAGGGTTAGGGTTAGGGTTAGGGTTAGGGTTAGGGTTAGGGTTAGGGTTAGGGTTAGGGTTAGGGTTAGGGTTAGGGTTAGGGTTAGGGTTAGGGTTAGGGTTAGGGTTAGGGTTAGGGTTAGGGTTAGGGTTAGGGTTAGGGTTAGGGTTAGGGTTAGGGTTAGGGTTAGGGTTAGGGTTAGGGTTAGGGTTAGGGTTAGGGTTAGGGTTAGGGTTAGGGTTAGGGTTAGGGTTAGGGTTAGGGTTAGGGTTAGGGTTAGGGTTAGGGTTAGGGTTAGGGTTAGGGTTAGGGTTAGGGTTAGGGTTAGGGTTAGGGTTAGGGTTAGGGTTAGGGTTAGGGTTAGGGTTAGGGTTAGGGTTAGGGTTAGGGTTAGGGTTAGGGTTAGGGTTAGGGTTAGGGTTAGGGTTAGGGTTAGGGTTAGGGTTAGGGTTAGGGTTAGGGTTAGGGTTAGGGTTAGGGTTAGGGTTAGGGTTAGGGTTAGGGTTAGGGTTAGGGTTAGGGTTAGGGTTAGGGTTAGGGTTAGGGTTAGGGTTAGGGTTAGGGTTAGGGTTAGGGTTAGGGTTAGGGTTAGGGTTAGGGTTAGGGTTAGGGTTAGGGTTAGGGTTAGGGTTAGGGTTAGGGTTAGGGTTAGGGTTAGGGTTAGGGTTAGGGTTAGGGTTAGGGTTAGGGTTAGGGTTAGGGTTAGGGTTAGGGTTAGGGTTAGGGTTAGGGTTAGGGTTAGGGTTAGGGTTAGGGTTAGGGTTAGGGTTAGGGTTAGGGTTAGGGTTAGGGTTAGGGTTAGGGTTAGGGTTAGGGTTAGGGTTAGGGTTAGGGTTAGGGTTAGGGTTAGGGTTAGGGTTAGGGTTAGGGTTAGGGTTAGGGTTAGGGTTAGGGTTAGGGTTAGGGTTAGGGTTAGGGTTAGGGTTAGGGTTAGGGTTAGGGTTAGGGTTAGGGTTAGGGTTAGGGTTAGGGTTAGGGTTAGGGTTAGGGTTAGGGTTAGGGTTAGGGTTAGGGTTAGGGTTAGGGTTAGGGTTAGGGTTAGGGTTAGGGTTAGGGTTAGGGTTAGGGTTAGGGTTAGGGTTAGGGTTAGGGTTAGGGTTAGGGTTAGGGTTAGGGTTAGGGTTAGGGTTAGGGTTAGGGTTAGGGTTAGGGTTAGGGTTAGGGTTAGGGTTAGGGTTAGGGTTAGGGTTAGGGTTAGGGTTAGGGTTAGGGTTAGGGTTAGGGTTAGGGTTAGGGTTAGGGTTAGGGTTAGGGTTAGGGTTAGGGTTAGGGTTAGGGTTAGGGTTAGGGTTAGGGTTAGGGTTAGGGTTAGGGTTAGGGTTAGGGTTAGGGTTAGGGTTAGGGTTAGGGTTAGGGTTAGGGTTAGGGTTAGGGTTAGGGTTAGGGTTAGGGTTAGGGTTAGGGTTAGGGTTAGGGTTAGGGTTAGGGTTAGGGTTAGGGTTAGGGTTAGGGTTAGGGTTAGGGTTAGGGTTAGGGTTAGGGTTAGGGTTAGGGTTAGGGTTAGGGTTAGGGTTAGGGTTAGGGTTAGGGTTAGGGTTAGGGTTAGGGTTAGGGTTAGGGTTAGGGTTAGGGTTAGGGTTAGGGTTAGGGTTAGGGTTAGGGTTAGGGTTAGGGTTAGGGTTAGGGTTAGGGTTAGGGTTAGGGTTAGGGTTAGGGTTAGGGTTAGGGTTAGGGTTAGGGTTAGGGTTAGGGTTAGGGTTAGGGTTAGGGTTAGGGTTAGGGTTAGGGTTAGGGTTAGGGTTAGGGTTAGGGTTAGGGTTAGGGTTAGGGTTAGGGTTAGGGTTAGGGTTAGGGTTAGGGTTAGGGTTAGGGTTAGGGTTAGGGTTAGGGTTAGGGTTAGGGTTAGGGTTAGGGTTAGGGTTAGGGTTAGGGTTAGGGTTAGGGTTAGGGTTAGGGTTAGGGTTAGGGTTAGGGTTAGGGTTAGGGTTAGGGTTAGGGTTAGGGTTAGGGTTAGGGTTAGGGTTAGGGTTAGGGTTAGGGTTAGGGTTAGGGTTAGGGTTAGGGTTAGGGTTAGGGTTAGGGTTAGGGTTAGGGTTAGGGTTAGGGTTAGGGTTAGGGTTAGGGTTAGGGTTAGGGTTAGGGTTAGGGTTAGGGTTAGGGTTAGGGTTAGGGTTAGGGTTAGGGTTAGGGTTAGGGTTAGGGTTAGGGTTAGGGTTAGGGTTAGGGTTAGGGTTAGGGTTAGGGTTAGGGTTAGGGTTAGGGTTAGGGTTAGGGTTAGGGTTAGGGTTAGGGTTAGGGTTAGGGTTAGGGTTAGGGTTAGGGTTAGGGTTAGGGTTAGGGTTAGGGTTAGGGTTAGGGTTAGGGTTAGGGTTAGGGTTAGGGTTAGGGTTAGGGTTAGGGTTAGGGTTAGGGTTAGGGTTAGGGTTAGGGTTAGGGTTAGGGTTAGGGTTAGGGTTAGGGTTAGGGTTAGGGTTAGGGTTAGGGTTAGGGTTAGGGTTAGGGTTAGGGTTAGGGTTAGGGTTAGGGTTAGGGTTAGGGTTAGGGTTAGGGTTAGGGTTAGGGTTAGGGTTAGGGTTAGGGTTAGGGTTAGGGTTAGGGTTAGGGTTAGGGTTAGGGTTAGGGTTAGGGTTAGGGTTAGGGTTAGGGTTAGGGTTAGGGTTAGGGTTAGGGTTAGGGTTAGGGTTAGGGTTAGGGTTAGGGTTAGGGTTAGGGTTAGGGTTAGGGTTAGGGTTAGGGTTAGGGTTAGGGTTAGGGTTAGGGTTAGGGTTAGGGTTAGGGTTAGGGTTAGGGTTAGGGTTAGGGTTAGGGTTAGGGTTAGGGTTAGGGTTAGGGTTAGGGTTAGGGTTAGGGTTAGGGTTAGGGTTAGGGTTAGGGTTAGGGTTAGGGTTAGGGTTAGGGTTAGGGTTAGGGTTAGGGTTAGGGTTAGGGTTAGGGTTAGGGTTAGGGTTAGGGTTAGGGTTAGGGTTAGGGTTAGGGTTAGGGTTAGGGTTAGGGTTAGGGTTAGGGTTAGGGTTAGGGTTAGGGTTAGGGTTAGGGTTAGGGTTAGGGTTAGGGTTAGGGTTAGGGTTAGGGTTAGGGTTAGGGTTAGGGTTAGGGTTAGGGTTAGGGTTAGGGTTAGGGTTAGGGTTAGGGTTAGGGTTAGGGTTAGGGTTAGGGTTAGGGTTAGGGTTAGGGTTAGGGTTAGGGTTAGGGTTAGGGTTAGGGTTAGGGTTAGGGTTAGGGTTAGGGTTAGGGTTAGGGTTAGGGTTAGGGTTAGGGTTAGGGTTAGGGTTAGGGTTAGGGTTAGGGTTAGGGTTAGGGTTAGGGTTAGGGTTAGGGTTAGGGTTAGGGTTAGGGTTAGGGTTAGGGTTAGGGTTAGGGTTAGGGTTAGGGTTAGGGTTAGGGTTAGGGTTAGGGTTAGGGTTAGGGTTAGGGTTAGGGTTAGGGTTAGGGTTAGGGTTAGGGTTAGGGTTAGGGTTAGGGTTAGGGTTAGGGTTAGGGTTAGGGTTAGGGTTAGGGTTAGGGTTAGGGTTAGGGTTAGGGTTAGGGTTAGGGTTAGGGTTAGGGTTAGGGTTAGGGTTAGGGTTAGGGTTAGGGTTAGGGTTAGGGTTAGGGTTAGGGTTAGGGTTAGGGTTAGGGTTAGGGTTAGGGTTAGGGTTAGGGTTAGGGTTAGGGTTAGGGTTAGGGTTAGGGTTAGGGTTAGGGTTAGGGTTAGGGTTAGGGTTAGGGTTAGGGTTAGGGTTAGGGTTAGGGTTAGGGTTAGGGTTAGGGTTAGGGTTAGGGTTAGGGTTAGGGTTAGGGTTAGGGTTAGGGTTAGGGTTAGGGTTAGGGTTAGGGTTAGGGTTAGGGTTAGGGTTAGGGTTAGGGTTAGGGTTAGGGTTAGGGTTAGGGTTAGGGTTAGGGTTAGGGTTAGGGTTAGGGTTAGGGTTAGGGTTAGGGTTAGGGTTAGGGTTAGGGTTAGGGTTAGGGTTAGGGTTAGGGTTAGGGTTAGGGTTAGGGTTAGGGTTAGGGTTAGGGTTAGGGTTAGGGTTAGGGTTAGGGTTAGGGTTAGGGTTAGGGTTAGGGTTAGGGTTAGGGTTAGGGTTAGGGTTAGGGTTAGGGTTAGGGTTAGGGTTAGGGTTAGGGTTAGGGTTAGGGTTAGGGTTAGGGTTAGGGTTAGGGTTAGGGTTAGGGTTAGGGTTAGGGTTAGGGTTAGGGTTAGGGTTAGGGTTAGGGTTAGGGTTAGGGTTAGGGTTAGGGTTAGGGTTAGGGTTAGGGTTAGGGTTAGGGTTAGGGTTAGGGTTAGGGTTAGGGTTAGGGTTAGGGTTAGGGTTAGGGTTAGGGTTAGGGTTAGGGTTAGGGTTAGGGTTAGGGTTAGGGTTAGGGTTAGGGTTAGGGTTAGGGTTAGGGTTAGGGTTAGGGTTAGGGTTAGGGTTAGGGTTAGGGTTAGGGTTAGGGTTAGGGTTAGGGTTAGGGTTAGGGTTAGGGTTAGGGTTAGGGTTAGGGTTAGGGTTAGGGTTAGGGTTAGGGTTAGGGTTAGGGTTAGGGTTAGGGTTAGGGTTAGGGTTAGGGTTAGGGTTAGGGTTAGGGTTAGGGTTAGGGTTAGGGTTAGGGTTAGGGTTAGGGTTAGGGTTAGGGTTAGGGTTAGGGTTAGGGTTAGGGTTAGGGTTAGGGTTAGGGTTAGGGTTAGGGTTAGGGTTAGGGTTAGGGTTAGGGTTAGGGTTAGGGTTAGGGTTAGGGTTAGGGTTAGGGTTAGGGTTAGGGTTAGGGTTAGGGTTAGGGTTAGGGTTAGGGTTAGGGTTAGGGTTAGGGTTAGGGTTAGGGTTAGGGTTAGGGTTAGGGTTAGGGTTAGGGTTAGGGTTAGGGTTAGGGTTAGGGTTAGGGTTAGGGTTAGGGTTAGGGTTAGGGTTAGGGTTAGGGTTAGGGTTAGGGTTAGGGTTAGGGTTAGGGTTAGGGTTAGGGTTAGGGTTAGGGTTAGGGTTAGGGTTAGGGTTAGGGTTAGGGTTAGGGTTAGGGTTAGGGTTAGGGTTAGGGTTAGGGTTAGGGTTAGGGTTAGGGTTAGGGTTAGGGTTAGGGTTAGGGTTAGGGTTAGGGTTAGGGTTAGGGTTAGGGTTAGGGTTAGGGTTAGGGTTAGGGTTAGGGTTAGGGTTAGGGTTAGGGTTAGGGTTAGGGTTAGGGTTAGGGTTAGGGTTAGGGTTAGGGTTAGGGTTAGGGTTAGGGTTAGGGTTAGGGTTAGGGTTAGGGTTAGGGTTAGGGTTAGGGTTAGGGTTAGGGTTAGGGTTAGGGTTAGGGTTAGGGTTAGGGTTAGGGTTAGGGTTAGGGTTAGGGTTAGGGTTAGGGTTAGGGTTAGGGTTAGGGTTAGGGTTAGGGTTAGGGTTAGGGTTAGGGTTAGGGTTAGGGTTAGGGTTAGGGTTAGGGTTAGGGTTAGGGTTAGGGTTAGGGTTAGGGTTAGGGTTAGGGTTAGGGTTAGGGTTAGGGTTAGGGTTAGGGTTAGGGTTAGGGTTAGGGTTAGGGTTAGGGTTAGGGTTAGGGTTAGGGTTAGGGTTAGGGTTAGGGTTAGGGTTAGGGTTAGGGTTAGGGTTAGGGTTAGGGTTAGGGTTAGGGTTAGGGTTAGGGTTAGGGTTAGGGTTAGGGTTAGGGTTAGGGTTAGGGTTAGGGTTAGGGTTAGGGTTAGGGTTAGGGTTAGGGTTAGGGTTAGGGTTAGGGTTAGGGTTAGGGTTAGGGTTAGGGTTAGGGTTAGGGTTAGGGTTAGGGTTAGGGTTAGGGTTAGGGTTAGGGTTAGGGTTAGGGTTAGGGTTAGGGTTAGGGTTAGGGTTAGGGTTAGGGTTAGGGTTAGGGTTAGGGTTAGGGTTAGGGTTAGGGTTAGGGTTAGGGTTAGGGTTAGGGTTAGGGTTAGGGTTAGGGTTAGGGTTAGGGTTAGGGTTAGGGTTAGGGTTAGGGTTAGGGTTAGGGTTAGGGTTAGGGTTAGGGTTAGGGTTAGGGTTAGGGTTAGGGTTAGGGTTAGGGTTAGGGTTAGGGTTAGGGTTAGGGTTAGGGTTAGGGTTAGGGTTAGGGTTAGGGTTAGGGTTAGGGTTAGGGTTAGGGTTAGGGTTAGGGTTAGGGTTAGGGTTAGGGTTAGGGTTAGGGTTAGGGTTAGGGTTAGGGTTAGGGTTAGGGTTAGGGTTAGGGTTAGGGTTAGGGTTAGGGTTAGGGTTAGGGTTAGGGTTAGGGTTAGGGTTAGGGTTAGGGTTAGGGTTAGGGTTAGGGTTAGGGTTAGGGTTAGGGTTAGGGTTAGGGTTAGGGTTAGGGTTAGGGTTAGGGTTAGGGTTAGGGTTAGGGTTAGGGTTAGGGTTAGGGTTAGGGTTAGGGTTAGGGTTAGGGTTAGGGTTAGGGTTAGGGTTAGGGTTAGGGTTAGGGTTAGGGTTAGGGTTAGGGTTAGGGTTAGGGTTAGGGTTAGGGTTAGGGTTAGGGTTAGGGTTAGGGTTAGGGTTAGGGTTAGGGTTAGGGTTAGGGTTAGGGTTAGGGTTAGGGTTAGGGTTAGGGTTAGGGTTAGGGTTAGGGTTAGGGTTAGGGTTAGGGTTAGGGTTAGGGTTAGGGTTAGGGTTAGGGTTAGGGTTAGGGTTAGGGTTAGGGTTAGGGTTAGGGTTAGGGTTAGGGTTAGGGTTAGGGTTAGGGTTAGGGTTAGGGTTAGGGTTAGGGTTAGGGTTAGGGTTAGGGTTAGGGTTAGGGTTAGGGTTAGGGTTAGGGTTAGGGTTAGGGTTAGGGTTAGGGTTAGGGTTAGGGTTAGGGTTAGGGTTAGGGTTAGGGTTAGGGTTAGGGTTAGGGTTAGGGTTAGGGTTAGGGTTAGGGTTAGGGTTAGGGTTAGGGTTAGGGTTAGGGTTAGGGTTAGGGTTAGGGTTAGGGTTAGGGTTAGGGTTAGGGTTAGGGTTAGGGTTAGGGTTAGGGTTAGGGTTAGGGTTAGGGTTAGGGTTAGGGTTAGGGTTAGGGTTAGGGTTAGGGTTAGGGTTAGGGTTAGGGTTAGGGTTAGGGTTAGGGTTAGGGTTAGGGTTAGGGTTAGGGTTAGGGTTAGGGTTAGGGTTAGGGTTAGGGTTAGGGTTAGGGTTAGGGTTAGGGTTAGGGTTAGGGTTAGGGTTAGGGTTAGGGTTAGGGTTAGGGTTAGGGTTAGGGTTAGGGTTAGGGTTAGGGTTAGGGTTAGGGTTAGGGTTAGGGTTAGGGTTAGGGTTAGGGTTAGGGTTAGGGTTAGGGTTAGGGTTAGGGTTAGGGTTAGGGTTAGGGTTAGGGTTAGGGTTAGGGTTAGGGTTAGGGTTAGGGTTAGGGTTAGGGTTAGGGTTAGGGTTAGGGTTAGGGTTAGGGTTAGGGTTAGGGTTAGGGTTAGGGTTAGGGTTAGGGTTAGGGTTAGGGTTAGGGTTAGGGTTAGGGTTAGGGTTAGGGTTAGGGTTAGGGTTAGGGTTAGGGTTAGGGTTAGGGTTAGGGTTAGGGTTAGGGTTAGGGTTAGGGTTAGGGTTAGGGTTAGGGTTAGGGTTAGGGTTAGGGTTAGGGTTAGGGTTAGGGTTAGGGTTAGGGTTAGGGTTAGGGTTAGGGTTAGGGTTAGGGTTAGGGTTAGGGTTAGGGTTAGGGTTAGGGTTAGGGTTAGGGTTAGGGTTAGGGTTAGGGTTAGGGTTAGGGTTAGGGTTAGGGTTAGGGTTAGGGTTAGGGTTAGGGTTAGGGTTAGGGTTAGGGTTAGGGTTAGGGTTAGGGTTAGGGTTAGGGTTAGGGTTAGGGATAGGGTTAGGGTTAGGGTTAGGGTTAGGGTTAGGGTTAGGGTTAGGGTTAGGGTTAGGGTTAGGGTTAGGGTTAGGGTTAGGGTTAGGGTTAGGGTTAGGGTTAGGGTTAGGGTTAGGGTTAGGGTTAGGGTTAGGGTTAGGGTTAGGGTTAGGGTTAGGGTTAGGGTTAGGGTTAGGGTTAGGGTTAGGGTTAGGGTTAGGGTTAGGGTTAGGGTTAGGGTTAGGGTTAGGGTTAGGGTTAGGGTTAGGGTTAGGGTTAGGGTTAGGGTTAGGGTTAGGGTTAGGGTTAGGGTTAGGGTTAGGGTTAGGGTTAGGGTTAGGGTTAGGGTTAGGGTTAGGGTTAGGGTTAGGGTTAGGGTTAGGGTTAGGGTTAGGGTTAGGGTTAGGGTTAGGGTTAGGGTTAGGGTTAGGGTTAGGGTTAGGGTTAGGGTTAGGGTTAGGGTTAGGGTTAGGGTTAGGGTTAGGGTTAGGGTTAGGGTTAGGGTTAGGGTTAGGGTTAGGGTTAGGGTTAGGGTTAGGGTTAGGGTTAGGGTTAGGGTTAGGGTTAGGGTTAGGGTTAGGGTTAGGGTTAGGGTTAGGGTTAGGGTTAGGGTTAGGGTTAGGGTTAGGGTTAGGGTTAGGGTTAGGGTTAGGGTTAGGGTTAGGGTTAGGGTTAGGGTTAGGGTTAGGGTTAGGGTTAGGGTTAGGGTTAGGGTTAGGGTTAGGGTTAGGGTTAGGGTTAGGGTTAGGGTTAGGGTTAGGGTTAGGGTTAGGGTTAGGGTTAGGGTTAGGGTTAGGGTTAGGGTTAGGGTTAGGGTTAGGGTTAGGGTTAGGGTTAGGGTTAGGGTTAGGGTTAGGGTTAGGGTTAGGGTTAGGGTTAGGGTTAGGGTTAGGGTTAGGGTTAGGGTTAGGGTTAGGGTTAGGGTTAGGGTTAGGGTTAGGGTTAGGGTTAGGGTTAGGGTTAGGGTTAGGGTTAGGGTTAGGGTTAGGGTTAGGGTTAGGGTTAGGGTTAGGGTTAGGGTTAGGGTTAGGGTTAGGGTTAGGGTTAGGGTTAGGGTTAGGGTTAGGGTTAGGGTTAGGGTTAGGGTTAGGGTTAGGGTTAGGGTTAGGGTTAGGGTTAGGGTTAGGGTTAGGGTTAGGGTTAGGGTTAGGGTTAGGGTTAGGGTTAGGGTTAGGGTTAGGGTTAGGGTTAGGGTTAGGGTTAGGGTTAGGGTTAGGGTTAGGGTTAGGGTTAGGGTTAGGGTTAGGGTTAGGGTTAGGGTTAGGGTTAGGGTTAGGGTTAGGGTTAGGGTTAGGGTTAGGGTTAGGGTTAGGGTTAGGGTTAGGGTTAGGGTTAGGGTTAGGGTTAGGGTTAGGGTTAGGGTTAGGGTTAGGGTTAGGGTTAGGGTTAGGGTTAGGGTTAGGGTTAGGGTTAGGGTTAGGGTTAGGGTTAGGGTTAGGGTTAGGGTTAGGGTTAGGGTTAGGGTTAGGGTTAGGGTTAGGGTTAGGGTTAGGGTTAGGGTTAGGGTTAGGGTTAGGGTTAGGGTTAGGGTTAGGGTTAGGGTTAGGGTTAGGGTTAGGGTTAGGGTTAGGGTTAGGGTTAGGGTTAGGGTTAGGGTTAGGGTTAGGGTTAGGGTTAGGGTTAGGGTTAGGGTTAGGGTTAGGGTTAGGGTTAGGGTTAGGGTTAGGGTTAGGGTTAGGGTTAGGGTTAGGGTTAGGGTTAGGGTTAGGGTTAGGGTTAGGGTTAGGGTTAGGGTTAGGGTTAGGGTTAGGGTTAGGGTTAGGGTTAGGGTTAGGGTTAGGGTTAGGGTTAGGGTTAGGGTTAGGGTTAGGGTTAGGGTTAGGGTTAGGGTTAGGGTTAGGGTTAGGGTTAGGGTTAGGGTTAGGGTTAGGGTTAGGGTTAGGGTTAGGGTTAGGGTTAGGGTTAGGGTTAGGGTTAGGGTTAGGGTTAGGGTTAGGGTTAGGGTTAGGGTTAGGGTTAGGGTTAGGGTTAGGGTTAGGGTTAGGGTTAGGGTTAGGGTTAGGGTTAGGGTTAGGGTTAGGGTTAGGGTTAGGGTTAGGGTTAGGGTTAGGGTTAGGGTTAGGGTTAGGGTTAGGGTTAGGGTTAGGGTTAGGGTTAGGGTTAGGGTTAGGGTTAGGGTTAGGGTTAGGGTTAGGGTTAGGGTTAGGGTTAGGGTTAGGGTTAGGGTTAGGGTTAGGGTTA